>NC_132864.1:38979641-40179641 GCF_048164855.1 Canis lupus baileyi
TGGGAACTTTGCATGTAATTCTAGGCTCATTATATACGGACTAAACGGTCTTGTTTAAAGGTGGAAACATCCATCTAAAGACCCGGTTTCCGCAGCTGCCAGATGAGACTCCCAAGAAGACGCCCCCCACCCCACCCCCCCGCCCCAGGCTGGCAAGCAGCAGCAGGATGCCTGGCTGCTCTGCGGATTTTCCTACGTTCCCTCCAATGCGTGGGCTCTCTTGCTTCTTCACTAACTACCTCCTCCCGAGCCTGCAGAGGGTTCATGCTGGTCTTACAGATTCTCCTGATGCGTAAAAGCGAGGTCCGTGAAAACAGGCCATGAGATGTAGGTGGAATGGGCTGTGTTGGAGAGAGTATGAGGGCAACACACTGGACTGAGAGGGAACAGAAAAGCGGGCGGGCGTGGAGTACTTGGTACGGCTATTAGCTGTTCCGAGCAGCTCTGGGCACCCCCCGAATTGCCTCCAAATCTGGACTAATGACAGCTTATCACAGCTCATTCTCAGAATTTTTTGAAAATGTTTCGTGTTGTCTCACCGTAGAAGGGAATTTTTGTATTTCGGGCAAGCTGTATCCGTGGAAATTATCTAGGGTTAGAAACATTTTGTCTAAATCGAGGTCTTAACGGTTTTTAATACCTTGGGAGGTGAGGTAGGGGAGTGGAGAGGATGAGCGGTTTTTCAGCTAGTTTAAGAGCCCAGGAATAATAATAGTGAAAAACCTCACATCTGCATGCACTTTCACACTTTGTTCCACTTGCTCCTCACACTCTAAGGGAGGTAGGATGGCCCCTATTATTATCATTAGGATCGCCATCTCATGTTACGGATGAAGAATTGCTACCTGCATAGGTTAAGTGACTTGCTCCTGACATTTTTTTAAGATTTTATTTATTTATTCATGAGACACATAGAGAGAGAGGCAGAGACGCAGGCAGAGGGAGAAGCAGACTCCCTGCAGGGAGCCCGATGTGGGACTCGATCCCGGGACCCCAGGGTCACGGCCTGACCCGAAGGCAGACGCTAAAGCCCCGAGCCACCCAGCGGCCTCACTGCTTTGCTGTGGGTGTCCCTGGATTCGGAGCCGGGGAAAGCAGGTGAGGCCAGTGCCCGCAGGCCCCCGGAGAGCAGCCGCAGGACAAGCTCCGTTTCCCGTATCCCATTCATGGGGGCAGGAGCACAGACGCCGCAGCCAGACTGCCCTGGGGGAAGCGTGTCCCTGGGACCTAGCTAGCTGAGTGACCCTGGGCAGATTACTGAGCCTCTCCGCCTGGCCTCCCCTCCATGGATCACCATGGAGCTCACCTCCTGTGGTCCCTGCGGGAGGTTCTGAGGTGCATGCAGGGCTACGTGGACCGGGGCGGAGGGGGGTCTCGGCTGCGTTTGTTGGCTGCAGTGGGTGCTTCGGGAAGCCAGCAGCAGGGTGGCCCCGCGGGGACCGGGCCTCCCAGCCACACCCTTGAGCTCTCCCGCCCCGTAGGGGACCAATGCAAGCTCAGGGTTTGATCCTGCCTTACCTGGATCTTTAGGGCTAAAGGTTCGAAAAAGAGAAGTCTGTGTTTGCTTCTCGCTCCTCACCTCTGAGACCTCCCACCCCTACCTCTTCCAGGAGCGCCCATTTCTGGGTCCCTGCTGTTTCCCCATTGATCCAATCCAGTGATTTCTTCTCCTTGCTTTCCCATCTTCCTGCCTTTTTGTCTCTCTTTGGTTATCCAGCCTCTTCTTGGAACATGGCTCTTGCTTGGTTTCAGTGAGGTTGCTCCAAGCTGCTTTCCTTCCTGAGTCTCTAGTTTCCACGCGTGGCGTAGCACAGAGGCCAGCCTCAGCCTCAGGGTGTTTCTCTTCTTGCTAAAAAAGCATTGACTCTGTATGTGTAGGTCAGATGGGTAATAGGTGTAGGTCAGGGTGTGGGTCATTCGTACCAGCTTCTAGTGCAAATCTCCAAATCGCCGCTCGCAGAGCCTCTCGCACACACACACAATGCATAATAGGCGCACCTGTATGTCCATGCGCATGTATACACTGCGTGTGGAGACACCCTGAGGGTACACGCGACACGCGAACTACATAGTTCAGCACACCATTATGTGTCTGTAGGCGTGGTTTGCATAAACACCATCACATGCACGCACAGGCACAAGCACGCAGGTATTCACACATCTGCATGTACACACCCAGTATAGACATGTACTTCCTCCTCTCTGTCTCTACCACTTCTTTTTTTTGAGATTTATTTATTTATTTATTTGAGAGAGAGAGTGAGTGGGGGAAGGGGCAGAGAGGGAGACTCTCCAAGGAGATTCACTGCCCAGCGCGAAGCCAGATGCAGGGCTCCATGTCACGAGCCTGAAATCACGACCTGAGTCGGTGCTTATCCGACTAAGCCACCCAGGCGGCCCCACGCACTACCCAGCGTGGCCTGGATCCGGGAAGCTTTGCCATCGCCCTGCCCTTCCCCGTCGGGTCCTCATTCATCTCTAGTGCAGCCCGGCTTCCTAGCGGGGGCCACACTCCCGATACGCGGTCTCCATGGGCGGGGGCCCAGGATGCCCAGCCAGCACGGGCGCCTAATCTAAGGCAGCGCGTGCTCCAGCAGAGGGTGTTCGCAGGGTGCCGAGAACCGGGGCACCTGGGTTTGAAGGACAGAGCTTAGGGAGGATTTGTCCGTGTTCACAGGCAGGGCAGGGCGGGGGGCGCTAAAGGGACCTGGGCGCCCGGTGAGGAAGCGGCGGCTCGGGGACAAAGGGCCGCGGCGGCTTGGCACCGCTTGCCCACCTGCTGCGCCCGGGCCGGACCGAGCAACGCGGGGCTGCCTGGCGGCCAGTCGGTTTATCGTGAGCCCACGGGTGTGTGAGTGAGCCGACCCCGGGGTGGAAACTCTCCTGAGAAGCTCCGGCTGTGTTCTCCAGGCAGCCGTTCCTTCGGGAGAGAGCTGAGCCCCCAGATGCTAAGCAGAGGACGGATGTGGTTCCATCTGGTGGACGAGGGCGACTGAGACGCGGTACCGGCTCCTGTGTCGGGGCCCCTGTAGGCCTGGCTCCAGGCCCAGCTCCTCTGCCTGCAAGCTCTGTGAGTGCAAACAGGCTACTGCATCTAAGACCCAGTTTTAAAAAAAAAGGGCGGGGGGGATTGTGCTCAATAAGGAGGGTATTTGGAGAATTTTGCGCTCTGCTTCCCATGGAGCAAACCCTCGGGGTAGCAGCTCCTCCGTCACCAGCTGTGGGGAAAGCATCAGGGCTGCAGGTGGGACCTCATCACCTGGCTCCCAAGGTGACCAGGGCAGGTAAGCGGGGGAGGAATAGGTCTCTGTCCTGAAAGCAGCACAGGCTCAGGGAAGGGACGGCGTGAGGGAAGCGCGGCCTCCACCTCAAGCCTGGACTTCCTCCTGCCGCGGATGCAGCCGGGCCACCCTGGCGTGGGCTGCAGACCAGAGCCACTGGCCCGGCCCCGTCTCCCTTCAGCCAGGAGGCACGAAATGGTCTTTGAAAGTTAAAAAAAAAAAAAAAAAGTTAGTGTGAGCAAAATTTTTAGACAAAAGCCCAAGGGCATTTCCTCCCTCTAAATATCTTTGGCCTATTTCCTTTTTCTGTACTTTTTGATCATGACTCAAAGCAAGAAGAGAAACTGAAGCTGCCTTGCCCAGCGGCTGGCTTGGGGCGCGGGGCGCGGGGTTCTCCCCTGCCCACCCGGCCTCTCCTCGGCCTCCCCTTGGGCAGCCACTCTGCCCTCCCTGCCCGAGAGAGAGGCCTCGGGAGGAAGGGGCCGTGTCCCACGGATCCGGATTCCCTGGAGAGCGCGGCCAGCGTGGCTGCAGGGCTCGGGCCGGTGGCGGTTGCTGAGCTCCCTGCTCTCCCATGTGATGGGAATCTTGAGCCCTCGGAACATCAGTTTTCCTTTCTGTGAAATGGGCGGAGGTTGGGGTACGTGCAAAGTAGGGGGCCTACTTCCCAGGCTGCCAGGCGACCTCAGGGGACAGTGGGAGGACACGGGGGAGGGGGGACCCCGGGCGTGTCAGGAAGGCACCCAGGCCATGGCCTCCTGTCTACCCCTGATGCCACCTCAGGCCTTCCCCGCCAAGCCTGGCCTCGAGGCTCCTGCCTGCAGCCCTTCCCTGAACCCTTCTCCTCAGCAGCCCAGGCTCTGGCCCCCTTGCTGCGTCTTGGGGGGAATCCGGGGGGAGAGTGCCTGGGGGTGAGCAAGGCGAGTTTGCAGAATGGGGGGCGGAGTGTGCGGGCAGGAGGGGTGTGGGTGGGAGAGGGCTCTTCCTTCCTCCTGTGTGGGGACCTGGACGGATGCACGCCCCACGCCCCGCGCTGCAGCTGGCTGCAGAAAGAGCTCGGCAGCCAGAGCCTTAGAAAGACGCCCCATGCCCTTGGAAGCTAAGTGGATGGAACCCCCCCTGCCAGCACTTGGAGTTCCCAGCTAAGTGGCGGGGGCGGCTCACCCCGGGCCATGGGCTCGATGCGTCTGAGTCCAGCAGGGCCTGGGAAGGGAGCCCGTGTGCCGCCCTAAGGAGACTCTAGCAACGCGGAGGCAGGATCCCTGTTTCCTGCTGCGGAACCTGAGGCCCGGGCACGGGCAGTGCCTTCCCCTGGGTCACAGCTGGGCTGGAGCTGAGGACTGTGCCGCCCCTGCGCCTCCCTGCAGGTGCCCTCCTCGGGGTCCTCAGAGCCCCTGGGGGCTCCCTCCCGCTGAGCAGCAGAAACGTGGTGAGTGGCCACGGCCTAGAAAGGGCCGCAATGCATACTGTTTAGTCACTTGCACAAACAGCACATAAACAGCTCTGCTGGTTTTTAGCAACTCAGGTGCGGTGTTTATTCCCCACTGGGCCGAGCTCCACATACCTTTGCGGGTACTTCGTGTAAACGTTTACTGCATCCCTGTGACCCCAGACAACCTCTGTTTCGACAACGCTTAAGAAAGCAGCCCCGTCCTGGAGCCCAGTGAACTCAGCAATGAACGGGGAGGGCGGGGGGCTCCCACGATCCATGCAGGACGAGGATGGATCTTAAAATAACAATGAGAAGTAAGGGAGGCCGGACAAAAGAAGTGTGCATCTGTGGTTCTATTTACATGAAACTCCAGAAAATGCAAGTGAGTCTGTTGCGACAGAGGCAGACCCGTAGTTGTTCAGGGAAGGGAGAGGGCCTCGGAGATGCATCACCCAGGGCACAAGGAAACTTTCAAGGAAGAGGGTTATGTTCACCACCACCTTGATTGTCGTGCTGGTTCCATGGGCACATACACATGTCAGATTTATCCAATTGGATACTTTAAATATGTGTAGTTTATTGTACGTCAGTTATGTTGGTGATGATGACGACGATGATTTATCATTTATGAATTTTAGCTTTGGGGCCAGTTTACCACGAGAAAACTATGGCAGGGGACGTCATGATACCATCATAAGCAAGCACACGCCTACAGAGTGTAAGGTCCGTCCTTTGCCCATCTGTACCCCTGACCTATCGGGAACCGTCACCATCACAAGAAGCCCACTTGAGAGCCTACAAAACCTCAGACCCCTTTCTCTGAGGCCCTCCCCCTGCTCCGCACACGTACACAGACAGGCTAGGCTCCTGTAGCCATGTCCTACTATGTGATCCCTCTCTCGTGGTCACAGTTTGGGGGACCTGGGTTGGAAATCTGTTTCACATCAGAATAAATGGACCACACGACACATGAACAAGGGGGTCGAGATGACCACGTTGAGGCTGCCGTCTTGGATCATGTGAATGGAGACGCTGCGGAAGCTCATCTACAGAACAAAGGAAGGGAGGAGAGACGAGACACACAAAGATGCCTCTTCTTGGCTGTTCAGACGTCATGTGGTTCTCATATGCAAAGAGAACGTTGGCCAACACACGGGGGCTGGGGCACCCTTCTGCATTTAGGTGGAAGGAGGAAACCCCTCTGGTGCCAACCAGGCTAGGGGTCACGGGCGGTTGTCACCAGTGGATGCTAAACAGATACCTCCTAAGCAACGGCTGGAGGTGGTGGGAGTGGAATCGATGTGTGGCCTTTCTCGATTGGCTCCTTTCAAGTAAAATAATGTGTTCGAGGTTCATCCATGTTGTTGCATGTATCAGTGTCTATTCCTTTTTATTGTCAAATAATATTTGATTGTACGGATAGACTGAATTTTGTCTCTCTAGTCACCAGTTGCCGGACACTTGGGCTGTTTCCGCCTTTGGCTCCTGTTGTGAATAACGCGGCTATGAACATTCATGTAGACTTTTTTTGTGGAGACCTATGTTCTTATTTCTCTTGGGCATAACCAGGAGCGGAATTGTTGGGCCATATGGTAACACTAACTGTTGAGAAATAGCCCCCGTGTTTTCAAAGCAAATGCATTATTTCTCATTCCCACCAGAAATGTGGCGTGTTCCAATTTCTTCATATCCTCCCAATCTCTGCTGTTTTCATTTTTTAAAATTATAGCTATTCTCGTGGGTGTAAAGTGGTCTTTCATTGTGGTTTGATTTGCATTTCCTTAATGACTAATGATGTCAAACATTTGCTCATGTGCTTACCAGTCATTTGTAAATCTTCTTTGAAGAAATGTCTGTTAAAGTCTTTTGCCCTTTTATTTTTGGTCTTTTGTTATTGAGTTGTAAGAGTTCTTTATATATTCCAGACATTACACCTTTATCAGATATGTGATATACAAATATTTGAGCATATTTAAGACAGATTTAAGTTTTTGTTGGGGTGTCTGGGTGGCACAGTGGGTTAATCATCTGACTCTTGGTTTCCGCTCAGGTCAGGATCTCAGGGTCATGAGGTCGAGCCCTGTGTCGGGCTCTGTGCTGAGCTCGGAGCCTGCTTAGGTTTCTCTCTCTCTCCCTCGGCTCTTCCCCTCCCTATCCTCTCTCTCTCTCTCCAAAATACATAAATCTTTAAATAAATAAAGTCTTTCTCTACTCAATCCACAGAGTGTGCTTCCTTAGGAACAGTGTCTTTTAGCTGCTTTCCCCTCCTGTGGTTGTTTCTTTGCATGGCTTATAATTTTTGTGAAAAGCAGACATTTCAAATATTCCAGTGTGGCAGTTCCATAAATGCTTCTAATTGCAGACATGTCTATTTTTTCTTTAGTTCTATCGGTTTTTGCTTCGTGTATTTTGAACTTTGTCTCATGAGGTATAGAAATATCTAGAATTATTACGCAGCCCTAATTTATTGAACACCGACTCTGTGGCAAGTGTTCTCCTCCGTGCTTTCCCTAGGTAGCCTCCTTCCTCTGCCAGAAGTATATTCAGGGGACATCTGGGTGGCTCAGGTGTTGATCTCAGGGTCATGAGTGAGTTCAAGCCCTCTATTGGGCTCCATGCTGGGCAGGGAATCAAATTTTTTTTAAAAAGTGTATTCAGTAGCCACAATCTCAGTTTTAGAGAGGAAAATCGATGCATGAAGCCTTACACAGCAGGAGGAAAACCTAAGCTGTTAGCAAGAGTCCTGGTTTTCACTAGTGAGTCATGTTAATGGGTGGTGATTCCAACTTTGGGCCAGGCCAGGGGAAGTGATTGCAGTCTCCCTTGAAAATTTGGCCCTTCTGTTGCAGTTGAACTTGTTCCAATTTTGGCGCATCACACACACACCTATTACCAAGATGAGAAGACAACACGCTTTTCCTGGCAAAATAGAAGTAATTAAGGTTGGAGCCAACTTTTGAATTCCTCGTTTCTGTTCTTCTCTTGTAATTTCTGCGAGGCCTGAGAGAGCTGATCAATGTCTTCCTGTCCTTGGGGTTGCACAAAAGCAGTCCCGAAGTGGCCGGTGAGAAAAAAGGAAGCGTCTTAAATAGATCTCTGTTAATGAGTTCATAAAACCCGCGGGCAAAGCAGCTCAGTGGCTCACCCGCTTTGCCGATCGAGCTTCCTTCAAATGCTTCTTCCCCCGAAGCCCATTTGTTTCTTGCTGAATCGCTCAGAGAGAGAGAGCATTGACCTTTAAGTCAAAAGCAGGGATTTGAGTTTTGGCTTTTCACTCCGTGAGTTTGTGACTTCGAGAAAGTGACTTAAGGAATCTGTAAAATGGATCTGCTAAGAGTGTTGTAAAGGCCGTTTTGATAGTAATATGTGAAATGCTACTTAAATATGGGGTCCTGTTATTACTATTATCTTTCTTTATAAATAGAGGAAGCCTGCTTCCTTCCGTGTCTGCTTGGCAGTCAGAGTCAATACTGATAATTGTCATTTCTGAGTTCCTTCCATGGGACAGGCACTTTTATTTACATGGTGTCGTTTGGCCCTCATTGACCCATCAACCTTGTAGGATCTTGCTCGTTGTATCCTTTTTCTACAGAGGATATTGAGGCTCAGAGTGGTTTACGTGCCTTGCCCATAATCATGCCCAGAGTGTGTGTGGAAACCAGGACACAAAATCGATTTTAAGCAAAGCTGCTCTTCCACACACCTCTCCTCTGCTTCATCCCTGAAAATGGCAGAAAGGCTCTCCCGAGCCTGCCATACACAGCCCTGCAGGTTGCACACTGAACGCCTCCAGAGAGTGTCATCTTCATAGATATCAACTCGAATGCCTCCCCCCACCACCACGGAGGTGTGCAGTGTTCCATCCATGGTCCGTATCAGAAGGCTCTGGAGCAGTTCGTGGGCCTTGTTCAGACAGCTGCAACCACATCTTGAACCCTGCATCCCCTCTTGCAGTTGTTCTTGGAGGTACTTTCCACACTTAAAAATCTGAGTAAATGACCTGAAGGCACCTGACCACACTACCTCTTCACGTTTGCTGTGACTTTCTCAACATGATGATGCTACAAGTGCCTTCTTGGCATTCGCCTTCCACGTGTGCCGACAGTGCCTGCTACCCTCCGAGAAGTGGCTGTGAAAGAACTGCCTCACCGATTTGACCGTAGGATGCCAGGACACGGGCAAAAGTGACTTACTTTCTTCGAGTTCATCTTCGAAGATTTCCTTCATCTACTTGTATACTTAGGCCACTTTTTAGTGTCTTAGAGGCAGTCTCCTGTGAGATAAACTCTCTCATGTCTCACTTCCAGAAAACGCGGCTTAGCACGGCTCTATGCACTGACTTTCAGTGGATCTGAGCAAGATCTGTGGTCTGGGCTAAACACACTTAAAGATCTTATCTAATCAGCTCAGTAATAGTTAGAAAAAGATTATTCTACTTCTCTTACCTGGCTATAGGGTTCTATAGAATGTGCTCACAGTCAGGAGCTTTGATCTGTGAAGTTGGATGCATGGATAATTTTATGTCTTGCAAAAGACAAATCTGAAAGACAAGATTAGAGACGTCCAGCATGATGTCTAGTTCACAAAGCAAATAAGAGTCTGGACCACGTTTGAGCTTTCCTTCGCAGATTCCCATAGCAATCACTGCATCCATTTGGAGGTCACAGAGACTTAAATCTTTTGCGTTTTTCAATTCCTAAGAGAAAAGATTTGCTACAGAAACGTTGTGGAGAACATTATTTAAAGCCTCTCCAAGTTATCACAGTGATTTTAAGCTAAGTCCAGTGAGCATTCCAGCAGAATAAGTCCATGTCTCTGTCAGCTGCCCTCTTCCAGAAATAGCCCTTTCTGGAATTCTCTACCCCATTAGAGTCAACATACAAGAGTCAACAAAAACAGTAAAGGGCAGAAGTCCAACTGTCGTCTGTTAAGAATTGCTTCAGCAAGAACTAGCCCCAAACCAAGCAGGTGTTCCTAACCCTGTATGACCTACAGAGCAGTAAGGAGGAAGAGCCCAGACGGCGCCGACTATTGGTCGTCACTTGGCCAGATGACGATGCTATATTCATTCTCAGAGACTTGGAGATCATTTAATCCCCTCAGAAAACTGTGCTTATGCTGCCAAGTGGTCCCCTCTCCTGCTCTTACTGTCTTAAACTGTGGTCTCCAGGGGGGCACAAGTCTTTTACGTCTAAATGTGTATGTTGATAGAACTACATACAGTAATGCACATCACAAACTGGTGACAAAGAGGGCCTTCTTGCTCTCTTTCAAAATCTAAGTTCTTGTGAACAACTGAATGAGCTTGAGGTAGGCTGCTCTTGATGGGAAAGGAAAATAGTATTTTTGAAAATAGATACGTCTTTTAATTCAGTGGAAACTGATGCTGGTCCACAGCTCAAGGGGTTGTTGTTGAGTACAGAAATCAGACTGGGAGGGGTTGGAATGAAAGAGAGAATTCAGGAGACAGAGACTTAAGTTTTAAGGTTTCCAAATTCTTTGTGTGGCTTGACATGATTCCAAAAATGTTTTCCAAGTGAAATACAAAGGCAGTAGTTCCACTGAATATTAGTGTTTCTGCCTCCAGCTCCCTCGAGGGCATCCGCCTTTAATCAAATCTTAGCTGGTGGGGAAAAAGTTTACAACATGTAAGCACCATTTGAAGTGTTCCTTCTGGTTGACCAGAAACATCGAACAAGACAAGAAAGGAATGGAACGGAATGGAATATAGCATGGGAAACTCTTTGTTGGAGATAAATTCTTGAAATGTATCTGTCCTAAGGTGATGGTTTGCCATCTTTCTTCCTTGTCTTCATTGAAATTCCATGTGGTCGTGATAGAAAATGTAAATGGAGACAATTTGGAGCTTTTATGGTTGAATGGGAGGTGGTTACACAAGCCTACTTGATCTGTCACCCATACATCCTCAGGGAACATCTGAGGCACTTCAAGAGCTTGAAAGAACATAGTGAAAACCCAGTGGACTAGGGAATTTCTAGAATCTCACTGTGGGGAACGAGGTGTTTGTTCTTGAGCGATTGCCAGAGGAGGTCAGGAAGAGAGCATCAGAGTGTGAACTCCTGATGGGAAGGATTCTAACTGACTTATTTCTATATCGTTGGTGACTAGCATAAGACCGGGGTCATGGCAGGTGCTAACTAATTCAACAATCCGTTAAATAAGTGACTATATTTTCAAAGTCTGCATTTGAGTGACAAAAGTACCTAAAACTAAGGGAGCCCAGGAAAGTAAGTATCTTAAGGAGCATGCATGTGGGCCTTTTGTGACTTGACATCCTCATCAGTTGCCTACTTAGAGAAAATTAGGTCTAATGAGGAACAAAATAGATTGACACTAATGAATTTCCCAGCTTAATGAGGTACAGCCTCATTAGGTTGAGTTTATACCCACCCTTGAAGTTGGCTGTAAGAACCTGTATACCATGGTTTTCAAATTTTAGTGGGCATAAGGATCACTCCAAAAGTGCTAAACAACATAAATTTTGGGTTGCTCACTAGAGGTTCCAATTCAGCAGATCTAGGGCAGGAACTAGGACCCCTTTTACAAATAGCTCACAGAAACCCTGATTGCCATGGGCACAAGGTACAGAAGAGGTTGACTGTGTGTTCTTGGAGATGACAACTATACTTGTAGATTTTGTGAACTCTGGGCAAAGTAGGAATCCCCGCACCGACTTTGAAGGCAGCCTCAAAGCATTCTATTCCTCCAGAGGTTCTCAGAACGGGAACTTCCACCTCATGGGCTTTCCAGCCCTTGCCCTGCTATGGGGCTTGCCGGAGGAGGCCTTGGGAAGGTGACCCCAGCTGTAGCTGTGGCCTGGATGTGCTCTCTTGACACATTTCTATTCAAACCCTGGAATGACCCCAAACGTCGTAGTTGGAATGTGTTCAAAAGAATGTGGGAAGAGTGACAGAGCAACACAAAGTGAATCTCTGTAACCACATTCCTTTAAGAAAGTCATTTTATTAGGAATCTATTGAAATCTACCAGCAGGACAGGATGGAAAAACCAAATTCCTTTGTGATTATGATATTTTCCTAGTAGCTAAATATTATGACTATGAGGCACGACCTTTAGATGCCTCTTCCAGATGGTAATAGCAACTGACATTTGTATAATGTGTGTATGAAGGGCAATTCTAATCAATTAGCCTGCAGAGCAGACTTGAGAAGCAGATACAGCAAATTTGAGTTTTAGAATATTAATTTAATTTTATTTTAATCCCAAACGTAGTTAACATACAGTGTTATATCAGTTTCAGGTGTGCAATAGAGTGATCCAACAATCCTGTGCATTCCTCGGCGCTCATCGCAAGTGCACGCCTTCATCCCCATCACCTGTTTCACCCACCCCTCCACCGTGCCCCCCAGGTCACCACCGGTTCATTCTTTGTAGTTAAGGGTCTGTTTTGGTTTCTTTCTTTGTTTGAAATATAGCATATTAAGTGGTCTCTGAAATGAAGAAACATGATCTGAGATGATGTTGGTTCCATAATTAGCTTCAATGTCAAAAAATCTTTTAATACCATGGAGGATGAGTGAAATAGTATGTAGCAGACAAAAGCCTCTAAAGACAGATTAGAAAGGGAACTCCCTCCCCCTCACCATCTCCAGAATGTTCTGAGCAACAGTGGCATCTTTATAGGAGGTGTCAATCAGTCACATCACATCTCATTGGAGTGGATCAAGTCATGGTATTTTTTGTTTCAACAAAATACTGAACAATCAGCCTTTTACAGCTGAAACATCCCTAGATTATTGATGAGATCCATTATCTCAGCTACCTCTCAATCTTGTCAGCTCTTCCTCAGAAATACCTAAGTGGAAACACCACCCCAAAATTTATAGAACCTAAAACACACATTTCTGAGGCAGCGGAAGATCCTTGCCAAGAAGCCTTTTGATACTTAGCGTTCTCTTACGGAAACGTTGTTCCATCTTTGGGGAACATATGTCTCCCTTTCAATTAACAAAAAGATCTCAAATTCTATCTTGTCCCAATTCAATACCTCTCTCCTTCTTCCTCTGAGAATTACCAAATTTCATGGATGGGATCTTCTGTGAACAGGGATTCTTAAAAATAATCTTCTGCAAGTGTGGAGTAGAATAAAGCGGGGTGGTAAAGACCTCTAGAGTAGAAGTTAAAAAATAAATGGTGGGTTTTATTCACTCGCATGGCTCTTACCCCATTAAATACAGCCTCGTACAACTAACCTCCCTCTTTGGGCCTTGGTGTGTGTCTGGAGTTTCTCATTTAAGAACTTCCATCTTTACCTTCCTCCAGCTCTGATATGTTCTAGTTTGCCATCAGAAATACAACGGTTATAAATTGTCATCATGAGGGATGGGAAATGTTAAGTAGTCGGCTTGTTTCCCAGGCAGATAATTTTCCCAGAGGGGACTCTGGAGAGCAAAACACTCTATGGGAAGGAGCGGGGGGTGGGTGGGAAGTATCAAGGGTCTAATCAGGGCTAGTCCATTATCCAGATAAGATCTGGTTCAGGCACATGGATGCGGGCGTAGCTCCATAAATGGAGAGCCCTGTTAGCCCAAGAGGACACTGCACCCTGCCCAGAAGGGTGACCATGAGCTCCAGGGGCAGACAGGGCTCCACACACTTGCCTCCACCCAGCCAGCCCCCCATCACCCATCTTCCCACGTCTGCGTCTGCCCTGGGTGCAGGAGCTTTGAACACCCAATGAGGCCAGCACGACCACTTTCCTGATTTTTTCCTAGAAGGCTGTGTCTGGTGGAGGGGAATGAAGGCAAGGTGAGAGGAGGAGGATGGATAAAGGACACCAAAAGCTCTATGAATTAATTGTCTGCTGCTATGGTTGAGTTCCAAAATGAGTCCTTTCTGCTCCCAGCTCCCCTTGTTCCCTCCCCCCCAGCCCCCCACCCCCACCTTATGATATCCACAAAAGCTGGGGCAGGCAGGGCAGAAGCAGGAGTCCCTACTGCTCTGCCCTAGGTCCCCAAGGTGCCAAGTCCTTGATGGTGCAGTGGTCCAGGCCTCAGCCAGTCAAAGCAGATGCTGGCCATGAAAGGGTCAATCATGACCTCACAGTGTATCTATTGAAATAAGCTGTGTCCCGAAATTATTATTACACTAGCCAACACCAAAAACAAAAAAACAACAACAACAAAAAAAAACAAAAACAAAAAAACAACTGCTCAAAGTCGTGCTGCGAAAATTTCCCCCCACAACAGAAGACCTACCGTCGTGGGAGGGGCCTGAAGTGTCCCCTTTCCTCGGCACATTGGTCGAGACAGTGCAGCAGACTCTGGGCAGGGAATGGACGCGGGGTGAGCGACTCTCGCCCTTCGCCAGGCTGCAGTGGTCTGAGATGACAAGTTGGAATCAAGCAATGGGAGCATAAACCGAGGCTAGGAGTTCCTTCTAGATGATGGTTGGCATTTATTTGTATGAAATTTGGCCTTGAATGATACTTGCCTTCCAATTCTTAAAGACTCCGCAGAAAACAACACTTAAAATCTTTACACCAGGAAATCACTGAGAAACCAAATATTTTCCTCATCAAAGAATTGCAATATATACTTTTACCCCTAAAGTTACATATAAGTGTCTACAACATTTGTAGATACTTAAAAAAAAAGATATTGTTTGTAACATATCAGGTCTAAAAAAATATACACCTAAACTTTTAAAGAGGTAATCTGGATAAGATTGCTTTCTTTCCTATTTTTTTTCTAACATATACACACATAGAGAAAAAGATTTATTTTAAGGAATTAACTCATGTGACTATGACAAGTCAATGAGCCAGAGACCTGGAAGAGCCAGGGTGTGGCTCCGACATGCTCTTTGATTTCCAATTTTTCAAAATAAGCATTTATATGTCAAGGGAAATGTAATGTGACGATTCTTGTTAACCATCCTGGAGGCCTTTCTCTGTGCCTGGTTCTGGGCTCAATCCTCTGCGTGCCTCGTCTGTTTTAGTTCCCCCAGATACCCTTTAAGAGTGGAACTTGCATTATTCACATTTAACCGACAGAAGCAGGCTTCTCAAGGTTTGGTGGCTTACCCAAGGTCGTTATGGCAAAGCCAGGATTTGAACACAGGTGTTTGGGGACTGTGGGGCCTTAGGAATAAACTCATTAATAAAATCAGGAGTTCTTCAATTTTCCAGTGCTACCAAACCCTAATGCTTTCAGCAATATCTAACCACTAAAATAACCCTAACATGGCAAACTCTGGCATCTTATCTCAATAAGCAGATTTTTCCTTCGCCTCTTACTACTTTGCCCTCTCTCTCTCTCTTTTAACTTGAAACCCTGGGAACTTAGTAATTCTGAAACTCAATCTCATTTGTCAGGACCCTAGTTGTTCCAGGACATTGGCAGAAAATTCATGGTGTCAGAATATTAGTTATTTTAACAAAAGCATTAATTTTTCTTCGGAGTTGTCTCGCTCGCTCACTCGCTCGCTCTCTCAAAGGTGAGTGCTCACACAACCTCAACTGACCGCAGTTCGCCTCCTGAGTGTGGCTAACGGAGGATTTCTCTTACTCCCTGGAGGGAAGCGTGGGCACCAGCCTGTCATCGCGGCAGGCCTGCGCGTTAGGGACGCTCCGGCTGGGCCTCCATGGGTACACAGGTTGCGAAGGCGGGTGAGTGAGCAGGGCGCAGAGTGGCTGGGTGCCGGGGTGCTCAGTGTGCAGGACCGCTAGCCCCTGGGGAGCACGGCGCACCCCGGACCCGCAGCCTTTGGTGCGTGTGTGAGGTCTCCGTGCACCCTGAACCACCCAGCCGAGCTGGGGCTCCTCGGGGGAGTCAGCGCTGGGGCCTGGGAGCCCCTGGTCGCACCATATTTGCCGACCAATAACCCTGACTTTCCATTTCGAGGCCCTGACCAGTGGACACCCCTGCCTGGCACCACTGCCCGGGCTGTTGCTGTGGCCGCCACTCAGCCCCGGAACCAGCTGGCCTTCCCTGGGAGCCACCTCCCAGCCCTCCTGAGCTTCGGGGCATGAGCACGGCAGCGCTGGGCCGGAGACCTTTTAAAAGTGAGATCACCCAAAAAAACCCACAAAACTGCAGGCTGCGCAGCTACGCAGACCGTGCAGAGGCCACCTGCTGGCGGTGTGAGCCCGAGACAGGAAGACCGCGGGTCACCTGCTCCACCCTCGGCCCTGAGCGGCCACATCAGGTGACTCATTCTTTTTCTTGCTCTGCACCTGTCCACGAATGACGGCGAAAAGGCCAGGAGAACCGCTTTGGGGGTTAAGAGTGACCTTTGGCAAGCAGCCAAACTTGCAGCTAGAGACTCTGAACGACGAGGACCAACTGTGCTTCTCTACCTTTGTGTCCGGTGAGGCCACCGCAGGCCGGGCTGAGCACCCGCGCTGGGCATCGTTCTGTGGCCCTGGGCCCTGGACGCCGGCTCCGGGCAGCTGGCCTCCGTACGCCCACCCTCCGTGCCGCCGCTCTGGCTACTTCTTCAGTTCCAGCAAATTGCTACTTCCTTTGCCCCGTTTCACCATTTTCTTGTGTTTTCCATCCTGTAAGCCTGTCAAATGTGCAACCTTTTCCATACGGTCACCCTGATAATCTTAGGCAATATTGGCCTCTATCCTTCCTCCTCCTCCCCACCAACAAATAAATACCGCTTGGTGGTGAGATCTTGCTTCTTAACACTGGGGCTCTGTCCTCTGCAGCCACATAGGGGTTACTCAACAGAATGGCCCCTTGGGGACTGTGGTCTGTCCCCTTCATGTCTCTCCTTACTCTCCTCGTATAAAACTTGCTTTCAAAGGGCCCCTGGGTGGCTCAGTGGTTGAGCGCCTGCCTTTGGCCCAGGGCGTGACCCCAGGGTCCCGGGATCGAGTCCCGCGTCGGGCTCCCTGCATGGAGCCTGCTTCTCCCTCTGCCTGTGTCTCTGCCTCTCTCTCTGGATCTCTCATGAGTAAATAAATAAAATCTGTAAAAATAAATAAATAAACTTGCTTTCACAAAGTTTAATGAAGTTGATTTTCATCCAGTCATGGAAAGCAAAAGCTCTTAGGGACCACTGGATGAGAAGTCATACACATAGATTGAAATTCCATCTACTTGACCTAGCTTAAAATTTTGACCTTGAAGTCATCTTCCTAACAGATCCTCAATTCAGTTTCACTACAGACCACATAGCAGCTTCACGGTCTGAATTTTGAAGTTGTTTGGTGCCACATTTTTATTTAGTTATTTTCTTTTTTTTATTGAATAAATCTACCATGTAACGTGTATCTCATGTAGTGTTTATATAGTATGACTGCCTGTGTAGCAATATCTGTCACATGACATAATTGTAGCACAGTATTATTGTCTACATTCATGATACTCTGTGGCTTATTTAATAGTCATTATAGGTTTGTACCTGTAACCACCATCACCCCCGCCCCCCAATATCACGTGGTAGCCACCATTTTACTCTTTGTGTTTTACAGGTTTGACTTTATCAGACTCCACATATAAGTGATATCACACAGCACCTGTTTTTGTCTCGTTACCTTGGTAAGTGTAATATGCTCAAGGTCCAACCATGTGGTCACTAAGAGGAGGATGTCCTCCTTTCTCACAGCCAAATAATATTCCATTGTGTATATATACTACATTTTTTTAAAAGATTTTATTTATTTATTCATGAAAGACACACAGAGAGGCAGAGACACAGGCAGAGGGAGAAGCAGGCTCCCTGCAGGGAGCCCGATGTGGGACTCGTCCCGGGGTCATGACCCGAGCCAAAGACAGATGCTCAACCACTGAGCCACCCAGGTGCCCTGCAGAAGGGAAAATTAAAGCCAGGAAAGAGCAGCGGACAGGCTAGGAAGGTGATGGGGGTTGTCACAATTTTCTATAGGAGCAGCAAGGGAAGGCTTCCCTAAGAAGGTTCCATTTGATTAACAGCTGAAGGAAATGGGGCGTCTGTGAACCTGGCCGAAGGGAATTCCAGTGAGAGGGACTCCCAGTGGTGATGGCTTGAGATGCGCACATGCATAGAGTTTGTGAGGAGAGAAAGGCTCAAGTGGACTGAGCAGCTGGGAAGGTAGAGGAGGGAGTCGGGGAGACCAGGCAGTCTCCCCTCCATGGGAAGCCACGGGAGAGGTTTTCCCAGAGGAGTGATGTGTTCTGGCTCTAATGCGTTCGCTCCAGCTGCAGTGTGAAGAACAGGCAGCAGAAGCAAGTCTGAAATTGAGTAGAGAAGTTGGGAGAAGGCGGTAGCTCTGGCCAGGGCGTAGCAGCGAGATGATGACAAGCGGCTTGAGAAACCGGATGAACAGGTTTTACTAAGATGGGTTACCTTTATGGAAGCAGCAGGATTTGGGATGGCAGAGAGGTAGACGCTCAGTGTTTGATATATTATGTTTAAGATGTCCATAGAGAGGCGCCGGGGTGGCTCAGCGGTTGAGCATCTCCCTTGGGCCCCGTCCGTGACCCGGAGGTCCCGGGATCAAGTCCCGCGTCGGGCTCCCTGCATGGAGCCTGCTTCTCCCTCTGCCTGGGTCTCTGCCTCTCTCTCTCTCTCTCTGTGTATTCTCATGAGTAAATAAATTTTAAAAAATCTTAAAAAGAAAACTGAAGGTAATATATTTAATATAAACAAGCTGAAAGTAATCTAGGATATGAAAAAGGAAAAAAGAAAAAAAGAAAGCAAGCAAGCATTTCCTAAAGTCACCGTTCTGCTAATGAGCGAGGTTAACACCTCAGTGCTTTCCTCTTTCTCTTCTCTCTTGCCTGGAATGAGGCCCTTATCACGAATTCCTGCGGACGGAGGAGGTGGGGAGGCCGGGGAGGGCTTTCCTACGTCAACACTGAGCCCTACCAGTGCTCTGGTTCTTAGGGACTCTCGGCGGGAAGGCGTCTTTGGGGCTTGCCACCCAAGACCTACTCTGTGTTCTTTGGGGTTCTTCCCTAAGACTCTAGCACTTTCCACGTGGGGTGTCATGTAGCCTCTTAAATTCATGCCAGCACAAGTTAGATAAAGATCCACATTCATTTTTTTTCTCAGGTATCTGAACTTTCTGAGCACTGTTAGCGGAACGTTTGTTCTGATTTTGATCCGAGGTCAAGGTCTAGAGTCTGCCCACGGCTCAGGGCGTACCTGTGCATTCGTACTTCTGATAAATCGTGCCAAACTGCTTCTGCACAGTGACCAGACCAGCGTGTACTTCCACAAGCGATATCTGGAAATGGCTGTTTTCCGGAAAGCCTTTATGAACCTGTTATATTTTTCTAGGCTGACGGGTAAAAAAATGGTATTTCCATGTAGTTTTTAAAAAATATTTTATTAAAAAATATATATTTTATTTATTTATTTATTTGAAGGGGGTGGGAGGGGCAGAAGGAGAAGCAAAATCCCCGCTGAGCAGAGGGCTTGACCTGGGGCATGATCCCAGGACCCCGAGATCATGACCTGACCTGAAGGCAGATGCTTCACTGACTGAGCCCCCCAAGGGCCCCTTTATATGTCTTTCTGTGTGGTCTTGTTTGGACTGATGGAAGGTGTTGTTTTGGAAATAATTATGTACATGCTGCTCTGCCAAATTCTCTTATTGCATGTATTTTTTTTTTAATTTATGCTCTTGGGTTTTCATATTTATAATAATACTATTTGCGAATAATAATAGTTTTACCTTCTTTCCAATTATACTTGTAATTTCTTCCTTGTATAATAGACTGGCTCAACCTTCCAGGAACTGTTAAATAAAAGCAGTGAGGGCACCTGGTGGCTCAGCGGCCGTCTGCCTTCAGCCCAGGCCGTGCCCCCGGGGTCCCGGGATCGAGTCCCGCATCGGCCTCCCTGCATGGAGCCTGCTTCTCCCTCTGCCTGTGTCTCTGCCTTTCTCTGTGTCTCTAGTGAATAAGTAAATAAAGTCTTAAAAAAAAAAAAAAAAGAGTCGTGAAAGGAGCCATTCTTGTCCACTCCCTGAGGTATGTTTCTTTTTAATCATATTGAGGAATGATTTGTCGTTTTCTATTTCACTCCTATGGTTTTGAATAAAGAATGTTTTTGAATTTGCCAAATGTCTTTGATGTCTACAGAGATACGAACTTTTATTTTTTTTTTTGAGATACGAACTTTTAATACAATCTACTTAAAACCTTTCATTAGAGTGACCTCTTAAATAGATTGAATTATTAGATATCATTATATTGAGCTACTCTTATCCTGCTGGAACAAAGGGTGTTTGGCATAACATATAATTCTTTCCGTATGCTGCTGGATATGGTTTGCCAATATTTTATTTGGGATTTTCCCTCAATATTTATTACAGAGTTTCGGGTGTGCGTGTGTATGAGTGTAGAGTCGAGGGTGGAGGGGGAGGTCTTTATCAAGTTCTGGTATCAATGTTACATTCCTTTCATAAAAAGAACATGAGGCATTTCCTTCTTTCTCTTTGTTCTGAAACAAATCACATCGGAATACTCTGTTCCTACTTTTTTTTTAAAAAAAGATTTTACTTATTTATCTGAGAGAGAGAGCACAGAGGGAGGGGGAGAGGGAGAGAAGCAGGGAGCTGGGTGCGGAACTCGAACCCAGGGCCCTGTGACCACGACCCGAGCCGAAGGCAGCGCCTGAGGCGCCCCAGGATGCTCTGTTCTTTACCAGCCGTTGACCCCGGCACATTTTGTGACAGAGGCTGCGGCATTTCTTCTCTGCTCACTTTGTGCCTAACTCTCAATTTCCTAAATTATGTTGTCGACTGACCCACGGCAAGAAGGCGAGTGAGAGCTGACCACATCCCTGTCCTCCTCGGTCCTGGGAGACTTCAGAGAAGTCACGGGAGGGACAGAAAATATGTGGGAAAAGAGCAAGAAAGAAATTCTTGGGAAGCGGCGGCTGCAGACAGTCGGCATGTGCTCTGCGTCTTCACATAAAGTACGTGTGCCGGGGACTGGCTGGCTTGATCCCAGGTTGTTGTCGGCTGGTGGCACCTTGTAAAGACTCCGAACGAGGGTGTCCTGTGCCTGAGGTCTCCGGGGCCGCCCCCCGCAGTCGTGTTTGCAAGAGCCTGAACAGCACCGGTCACTGGACACCCATCCAGCAACGAAGGCTCCGGGCTGACGGGCACAGATGGGGACACCGAGGGGGCTCTCCTGGGCGTCAGAGCTGGGGGTGGGAGGAGAGCAGCAGCGCGGCCTGCCCGCACACACGAGCACCCGAGAGGGCGGCAACAGGGGAGCCGGCCGCAGCCCCCCGCGACTTAACAGCCTCGTGCTCCTAGCGCAGGTACAATGTCACTTAACCAAGGTAAAACAGTGGCTCCTGCGGGCTTCGTCGGGGAAGCGTCTGCCTCTGGTTCAGGTCGTGATCCCGGGTCCTGGGACCCAGCCCCACGTCGGGCCCTGCTGGGTGGGGGGTGCGGCTGCTTCTCCCTCCCCCTCTGCCCCCCCCCCCCGCTCTCTCTTTCTCAAACAAATAAATAAAATATTTTTTAAAAAAGGAATGAGAGCAAAAGAGAGGAAGCCCCAGCAAGACGAGTAATGTAACACGGAGTCCCCGAGCGAGGGAAGTCCTCAGCCTGGTTAGCAATCGTGGGATTTACCTGCGAGTCCTCAGCCTGGTTAGTGATCGTAGGGGTTTACCTGCAAGTCCTCAGCCTGGTTAGGGATTGGGGGGGTTAACCTGCAAGCGACAGTGAGACAGCCCCGCATCCGCGCTGGGTTAGTGAAAGCCGCCGACAGAGCGAGTGTCGGGGACGATATGGAGCAGATAACAGTCGTCCACGGTTTCCAGGAGTACATGCGGAAATTACCTGGAAATTACCTGGGAAACACTCTGGATGACCTCGCAGAGTTGAAATTAGGATGAACCGGGGACTCCGCATCGTATCAGGGCTCCTCTAGGGAAGGGGAAGCCCCTCGAATCGCAAGTAAGGCGCCGGGTTCTCTGAACCCCACGTGCAATTTCCTGGCCCGACCGGTGCTTCCGCGTGGGGTTACCTTTAGCTTCACAACAGCCGTTCACATGATGCTTCCTCTTCTTTTCTGCCTACGTGCCGCGTTGACGATTAAAATGCTTGTAAAACATGAAAACGTTGCTCTCCGCGTGCCCCTCGGTGTGGCTCCCCGGACACAACCCCTTGTCTTCTCTTCCAGGACGCCTGCCCGCCTTAGGTATTTCTAGTACTTGTTTAAATTACTGTTTCCCCCCCAGTTTGAGTTACTTTTGTTCTCACTAACGTAAGTTGGCCGGTTTGGTGCTTTCCTTTCGAGGCAGCCCCCACTCAGCTGTCTGTCAGGTCCCCCGAGTCAGGCCGACTGTGCTGCCAAGTCCCTGGGGCTGCACCACGGATTCTCTGTCTCAACCAGGGGCGAGTCCATACCCCGGGGAACATGTGGCCACGTCCAGAGACAGTTTCACCAGCACGACTTGGGGAACGACTGGCATCTGCTGAGTAGACACCTGGCTTGCTGCTGCACATCGTAAAACACCCAGGATAGCCTCAACCAGCAAGGGATTATCTGACCCCAAATGTCAAGATTGCCGAGGTTGAGAGACACGGCCCTCGTATGTGTCCCCCTGGGAAATTCAAGGGAAGAGAAGGGTGCAAGCCCTAGGACTTTAAAAATGACAGTGAATCTGTCTCCTTTGGAATCACGCACCTAGTAACCCTGCAGCTGCTCCGAGTCATCAGCACCGCTTCCTTTTCCAGCTCCCAGAGAGAACAGGGAGGGGAGGGATTTTGAAACACCAGCTCTGGGTGCTGGCAGGGGTGGGGTGGGTTCCTGGTGCTGTTCAGGCCCGGACACTTTCTTCACGCCTCCCCCCATCTGGGCTTGCACTCTTGGGCTTGCACTTACCAACGGCCACAGCTCATTGCTGTGGAGTCCTGGGGAGGGGGCAGGTGATGGCTGCACCAAAGGGGGTAGAGGAGCACGAGGGCAGAGCCCAACTTGTCCTCCCCAGTGCCAGCCACCTCCACCCTGGGCCACAGTGTGTCTCACTGCGCTGGCCAACACACACACGTACACATGCACGTGCACATGCATGCACCCATGCACACGCACACATGCACACAGGCACAAACACGTACACATGCACACAAATGCACATACACATACCTGCACATACACACACCCATACATGTGGACACATGTGCACATGCACAACATGCACATACGTACACATGCACATGCACACAAATGCATATACACATACACATGCACACACATACATGTGGACGCACAGGCACACACACATGCACACACATGCACATGCATAGACGCTGTTCAAAACAATCTTCCATCTCCCAAGGGGTGTCTTCTCTCCCTCTCTGCTCCCTCCCTTCCTCTCCTCCTCCTCTGTTGGTTCCTCCTCCTCCTCTCCACTGTCCTCTCCCTTCCTCTCCTTCTCCTCTTCATCCTCAGTCATTCCGAGTCTATACAATCTTCTACAGTTTCCTCGGGTCTGATTTCACCAAAGGGGCCCACACCCTGTGGCATCCAGGCTCTCGTGGTGACAGCAAGAATCAGGCTGGCTATTTTGCAATGTTGTTTATGGAAAGCAAATACCACACAGTTTCTCAAAGATGGGTAGAGTTTCAGCAGTGTCTCCAAAAACAGTGAAAACACAAATTTTGTCCTGTTTTTCTGGCTCACTTCACTTGTTTCATTTGTTTTGTTTTGTTTTTTTAAGCAGGCTCCACACCCACCATGGAGCCCAATGTGGGGCTTGAACTCACCACCCCGAGATCAAGGCCTGAGGGGAGGTCAAGAATTTGAGGCCGAATCAGCTGAGCCGCCGAGGCACCCCTATTTCATTTTTTGGAATAAGTTTCTGAGGTGCAATGGACTTTGTTTGGAACTGTTGCTGAGAATACGGAACAATAACTTAGCCAAATGCTTTAGTTAAGTCATAAACACTTGGGCCTCTTGAAAGCTGATGATACTTAATTTTATGTCAGGATAGTTGGGGTACAGTGCCCAGCTGTTCGGTCAGACACAAGGGACATAGATGCTGCTGTCCAGGTGTTGTGCAGGTGTGGTTACTATCATCAGTTAACTTTAAGTAAAGGAGATGACTCTTGATAATGTGGGTGGGCCTCATCCACTCCGTTGAAGGCTTCAGGAGCAAAAATGGATTTTTCAGGGAAGGATTTCTGCCTCGAGACTGTGACCTAGAAATCCTGTCTGAGTCTCCAGCCAGCCAGCCCACCCTACAGATTTAGGGCATGACATGTCCACAATCACATGAGCCAGTTTTCCAGAAACAAATCTCCCTCCATAAATGCAGACATATCCCATTGGTTCTGCTTCTTTGGAGAACCCCTACTGATATAGAGGTTATTTGTACCACATCTTTTTTTTTTTTTTTTTTTTTAAGTAAAAGGGCTTTTAGGTCAGTTGTTCGGATGAGATTCTCAGGGTCAGTTTACCGGGGCTGAGAAGAAGCAGGTGTAGCTGGTGCTTGACTAGACCTGCTCCATTGCCCAGAGGCACCACACAATAGCTTCTTCCGGTGAAGTCGAAGCTAAGTTGACCCAGAGTAAACGGACGCCTTGGTGAGAAGTAGTGAGGTAATTAAATGCTTTTTCCCAGAATCACATGTATCTTTCCGCCAAAGCTAAGTGTACAGCTCTTGAAGCATAGCCAGGAGCCCTGGGAGCCCGCACATCTTTAGCCGTATCCACCAATCCCGACATTTAGTCCCTCATCCCTGCAGCGTTTACTGAGGAGGACAAGGATCCTCTCTGGCCTGTTCACTCTGTGCGGAGCCACCCGGGCGCCCGACACGGCGCCGGAGCATTTGTGGAATGAATATGCGTCTTAAATTGCCCATTTCTGTGTCCGTTAAATTAAAGAGTGAACTAGAATATCTGCGGAGAGGTGTCATCTTTGTAGTTTGCTCCACCGTAACTTCCGTCATCGGTGCTTATGGCCGGTGTCGCTCCTTGCTCCCGCGGTAGGGACCCTGCAGGTGGGGCACTGGGCCCCCTCCAGGTTAGGGGCCAGCGCTGCTCCGGAAAAGCACAGTGTTGGAGGCTTCGGTTCGGTTCGGCAGCTTGTTCTGGGCGTGCTCGGCCCTGAGCTGCGGGATCGGCGAGCTGCCGCCCGAGCACACCTGGCAGGCTGTGCTCCCCCTGTTCTGCCGCTGGTCCTGAAGGCAGGGGGCCGCTCTGTCCCTCCGGCGGGGCCCGTGATCCGGGGTAATGGCCACAGCTGTGGCCTCAGCTAGGCTGGCGTTTGAATGTCAACCGTGCCTTTTACGAGCATGGTTTGCTCACCTGGAGCCGTGCACCTGCCTCAGAGCTGCCGCGAGTCCGAGGCGGTGGTTCAGCCTGGACACTGCCAGCGCCTGCCCCTCCGCACCCCGGGCATGGCCGGTCCTGCTCCCCACGCTCTCGTGGGCGCCCTGTGCAGGCCGGGTGCCTCCTGGGGCCGCGCGCCGAGGGGGGCTGAAGCTGGGTGTTAGGCTGCAAACCGTGTCGTAGGAAACGGCAGATGTCCGTTGAACAATTCCCTTACAAACACCCACTGAGTGTTACCTTCGGGCCGGACGCCTTCATGCATTCGGAATTCAGCAGTGAACGCGAGGAAACCCCATGCTTGCGTGGAGCTTACCGAACGTGCATAAAATTGAAATTGGTGTCACTAGAACTGGAGGGAGGCCAATGGCTGGTGGTCAGGAAAGTTTCCCTGAAGAGGTGCATTCAATCAGATCCTAATAACAAGAAGGAGGTGGTCATGGGACGGTTAGGAGAAGAGGTTCTGGGCGGGGGGAACAGCTCGTTCCAAATCCTGACACATGGTGCCTGGAGAACTGAAAGCATTTTGTCCTGGGTCAGGCCAGCAGCTGGTCGACGCACTCTTGTAGAGCGACTCTTGCAGGGGATGGTCCGTGATGCTAATGGACATCCCATGTGACGAGAAGGGCTCTCAGGTCCAACAGACTCGGGAAACACAGCCCACAGATCATCCCCCTTCTTGTGCTCGCACGCTCTCTCTCTTTCTCAAATAAACATATAAAATCCTTTTTTAAAAAGAGATGCTTGCGGGTGCCTGATGCTTGGCTCAGTGAGTTAAGCATCTGCCTTCCACTTGGGTCATGATCTCACGGTCCTGGGATCGAGACCCGTGTTGGGCTCCCTGGTCTGCAGGGAGCCTGCTTCTCCCTCTCCCTCTGCCTGAGACTCCCCTTGCTTGTGCGCGCTCTCTCTCTCTCTCTGGCAGATAAACAAATAAAATCTTTTTTAAAAAAAGATACCTGAAGACAAGGCACACTGGGGTTGTTAAACATCAACCACCAATGGAAGCTGCTGTTTCCCCTCCACCCCCATCGCACCCGCTTCGGGAGCCTCACCACCCAGAGCCTTGTCTGATATACCTATTTACTCCCAATTCTTCTTCTTTTTTTTTTTTTTTTTTTAAAGATTTTATTTATTTATTCATGAGAGACACAGGCAGAGGGAGAAGCAGGCTCCACGCAGGGAGCCTGGTGCAGGACTCGATCCCAGGACCCTGGGGTCATGACCTGAGCCAAAGGCAGACGCTCAACCACTGAGCCACCCAGGCATCCCGGAATCTGTCTTTAAAATTAACGTTCTCAAAGCTAAGGTCACAGATGTATTCAATTCTCTGCTTTTAGCTAATTTGACCAGATTTACAGATAGGAGAGATTTTTATCTTGCCACTTTACTCTGTGCTGGCCTAGCAATCTTTGTCGGGGGGTGGGGGGTGGAGGGGGATGATTTCCAGAATTTATTCTCTTATCACTATTTCTATACTTTTTTTTCGTTTTCTCTAATTCCCCAGCCTTAGATTTATGCATTCTCCTTAGGTGTATAAAGATTTATAGTCTATCTTTGTATCAGTGTCAATGTCTTTCAAAGATTGAGAGAGGCCCAAGCTATTTCTAAGATTTCCAAGTTAGTGGATTGTTTAAAAATGGTAAAAATCCAAAATATGGTGCTGAAATTGTGGTATATTTTAACTGATTATATTTTTGGAAATATGGTTTTTCATATACAGAAAATTACCTAGTAATAAAATTAAATTTTTGGTAAGTTATTCTAGATTTATTTAAAATATTAATTCCCAGTGTGATACTCAGTTGGTCTGCCCAGTACCCTTTTCCTACTTTAGGAACAAAAGAATTTTTTTTTTTTTTTCAGAGCAGAGATGAGAACAGCTGAACAATTAGATCTCTGGTCGTAAGAGGCTGGTCTCTGACAATGCATTGGTCAATGCAGGGAAGTCCTTTTTTTTTTTTTTATACATTTATTTTTTTATTGGTATTCAATTTGCCAACGTATAGAATAACACCCAGTGCTCATCCCATCAAGTGCCCCCCTCTGCCCGTTACCCAGTCACCCATACCCCCTGCCCACCTCCCTTTCTACCACCCCTAGTTTGTTTCCCAGAGTTAGGAGCCTCTCATGTTCAGTCTTCCTTTCTGATATTTCCCACTCATTTTTTTCTCCTTTCTCCTTTATTCCCTTTCACTATTTTTTACATTGGGAGGTCCTTTTTGAATAAAATAAGCAGCAGCTTTGCTTTCTGCCCATCACCATTCTGTTTCTTCCTACCAGAAATGGGGACATGGAAGCTTCAGTTGCGGTGGTTATTTTGTCAAATACAGTGAAATGGAAGAAGAAGAATCTGGCAGACAAGTAAAATCCTCAATTGTTATAACCTCTAGTTGTTCAATTTCTCTATTTGTGTCCACACACGCTCCTAACCATGCACAGTGGTCATGTGGTGAAGGTCTCTTCTTGGTTCTCCAGGTATCTCCTGAGACTGTCAAGTCGTTTTAGAGCCCCTGGCCTGATGGCCTTCTCACCACCCGCCACCACATGCAATCCTCATCAGACCACCTGCTTTTGAAAAAGAATATTCCTTCTCGATGACCACATCTACGGTGTGAATTCCATTTAATATAAGAGCATTAATTATTGATATTTATGGCATTAGGCTTGCCTCTTTATGTGAAGAGCTCAAAAGCACTCCATTGGTGTCTCTTGTCCTGTGCCTCAGCAGACGGCCGTCTGCAGCTAGACGTATGTTTGCTAACTCCATTTATTTTCCTTCAATAAATGCTTCCCAGGGATAGTTTTTCTGTTGGTGACTTTACAGAGTTTTTTTCCACTGATGACCTTCCTCCCCATGAATGATCCTTAAAGTTCCCCACATCGCCACCCTCCTCCTGGGTTATACAGTGTACTCAACCCCAACGCCCACCCATTAAGAGCTTGCTACAGTGGCTTTTAGAGTTGGTTCCCCTTGTTTTCTCCACCATGTTTGACTCTGCCTTCGGCCTCCTGTGCCTTCTGAGATGCCCCCACAAAAGTCACTGGCAGCCACTTGTCCCCTTCTAGTCCCCATGAGTGGCCATGCTACCTCCTTTTCAGCACAGACAAAATGTTTTCTTCCCTAACACTGAATAGAAGGCAGAATTTGCAGAGTGTATTATTCCCAGAGAATAATAAATAATCATAAAATAATCATAAATAATTATTTAAATAATAAATAATAAAAGGCTCCTAATGCCACAGTTACTGGAAGAACAAGTAGACATTCCACTCAAGAACTCACTAGCCGATGACACAAGATCAAAATGTAACATTGCTCCCAATTCAGATTCCAGTTGGTCTCATGCATGGGCAATTACATAAGTCGTGATGCTGACAGAGCAACGCTGAGACATGCTCTCTGGCACATGGCCTCCTCTGTTTGGTGGCCAGTTTCAGTTTCCTGATAGGTCTTGTTCTGTAGCTCATCCGGGACAGATATGTGACAGGGAGCCAAGGACAAGCAGAAAGTCTGCAAGCGCAGGAAAGGTTAAGTCATCTTGTAGGTGATGTTCTTGCAGACACCCACTCGCTTTTTCCTTTCTGAAACTGGGTTATAACCTATTGGTCATTGGCAAGTTGACCTCCAGTGAGATTAGAATTTTACCCAATTTGCAAAGGGCAGGTCTTGGTCATTTGCACTAGAAATGATGAGTGTCTATTTCAGCTTTTCAGGGACATGCCTAAAGCTTGTTGTTGTCTTGCTTAATTCTCTGGTACAGGACCCTGTTCTACCTTCCGTAGAAGGAACCACTGAGCTTGGACTTGCTGGAAAACATGTGGGCAGTTTTCCTTGAGAAGTGCCAGGCTGAGACTCCTACTTGCTACAACCCACCCAGGGCCAGTCATGCCTCTGCCACCAGCAATGAGGACACCAAGGTAGGTCATGCATCCTCAGGGCTCATTGAATTAGGGCTCAATGTCTTCATCTGTGAAATGGGAATGATACTATCTATTTTGCAAGAGTGTTCTGCAAATTTTAAATCACTTCAAGGCATACATGAGATGTAAAACTGCCGTCCCACTCACTATTCATGGAATATTTATTGAGTGTCTAGAGTGAGCCAGACACTGTGCTAAGGATGGAGTCCCTGCTCCTAAAATGCTTATAGATTATCTAGTGGGGGATACAAATATTTTACAGATAATCTTACAAATAATGTCATAATGAGAATAAAAATTAAGAAAGTGAACAGGATACTATGTTCGTTGCTGCCACCACTTCACGCTGGGCACAATATTATATTGGAAATCAGAATTGTTTAAGGTAAGGCAAGTAAGAACACATGTTCACATTCATTTCTTGGCAGAAAATTGGAGCCACTACATAATGGGTTTTACAATATACATAGAGTTGAAAGTTGTCTGGTGGGCAATCATTTGTTTTGCCTTAATCTTCTCAAATAAGGAAATGGAAATCAATACTATCCAAACCAAAGAGAACAGGCCAACTAATCAACAGCAAATCAACCAACCAACAAACATAGAAGAATTAAACAGTAAGGGAAGTGATTACAGTGACACTTCTTTCAAAATCCAGTAATGAGATCCGCTGATATTTATTAAGTTCTTTTCATGGCCCACTCCTGTGCTAAGTGCTTTCCTGGATGTTCCCATTGGCCGGATAGTCACCATTCTTCTGGGTATGCTGTGCGATGCCCGCACCTTACAGATGTGAGAACTTGCCAAGAGTCACACAAAACAGTTGGGCTTCCACTTCCTGTAAAGATCTCTGGGACTGAAAGGCCCTGGGCTCTCAACCACCGCACAACAAAGCAT
Source organism: Canis lupus baileyi (assembly GCF_048164855.1). Classification (NCBI taxonomy): domain Eukaryota; kingdom Metazoa; phylum Chordata; class Mammalia; order Carnivora; family Canidae; genus Canis; species Canis lupus. The sequence continues at coordinate 39,009,445 of NC_132864.1, forward strand.
TTATCTAAAAATAAGATTGCTTACGAACCAACTTTAGAAAAAATTAAATTCTCAGACCATCCATGAGTAAATTCCAGGTGGGTAAAATATCTAAATATAAAATGCAAAACTATGTGAAAAGACAGAATGCAGAAGAAATATTTTTATATAATTAGGGGCAGAGAAGCCCTTCTTAAGTATGGCATGCAGCCCATAGGTTATAAAAGAAAGTGATGACCCTTAGGAAAAATTTAAAGTATTGTTGGGGCAAAGGAAACCATAAATGAAATAAAAGGGAAATGAAAACTGAGAAGAAAAATATAATTTAGTTAACAAAGACTTAAGATTTACAATATGTAAAGAAACTAATAAGCTAATAAAGAAAACAAACAAATGGAAAAATAGATTAATAATATAACTATCATGGTAAGATTAACTTTACTGACAAATAAATCAAAAGTATAATTATTTCTTTTTTTAAAAGATTTTATGTATTTATTCGAGACAGAGAGAGAGAGAGGCAGAGACACAGGCAGAGGGAGAAGCAGGCTCCCTGCAGGGAGCCCGACGCAAGACTCGATCCCGGGTCTCCAGGATCACGCCCTGGGCTGAAGGCAGATGCTAAACCACTGAGCCACTGGGGCTGCCCACTATAATTATTTCTGAAATATATTTTCAAATTTAGAAAATTCTAATATCAGGTATCAAACACACAGAAATACTAACAAACTGTCAAATATTAAAATAGCTATTATGATTTTAAATGTCTCATTTGTTGATCTCTTCTAGTTCTGGAATGTCTCCTGATAAGTATTTCCACACCTGTGCAATAATTCATATATAAGGATTCAATATTATATTTTATAAAATAGAGAAAAACAGAAAAAACTTACTAATGTACATATCATTTAGTGGAAACAGGTTCTCCAGGAAGATTGCAGGTATTATCATATGATGGAATTTGCAGTTATTAAAAAAGAGAGTTGACCGCTATGTTCAGATAAGAGGGGTTTGATTTGTTATAATGTAGAAAAAGCATATTGTTGAACTGTATTATTTTATTTGTATTATAAAACCATACTTCCGGCAGCCCGGGTGGCTCAGCGGTTTAGCGCCACCTTCGGCCCAGGGCGTGACCCCGGGGTCCCGGGATCGCGTCCCACATCGGGGTCCCTGCGGGGAGCCTGCTTCTCCCTCTGCCTGTGTCTCTGCTTATCTCTCTCTGTGTCTCTCGTGAGTAAGTAAATAAAATATTTTTAAAAATTAAAAAAATAAAACCATACTTTTATTTTATTTATTTATTTTTTATTTATTCATGATAGTCACACAGAGAGAGAGAGAGAGAGAGGCAGAGACACAGGAGGAGGGAGAAGCAGGCCCCATGCACCGGGAGCCCGACGTGGGATTCGATCCCAGGACTCCAGGATCGCGCCCTGGGCCAAAGGCAAGTGCCAAACCGCTGCGCCACCCAGGGATCCCCCTAAAACCATACTTTTATATACACAGGAAAAAAAGCCTTGAAATGTAAGTACGTAAATACTAGTAATAGTTACCTCTAGGGAATGGAGAGCAGGGAGGCTTTAGTATCTACTTCTGTATTGTTTAAATTTTCAACACACACACACACACACACACACACACACACAGATGTATTTACCATAAATTTTAGGGATAGGTCAAAAATAAAACATTTCAGTGTTTCATAAAATTTTAAAAAGTTTATTTATTTAAGGTCCCATTGACCCAAATACGCTTTTCAGTATGGATGGTTGGTTATTTTCATTCTGCTGTAGCTACTCTGAGGAATCTCTCAAGATTGCTTTTTTATCTTTATTCTTTCCAAGGGTTTCAAAAGTTCTATCTGGATTTTTTTTTCCCTTAAGAAAAAAAAAAAAACACAACTACTACTCTACTACTCTATGTAACTGGTGATGTGGACCCATCATTTGGCCTGGAGAGGAGCGTCTGAAACCGGGAGCCTTGCTCGTGCTGCGAGCACAGCCGGCCGGCCTCAGCGTCCTCAGCATCCTCAGCGTCCTCAGCTCCGAGCGGCTGTTTGTACAAATGACTGTGTCTCCAGCTCTTCCGGAGAGAACTCTGGTTCTTGTTAGCAGCTTTCAAGCTTTGATCGCCAAGCCCGAGACAGGAGAGTTGCGCCTTTTGAAGTAGCCAATGTTGCTCATTCAAAGACAACAGAGTTTGATCACCTTTGGTTGGATGCTTGTCAGCTGGGACATGAGATCCTGGTATTTGGCTGCCATCCACACTGGCCACAGGGGCAACCAGAAAATCCCTAAATGGAAATCACTTAAAAACATTGACGATGGTCAAGGTGCTAAAAGTAGAAATCCACTTGTAGAAATCGTATAAAAATGTTCTTAACTCCTAACTCTGGGAAACGGACTAGGGGTGGTGGAAGGGGAGGAGGGCGGGGGTGGGGGTGACTGGGTGACGGGCACTGAGGGGGGCACTTGATGGGATGAGCACTGGGTGTTATTCTGTATGTTGGCAAATTGAACACCAATAAAAAATAAATTTATATTTTAAAAAAGCGTTCTTATCAGGGTCAGCGTTTTCTGGAACACTCCCTGATCAGTGGAACTGGCTTCCCATTCCGTGGTGCCCACGACTCTAATGACTTGCTTTCCTTGAAGCCACGTGACCCCAAAATCTGTGTGTAATTGGCCTCATTCCTGCTGGACTTAGAAAAGTCAGCCTTGCTGACATGCTGGACTCAGCCTGCTTTCTGTCTGGGTCATTTCCCCACAAAGCATGTGTGGTTTGGGGTTGGGGGAAGGCAATGAAATCCATGTGCTTCCATGTTCAGCTTCGCTGCTCTGCAGGCTCAAGGTTCAGCCTGTCCACTTCCTCCTGTTCTTTGCCCCAAGTAAAATCAACCCATTTCCAGTAAGTAGACCCACGTCCCTAGGAGTACGGCGGGAAGGTTAAGTGTTGATGCAGCCAGTGAGCTATGGGGAATGCTAAAGGATGAATGACTTTAGCCGTGTTGGTATATGTGCTCATTGTAAAACCAAAGTGAATAAAATATTAAAATACATAAAAGTAAAAATCCTTCTTCCTAAAGTTAACGTATCCTCAAGTTGACTTCCCTTATTAAATGCCTTCATTAACTAGTATCAACAGGATTTTCTCCAAGATTGGAAACACATGGAGCCCTGCTATCTGTTAGACAAATTCTCAGAACTGAGTCATAGAAAAACAAGACAAAAAAAATGTCTGAAATGAAAAGAACTCAATGTCTTCTCGTTTCATTCACAGTGAGATTCTAGTCCTTTCCGCACGGTGGAGGCTCTGCACTCTCCTGGCACGTGTTCCTCTCTAGCCCACTCTCTACAGCTCCTTGAACTGTCCTCCAGTCGTGCTGGTATCTTTGCCGTTCCCAGAAGGGGCCAAAGGACACTTTCCTGCCTCAAAGCCTTTTACGGGAGGGAACCCTCTTCCTCTGGACGTTCCCACGGGGCTCTCATGTCCTCCACGTCTCTGCTTAGGGGGCGCCTCATCGGGAAGGCCTTCCCCGATCACCTGGTATCCACTGGCACCTCTATTCCCCATCACCTCTGTTTCTTCTCGGATATTCTTCACTATATTTATCATGTCTGGACATATTATAGATTTGTTCCTCTGTTTATTGCCTGACTCCTCCCATTGGATTATAAATTCCTTGGATTCAGAGATTATATTTTGTTGAATGCTATATTCTTCATCCCTTAATAGATGCTCAATAAATAAATACAGAATAGTGAGTAAGTGAATGACAGCTACCAACTCTCGAGTGCTTGCTATGCAGCAGATACTATACTGTGCATTATCTCATTTAATCTTTTCAACAAACATCTGTCCTTCTTCCAAGTTATAGTTGAGGAAATTGAAATTTAGGAAGATTAGGAAAGTTGCCTAGGATTGTGGGTGGGATCTATCAGACTGTAAAGCCTGTCCTTTACATTGATTTCTTTGTGTCATCCATCCATTAGAACACCTTTTCACACATATTATCTTATTTTTACTCTGGTTCTTAAATGAACTCCATGTGACAGGCAGGAAATAGTTTACTATCCTTGTTTTAACATTGAGAAAATTGTGGCTCAGATGACTAAGCTACTTTTGTGGAGTCTCAGAACTGATAAATGTCATGGTCAGGATTTTAGTGATTGTATCTCAAGTACAACAAAGAACTTACTTCAAATTTGGGGATTTATTTGATTAAATAGCTTTCAACTACTTGAAAGTAGTTTACCTGGAACCAGTTCCTTTTATTGATAAGAATCTACTTTATTTAAAAAAAAAAAAAACCTGACAAAGAATCTAGGAGGTATGAACTGTGTATTTACTCTCCAAGACTTGTCTAGAGCCTTGTGGGGTTTTTTTTTCTTTTTTCTTTTTATTTATTTGTTTACTTGTTTATTTATTTATTTATTAACTTTTGCCTTGTGGGTTTTTAAAAAGTTTTTATTTAAATTCCAGTTAGGTAACATATGGTGTAATATTAGTTTCAGCGGTACAGTTTAATGATTCAACGCTTCCATACAGCACTCAGGGCTTGTAACACTCCTGAGTCCCCATCACTCATCCCACCCATCGCCCCACCCACCTCCCCTCTTGCAACCATCAGTTCGTTCTCCATCCTTAAGAGTCTCTTGTGCTTTGCTTCCTTCTCTCTCTTCTTCCCCTTCCCCTGTGTTCATCTGTTCTGTTTCTTAAATTCCACATATGAGAAGCACCTGGGTGGGTGGTGCAGTCAGTTAAGCTTTCGACTCTTGGCTTCAGCTCAGGTTATGATCTCAGGGTTTTGAGATCAAGCCTCATGTCAGGCTCCTCATGGAGCATGGTGTCTGCTTGGGATTCTCTCTCCCTCTGCCCTTCCCTCTTGTGCCATCTCTCTCTCTTTCTAAACCAAATAAATAAATCTTTATTAAAAAATCCACATATGAGTGAAATCATATGGTATTTGCCTTTCTCTGACTGATGTATCTCGCTTAGCATAATACTCTCTAGCTCCATCCATGTCACTGCAAATGGCAAGATCTCATTCTTTTTTATGACTAACATTCCATAATATATATAATATTCCATAATATATAATATTCCATACATGTGGAGTACTATTCCGTATACCACATCTTCTTTATCCATTCATCAGTCGAAGGACATTTGGGCTCTTTCCATAATTTGGCTACTGTAGGTAATGCTGCTATAAACGCTGGGTGCACATGTCCCTTCAAATTAGTATTTTTTTTAATCCTTTGAGTAAATACCTAGTATTACAATTGCTGGGTCATAGGTTAATTCTATTTCTAACTTTTTAAAGAAACTCCTTATTGTTTTCCAGAGTCGCTGCACCAGATTACTTTCCCACCAACAGAGTAAGATCCCCCTTTCTCCCCATCCTTGCCAACACCTGCTGTTTCTTGTGTTGTTGATTTTAGCCATTCTGACAGGTGTGAGGCGATATCTGATTGTGGTTTTGATTGTATTTTCCTGATGATCGGTGATATTGATCACACAATATCAAAAAAAATTTTTGATGTGTTTGTTGGCCAGCTGCATGTTTTCTTTGGAAAAATGTCTCTTCGTGTCTTCTTAGAGCCTTGTGTTAATAAATGCTTTGTAAGTATACCTTCTAAATGTTTGTTCCTTGTTGTTTATAGCCCTCGCCCTCTATTAAGCTTCTGGCACCCATTGATGGATGATAAGGTGTTCAGTATGAAGAGATTGTTTTGCACAGTTTTAAACCCCGAACCACCCCACCCCACCCCAGCCCCGCCCCTGGAAAAACAATCAGGCAAATGGTAATAGATTTGTGCCTTTTTCCTTCTTCTTCCTTCCTTATCCTTTAAAGGATTGTCCACCCCCCAAGCTTCCAAGTCATCTCGCACCATCCCAGACAGTCCCATGTCACTCTTATTCTAGTCGATGTGTGTGCCAGGTCCAGCCAGGTTCACACTTCACTCTGTCTCTACCTTCCTCTCTACCTCCAGCCTTTCTCCCACTTCTTTCCCTCATGTGATCTTAGGCAAAATGAAAAAGGAGGTGAAATAGTTTCTTCAGCCCTTCATTCCTTCTTTGTTAACTCTTGGCTCTTTTTGGGTACCCAGGGACTGAATGGTCTTTCCCCCTAGAATGGGGAAGACATCATGGTGAGAGCTTTACTGACCCCGACTCAGGCGTGGATCCTTGGCAATAATTTAAACTCCTTTCATTTCAATTTCCTTACCTGCAAAATGGTGATAAAATAGCACCTACCTCAAAATATCAGCAGTCTGAATGAGGAGTGACAGGAAATCTATGGGAGGCAATGCAATGAATCACCAACAACTCACGAGTGATTGCATCTTTATTATAAATGTCAGGTGAGCAACTAAAATGTGTGATAAGCACTGTCAAGAATATATTATCATGGATTAACGTAGCTGGAGCTCACTTTCTTTTATTGCACAACCATATGTGATACCCTGAGATAAGCAGATAAGCCAGACCCATTTGGAGAGTACTTAAGTGCTGGAAGAGATCATATGCTACTGCACTCAGCTATTTTACTTGAGCAAATATGCATCAGCCTGAACTCTTGAGACACCAGACAGCTACTTTCTTAACAATGACATTTACAAGGAGTGAGAATACATTCATGAAGATAGTGGGAGGAGATTTATCAAAAGATTTGCAAAAAAAGAAAAGAAAAGGTAATCAATTCGGCTGCACGCTGCAAAAGAGACAAGAAAAGACTAACATTTATTGAGTATTTGCCAGATGCCGGGGACAGATCTACATGATCTATGTTCATTCTCCAATTTCACTCTCCAAACCACCCTAGAAATAAATGCTGCTTTTTAGAATATAAAAGATAACAAGCAGATCTCATTTTTTAAGCTTAAAAAGAAGTATTGGATCCTACAACCAAATGACAATCAAACAAATAACCAGATTTTAAAATGGGCAAAGAACTTGAATAAACATTTCTCCAAAGAAAATGTACAAATGGCCAATAAGCATATGAAAAAGATGTTCAAAATTTTTAATCATCAGGGAGATTCAAGTCAAAACTGTAACAAAATATTACCTCACAACCATTAGGTGAAAAAAAAAAACAGAAAATAATGTGTTGGTGAAAATGTGGGGAAATTGGAACCTTTGCACACTATTAGTGGGATTGTAAAATAGTGAAGACCATATGCAAAACAGCAATGAATCCTCAAAAGATAAAGAATAGAGCTACTATAAGATCTAACAATGCCACTTCTGGGTATATATTCAAAAGAGTTTAAAACAGGATCTTGAAAAGATATTTGCACTCCCATTTCATTGTGGCATTATTCACAATGGCCAACATACAGACGCAACCATCCATAGATGAATGGATAAAGAAAACATGGTGTGGGGTCACTGGCTGGCTCAGTCAGTAGAGCCTGTGACTCGATCTCAGGTTGTAAGTTCAAGCCCTACATTGCGTGTGGAGATCACTCAAAAATAATAAAAATCTTAAAAAGAGAGAAGATGCGGTTCCATAAAATGGAACATTTCTCAGCCTTTAAAAAGGAGGCAACTATGCTCTAACATGAATAAACCTTGAGGACATTATGCTGAGTGATATAAACCGATCCTCAAAAGACATCCTGCATGGTTCCCCTTCTAGGAGGTATCTAAAGAAACGTGGTGTAGATGAGAACGTTCTGGAGCTCTATTGCACTAGATGAACAGAATCATCTATTCTATGATGTGCATGGAGTTAACAATACTACTGTGCCACACTCTTAAAAATGCAAGTGTGTAAATTTATGGTATGGGTTTTTTTACTACATTAAGAAAGAGTATTTTTAACCAGATTGAAATTAAATTATTTCAAAGCCATCAGTCCAGCTGAGATCCCTCGTTTTATATTTGAGGAAACAAGTTCCAAAGAAGAAAGTGAATTGGTTAATTTACATGGCTGAGCAGGGATGAGGCAGGGTGCGTGGGCCATCAGCCCAGTACCCTGTTTGCTACAACACCAAATCTAAGGTAAATTAGGGAGCCCTAGAGGAGAAGCCTAACACTGACTTTCCTGGGAAGAATTGTTTATTAGTTGTTTCCCTTCCATGGGCTTTACAGAGAGGTATCACTCAACTAACCCAATTTAACAAACCAACAGGATCAGACCGAAAAGTGCCAACAGATGAAAGCATCATCAACCCATGACTTCTTCTATTTCAGGATTTCCTGAAACGCACAAGTGTGCAAAGCAGTGTCATTGGTCTGAGCTCGGACCATCCCCAAATGAGGCCTCAGGACAGCACAACGGGTTACGGGGTCAGAGTCTGACAGGTCAGCATGTGTAGGGTGGACATGTTCAAGTGGCTGAACCTTTGTATGCACATAATTATCTCTAGTCTCTACCATAAACCAATAAAGCATCACATATAATAGCCTTTATGGATTTCTGGACACGTAAGTATGTGTTTATAAATGTACGTATTTATTACATGGTAAGTGTGTATCTGTAATATTTCCTTCTCTAAATCATACAAGGGTTAGGCGGCTCCCTGACTTCTCCACCACAGATGGAGTCAGAGATCGGGCCGGGGTGGAGCCCTGGGCGGGGCACAGTCAGAATTTCCCTTGGCCTGAGGTGAACTGGAGGAGTGAAAAGAGTGGGCGTGAACTTAATTTCCTTCTGAAGCAGAACCCAGTTTTTGGATGGGACAGATCTGGGTTCAGTTCCCACCCATGAGGCTTATCTGCTGTGTGACACCAGACAGATTACTCAACGTCGCTACGCCTCATTCTCATCCCCTAGAACCACATGAAGCTCTCTCTGGTGGCATCATTGGGCGAGTCGGGTGAGCTCATACACATAATGTGCCAATCCCAATGTTTGGGGCCCCCAGTGCACACGTAAATAAAAAGTTCTGCTACCTTTCAGAACTTCAAAGTCATTTTATCCCCAGAGAAGCCACTAAACTCAAAAGCTAAGTGCTCTTACACAAAATGGAATTACCCATTACTGATGGAGCACTTTACGCATATCCCGCGTGTATTGGACTCCAGAGCCTGGCCGGGGGAGGATGGTTGTGATGTCCGACTGGGGATCAGCCGCTGACTAAGATGTTTGGGATTAACAGTCTTGCCTCATAGAGTTTCCCCCATATTTTTGAATCACTTTTATAAAGTGTGTGATTGCTTCTAATCTCAATTTTGCCAGAAGAAGTAAGCCTCCCTGGGGGATAATTAGGATTTTCTACTCGCTACTCATGTAGCAAAGTGTTTGAAACTCCCCCAAAGGCACTGATCTCACAGCCTCTTCTTTCATTTTTAGCCTCACCTACTCTTGCCTAAGGCGATGGGATGCCTTTGTTTCCTTTGCTTCCTTATTGGCTTGTTTCCCATTAGTTGAACACCGTCAATCGAAATCCTCGCTTAGACTTGCAAGAAAATCTCTGAGGTATGTTTGGAACAGACACGTGATCGCAGTGACGTATCTTTCAAGTTTTCTTGAGCATCCCTCTTGCCCCGGTGTCTGTCTTCACAACTCCCCATTTCCTGTTTCCCATCGCTCCCCAATCTTTCCAGACCTCCAGGACGCACTAACATATAAAAATTCAAATGACTCAGATAATTATTATGTCCCCTGGAAAACCAACCTCTGTCCCCATTTGCATTCCCAGAGGCAATCACAGTTACTAATTAATATGTACCCTTCCGTGCCTTTTCCTCCACAATTATTAGATTGGACCACTGTAAGATTGTTGGTTTTGTAGGTCACAAATGACCCAATATAAGCAATTTCATATGACTTAACTGACTCTCTCTTTACACATACACAGGGATATATGGACACACAGATACACGCACACACACACAGAAGCATAGAGGGCCATTTTATGGATTTAAAAAGCACAAACAGGATCATATTATACATATTTTATCACATTTTTTTTCGCAGAGGAATACATCCTAGAAATCTTCTAGGTTCATCACTGCAACCCTACTCAATTCTTTTTGACCGCTGGTAAAATTATTTTAGTATGGATCATTTATTTAACTTTTTTCATTCCCTTCTCCATGTCTCTCGTTGTTATAAATTCTACAATATTCGTACATGTCTCTGTGTTTATGTGAGAATATTCAACATTTACTTTCTAAAACAAAGGTTTGTGTAAAGAAACATATTAGAAATAAGTTGGTCCTTATTATCTGTAGGATTAGTGCATAACATGGGATGATCGTGTGGTTAATCTTGAGTCCACTCCTCTATTTTTCCACCTGTTGTGAGATGTGAGCTCAAGGTAGCGCTGGAAAAATAAGCGACACTCTAATTCTCTGCCTAAAGGTGTCCTCCCTGAGTCCGACGTTTTTGGGGTCTGGCTTTGAGGGTCTTCTGGCTCTGTGTGCCGCCCCTGTTATTTGGTTATTGGGAAGTCTTCCTTGAGGTTGCAGGTAGGCCATCCTTTTTATAGGAAATACAGAAACAGAATCCCAACAGCCGGATTCTGTTTGTCTTAATTTCCTAATCTGTGCCGCAGAGTTGACATGACTGAACACCATGTACGGCTCCAAACTTTCCTCTCACCGAAATCCCTCCACCACCCTTTGTATTTGTTTTTTACCATAAACACCTTGGAGTTTGAAGGATTTCTTTTTGACCACCAAGTAGCATCTATGAGTCAACATGTTGGATCTCACAGATATTTGTCACAGACAATGAAATATGTCGATCAGTCTGACAAGCGGCGGGCGGGAGGGACAGGTGTGGCTGCACCGTGTTACCATGAGTCCAGGTTGAAGTGAGAAAATGTAATATTTGGGGTCACCTCAGACCCTTTTTGAGGGTTCTTTGAGGGATTGAAAAAAGCTTTGGGCCTCTCTACTCCCCTTAGAGAGTCAGTAAAGGCAGGGGCTTCACAGGGCCTAGCGCAGATCCCATCCCAAGGAATGGTCTGTCAAGTGAAAGTGACTTGAAGCATTTCACATGTTTCTTAAAATCTGCTGTAAAGAAGCTGTGGTCTCTGTGTACAGCGGGATATTCCTCAGCCATTAGAAACGACAAATACCCACCATTTGCTTCGACGTGGAGGGACCTGGAGGGTATGATGCTGAGTGAAGGAAGCCAATCAGAGAAGGACAAACATTATATGGTCTCATTCATTTGGGGAATATAAGAAATAGTGAAAGGGATTAAAGAGGAAAGGAGAAAAAAATAAGTGGGAAACATCAGAAAGGGAGACAGAACATGGAAGACTCCTAACTCTGGGAAACGAACTAGGGGTGGAGGAAGGGGAGGTGGGCGGGGAGGGGTGACCGGGTGACGGGCACTGAGGGGGGCACTTGACGGGATGAGCACTGGGTGTTATTCTATATGTTGGCAAATTGAACTCCAATAAAAATAAATTTATAAAAATAAAAAATTAAAATTAAAAAAAAAAAGAATCTGCTGTAAAGCATCCGCGAGGGCCCAGTTCGTAGCCCATGGTTGAATAGTCTTTTCCTGTTTCTTTAAAAATTTCTTGTTTCCCATTTCTCTTGCTCTCAAGATCTCTCTCAACCCATTGCTACTGTGAAGATCTCTCTTCACCCCTCTGTCTCACCTCCAAACCCAGAGCTGCCTGGTTCTCGACCTCCTTGGCTTCCATTTCTCTCTTCCATGTATTTCTTCCCTTAAAACTTGTCCTCCCTCTCCTGTTACATGGTCGTCTCAGACTTCTAAGGTAAGAAACCCTGATTTAGGAGAGTCTCAGGAAGAGGGGAAGACGGGCTTGTCCCTGCCTGGAGGGAGCAGAGAGGAAGGTGGCTCCTTCATCTCTCCTGGAGGCTGATGCGTTCCCAGGAGAAGGACCGAGGTGTGTGGGGCTGTGGTCATTTCTTGACTTTTAGTTCCTGAAAATAATGTGTGTGTAATACACTTCTTGACCATTTTCTTGGCACTTTGGAGGAAACAAACAATAAGATAGGACTCCATGTGTGGCCTCTGGACTATGTATAATTGTCCTCTTCCTTGATTTTCCATAGAAGAAATACTACGTGTTTCGTAGGAGTGTAGGGTCTGCCTCCTTCCGCAAAGGCCTTTGGGGTCCCTACTAGGGGCAGGTGGGAAGAGAGTGAAAGGAGACTGGAAGCCTGAACTTCCAGGAACATATCGATGAGGAGCTGAACAGTCCTTGGGGGTCACTGCTGCTCCTTCTCTTACCCTGGGCTCTGCTCCCCTGAGTCCCAGGAAAGAACTTCTGGAACATCGAAAAAAAAATTAGAACTTTTATTCCTACTCACTTTTTAATCTCATGATTTTTAGTTTCCGTCCGGGCGTATGTTTTCTCGGGTACATAATGTATATTAACAGAAGAGTACACAGACGCAATAGCGAAATATGTAAATGTGCCGCTGTCGGGGGTGCTCGGTCAAGTCTTTTTATCCGCACGGGCACGTGGTCAAAAGCGCATCTGTCTGTTCACTCGCGGCTCCTCATGGCCTCCTGCTCTATGTCGCTATTTTCCGGGTGATGGGGAGCAAAGCTCGGCGATCGGTGCCCCTCAGGAAACCCTCTGCCACCCTTCACTCAGGGGCAGGGGTTAGTAGTCCGTAACCCACGAGGCTCTTGCTTCAGCCTCTTTTCAACTCAACCACGGAATCGGCCCCGACGTCTGTGGAAGGGGTCAGGAGACGTGAGCAGATTCTCCGCAAGGCAGGTGTATGAGTCTAAACATCTGGGTTGTAATAGTGTAAATAGATGGTTGCTTAACTCTGTTCTCAGAAGACAGCAGAGTGGGAGGAAGGATTGCTCAGAAATCATCCAAAGGACGGAAGCGGTGGGCCCGCGATGGCGAAGGAAAGCTCTTTCTTCTGAGTCTCCTGTGGCATCACCATCAAGGCGTAGCGCAAATTTCAATAAATTATTCTGCCAATCCCTGCATGGAGCCTGCTTCCTCCTCTGCCTGTGTCTCTGCCTCTCTCTCTCCCTGTGTGTGTTTCTCATGAATAAATAAATTTTTAAAAAATCTTTAAAAAATTATTCTGCCAAATAAATATTTGATGCACGTGTCTCAAGTGAGAGGAACGGGGCTCCTCCACCACGTGCCTCCGTCACGTCACGGCGGAGTAGGTGAGACACCCCCGTTCCCTAGATGAGCACACCGAGGGGTGGGCAAGTATGTCCCAAGGCCCCAGCGGTTAGCCAGGGAAGCTGGATCACGTCACCTGAGGGCGAGGGTCCGGGACAGCCGTCCAGGTGAAAATCCGGAAGAGCCGAAGCCCAGTGTTGTGATGCTCCTCCAGCTGCCATGCCCTCTTGTCAATTCTCTTATTCCCGATCCTTGCATGGAAGCACATGAGAACGGGACTCAAAGAGTCTGGGTGTGCTCGGGCTGAGTTCATGGCTGGCAGGTCACCGAAATCCGTGAGGAACATGTGGGTGGGGAGGGGCTCGGGGCCCGCGGGGTGGTGGAGGGGCTGTCCTGGTGCAGATCACGAGCTCCCAGGGCCCTGCGCGGGGGCCCTGCTTCAGCCCGGGTGTGCCGGGGCCAGTCCTTTACCATCTCTGGACTCGGGCGTCCTCTTCTCTAGGTAGAGCTAACTCCATTTAGGTTGGGGTGGGAGGACTGGACGCGGAGTGTGCAAAGGATTGACACGGCCACATGCACAGAGCAAGACTCAGGGGAGCTTTGCTCTCCTTCCCGGGGAAGCCGACGCACCTGCTTCACGGCTGGGATGAATAAGCAGCTAGAAACCCTACAAGTACGATCCGGCTTTCCCGCCGTCGGAGCAGGTGGGCTTCCTAGCAGCTTGTAAACTGTGCCCCGGGCGCCTGCGGACGTCAGCCTCTGTGCGGCCACTGACCCTCCGAAGCTGGGAGATCCGGAAAGAGGAACTCCAAGGGGCCAGGGCGCTCTGTCCGCGGAGCTGTTCTCCAGGCCCGGTGGCCACGCTGGCAGGGGAGGCAGGAGAGGCGGGGGAGGCGGGACCCCTACTCTGAACTGTGCAGTCAGGGCAAAGCAGCAGGTGTGTTTCCTCGCCTCCTAAACGGCCTTACTGGCATGGACACCCCAGAATGTGACAGGCCGCCCCTCCCCAGCCCGCCGGGGGAGGACTCCCTGGAACTGCTGTGGGAGCAGAGGACAGAGGGGCGGCAGGAGCAAGGGAAGAAGGAGCTCCACGCCGTTCCCTTTCTGCTCTGATCAAGTTCCTCGAAGCGGGGCCTTGGGGCCCGGGATGCCAACCTGCCGCTCCCTGGCGGCGCCCGCTTGACCCTGTCGTGGTGGGGAGCGGCGCACCCAGGGCAGCCCTGGGGTCCCACGGGACACAGGTTATTGGTGGAGCAGCAGAGACAAATCTGCTGGGATGGAGCCCGGGGAAAGGGTGGGAAAGGAAGAAGGACTGTGTCCGGATAGCTCTCAAGACTTTTTGCTCTCCGGGGAAGGCAGGACGCGCACGTACGGTGGAGGCAACAGGGGACTTATCTATTTGTTACTCTGATGAGGGGGAAAAAAAACCAAACCTGTTTGTACGCTGCACCCCAACATCCGCTGGTGGAAGACATCCATGGACGGCGAAAAGCAGGTGAGGTCTCCAAATGGCGAGAACGGAGATGACGGTAATAACAGTGACAATAGGATCGCAATGGATGTTTTTCCTGTTAAGTGTCACCTGTGGGTCCGGTTCTGTACTGGGTTGTGGGCATTAGTCATCAGCCCCTAAAATAAGCTTCCTCCTCACGTCCATCTAGGACCGGGGAAGGCGTGTGTGGCCTGTTCCTGGGGTCCAAGGTGGTGACATTTCTTAAAAAAATTAAGAACAGAAATAGGATCCAACATATTTTTAAGCCAAATAAAACAAAAACACTAATTTGAAAAGATACACACACCCCTATGGTCACTGCGGCATTATTCCCAGTGGCCAAGGGATGGACGAGCCGGGGTGTCCCTCACTAGGTGGCCGGGAAAGCGAGGTCCCCAAATTTGCAGAGATCCTACTATTGTTATTCTAGAAGCTTATGTCTATAGAAGCTTGAGTTAACTGTGGTGTATGGTGTGAGGTAAGGGGTGACGTTCACGGTTTTCCACGCAGATACTCAATGTCTCCAGCGCCCGGTGGAAAGACCATCCTGCTTGTATTTCTGCATTTTCCCATTTGCCCATTGCCAATTGACTACGTATACGTGTGGGTCTACTTCTGGACCTTCTGCTCTGTTCCACTGTCTGTCTGTCTATCCTGACTCCAAGACCACACAGACTGTCCTATGACGGCAGCTTCATAGGAAGGTTTTTAAGGAGTTTTTAATATGCAGAGCGTGAGTCTTCCTACCTCGTCCCTTGATCCAAACTGGTTTGGCTCTTCCAGGCCTCTTGAACTGCCATATACATTTTAGAATCAGCTTGTTGGGGATCCCTGGGTGGCGCAGCGGTTTGGCGCCTGCCTTTGGCCCAGGACGCGATCCTGGAGACCCGGGATCGAATCCCACATCGGGCTCCTGGTGCATGGAGCCTGCTTCTCCCTCTGCCTATGTCTCTGCCTCTCTCTCTCTGTGTGTGCCTATCATAAATAAATAAAAAAAATAAAAAAAAATAGAATCAGCTTGTCAATTTTTACCAAAAAGCATTTTTTGCTGATTTGTTGGTTAAGGTAGAAATCCAATTTTATTTTTTAAAAATATAGATGATTTTTCCAGCATTATTAAAAAATGTCCATCCTTACTGGGGCGCCTGGGTGGCTCAGCAGCTGAGTGGCTGCCTTCGGCTCAGGACGTGATCCTGGGGTCCCGAGATCAAGTCCCACATCGGCCTCCCTGTAGGGAGCCTGCTTCTCCCTCTGCCTGTATCCCTGCCTCTCTCTGTGTGTATCATGAATAAATAAATAAAATCTTAAAAAGAAAAAGCCATCCTTACTGATTTGCACTGCCGTGTGTATCATGTATCGAATACACATGTACATTTGAATTTATTCCTAGGCTATATCCTGTTTCACTGATACCTTTATTTTTTCTTGTGGTAATAATGCACTATGTTAATCATTACAACTTTATAGTAATTTAGGGAATCTAGTAAGAGCCATCACCCCTCCTTGTTTTTTGACTTTAGGAGTGTTTTGACTACTCTTAGCATTTTTATTTACCTTGCCAGTTTCTTTTTTATTTATTTATTTTTAATTTATTTATGATAGTCATACAGAGAGAGAGAGAGACGGAGTACACAGGCAGAGGGAGAAACAGGCTCCATGCACCGGGAGCCCGACGTGGGATTCGATCCCGTGTCTCCAGGATTGCACCCTGGGCCAAAGGCAGGCGCTAAACCGCTGCGTCACCCAGGGATCCCTACCTTGCCAGTTTCTACAAAAAAACAAATATGTTGATCTTCTGACTGGAATCATTTTGAATCCTTAGGTGAATTTTAGGAGAATGAACACCTTTATATATTAAGCCTTTTAACCCCCTGTTTTATGTCTTCATTTATTTAATTTTTGTGTAATGCTGCTTTTGAATAAAAAATTTTAACTTTTTTTTCCATAAATACCTTACATACATTTGTTAGATTTATTTTCTTAAGTTGTAAATTTTGGGGAGTTATTGCAAATGTTTTTTTTTTTTCCTTAAAATTACTATGTTGTATAGAAATGCAAATAACTTGTTATTTTGATTTTATACTCAGCTAAACTCTTATAAGGTCAAATAGTTTTTAAAAATTCTTTTGGACCGGGGCACCTGTTTGTAGTTGAGCATCTGCCTTCGGCTCAGGTCATGATCCCGGGGTCCTGGGTTCGAGTCCCACGTTGGGTTTCCCGCAGGGAGCATGCTTCTCCCTCTGCCTGTGTCTCTTCCTCTCTCTCTCTCTCTCTGTGTGTGTGTGTGTGTGTGTCTCATGAACAAATAAACAAAATCTTAAAAAAAAATCTCTTGAATTTTTTAAGATTATAATAGTATCATCTAGTTAAAGGGGTTTTATTTCATCCTTTTGTCTATATACCCTTTTATTTCTCACTGCATTGGCTAGCAATTCTAATACAATGTGGAAAAGACAGTGATAGGAGGCACCCTCGTCTTGTGTGATCAGTATTTTACTGCCAATACGCTTATATATCTTAGTGATGTACTGATCTGAGCCCATTTGGTTATGTACGAGGCTTAGAATAGGTTAGATAAGCTGTTTTGAAAATGCTTACAAATATTTGTTTAATAAGTGTCTGTATTCATGGTGAAATTTGGTCTGAGATTTGTCTTTCTTTGAATGGATATTGATTTTTATCAAAAGGTGTTTCACATGCACTGAGTCCATCAGGTAAATTTGCTCTTTTAATCCATTAAAGTATTAAATTAAACTACTTGATGGTTTAATGTTAATTTGATTTTGTATTTTTTTGTTTGTTTGTTTTTTGATTTTGTATTCTTGGGGAAACCAAACGTGGTCATTACATATTACTTGCTACACGTTACTATCTTCAGTTAGAAGAGAGCTCGCTTAGGATTTTTGCATCTATCCTCATGAGGTCACTGGCTCATGACTTTTCTTTTTAATGCTGTCTTCCTGAAATGTCAAGATCTGACTCCTCAAACATTGCCAACATATCCTATTGGTGAAGTAAAGCTAACAGTTTGATGAGATAATTGCTTACACCCATTAGAGAGCACCAGCTCTGCAGGGCTTTGGCAGTGTCTGTGAGAAAGGGAAGGCAAGAGAAGAATTTATTGGATTGAAAGTTCTACGGAGCATTTTTTATTTTAATGAAGTTTGGCTATCAGTGATTTCTTTCATGAATCCTGCCTTTCACACCATATCTAAAAAGTCATCGCCATACCCAAGGTCGTCTGGGTTATCTCCTATGTTATCTTTCTGGGAGTTTTATAGTTTTGCATTTTGCATTTATGTCTATGGTTCATTCTGAGTTAATTTTTGTCAAGGGTCTATGTCTAGAGTCAATTTGCTTTTTTGTATACGAATATCCAGTTGTTCTAGGACCATCTGTTCTATTTTAGATTGGACTGTATATTTAAAGGGGTGTTTCAAAAAATTTAAAAAAGTAAAAAAAATAAAATAAAGGGGTGTTTCATGTATCCTGTGATTTCTAGGTATTTTGCAGTGGGAGATCTTTCAGTGTATCTTTTCGATCATGGTGTCAAGAAATGGAAGTCCTCTATAAATTTTTGTTGAAACAAATGAATCACGTGGCTGGGGAAGTATACTGAAAGTTGAGTCTGTTGAGTCTGTGTATGCATGGCCTGCATTCCATGGCTAACCAGAGTGGGCTGTGGTCACCAAGGAATCACACCTTGTTGGTAGAATGAAATGACCATTTAGCTCAAGCAGTCCATTAGGAAAATAGGAGAGATGAATTAGTAAGTTCAGTAGTTTGCTAATTTTCTATGTAATTTGATTTCAAGATCTCATCAGCATATATTCTATTCTACATGAAACCACAAACATGCTGTGCTATTACTCAACCTTAGCCATGGACATGATTTTCCTGGGCCAGATCCAAGGCCAACATCCGTGGTCAGTCCAGATCCTCTTTGTGGCTGGTCCGAGGCAGGTTGCAAGGGTGGCATGGGGTCAGGAAGTAGTGGCCATTGAGCCCGCAGAAAAAGGGAATGCGAAATAAAAGACCTGTTCTAAGGAGAAATTTTTTACTGCTTCAAGTTATCGCAGAGCCACGACTCTTGTTTAAAGATGGCAAAGAGAACAAGTGTTAAATATTTCATGTGACTCATAGCCAGGGAGCCACACTGACGTTATAACCAGTTCAAAGGAGAAGTGACAAAAGTGCAAATGGATATGAAATAAAGGAAAGTAGAAATGACTGTGCACGGGAGACACCACGAGCCTCTTCCAAGTCCGGGAAAGGAGTCAGCAGAACGTCTCCCGGACAGGACGGACTTTGCTTGCCCGCAGACATAGCGGCCCCTTCCCTCAGTTACCCCTGAGTTCCAGGGCTGGGAATAGCTTGCACAGAATTCCAGTAAGACGCCCTGGGAGGGTGGGCTGCAGACAGCGGTCTTCCCTGGACTAGCAAGTGTGACACAGAGCCCGTGTCCTGGGACACTTGTCAATCTGGAAAGGAGCACAGTCTACTAAAGAAGTGAGTTTCTTTCAGCTCGGAGCGATGCTGCCTTTCTGAAGTGGGACTGACTCGCCAACCCGGCGCACGCAAAGCAGAGGAGGGAATGAAAGCTCTGGCCTGTGTGCCTGCTCCCCCCGCTGGCCCTGCCTGCGAGGACCCCTGGCCTCCACCTCATCCGCTCAAATCTGCATTTATCACATATTTTGGACCATAACACATAGGAAGTGGATTGTAACAGTGCAAGCACACACACAAATACACACTCATAAAACAGAAACAGGTTAATTGAAACGAGTCCGACCTTTATTATGCAGAACACGTTGTCTTTCCCTTTTCATTCCATTCCTTTTATAAAATGCCGGTTGTAAAAAATGAAATGAAATAAAATAAAATAAAATAAAATAAAATAAAATAAAATAAAATAAAATAAAATAAAATAAAATAAATAAAATAAAAAAATAAAATAAAATAAAATAAAATAAAATAAAATAAAATAAAATGCTGGTTGTGACTCAACTAATGTTAAGACCCATGAATGAAGTGGTTTTTGACTTTGCACGTTATACTCCCTCAAAGAGCTTTCAGAAATACCGATGCCTGGGTGCGCTCCCAAAGATCTGATATAAATGGGCTGCCTTGCACCCTGGGCATCTGTGTTATTATAAATCCCTCAGGTGATTGGGTGCATACAGCCAAGGTGGAGAGCTGCTTCCCGGTGCAGCCGCAGGTGTCTAGGCCCTTGCTGTGCATGCATGACCTGCCTTCCATGGCTAACCAGAGTGGGCTGTGGTCACCAAGGAATCACACCTTGTTAGTAGAATGAAATGACCATTTTGCTTAAGCAGAGCAAAGACAACCTGTTCCTTAATCCGGTCTGTACGGAATCATGCTGATTATCAGAATTTTAGGCATCTAAGAGCAACCAGAACAAGACTATTCCTTATTATTTTCTTCAAAATTGAAGAATTAATTATTCTTTTAAAGATTTATTCATTTATTTTAGACAGAGGGAAACAGCAAGTACGAGAGTGGGAAGGTCAGAGGCGGAGGAGAGGGAATCTCAAGGGGACTCCAGGCTGAGCTTGGAGCCCAACAGGAGGCGTGATACCACAACCCTGAGATCAAGGCCTGAACTAAAATCAAGAGTAGGAGGCTTAACTGGCTGAGCCACCTGGGCGCCCCAAAGACCATTTTTAATTATCCACAGAATGCAGCTTAATTCTCCTTAGAAAACTCATCTTTTTTGATGCTGATCTGGGATCGGGGTCCCCGGGTTGTCATTTGTCATTTGTCTCAGATATAATTAAATCTTACTAAGTAATGGAGACTGAATTACAGCTGAGAACCAAGGACAAGAAAAGGCAAAATAACACCCTTATTACGAATCTTATTTATATGTGCAGCACGCAATTTACCAAAAAAAAAAAAAAAAAAAAAAAAGGGACCCAAGAAAATATGCAGTACTCTTTTTTTTAATTTATTTATTTTATTGCAATACTCTTTATTGCACATTCGAGTGGCCAAGTGATTCTCAGAGAATGCCTACGCTGATTTGGGCCAGCCGCCAGTGTCGCTGGTCACTTTGCAGTCACAATGACAAAGGAATGCAGTTCCCATAGGACTCCTTGCTGAGATGTTCATGTGTATTAATGAGTAAGTTGAAAGGTAAACAGCAAAGATACGTTGGAACTTCACTCGGTCATCAGTCCCATGAGTGACACTGCTCAGTTGACTAATGGTTTTAGGATATTACGGTTTTGGTGTTACTTACAACAGCAGAGACACACTCTAGCATCTAATCCGCAGGCTAACATTCCCCCGTTCCTTCCTTAAGCCTAGACTAAGGGTTGCCAGATTACAATGAAATCTATTGCGTCACTCCAATACATTTTGGGTTTATGAAAAAAAAAAAAAAGATGACTTATTGGAATGCAGCACACCGGTAGATTGTTTCCATGGTGTGTACGGCTGCTCTTCAGCATCAGTGAGAGCCGAGTTGTCACCTGGTTGGCTTGACGTCGCAGATACTTATAATCTGCTCTCTACAGGAAAAGTTGACTGACTTTCGGCCTAGACAATCAACAACGCAATGAGTTATGCTCTATTATGTAGCGTTTGCCAATTTCCGTGTCGCGAATACGCCCTGGAGCATTTCAAGCTGACCGCGTGACAAGGCTGAAGGGGCGAGGTGCACTGTGGCACACCATTGTGGGGTCTTGATACTAGACTGTTGAAATTAACACAAAGAATCTCAAGGGCATGGATAATAGTAAAATATGGCAAATAATTAGGAAGCGATGAGTTTTAAGTATTTATCTCTGTTTTCAATATAATTTATTTGAGTTTAAGTTTGTATAATTTACTGTGCTTGGGTTTAACAACTGACTCACAAAATCACTGAACGTTTTATAACAGGGCCTCGGGATCTGGTATGAAATGGCTCAGCCCCCCGTCCCCCAGTGTGGAGGGTAGAGGTGCCTCGTTTTGGGGGGGTGTGCTGTATTTTTATGCCAGGGATGAGGGAAGACTTCAAAAGGGGGAAGCTGGAATCATAGGATGGGGATCCTTGAAGAACGAACAGGAGTTTGACTGAATACCTCATTTTCATAAAATTTACTGAGAACTTACAGGTGTCAGCTTAGAGCTGGAGCTACAGAGATGAGTAAGACACAAACTTTGCCCGTAGAGTTCACGATGGATGGAACTGGTACCCTTCCTTCCTCCCTCCCTCCCTTCCTTCCTTCCTTCCATTAATAATTTCTTGCTCTTCTGCTGTGAGCCCTTTTGCACAGATTTAATAGTCAATGAGATATCGCAAACTAATAATTCTGATGCAGGGTGGTAAATGCCACAACAGAGATATGGGGAAAAGTGTTATGAGAACATAGGGAAGAAGGGATTGACCCTATGTGGGGTTAGGACCCTTTAGGGTCCATCCCATATTTGCATAACACTATTTCCTTCCGAACTCATGGTCTACACTGCCTCTGAAAATGCCTTGGGCTTCTTGCTAGACCTTGGAGTCCTTGACATTAGTGACTAGATGTTAGATTTCTGGGCTGCGTGCCTGGCACTAAGTTGGCTTACATTATATATTTGTTAAAAGAAGGATTACAAAAAAAAAAAAAAGAAGGATTACATCAGCTCTCCGTGACTACTATGGAATCATTTAGAAACATCATTACTTCTCACTGCCATGGAATCGATCAACGGACTTTTTCTCCATCCGTGTGACCAAAGTAACAACTTACATCAATAACTTCAGAAGGAAATTAAAAAAAAAAAAAAAAGGAAAAGAAAAAGAAATGTGAAAGGAGAAGTGAAATTAAGTGCTCAGTGGATTTGTTAACATGATCTAATTCCTTCCTGTGGTCACTCACTGTAGATGTGTCTGTTCCACTTCCTAAAGTCTTGGGGTATTTCCACTTTCCATTTACTGGGGATCCTGTCCTTTCCACCTGTTTATGTCGAATCCCCAGGCCCCAGGCCAATCTGAATTGCCTGTGGTGAGGGATGGAGGGAGTGCGTACGTCCTAGAGCCACCGTCCTCCTTTCTCTGCTCATACTTTTGATTGATCCATGCATCCGAAACACGAGGGGCACCTGGGTGGCTTGGTCAGGCAAGCGTCTGACTGTGGTCAGGTCCTGGGTTTGAATCCCACCTCGAGCCCCCTGCTCAGCAGGAAGTCTGCTTCTCCCTCTGCTCCTCCCCCTGCTCATGCTCCCTCTCTCTCTCTCAAAAAAATACATGAATTTTTAAAAAAAGAAAAGAAAAGAAACAGAAGAAACGTACCAAGAGCAGTCATTGTCAGGAATGAGGCCTGTGATATACTCCTGCTTACTGTCTCTATGTGGGCATCAATTTTTAAAAGGTGACAATGATTTAGGACTAAGTCCTAGCACCACCTGTGTTAGGCAGAGTAATCATTCTCCCAAAGTGCCTGCATCCTACCCCAGAACCTAGAAATATGTTACCTCTCATGGAGAAAGGGACTTAGCAGAGGTGATAAAGTTAAGAAAGGATCTTAACGGACGGAGCAAATCCTGATCGCCTGGGTGAGCCCAGTGTCATGAAGGACAGAGAGGACAGAGAGACGGGAGATTCAGAGGAGACGGAAGGATGGAAGTACAGGCTGGAGGGATACGGTTGCTGGTTTTAATGACAGAAGAAAGGGCAACAGGCCAAGGAACGTAGGTCACCCCAAGAAGCCCGAAAAGGCAAAGAAATAGACTGAGAGCACACAGCCCTGCCTCAACTTTGATTTTTTTTCCCAATATGACTCATTTGGGGTCACTAACTTCTAGAGCTATAAGATAATAAATATTTGTGTTTTTAAGCCACCAAGTTTGTGGTCATTTGTTACAGCTGCCAGAGGAGATAATACACTGCACCTTTGTCCTCCGTGGGTTATAATGACGTCTTGCTGCCTGACCCCGCGGGTCCCTGCTCCTCTGCTTTGCGTTCCCAGGACTGTCGTGAACCTACGTCTCTGCAGGAACCTGAGCGCCACTGATTCCTTCCAGTCAAACCGGTGCCATCAGAGTCCCTCTAAAACCTCGAGAACAGGGATCCCCGGGTGGCTCAGCGGTTTGGTGCCTGCCTTTGGCCCAGGGCGCGATCCTGGAGTCTCGGGATTGAGTCCTGCATCGGGCTCCTGGCATGGAGCCTGCTTCTCCCTCCTCCTGTGTCTCTGCCTCTCTCTCTCTCTCTCTCTCTCATTCTCTCTCTCTGTCTGTGTCTATCATAAGTAAATAAATAAATCTTTAAAAAATAAAAATAAAAAAAATGAAACCGTGAGAACACACTGTGAACACACACACGCACATACACACACCCCTTCCCTTCCACTTCCTTCCGCCCACACATCCCCACAACCAAATTCTCCCAGCTCTTCCAGCCTCAGAGCCCTTTGATAGTTGACAACATGTGTAGGACAGGGATGAGACGCCCGTCTTATTTTCCTCTTGCATCTCCTTTGCCACAGAGCTAGATAGATAATAAGTCAAATGGCACTTGTTGCCTTAGTCATTCTGAAGCTCCTGAGCCGCCAGACTTTGGTACGGAGCTCCTGGTTGACCCTCGGATCCTATTAAACTATTACAATTTCCCGCGTTAGAAAATGAAGTCCTGTAGTTTCTACATGTATCGGGTCATGAAACTAAGAGTTTGGCTTCTAAAGAGCTTAGGTTTTTGTGATTCCAAGTGTTTACTGGGCTGTGAGTTTGTGGCTGGAGACGGGCCTGTAACCCAGCAAGGCCATGGGGCAGCTTGACGGCACGGAAGTGTAAGGCCTTGTACCAGTTCCGTACAGACTGTACTACCAAAAATATTAGTTCTCTGTTCCGTCTGAATTGGTTGCATCAGCCTTGTTACCTCCCCAAAACTGACTGGTGATCCCTGTCTGGTTTAGGGTTGCAAAACAGCACCAACTAGTTTTGCTTCTGCAAGTTGCGCTTTCCTTGTTGGGAATGGCTCTGAGTGCACTGGGACAGCTGGTGTCGTCTCCCTCTGTCTCCACCCCCTCCTTGACCGAGCCTCTCTCTCCGGCTTCCATGAACGTCAAGTGTCATTGTGTTGTGTCCTCTACTCATGTCCTTTTTTTTTTTTTAATAATAAATTTATTTTTTATTGGTGTTCAACTTGCCAACATACAGAATAACACCCAGTGCTCATCCCGTCAGTGTCCCATCATAAGGGCAAGTTTCTGCAGTCGTTTCTGCTTTCCGAGGCGGTAGGATCCCGAATGGTGACACGTCTTAGGTGCAGGCCTCACATCTGCAAATGTTGGATTTCAAAGGACCGACGGGATGAGTACTCACGTCCTTTGAAATCCAACGTTTGCAGATGTGAGGCCTGCACCTGAGACGTGAATCCGTATGTGAGCATTTGTTTTTCAACAGAGTGGAGGTAAATGGAGTCTAAGAGCAACACTTTCCCCGCTGACTACCCCAGAATGATCACAGAAACCACTTCCTGCGTGTGATTTACAGCCGCCTCCCTCAACCTGCGCGGTCACCATTCAGGATCCTACCGCCTCGGAAAGCAGAAACGACTGCAGAAACTTGCCCTTACGGTGGGACACAACTCTCCAGCTCTGGCTTGATTAAATCAATCATCTTCCCAAAGCGTATACAACGGAAGCCAGGTTTTAATAAACTCAAATAATTCTGGCCTCTTCACAAGGCTCCGGATGTTGCTGTTCATTCAAAACATTTCTGTGCTTCAAAAGGAGGGGAAAGCAAGTGACAGGATGGGCGGTCCGACCGTGCGGAGATGGGATGAGTCACCAGCAGGGGACTGCTCTCAGGCACAGCAGAGCAGATGTGTCCCTCATTGGATTTGGGGATGGGAGGAAGGGCCAAGGGGACATTGCAGTTTTGCGAGGAGCTTTTATGAACCCTCTTGCTCACAAGTGACAGGAATTCAGTTCGAACCAGGTTCAAGAAAAATAATTTTTAGGAGCGCCCGGGTGGCCTCAGCCTCAAATGGCTGAGGATCTGCCTTCGTCTCAGGTCATGATCCCAGGCTCCCGGGTTCGAGCCCTGCATTGGGCGCCTCCCCCACCCCGCCCACTCCCCACCTCTGGCAGTCACCGATCTGTTCTTACATCTGGGAGTTCATTCTGTCGTTTGTTTGCCTGCTTTTTAGATTCCACGTGTATGTAAAATTATATGGCATCTGTCTTTCTCTTCCTGAGGTTTTCACTTAGCACCTGCGCTTGGTGCCCATCGACATCGTCACTCGTGGCCAGGTTGCTTTCCTTTGTGTGGCTGGATAATGGTCCGATGGGAGCGTGTGCACGTGTGTTTACACGGGCCGCACACACATTTTCTTTTTTTTTTTTTTTTTTTCACATTTTCTTCATACATTCATTCCTCCTCCGGGGGACGCTTCGCTGCTTCGGGCGTTGCCTTCCGTCAGTAAGGCTGCAGGGACCGTAGCGCGCAGACGTCCCTTAGAGTCAGTGTTTTGTTTCCTGTGGGTAAATACCTACACGTGGAATTACTGGATCTGTTTTTAATTTTTCTTATTTATTTATTTATTTATTTATTTATTTATTTATGATAGTCACAGAGAGAGACAGAGAGAGAGGCAGAGACATAGGCAGAGGGAGAAGCAGGCTCCATGCACCGGGAGCCCGACGTGGGATTGGATCCCGGGTCTTCAGGATCGCGCCCTGGGCCAAAGGCAGGCGCCAAACCGCTGCGCCACCCAGGGATCCCTGTTTTTAATTTTTCAAGGAACCTCTCACTGTCTTCCTCAGTGACTGCATCCGTGTGCCTTCCCACCACCAGGGCACAAAGTTTCCCTTTTTCTCCACATTTTCCAAAACTCGTTATTTCCTGTCATTTTGATAATAGCTCTTCTAACAGGTGTCAGGTGATGACCCACGGTGGTTTTTACTTGTATTTCCTTGATGATGAGAGATGTCGAGCACCTTTCACTCACCTGTTGGCCACCTGTATGTCTTCTTTGGGAAAATGTCTTTTCAGATCCTCTGCTCATTTTTAAATCAGATTGTCTGTTTTTTTTGGTGTGGAGTTCTATGACTTCTTTATATATTTTGGATATTAACTTCTTATCAGAAACATAATTTGCAAAACTGCAAATATTTTCTCCCATTTTATTTCGTTGATGGTTCTCTTTGCTGTGCAGAAGCTTTTGAGTTGGATGCAGTGTCCTGTGTTTATTTTTGCTTTTGTTGCCTTTGTTTTTGGTATCAAATAAAAAAAAAATCATCACTAAGATGGATGTTGAGGATGAAATTGCTTATGATTTATTTTAGGAGTTTTATGGTTTCAGTTCTTATATTCAAATCTTTAATCCACTTTGAGTTAGGTTTTGTGTATGATGTAAGAAAGTGGATCGGTTTCGTTCTTCTGCGTGTGGCTGCCCAGTTTTCCCAACACTGTTTATAGAAGAGACTGTCTTTTCTCTATTGTATATTCTTGGCTCCTTTGTCATAAATTATTGACCTTACGGGCATGGAGCCTGCCTCTCCCTCTGCCTGTGTCTCCACCTCTGTCTCTCTCTCTCTCTCTCTCTCTCTCTCTCTGTGACTATCATAAATAAATAAAAAAAAATTAAAAAAAATTATTGACCATATATGTCTGGGATTTTTTTCTTGGTTTTCTATTAGGTTCCATCGATCTATGTGTCTGTTTTTTATGCCAATGCCATGCTGTTTTGATTACTACAGCTATTTGAAATCAGGAAGCATGATGACCCAGCCTTGTTCTTCTTCTTTTACTTCTTTTACTTTACACACAAGTGGACAAGCAGAGGGAGAAGAAGAGGGAGAAGCAGGCTCCCCCCAAGCAGGGAGCCCACCATGGGGCTTGACCCCTGGGATCATGACCTGAGCCAAAAGTAGATGCTTAACCAGCTGAGCAACCCAGGCGCCCCTTTTTTATTCTTTCTTGAGATCCTTTAGCTATCTGGGGTCTTCTGCGGTTCTATACAAATTTTAGGATTGTTCCAATTCTGTGGGAAAATGTCATTGGAATTTTGATAAGAATTGCATTGAATCTGTAGATTGTTTTAGGTAGTATGGACACTTTTAATAATATAAATTTTTCTAATTCACGAGCATGGAATATCTTTTCATTTATTTGTGCTTCACTTTGTTTCATCAATATCTTACAATTTCCAGTGAATTTGATTTTAAATGTTCTGGCAAAAGAAAAAGAAAGTTAGATGGAGGATTAGATAAAATAAAGCATCTGGAAGTTAATAAGTTTGGGATCTTGCTGATGGGAACATGAAGGTTCGTTTTACTATTCTCTCTACTTTCTGGATCTCTGAACTTTTCCATGATTAAAAAGTTTTCTGTGATAAAAAATGTTTTTAGAAAAGTCTTCTGGGCAGCCCGGGTGGCTCAGCGGTTTAGCGCCACCTTCAGCCCAAGGTGTGATCCTGGAGACCCGGGATCGAGTCCCAGGTCGGGCTCCCTGCATGGAGCCTGCTTCTCCCTCTGCCTGTGTCTCTGCCTCTCTCTCTCTCTCTCTCTCTCTCTCTCTCTCTCTGTGTGTGTGTTTCTCATGAATGAATAAAAAAATAAAATCAAAAAGAAAGAAAGAATGAAAGAAAGAAAGAAAGAAAGAAAGAAAGAAAGAAAGAAAGAAAGAAAGAAAAAAGCTCTTCTACCATTAACTGTCCCTTTCTGAAGTTTCAGAGCTTTCCGCTAGATTTGCTTGTTTTTCCTTTAAATCATCTACATTTTCTACCTATGTGATTTCAATCTTATCCACAAGTTCTACTGTCGGTTCCATCCTTACCTGACTTATCCTACATTTCCCAGCTCTTCTCTGTTTTCAATCTGTATAATTTCTTGTCTGTAGCCAGGAATTTTTTTTTCTGGGATGCAAATCATAACATGCATGCAACTATTTCGTCAGAAATACCAATCCAGATATATGGTCATGGTCATATTGAATCCACAGGCTTAGGCTTAATTTTCCATCCCCCAGATCACATTATAAGGCGATACATGCGTGCCAGCTTCTGGAATTCATGGTCTTGCTAATTATTGAGTTTGAGGTAGCTGTTTCCAGCTTTCTGGACACTCATCTTTTCTTTGGATAAAGCCTTTGTTTGGATCCCAGGAATTCTCTCTTATTCTTGAGAGCTACTCTTCTCAAACCAAAATTCAACCCAAATCCTTAAAAGTTTTTTTTCTGACTCATTTTCCTTTTCCTCTGACTCCAGCTATTTGAATTCCTTTGCCTTTAATGTCATTGTTCTCTATTCTTCTGGGGGTCATTAAAATTGTTTCCTTTTAGTCTTGACATTACTTTTTATTCCCAAGTCCAGAAAATTTCAAATTATGCTATTATGCTAGCCTGTGTGTGGTTAGCAATATGTTTACCTCTCTGTCTTCCCCACGAAACAAAGCAATGTCCTTGAGGTCAGGAGATGGGCTTTCATCTCCCTGTCTCTAGGGCCTGGGCACGGTTCCTGACGGAGGAAGAAGAGGTGATTGAATGAATACCTTTCATAAATATTCAGACACAGTCACCACAGGTCTACTTGTTAGACTTCTGAAAACTTGGTGAAATATATTTAGTGAAAAAGTAATGAAATCTTTTTTTAAAGATGTATTTATTAAAGATTTATTTATTTGAGAGCGAGAGAGAGAGAGAGAGAATCTCAAGCAGACTCTGTGCAGAGTAGAGCCCACCTCTGGGCTTCATCCCATGACCCTGAGGTCATGACATGAGCCAAAACTAAGAATCAGATGCTCAACCCACTATGCCACCCAGGTGCCCCTGTGAAATCTTAACATGAGCACACTAGGGTTCCATTAAGTCCCAGTGCTTATTTCTCAGAACATCTTGGTTTTCATTATCCCTGAACACCTTGATTTTTTATTCTGACAGATATCATCTGTCTCTTCAATGCTCAGCTCAAGTGCACCGTGGTTCTTCTGTAATCCCCCCAATTAGGGGTGATTCTCACTTCTTCGGACTCCTGTTGCTCCTTGTACTCCTTCTGTCATAATTCCCCACATATCAATGAACCTAACACTGTCCTGGATTCCTACGGTCGGGGAGCTCATTCTATTATACACTCAAGATTGTAAACTCCTGGCATAGCACACAGACCGATCTGGTTTTCTTTGGTATCCTGTGTCTGCCCAAATGGAGCTTTGATCTAGGGTAGAGATGACCAGGTATTTGCTGAATAAATAACAGCTAGCTGTATGTGTCCTGTCGCCCAGCCCCAGCTTAGAGAACTGTATCTGTCATACTGCTTCCAGATGGCCAGCAGCGCTGAGGTCGAGGAGCACTTTGCTTTGCCCTTATTCTTTCATCTTGAGATAATAGTGTATATTGTGTAGGGTTCTTCATTTCTTGAAAAGTCTATTTGACTTTCTTTTTTTTTTTAAGATTTTATTTTATTTATTTTGATAGTAAGAGAGCACGAGCCAGGGGAGGAGCAGAGGGAGAGGGGGAGGCAGGCTCCCTGCTGAGCAGGGTGCAGGATATGGGGCTCCATCCCAAGGCCCTGAGGTCATGGCCTGAGCCAAAGGGAGATGCCTAACTGACTGAGTCCCCCAGGTGCTCCTATTTTACTTTCTCTGGTAAGACTCTGTGAGAGTCAGTAGAAGATTCATGAACCAAAGTTTTGTAGTCCTATTAGGAAATTTAGACAATGTCTCCTTAATGCTAGGCAGGCTAACCAAAGCCTGAATGTCTGACGAGTAGCTGAACATCTTCCACGATGCCTTACTGGTTGAGTTCTCTAATATTCATACCAACATTTTGGTGTGGACAGACCCAATGTGTGCTCTTCCTCTTCCACGAGGTTAGTTTCACCTAGCTACCACCAGCTAGAAACATAGCTCGGGGAATGGGAGACACCGTATATAGATTAAGAGCACACAGATGTGTGCTCCGGAGCTAGACAGATTCAGGTTCAAAATTCTGCCCTAGAATGTTGGCAAATCGAACACCGATAAAAAATAAATTTATAGGGATCCCTGGGTGGCGCAGCGGTTTGGCGCCTGCCTTTGGCCCGGGGCGTGATCCTGGAGACCTGGGATCGAGTCCCACATCGGGCTCCCGGTGCATGGAGCCTGCTTCTCCCTCTGCCTGTGTCTCTGCCTCTCTCTCTCTCTCTGTGTGACTATCATGAATAAATAAATAAAATCTTTAAAAAAAAAAAATAAATTTATAAAAAAAAATTCTGCTCTACTGTTAACTAGCTGTGTGACCACCAGTAGATTACAAATCTCTACATGCTTCAAGTTTCTCATCTCTAAAATAGAAATAACTGGTGCGCCTGGGCAGCTCAGTCTGTTAAGCATCTGCCTTGGGCTCAGGTCATGACCCCAGGGTCCCGGGATGGAGCCCGATGCAGGGGGGTCTCCCTAGCAGGGGGGTCTGCTTCTCCCTCCCTCTGTTCCACTCCACTCATCCTCTCTCTCCTTCAAATAAATAAATAAAATCTAAAAGAAGAAAGAAGAAAGAAAGAAAGAAAGAAAGAAAGAAAGAAAGAAAGAAGAAAGAAAGAAAGAAAGAAAGAAAGAAAGAAAGAAAGAAAGAAAGAAAGAAAGAAAGAACCCGGTACTGGCTTCATGGAGCTTTGGTGAGGATTTAATGGGACAGTTTATGTAAAGAGCACTGTAGGCAAGAGCAATGATGATTTGGCATTATCTAGTCAACTTTGGGTAGGGCAGATGGTTAAGAATGAGGGTTTATTGAACGTCTATCACATTCCAGCCTCTGTACCAAAAACATGCACAGGTTCTTTCATTTGAATTCTCATTTTCATTTCCTACAGGTTTTCATAAAAATTACCCTCTTTGGGAATGTAAACGTTCTATGCCACTGAAATGACATTTTGGGGGGACAAAAGTGTTCTCCTTCATTAAAGGCTGCATCCCTTTGGTATCCTGCTTGAGAATTTTTATTTTATTTTAAATTTAAAGAATCAAACTTAAATTGGAATACGTTGGCACTGACATCAAAAGATTTCTTTCATTTTCTAGAACTATAATACGTGAAAGAGAATCCTGTCTTAGGACAAAGGCACATGACTCATAGCCAGTTTCCGTTTTGAACTTCAGTTTTGCTCTCATGTGTGTGATAATAATCACATTTGTAAATATTTTTTCTTAAAAGTTTCAAAGTTTTACATCTTGGGGGTTTAAACACTTGACACGCTTTGTCGAGGACCAGCAGAGATGAACTCAAGGAAGGAGAAGGAGCCAACGGGAACAAAGCATGACTCTTACAGGAAAGAAAGGGTGGCTGTGAGGCTGCTGACTGCGCCAAGCACTTAGGTGGGGACCGGCTGGGGGGAGCGAGGAGCCGCTGTCCTTATCTGCTAAACCACCCGCCTTGTCAACGCGCAGATGCGAGCCGTTGCACGGGATGCTCAAAGATGCTACCTAGCCCGCATTCACCAGTTTGCCGATATGCGTGTATGTGCTGGAAATAAAACAACACTTTTCAATGATTTTGCCACTGATATTTCACGAATGATTTTCAATTCAGAAAAACAAAGAAGCACTGAGAAAACCAGTTATTGGGCATGATTTTAGGCTGAAGATGCAAAGTTGAATAAGACATAGACATTATCCCATGAGAGCTTGCAATCTGGAGGAGGGGTGAGGGTCACTTTCCCCTCAAGGTTAGTGTAATAATTGGTTTCCTAAGATACAAAGGTTTATGTCCTAGAGATATACAAAATGCTCCATGCCTACAGGGAAATCTTCCGGGGAAAACACTCTAAGTTCCTCAATGACAGAAAAGATGTGATATGAATCTTTGTACCCTATTGCTGAAGCCTCCAAAAATGGCCCTTGGACTGGGGCGCCCGGGTGGTGCAGTTGGTTGAGCATCCGACTCTTTCTTTCAGCTCAGGTCACAATCTCAGGGGCCATAAATCAGGCTCCTCTCCCTCTGACCCTCCTCCGCTCTCGCACGCACTCTCTTTCTCTCTCAAATAAATAAATCTTTAAAAAAAAAAATCCTTGGACTGAAGTGAACATTGGCAGTGAAGAAGGAGTAGTTAGACATTTAGGTGCAAGAGATTAAGGTTAAAATAAGATTTGGGTGAATCCTTCCCCTTGGCATTTTTCCTTATGGGATATTTGTTAGTAAAATTGGATAAAAGTACCACTATATTGATTGCCTGGTAAGCACATTCTCAACAATTCTGTGAATACATATTTTAAGGTAAATTTTAAAGAACAGGAGGAGAACCTAGCTGGCTCAGTCGGTGGAGCATGTGACTCTTGATCTCAGAATTGTGAGTTAGAGCTCCATGTTGAGTGTAGAGACTACTTAAAAATAAAATCATTAAAAAGAAATAGGAAAATGGGTCCCAAAGAAGGGAATAACATGATTGTTAAGATCAGGCTTTCCATCACGCTCCACCCCTACGAATTTAGTTTACTCTCCGTCCTGGTTCCTACTACCATGGAAGCCTTCCAGACCTTATGCCAGACTCAGCCTCTTGCTGTCCTAGACGGCATATGTGCTTGAACACTTCAAACAGAGTTCAATGTCTGCTTTTAAAACTTGAGACACAATTGACACAAAACCTTACATGAGTTTCGGGTACACAGCACGATTCGGCGCTTGCATACACTGTGGAATGAACACCGGAGTAGATCTAGTGAACATGTGTCACTACACATACATTTTTTTTTTCTTGTGATGAGAACTTTTAAAATCTGTTCTCAAAAAAAAAAAAAAATCTGTTCTCTTAGGACCTGTCAAATATACAATACCGTATGATTAGCTGTAGCCACCATGCTGTATGTTCCATCTGTAAGACTTTATTTGTACCTTTTGACTGCCTTTCATTTAGCTTTGTTTTCAGTTTCTTTTTTATTTTATTATTTTTTAAATATGTATTTTATTTATTCATGAGAGACACACATAGAGAGAGAGAGAGGCAGAGACAAAGGCAGAGGGAGAAGCAGGCCCCATGCAGGGAGCCTGATGCGGGACTCGATCCCAGAACCCTGGGGTCACGACCCGAGCCAAAGGCAGCTGCTCAACCGCCGGGCCACCCAGGCGTCCCTCTGTTTCTTTTTTTTTTTTTTTTAAGTTTTTATTTATTTATTCACGAGAGACACAGAGAGAGAGGCAGAGACACAGGCAGAGGCAGAAGGAGAAGCAGGCTCCCTGCGGGGAGCTCGATGCGGGACTCGATCCCGGGACCTTGGGATCACGCCCTGGGCCAAAGGCAGATGCTCAATCACTGAGATCACTCGGGTGACCCTGTTTTTTAGTTTCAGTAAGATTGCATTTTTAAATTTCTTATTTTTAACTTTGTAACATCTAATCATAAACAGGAAATAACGTAATACACACCATCTTTCTGAGTTTGAATCCTTCTTCCAGAAATATATCCATCCACTGCTCTTTTAGCAAGTGTACATAAGTGATGAGCTCAGTCTTTGAGCCTGCCTGTAGTTTTCCTTCACTCTGGTATGACGGTTTGGGTAGTGCTGGCTTCTTGGACCACATGTACTCAATCTTCTCCAAAAGACAGCGGCCTTGCTATTGCCTTGGCTTTCACAGCCTAGTGCATGAGGAAAGCATCTCAAAACATGGGGGCCAGAGTGCTTACTTCAGGAGGTATTTAAAATTAGTTTACTAACCACGTCGCGTCCTTGTTCCATGGAGTCATTCACCTACAACACTTGTTGTTATATTTTCCTTATTTTCTCCAACCCTCATGTTACTGGCTCTTGGACATTCCTAAGTTGAACGATTTGTTTTAGACACAGACGAGCCCCTTAGTGAAATGTCAGAACAAAATTTCCAGTTAAGTCTCGGGAGGAGAGAGAATGCTGCGGCAGAAAGGACCCCGGGCCCAGCTGAGGAAGGCACCTGTTTTGATATTTACAAGTCATGTCAACATCAGCAAGTCATTTCCTGTCTCTGGACGTGGGTTCCTGTAGCTGCAAAATGAGCGATTATGCTAAACGATTCTGTGCTGATGTTATGTTTCCAGGTGCAGGTTAAAATCTGACAAATGCTAACTTGCACGGTAAGGAGACGGGTCGGCAAGCCCACAGATGGTGCTTCTGGTCCTTGGTGCCCGAGCTGAAGCTAGTAGAGAACATGCACAGCATCCTTCTCCCTACACGTCCATGTGTACCTGCAACACCAGTGTTGACCTGTCACCCCTCACCTCTTCTCTTTCACTTATACTCTGTGATTTCCATACAAAATTGTCACGAAACAATCAGGAGTCTGGGCTGGTCAAGGCCTAAGGACAGAGGGGGCTTTAGATTCTATCTACTGTCTGCAGCCAAGAGGGGACCCAGCCCAGAAACACGTGTATGTCTTGGAGAAAATGGACGCATGTTAATGTGAACTGAAAGATGAAAGAGCTCTCTTGCCATGTTCTGAAGCACTTTGGGATCGGAACTGCATTGCTGTGGGATTTCACTTGAATGACTACTACGGTGGAGGTGGAGAGGGGAGTGGAAAGAGGAGCCATCCAAGGGGCATGGTTGCCTAAAGGGATTGGCAAATCCTATAATGATGTCAGGATCAGCATGAAGCCTGATGAGACTTGTGCGCGTCTCTCTTTATCTTGGCATCTGAGCGGGGAACTGCCGACAGAGGTAGTGGTAGGTGTCTGACTACACCGAGAGCTGTGGGCGACAATCACGGTCATTCCACGTGGCTGACCCTACCAGGCCTACACTTCATTGGCTATCTTGGCTTCCAAGGTCTCCAGCCTCAAGCACCAAAGAGGTACCTCTGAGTTTTTATCAAGAGAGTGGCAAAGCTTAACCTTGGATGATAGTTTAACACAGATAAGCAGCTTTTAAGACACCCTGAGTATTGAGAGGATAGGACAACTGTAAAGGTGCGGATTTCCTACAAACCAAGCCAGGAATGGGTGGGAGTGTACCTATTTGCGGTGATAATGTAAATGTATTCTCATTTATTTTAATAAGCAGGCCAAGCCTAGGATATAAAAGTTACACTTCTTTGACCTACTTTAGTGATTTTTGGATTCACCTGCCAAACTACTGAAGTCAACTCTACCTACGTCCCTCTCAAAGAGCTACGTTTATAGGTCCTAGAGTCTAAATGTTGTTAATCGTCGAGATAGATCCATAAATACATTCCAACACCATTATCACGGAGTAAAGGGGCTAGGCTTCATTTCCTCCACGCTCTTTTTCCACTTTCCACTGACAGGAAGCCATTATAGCTGCACGTTGACCATGAACCTGATGGTCATGTCTGGCCAGCGATGGAAGGAACCTGGTCTTTTAATGACAATTTGGGACAGAACCAGACTTTTTTTGTGTGAGGAGGCTAAAGCCCACCTTCGGAAATATCATTGGGTCCTTCATTAAAGACGCTTAGCTGTGCCCTAAAAGATGCAGTTACCCTTCACTGTTTCCAGGGGATATTCCGTTCTCACTTGAAGATTCTGAATTCATTTGACTTTTTCAATCTGTCTCCAGAGCCTTTGAACTCTTGGCTTTCGCTTGTTGCTGGGATTTTGCTACTACTTGCCTTGCTGTTCTTTTGTAAAGTTCTGACCTCAGCCAACAATAATGCATCATTTATTTATTTGTTGAGAGAGAGACAGAGAGAGACCATGACAGCAGGAGGAGAGGAGGCCAGAGGGAGAGAATCTCAAGCAGACTCCACGCTCAACGCGGAGCCCGAGTGGGGCTCGATCTCACGACCCTGAGATCGTGACCTGAGCCAAAATCGAAAGTTGGACCCTTAACCAAAGGAGTCACCCAAGCGCCCCCAATAATCCATCTTAAAATGTGAAATAAGCAAGACATAATTTTACAGTTAAGGTAGAAATTGGGAATATGTTCCACACTGGAGACAACAAAAGATTCCCGCTGAAGCAGGCCGGGCCGTCCAGATTAGATGAAACGCAGCATTCACCGCATGTGGTGTCCTTAGAATAGGACTTCCCATGGCTGGGAAGTAAATTTTGGTAACTGGGAGCTGACTGCACACATGCTAGTGTCCGATCTATAGCACAGCTAATTCTTCATGAAGGTTGGAGTTAGTTTAATTGAAGTCTCATCTAGCTTCAGAATCAAAACTAAATGCAGATTCCTTTTCTCTGAGTAGGCATTACAAACAAAAATATATATTTACCAGGTATTATTAGATTAAAATAAGCTCCATTATCCCTAACTGAAAATCAATCCTACTTGAGCTTAAAAGTTACTGTTTATCCTGAAACGAAATCTCTGCACTATAACACACTATATTATCTTCCATTTAAGTTGAGGCCTGTAGGCTTGAAGCGATTTAGCAGACACCCTGGTGACCATCTGGTGATGAAATGAAGTTTTATTACAAGCCAGGGGTTGCTGGGAGGGCCAAGGATCCATAAAATGGGATTTCTATAGGTTGATGGGGAACAGATGCTTATGTGGTCTTTTTTTTTTTAAAGATTTTATTTATGTATATCAGAGAGAGAGAGAGAGAGGCAGAGACCCAGGCAGAGGGAGAAGCAGGCTCCATGCCGGGAGCCCGATGTGGGACTCGATCCCGGGACTCCAGGATCACGCTCTGGGCCGAAGGCAGGTGCCAATCCGCTGAGCCACCCAGGGATCCCCTTATGGGGTCTTAAAGAACAACCCAAAGACTTATTTATTAATTACAAAGGTAAAAAATACACCTTTACAATGAAGAGCTCTGCCCTCACCCCCAGCCAAGGGTTCAAACTTAGGATCCCCAAAGGCGAGACGCTCTGACATAATGTGCCTTCTGAAACAGGTCATATTTCTGCCAGAAAAGTTTAGCTCCAATGTAATCGTGACAAACAGCCAGAGACATTCAGAATGTGGGACGTTCTGTAGGTAACTTGACATGGGTTCTTCAAAACAGCAACAAAAATCCATGTCACGAGAAGAATAGCTTTAGAGCAACTGTGTAGATCCAAGAGATGTAATAAATATGAAGTAGCAACTCTCACTGGATCCTACATTTGAAATACATTTAAAATACAAAGCAACAGAGTCATGGGTTTGGGAGGAACCAATTCTCTGTTAAAAAATGGAATATTAGAGGGGGATCCCTGGGTGGCTCAGCGGTTTAGTGCCTGCCTTTGGCCCAGGGCACGATCCTGGGGTCCTGGGATCGAGTTCCGCGTCGGGCTCCCGGCATGGAGCCTGCTTCTCCCTCCTCCTGTGTCTCTGCCTCTCTCTCTCTCTCTCTCTATCATAAACAAATAAATTTTTTAAAAAATGGAATATTAGAGGGGTGCCTGGGGGCTCAGTCAGTTAACTGTCTGCCTTTGGCTCGAGTCATGGTCCTGGGCTCCTGGGATCAAGTCCCATGTTGTGTTCCCCGCTCAGTGAGGATGCTGCTTCTTCCTCTCCCTCTGCCACCCTCCTCTCACTTGTGTGCATGTGACTCTCAAATAATAATAAATAAATAAATAAAAAAGAATAAATAATAAATAATAAATAAATAAATAAATAAAATCTTTAAAAAATGGAATACGAGATGACATGAAATTAGCATCAACTTGCTCAGGCAGGATAGTGAGACTGTGGTTCTGCAGGACAGTGTCCTTCTTCTTAGGGACGCATGTGCCAGCACTTGGACAGTGAGTCTAATGGTTTCTGAAACTGCCAAGCTGTTGAGCAACAAAGAAGTGTCTGCGGAGAGGGAGAGATTAGAGAGGAAATGTGGCAAGATGCTAGTGCTCGTTGAATCTAGGTGAAGGGCAGATCGGAGTTTATTGTATTTTTGAATTTTTAAAAAATTAAAAGTTGGTGGAAACATGAAAGTACCTGGAAATTGGTCCTACTTAACGCTTTGCAAGGATCCAATACCCCAGAGTGCACAGTCGCTCTGCCATCCGCACTTCGGACTCCGTGGCCTCTGCCTTCCTAATGCCCTGGAGACAGTGTTTTTCTTCTTGCTCCCGAGACACTTAGAATTTACCTTCTGCTCACCCAAAAGTTAGCAGACCCAGTTCCTGGAGAGAACGGAGGAAGGGTGCCTAGCAAACAGGGCAGTTCACTCGCAAAAACACGTTGCTGGAAAGTGAACAGAGGCACCTGGCAAGTGAGTTTGAACCTAAGAGACCAGCTTTAGCAAAGAGGCAGAGAAGGTGAACTCCTGGTCTCTTCTTTCCAAACATTTTTTCCTTCCATGTTAGAATTCCCTCAGTAAATGTTCTCATTTCATGGCTTTTCATTCCTCTGCCCTTTTCCTGAGGCCCCACTGTGCCTCGGGCAGCACGCTGGTTAATGGGAATGACGAGGATGGCCCGCGTCCTCAGTTTATTAACCTCACCTATTCTGAGCTTCCCATCACACTGAGTGGAAGAAATAAGGTAAAACTTCTTGGGTTCCAATAAAACATAAATGTATTATTAAAAGAAAAAAAAACTTCTTGGGTTGACCCTCTCACATCAGGTGGAGGCAGATGGATATGAATTCTTTTTTTTTTTTTCTTAAAGACCTTATTTTTTATTCCTGAGAGACCCAGAGAGGGAGGCAGAGACACAGGCAGAGGGAGAAGCACACTCCCTGTGGGGAGCCCGATGGCCCGATGCGGGACTCGATCCTGGGACCCCAAAGGCAGATGCTCAACCCCTGAGCCCCCCAGGTAACCTGGCTGGAAATTAAATCTCAGGAGTAAATCTGGTGGCATCATTTGAGGTATTGGGGTGGGGGTGGGGATGGGGGTGGCCTGGAGCCGAGCTCAGAGAGATTTCTCATCCCACAGCAGCCACCCTTACCCCGGCTCTTGCAATACAGTCAAGACAAGAGCACCAGGCAGGATAACAGAACCCAGTGTCCTGACATTGAGATAAGGAAGAGACTAGAAGGTCCGGGAAGAGAGGTATCTCTTTGGAGAACGGAAGGAGGTTCCATATAAAGGCCGAGAGGCCAGGTGAGTTGCTCCAGGCCTGCCGCAGAGGCAGCCACGAGCCCCGTGGGCAGCTGCCCGGGAAGGGGGGCTGCTGGATTCTGAGGTGTCCCTGTGTTCCCTGGAACGGGGCAGCCAGGCCTCAACTGTTACTCATCTCGGGAGAGACAGTGTTTATGAGTCATGTGGACACGAGCCAAGCACATGAAATGAGAGTTTTCAGCTAAAAGTTTAACTCTTCTCCAGAGATAGCGATGACTCTGTATTACTCCGGGAGCAGTGCACGCCGGGCGTAAGTGCTCAACAGTTTACTCATCTTCTCTACAAAGTAAGCCTACGTGGGAGTTATTACCCCATTTTATAGGAGAAGGCGGGAGCTTAGGGAGGCGAAGTAGATTTCCCATACGGAACACTCTGGAAGTTATGGAGCTGAGACGAGCCCATGTTGTCGTCCTGCCCCCAATGCTATTCTTTCTGTTGATCCTGTACTTGCTCCGCATCTGGTTATCATTTAGTTGTGAGAGCACAAAAATATTAACTTACAAGGGTTCCAGGAAATTACCACGCCCTCCTTGAGCTTACCCACTAATGGGTCTTATCTGTTCACTTCCTTCCCCTCTGATCAGGGAAATGTGCACAGGCTTGCTTGGATCCAGGAGAAATTGTTCTAAGAATTTAGAAAGAGGGAAACAGGAAGGTCTGTGGTGTGAGGGGAGCTGGACGTGGGAGGAGGTGAGAGTCATCCTTGGGGGATTTGGAAGAGTCACTTTTATCCACTCTTTTTCCCATGGGAGCTGGAGAAAGCAGATGGGCTAACCGCCACTCCTCCCCAGGAAAGAAACCTCTGGAGTGGGAGACTGGACAGACCCCAGGGCTATGCACAGCAGAAGTCGTCCCCAAAAGAAATGTGCCCGCCCTGAACATGCCTGAAATTAAAAAAAAAAAAAAAATCATAATATGTTTGGTGAGATTCGACTTCTGGTAGAAAATGGCAAAATGACAAATCTGCATTCAAATCGAAAGTGCCTAAGCCTCATGTCAACACGCAAACAAAGTGTGATCGGGGTCCCTGGGTGGCGCAGCGGTTTAGCGCCTGCCTTTGGCCCAGGGCGCGATCCTGGAGACCCGGGATCGAATCCCACGTCGGGCTCCCGGTGCATGAAGCCTGCTTCTCCCTCTGCCTATGTCTCTGCCTCTCTCTCTTTCTCTCTCTGTGTGACTATCATAAATAAATAAATAAAAAATTTAAAAAAAAAAAAAAAACAAAGTGTGATGAAGAAATCAGATTAAAAAAAAAAAACACCTTATGGATGTCGTTAGGAGGGTGCTGGGCTAACATGGATTAAGACATTGGGGGTTGGAGTCGAGGTTTTAAAAAGACAACCCAATCGGAGAAGGACAGACATTATATGGTCTCGTTCATTTGGGGAATATAAAAAATAGTGAAAGGGAATAAAGGTGAAAGGAGAGAAAATGTGTGGGAAATATCAGAAAGGGAGACAGAGCATGACAGACTCCTAACTCTGGGAAACGAACTAGGGGTGGGGGAAGGGGAGGAGGGCGGGGGGTGGGGGTGACTGGGTGTCGGGCACCGAGGGGAGCACTGGGTGTTATGCTATATGTTGGCAAATCGAACTCCAATAAAAAATAAATTTATAAAAAATAATAATAAAAAAACTAAAGCTTCCTCTCCCCTGAAAATAAATAAATAAATAAATAAATAAATAAATAAATAAATAACCACCCAAAGCTAAGGAGGTCTCACGCGGCGACCTGGGTTATCTTTTAGGATCACAACTGACGCTTATATGGAGGCACCTGCTTGCCACACCTCCTGGGGACCGCAGTTCGTCTCCAGGAGCTCAGCCCGATGTGCGTGTCCACGGTGGCAGGCGACACGGTGGCAAACTGCTGGACGTGAGTAGCTGCGTGGGCCGTGGTGGTCTGCAGAGCGGCGCGGTGGCCAACCCGGATGGGGAGCTGAACTGGGAGTGGCCACCGAGCTGCACGAGCAAGAGTCCTCCAGGAGAAGTGCCAGCTCCCCGTCTTGTGTTGCACGTTTTCCCACAGAACAGCCTTGGATGAGGAGCAGGTGACACGACGTGCAGTACAGTGGGGAGAAGCCATCTCGGTGGTGACGGATCCCAAGCTAGGGGCTCCTGCCCCTCTGGGGAACTAGGACCCAGAGGGAGGGCAGTGAGAAGAGACGGGAGTGAAAGGTCCTGAGTCAGAGGAGAAAATACGTTAGTCAAGACCCGGGGCGAGGAGGTCCTGGCAACACGTAGGCAGCACTGCAGGCGTGAGTACAGCGCCGTGGCCCAGGATGCGCGGTGCGGCCTGCATCCTCGGCGGCTCCTCCCTTCGGGCAGCTGCGGCACATCCAGGCTGGGCCTGCAGGAAGCCCGGTCAGGCGCTGCCGCTATGGATGGGGAGGGTGTTCAGAGGGTCCGCAGGGGTGAGAGGGGTGCCCCGGGCTCTCGGGAGA
Source organism: Canis lupus baileyi (assembly GCF_048164855.1). NCBI lineage: Eukaryota > Metazoa > Chordata > Mammalia > Carnivora > Canidae > Canis > Canis lupus. The sequence continues at coordinate 39,051,287 of NC_132864.1, forward strand.
GAAGGGCGGGGCGACACTCGCTGCGCCTTCATGTACAATTCTGCTGCTAAGAACCTGGGATCTTTCCCGATGGAGGGCACGTACCCCTGTGCTGGCCCATGACCTTATTTTTTTTTAAGATTTTATTTATTTATTCATGAGAGACACAGACAGAGAGAGGCAGAGACCCAGGCAGAGGGAGAAGCAGACTCCCTGTAGGGAGCCCGATATGGGACTCGATCCCGGGACTCCGGGGTCACGCCCTGGGCTGAAGGCAGATGCTCAACCCCGGAGCCCCCCGGGCTGCCCGGTCCATGACCTTTTTGCTTCGTCTGCCCAGGTAGGAACCACTGACGAGCACAGAATGACCAATCCTTCTCTGGAATTCCTCGTCAAGGCTACGTGTTGCCAGAAATCACAGACACTTGGGGCATTGTAGTTCCTGATCCTAAAGACAGTGATTTTGGGCTTGGGCCTAAGACAGGGCCCGACTTGCCCGGGAGAGGTGTCTCAGTCCGGAGAGCAGACCCAGAGATAAGGATTCAGGGGTAAATCTGGTCTGGAGGTGATTCCAGAAAGCTTGCCAACAGGACCGCAAGTGAGACAGGGAAGGGAGGAGAGCCGACATGAGGGAACCATAGAAGCGAGAGGCGGCTGGGGTGAGCTGGAGTTTAACCCCACTGGGGGGCCCTGGAGAAGCCGCAGGGAGCACGCTTCCGAATCGTCCCGAGGGGCAAGAACTCTTTCCTGCCTTGAGGGTAGGGATCACCCCCGAGAGCACAGGCCCCGGTGCTTGCCGCCTTTCTGATGCCCAGGCGAGGTGAGCAGAGGCTGGCGGAGGAGAGCTGCGGGGACCAGGGCCCCGGGGAGACTGCGCGGCTGTCGTTTGGGGTGAGCACAGCTAACCGCACCTGCTCCGGGGTGCCTGGCCTCAACGGGTGCAGCCTGTTGGGTGCAACTGCCCCACTCCCTGGAGAGCCGGCTCTCGACACATTACACAGCATCATGGGGATGTCCATGGCTGTGCCTTTGGGGCCTGAATCCGGTGGCACCTCAGAGGGTGTGCATGACGTACGTGGCTTCTGGCATTTGTAGGTTGGGGGGGCTGGCCACACACACGGAGGGGACAGACCTCTGGACAGTCCTCAGGAATTCCACAGAGCGCCATGGAGCACAGTTCGGGACGTCAGACCCCAGCGGGGCATGAAAGGATGCAATGGGTATGTTGTCCTCCCTGTCCCCGCGGACGTCGCTGTGATAAAAAATGATTCAAGAGGAGGAAGAGAAGAAAGGCCAAAAGCAAGGTCAGAGGATGAGACCAAAGAGGGAAGGCAGGCGTGGAGAGGCCAACCCCAGTCCAAGGTCTGAAGCTCCCAGGGGCGTGAGTGAGCCCCTCGCTTAGGGGACCCTGCCGGCAGCTCCTACAGGGGCGACATGGACCGTCTCCCTGGGGTTACCCACCTCCCAGGTAAGCCGGAGCTTCTATCTTTTAATTCGTGCCCAAATGCAAGGAGGTCTGTGTAGAGGACAGAGGGGCGGCGCTGTGCTCTCTGGCGCACACTCAGCCCTGTAGGTCTGCTTTTATTTTTAAAAGGACGGGAGCAAAAGCGCGGGTGAGCCGGAAACAACTGCTGTCTTTGGGCTGTTAAGGGGTCAGCACGTGCAGGAGGCTCCCCTGCGGTCGCTCCCAGAGATGCTGGAGAGCTGAGCTGCTGCCTGGCTGGAGAGGGGGACGCCCCGGGGACGGGAGGGGCTGCGGGGGCGCGACCCCCATCCCGACCCCCACTAAGCGGGGCTTCCTCCCAGCCTGCGGGGCGGTGGCCCCGGGACAGGGTCTCGGCTTTGGGGCTGCCCGAGATGCGGGGAAGCAGGCCGCGGGGCCCTAGGGACCTGACTGTGCCTCGGCTGGGGCCATCCTCCATCCATCCCCCGTCCCCCACCCCGCCGTCGCCAGCCCCCATATCAGGCTCCCGGGCGGGCCGAGAAGCCCCCAAAACCTCTGCCTGCACAGAAGCCCCAGAGCACCTCTGAGTCCTCAACTAGTCATGGTTCTCAGAGGCGGTGGTAGCCTGGAAGCCGAGGTCTTTAGGATCCCCCTGTATATGGGGTTGGCTGCTTTCTCCCGGGCACGTCCCATGCATGAGGCCTCGGTTGTGCTGGAGCTGAAGCGCCCGAGCCTGCAGCGGGACGGGGGCCTCTTGGCAACCGGCTCGTTCCCCTGGGATCGTACACGACTCCTCTCTAGAGGTTTCCCGCACGGCGGGAACCAGAGACATGCGTGCAAACCCCAGCTGGGTGTCGTCGGTGTCGTTTTCTGTGTGCTCTTCTTCCCAGACAGAGGGTGGAGATGGGCTCACGCCCCTGTGGGGCGGCGCAGGGTGTCTCCAGACGTGCGCTCCAGCTGCTACGGCCCGGCGATGGCCCCAGGCCCCTTGGAGAAGTACGTGCCGGTGACCTTATTTAGCTGAACAATCACTCGTTCCATTTTCGAGAATTAAGGTGAAAGTTCACATTTTCCTCACTCAACAACACAAATTCTCAGTACCGAGGAAGTCCGTACCAAGAAACTAACTGGTTTGTTCTGCTTTCTCTCTAGTCCATTTTTTTTCCTAGAACTGGACAATTGGAGGGCCTGGGACCAGGAAACTGAGCATCACACGGATTGTGCCAACACGTGGCCCCAAACCAAGGCCCTGAGTGCAGAGTCAGACTCTTAGAAACAGAACCGTGGCCACCGGGCGGTGGTCTCTCTCCTTCAGGACATTTCTTCTTCTTTTCCTTCTTTTTTTTTTTCTTTTGTTTTGTGTCCTAAACTCCATGTTTGAGCGAAATAATAGGGTAAATTTCTTCCTCTGTGTGGCTCCCTCCAGCTCTGTCCACGCCCAGGCCAGACCGTGCTCTTTCTCACAGCCGCGTGGTATTCCACGCAGAAGGCACCACAGCTCCCATACCCGCTCCGCTGCCGCTGGAAGCCTAATTTTTTTAATTTCTCCCCGTTTTGTCATCCAGTCGCATAGTCGACGAATCTTTGTTAGTGCCCTCCTCTGAGCCCCACTTCTTCCCGAGGTGAGGAGTCGGGCGGCCAGCACGTCCCCTCACCCAGAGCGGCCTCGTGCAATGTCCCTGCGCAGCGAGGTCCTCCTTCGGGCGCTCCCGTGTTGCACCAGCCCTTTCCTCCCCGCACCTTTGGTTCCACAGAACAGGGAGGCCACCCCCCGAGTCACCCCTCAAACTCACCGCAACTCGCAGGCCCGTTCTGGTTCCTGTGTCAACCCCCCCAGCACCTGCTTCCTCGGCCCGTGGTCAGCTGTGTCCCCGCCCGCAACCCTCGGAGGTGGCTCCTCTGGGTGGGCCCTGACCTTGCCCCGGGGCGCCCAGGTGTGCTCACCCCGTCCGTGACCCCGCAGGAGCCGTAGCTCTCGGCCGTCCCAGGCGCGCAGCACCTTGCTCGCTCCTGCTGCTCTGTGGCCGGGAGCCCTGACGTGCTGAGGCCCTTGGCCAGCTCAGAGCCCAGGAGAAGTGGGGCCGCGGGCCCCAGAGCCCTCAGCCCCGGGAAGAGCCCCCGGCGGCAGCCAGGTGGGGGGACAGCACAGAGCCAGGCCCACAGCAAACCCCAGCTCGGGCGCCGATCTGACGGGACTCGGCTCCCCGGGGCAGCGCTCCCCGCCAGGTTCCAGCGAAGGCCGCCTCTGCCACCACCATGCCAGCCCGAGCCCTCTGTGCCTGCCAGTGCATCGCATCTTCCCCCCCCCCCCCCGGACTCCCCTCCTGGTCCCCTGGGGGTCCCCGCAGTTCCCGAGCTCCCGCAGCCCAGGTGAAGCCCGGAAGCCCAAAGTCTGGACTCCACCCCAACCAATGAGCCCGTCTGTGCCAGGGGGCCCGGCCATGGCCATGGGTGTTTCGGTTTTCTCTCTTTCTTTCTTTTTAGGTTCTTGCAGCGACTGTCCTAAGCGGCTGGGGCGGCGCGAGCTGAAGACCAGGCTGAAGAGAACGACCAGGCGGAGAGGAAGGGAGGTGAGCAGGGGTGCGGCAGCGACGAGCGCGGAACACGGGGCCTCGGGAGCCCGAGCAACACGTCACTGTGGCTTCTGCAAAGCAGGAGGCGGCCCAGCTGCCCCCCATGAAAGCGAGCACGCGCCCACCCGGTTCCCCTCGCGCTTCCATGGGGCCAGGAGCAGAGGAGCCCCGGAGGGAAGAGCAAAACAAGAGAATGTGCTACGGGCTCCGCTATCGCTTACTTCGGACAGTTGACCTTTTATTGAAAAAAAAAAGTTCCATTTGACAAACTCCATGCGGCATCTCACACGGAGCTGCCTTCCTGGTGATGAGAGTCCCTACAACAGTCTACACCCTGCAGCAGTCTACACCTTGCAGCACTTTATACCCTACAACAGTCTACATCCTGTAGCAATCTACACCCTGCAGCACTCTATACCCTACAACAGTCTACACCCTGCAGCAGTCTACACCCTGCAGCACTCTACACCCTACAACAGTCTACACCCTGCAGCAGTCTACACACTGCAGCACTCTATACCCTACAACAGTCTACACCCTGCAGCACTCTACACCCTGCAGCAGTCTACACCCTACAGCACTCTATACCCTACAGCAGTCTATACCCTGCAACAGTCTACACCCTGCAGCACTCTACACCCTGCAGCAGTCTATACCCTGCAGCAGTCTACACCTTGCAGCACTCTACACCCTACAACAGTCTATACCCTGCAGCAGTCTACACCCTGCAGCACTCTACACCCTACAACAGTCTATACCCTGCAGCAGTCTACACCCTGCAGCACTCTATACCCTACAACAGTCTACATCCTGCAGCAGTCTACACCCTGCAGCATTCTACACCCCACAACAGTCTACACCCTGCAGCAGTCTACACCCTGCAGCACTCTACACCCTACAACAGTCTACACCCTGCAGCAGTCTACACCCTGCAGCATTCTACACCCCACAACAGTCTACACCCTGCAGCAGTCTACACCCTGCAGCACTCTACACCCTACAACAGTCTATACCCTGCAGCAGTCTACACCCTGCAGCACTCTATACCCTACAACAGTCTACATCCTGCAGCAGTCTACACCCTGCAGCATTCTACACCCCACAACAGTCTACACCCTGCAGCAGTCTACACCCTGCAGCACTCTATACCCTACAACAGTCTACATCCTGCAGCAGTCTACACCCTGCAGCACTCTACACCCCACAACAGTCTACACCCTGCAGCAGTCTACACCCTGCAGCACTCTACACCCTACAACAGTCTACACCCTGCAGCAGTCTACACCCTGCAGCATTCTACACCCCACAACAGTCTACACCCTGCAGCAGTCTACACCCTGCAGCACTCTACACCCTACAACAGTCTACACCCTGCAGCAGTCTCTCGGGTGCGATACCATTGTGCCTGAAACAACGTACGCTCCTTAGTTGAAAGAGACTTTCTCTATGGCTAAAAACGCTCACTGCCTTCTGAGCCTTCGGGACTTGCGACCCTCCCGCTGGCGGGGCTCCGGCCCGGACCTGGGTGGCTGGAGGTTGGGGTGTGTCTGGGAATCTCCTTCAACAAGGCAGCAGTGAAGTTCACCGTGTGGCTCGACGCCTCCTTTCATGAACAATTTCTCTGCAGCATGCGACGCTCTTGACCGCATTTGACCACTGTCGAACTTCATTAGCTGCACGCACCCTCAGTCCTTTGTTGTCACCCCGACAGCCTCACAGCACCATCAGCGGGAGCAGATCCCCGCTGAACATCGAGACCACAGTCTTTGCTCATCATGACAAGCAGAGACTCATCTGTTCAGGTTTGATCCTCAGATCCCAGCAATTCAGTCCCATCTTTATGAGACTCCACTTTTTTTTTTTTTTAAAGATTTTATGTATTTATTCATGAGACACAGATTGAGAGAGGCAGAGACCCAGGCAGAGGGAGAAGCAGGCTCCATGCAGGGAGCCCGCCGCGGGACTCGATCCCAGGACCCCGGGGTCACACCCTGGGCCCAAGGCAGAGGCTCCACCCTGAGCCCCCGGGCGTCCCCAGCCTCCACTTCTAACTCTGGTTCTTGCTGTTCCCAGAGATTCCGCAGCGACCTCTCCACTGACCTCTTGAACCCATCTCAGACCTCTGTGAGCCTTGGAATCCGCTTCTCCCACATTCCTGTCAATGTTGACATTTGACCTCTTCCCGTGAATCATAGATGTTCTTCGTGGCGTCTAGAACGGTGAGTCCTTTCCAGAAGGTTTTCAGTTTAGTTTGCCCAGATCCATCACAGAAATCACTATTTGTGGCAATAATAGCCTTACAACAGTTATTTCTTGAGTGATAGGACTTGAAAGTCGAAATTGCTGTCTGATCCGTGGGCTGCAGGACCGGCTGCGTTAGGGGCATGAAACCAACTTTAACCTCAGGGCACGTGTCGTCGGGGCTCCTGCGTGTCCAGGCGCATCACCCGTGAGCAGCGGTACTTTGAAAGGAATCTTTCTTCCTGAGCAGGAGGTCTCAAAAACGGACTTGAAATATTCAGTAAACTGAACGCCCTCCGACGTGCTGTCGCCCAGGCTTCGTCGTCCCCTGATGGGGCACGGAGACAGGAGACCCCGCCTGGTTCTTAAGAGCCCTAGATTTTAACCTGCCTCGGCTTTCATCACGCCTTCCTCGCCAAGCTGAGTCTCTGCTAGATTTTGAGTTCGAGTGGCAGGTGCGTGACTCTTCCTTTCGCTCACTTAGAGGCCGTTGTAGAGGCAGTAACGGGCCTAGTTTCAATTTTGTTGTATCTGAGGAAACAGGGAGGCCCAACAGGGAAAGAGACGGAGGGGCTGGTTGTTAAAGCAGCCAGAACACGCAGTTACTGTTTGCCCTCTTATTCGGGGGCGCTTTGTGGTGCAACGGTCACGTCGAACACTGCTGATCACAGATCGCCGTAACAAATACGATGCAATACAGTGAAACAGTTTGGAATATTGGGTGAATCACCGAAATGTGACACAGAGACCAGGAGTGAGCAGATGGCATGGGGACACGGCGCCGGAAGACTTGCTTGATGCAGGGCTGCCGCGAGCCTTCAATCCGCAGGACACACCGTATCCACTCAGAGCAAGAGGGATGAGAGCAATGAGGCGCCGTGTGACGGCCGCCCCTGCAGGTGTTCCCAGGTGAACCGGGGAACGCAGACGGGGCAACACGAATGTGAGCGCACGTCTGCAGGTGTGAGTGACTTCCCAGGATGGCTCTTGGGTAGCCCGGACTTCGCTGGACGTCGGAGTCATCTGGGGATGCCCAGGTGCCACCCTGTCCCGCTAACGGCACAGTGTGCGCAGTGACCGGGGAAGGCCTACGTTTCCTCAAGGCTCCCAAGCGATTCAGCGAGCGGTGGAATCTGAGAACTACTGTCCTAGTAGCTATTTCGTGGGGCTGGCGGGTGTCTGGAGGAGAGTGACCCTGATAAGTAATGGTCTGGGGCTCAGGGGTGGAGCTTTGGCCCAGGCTCAGGGCTTGACCCCGGGGTCCTGGGATCGAGTTCCGCATCGGGTCCCCACAGGGAGCCTGCTTCTCCGTCTGCCTGTGTCTCTGCCTCTCTCTCTGTGTCTCAGGAATAAATAAATAAAATTTTTGAAAAAGAAAGAAGAAAGAAAGAAAGAAGAAGAAAGGAGGAAAGAAAGAAAGAAAGAAGAAAGAAAAAGAAAGAAAGAAAGAAAGAAAGAAGAAGAAAGAAAGAAAGAAAGAAAGAAAGAAAGAAAGAAAGAAGAAAGAAAGAAAGAAAGAAAGAAGAAAGAAAGAAAGAAAGAAAGAAAGAAAGAAAGAAAGAAAGAAAGAAAGAAAGAAAGAAAAAGAGCACTTTTCCTTTGTCATTTTCTGCAGATTCTCTTCCACTGCTCCTGCGCAGTCGCCTTCATGGTCATTGGGATCCCAAAGCTTCAAATGACCACCAGGTCCTGACGTTCGGCCGTGCTTTCCCTCCCGGTGCACGCGCCCTGAAGCCACAGGGCAGTGTGCAGCCCTCGCAAGGGCCTCGGGGAGGGTGTCCTTCCCACTGTTCCCCACAGTGAATGGCTGTTCTGCGTGGCGGGGCAATGTCTATGACCACAAAAGGACTCACACGGGAATACGACCTAGAGGAGCGCCCGCCACAAGTCATTCTCTCTTCTCAGACAAACCGAGGCCTGAAGGGACCATGGACTCTAGCTGGATGCGATTTCATGGAAGCCCGAGCCGGTGATTGTTTATCAGGAGTGCCCCGAAGCACAGCGTCTCCGTGTGGGATGCTGACACTGTGGAGAGATCCCCTCTGAGACTCTGTTAGGGAGCCCATCAGAGAGCCTGCAAGAATTTGTGAGCGTTCATATCGGCATTCTTTTACAATAACCATAAACTGGAAAGATCCAAATAATCCGAGAATTATATTATATTCTATTATATATATTATATATATATCATATATAATCGTATATGATATGTATCATATATAATATATCAATACATAATTATAATCACATGATTATATTAATATTAATATATTATTACATATTCTATATTATGTATTAATATATTATATGCTAATATATCACACATATATTAATACATTATATTAATAATATAGATAATAAATATATAAGGATAATATATTAATATATTAATATAAATATAATTACATGTTTATAATTATGTATTAATATATATTATATATTATATTATTATACATTGTATATTATATATTAATATTATATATTACATTATATTATTAATATATTATATTATTATTAATAATATTATATTATCATATTATATTATTATATTATATTCTCGGAATAATCCGAGAATAGCACACAGACGCCCTCACTTGTGCTGCCATATGACGGCCTCAGAATTCCAACCAAACATGCTCAAAGGCTCACACAATTCCACGCATATGGAGGACAAATGGAAAGCGCACTAAATAATCTCAATGTTTTCTTGGTACGGAAAATAAAATCTGGGTTTGTGTAAGCATCTGCATAGTTGAGAGCACTATCGGCCTCCATCCCACTGACAGTCACAATTATTGATTGTTCTTTTACCACTACAGGCACAACTTGCTTTATCGTGTTTTGCTTTATTGTGCTTTAGACATATTGCCTTTTTTTTTTTTTTAGACAAAATGAAGGTTGACGAGAAACCTGTGTGGGGCAAGCGTATTGGTGCCATATTTGCTTGCTTCATGTCTCTGTGCCAATAAAGTATTTTCAAATTAAGATACGTACATTGTTTTTAATTTTTTTTAAGATTTTTTATTTATTTATTAGACAGAGAGAGAGAGAGGCAGAGACACAGGCAGAGGGAGAAGCAGGCTCCTTGCAGGGAACCCGACAGGGGACTCGATCCCGGCACTCAGGGGTCACGCCCTGAGCCAAAGGCAGACGCTCAACCGGGCATCTCTAAAAGCTTCCATTTTAACAAAGACCAAGAACTTATATACAAGTTCACACATGGCTGCTTTGAAATGTAGGTTATATTGGTGCCCGGTCTAATTTTGTAGAGTACATGGGAACAGAGTAAACGTTCCTAAGGCTTGGCATGGCACGGAGCTCCGCAGTGGCCAGAGATGAGCTATGCATCCGGTGCGGCTGGGCCGTTTGTGGCGTTGTGGAAATCCTACCTCGCAGCTTCAGTAGGTAAATACTGTCCTGATCCTAATACTTTCCCATGACCTCACTGCCGGGGCCCCACACCAGCACCCTTCTCAAAACTCGTAATCTAATGTCTAAAGTGCTTATATCCAGGACTGGGCCTTATTAGCCCAGTGGCCTGCGTCAGGTTGTTGCTAAAGTTGTGCTGTTAGTAAAACATATTTTACTATCACTCTTGACGAGGACTATTCTGATGCCAATGACTTGACCAAAAAAATAATATCGAAGATACAAAGAGGATAATTGGAAGCAAAATTATTATAGATGAAAATAGGAAAAGAAAAAAAGAAAAAGAAAAAAAACAAAAAAAATAAAAAAAAAAAGAAAATAGGATCATGTCCCATTCATGAGGCAAGACGATGAAGCCATCCCAGGGCCCGATCGTATATTATCTGAAGTCTTCTAAAAATATTACCTGGAAGGGCACCTGGCTGGCTTAGTTGGTAGAGCCTGTGACTCTTGATCTTGGGATTGAGTTTGACACCCCTTGGGTGTGGATATTACTTGAAAATGAGATCTTTGGGGGGGAAAAGTCACCTAGATTCCTGAAATAACCTCATAATCTGTGTTACCCCCCAGAGAGCCGGTCTCCTCACCGCTTGATCAACAGGGCCCGGGACAGGGTGCGACATAGAAGAGACACTCACAGTGTACTTGAGTGTGTGAGTGATTTCACCCCATTGCTACAAAGGATGGCCTCCCAGGGCTCTTTGTACTGTAGGAGAATGAGAACACATTCTGCAACAAAAAGTATTTATTCAGTGATCTATTTAAGAAGTATTTATTGGGCAGCCCGGGTGGCTCAGCGGGTTTAGCGCCGCCTCCACCCCAGGGCATGATCCTGGAGACCCTGGGTCGAGTCCCATGTCGGGCTCCCTGCATGGAGCTGCTTCTCTCTCTGCCTCTCTCTCTCTATGTCTCTATGAATAAATAAATAATTTTTTTTTTAAAAAGAAGCATTTATTGTTGTACTCTAGGCTCAATGTGGAGACGATAATAATGTGGGGAGATTTTTATCTTTAGAGATGACTTGCTTGAGTTTACGGGCCTGGCAAGCGAGAAAATAGACGTAGGACCCTCGTGTTCAGTCGTGGAGGCTTTGTTGAGGAGTGTGTGCCTGCGTCTCGGCTGTGCCGTGGCCGTTCACTCACGTGCGCTGGACTTCGTTTGTAAAATGAGACCTACTCTCCCTACAGGTGGGTGGTTCGCGCAGAATGCTTGGTGGCTCGCTGGCTTGTTTCACTCAACACGTACGTAGTTGTGGGCAACACGTGTGTTTCTTGTACGTCAAATGTAAACAAAAACCTCATCATTTGAATCACGCTTTTAATGTAAAAAAAAAATGCTCTTTTTGGGAAGGTGTTGTGTTTCGTTTGTCTTTTGATCCTCCGCACCTAGGACAGTGCATAACAGGGCGGTGCTCCATGTGAATGGATATACACCCTCCTTGGATGCTTCTGACCCTTTTTTGGGTCCGATTTACTCAGGCTATGGGAAGTGGAGGGTGTAGGTACCCGGCGGTGCGTGCGTTGATCTAAACTCTCCCTGCCGACCTGCTGGGAATTCCCATTCAATGTTCATGGCAACTCAGTGGGCACCTCTGGTGGAGCGAGGAATGCAAATACGGCAAAGACCGGACTCGACTCTCAAAGAGTTCATATCGGCATGTGTTATGCGGACTAAGCGTGATTCCGTAATACTCAAAGAAAACCATAGAGTTCCTCACCCTGGAGACCCACCCCCTAATGAGAACCTTGATTCAGATTCTCATCGGGTATAAAGAGCTTCATTCAGGTCTCTCTGGAATGAGGGAAATGCAATAAATATAATGTAAGGATTCCCGAAAGAGGATCTTCTTATTCCTGTCGCTTCTGAACCACAACCGCTACTTAGAGAAAGATGCACAATCTGTTTTGCATCCAGCCTGATCCTTGTCCCAACGTTAGTTCTCATCAATCAGAAGCTCGATGGAGTAAAACTTCATTTACTAGCAGCAAAGTGGCCTCTTTTCCTGGTCAACCCTTCCCCAACCTTACGATGCCATGACTCCCAGCAAACATCTGAGGAGTACAAACTCTGACATCACATCAGAATCGTTTCCTAAATTGAACGATACCAGAAAATGCGATGTAATCACCCTCAAAAGAATTCATTCTCCGCTTTAAAAGATTCACGGTGCATTTCTTAAAGTGAGTCACACTTTGCAAGTAGAAAGGCTGTTACGTGTTGTTCACGCTTCTGCACTCGGTATTCTGACCCAGAGTCTGAGATGGTCAAGGAATCAGGTTTTTTTCCCCCTCGTTCTCTGGAAAATCCAATGACCCACTCGCTGCTATGGTTGTGTCAGTGCTATTGGCCAACTATCTGGACGCCAGCTGTGGCTTCTTCTGCGACTCTCTGGACGCAGCTGGAGAGCATGAGTCCAGATGAAATTACCTTTATCTGCTGTTTCCTGTCCTCTAACCAGATGTTCTGGCCGTGTGTTTAGTTTAGAAGAGAGCAGCCGCTCCTTCATTTTTTAACAACTTGTTTTTGTGAGAATCATAGCAAGAGTTCCCGAGGCCCTGAGCAGTGGGACAACTTGCCAGATGTCACATGCAGAGCCATTGCCCTCATTTCCAGGGATGTGATGTAAGCTTGGCTCTTGAGTCATAGATCTTTTTTTATTTTTATTTTTATTTTTTTATTTTTTTATAAATTTATTTTTTATTGGTGTTCAATTTGCCAACATATAGCATAACACCCAGTGCTCACCCCGTCAAGTGCCCCCCTCAGTGCCCATCACCCAGTCACCCCCACCCTCCGCCCACCTCCCTTTCTACCACCCCTAGTTCGTTTCCCAGAGTTAGGAGTCTTCCATGTTCTGTCTCCCTTTCTGATATTTCCCACTCACTTTTTCTCCTTTCCCCCTCATTCCCTTTCACTATTTTTTATATTCCCCAAATGAATGAGACCATATAATGTTTGGATCTTTTTTTACACAACATTTCAAAATACAGGGAAACAGACAAACGGCTGCATATCATTTCAGTAAATGCTCTTTTTCTTCCCCGCGAGCCAAAAACAGTAACTCAGTCTGGGAGTCGCAGGCCAAAACTTTTACCCTGAAAGCCTCCATATTAGGGGGAAATAAGTCACAGGATATGCTTTATTATAGGGGCAAATGCCTAAGGCTCCATGAGCCTTGTGCAGACATCCGTGTCATGGCTGCTGTCCCTCGTGGTCAGTAAGGCTCTGACACTTTAGCAAGGTTCCTGCTCTCCCGAGTGTGACCCACGCCCTCGAACCTCCAAGGGGCTCTGCCGGTCGCCCTCCTCCCCAGACGCCACCCGCCACCTGCAGGAAATCGCCAGGCTTTTCTCCCGGAGGTGGAATTCCAGCTCCCATGCCTGGGTCCCCCCTGCCCAGGTCCCCCTGGCCAGGTCCCCCTGCCGGCCTTGGTAGAGCCCAAGTGTGGACACAAACTTCCCGCCTGCCAAGTTCGCCCGCCAGGTCCTGTCGCCTCTACCAGGAAGCAAACCAGTTCTTATTTATTTATTTTTTATTTATTTATTTATTTATTTATTTATTTATTTATTTATTTATATTATTATTTAAGACCTTTATTAACAGTTTTTGGCCATTTGTTGACTTTTTCGAAAAACTCAAGTTGTAAAACTTTTATTACACATTAAAAACGAGGTTCTTAAAAATCTCAACTTGACCAGATATGAAACCATTTAAAAACCTTTAAAGGCGTATTGAGAAAAACCAGGCTTTCAAAAAATAAATAAATAAATAACACATTTATCATTACCAAAAAGAGACGTCTTTAGGTAAAAATAAAAATAATAAAAACCCCACGCTGCACGGATAATGCAGATAGTTCTATTTATCTGGTCAATGGGCAAAAAGCAAGCACTTGAGGTCTTCAGCTCCAATCTTTTGTTCATGTCTTATGGCTGGAATTTCGCCTTCACTTCCTCGCACTGGGTGACTAAGCCGGAGGATGGTGGAGATGGAAGCCGGCTTTCCGGCTTTCACTCAGCCTGGCCCTGCGGGGCCCAGGAGCCCAGGTCTCAGCCGGTGGATCGGTGGTGACATCGAGGCGGCCTCTGACCTGGGTCCCATCTCCTGGATCCTCCTTACCCTCCTCATTGCCCTCCTCTCTAGGCTGACTCGGTGGGGCCCTGCGGCGTCGTGGTCTCTAACCTCGAGGCATGCTCGGGCTCACTGGTCTACCATGTGCTCCTGCACCCAGGGTTGGCACCTTCCATCTCCCTCCCTGCACAGGAGGCCTGGGATGCTGTGGTCCAAGCCCACGGGGTCTCTGTGGCCTCGGCAGGGCCCGCGCTATGGGGCCTGGCCCTCGGGAGCACCTTCCCATCCCTCATCTCGCTATTCTGGTCACTCTGCTGGTAACTGCGCAGAGGACCTTGGAGGACCCTGCGATGAGGGTGGCACGTAGTGGGTAGGGTGGGCTGCATATTTACTGCCGTGCACTGACCTGTTATGTTTGCTGCCCCTGCACCCTTTTCTCCCTCAACCAACTCAGCCCTACATTGTCCCTCCACCGCACCGTGCAGGTGCTTCCTGGGGCGATTCTTCTTTCAGACATCTGGGCACAAGTCATCTTCCTTGGTGTCATTCCTGTTGGTGAAACCATATCCGTGCCTTGCATTGAACCATTTCGTTGCAATGACTTCTTGTCCCTGGCCTCTGCTCAGGGTGTGGCGACGGTGACTGGGGTCCGCTGCGGCGGGGCACTGCTCAGGGCTCCCTGGGGCCCGCTACCCGCTCCCGCTCCCGATCCAACTCTCACCAGTTCTTTTCAGGCCTGCAGGTGAGTAACCCATCCTTCATGGACCCCTCAGTCCCACAGTCACCGATCATTCACTGGCCACACACTCGTGTGCTGGGCAGCTCCCAGCCCGGGCACACCACTCCAGGGAAGACGTGGAAATTACGATCTCATGTGATGGTGAGCCTTTGGCTCCCAGGAACAAGTGGCAGGATGAAGACTGCTGGGACCAGGGGAGGGAGAGTCACTGGATTGGAAGGTCGGCGACACCTGACACCAGGAGGGTGACGGCAAGCCAGCCATGGGAGGGCTTTCAGAAAGAGTCATATTAAAAAATCAATCAAACAAACAAAAAACAGCCATCTAGGAGAATGGGCTTCTCTTCTTCATTTCCTATTCTTTGGTTTTCCACGACATCTTTACTGGTTCTTTAGCTGCAACCCTTGACCTCGGAACCCAAACTTAGAGCTGCCCATTGCTTGGAGCCACGATGTGTTCTTCTCTGAGGAGTTCACGTTTGCATCAGCCCCTCAAGTCTTGCCCCATATTCTCTTTCATGAATTTGAAAATATTTACCCAATTTACAAGACCACGGCATTTTCCCAAGCCTTGTTTTCCTTCTGCATGTGCCAGCCCCCCGCAACCTTATATCAGGCCTGTCCCTTCCTTCATACAGTGATGATCATTGCAATATTACGAACGTAATACACATTACCTGATACACAGAATGTTCTAGAAAGACATGTTAATTTTGATAAATTGCAATATTACAAACGTAATGCACATTACCCGATACATAGAATGTTCTAGAATGACATGGTAATTTTGATAAATGTAAACATACCTGCTGTCCTGTCATTACAGCTCATGGTAATGACAGGGGAGATTCAGATGCACATTAAATAGTAAGAAATAACTCATTTCTGTCATGGGAGCTTCCATTCTGGCCAGAACCCTAGTTCTCTTCCTAACTGTGAAAAGTGGGATCTTGGTTGGAGTGTATCTTAGGTGACATTTCCTTCCCTGAAGATAGTCTTTCAGAGAATCTTTGAGATCCTAACATAGTGTGTTGTTTGAAATGGGGGTAGCTTTCATTTTAATTGTTTGGAAAATGCTTTTACGAAGGACCCATCCCAGAGATCGAAGATGGGAGAGGCTGTGAGACAGTGGTGGGGAGACAGTGGGAGAAAAGATGGGAAAAGGGAGAAATGATGGAAGGCGCATTGGTCCTAAGGGGTCTTGGGGTGAATTACGTCCTTGCACGGCAGCTGCAAAGACGGATGCAGGGGTGCTCACAGTGAAGCACAGATGCCTCCCGAACAAATGTCACACATTGACTTAATAAAGAAACATTTTGCAGCTTTAATATTATCCACGATCTTCATGGGCATTTGGCTGAAGATTCAAGCTTCGCGTCTACCCTCGACTGTGGTCATTCCTTACACACAATTAAAGACTTTTTTAGCGTGAATTCCATGTATCCCTGCAATATGTTCTGTGGGCCACAGCACCGTGTCGTCCTTACTGGAAACTGAAATGTTAAAAAAAAAAAAAAAGTGGTTTATAAATGAGACTAAAATGTAAGCAATCTGGCCTGAAAAATAACCATCCTGGTCTTACAGCTGTTGAAGCGACTAGGTTAGCTGAGGTCCCCAGCTGCTCTTTTAATTGCTGGAAGAAATGGATCGGTTAAATAACTCAGTTCGAGATTTGCAAAGTCTATTTGTTTGAACACAGCTGGGAACAGCCTCATGCTGCAACGGTGGCATTTTCAGCTTCATTTGGCAAATGCACCTTCAGTGAGCTTGCAGACCGCAGCTGACGCTGGGCTTCCCGCGGTGATGTCCCACTACTCATGCACCCTGAGAATTTGGACATGTTTGGGCCCCTGTGCGGATTGATGGCTGGGCACGTCAGTCTGGACTATTCAGAGAAACAGCATCGTGTGAGTGTGTGTGTGTGAGCGTAAAGAGAGATTTTTTGTTTTTTGGGGGTTCGCTTGTATCAGCTTGTGCAGCTGGGGGCCCTGGCGAGCCTGAAATCCTTCGGGCTGGCAGACGGACACTCAGACAGGAGTCGAGGTGGTCATTCTGAGTGTGAAATCCATGCACTGCGAGCTGCAGGCTGGAAACTCAGATTGAAACGCAGTCTGGAGCCAGAATTTCCTTTTCCAGGAAACCTCAGACTCTTGCTTTGAGTCTTTGACCAACTGGAAAAAGCCCATCACCATTGCTGAGGGAATGGCCTTTACTCAGTCAACTGGTTCTAAGTGCTAGTCACACCTATGAAACACCTTCACGGCGACCGCTAGACGGTGTTGGGCCAAACAGCCGGCCACCATCGCTTACCCAACCTGACAAATAAAATTAACCATCACAACTGGCCACTAGGACTGACCACCAGGACCAAGATCCTAGATACTAGGGACCCCATGGCTACCTCAGAGCCCACGTCTAAGCGCCAGGTGGGCAGGGCCTCGCTGCTCAGGACTCAGGGGCACTGCTCCCACCCCGTGGTCCTCTGGGAAGGCCCGGGCGCTGGTGCCCACAGCTGGACCCCGCCTTCCAGGTGCCTCGTAGAAACCCGGAGAGTTTCCGAGTAGAAACTGCCTCCTGCACCCCTCTCAGCGGCCGCCCCTGCCCAATGGAGACGTGGAGGCTGCGTGGCAGCTCACGTCTTCCTCAGTGTTGCCTCTTCCTCTGAAATGTTGTCGTCCCAGGTTCTGGGAGCTTGACAATCATCGGGCGTCTCCAGGCAAACGGTGGCCACCGTGCTAGCTCTTTCTGCTTGTCCTCAGTGGGGCTGCTCAGCTGCGAGCTACTCCATCAGATCTCTCTCCTCCTCTTTTGCAGCCACCAACATTTTATCAAAATACATTGAATTCTCTACCTTGCCTGGCATTTATTTTGTTGTAGACTGAGAGAGAAAAATGTTGGGCCCCTGGGTGACTCAGCAGTTGAGCATCCACCTGGCCCAGGGTCCTGGGATCAAGTGATGGTGATGGAGCATACTTTGATGACGTGACACTAGGAAATAGTGGCCAATGTTTAGGTGACACATCCCACATGCTAGGCACTGCTCTGAGTGCGTCATATTTATATAAACTCCCGTTTAATCTTCCTAACAAACCTCTTAGCAGGTACCATGATTATCTACATCTTACCTATGAAGAAACTGAGGCACAGAGAGGCTAGGTCGCTTAAGCAAGGTCACACAGCTCGTAAGGGGTAGACTCAGGGATCAGATCCTGCCAGCCTGGGTCCAGACTCTAGCCTTAAAAGGTATAGGAATACAGTAAAAAGAATTCTTATGTCAAGTATGTAGTGATGAGCTTTATGGAGGCACCACTGGGGAAGTCCATACATTTGAGCTTTCTGATCTCATGAGCCATCTACCCTCTCAGTTCCGTGCCCCTTGGACGAGTTCTCATCACAGGGAGGCCGGCAGGCATTGGGCGTGCCACTTCTGGAGAGGGACATATTACTTTGTGGAGAGCGGACCGGCCCCTTGTGGCTTCGAGACATCCGAGCTCTGGTCTCGAAAACTCCATGCCCAGCAGCTCACAGCTGTGCTGTGGTCGGACGCGTCTGGACTTCACGAAGACTACGGAGGTGCTCGTCCTGTGGGGGTTGGAGGCTTGATCTTAGAGATTACTTTCCTGGTTACATTTCTTCAAGGCCAGGAGGACATGTCATTTTTTTAAACTCTGAATAAATGTGTGTCAAAACACACGTGCAATTTCCATATAATAACAACATACAGGGGGATGCCTGGGCGGCTCAGCCGTTGAGTGCCTGCCTTTGGCCCAGGGCGCGATCCTGGAGTCCTGGGCTCCCTGCATGGACCCTGCTTCTCCCTCCTCCTGTGTCTCTACCTCTCTCTCTATATATATATCATCAATAAATAAAAATAAATCTTAAAAAAATAACAATATACATTCAGGAGAATAATGCCGAGTGTTGGTGAGGATGTGGACCAGTCCGAGCTCTCATACGCTGCAGGTTGGGAGCGTATTTTGGCGCAGCCACTGTGGATAGCTTTCAGGCATTATCTACTAAAGCTGAAGACATGCTTATTTCTAGATATTTATTTTTTTTTAAGATTTTATTTATTTATTTATTCATAGAGACAGAGAGAGAGAGAGAGAGGCAGAAACACAGGCAGAGGGAGAAGCAGGCTCCCTGCAGGGAGCCCGATGTGGGACTCAATCCCAGGTCTCCAAGATCACACCCCAGGCTGCAGGAGGTGCCAAACCGCTGCGCCACCGGGGCTGCCCTATTTCTAGATATTTAAATATCATTTCTAGGTATACAACCCAGAGAGAGGCTTACAGATGCTCACCCCAAAACAAGCACTAGAATGCCCATTGCAGCTTTATCCATTAAAGTAAAAAACTGGGGGAGCCCTGGGGGCTCAGCAGTTGAGCATCTGCCTTGGGCCCAGGACGTGACCCCAGGGTCCCGGGATCGAGTCCCTCATCGAGCCTGCTTCTCCCTCTGCCTGGGTCTCTGCCTCTCTCCGTGTGTCCCTCATGAATAAGTAAATAAAATCTTTTTTTTAAAAAAAAGCTCCAAACTGGGAAGAAGCCCCACCCCATACACAAACATCCATCAGTGCTGTAGGCAAGCAAATTGGGCTCTAGTCACACAATCAAGCTGCAGATATTTGCAAAAAAATACGCATCAGTCTTACAAACATAATGTTGAACAAGAGGAGTCAGACTGAAAAAGAGGACCCGCTGCAGAAGTCAGGTTACCTAACGTGTGAGAACTGACGCACGTCGTGCCTGCTGTCAGGTGGCCCTGGGGTGGGCAGGGCTGCGGAGAGGACGCCGAGGAGTCTCTGAGACACCATTTTTTCATTTGAGTACTGGTTACAGGAATGTGATCTGTTTGTAAAATTCATTTGTAAAATAAATTTTAGGCTGTACGCTTGCGATGCATATGATTTTCTGTAGGTTTATGTAAATAAAAGCTATTTTAAAAATAAAAGTCCACACATGCTTTTTCCCTGCCATCGCAGTAAACAGTAAACTGCGGGCTGCCAAGACGGTCTGGGTTTGATCTTGCTCAGAGAATGAGCCCTGATCCTTAGAAAAGAGTCCTGGCCAGATCCCATAGCCCTTTAACCAAGTAGAACCAAATAGACCAAAGAGATTATTTGAAATGTAATCAGTGGATTTTTTTCAGATTTCTAAAATGTTTGGGTTAAAATAAATAAACAGGATTTTCAACTAGAAAGCTTGTCCTGCCCTGACCTTTGTATTAATTTTCTGGTTAGCTGGATTTGGAGTTTCAAAATGTTGATGGGTTCCTCTGGGGGAAAATGTGTTTCTCTCCTGCGATGGTGTTTCGAGCTGCATAATGTGGAGCTTGCATCTTTTCTCAAATAAATAATGGATGCTTAGTTTCGTAAAATCCTAGAGCACTTGGGTCTTTTTCCAACCAAGAGAAGCATCACATGTTACTAAATAGCCCAGATGTCCTGTTCTCTTAGTTTCGTGACTCGCAGGCAACATTGCCACCAATGCTCAAGATGCAATGTCTCTTGCGAATTCAGATCCAAGCATCGGCTATTGGAAACGTCCTTTGCACAAGGTGCCATTTTGGATATTTCATGCCCCTCGTGTACATAATTGTAGCAACTAGGCCACATGGACGTTTATCCCCATTCTACAGAGAAGGAGCTGAGGCCATTGAGAGCGACTTGTCCAGCTGGAAGTCTGACTCCAGATCTAGGAACTCTCCATCACCTGGGGACCCCCAGAGACAGTCGTCCTCCAGGGACTGGAGACGCCAGGGAGGAGCCCCATGCTGTGCTCACCAGGGTACCGTAGGGTAGGCGTTAGGCTGGAAGAAGTGGGTGTAGTGAGGAGCTATGGGCTCAGGAAGGCCATGGACACTCAGAGAATGTTCCCGAAGCATTTCCATTCCCTTCTAATGAGGATGAGGGCGAGGCACACAAAATCCGGTCGAAATTTCTCTTTTTTTATTTTCCCCAAATCAGACTCAATCTTGACTACCTTAATAGAGGGAAACTTAACAACCCTTTTTCATCCACACAAAATGTTGATAAGAAGGAACAAACCACGGGGACCTTTTGTTCTATGATCTTGACCTCGGAACTGCTAAAGAATGCGTCCGTATTTCTCTGTCAGAAAGTCCGCAGGAACCGAAGGGAGAAGAAACTGAAGTCTGTAAACAAAGTTCAGAAAGACGCACTTCGGTTCCAGGAAAAGATTCTCTTTGGCTCTGTGCTCAATCTGGGTTGAATTGGCAGCTTGAGCGTCTCTGGGAAGCCCCTAAGTAGCTTGGAGAACTCGTGTTGCATCAAAGGGTAATTGCTGTCGTTTGAAAGGATTGATGTTTGGGTTCTTCGGGTGATATTGTGAGAAGAAAAATATTTATTAAAGACTGGCCTGTGCATGTATGGTAAAAACCGGACCCCAGAGACAATAACAAAAAGAATGGTGACCTCAACCGTCCTCCCATTAGGAAGGGGAAGGCGCTGTTGGCATGACCCACATCTTGTTTTCATTGGACCTTTCCCTTCAAAACACTCGGGGGAGCGGGACCCCTCCCCTCGGGCAGGTATGACGTCCCGCCCTCGGATCTCTCTTTGGCTCTTAGAACCTGCTGTTCTCACCTCCAAACTCCTTCCGCACAGGTCCCTCTTACTTAACCATTTGTGTCTAGTGCGCCTCCTCTCCATCCCGTTTCTCTATCTTGTATTTGGATTGAGCAATGGCAGGGTCGGAAGGTCAGCCTTCAGGGGCCTCTGGTTTCCTTCTGGACTCCACGACTGGCCCCTGGATGATCACCATGAAGGCTGATGCCAAGGAGTTTTCCCAGAGGGGGTCACGGTTCCTGAACCTTAAGTCCAGGCCTATCCTCCAACCAAAAGCTTCCTCGGTTTATGGGTTTGCTTGCATTCGGGGGTCCGTTGTTTGAAGTTAATTAAGTAAATCTAATCAGACCACGTTGACCCAAATTACATGTGGGGAGCAACTGCCCGGTGAATGTCCGTCGGGTGGACAACAAATTGGCTTCCCTTCCTCAATCCAGGCTCTGTCTCCGAAGCTGGGAAAAGTAGCTGACACTGTCCCTTCCTTGGTTGGTCCAAAGCGTGCACGCAGCCCCAGGGCTCTGGTTATTTCCATTGTAATGTTTCTCTAGAGTTTCTCTAAGGAGGGGATGAACTTGGTGAATAGGAGGGGCTGCAGACTGATGCTCCGTGGGCCAAATCCAGCAGCAAGCACTTTTGATCTGACTTTCGCGGTCTTTTACATTCTTTTAAATTAGAATTTACGAATCAGAAGATTTTAACCTAAAAATACCGGATCTCTCTCCCCGTACACCAGGTCTACATTTCTCCACAGCATCACGCGGGTGGACCAGAGTCTGCCTCTCGTAGAGGAGCGTGAGCCCGACTCCCCTACAGTGCATGTCTGCCCCAAGGGGCATTGCCATGAATGATTTTGTGGGCATGGCTCCCCCCCCATATGTAGAGTAAGTACATGTTTCCCTGTTTCTCAAATTTAGAGGGACAGTTGCATAATTTTAGAAAAAAATGGATGAGAACATATGTTTTTTTTCAATAGGAAACAATTTCAACATTTTTCATCTGCCTGGCCTCTTTGGACATTTCGGTGTTCAACTCTTGCCCTCCTACTGTCTTCTTTTATGTGATGGAGATCGTACACTTTTCATTTCTGGGAGGTTCACAAAGGCCAGATGGAAAGAGGAAATGGTTGTCTGCAAAATAAATCTTTTTTAAGAGTTTTAATTGGGGGGCTCCTGGGTGGTTCAGTCGGTGAAGCGTCTGCCTTCGGCTCAGGTCATGATCTTGGGGTCCTGGGATCGAGCCCTGCTCAGCAGGGAGTCTGCTTCTCCTGTTCCCTCTGTCCCTGCCCCATCCCTTGTGCTTGCGCTCTCTTTCTCTTTCTCTCCAATAAATAAATAAAATATTTTTTTTAAAAAAAGAGTTTTAATTTTCAGGGTTTATCTGGGTAGGGATTTTTTTCAACTCAGGCCGTAAATTATCAGAGTCAGCTGATACGAGGCACAAATGGAGGAGATGAAGTCATAGACTCAACACATAGCCAGTCCATGGGATGGGGATCTGGGGTCGGGCATGAGCTGGAGCCGAGCTGCAGTCGGGCAGGAAGCTGAGGACGGGAGCACCAAGATCAGAACCAAAGGAAGCCAAGTCAAGAACTTACTGGAAGAGCCAAATCAGAGCTCAGGAAACTAGAAGAGGAAAACATGTTTGGAATCCATGTCCTGCCTGGGTTTCAGGACTTCTACACACATAGAAGCTTAAGGCCAACTTGGGTTTTTTTGGCAACTAAGTTGACCCGTAATCTTTGTTTAAAAAATTACATTCTCACTCACCCTTCCACCAGAGAACTTACTATGACACACAAATGGTTTCTTTGTTTGGTTTAACTCTCCTTAAAACATACACTTTATCAAAATGTATCAAAGTGTATTAAAGTGTAACACATATATGTGTCCGATTTTGTTTTGTGTTTTTACAAGTGAATATACCAAGTAACCAGCACCCAAATAAAAAAATAAAACAAAATATCAGAAAGGGAGACAGACCAACTCTGGGAAACGAACTAGGGGTGGTGGAAGGGGAGGAGGGCGGGGGGTGGGGGTGACTGGGTGATGGGCACTGAGGGGGGCACTTGATGGGATGAGCACTGGGTGTTACTCTGTATGTTGGCAAATTGAACACCAATAAAAAATAAATTTATAAAAAAATTAAATAAAACATTACTCACATCTTTATCCTCATTATCAGGCATTTCCCTTCTAGGAATAAGCGCTATCCTGATACATCCCAGAGAGATTACTTTTTCTTGCATTTTTTTTTAACTTTACAGAAATGGAATAATACAGTCTTACGTTGGCTCTTTTTGTTCGGGACTATGTTTTTGAAAACCCCATACTTTGTTGCACACAGCGTTGTTTTGCTTACGTTGGATGAAAACGCTGTGCATCTCTCCATTCTACTCCTGACACACGTGTGAGTGGGTGGCCGCGTGGGGCTCTCTCGATAATTGTGTCACACACATTTCTGTATGTATTTCACGGTGACTCTGCGTGTGTTTCTTCTGGGAGTATTTTCACGAAAGAAAGCTCTGGGTCGTGGAGAAGGCTCCTGCCCTCGTCCGGGGCCCGAGCTGCTAACCCAACATCCGCCGCCTGTGGGTGGGGCTCCCGGGGGCCTCCCATCACCAGCCTGGGAACCGCTCGTCCCTGTCCCTGTCCCTGTCCCAGTCCCGGGAGGGGCATCCGATGCGTCCTGTGAGCGGCTCCCCAGCAACGCCCAAGGCCGAGAGCTTTCCTGTGACAACCGCTCATCTGAACGCTTCCTTCTGAAAAGGGTCTTTTCATGTCTTTCACTCACTTTTTTCTATTGTGTTCTCGGACTTTTTCTCCTTTCATGTCTATGAGCTTTCCACATATATGAATGAATACATATATTCTGCATATGAATGCTTTTGAGGTACCTGCTTTGCAAGTATTTTCTCCCATGCTATAGCTCGTTTTGATGAACTGATATTCTTTTTTTTTTTTTTAAAGATGTATTTACTTATTTGAGAGAGAAGGAGGGAGGGAGCAGGGGCGGGAGGGGCAGGGGGACCGAGAGCGATGCCCCAGCAGATTCCCCAGGCCGTGAGCCCGGTGCCCGGTGCAGGGCCAGACCCCAGGGCCCCGAGATCGTGACCTGAGCTGACATCGGGCATCGCCCGTCTAGTGGCCCGAGCCCTCCAGGCGCCCCGGTGAGCGGATAGTACAATGCAGGCCAAGGTATCTTTTCTTTCTTTCTTTCTTTCTTTCTTTCTTTCTTTCTTTCTTCTTTCTTTCTTTCATCTTCTTTCTTTTTTTTTTAAGATTTTATTTATTTATTCATGATAGACATAGAGGGAGAGAGAGAGGCAGAGAC
Source organism: Canis lupus baileyi (assembly GCF_048164855.1). Classification (NCBI taxonomy): domain Eukaryota; kingdom Metazoa; phylum Chordata; class Mammalia; order Carnivora; family Canidae; genus Canis; species Canis lupus. The sequence goes on from NC_132864.1 coordinate 39,075,681, forward strand.
CTAGGCAGAGGGAGAAGCAGGCTCCATGCAGGGACCCGATGTGGGACTCGATCCCAGGACCCCGGGGTCATGCCCTGGGCTGAAGGCGGCGCCAAACCGCTGAGCCCCCCAGGGATCCCCCTAAGGTATCTTTTCTGTAGTTGCTGCTTGTCCACGGGCTTCATCGAGGATGTTTTTGCCTACGTCAAAGTCACAAAGACATTCTTCTATATTTTACCTTAGAAGCATTATTTTATCATCCCTCTGGGCATCTGGAGGCAGCGTGGCTTGCAGCGAGGCTGGGAGCGGGCCTCTGTGCCCGGGTAGGCCCTCGACGGCGGCACCCGAGAAGACAGCCCCTCCCGCTCCGCTTCCCGGCACTGCGGTCACCATGTGGCCACCCACGACGGCCGGAGGCTGGGGCTCCTCTCCGTGCCCCTGGCCTTGGCCCGGTTGCTCCGATGCGGCTCAGCCGCTCCGTAAGGGATCTTCACATCGGGGTGTACAACTGTCGCGCTTGTGCTTAGACGCCAATACTGTCTTAGTTACTCTTGGATCTTTGCATTTCTCACGGAAATGAAAGAAGCCTCTTGTTAAGCTCTACGTGGACACATGCACACAACATGCTCAGAACCTAACATGCTCGGGTTTGCATTGAGGTTACAGGTCAATTTGAGAAGTGAAATGTTTATGATTTACAGTATTGAGTCTTTTTGGCCGCTAGCATGGTTTTAGCACCTGCTTTATTAGGCTTTCAGCTTTCTCTCAAACTTGCTCTCATTTCTCAAAAGGCCCTCACCACCCTTCCCAGGAGATTTTTCCTAAAAATAATCACTATTTTATTAATTCACTCATTTTCTGATTGCACCAGTAATAATTATTTAATATACAAAAACCTTTTAATTATAAAAAGAGGAGATAAAAAATCAATAATTCATTCATGATCTTAACCATCTAAATATCATCCTTATATGTCATAAAATAGAGATGTCACATACATTCTTTGGTATCTTACATTGTCTCTTAATATTTCAATGAGATATTTTCTCACTTGAATAAATTTCCATTTGAATGTGATTTTTAAAATACCCAAGTAGTATTATTCCAACATATTGACATCAAATCAACTATTTAACAAAGCCCCTGTCATCGGTAATTCACACTTTTTGCAGATTATTTTTCATTCTGAGTCATACTGGAGCAAACTTTCTTGTAAATAAATATTTGCTTTTGTGCCTGATTTGCAAGATTCTCTGAAAAATATTGGGGTTCCTCTTGCCAGCTGTCCTCTTGGCAAGGACGTCATCTTTAAACCCTACGTGGCAACTCCTGATGTATCCCCAGGATGCCCAGGGAAGACACGCGACCTGGAGGTCCAGCCACTTCACCAGGGTCACAGCCTCTCGGGTGATTATCCAAAGTGCCTCCTTCTGGGTGAGGACAGGGCAGGTTCTGAGCAGACGCAGCAGGTCTACACCGCCCTCCATGGGAAGCCTGCCATTCCCGCCTGCGCCTGCGAGAACACCGAGCCGTACCGGGCCGGTGAGGTCATCTGGGAAACCCCAGCTCCCCATTTCTCCCGTCTGCACCAGCACCAGATGGTGGGACGGCCACTCGAAGTTTCCCCGGGAATATGCAGTGCACCCCCCCCCCCCAAGGCTCCTGGAAGCCTCAGGCGTCGTGTACACTGTTCCAGGGGGGCTTCTAGGGGGTAGCGCTTTACAGTAAGTTCTCTAGAGGGTCTCTCACATTATAGGAACACCCCTCCCCTTCTTTCTGCTTCTCCTCCTTTTTCAGTGAGGAGAAAGCACTGAAGGATCAGAGGGACTGGATGAACCGGAGACGTAGGGCAGCTGAGGTGAAGTGTGTCTGACTTTGGCATAGAATCTGGAGCTCAGCTCTGGGGGAGTTTGAGTCTTGATTTTAAAAGTTACAGTCTAAATAAATAAATAAATAAATAAATGTAACAGTCTGGTGGGGATCTGGGGGGCTCAGGGGTTCAGCGCCTGCCTGTGGCTCAGGGTGTGACCCCAGATCCAGGGATCGAATCCCCACAGGGAGCCTGCTTCTCCCTCTGCCTGGGTCTCTGCCTTTCTCTGTGTCTCATGAATAAATTTATAAAATCTTGAAAAAACGTTTTAAAAATAAAAGTTACAGTCTGGGGCGCCTGGGTGGCTCAGTTGGTTAAGTGTCTGACACTTGATTTCCAACCAGGTCACCATCTCAGGGTCCTGGGATCGAGACCCAAGCCAGGCTCCCTGCCCACTGGGGAGTCCATTTGAGGACGCTCCCTCTTCCTCTGCCCCTCCTCCTGCTCTCTCTCTCTCTCTTTCTCTCTTTAAAATACATAAATAATTTTTTTAAAAAGTTACTGTCTGAGTGCTCTTCTGCAGGGCCCCGTGAGTAGGCTTATCATCCATTTGGGGCTAGTCTTGGCGAGGGGACTCATCATTTATTTATATCTCATTCCAAAAAAGCTAATCCAGAAGGATTTGTCTGCAGTGATAACACCCGTAGCAACGTGCCTTGGTTGGTGATGGGCAACTAGAGGACTGGGTGCAGAAGCCACCACCTGGCTTGGAAGGGAAGAGAGGGAGGATATTTGATCAGTATCCATTAGGGATGTGTGTCGAGGGAAGCATATTCCTGATTTTGGGTCAAATGTTCTTTTTTTTTTTTTTTCTGGGGCGGGGGGGGGGGCGGGGGTCAAATGTTCTTATTGCTCCTGGAGCTAAGTTAGAGAAGACAAGGGAGGCTGATGATAATGACTGTTACGAGACGTCCAGAGGTGAAAGGCAGTTGGTGGATACGGGCAGGGAGTCCCGACGGGTGCTTGGGCTGGGCGGACCTAATAACGTTCCCTTGAACCACAAGGTCTCAGGCGGCAAGGGACAGACCTCTCTCCCAGCCCTAGATGCGCGTCCCTAAATGGCCGTTGATGTTTTCATGGCTTCACCCTCACCTTTTACCCTCCTGTTCTTTTCCCCTTGAAGATGTTTGCTTCCAACAAGGACGTGTGTGGGGGGGGGGAATTGCAAACAACAATACTCTGACCCCATGCCACTCGCTGAGCACTCAACTCAGTTCAGTTGAAGTCAACCAGATCCCTCTAATCATAAATTTTTAAATTTACGAACTGGCACGGAGTCACACAAGGCACATGCCCTAGAGAAGCCACATTAACTCTTCCCACCACGAACGGGCTGCCTGCCCTGCCAGCTAGGGTCACTTTAACTCTGCAGCTTGTACGCGAGCCTCTGAAGACTTCTGCAAGGAGAAGGCTTTGCCGTGCGCTGGGTCCTGGAAAAGCAAAGAGGAGTAGGGCACAGTCACGTCTCTTGAGGCCGATTATTTCAAAATAGGCAACGGGTAACACTCATAAAAGCCGTCAGTGGGGGCAGCTGATGGAGAACTGTGGGGGCCTGAGCTGTTGCCCTTCTTGCACGTGAACAAATAGCCCAACACAGTCTCATGGAAGCTTCCAGAAGACACCAGCCGCATGGGTCAGAGATAAGGGACCCTACACACATGCACAGCCATGAACGTCACGTCTGCCACGTTTCCCTCCGTCCAGCTATTATCTGGGCACGGCTGGGGTCCTTGAATTTAGGGCACCTAAACCCTTCCTACTTCACAGGAAGCAGTAAGCTCTGCAGGTGGATGCATTGTGTCCGTCTCCCAAGGCTGCTCACCGCACGTCTTTTTTTTTTTTAATAAAATTATTTTTTATTGGTGTTCAATTTGCCAGCATATAGAATAGCACCCAGTGCTCATCCCGTCAAGTCTTTGAAAAGTCAGCCAGAGACCAAAGGACAGTTGGTGCCTCCCTCACAGGACACGTGGAACCTCGTAGAGAATTAGCCCTGCTGGGAGATCAAGGAGGACTTCCCGGAGGAGTTGTCTAGCGTAGAGACTAAATCGGAGGCGACCAGGTGGAGACGTGGAAGGGAAGACGCTTGAGTGAGTGGAAACTGAGTAAAGACCTGGAGACGGAGGGAAGAGAGGTCAATAATTCGCAATTTCTCGGGAGGAAAGTATTATTCTCGGCTTCAATGATTTCAACACATTTTGATCATTTAAATGGATTGCTTCATGGGGCTGACCTGATGGTCGCAGTGATGTTTGTGACGGCTCAGGGAGCTGCGGGCCGCGGAGAAATGCATTTTGCCTTCTGGAGCCACATGGGACGGATCCCCGTCCACCCACCGAGTCATGAGGGAAGCACAGTGGCTCACGGGGGGGACACCCCCTTCCCGCGGCCCCAGGGCCTCGGGTCCTGGTTTCTAGGCCCTTCACCATCTGGAGCTGCTCGTCTCTGGGCCACCCCCCGGAACACTGAACCAGCGTCCTGCGGCACGGGTCGGAGTTCTGGGGCCTCGAGTGCACCCTGTGAGCTCCGAAGGGTCGAACTCACCGAGTCTACTGATCGCTTCTGGGTCTGCGAGAATTAGTGTCGCCGGAGCAGCCAGCTGAGCTGGGGAGCCTCAGCCCCAGCCCGACTGGGATTCGTGTGGCCCTCGGAGTGGCCCTCGGGGTGGCCCTTGGGGCCCAGGGAGGCGCTCCAGTGCGGAGACAAGAGCCCTTGGGGGCCTGAAGCTCTCCCCGCCTTGGGGCCAGAGGACAGGCTGCATCAACAGAATGGGGAGGGGGAGACTCAGGACAGGGAAATGCAGATTCCTGAGTCCCCCAGCCAGGAAATCACTGTCCCAGCAAGAAATCTGCATTTGTAACAGACCCCTTCTGTGAGTTTCTGCCCTCAAATACTCCTATGTGCTCAAATATTAGCACCCTCCTGCTTAAGAAGGTCCTTTAAGGGGCCCCCGGGGGGCTCCGTGCTTGAGCAGCTGAATTTGGCCCAGGGTTAGACCCCGGGGTCCCGGAATCGAGTCCCGCGTCGGGCTCCCTGCATGGAGCCTGCTTCTCCCTCTGCCTGTGTCCCTGCCTCTCTCTCTGTGTCTCTCATGAATAAATACATAAAATCTTACAAAAGAAACAGTGCTTTAGGAATGTGCTCTGTCCCAAAGGAGTTACTCGCTCTCCCCAGGCGCCAGCGCACTCTCTGCTTCCCGGGAGGAATTTCCCCCGTATTGTTGCCAGGGTCCCTTTAACACTGTGGTGGTGGTGGGGGGGGAGTCAATCTCCTTATCAGCATTACAAGGGCAGTGGGGGCAGGTGCATCCCTTTGTCCCCAGGGGGACTCACACAGGGGACTCAGGAGCCCAGCCTGCGCGTGCAGCTCCCATAGGCTAATTCTCAGAAAGGGCTGCAAAAGGGGTGCTGGGCTCCTGCGGGTGAACGATGGTCACGCTGACAATACACAGATGTGCCTGAGCGTCTAGGGGAGCAGAGCACCGGGCGGGGGGTGCACAAAAAAGTGGGTATCACGGTAAGAACCACGCAGGGAATACATGGCGTTGGGGGAAAGAGGGAGTAAGGACTGGACTGGGGGTTTTCTACCTTCAGAGGCAGAGAGAAACTGTCCCGGGAGAGCCCAGGCAATCCGCGGCAGATGGAAAGGCTGGCCAAGGCCAACAATGTGCCCTGGAATAGACATTTTGTATTATATACGATTGCATTTTTTAAATTTTATTTATTTATTCATGAGAGACACCGAGAGGGAGAGAGAGGCAGAGACACAGGCAGACGGAAAAGCAGGCCCCATGCAGGGAGCCTGACGCAGGACTCGATCTCGGGACCCCAGCATCACGCCCTGGGCCAAAGGCAGATGCTCCACCCCTGAGCCCCCGGGGGCCCCTTTCCAGTGCAATTTAAATGTAAGTGCAATGCACTCCATAAACCAGAATAGGACTTATCCCCCCAAAAGTCCCTGGTGAATTGGAAAAGTCCCAAATGAACTGTAGGGATTAGAACTGACAACGTCTATGGTTTGGAAGGTCAGAAAAGGCCTCTTTCAGAATAGAGGCTTCAGATGGACTTTTTTTTTTTTTTTAAGATTTTATTTATTTATTCATGAGAGACGGAGAGAGAGAGAGGGAGAGACACAGGCAGAGGGAGAAGCAGGCTCCATGCAGGGAGCCCGACGCGAGGGAGAAGGCGCTGACCAGTTAGACAGGGGAGCCTGCGGGTCGCCACAGGCCGGTCCGACCTCGGGGTGATTTGGGAGGTTCCAGGGAGTCCAGGCTGGGGCGGCCCGCGGGTGTGCAGGTGGGCTCCTCCAGGGGAGGGGTCCCGGGCCGCCTGCCGTCCTCCCTGCTCTCTGTGCTCACTGCCCCCTGAAGCTCACAGGGGACTGTCCCTGACACTCATCCCCGCTTTTACAGGTACAGATTGCTGTTAATTTTTTATGTCTCAGAGCCTTGCACTAGAATTTTCCGGTCTCTTTTCCTGTGCATCTTAACTTCCTACTGGATTCAAGGTACAGTGAAAAATTCTTAGAATGGAATTTTCTGTGTGTATGAGTATTTTTATAGCGGTCCCTGCCCCACCGGGCCTGTATTTTTAATTTTTTTTTCTTTTATTGAAATCTCTGAAACACTCATGACAAACCCTGGTATTTGCTACTCGGGTCACAGGCACACGAAGGCTCCATCACTGTGTCCTGTCATAGGTGCGGTACCCGCGTAGTGACGGCTATGGAATAATCTGTAGGGCGCTGTGTTGTATTTACAGTTTTCAAAATAGAAATAAACTTGGTGCCCGGTTACAGCACTCTCAGTTCTTGGCCCAGGAACCCTGCTCAGAACTACAATCTGGAATCCAGCATCAAAAAGTGAGGCTGGGGGGATGCCCGGGGGGCTCAGGGGTGGAGCATATGCCTTCGGCCCAGGGTGTGACTCCAGGGTCCTGGGTTCGAGTCCCGCATCAGGCTCCCTGCATGGAGCCTGCTTCTCCCTCTGCCTGTGTCTCTGCCTCTCTCTCTGGGTCTCTCATGAATAAATAAATAAAACCTTTAAAAATAAAAATAAAAATAAAATTTTTCATGTGTTTGGATCATACATGTAATATATACTTATGAGAGATAATCTCCATGATAACACAAAAGGCATAAGAAGCTAAAATCATGTAAAATGTACTGCTCAGGCTCGACACGTTAGCTTGATGCTTTCTACTTTTTACAAGTGTATTTAGAGATCATGCTGAGGATTTAAGCCGAACACATCGTCTGGTCTTCAAAAGAACACGATATGGAAAGGGTCTTGATAAAGCGGAATATTTATCTCCGAATGGCTTGTTAGTTTTTTTCCAATTAAAAAAGGAAGCAAAGGGATCCCTGGGTGGCTCAGCGGTTTAGCGCCTGCCTTTGGCCCAGGGCGCGATCCTGGAGACCCGGGATCGAATCCCACGTCGGGCTCCCGGTGCATGGAGCCTGCTTCTCCCTCTGCCTGTGTCTCTGCCTCTCTCTCTCTCTCTCTCTCTCTTTCTCTGTGACTATCATAAAAAAAAGGAAGCAAAAAATTTTTTAGAAATTTAAAAATAAAAATAAATAAATAAATAAATAAGGAAGCAGAGTGATCAACGACTCAAATTGATATAACTTTTTTGTCATGCAAAAAAATTCGCAGGGTGTTTGACAGCAGAAATTCGGACTCTCTTCTTTGTGACTCCTACAGACCAGTACCGGGGGGTTACATGGGCCGCTGTCGAGGTAGAGCTACTCACCAGGAAATTCTAGTAGGATTATTTTAAAACATTTTTTTTCATTTATTTATGATAGTCACACAGAGAGAGAGAGAGAGAGAGAGAGGCAGAGACACAGGCAGAGGGAGAAGCAGGCTCCATGCACCAGGAACCCGATGTGGGATTCGATCCTGGGTCTCCAGGATCGCGCCCTGGGCCAAAGGCAGGCGCCAAACCACTGCGCCACCCAGGGTTCCCTAGTAGGATTATTTTAATAGGGATAAAATAATCCCTATTATTAGTAGGATTATTCGTCAGAAAATGGTGTAGGATTTCAACCACTTAAAGGAATGAAGAATAATGGTTCCAGAATGACATTTTCAGTACTGACGAGAAAGTAGAACTAGAAGGCACAGCTCTGGTCCCCGCTAGTCCTACATATTAGCTACTTACTCAACTCAGGAAAGTTTACTTCTGTTACATGTGAGGTTACTTTGATTCCAGGTGTGATGGTTTCCAACTTGGAATCCCCTATATCCTTATTAAGTTGGAAACTTACTGTCTGACCTCCAGATTATCAATGTCAATTTTGTCTTCATGGAGGAGCGCTCAAGTTTAAATAAACTACTTAAAGCTACTTGGGTCTTAATATTGTAATCAAAATTTGGAAACTTAGTTTTCTTTGAGCCTTTATGTTTTGTCAATATTTTTACCAATTGGGTACATGTTATATAAACTGTTAAGTAACAAACTGTTATTTCTGAGGGAGGCTTTGGTTAATATTTAATAACCTCAATTCAAACATATTGAACTATTTACATACTTAGTAAATTAGGTCTTTTAAATACGGTATTTTTAAACGTTTAAAAAATTATATTTATTTATTCATGAGAAACACAGAGAGAGAGGCAGAGACACAGGCAGAAGGAGAAGCAGGCTCCATGCAGGGAGCCCGACGCGGGACTCGATCCCGGGACTCTGGGGTCACGTCCTGGGCCAAAGGTAGATGCTCAACCGCTGAGCCACCCGGGTGTCCAACTCGTAAAAGTTTTAAATTTATTTATAATCACTGTATTCAAATCTCTTGGTAAATACTTTAAATTTTGCAACCTCATATCAAGGGTTTCCCCAATACTTAGACAATATATACCTAATGAATTCACGTGGAAATATAGTTAATCCTAAATTGCCTTAAACATTCCAATACAGTTTATGTATTTTGGCAAATTATTTTATAAGATTCAGCTTAAATTCAAAGCTCACTCATACAGTTTATTAGGGATCTATGTAGGTTCATAGGTCGGAGTCTCCTGAACACAGCAAACCCTTCAAATTCAAATACTGAGAAGCTAGTCCACTGATTGCAAGACTTAGTCTTGAGCCTAACTCACAAATGGTAAATCCACATTTTCTATTTATGCTTCAGTATTGATTTTCTAGGGTTGAAAATTGTTTATCCATACAGAGGCCGCAGAGGAGCCGCCTGAAGAAGACACGGCCCAACGACGCCTGCCGAGGCCGCGGAACTCACAGGCCCGAGGGGTCAAGCCCATGCACAAGCGCTGTCACGCCCACCGCGGGTGCAGGCTCACGATGCTCGTGCCCACAGGTCATCTTGATGACAAATATGTGTCAGCTCCCTTTAACTTTTCCTGATTATTTTTCCCTTTGCCTCTATACTCTGTAAGAATTTAACTTTGTTTCCCATGAAACAAAGTTGGGTTTGATTTTTTCATCATATTTGGAGTATCTTAAATTAAATGAAATGTGCATTATAAACGTCCCCCGTTCCAACCGCTCTATGAAATTTTTTTTTTTTGGAAAAATAGCCACTTTTCATTAATACCCGTGAACAGATTACCTTTTTTAAAGCTTTATTTATTTATTTATTTATTTATTTATTTATTTATTTATTTATTTTTTACTTATTATTCTAAAGAGAGAGAGAGAGAGAGCTTGTGCGAGTGAGCATGGGTGGGAGGGGCAGAGGGAGAGGGAGAGAGTCTCAAGCAGACGCAGAAAGCGCTTCAAGGAGGAGTTGGCTCTCATCTCGCAAAGGGTGACGCCGGCAGGTGTGACATCTGCGGGTCAGGAGGCTTCTCTGTTGATCCGAGTCTACAAGGCTCCGGGGACAGAACCGTGTCAGATTCGAGTCAATCCCCCAGAAGGAATCCTGCCTTTACATGAATTGTCTTCTCTGGAGAACCCGGACTCATAGGTTTGCTCTTGTTTCCGGAGTCGTGTATCCTACACAAGTGACTCTCTATGACCTCTGGGCCAGGTGGGTTCACGGGGCTCAAGCTTCTGCTTGCCCCTCTTGGGGTGCTCGTGGTGCACCCGCCCTGGGCTGGGAGTATGCTGAAGGGCAGCTGGAATCAGCTGCATGCTGGCGCCGCGGCCCCCGTCCAGCTGAGACGCGGGACCGCGGCCTCGGGCACAGGCCTGCGAGTGGGGGGCCGGGTCTGCTCGGCCCGCGGCTGCCCAGCTGCCTCTCTGCTCCAGAGAGGGGCCACTCCCGAGTCCTCCGAACTCCAGACCCTGGGGTGCACGTCCACAGAGACCGAGAACCGGAGCCTCGGAAAGGACAGGTGTGGGCCTGCCAGTGCGACGCGGCGACGGGCCACCCAGGCTGCAGAGACCTCGGTGGTGGGGTTCTCGTCTCTGCCCAGTCCCGGTGCACCCTGGGGCCTGCACTTGGACTCCACGGGCTCTCTGTTCCGGACTCAGACCAGGGCCCCAGAACGGGCCAAGTGATCATCTGGTCTACCAGGGGGAACCATCTATCTGGCACCGGGAGCAAACGCTCGATGCCTGTGCTCCCTCTGGGTCTCACGTCAGAAGAGACCAGGCTCAGCTGTCAGTGTGGCCCACATCCTCGCTGGAGTGTGACGCGCCCACCCCGGTCTCTGGTCCCTCCTTGGCCTTTGTCCCTCAGCTTTGCAGTTACTCTGCCGCTGGAGGGGGCGGCGCGGGCGATCACAGAATAGATCGTAGACGCGAGTGGGTTTAACCTGGAGGTTGCCCCTAAAAGACATCGAGGAGCTCTTGAGGCTTCGCGAGCACAGTCAAAGGCCAGCTGTCTAATGGACAGATCTGAAAGCAATCTGGAGACTGGGTTCAAGTAGGGCAACCTCGGAGGCCAGCTGTCCGGCATCTTGGAGGAGTTTGTCTAGAAGGATAGACCAGAGTCTGAGGTGGATAAGCCACAAAAAGCGAGGAAGTGGACTTAAACAGTGACTAGGCTGCACAGACGAGCCCGAGGACAGTGGGGTGAGGGCCGGGAGGACCAGCGCGGGACGCCCGGAGGCTGCAGCTGGACGCACTGCTCGGCAGAGCACAGCTGGGACGTCTCCGGTCGTCTGAGCATCTCCAGCTTTCCAGAAAGCCTCCTATGAAAAGAAGTGTCTCAGAGCATCTGGTGGATGCTCAAGGGGTGAGTCGTCTGTCCGCTTACCACCACCGCCTGGGTCATTGGTCTGGCAATTTCTTACCCCAAATCCCCACGATAAAGGTCTTAGACCAAAAAAGGCGGTAAGGGCAAGGGAATTTCTCCGTGACCTCAGCCCACGCGCGTCTGTGGGGCCCCCGGCAAGGACGGAGGCGAGGCCTCCCGAGCTGCTGCTGCGCTCCGCCCAGGACGAGGGGCCCGGAGCCGCCAGGGGCATGTCCGCTCGGGCCAGGGAAACGGTGTTTCCGAGGAAAGAGGAAGGAGAGGACTCACCACCCAGAGTCCTCCCATGACCACGGGCGTCCGGTTCGCTCCCGTTACACCCCCAGCCATGGCACAGGGCCTGCCCTGCTGCCTGGAATTAATGGTCCGACTCAAAGGAATTTAGGACATAGATGCCCCATTAGCAGGAAAACGGGGTTACATGTGCGATCCCTCCTTCTCAACTTCCTGTTGTGTAATTATTCAAGATCTCAGGGCTCAGGATGCTGTTGAAAGTGGAGAAATATAGTTTAAAAGAAAAAAAAAGGGGGTCCCTGGGTGGCTCAGTGGTTGAGCATCTGCCTTCGGTTCAGGGCGTGACCCGGGGTCCCGGGATTGAGTCCCACGTCAGACTCCCTGTATGGAGCCTGCTTCTCCCTCTGGCTGGGTCTCTGCCTCTCTCTCTGTGTGTGTCTTTTCATGAATAAATAAAATCTTAAAAAAAATAAATAAAAGAAAAAAAATGAGCCTCAGTCATGTAACTTGATTTTTCATTGGCAGGAATACTCCTCTCATCCAAATGTGTTATTTATGAAGAAATGCTCGCCAGAAGCAAAATCTCATGAGTTAATCAGTTACATTTTAAGAATTAAACAGCTGGCTTTCTTATCTGAAATGTTAGCCTCTAAGCAAGCAACCTTAGGCCTCATGCAGTCATCAGTCACCAGGATAGAAGACAAGACTTCGGAATATCGCACTTAGTAAGCTACTAAGCTCCAACCAATAGCTTCGAAAATCTAAACTCACAGATATTTAGTTTTTCCTTCTTGGACTGCTATAGTTGGGTTTTTGTGTCAGTGGTGACTCGGTGAAAATTGACCGTGGGAACATCATCCAAGAACACAGCAGCCTGGATAACAGATATGCCTGCCAACGACCTATATACTCTGAGTCTAATATCAAGCAAGAAAAGGAAGATAAAGAATACATTTGCTTGGCAGTTGCATGGCTTTTTTTTTTCCAGAAATTGACAAGCTGAAACTAACATTTATATGGAAATGCAAAACATCCCAGAGAGTCAAAGCCATCTTTAAAAAAGGGGGGGGGGGACAAAGTTAAGAACACGTATTTTCTTACTTCTTTTTTTTTTAAAGATTTTATTTATTTATTCATGAGAGACACAGAGAGAGAGAGAGAGAGGCAGAGACACAGGCAGAGGGAGAAGCAGGCTCCATGCAGGGAGCCCGATGCGGGACTGGATCCCAGGTCTCCAGGATCAGGCCCTGGGCTGAAGGTGGTGCTAAACCGCTGAGCCACCAGGGCTGCCCCCTATTTCATTTTTTTTTTTTTAAAGATTTTATTTATTTATTCATGAGCGACACAGAGAGAGGGGCAGAGGGAGAAGCAGGTTCCGTGATAAAGGTTGTGGCATAAGGATGGGTACATAGGTCGAGGGAAGAGAATTAAGAGCTCGTACGGACATCCTTGCATTTATCATCAATCGATTTTTGACAAAGGAGCCGAGGCAACTCAGAGAGGAAAGAGTCGTTTTCTCAACAAACGGTACCAAGACCACTGGCTCTCCAGGGCAGATGTATCAATTGCACTCCCATGTCACAGCATATACATCCCAAAATTAACTCAAAGTAGCACACAGGCCTACGTGCATGACACGAAACTGTGATATCCGTAGAGGAAAGCACAGAAACAAGTCTCCGTGACTTTGGGTGAAACAATGGGTGGTTAGATAAAATACCAAAAGCACAAATGACAAGAGAAGGAAAAAAAGTGACCTGCATTACAGTTGAAAATTTTCATGCTCAGCTCTTTTTGCCCACAGGTCCTGTAAAAAAATAAAAATAAATTAAAAAATAAAAATAAATTAAAAAATAAAAATAAATTAAAAAATAAAAATAAAAATAAATAAATAAATAAAAGTAAATAAATAAATAAAAATAAGTAAAAAATAAAAATAAATAAATAATAATAAGTAAAAAATAAAAATAAATAAATTAAAAAATAAAAAATAAAAATAAATAAAAAATAAATAAATAAAAAATAAAAATAAATAAATTAAAAAATAAAAAATAAAAATAAATAAAAATAAAAGTAAATAAATAAATAAAAATAAGTAAAAATAAAATAAATTAATTAATTAAAATAAATTAATTAATTAAAATAAATAAAAAATAAAAATAAATAAAATAAAAAATAAAAAATAAAAATAAATAAAAGAATAAAAATAAACAAAAAATAAAAATAAATAAAAAATAAAAATAAATAAAAGAATAAAAATAAATATAAAATAAATTAAAATAAATAAATTAATTAAAATAAATTAAAATAAGTTAGAAAATAAAAATAAATTAAAAAATTAAAAAAGAGAAAACTTTCATGCTGCAAACAATATTGCTAAGAAAGTGAGAAGACAGCCTGCAGAATAGGAGAAGTGTCATAGATCATATACCTGATAAATAAGTCACAGCCACGGTATGTAAAGAGCTCTTACAATTCAATAATAAAAAAGCAGATTTGGTAGCGGATTTGCGTAGACATCTCTCAAAAGGAGATGTACAGAGAGGAGACACATTCATAAAACGTTTTCAACATTCTTTGTCCTCGGGGAACCACCAATCACAACCGCAGTGAGATGCCACGTCACACCCGCCTGGACTGCTCTGGTCAGGACAGGCAGCGGCCGGCGTCGGGGGTGCTCGGGGGACGCTGGGCTGCGCCCTCTGCTGTGAAGTGTGTGCAGTCACTGTGCAGACAAGTTCGACAGTTTATCGAAATCTGAGACACCGTCAGCTACCGTAGAAGCCGGCCGCTCTGCGCCCTCCCAGGTGTCGCCCCGAGAGAGAGGTATTGATGCATGTGTCTGCAGAAGATGCCCCGGGGGCCCCCAGGGCACATTCATAATCACTGCACGGTGGGAACGGCCACACGTCCGCCCACCAGTACATCGTCCGCACGGGGCCATCCCGCATCCCCAAGAGCGGGTGACGTGTCGATGCACAGATGCCCGGGCAAACCCTGGAGACATCACGCCGGGGGACACAGCCATCATGGGAGGCACCTGCCCACGAGCGCGCTGATGGACAAGGTCCGGGGTGCAGGAGGGTCCATCGGCCTGGATCCTTGGGTGCCGGGGGAGCAAGCGGGGACATGGCTCTTGGGTACGGGGTTTGGGCGGGAGGTGATGGAAGGCTCCAGATTTGGATGGTGGTGACAGACTGAAAAAAATGGAACCAGACGCGTCAAGCGTATGTGAATTGTCCGGGGGCTTTGCAAGGAGGAGGGCAGATGTGGTTTCTCAGCCTCAGGCCCGTGATCTGTAGAATACTCAGTTTACAGGGTTTTGTTGGAATTAAAGACCGTAGGGAGTGAGCCCAGGCGAGGACGGGGCACTGGGGAAGCGCAGCAATCTCTACTGTCCAAGGAGGTAACTGTTAACACATTTTCAACGTGGATTTTAAAAGATTGATTGATTGATTGATTGATTGACTTCAGAGGAAGAGAGCGTGGGTGCTCTGGGGAAGAGCCGGGCTGCTGCTGGGACAGGCTTCAATTAGTGTCCAGCGGACACTGTCCATTTTTGAGCCGGTGATGGGTATTTTGTGATCCATTTCTCAGAAAAACAAAATTTTTCAGATTTCCTAAATTCCTCTGTGAATATCAAATAGGTCTCTACTCATTCAAAGCTGCAGAGCCACGGGTACGACACCAGCACCGTGTAACCCCGCGATGGATTTGCTTGGATTTTCCTTGACTGTAACTCCGCGCAAACGTGCAGGAACCTTATTTGCATAGGAAGCACCTATTTTTATATATATAAAAAATATACGTTTTGCGGAAGAAAAAGAATGATCCCACATAATCCCAAAGCCCATTGCCAGGAGATGATCCTCTTTCAGTTTTTGTGGATGTGTGTTCACATCTATGGAGAGATCCGTCCAGATACGGGAGGACACACGCTGGTGCCGCTCCCCCGTCACCCAGCCCCACGTCGCTCAGTAGGTTTCTCCGTTACCCCAGGTCGCAGCACGCGGGCTCCTCGATGCCCCTTATTAGAGAATATGGGATTCGGTTAATCACAGCAGATGGCGAACTCAGGGGTCCACCCTACGCGCACGGTGACCCTACAAGTGAGACGGGTGCCCGGGAGATCACTAGGCACCTGCTCAGCCAGCACCTCGTCCTGAGTTAACTAGCGGCGTGTGCGGACGGGCACGAGCGTCTAAAGCCAGTGGGCCGCCACCCCGGGCCCCGCATCAAGGGCAGTCACGAAGGAATGGGGCGGGCTCAACGACAGCCACGTTAGCTGCCACCAGGGACCACGGCGTTTGTCAGTCTGAGACAGCGCAGAGAACTCCCACGTGCACAGGCGCGGTCGGGGAAGGAGGCAGCGGGCAGAGGTTCTGGCCCACTCACCTGCTGCCCCACCTGCTGCCCCCGCCAGGCCTCCCTGGCTCCCGGGGGGCGTGTGGCTCAGTGTTCCCACAAACCACCCTGCGCAGTGCTGAGGAGTCCCCCCAGGGCACAAAGCCTGAGCGGCCAGCAGGGAGCTGCAGGATGTGCCCCAGCGTCGTCCTCCGGGGACCGGCGTGTCTTCTTTAAACCGGGAGGACGGTGCCTGCGTGGCTCCGTTGGTTACACCTGCGACTCCTGATTTCAGCTTAGGTCGCGGTCTGGGGGTTCTGGGATCGAGGCCCACAGCGGGCTCCACGTTCGGGGGGTCTGCTTGAGGGTCTCTCTCCCTCTGCCCCTCCTCGCGCTCGTGCTCTCTCTCTCTTTTTAAAGATTTTATTTAATTATTCCTGAGAGACACACAGAGAGAGAGAGGCGGAGACCCAGGCAGAGGGAGAAGCAGGCTCCATGCAGGGAGCCCGACGCGGGACTCGATCCCAGGACCCTGGGGTCACGCCCTGGGCCAAAGGCAGATGCTCAACCCCTGAGCCCCCCAGGGGGCTCCTCCCACACTCCCCGTCTTTAAAATAAATTAATAAATCTTAAAAAATAAAATTGGGGGATCCCTGGGTGGCGCAGCGGTTTGGTGCCTGCCTTTGGCCCAGGGCACGATCCTGGAAACCCGGGATCGAATCCCACGTCAGGCTCCCGGTGCATGGAGCCTGCTTCTCCCTCTGCCTGTGTCTCTGCCTCTCTGTCTCTCTCTGTGTGACCATCATGAATAAATAAATAAAATCTTTAAAAAAAATAAAAAAATAAAAAAATAAAAATAAAAATAAAATTGGAGCAATAACACCTGCCTGAAAGTCAGAGAATAAATACAAAGAAAATAATAAATACAAGATAAAGTTTTGTTTTTTTGTGAAAACAGGAGTAGAAAGTGTCCTTGCAGGAACCAGCATTAGCACTGCATAGACGGAAGCAGGAGACCCCCTCGAGACTCTCACCTCGAGGCCCTCACCTGGAGACCCTCACCTCGAGGCCCTCACCTGGAGGCCTTCACCTGGAGACCCTCACCTGGAGGCCTTCACCTCGAGGCCCTCACCTGGAGACCCTCACCTGGAGACCCTCACCTCGAGGCCCTCACCTGGAGACCCTCACCTGGAGACCCTCACCTGGATGCCCTCACCTGGAGACCCTCACCTGGAGACCCTCACCTGGAGGCCCTCACCTGGAGACCCTCCGCCCCACCCCCATTCCCACCCGAGACCACCTTGGCAAACATCCCTGCTGGAGCCCGGCTGTCCCTCCAGGCAGGGACCACTGCTGCCGTCAGCTGGATGCCGGAGCTTCACCCGCAGCAGACCAGGTGCAGCAGGGACGTGCCCCCCGACCCTGAGGAGCTCGAGGCTTCACCAAGCTGCTGCTCCCCGCAATTGGGCTCTGGCCTGCGTGGCTCGAACCTGTGCCCGGCAGGTGGCAGGCAGCAGGCGGCAGGCACAGAGCACCCCACGCGATGCGACCCCGAGGCGGGGAGCACGCGGGGGTTTCCAGAGGCTGCGGGGGGCAGGGTGAGCCCCGGCTTCCGAGGTGGAAGGGGGTGAAAGGTTTGGGACGTAGACAGTGGCTGGTTACACCCGCGGAGGGAGCCGCCCGCGCCGAGCTGTGTGCCTCCTGGGGCTGGTCCTGGGCTGTGCGAGCGTCACCTCCATGGAGGCAGAAGGGGCGGCCGGGGTCGGGGGGGCGGGGACTTTCCAAATTCCAAGTTGTTAAGAAAGTCCTTTCTCAGTGAGAAGATGAGTAAGGAATGAGGCATAGGGAAGCCGGGGGCTGGAGGAGTCGAAGGGATGCTGAGTCCTTGGCAGGTGTAGACAGCGCCGCCCCAGGGCCTTCCTGGGTCCAGCCTTCCCCACAGTGGCGGTCCCTGGCCCCCCGCCCCCGATTGTCCCGCTGGGCCTCCTGGTGCTGGAACCCCAGCTCCACGGACACGGCCTCGGGCCACTTCAGGCCTGCAGCGAGGAGCCTGGGGGGGGGGCTGGCTCCGGGGGCGCAGCCGGGCAGCAGGTCCTCCCGGACCCAGGCCTCTGCTGGTGCTGGACCCTGTTCTCTGCCAGCGCGACGTCCCCGCGTGGCCCTGCTGCAGGCCTGTGCACTGTCCCCTGTGGTGACACGTGGAAGGAACTCCCGTGCCAAAGGCGGGGAATCCCGGCTCCTGCGGGGGAGGCCCACGCCCCCCTGCAGCTTCCCACTGTGCCCCATGTGGCTTCAGGCCTCCTGTGCTGGGCCTGGGGTGGGGGTGACCCTCCGAGGAGGATGGGGCCTGGGGCTCAGGAGATGCTCCGAAAACCTGGCCAGTACTGGCTGAAAGGCCCGGTGGCTGCACGTGGGGACGCGGGGGGGGGGGGGGTGGCGCGCAGAGACCGGGGGTCGTGCCAGGTCATTGCTCAGCCCCCTGCCCGCTCCCACGGGTGACCGAAGGCCCCGCTCAGCCGTGACCCGCAGGCTCCAGGCCTTTACTTGGAAGCAAAACGGAACCTGCGGAGCCGGCCGCAGAGCCCCAGCCCTACGGGCCGAAACAGGCGTGGGGGAAGCTCCCAGACGCTGTCCGGGCCGCGGGCCTGCTGGTCACAGGGAAAGCGCCCAAAGCCTGGCTCTGCCGCCCAAGGGACGAACTAGGTCGGCATTCCTGCCTCCCCGAGGCATCCCGAGGGGCGCAACCCGGCTGTGCATTTGCAGACGTTCTGGGGTGGGGCTCGGGGGTCGGGGAGGGTGAAGCACCTGCGGGAGGTGCAGGTCGGGATCCCGGGATCCTGGGGTCGAGCCCGGCTTCCGAGTCCCTGCTCGGCGGGGAGCGTGCTTCTCCCTCCGTCCGGCCCCGCGCTCTCGATCCCAAATGAAAGGGTGAAGTCTTTAAAAATAAAAATTAAATCCAAATGCCCCGCCGGCGCTTCTTACGCACACGGCGAGGTGAGGTGAGTGCTTTCCTGGCCTGCACAGCGGCAGCCGTGGGTGAGACGCCACCGAGGAACCGAGGAACCGGTGACATGGGATCCAGGGCCCGACCTGCCCCTCCTGCAAGGGAGAGGGGACCGGACTGGGAAGTGACTGGGCCGCGCTTCACAGGGATCCGGAACCTTCCAGACCCGCGAGGCCCCTTGGGGCTGGAGAGGCCGCGCCCGCTGGTGGCCGCCGGGCAGGTCCATGGATGGATCCGAGCTGAGCCGTCCTCACTGGCGCGGAGCACCAGCCGGCGGGCTTCTAGCCGCGGTCCGGGTTCTCACGGGCCAGGAGGCCACGGAGCGACCAGGGGCCCCGGGGAAACCGTTCCGAGCCAACAAACCCTGTACCTCCAGAAGCTCAGTCTTCATTTTACAATTCCTATTTAAAATATTTTCTTTTTTTTTTTAAGCATCGCAACAAGATCTTTCTGCCAAACCAAGGTGCCGTCTGCGTGTTGAGAAACAGGACTGTCAGGGCGCTGCGGGGACACGGAGATGGGGGCCCGTCCCCTCCGCTCCGCGGGGACCTCTGCAGATGCCTGGGAGGGGCCCCGGGGTTGCCGGCAAGGCCCACGGCCCGTCACCCGGCCGCGTGCACAGGAAGCAGCTCACCTCCGAGGCAACGAGAATAAGGTCTGTGCGACTCTTGGTCTTGGGCCTGGAAACCCTCTGAGGCTGTGTGGCTGTGGGGGGGCTGCAGCCCCCGCCCCCCCGGCTCCCCGCCTCGCCCGCACACCGGGCCTCTCCCCCCGTCGAGCTGCCCTCCTCTTTCTCCTAACGGCATCTGTCCAGGTCATGACTGAAGGAACACCTGGCTGTGTCACCGCCCCCGGGATGTCCTCCACATGGGAGATAATTCCAGGAGAAAAGCAGTCCAAGAAGAGGTCACGGGAGGGCACCCGTTAGGACAGAGCTGCCCGGCTGGGGACTTTGTTGGGGGGACTTCCAACTGCAACCAGCTGGGAGCAGACTGGGGACCTAGGCGCCGGGTTTCAGAGACAGATCTGAAGGTCCTGCCGTCTGGGGGCCCCTGGCCCGCTCAGTGGGGAGATCATGCAGCTCTCGGTCTCCGGGTCGTGAGTTCGAGTCCCACACTGGGTGTAGATGTTGTTTAAATTAAATAGAATTA
The DNA here is from genome assembly GCF_048164855.1 of Canis lupus baileyi. Classification (NCBI taxonomy): domain Eukaryota; kingdom Metazoa; phylum Chordata; class Mammalia; order Carnivora; family Canidae; genus Canis; species Canis lupus. Next base: position 39,095,422 of record NC_132864.1, read on the forward strand.
GATCTAAAAAGGTTCCTGGTGTCCAGAGTGGGAGCTGCTGCTCAGACAGCGGGCGGCGGCCGCGGAGGATGCCCCCGAGGACAGACATCCCGGGCTGCGGCTCGAGCCCCAGCGTCCTTACCCGGTGGCTAGGACAGGTGCCCGCACTGAGGGCTCCGCAGCAGCAAGGACAGGAGCCCGCAAGGGAGGCGCATCTTTACCGCCCACCGCCGGCCTGGCCGTATTCCCTGACTGCCGCCTAGTGGCCGCCTCGCCGCTGTCCCCTGCAGGCCTGTGTCCTAGCTCCCTGAGCCTCGGTCCCTCTCGGGGACAGCGGTGGACGCACCCCAAACACCGCCAGTTTCGAATGTGGTCTCCTGGAGCAGCCACTTTGGGGGCCACTTGGGGGCATGAGTCATGGTGGGGCATGGCCACCCCAGAGCCGGAGGTCCTCCAGGGGAGCCCGAGGTGTTCCAGGAGAGCACGAGTTCCTCCAAGGAGCCTGAGGTCCTCCAGGGGAGCTCAACATCCTGCAGGGGAGCCCGAGGTCCTCCAGGAGAGCCCAAGGTCCTCAAGGAGAGCCCGAGGTGTTCCAGGAGAGCACAGGGTCCTCCAGGGGAGCACAAGGTCCTCCAGGAGAGCCCGAGGTGTTCCAGGAGAGCACGGGGTCCTCCAGGGGAGCACAAGGTCCTCCAGGGGAGCGCAGGGTCCTCCAGGGGAGTGCAGGGTCCTCCAGGGGAGCCTGAGGTCCTCCAGGGGAGCGCGAGGTTCTCCAGGAGAGCACGGGGTTCTCCAGGGGAGCGTGGGGTCTTCCAGGGGAGCGAGGGGTCCTCCAGGGGAACCTGAGGTGTTCCAGGAGAGCCTGAGGTTCTCCAGGAGAGCACAGGGTCCTCCAGGGGAGCACGAGGTCCCCCAGGGGAGCGTGGGGTCCTCCAAGGGAGCGCAAGTTCCTCCAGGAAAGCTGGGGTGTGCTCCCCAGGTGCCGCCCCACCCTGTGCCCAGGTGCAGCATCCAGCCTGCCTCAGCCTGCCTCGGAGCCGGCATGGGGAGACCTGCCCTTCCAGGGGGGACCCTGCGGCCTGGGGCGGCGCCCGGGCTAGTCCCAGGTGGCGGGTCCGAGGCTGCAGTGGCAGAGATGCTCATGCGCTGGCCCCGAGCCTGCTCCCCGAAGCACCTGAAGCACCTGACACGTGGGTGCACATTTGCACCAAGTCCACTATTTGGGGGCATCTGCTGCGATGGCAGGGGGGGTCCTGGAGGCAGTCACTGTGACTTCAGGAGACCCGAGGCTTTGGGGGAGTTGGTGAGCGCTCCTCAGGGGAGCTCGGCGTCCCTGGCCCCTTGAGGAGGGTGGGGCTTGGCGAGATGCTTCTGGGAGGCAGGGGCAGAGCCGGTGCCAGACAGGCAGGGGCAGCCTACGACCCAGCGGTGCTGAGCAGCGTTTGGGGCATTGAGGAGCCAGTGGGGTCCAGGGGCTGATGTAAGGACGTGGTCAGTTTTTAAGAAGAAAGGTCGGCCTCCCTGTGGAGCGGTGATTTTTCTACCGGAGGCAGCTGCCAACCAACACAAATGACTAGATCTGCATTTACTCCTTCGTTCACGGATTCAGCCAAAAAAATATCGATTGAATGAATATCTACTTTGCGTCGATTGTGATTTTTATTATTTTATTTTATTTTATTTTATTTTATTTTATTTTATTTTATTTTATTTATTTTATTGATGAGAGGCACAGAGAGAGGCAGAGACCCAGGCAGAGGGAGAAGCAGGTGGGAATCCATCCTGACCCCAGGGTCATGGCCTGAGGGGTCCGCAGCCAGAGAGGTAAGGGGACTCATGCTGGTGGCAGGCCGGGCAGTGGAGGGGGGGCGGCCTCCAGGCCACTCCAGGCACCGGGAGGGGACCAGGCAGGCGCAGCAGGGTGGGGTGATCAGAGTCGAGGCGTCACCCCGTGCTCAGCAACAAGGCCCAGGGGTGTGCACACAGAGTGGTCGGGGCTCAGGTGAGACCCGGGGGAGAAGCCAGCACCCCAACAGCCGACTGCTTTCCCGCCCTGTGTCTGCAGGAGCCCCCAGCTGTCGGCGGGGATGCACCCGGGGCCGCGCGGTTCTCTGCAGGTCCACGGAGGCTGCGCTGGTCCACTTGGCTTCTGCCTCTGTAAGCAGGACACTGGGGGCCGGTGGCGCAGCCTAGGGTGGCTCAGGGAGGGGAAGTGGGGACCGGAGCCCTGGGAGCTCCTGCAGGGGGGTGGGGGGGCAGAGCCTGGGCCGGGTCAAGGGCTGGGAGGAGGGGGCCCTCGGGGAAGAGGCCAGTGATTGCCACACACACGCAGGGCGATGTCCCTGAGGGCCAGGCACTGCGAGCGGGAACCTGCAGCTGCCGCAGGGACGGGAGACGCCGAGGGGCCGGGGCCTGGGTGACCAGACCCGGGAGGTGGCGGGGCTAAGGACCATGGGGTCCGGGAGGGGCCTGCCCCACGGGACCAGCCCGGCCTGACACTGCAGCCCCAGCCCTCTGCGGCCCCGACGGCCCGCGCTCAGCATCAGCAGGACACACGCCAGCTCCCGAAGGCTTGTCTGCAAAACAGCAGCAGCCGCCTCCCGGGACTCCACACCACACGGGAACACTTCGGGATCACGGGTTAGATAGGACATATTACTAAAGTCAACGCTGGGGCCCCGGGCGGCTCCGCAGCAAAGCCTCTGCCTTGGGCTCAGGGCGTGACCCCAGGGTCCCGGGATCGAGTCCTGCATTGGGCTTCCCGCAGGGAGCCTGCTTCTCCCTCTGCCTGTGTCTCTGCCCCTCTCTCTGTGTGTCTCTCATGAATAAATAAAATCTTTAAATAAATAAATAAATAAATAAATAAATAAATAAATAAATAAATAAATAAAATCTTAGAAAATAAATAAAAAGGAAGTATTTTCTGAGACCCAAGAGAGAATTGGAGATACATAAACAGGTCACAGAAAAACAAAAACAAAATGTGAGGCCCCACCAAAAAAAAGACATCACCAGAAACGCCGAAAACATTATTTTAATTAAATATTTTCTATTTCCGAACATTAAGCTCTTTTGATGGTTGTAAATCCTACTTCGGTTTGTCTCCATTCTCGGTTCCCGTCTGTATAAATATAAATAGTATTTACTGATTCACATTCGACACAAAATTTCAGATGTGTTTAAATGGGAAAGTGAGGGGGGCGCAGTGGGAAGGGCCCCTGGCTGGGGCCGGGAGCTGCGGGCAGTCATCGGGGCCACCGCGAACCCTGGAGGGGAGTCCCCCTTGCCGGGGGGCAGCGAGCGAGGACACGAGGGGGCGGCTGAGCAGGCTCCCAGGACCAGGACACCCGGAGCGGCGGCGGCGTGAGCCCCGGTGGCTCCACGGCCCGACAGGCCCCGCTGCCTCCCCGAAGGGCCGCTTGCCTCCGAGCCCGCGGCACTTTCCCGGGGCGGCCCTGGCGGCCGGTGGGTCCCGCGTGCTTCTCAGGCAGCGCTTTGCAGGGGGCACGAGGGCTGCACCCCCGAGAGCGTTCCTCGTGGGAATGAAATGCTGCGACATCAGAGGGAAGCGGGTCAGCTTGGCCCGGGGCAGGGGCGAGCACGCGGAGGACACCCAAGCATCCCCTGTGCAAATTCCAGGCCGAAGCACGTCACGCCCAGATGCCCAGAATCTGCGCAGAGATCTTCGGGACAGAAGCTTAGCAGGTCGCCGCGAGCTGCGCACCGAGCTCCCCGGGGCTTCTCTTCCCCGAGGTGCCAAGGCCACAAATGTGCTCCCATCCCGAGGGTCGCGGGACCAGGCGGCACAGCAGGGACAGGCGAGGCTGCGGACGGCCAGGCGCAGCCGCTCTGGGTCGGGACGGAATCCACCCCACACCCTCGGGCACCAGAGCGTGTTCCTATCTTTTGTCCTTTGCACGCGTCCTTGCACACGCGATTCTGAGCCACGTCTTCCCCCGCAGCGCCAAGTCCGATCCACGCGACCCTCTGGACCTGCAAGCACATGAGCCCGAGAATCAACAGATGCAATGAAAACTCCAGGAATCCAGCAAACGCAGACCTTAGCTCCCCACGGAGGGAACGAAGGGCGCAGGGCGGCCCCGTGCACAGCGGAAGAAGCGGCCCGGACGCCGGGCTCTGCCCCCTCGGGCGCGTACCCGGGCCTCGGTGCCCGTTTTCCGCTTCTGGCCAGGCTGGCGCTTTTACCTTCACGCCCGAAGTCTCCGCTTTCAAGCTAACTGGCAACGTCCTTCTGGATCGTTTCCTGAATCCTCTCCGCCAGCGCGCGAAGATGGGCTTTTCTGAGGCCTCTGATTAAGGTGTGATACGCGCCCCTCCTCCCGTGCACCTGGTACCAGTGACGCAGCAGCTGCACCTTCTGCTCCGCTGTGTCCTGCAGGTTGTCGTTCTTGATCTCGTCTATCTTGGCTTCGTTGATCCCGTTCTTCCGAACGAATTCCCTGACCTGTTTTATTTTCATTTGTTCAGCGATGCCGATGATGTATTTGCTCAGGTCGATGTCTGAAAGGCAGGGGACGGTCTCTGACAACACGTCCTGCTGAATGCAATTGTCACCATTGAGAACTACGCGGATCCCTCTGCTCCTAGTGCTGGGGACACCAGTTAAGTCCCAGAAATGGGGAGCACTGGCCGGCGGGGGGGACGCAAAGCCAGAAACCCGCTTGAGCCCCCAGCCTGACCCCTCCTGGGCCCCCAGTAATTTGCTCACAACAGGGCAAGACGTAGGAGGGAAGAGGCCTGGAAGAGATGCCCGCTGACGTTCTTAGGATGTGCCGACCCGTGACCCAGAGACCGGGAGGCGGGCAACGACCCGGGGACCTTGTCTGTGACTCGCAGGCCAAGCAGCCCCGGGCGGAGCCCCGGACGCCGCGTCCCGCCCCTGAGCCTCAGGACCGTGTCCGCTGCACCCGATTCACTTCTAACTATGAGCATTAGTTACACGGCGGCGCCGAGCAGAAAGGCCTGTGAGCTCGAGGAAGGGCGGGAACACGTCCCGGAAGCAGCGGCGTCAGTCCACCCTGAAGTCAGCCCGTTACCTTCGAAGGAAGCGTCTCCATGCAATTACAGGACGGGAGCCTTACCTGCACAGTTTATTGGTATCACTTCCTGGGGGAGACAAAAAAAAAACGGAAAGAACATGATAAATAAGAATATATTTATAACAGTCTAAATCTGATTGTCTAATTCGTCCTTAACCCTGAAGGAAATACAGCCAGTAGCACGATGCACAGAATCAGCTAAACTGTGTCCTTAAAAAGGATTCTTTTCCCATTGAAATTTTTATTCTGCAAAGTCCCAGCTTTGCCAGAAACTAAGGCGTGTGAGCTTATCTTTTATGCAAAGAATCGAAGGGATTCATGGAATTTGCAGAGATGACTTTTCATACAGACTTGAGAAAATAACATAAGGGACATAATTCTCAAATTTTCTTTTTTTTTTCAAATTTTCTCTACAGCAACTATTCTTTTTTTTTTTTTTTTTTTTTTGACATGTCAAAATGGTTTAAGGTGGAGCAGTTCAAAGAGCCCTGGCCCCAAGCAGAAATCGTCGCTCATCGAGCGAACTGCTTTCTCTCCCAAACGTATCTTTCAAGATTTGAAACGCTTTGCTCTCACGCTGGAGAGAGAAGCGGCGACGCACGGTCCACAGGGCCCGGGTGACGCGCGCGTCCCTGCGGTGACACCAGCACAGGACACAGGCTCGGCCCCATCCCGCCGCCAGCTCCCACGGCGTGTGCGTCTCACGCCCGGTTAGTTCGTCCTCGAGTGAGCTGTGTGGGAGCCTCCTGTCAACCGGGCGCCGTTCCCCGCGGCCCGACCCGGGCCCACAAACTCTCGATAAATGCAAATCAAAAGCCAAGTGGCCTCTTTCCCTAGTTTCTTAAGCGCGTGTACGTTCCAACACCTACAGTAGGAGGGGACGGTGTGGGTCCCAGGGTGACATTCCCTTTTGTCCTGCGCCGTTTGAACAGCCCTGGAAGATCAAAGAAACTTCTATCAGGCTCCGGTCCCAGCCTTGGAGGAAGCCCCTAGGACACACCGTCCCACCAAGGAGAGGGTGACGCGGAAGGACGGAGGCACCGGCGCTCCAGGCTCCCACCCCACGAGGCCAAACGTTCTCGAGACACGTCACGTCCTAACTGAGCCGCCCCGTGAGCACACCGGCCTCGTCAGAATGACGCAGGGCACGGCCGCCGCTGCCCCCTTCACCGGGACGGACGTGGCAGGCGTGAGGCAGACGCGGGAGCCACAGGGCGTGAAACATTGGATTCCGCGGCCTGGAATCCAAGTCATTAAAACTTGTCACCTCTCCGTGCTTTATGAGTGATTCCGAGGGACCTTCGATGGCAATCACGATCATGCCCAGGCGGGGCTCGCCTGTTGGCTTTACTATAACCCTCGCGTTAACTCCATTGCCTTGGTGTCGTAAGTTAAGAGGCAAAAATAAATAAAAAGATCCCCAAAAAATAGAATAAATAAATAAATAAAACCCCAAAGACTGTGGCGTTTGACCCAGGGACAGGGGGCACAGAGCATAGAGGTGTCAGGTGTCCCCTGCCTCTTTCCCAGGAAGATCCTGCCTCCCGTGGGGCCCTCGGTGAGCATGCAGGGATCGCTTCTGATCCTCGGTCAACCCTCGTCCATAATGAGGATGGGACCTTCCACCCGCTCCGAGCTCCAGGGTAACCGCTCATACACAGCAGCTGGCGGATGGTACCACCTAGTTCTCAGCACCTGGCAGGGGTGCGGTTAGGGCCGGTGCTTAACGTGAGAGCTACCTGCCCGGTGGGAGCCGTCTCATGGGAAGGACGCGGGGGAATTCTGGTGAATTCTACTTCCCAAGTGATTTCAATGTGCGGTCTGAACAAAGTAAGCACTTACACCAGCACACGAGCACGGACGTCAGAATCGGGATGAGGATGCAAAACCACAGGTATCTGGAGCTGGATCCTGTAGGAGCCACATTGAAGAGCGAACGTGAGCACAGGCAACCCGGGAGACCGAGCGCGGGACTCCCGAAGAGTAAAATTTCTTCATATTTTTGACAGCAGGGATGAGAGAAAGGAGGACATAGTCATAAAGAGAAATCATGACCTTCTTCACATTTGGTGTCGCTGGTCGGTGTGCACCTCTCAAGGATTCCATGTTCACACCTAAAAAAAACAACAAATAAAGGAACAGGGAAGCCTGGGTGGTGCGGCCGCTTGTGTCCCACTCTTGATTTTGGCTCAAGTCATGATCACTGGGTCACAGATCGAGCCCCACATCGGGGTCCCACACTCAGCTCGGAGGCTGTTGGGGTTCTCTCTATCTCAGCCCCTGCCCCCCACCACGTGCACATGTGCATACACCCACACACACACTCTCTCTCTCTCAAAATGAATAAATAAAAAAAAAAAAAAAAAAAAGAGGAAATTTTAAAAAGCCTGGTGGGCAGACTCCTTGACCACCTGCAAGGACACCACACTGTAAATCCTGGGCCATTTTAGTCATCTTTGCATCTCCTGCAAACAAACCCCTCCCCCCGGGTATTGCTAGATTAGCATCTAAAGCTGGCACAAATAAAAAATAAAAAATAAATAAACAAATAAATAAAGCTGGTACAAATTCATAACATAATTTGGATGTTTGGACAAGAAATATCCTAGAGTGACTGTGCTTGTTGTTAAGATATCAAGAGTTAAAGGAAGGTATGAAAATATTGATAAATTGGAAAAAGGATGAAACAGACAAAGATTTAAAATTGGTAGTAAATGGGGCTCCTGGGGGGCTCAGCGGTGGAGCATCTACCTTCGGCCCAGGGCGTGACCCCGGGGTCCCGGGATTGAGTCCCACGTCGGGGTCCCCGCAGGGAGCCTGCTTCTCCCTCTGCCTCTCTCTCTGTCTCTCATGAATAAATAAATAAAATCTTTAAAAAATAAAATAAAATTGGGAGTAAAAAATTATTTAAAAAGTAATAAACTTGGAGTAAAATAAAAAATAAAATTGGGAGTAAAGCAATGTTCTTAAAGTCATAAACTGCAAAAAGCTATTTCAGAACAGTCCCACTGAACAATAAAACGACGGGTCGACAGCCCCGCCCTCGACCCTGCTCAGCAAGCCTACCCAGCCTGCGCTCCGGCGTCCCGTGGTGGGCAGGACGCGCGGGAGGAAACCATCGGTGTCGGTATCTGAGCACGACGGTCAGACTGGCTCAGCCCTGCCCCAACTCCACGCGCCTGGCGAGTCACCTAATCCCTGTGAGCCTGTTTGCTCACCGATGACAAGGAGTCAACATGACAACAAGGAGGTTCCGGTGATTGAGATTACGAAGGACTTAGAACTATTACTACAGCCGACCCTTGAACCACGTGGGGGTCGGGGCCCTGACCCTCCCCTCTGTCCCCACATAGTTGATGATCCTCAAGTAGCTGCTGACGCCCCCGAAGCGGAAGCTCTAATACCCTACTGTCAGCCGGAAGCAGTTTGGCGCCTGCCTTTGGCCCAGGGCGCGATCCTGGAGACCCGGGATTGAATCCCACGTCGGGCTCCCGGTGCATGGAGCCTGCTTCTCCCTCTGCCTGTGTCTCTGTCTCTCTCTCTCTCTCTGTGTGTGTGACTATCATAAATAAATAAAAATTAAAAAAAAAAGAAAGATGAAAACTTACGTGCTACACGGGTTGCAGTGTTCGCACGGAGAGACGTCACAGTAGAAGTTTGGTTTACATCTGCACTTGGTATTCCGGGTCTGAGTACAGTTTCTTTCCACTTCTAAGCCTAGAAAGCCAGTTTGCAGACTATTAGTTACAACAGCTGATGAGCAAGGGCCGCAAGAGAAGATTCGCGATCTACCCTTACATCAGCACACCTCCTGCAACACACAGGTAGCGTTCACCTGCAAAAGAGGCAACCCCAGGTGAAGCAGTTGAAATCACTGGGCAGGGTTTGAAAAGGACAGACAGTCCAGCAACCAACATAGCCCCACTTTTGCTGGAAGGGTTGCCCCGTTCCTATACAGCCTGGCTACTTAGGGCATGGCTTGTGCACCCACCTTGGGGGGTGGGGTCGTGATCTCAGGGTCCCGGAATCGAGCCCCATGTCATGCTTCCAGCTTGGGGGCGGCGGGGAGTCTGCTTCTCCCTCTCCCTCTGCCCCTCCCCTACTCATGCTTGCTCGCTCTCTCTTGCAAATAAATACATAAAATCTTAAAAAAAAGGAAATGCAGAGTATCAGGCCCTCATCAACACTTAGTGAGACCAATGCCAAAGCCCTTGCTTAGAGATTCTGATTTAATTGCTCTGAGGTGGGACCTAAATGTGAACATTTTTCATAGTTCCCTGCGTGATCCTAACATACAGCCAGGGTGGAGAAACATTGCTTTAGGGCCCAAAAAGGGACAAGAAAAGCTTTATGTCCTGGGATTTCTTGATATGAAATGAAACTGGGGAGTTTTTCTGTTACATCTGGATCCGGGCTCTCATGATAGGTTGAGGCATCCATAGAAATTCCGGTCCTCAGTTAGAATTAATCAAGACAAAACAGATCTCCAAAGGGGAGGGGGCCTCCCGCCTCCCACCCACCTCTTGGATTCCTCTGTCCTTGTATCAGAAGGCTCCTGAGCTCTTGCCGGCTATACCAAGAACGCAAATCAAGGCAGGAAAACAAAATTTACGCACCTGTTCACCAGGTTCATATTTCGTCATTCTGGGAAAATTGCCTAGATTTGACCCGCAAATGTCTAGACTAGTGATTAGCTCAGTACCTGGCGCTGCTTCACTCCAGCCAGCTCCATCCTGCCCGCCCCCGTACGCCAATCCGGCACCGGAGTAGGTCCCAACCTCAAAACCTCAAAGTGCATTATACATGGCTCTACATGGAGTGGCACTACTGGCCTTTCTGATGGCTTCAAAGACACTTACCATGCTCTCCATCGCAGATTCCACATCTCCTGCATTTAGGAGACAAATGCGTCTTGTCTGTGTACTCCTCCCCTTCTTGGCAGGGCACACAGTGTGATTTACCCGCATAAGACGTGCAGTCACTTTCCTTCCGTGTGCCTGCCCAAGAGAAAAATGGAGGCAGCGTTGGAACACAAGGTGGACGTGCAACAGCGTGGGAGATATGCAGGGGTGACGAGGAGCGGGAGTCAGGGTCGTCAGACTAATGGTATAGAAACACAGTGGCGGGGGGGGGCGGTCATCATAAAAATCATGTCAACACACGGGAAGTCTCCCAAGACGAAAGCCCAAAGAGTCACCCAACAACTGTGCCTACAGACACCGGAGGATGAGCTACACTATTTTTAATGCACGGAATGACCACATGCACAGAAGCCTATAGCAACTTTCTTGCAAAGAGGGCAGAGGTTCACATCCATTCCTCTTTCTATATTTTTTTGCCATTAAGGCACAGAGTGTGTTTTAATGGGAAGGCATGAGCATATCTATAACAAAATTTGCTATGAGGTTTGTTGTCTTAATTCACACGATTATAAGTAATACATTTTTTTTTATAAGTAATACATTTGCTTTACTTTTCAAATAAAGCGAGTCATTGTATTGGTGTCGGGAAGCCTTGGATGACAATGCTTTATGCTGAAAATTCACTTAATTGGCAAGTGTCTATTAAATGCCTATTGTGGGTCAGGCCCTTTCAGGAGCCAGAGATCCTGCAGGAAATATGACAACGTCTAGGTCTCCGAGGGCTTCGCGTTTCCAGGGAGGACGCAGGCAATGCCTGGACCAATCTATGATGTCAAGTGGTGGTATGTGCCTTGGGGATTAGGGCCAGGAGACGGAGGGTGAAGAAGAAAGAGACAGAAAGCGTGAAGGAAAATCTAAGAGGAAAGCATGGCTAGTGGCTCTGATTATTCTTGGTGTAACTAATTAAAAAGAATAGGCCGAGTGTGATCGGCCCCACACGTTTGCTCCTTCCTGGGCACACGACGTTCTCAATAACCTCACAGCATTCTTTTGAAGAAAACAAAATACTACATAAGCAAATCATGAGATGGAGACAGGTGTGATATTGTGTAGTCAACAAAGAAAACAAAATGAATTCCGAAAACCCGGCACCAAATTCAAATACCATGCGTTGGGGCTGTGGAACATCATGGCAATGCCTGAGAGCGCTGAGCCAAAGAACAGTTTTGTCGAATTTTGCTGGTTTGCCAGTGGTATTATTGTGGTTTCTAGACGAATTGGCCCCTTTAAATAATTACCCTGCAGAACACGCCTAGCACAATGCCTACCGCACGACCGTAAACACGGGGTTTTCTCTCTTCCAACATACACAACCCAAATTTATCAAAATATAAAAAATGAGTGGTTGTTTTGGGTTTCTTTAGTAAATTTGTTTTAGTTAGAGAGAGAAAGCATGAGCGAGCGGGGTGGGGGCAGGAGAGAGACTCTCAAGCAGACTCCTCGCTGAGTGCGGAGCCCAGCGCGGGGCTCGATCTCACGACCCTGAGATCACGACCTGAGCCGAAATCAAGAGTTGCTGCTTCACCCACTGAGCCACCCAGGCGCTCCTATTGTCTTGAAAAATGAGATTTTAAAATACATTTGTTTCTAAAATAAAAAATAATAAAAAGTAAAAAAATATAAATAAATAAATACAATAAAATAAATAAAAAATAAAAATAAAAAATAAAATAAAATAAAAATAATAAATAATAAATAATAAAAAATAAATAAAAAATAAAATAAAAAATAATAAAAATAAAAAATAAAAATAAATAAAAAATAATAAAAATAAAAAATAAAATAAATAAAAATAAATAATAAAAATAATTAAATTAAATTAAATTAAAAAATAAAAAAAATAAAAAATACATTTGTTTCTGAGCGTAATAGAACCTGGAAAAGTTGGGGGAGGGTAGGAGGAATTCCATGTCAACCGCTGCGGGAGCGTCACGGTTATCTTGGTGCATCCACGCGGGGACCCCGTACACGTGGGAGTATACGCAGGTGTGCCACGCGTGCCGTGTGCCCCAGAATCCTTCTTATTGGGTAAGGTGGGTGATGAGCAGTTGTCGATCAGGTAATCAGAACTGTCGGTTCACCTAGGGTATCATCGAAAACCATACTGTGAATATTTTAATCAGTGAAATATAACTGAGTGATTATCGGCCAGCCTTGCGGCGAAAGAGAGAGTAATACGCATTCCAGATTCTTCCTCATGTAGGTGACCTTCAAAACGCCTCCTTCCTGTTTTTCTTTGTCTTCCCTCCTCCCTGCATCCTTCTTTGTCTCCCTCTCTCCCTTCTTTCCTTGCTTCCTCTCTTTCTGATGGAAAAATCCCTTCCAGGTACCAATAATTTATATGAAAGGCTTTCAAGGGGTCTGTGATTTTTTTTTCCCATTGATTCCGACCTCCTCTCATTCACCAACAACTCCGTTAGCAGCTCATCCCGAATAAAATCCTCCAAACATGCAAATGAGTTTTCACAGAAGTAGGAATCTGTCTTTTCTCTGTATTTGTACAGCATTGGCTCATATAATAGTTTGTTAAATTATGTATTAATTCCACAACACCAACGAGCATAAAGACCTGGAAGCAGCTGGAAGAGGGACGAGCCTACAGCCCCACAAGAGGGACCAGGAGCAGGAAGCGGGTTAGTGTGTGCCGAGCACCCCAGGGCGCTGGGGCATGGAGCAGGGTCGTGAATCCAGCAGGTAGGTGGGCCAGCGACCCCTTCGGGGGGCTCTGGGGCGCTCCCATCAGGGAGCGTCCGACTCCTGGTTTTGGCTCAGGTCGAGAGCTCAGGGCTGTGGGATCGAGCCCCGCGTTGGGCTCCACACTGGGCGTGGCACCTGCTCTGGATTCTCTCTCCCCCTCACCTGCCCCCACCCCAGAAAAGAAATTCCTTCGGGGAATTTATACATTGAGGCTACGTCAGAAAACATGACATAGTTGATGGATGGAGACATTCCAACTCTTGAAGACTCCAATTCCCCCAAAACAATCCGAATCCCTGGGTATCACAACGGAACGTCACACGTACATTTTCCTTGACTTCTGACTACTTTTGAATACGTGTCCCCCATAACCCTGCTGCATCAGTAGGCATGAACGGTTTCAAGTCTTGGGCCCACCTATCCGAATTTCTTTCTTAAAGGGTTCCAACGACTTACATTCCCATCGTGGTTTATGAGGGTTCTTATCTCAAAGGCAAACCCACCAGGGCTGAAGGCATGTCTTAAGTGAAAATTTTTTAAAAATGCAAAATAAAAGAAAAGCAAACAGACACAAATCCTTGGCAGCTTGATGGGCAAAGCAGATTGATTTTGTTTGAACCTGCATTTTAAGTTCTAAAAATATGAAGGAGGGCAGCCCGGGTGGCTCAGCGGTTAAGCGCCTGCCTTTGGCCCAGGGCATGACCCCGGGGTCCTGGGATCGAGTCCCGCGTCGGGCTCCCTGCAGGGAGCCTGCTTCTCCCTCTGCCTGCATCTCTGCCTCTCTCTCTCTCTGTGTCTCAAATAAATAAATAAATAAATAAATAAATAAATAAATAAATAAAAATATGAAGGAGGATCTTAGCTCCTGGACAAATAGATGGTGCCTGGCAAGTTATAAGAAAGCCAGGGAGCCGTTCCGGATTCCTCTCCGGAGGAGAGTACACGTGAATAGGCTTAAGTATGAATGGGCTGGATGGCAAGGCAGAGCTTCCCTGAGGGTCACTAACAACTGGACGGGGGGCCTTGCAAGGGGGCCGGTAGGATCTCCGCACGCAGGCCCTGAGCCGTTCGGCTGCTGGGGGCCCCACAACCTGCTGCCCACGGCCCCGCGGCGGCTCCCACGGGCCTTCCCCGGACGCCCCCGTCCCACTTCACAGCGCAGCCGAGACGCTGACGCCGCAAGCTGGTGCCAGCTCGGCTCCAGATGCAGGAAAGGGCCGCTCGACGACACTTTGAAACGTCCCATCTGCTCCTGTTCGAAGGATTTCCGATCTGAGATTGGTTTGCATTTCAAACCGCTGGGGTTAAAAGACCGTTGGGTTTGCACCCATTGCTCCTCTAGCTCGTCTAGTTTCAGCTGCAAAAAATGCAAATGTATTTTGCAGGCTTCAGAGAACTCCTGATTGAGGGGAATTGCCAGATCCACCTCCTGAGGGCGGGCGGGCGGGGGGGGGGGGGGGGTCCCTCGCTGTCAGAGATCCACCTCCTGAGGGTGGGGGTCCCTCGTTGTCCGAGCTCCAGCTGTGAGGATACATTTAATCAGTTCTGTTGTGAGAAGCTTGAAATTCCGACCGTCTTTTCTCGCCACTGAAAAGTGGAGCTAAAGAGAGAGATATTTAAAAAAAAAAAAAAAAAAAGGGACGCCTGGGTGGCTCAGCGGTTGAGCGTCTGCCTTAGGCCCAGAGCATGATCCTGGAGTCCAGGGATCAAGTCCCATGTCGGGCTCCCTGCATGGAGCCTGCTTCTCCCTCTGCCTGTGTCTCTGCCTCTCTCTCTCTCAATCTCATGAATAAATAAATACATAAAATATTTTTAACAAAAAATAAAGAGAGAGAAAGCCTCTCCCTCCAGGGGCACCCGTCACCTGTGAATGCCCTGTCCTCGCGTCCACGGCAGCCACGCAGGAAAGAGGTGAACAACAACCTAGTTGTTGTTTCTTTCCCCCGATAATGTCCTAACGCAGGAGGACCAAGCGCCGGAGGAGCAGCGACCCCTCCTGAGCCCGACGCTCAAGCTGCCTCGGGGGTCTGCGGACTCACCGGGAGGACACGCGTCACAGCACAGGCTGTTCCCGTGAAGCGGGTCTTCCCAGCACCTGACGTCTCCCATGGTGACGTTCCTACCCGATCTCAACACTTTGTAGCTGAGGCTGGTCACTTGAGCCTTCACCCCCCTGGGCCACGGTCCAGCGATGGAGGCGAGCGTCTGCCAAGGAAAAGCAGGAGAGCTGCAGTGAGCGGGGGAGGCCGCCGGGGAGCAGGTGTAGGGCCGCACCTGCGGCTGCACCTGCCGACGCCCACGGCCCCACGCGCCCAAGCACCCTAGGAAGAGCATCGCGGATGGGAGGGCCGGGCCCTGGGCTCCAAGGGGACCCTGGCTGCCACCCGTGCGTCGCTGTGGGCAGAGGCACCCGGACTCCCCAAGTCTCTGTTCCCTCATCTCTTTTTTTTTTTTAAGATTTTTTTTTTTTAATTTATTTACTCATGAGACACACACACACACAGAGAGAGAGAGAGAGAGGCAGAGACACAGGCAGAGGGAGAAGCAGGCTCCACGCAAGGAGCCTGATGTGGGACTCAATCCCGGGTCTCCAGGGTCACGCCCTGGGCTGAAGGCAGCACTAAACCACTGAGCCACCGGGGCTGCCCTATTTTTTTTTTTTTTTATTTTTTTTTACTGGAGTTCAATTTGCCAACAGAGCATGACACCCAGTGCGCATCCCGCCAAGTGCCCCCCTCAGTGCCCGTCACCCTGTTCCCTCATCTCTAAAGCGGAGATGGAAAATAAATAAATAAATAAAATAAAATAAAGCGGAAACGGTCGCCTCCTCGTGGGTCCGCTGGGATCATAAAAGCCCTGCAGCTCCGCGCAGCAGACGCAGGCGCCCGGGGCAGGCACCGCATGGTTATTATGTTGTTATTATCACTGTCACCGCCATGAAGCTCTAGCGAGGAACAAGAGAAGAAGGAAAAACCGAGAAAGTTCAAAACGACTTCAGGGAGGTCATGGAACCAGCTGATCCTCGACTGCGACCCGCAAGTGGCCAGAGCGTCTTGAAGGGTTATTATGAGGATAAAAAGTGAGTGATAATTTCTCCCAAACCCGGTGCTTGGGTTTTTATCTCTTCTTGTTTCATGATGTGACATGTTTTATCTCTTCCCATTTTATAAAGCGACCACAGAATACGCAATTGGGTTGCAAGCCTGTCTGGTTAACCAACCCCACAATGACTCAGCTGGGATTTTCTTCATGTTTTGCTCAGAAAAAAAGGTGAACTTCTTTCAGGGGGGAAACCAAGCTGTATCTATTTTGGGTCCCTTTCTTCCACAGATAAAAGCTTATCAGTCTAAGCGATACTGCGTCAGAATTATCTGAGTTATTGACTAGAATTTCTTAGAAAAATGAGCCCTTTAAGACGTATGGAAGCATTTGGGGGCGGTCTCTGATGGGTTCTTCTCTCTGGTTTCCTAAATTGCTTTTTTTTTCCTTTGGTCTAACCATAAACATAAATAATCTCTCGTTTTAGGTGGAATATGTAAAGTCTATTGCCAAGCATCACAAATAATTTTAAGTATTAGTTCTGAGGATTTTTGTTAAGATCCTTGTTCACGGTTTTTATGGCACATATTATTTTTTCCCCTATTTTAAGGTACAGTAATAATACTAGCATCTTCCAAGTCGAGAGAACTAAATGTTCTTCATGTAGAAACCACTGCCACGGGTGCTCCTGCCTCTTCCCTCCGAGCCCTTCCCCCTCTGTCACTAAGGCCTGTATCCCCTTCAGGTCACAGGTGTCACGGGACCCCCGAGGATGGAGGGGCGAGGGAGATGTGGTTGCCTGCCTCTATTCCGGATGGATGTCTGTAAAAATGCATTCCTAGGGCCCCCCGGGGGGCTCAGCAGTGGAGCGCCTGCCTTCGGCCCAGAGCGTGACCCCGGGGTCCCGGGATCGAATCCTGCATCAGGTTCCCTGTATGGAGCCTGCTTCTCCCTCTGCCTCTCTCTCTCTCTCTCTCTGTGTGTCTCTCATGAATAGATAAATAAAATCTTAAGAAAAAAAAAACATTCCTAACATTCAGTCTTCCGAGAGGGAAAGCGATACCAAAGTATCAAGAAAATATGTCCTTGACCAGGGACACTGTCCAGCAAAAGGCAGAGCTAGGACTGGCCCGAGTTCCCCAGCAGCGTTCACAGTCTCTCCTTCCCTGCACCCGAGGGACCAGACGCCTGAGCCCGGGCCCCAGCTTGCCCTCCTGTGCGTGAGCAACTGTGTGTACAGGACGAGCGAGCCCGGCGCCCCGGTCACAGGGACACTGCCGAGCACACTAGCTTCCCTGCCTCTTCAGTCCAAGAGACATTTCTTGAGCATCTACTATGTGCCAGGTTCTGCGACTACAAGGCAAGGAACACACTGGCTGTAAGAGAAAGTGGGTATGAAGTCTCCAAAAGCAGATTCACCCACGGGCAGGTTACCTGTAGTGCACTGATGGGGTCGGGGGCAGTTACGCTTTATATCTGCGCGACTCTTATTTTTTAAAACAAGTTTGCGGCGCTGGGGGCGGCTCAGTCGGTTCAGGCTCCGACTCTTGATTTCAGCTCAGGCCAGGATGGCAGGTTCCTGGGGTTGAGCTCCGGGCTCCGGGCTCGGCGGGCGGCGGCGGGGCTGGGGTCTGCTTGGGATCCTCTCCCCCTCCCTCTGCTCCTCCCCTCACTCGTGCTCACATGCTTGTTCTCTCTCTCTCTCTCTCTCTCTCTAATAAATCTTAAAAAACACGTCTGAATCTATGACCTTTGTCCAAGGCATGACACGCAACTTGGAGCAAAAGATCTTTATCAGCATCAGTCTCTCTCTGGCGGCGACGGTTCCCCACTTCTTGCTTTATCTGTGGGTCATTCGATCATCCCATTAATATCAGCTCCTCTTCTAGATCAGAGAAGGATCGCCAATGCGTAGCAACTGCATCGGGCGTGCTAGGAAATAAAGACGTGATGGCATATTTCTCTAATAAAATAAATTTGCTTAAAAAAAAAAATCTAGGCAGCCCCGGTGGCGCAGCAGTTTTAGCGTGGCCTTCGGCTGGGGGTTTGATCCTGGAGATCCGGGATCGAGTCCCATGTTAGGCTCCCTGCACGGAGCCTGCTGCTCCCACTGCCTGTCTTTCTCTCACTCTCTCTCTCTGTCATGAATAAATAAATAAAATCTTTTTAAAAAAATAATAAAATAAAATAAAAAATTAAAAAAAATCTGTCCATACCTGGAAGAGACCCGTTAGTCCTGTTTGCAACAGATAATGGAACACGAAGCCTCAGCACCCAAACTGAGTAGAAGCGACTCCTGCCTGGGGTCCGCGACCCCACTGCCGCGAAGAGGGGGTTTACAGGGACATAATAATGTTCCCCTCGTTCGACTCTGACGTCTCACCAGAAACTGAAGAAAATGGTACAGATTCAACCGCTGAAAAGCACGGAAAGCCGGAACCCGATGCTGTGGGTGCGGCTCCTGCGACCCGGGGCCCCTCTCCTGCTTGGCACCCTGATTCCACCCCGGATTCCTGAGACCCTATTAACTCCTGGTTTAGGTGACAAGTCAGATGTATACTCTCCCTCGTTTTGAGGTTTTTCATTGGAAACCAAAATCCAGCCGGCGTTTGAGGGACGCGAAGCCCGGGGCAGAAACCTGGAGGACGTGGGTATCACTGGCCGAGGGGCAGTGACTTCAGCACCAACTCCTCTCACATCTGATCACATCCGCTTCACAGAGCTGAAATTCTGGAAACATTTCTTACTTAGTTCAGCATAAAAAAAAAAAAAAAAAAACGACATTAAGTATGAAAAAGGAAGATGGCCTGAAGAGCACAGAGTGGCTGCTGCATGATGTGATGCAGCCAGTGGCCCACAGAGCTTGTGTTTGCTTTTCAATTGCTGCATTAACTCAAGTTTGCACTATGCAAAGATTTAACCCAAACTGCTCAGGCAGGAACTGGGGCATTTTGACTCTGACAAAGCAGGAAACCCACAGAGAATGAAGTGATCCGAGTGCTCAAAACCCTTGTTTTCAGAAGAGCTGAAAAGGACAGAAAATGGATGAAATGAAAGGTCTGAAAAATGCAAATAAACGAAACAGAGGATAACCAACTGGGGGAAAAAATGAGGAATAAGAATAGTTTTACACGTCCCTCATCCTGGAGATGAAACAGGGAGAGCAACCCCGACTGTCCATTCTGCTGGGATGTCCGCTAATCCGTTAGTCGGATAATGAACCGAGCCGACGCCCTGCTGGGCGCCCCCCATGTGCCAGACGGGCGCCTGGGAACCGACCGTGGGCCAGAGCAAGGCGGCTCCCACTGTCTGTGCAAGCGAGGCACGACAGGGTTCTCTGGGGAAACAGAAACAGGATGGGGTGGGGGGCAGAGAGAGAGGAGGGGCAGGCAGGGCACGGCCAAACCCCGGCAGGACCCCAGGCTGCAGTCGCGGGGGGGGGGGGTGCAGCTCACGTCCAGGGGCAGCCTCGCTCGCGGCCGAATTTCTTCCTCCTCCGGGGCCCGCGGTCTGTGTGGTTGAGGGCTGGAGCGGCCCGAGGAAGCCCACCCGCGTCGGGGATCCCACCTGCTTTACTCGGGGGCCACCCCCCGAAACGCCGTCTCACCAAGAAGCAACAGCAGCAGAAAACCAAGACCAGAAACACCCTCACAAAGTCGTCCCGGGGAAGGAGTGAGCAGTCTGAGCTCCGGGGCCCAGTCACCGTGACACACGCAAGGAAGCACCAGGGAGATGCTCGGACACACACGGGGAGATGCACGGGGAGAGACGCGAGCGCTGGAGGCCTGCAGAGGGGCAAGCCGCTGGGATCGGGGTCTGGGATCGGGGTCTGGGACGGGGGTCCGGGGTGGTGGGAAGGCCCCGACAGACAGGGCGTGTGCGCACAGCGGGGGAAGCCACCGGGGAGGAGCTGCTGGGTGGCTTTCGAGAAGGGGTGTCCAGGCAGGTCACCCCCAGGGGACCCTGGAAGGCCCTCAGGTCCTCGGCTAAGCTACGGAGACACAGAGATCACCGTCCTGGGCCACGCGGGTCAGCAGCGTGGTGGCGGCGGGAGACCCGGGGACGCTGGACGCCGCAGGGACGGAGGGAATGGCCCAGCCAGGAGGGACCCCGCACTCCTGTTCGGCCTGGAGACGGGATTTCAACAAATGGACCGTCTGGAGTCTTTCGTTATCTACAGGATTTGATGCTTTCTGCAAATCTGAGACTGCGCTTCCCTGTGACTCACCCACGGGAATGTGGAGCGGGGCTCAGCCCACCCGCCGACTCTGCCTGGTGGGGGACACGGGGCCCTGGTGAGCCCCACGGGGGTCGGGGACACGGGGCCCTGGGTGAGCCCCATGGCGGTCGGGGGCACAGTGTCTGGGGTGAGCCCCACGGGGTCAGGGGCACGGGGCCCAGTGACTGAGGCCAGTCTCCTCAGCATTTCCGTCCCCCCTGGAGCATGAGCCACTCACTCTGTTTCCAGTTAGCAGGACCGGAAGCCCGGGTGTTGATTACACGGAGAACCTTCCAGCAAGTGCACGGTGGGGGTGCGGGGCAGGTGCGATGGGAGCTCCCCGAGGGCGAGGCCACGTCCCCAGGGTCCGAAAGCGGGGGCAGGACAGCCCTCCCCAGGCAGACCCATCGCCCTGGGCTGCAGCTCAGGAAGGAGTGGGGTGCACCCGGCCGTCTCCCGAGGGTGCGGACTTGCCCAGAGCAGCCACGACGCCCACGGGACTGCACTCTTCCACGAGGCAGCCCCCCGACTAGAAGCCTCGCACCGGCCCTGAGCCTTCAGGGCCCGCGGGTCTCGCTCATTCCGCACGAGGCATGAAGCAGGCAGAGCCGGCCGGAGGACAGCCCCCAGGGACGGCCAACACGGGACATCTGACACGCCAGCGAGGGTGACACCCCGGGCTGGATGAAGCCACCGGCTGGAAAAAATTGGGACTACCCTTTGGGTTGCACCAAAGAATCAGATGCCCTGAGATGAGCTAGGATTTGAAAAGGAAGTAAAAAAAAAAAAAAAAAAAAAATCATCACCTTTTTTTTTTTCTGTTCTTAGTGAAGCTCAAAGCAAACAGGAAAATAATTTTTTAAAGCAGCAAATTTAAAAAAAAGAAAAAAGACACAAGGCAGCGAAACAGGTTAGCTCTTTAACGGCAAGAATGACTAACAGGCGCCTCGAAGAGTCGGTGAAGTTTTTCTAGATTGAGCCCCGTCCTGTAAACGGCACAAGAAACGGAGCTGCGCTGACTAATTCCGCTTGCTGGCTGGCTGACGTTTAGTTATTTAGAACCTGTGACGAAAAAGAAATTCTAACAGGACCAGTAACCAAGTCTGGGAGGCATCTCTAGTCTATTAGTGTAAAAAATAAGGAAAGAGCAGTGACATTCTGTAGCAGGTGCATCAGTGAAATACAGAGAAATGAAATATGTTTTTCCACAGGAAGCGAGGAGTGAAGATCCACTCTTTCTTATTTTTTTTTCTTATTTTTTTTTTAAATGTGTACATAAAAATACAGAAGAAGATGCCAGGAGCATCTTCTTTCTTCCTTAAGGCCAGTTTCTGGGGAAACCAGGAGAGAGCGAGCGAGTCGAGGCAGTGGGCATAAGGGACGGGACTGGCTAGACTTCTGAGTGATCAAGCAACAATAAAGGAAAATGAGGGAATCTAGAAAATTCTACCTGGGATTAGATTTTGATTTTAGTGCTACAGTTTGCAAAATAGTCTTCGGAACTGTGATAAACCTCAGAATCACAAAAAAATAGTCTTCAAAACTGTGACAGACCTCAGAATCACAGGGAGTGATGCCCTGAAAAAAAACAAAAAACAAAAAACAAGAAAAACCCAAAAATGGTGCAGGTCCCACCACGGACATAAAGAATCAGGGTCCCTGAGATCATCCCTGGCAAGTTCCCAGTTCGGGGGATGCTCACCGCAGCCCGAGGACAGACAGGGGAAGACCTAGGGCAGCCGCCACCACAGTCACAGGGGAGAAGCTGCGGAGGTTTACAGACCAACAGCCTCTACGCTCCGCGTTTGCAAATCGCCAAGGCTTCTTGGGGAGAAATAAGGATTCCAAAAATTGGCCTGAAGGAAGAGGAGTCATCCTGGTGGAGAAAACATAATGGGAGGGCCGCAGAGTCACTGCCCAGGGGCCGGGGGCGGAGACGCAGCACAGACCAGGCGGCTCCTGGAAACGGGGAGGTGAGGGGAGTGGGGGCCACGCGGCGGGTGGGCCCAGGTCTTCCATTTTTCAGGAGCAACCAAAATCCTCCAACGTTCAGGGGGCAACCAATATTCAAAATAGGTACTTGTGTGCATTTACTGCACGTATCAATCCCGCGTGGGCTAAACAGACAAAAAACCATAGTCTGGGGCAATGGCTGCTCAATTTCGGGAATCAGGCCTAAATCCAATCAGACACCCATGGGAAGTCTACTTTGATCAAGGATTCTTTTGGGGGGGGGGGTGGCTGGAAACCGAAGCTCGGTCACCAGCAAGGGGCAAGGGCACAAGCCACGTGCTCTGAGCCCTCGCGGTCTGTCTCTCTCTCTCTCTCTCTTCCAAGGCCTCTGCCCTCAGAAATCAAAAGTATCGATGTTTCTCACGTCCTGCATTTGTACTGCTTCCCAGAACGCAGACGTGAGTAAATCTGGGACCTGGCATCACTGGACAGGAGGACAGTCCGTCATTCACGGCTCCGTGGCCACGTTCATTCCGATCCTGCAAGTTTACCCCAGTGGGCAGCTGAGCAACACCTGCGGCACAGGCTTGCTTGCCTCGGGGGCTGCGTACAGCCGTCCAGTGAGCTGTAGTCCGATTTGGTAATTTATAAGTTACAAGGCCGGCCTTGCTCAAAATGCCCCGATTCCACACTAAATTCACGGTCATCCTTACATCCTTGGTGGAACTCGGGTCAGTCGTCCAACAGAGGCGGCTGTTTCTAAATGCCCAGGGATGGGAGCGGCGTGGCTGCACGAAGCGCGTTCCAAAACCAGAAGCAAGCAGAGCTCAAAGGGCAGAACCAGCTCATTTCCTCCTGGTGAAGGCGGAGCTGCCAATCTCACGGGGATCCGTCTTTCTGTCTTGTTAGAGCTCCACTACTTCTACCTCACTTCAAAGAAAATAAAGGCTGGCAAGTAGATGGAATTATTTGTTCCTCTTTAAGAGGCTTCACTGGGGGCAGCAGTCCAGCCATTTAAGAAGTGACGGGTGCTTTATTTTTCTTTTTAAAAGAAGGGTCTTCCAAAAAAAAAAAAAAAGGGTCTTCCAGAAAACCAAAAGGATTTTCTAGCTGGTTAAATGCTGTTTTCCAACTTTGGTGAAGATACACACAGATAAGCAAAAACAACGCAATAAATACTAAGCACTACGATACAGACACTGGTCCTACAAATAATTTTTTTTTTCAGGAATAAAATACAGATAGACTCCACTACTAGAAATGGTTTTGTTACGACAGTAGATCACCCAAAAATTAATAAATAATAAATGATAAGAATTCTAGAAATTCAGGTTCACTGAATAAAAGCCTTCACTGTACATGCATCCACTACAAACTGTAAGATTAAAGTTGTGTGTCCAAAACTATGGACAGGTGTGGACAAAACTGAAAGGCCATAAGTAAAACGTAAAAAAAAAAAAAAAAAATCTTGTTTTAGGTGATATACAATAAAGAATGACTCTATTTTTTCAAAAGTCACTGTTTGGCATCATCTGGCCAATTTCTCTACCTGTATCTACTGAAGGAGAAGAAAGAGATCCACTGTCCTCAACTTGCTTTTTATTTCTGGATCCACTTTTTTAGTACAGGCCCCTTTATTGGTTTTCATCACAAGGTGACAGTCTTTAGTACCTATTACAAAACATGTGCTTATTGAGGGACTTTTGGGACCTGAGATAATTTACCAAAAGACAGTTTGCTCACTAGGGGTTTTCGAGTGGGGGATTTCCTTACTCAGGTTTTTAAACATCTCTTAAGTGTTGGCTATTTTCTCCAACTGCCAGTTGTACCACAGTCATTGGCTCCCCCTCCCCCCCAGCACCCCGGCTGCCTTCCCTGCAGATGCTGAGGGTCCCACCAAGGGGGTCCTTTAGAAGTAAATGACTCCTCAGTGTCCCAAAGAGACTTGCATCCAAATCCTTGGTCTCCTTTGCCTCTCACTTACTTTGCTTTCCCCCCCTCTAAACTTAGGGCAAGAAATAAAATTTATTTCCTCTAGAATAAACTCTAATCCGCCAGAGGAGACTTCCTTCATCTCACTGGAGCCGATATGGTGGCTCGATGGGCTCCTTGTATCAATCTCATTTCTGCCTCCCAATCCTGACATCATTCACGAGTTTGTGTCTTTCCATCCAGGTTGGTACTGTTTTAAATTACAGTTTCGTAAACTTGCTTCATTTTAAAAACTTTTCAACTCCTCTGTGACCTAAGTAATACCTACTTTAAAAAAATACTCATTTCATCTTTCTGAGGCTGGTTTAAGGAAAATGATTACATGATATAAATTAAACAACTGTTCTTTATTTTTTCCACTGAAAATCTTTCATATGATTCTTTATAAATACGTTGATTTTTTTTCCCCAAATGTCCTCTCCTTTCCCTTCAGCATAATTTTAAGACAAGTGTTCTAAGAAACGTAGAAGAAATTGGGCATCTAGTAACTTAACTGCCTGACCACAGACCTCAACAGTACATGACAAAACCTACCAGAGCCATGTGGTTAGAAAGAAAGAAAAAAAGAAAAGAAAAGAAAGAAAAGAAGGTAGGAAGAGAGAAAGCACTGCCCACAGCTATTTCTCACACAAATTTCTAAATTACGTGATGCTTTTTCGAAAATCTCCGTTAGACATTTGTAAATTCTTTGGGGATTTCAAACTGATTTCTTGTAGGTGCCGTGGATACAACAGCTAGAAACTAGAAGAGGGAAAACAAACTCCAGGAAGGTGGGAAGAAGAGAAGCACAGAGTAAGGGACAGGGGACAGCAACAGAGGCAGGAGGACCAGGCAGAGAAGGCGGAAAGGGAAAATGAGGGAGCTCCGTCCCATCTACCCCCAGCCCCCCAACATGCTACCCATCTGCTTCTGGGTTCCATGTGATTGGCAGGCCCACCCTCATTTTATTAACCTTGCGACTATTAAGTGCAAAGGTGCAAAAGCCAGTGTTTGCTGGACACCCACGAGATGACATGACAGCGTGGAAACTTCTTTAATAATAATAGGGGTGAGGGGATCCCTGGGTGGCGCAGCGGTTTAGCGCCTGCCTTTGGCCCAGGGTGTGATCCTGGAGACCCGGGATCGTGTCCCACGTCGGGCTCCCTGCATGGAGCCTGCTTCTCCCTCTGCCTGTGTCTCTCTCTCTCTCTCTGTGTCTTTCATGAATAAATAAATAAAATCTTAAATAATAATAATAATAATAATAATAATAATAATAATAGGGGTGAGCTACTGGGCATGTGGCGGGTGCGAGGAAGGATTCTGTGTAACTACACTTAAGGGTCACGTCAGGGGGGCAAAGTGGAGCAGAGTTTACAAAATGTAGACAGTGATTATCTAAATGATAGGGTTGTGTCAGATTTTTTTCAGGAGAAAGAATTATTTGTCTGCCTTTATAAATGTCATCTAATAAAACTTAAAATTCTTCAGCTCCTAGGCCATTTATTATGTAATCATAAATAAACACACATTACAGACACCATCATATTCGGTACATACAAAGTGTCCCTGGTGTTTTAAATACAGGCCTAGCAGAAAAGTTGAACAAGGGTAGCTCCCTCTGGGCTTTGATAATTCTGCTACACTTACCATATTGCTGTCCCCAGAGCTGAGATTTTTCAAAGTAACCAACACCCAGTACAGGGGGGTTAAGCACAGGAAGCAAAGAGCGAGTCTGCGCTGTACAAATAGCTCAGTTTTGAATCTTGAGATTTCTCTAAGGGTTTCAAAAGGGACCCAAATATTGCATATGACTCCCAAAGGAGCCCGCCAGTTTTTCTTTTTTCCCCAATCCTTTTTTTTTTTTTTCAAATATTTAATTTATTTATTCGTGAAAGACCTAAAGAGGCAGAGACCCAGGCAGAGGGAGAAGCAGGCTCCACGCAGGGAGCCCGACATGGGACTCGATCCAGGGTCTCCAGGATCACGCCCTGGGCCAAAGGCGGTGCTAAACCGCTGAGCCACTCCTTTTCCCCCAATCCTAAGACCGTTCCAGGCATCACCATCTCTTTCCCTTCGCCTCGGGCGCAGGCTGGTGCACTTGGGAGCCGGGTCTGAATCAACCCCAGCGCTGCCCCTCCCGGCAGCTGTGTGATCTCGGCTCAACCCCGGGCTCTCTGGCCTCCATTTCGGCCCCTGGAAGATGCAGATGAAGCCCCCCCCCCCCCCCCAGGGGGCTGGGACACTGGCCTCAGGTGGCTCCTGTGCACCGTCCTGCGCCCTGCTGGGAACTTGGGTGGATCCCAATAAAGTGAGGACCCGCGATGCTCAGGGCCTCCGCACCCCCAGGAGGGGTCTGGGGCCCGGGGGCTCCCCGCGGAGCATCTGCCTCGGGCCCAGGGCGTGACCCCGGGTCGGGGATCGAGTCCCACGGCAGGTCCCCGCAGGGAGCCCGCTTCTCCCTCTGCCTGGGTCCCCGCCTCTGTGTGTGTCTCGTGAATAAATAAAATATTCTCTACAAAGATGAACCAAGTGTCTTCCACGGGCCACCGAGACGCCGTCGGGGCAGCGGCTCCCGGGGTGGCGGAGGCGGAGCTGCGGGGGGAGAGGACGGACCGAGGGACGCCCCGGCCTGAGGGCGGCTCACGGGCCGCGGGGGCAGGATTCCCGGAAGGGAAACAACAGCAGTTTCTTTTTCTGCGCGGTGATAGGAAGGTAAACAGGCCTCCAAGGCTCTGCGGCCCCAGGATGACTGCCCGGAGAAGTCAGGTCTGGAGCTTCGAGTTTCCCCGCTGCCCCCGGGGGCGCTTTCCTCCTTACACCTTTGAGCCGGTGGGAAACGTGCGCCCGCGGCCCGCGGTGCCCTCCCCGGAGTCGGTCCCCTCCCCCAGAGTCGATCCCCCTCCCCCAGAGTGGGTCCCCTCCCCGGGCTCGATCCCCTCCAGGGCTCCGTCCCCTCCCCGGAGTCGGTCCCCTCCCCCAGAGTCGATCCCCTCCCCGGGCTCGATCCTCTCCCGGGACTCGATCCCCTCCCCGGACTCGGTCCCCTCCCAGGACTCGGTCCCCTCCCAGGACTGATCCCCTCCCCGGGCTCGGTATCCTCCCGGGACTCGGTCCCCTCCCAGGGCTCGATCCCCTCCCCGGAGTCAGTCCCCTCCCCCAGAGTCGATCCCCTCCCCGGGCTCGATCCCCTCCAGGGCTCGGTCCCCTCCTCGGACTCGGTCCCCTCCCCGGGCTCGATCCCCTCCCAGGACTCGACCCCCCTCCCCGGACTCGATCCCCTCCCCGGACACGATCCTCTCCCGGGACTCGATCCCCTCCCCGGGCTCGATCCCCTCCCCGGACACGATCCTCTCCCGGGACTCGATCCCCTCCCCGGGCTCGGTCCCCTCCCCGGAGTCAGTCCCCTCCCCCAGAGTCGATCCCCTCCCCGGGCTCGATCCCCTCCCAGGACTCGACCCCCCTCCTCGGACTCGGTCCCCTCCCCGGGCTCGATCCCCTCCCCGGGCTCGGTCCCCTCCCGGGACTCGATCCCCTCCCCGGGCTCGGTCCCCTCCCGGGACTCGGTCCCCTCCCGGGACTCGATCCCCTCCCCGGGCTCGGTCCCCTCCCGGCGCGCACACCCCCCGACCCGAACCCGCGCGCGGCGGGACACAGCGCGCCTAGAGAACAGCCGGGCCGCCGGTCCCCGCCAAGCGCAGCCGCCCCCGGGGCAGGAGACCGAGCAGCCCGCGCCCCCCGCGCCCCCCGCGCCCCCCGCCCCGCGGGAGCCACTCACCAGACAGCGGACGGCCCAGGCCCCCCACATGGTCGCGGGCGCTCCCGCCCGACCGCCGCAGCCTCCGCGTCCCCGCCGCGCGCCGGAGGGACCGCCTCGTGGCCCCGCCCCGCCCGCCCGAGCCCCGCCCCTCCCGCCCGAGCCCCGCCCATTTCCCGCCCTAGCCCCGCCCCTTTCCCCGCCCCCGCCCGTCCCGGAAGTCTCGAGCACCTGCGCGGGCGGGGCGGGGGGGGAACCCCGGGGGGGAGGGGGAGGGGAGGGGAGGGGGGAGGGGGAGGGGAGGGGCGGGGCGGGGCGGGCGTCCCCGCGCGGAGCGTTTCCGCAGCTGCGGGCGGGCGGCGGGTCGAGGTGCGGCCCCGAGGCCTTGCGCGCCGCGTCCAGGCGGCTCCCCGGGCCCGCGGGCGCTCAGCTGGGTCGCGGCCTCCCGGGCGCGGGGCAGGACGCGGGGGCCGCGGGCGCCAGGAGCTGCGGAGCTCGGGACCGCGCCTCCCCGCCGCCCAGGTCCTGGCGACCTCCTGAGGACGGGCTGGGTGGGGGCTGCTGCGCGCCCGGGTCGCCGCGGGTCTGGTCTGCGAAAACAGCTCGCGGGGTCCTTTTTTTTTTTTTTTTTTAATTTATTTATTTATGATAGTCACAGAGAGAGAGAGAGAGAGGCAGAGACACAGGCAGAGGGAGAAGCAGGCTCCATGCAGGGAGCCCGACGTGGGATTCGATCCGGGGTCTCCAGGATCACGCCCTGGGCCAAAGGCAGGCGCCAAACCGCTGCGCCACCCAGGGATCCCAGCTCGCGGGGTCCTGCAAGGATTTCACGCAGGGACGTGTGAGCAGTGACACGGGGGACCCCGAAGCCGGGCGCAGGCAGGAGGCAGGGGCAGGGGCAGGGCCTCGGGCGCTCAGGGCCGCGCCCGGGTCAAGGCCAGACCCTCTTGTCCCCCCCCCCCGCAGGGCCCGCCCCTGGCCCACTCTCTGCTCTCGGGGCCTCGGCCTTGGTGACACTTGGGTGACCCGAGGCCTGGGCCAGGGGACCCCTGCGCCCTCCGTCCCCTTAGGGCTTGCCCGGCACAGGGTCTCGGGGCCCAGACCTGCAGGTGGGACCCGCTTGCCTCTGCCGCAGCTTCCACTGCACCGTCTCCGAGGAGCCCCCGCCCCCAGGACCCCGGCGGGCCACTGTCGGGCACAGAACAGACACAGAAGAAGCAAACAAACGGGGAGCGGGTGGGAGGTGGCACCAGGGACCCCAATGATCTTCGCAACCTTCCTGCACATACAAAACATCCTCAAATACAAAGTTCATGGGAATAGAAAAATACCATAAGAGGGAGAGAGGGAAAGAGGAAGCAGAGGGGACGACTGACGAAACCAGGCTTCTTGGGTGTGAATTATGACGCAGCAACTTTCCCAAACCTTTCTTCCTTACTCGATATTTATCATTTTAGTCCCAGGCACGAGGGTGCTGATTAAACTGGCTTTTCAAGTAAAGAACTGAAGCCAAAAACGTGTCAGCATCATCGGCAAAGTTGGTTAGTTAATCAGTACCAGAGCCAGGAGTTCAACTTTGGTATTTTTGCTCCCGGGCCCTGGTCTTTCGATCCCCCCCCTCCCCCCCGCCCCAACAACACACGGTGAGCCTCAGGTTCAATGACATAGTAACAGGTGCTTTGCGGGGAGACACGTGTTTCGTGGTGAAATGATCTTAGAATATTCTAGATTTAAAAAATTTAAACAGGCCTCGTATCCAAGACCTCTCAGAACCTTACTATGCTGGTGTGCACTGTCTAAGGGGGGGGGTGATATATACTGTTGCCCACACTTGTTTGTCTTTTTCATGTCCCATGGAGAACACCTGCTGAATGAACACCTCATGAACGCTGATGTTCTAGGAAAAAAAGAGTTTGGAAATGTCTAAAAGCTATTTTTATTTTAACAGCACATTCCTAAGGGCCTCCAAGCCCTCAAGGGCAAAAAAAAAATATGCAATTTTAATAATAGAACTTCAGGCAGTCTACCAGACGTGGGAGATATTTTGGACAATCGTCATGGTTCTGCTCAAACCACGCCATATATGTCGAGGCGTTTCTCTTCTAAAGTCGGCCCTGCCGCTCAGCATCGCATTCGGAACAACGTTTAAACACACATCTGACTATAGAAAAGGTTGGGGGGTGGGGAGAAACTTCAAAACACCTTTTCACCCCCAAAACTACTTGTATTCTTTCTCCCCGTGGACCCAATGTTTTAAAAACTATTGTCAACCAAAGTGCTCTTACTAAATAGCAAAACTAGGCTTTAATAATTCCCACCTAGAGCGAGCATCCCTGATTCTTTTTTTTTTTAAGATTTTATTTATTTATTCATGATAGACCTAGAGAGAGAGAGAGAGGCAGAGACACAGGCAGAGAGAAGCAGGCTCCATGCAGGGAACCCGATGCGGGACTCGATCCCGGGACTCCAGGGTCGAACCCTGGGCCAAAGGCAGGTGCTCAACCGCTGGGCCCCCCAGGGATCCCCCCTGATTCTTTATCCTACGCGTTTTCTCCCACTTCCCAGTAACAGCACGTCCAAGTTGCCCTTAGAAAACCTGCCGCTCCCCGTTGTTTTGGACTCTTTGATGTGGTGACTGTATTAGTCAGAGTTCTCAAGAAAAACAGAACCAACCGGAGATAGCGGTCTCTCTGGTGAGAGAGAGCTGTAGTTTGAGGAACTGGTTTCTGTACCTATAAAGCCTGGCAAATCCAAACTCTGCAAGCTACGCTGGTGGGCTGGGCCCAGGGGAGAAGGGCAGAGGTCCCCCTCTCTCGGGGCAAGACCTTCAACGGATTGGGTGAGGCCCACCCACGTGGTGGAGAGCACGGCTTGACTCGCACCTAAAGTACCTTCCCAGAAACATCTAGAAAGGCACCAAGTGGCGGGGTACTGTAGCCTCTGCAGGTTGGTGCATAAAATCCACCCTCGCGGGGCCCGCGTCGGTGAAGGTCGGGGAGGGAGCGGGAGGGAACAACATCTGGTTGGGGCAGGAGCCCCTCGCATTCTGTTGGCATGAGCCTTGGGACCTTTGTGGGGAACAGTGGGACACAAACACCTTTTCTTCTTCCCTGAATGTGACGAGGGAAAGAGTATGCGGGGTGCGGCCCCATGGGGGGGCCGTGCGAGCTTGTGGACCCGCCATTGTCCAAGGCACGGCCACTGCAGGCTGAGCAGGAACCCGCCGCCAGGTAGAGCCTGCGAGTGTCACCTGAGTCCTGGCTGACTGGGCCCCAGGATGGGCCGTGGAGCGTCCGGATGCCCAGGGTCACCTGAGTCCTGGCTGACCGGGCCCGGGGATGGGGCCGTGGAGCATCCAGATGCCCACTGGGTGCGCTCCCACTGGCCGCCTTTTGCCAGCGCTTAGGGTCAGCAGAAGTCGCCCGGTGCCAAGGCCACCTGTGGCAGGGTGACTGTCACGCCTGCAGGTACCAGGAGGATGAGGCCTGCCGGGCAGCCCAAGGGCTGGGCCCTGGGGACCCGAAGGGCCGCCGAGCTCCACCCACCAGCCGGGGGGACAGATGGGACGTGCCGCTCGTGCCCCAAAGGGACAATGATGAGTGTGCACCTGTGAACTGCCACCGGCCAGTTCCTCTCCCGGGAGCACGTGACGTCTCCCAGGGTCAAAGAACGGCAGGTGCGCGGCCCCTGGAGGCCCCGCGGGCCCTGCCCCGCTGCTGCGCTGCCCGTCCTCTGCAAGGTGCCAGGGGGCGTGGGGGGGGAGAGTGGGGTCAGCGAGGAGGCCAGGCTGGGACCGAGTTCTCCGTGCGCGGCCTGACACTGAACCTCTCTCGGCCCCCATGTCTCAGACAATTTTCCGGGGAATCGGTCTTGCGTTTCCTGACTTCATTTCATGTTCACGATTTGCAGATGGTCCACGCCAGACCCTGTGGGGCACCGATGCCTTTTATAGGCGACGCCGTAGGTGGGCCCTGCCCCAGTAAACCAGCGTCAGCGCCTTTCGCCTCCAGAACTTTCTCAGGGACAAGAGAAAGCAGCACTGCCTGCGGCCTAGCAGCGTGGCTTCCCCACGGCGAAGATGATACTCTCAGCTTTTTTTCCAGGAAAGAACTAGAAAGGGATCAAGGGATCAGACTGTGTCCGTGATGCTCTGCGTTGAGCCCCGTTTGATGGCTCCTCTGCTTTTGGACAAATCGCAATAAGCTTGTGGGATTGTAAAGAGCGGGAGGGCCCGACGGCGCGTGGACCAAGGGGACAGTGGAGCCCAGAGAGCCGGGTGCATGGTGGAGGGAGGCCCGGCGCGGAGGACGCGGCCGCATCTGCCTTTGGAAGCCCTTCCCGCGCGTTACAGCCACGCGGAAACCTGCATAGACCCCGAAGTGGGTTGGTGGAAACCGAGGGGGACGCTGAGCGTTGAGGCTTCCGTGGGGAGCTCAGCTGAGCTGCCGTCCAGACGCCAAGGCGAGGCCCTTCCTGGCTGTGAGCGTGGGCAGTTGCAGGCCCCTGCGGCAGCCCCAGGACGTCAGGGGGGGCACCCGGGCTGCAGCGGCCGCCCTGGGTCAGCCCAGCCCGCCGGGGAGCTGCCTCCTCCAGGCCGCCCGCCGGGCTCAGTCCACGCGGGGACACTGTCCGGTGGTTAGAAGTTCTCCGTTCCGCGACACGCTCCTGCAGTTTGTGGGCTCAGCAGCTTCACCCGGAGAGCACTGCTCGGGGTCGGGTCGAAGGAGCCCCTGGAGAGGCCGGAAAGGCCGGTGGTAGGAACCGGCTCGGACTCGGGCTGGAGGAGGCGTCGGGCCACTGAAACCTCCCCCCAGCCCTTCTCAAACCTGCGTCCTGAGAGTGTTTCGTCATCCGGGCCACGAGGAGAGCCGGTCAGCCTGACGCCCCGACATCGGGCCCGCGGCCTCTGCGGGGCGGGTATCCCGGCTTTGAGCTCCCCCTGGAATCCTCAGGTCATCGCAGGGGGATAGGGGGGAGGTTATCGATCGACGTTCTTTCAAGTGCTTCTTTAGGTTTACTTGTCCTTACACCAGGAAAATGGGAGGAGGGGAGCAGCTGTTTGGGGAGGTTATCCTGACCCCGAACAAAACGTCCCGTATCGCTCACAGCGCGTCCGAGACCCGCGGTGCCGGGGACCACGCGCACCTGTTCACTCAGGTCTGCAAAGAGCCGTGCTTCGCGTGGCCCTCCCGGGAGCCGGGTCCCTCGCGTGGACCCCGCACTCGGTCCCGGGCGCCTCCAACTAGGCCCTGTGACCCTCGCTGTCCACACGGGCAACTCGCAGCAGCAGCTCGCCCGGCTCACGTGGTTACTTACCCTGCTGAATCCGCTTCTTCTCCAAAAAGTCCCATCAAGGGCCTCACGCCTGAGACGGAAGCCCCGCGAGGCCGCGTGCCACCTCGTGCCGCTGCCCCGTCGAGCACAGGCTTTCCCGTTGCTTAAGGCCCCGCGTCTGTCCTTGTTTTGCTTACATTCCCGGCGCTCTTTGCCAAGAAAATGATTCCGTGAGCTAAGGGAGCCCCGCTGTGCCGACAGCTCACGAGCGACGCGTTTTGCTGCTTGAGCCCGTCTTCCCCTCCAATGACCACGCTGTCGCCCGAGCGAGCTGCGCTGTGCTCGGCTCGGGGCCTGGGCCTTGTCCAGAGGGGGGCAGCCGGTCACGCGCAGCCAGGCGGGCCGTGCTGTTATTCGAGCCCCCCGTTAGGGCATGGGAGGGGGGCCCTAGGAAACCAGCCAACCAGATGGACGTAATGAACCACCGGGCGCATTTTGTACCCCTTTCCATTTACCTTCACGTTACGCCGCCCGGACCAAGTCCTACCTGAGCAGGTGCGAGCGTGCCCTGACCACACGCCCTCTCAGCAGCAAAGGGCCGAGCCTCGTTGGCTCTCAAGCCGCAGAGCTGCCACCACGGCCACGGCCAGAAACCCGGCTGGAGCTGCCCCCGTGCCTGAGTGTGCGCTCACCCCTCGGTGAGCCCCGGCCGTCTCTATCTGTGTCGCGGGGACACGCGCTTTACAGCCCCACGCACACGCACAGCCCAGCACGGGACACTAGGCTCCGCGGCTCGCTCGCCCGAAGTCCGTGGTCTTGGATGCTGAAGGGTGCTCACGGCCTGCAGCTTCTGCTCGCCCGGTGCTGGTGTCTAATGGCTGCGAGCACGGACGACGCCTCGGGTTCTGTATGAACGTGCTCCCGTGTGGCGCTCGGGCGGGTCCCCGCGGCCGGAAGAGGGGACAGGGGCCGCGGTCGGGCGTGGGCACGCCGGAGAGCGGGGGCTGCACCCGGACACTGGGCCGCTGCTCGCCCTGGGACACAGGCCGCCCCTTCCTGAGCCTGCACGCTCGCCTGCACCCACTTCCACGGGCTGGTCCGCGGGCGTGACTCCCTCGCTTCTCATATCCACGCCCAGAGGGAAGGTTGACTTTTCTTTTCCGCAGGAACAGGTAATGGGATCAGGTTCCCGAGGGAAGGAAGGGACTCAGGTCTGCGTGTCTCTGAAGCTGCGTTCTCGGCTAGCCCCTGGGCATCGCCTCCCTTCTTCGTGATCGAGACGGTTGGCCTCTTTTTTTGAAAAACAAAATTTTTATTTATTTATTTATTTATTTATTTATTTATTTATGACAGAGAGCGAGCAAGAGAGCGAGCAGAGGGAGAAGCACCGTCTCCTGGGGCCCACATGTTACCGGCGCATGTGATGTCCTCGTCATATTACAGATTAGGACCCGGGCCGACGTGCCCAAGGCCCCCCGGCAGCAGGCGGTGGCGCTGGGCTGGGGCACAGGCCCGTGTCCCCTCACTGGCCCCTCCGCCAGCCGGTCCCGCACCCTGTTGGGCCGTGTGCGCTCTTGCCCTTGGCTCGCGCTGACCTCCTCCCAGAGGCCTCCCCCACCCTGGCCCCACCCTGTGGCCCCAACGGCCCCTCGGGACGGACCCGCTCTCTCCACCTGGAAAATCCAGCTCCCACTTTTCACATAAAGCAGCAGTAAGCCCTTGGAGCCTTCCTGGCTCGCTCCCCCCTGTGGCCTTTCCAAACTCAGTGCTCTGGCAGTGAGCGACACTGGTTTTTCTATTTGGAGTCTCCCTGAAATTAGCTTTCTTTTTAAAAATTTCAACTTCAGGGCAGCCCAGGTGGCCCAGGGGTTGAGCGTCTGTCTTCGGCCCAGGGCGTGACCCCGGGGTCCCGGGATCGAGTCCCACACTGAGGTCCCCGCAGGGAGCCTGCTTCTCCCTCTGCCTGTGTCTCTGCCTCTCTCTCTGTGTCTCTCATGAATAAATACATAGAATATTTTTAAAATAGATAAATAGATAAATAAAATAAATAAATACTCCCACTTCAGACAAAGCCACATGGACGTGGAGCTGAACCACGCCCCAGCCCCAACGACACGAGACTTTGGACACTAATCGGGGAGCGAGTTGCTTGGGATGAGGCGGTATTTCCCCGACCGCACTGACGTCTCTCATCTTCCGCGTGGCCCCTCGGCTCCTCGTGCGTGTGCACGCGAGCCCTTCACTGTCCGTTGTCGACCCAACGGGAGGACAAACAGGAAGTCGTGAACCCAATTGACGAGACAGTAAAATTTCCAGTGGAAAGAGGGTCCCGTGGGTGTCGGGCCCCCGCCGCCTCCCGAGCCACAGGCTGTGCCAGCGGCGCTGCTGCATGTGTGAGGGTGGGAGCCCCCGTCCCGCGACCCCGGGGCTGCTGCAGCCTTGCACGCGCGTGGGCAGGTGACCAGGACGTGGGGCTGGACGGGGCCTTCGCGGCCTCGGTAGGGACACACCGGACACGGGACGCGCAGGCAGGACCCGGCAGCCACGAACCGCAAGGCCGGACCCCGGTAACCTCCCGCCGCGTGGGCTTCGCATCACTCCTGAGTTTGGACACAAAGGGTTTGGTCCAAACGGTGACATCCGTGCTGTCCTTCCCCGTGTCTCAGGGACGGCAGGCGTGCCCGCAGGACCCACAGTGTCGTTATCAACGGCAGGGAGACAGAGACAGAGAGACGGAGACAGACATGGAGAGACAGAGAGAGACAGAGACAGAGACAGAGACAGAGACATAGAGACAGAGACAGACACAGAGAGAGACAGACACAGAGATGGAGAGATGGAGAGAGAGAGACAGAGACATAGAGACAGAGACAGAGATGGAGAGATGGAGACAGAGACAGAGAGAGACAGACACAAAAAGGCACAGAGATGGAGAGATGGAGAGAGACAGAAACAGAGGGAGACAAAGAAAGAAACACGGAGAGACAGAGGTAGAGAGACAGAGACAGAGAGATATAGAGACAGAAGCAGGGAGACAGAGACAGAGACCAGGAGAGACAGAGACAGAGAGACCGTGATAGAGAGACATTAGTCTCAGCGTGGGAGCATCATGCTCCCTTCCCTACATTTTCCGGAGCCACCGCCACCTACACTAAGCAGAGCCTGAATCCGTCCCAAGATGAGTAGCCTGCACTTGAAGGTTCTTGAGGATTATTTAGGCGGCCTGTCGTCTCCTCTGAGCGCTGGCACGTTCAGCCGACGTCTCTCTCTGGAGCCAGCGGCATCCGGTGGGGGATGAATCACGAGGCCTGGCGTCGGCAGGAGACGGGCTGCCAAGCCTCTGGGCTGCGGGGCCTGGAGCACCCCCCCCACCCCGCCCCGGCCCTCCCTACAACCAGCCTCGGAGCCGCCAGAGGATCTCTGGCTTGAGTCGCGCTGGGGCCCCACGTGCGGCAGCGGACCGGGCTCCTGCCCCTGGGACTGCGCGGGATCCTCGGTGCCTCTCCCCGGTGCCCGGGTTTTGAGGGACGTCGGTTCTTCTTTTTTCTCTCTGCCTCCGGTCATGCTGCTTCTTCCTTCAGCAAACAGAGTAGACAGGGGACAAGTGGCCTCGCGAGCCTGTGGATGAGGACAAGGGGAGCCCTGTGTCCGCGCGTGTGCTCCAGGACGTTGTCAGGGGCTGCACCCGCGAAGGACGGCGACCCTGCCTGTAGAGCCACGTCTCCCCGCTCTGCCCGCACTCCGGTGCCACCTTACGGGGGAGGTAGGGGCCTGGGTACAGGCCCCGGGTGGCCAGTGACACCCGAGCTGGGGGGGAGACGCTCTCCGGGTCACCCCGAAAACCAGCCGCACTTCGGTTGTCCCTTGGCCTGTGACTCTGGTGGTTTGTGCTGTAAGGTCACGGCCTCACCCCAACTCGCCCCCAACGGCTCAGGCCACCCGCACAGCAGAGAGACTTAGGGCACAGAGACGCGGGGGAAGTGGTCCCATCCCCCAGAAGAGCGGAGGTGGGCGGGGGCTGTAGGTGCAGGGCGGGGGGGGGGGGGCGCGCGGGGTCGGCTCCGGCTGCAGACACAGGAGATCTGTGGACACGGAGCAGCTCCCTATGCTTCTGGTTTCCTGTCCGTGACGGTGCTAACAGCAGGTCAGCGTAGACGCTCAGATGGGGGTGTCGGTCAGCCGTGGGAACCTGCCCACCGTATCCGACACGGTTCCTGGTGAGCATTGGCTCCTACGCGTGTTCTTGTCACCGCAAGTGACGTGAAGTTGCCAAGAGAGCCAAGAGCCAAGAGCGAGACGGTGGCCTCCCGCTCCGGGTGCCCGGCCGGCTTCACGGAGGAGGCGTGCCGTCTGTGCGGTGGGAAGGGGCCCACTGACCAACAGGCCCCCCGGACGATGCTGGGCCCCCCCGACTGCGTGGGTCCCTGGTGTTCTACTGCACCAGACCAAGCGTGGCCAGCCCCAGGCCTCCGCAGGAGCCTGCCCGGCGTCACCTCTTCCCTCCGGGCTGGGGTCCCCGTAGAGCTGAATCCTCTCTCTCTCCCACGGCTGCGGGCAGGCTGACCAGCGGGAGCGGATGGCACAGGCCCTCCCGGTGCCACGGGAAGCAGGACCGCAGCCAATGCAGGGCCTGACAAGCGTATTGGCGGTTATGCTTCTTCAGCTTCCCCAATTTAGCCGAAAGGGGGGGTAGAGGCTTCTTTTAGCTTTTCAATGATCACAAAAGTATCAATCCGTTAGGGACCAAACGTGCAAGGAATAGATCTTCTCCTTCGGGGTCCATGGGAGTACATTCCACGACTCATCCAGAGGAATCTGGGCAAAATTCCCTAAAGCACAGGAAAGCATCTCAAATAAGGTAATCGTGTTCCACAAGCTACAGTAGCGGTTAAAGCCTTTGAGAGGGGCCGATGTTTAACAAAAGAAGTAATTGGGATGCTGGGGGTGGGGTGGCTCAGTGGTTGAGCGTCTGCTTTTGGCCCAGGGCATGACCCCAGGGTCCCGGGATCGAGTCCCACATCGGGCTCCCTGCATGGAGCCTGCTTCTCCCTCTGCCTGGGTCTCTGCCTCTCTCTCGGTGTCTCTCATGAATAAGCAAATAAAATCTTAAAAAAAAAAAAAAAAGAATTGTTCAATATTCAAACCTCAACTCATATCTTAGTGGCTGGAGAGTTGCGTGTTGCTTTATTCTGTGAAACATTTTCACAGATTCGGTTCAAAATCTTCTTTGTATCATAGCTTCTTAATTAAGAATACGCATTTTGAAATGTCAATAGACTGTAATTCCATCAGTGGAAAGGATATTTAAATGTGATTAATATACCGTCTTTCTCCATTTCGTGTAACTCTCAGAATGAACCACTATCTCAACCCTATCAACCGTTGTTTGGGACTGAATACTGCCCCCTCCCTTTACTTGGCATCGCTTATTAATAATATCACTTATTGATATATTAGTTATATATTATCTGTAATAGGTCATATAATCATTATATTTAATTTATAATCATCATCATCATCATAATCATCTGTGACAGAGTCTTAACCTAGAAAGGACATAATGTGGCTGAGCCATTTGGCCCCGGCCCCAAGCGTGAGAGAGATCTCAGGTTTTGGCCGCAATGAATTTGAGAGTCTGATGAAGAGGAGCCAGATTTAAAAAAAAAAAAAAAAAGAGGAGCCAGATAAACATGGACTCTGAGCGGAGCTCACCGAGCCACGTCTGTCTAGCAGCGTGGTGGGCACCGCGGGTTGCACCCTGATGCCGCAGCCAACACTCCCCACCTCCAAGGGGCGACGGCGGATGGATCCAAGGAAGCTGAGCCTCAAAAGCTGCAGGTGGCCACAGCCTCGCTGGGGCTCCCGCTGCCTCGTTACTGTAGGGTGCCGTGCCCCCCTTTCGGGCCTTGTTTTTGTTCTAGGATACCCACCAAGAGCCCGCATGGCCGGGCACCTTCTCGGCATGCAGTCGGAACAGAACTGAGAAACGGCACCAAGTGTCCTGCAGCTCAGGACCCAAGGGAGGAGCAGGCCTGGCCGGGATTTGGGATTTACGGAGCCTGAACCCCCGCTGGCCTTCCGCAGGCTGCCTCCTCTCGCCCTGTGTCCCCCCCACACTCGCCTGCGACCCCGAGACCCTTGACCCACCAAAGGTCTGGGAGGTCAGGGGTGACGGGAAAGTTTTGTCACGTCTCCTCTGTAAGGAGCCCAACGCGGAAACTACAGACCTCTGGTATTTTTAGTTTCCTAAAAAAAAAAAAAAAAGAAAGAAGAGAAGAGAAGAGAAGAGAAAAGAAAAAGAACACATCGCAGAGCTGATGGCTTTCTCGTCTCCTCCGGATAGGCGTCTTCTCCTGCCTCTGATTTGTCACCTCCCTTCTCGTAAATTTAGCAGCTTTCTTCACAAACCTTACAATACCCAAAGTTCAAAGATTTAAACAATGAAGAGGGAGTACAACTGTTTACTCTCGCTTGATAGTTTTTTTTTTTTTTAACATTTTTATTTCTTTGTTCATGAGAGACACACAGAGAGAGGCAGAGACACAGGCAGAGGGAGAAGCAGGCTCCATGCAGGGAGCTCGATGCGGGACTCGATCCCGGGACCCCGGGGTCACGCCCTGGGCCACAGGCAGGTGTCAAACTGCTGAACCACCCAGGGATCCTCATTCTTTTTCTTTTTTTAGACTGATGACTAAAAATGTCATGTTATGTTGAATTTCAGTTGGTAATTTAATGGGATACAAACACAATCCATAATAGTAGTCAGACGCCTTGTGCGCTGATTCCACGTAGACACTGCACTAAACAATTCGCATTATCTCATTTAATCACAAAACAACCTTGTCGTTCTCCCCACTTTAAAGATGCAATTCTGGGGGCAGCCCCGGTGGCCCAGCAGTTTAGCGCTGACTTTGGCCCAGGGCGTGATCCTGGAGTCCCGGGATCGGGTCCCACATCGGGCTCCCTGCATGGAGCCTGCTTCTCCCTCTGCCTGGGTCTCTGCCTCTCTCTGTGTGTCTCTCATGAATAAATAAATAAAATCTTAATAAATAAATAAATAAATAAATAAATAAATAAATAAATAAATAAATAAAAAGACACAATTCTGAGAGGTGAAGTAAATAGTCCGGGGGTCACGAGGCCAGCAGGTTGCTGACCCGGGGTCTGGAATGAGCTCAGCTGACTCCCGAGGCTGAGCCCTGAACCACACACAGCCCTCTCCGCTTTCTCTCCTGGAAAGTTACCCGGCTCCCGGCCATCACTAGGAATATTATTTCAAAGGGGGGCAACATTCCACATAGTTTTCACCCCACCGCGTTAGAGCCCTGGTCAGCTTCCCAAAAATGCTTCCTAATTAGAAGGAGACAGATTCGTTTTACCAAATAGAGTCTTAAGTGGGCTACGAATGCCAAGATCAGGTGGGATTCATGAACGCATGTTTGTTACTTAATGAGCACTAACTGGTCCTGCTGGCCCAGAGGAATCCGTTTTTGCCAAAGGCCACCACCGTGTAATAAGCCGTATGCTATGGCGGTTGCTTTTTCCGTATTTTCTAGTAAGTTGGGCAGGGCGTTCGTTTTCATCTGGCTTTTATTTATTTATTTATTTATTTATTTATTTATTTATTTATTTATTCATAGAGACACGGGGCGGGGGGCAGAGGCACAGGCAGAGGGAGAAGCAGGCTCCATGCAGGGAGCCCGAGGCGGGACTCGATCCCGGGACCCCAGGATCACACCCCAGGCTGCAGGTGGCACTAAACCGCTGTGCCACCAGGGCTGCCCTTTCATCTGGCTTTTAATCCATGAAGCCTAAGGCAAGGATGGAGTTCAAAGTGCAGATTCTTTGGACATGTGTTTTGGGGAAAGATGCCAAGAACATTTTTCTCTCTGCTGAGTGTCTCCTCCACGAGGGTCTTGAGAGGCTGTTTCCTTATCGAAGCCCGAAGCCCAGGGAAGTCTCACTGCAGGGCGACTTATTCACAGTTCACCGCAGCACCGGGCGGGCCCCCTGTGAACATCTAACAGATATTATAGCTCAAAGGTCGCTGTTTATGTGACTATGCACGTATGCACGTGTGTTCTTGCTCACGTGTGGCCTGACGGAAACTAATCCGCCAGGTGACTTGGGTTCAGTGGGAAAAATGAGCACAGACTTTATTCAAATGGCTGCAAATTAATGGAGGCCTCTTGAGGTTCATGCAGGTCAAGAGCTTTCTTTCTTTTTTCTTTTTTTAAAGATTTTATTTATTTATTCATGAGACGCAGAGAGAGAGACAGAGACACAGGCAGAGGGAGAAGCAGGCTCCCTGCAGGGAGCCCGACGCGGCACTCGATCCCGGGACCCCGGGGGCACGCCCTGGGCCCAAGGCAGATGCTCAACCGCGGAGCCACCCAGGTGCCCCCAGAGCTTCCTACCTGAAGAGAGAACAGCCCACGTTGATGAGGCTTTGGGGGCACAGAGGTTGGTGGACAAGCCTAGCAAGGACCCACAGGGCACATGAGTACCTGCCAAATCGATGCACCAGGATGACACAATCCATTTTTCTTTAGGAAGGGGAGAAGAAGACATCATTTCTAATAAGAAAGAAAGTCCGCACCACCCCCATCTCCGGGGCTGCCCTGTGAGCCCCCACTAGGACATCCCGCTTCCTGTTTCTCTTACCCCTGCTCAGAGGGCAATGACCTGGAGGACGCGGAGAGCGGGGCTCCAGTAGATCCAGGCAGGAATCTGCAGGGTCAATCCTTCTCGAGTCCACAGCAGTGCCAGAAATTATCCCGATGAGGAATTTTTTACTTCGGTGGGTCACACGGGGCCGAGGGGGTGGGGTTGGGGGTGGGGAGGGCGGGCGGGGGGGGGGGTCCTGGCAAGATGCAAATAGAAAAATGACACATAGACGTTGAATTTCATTTTTGGAAAAAACGAAGGACTTAGAAATTTAGCTTTTAAGGTAAACCGACCACAAACCCCGTACGGGTTTGCTCTCTTTGGTACCCTGTGTGGCACCTTGCGACAGCTCCGTGCACACACGGAGTGGGTATCA
Organism: Canis lupus baileyi; assembly: GCF_048164855.1. Classification (NCBI taxonomy): domain Eukaryota; kingdom Metazoa; phylum Chordata; class Mammalia; order Carnivora; family Canidae; genus Canis; species Canis lupus. The sequence continues at coordinate 39,137,336 of NC_132864.1, forward strand.
GCCATTTACACCTCGAATACTCCAAATGGAGTTTGGGTTAGGGTTCTCAGTTAAAATGGATATTGGGGGGCAGCCCCGGTGGGTCAGGGGTTTAGCGCCGCCTTCGGCCCAGGGCGTGATCCTGGAGACCCGGGATCGAGTCCCGCGTCGATTTGTCACATACGTTGTAACAGGATGAGGGGTGAATGCACGTAGACACCGGGAAGATTTTGACGCTTCCCACGCGGGTACAGCATCCACCCTACGTGGACGGAGGCAGTTTAGGGACGTATACTGTGAACCCCGAGGCCCCTGCTCACACAGAATGCAAACAAGACAGCACTGGGACAAAGACGGAGGCGGTAAGACGACGTTTAGAAAACATCCAGATCCCACAGGACAGGTCGGGGAGGAGAAAGCAAACCAAGGCGACAGACGGAGACGAGCCGTAGGACGGCAGGGTGGAATCCAACCGCACCAAATATGACATCAGAGGTTAATGAATTTGAAAAGTGGGGATTGACCGTCTTCCTAATCGCTCTGTCCCCCAGACTCCAGCACTCTGACGTCAGTCACTATTGGGATAATGGTAGCCGGTCTCTTACTTTTCTGCTGTTGAAGAACAGCTGCGCGGAGGCTCCTCTCCTCCTCCGATGACCCTGCGGCATCATCGCCCGCGGAGTGGACAACTATCAGGCGGTCCTGGGCAGCAGCCCCCCGGTGCCCCAGAAACTAGAAATCTGGCTTAAACCAAGTGCTGGAAAAGCCACAGGTGCGCCCGTCAGCTCCCCGGGACCAAGCACCCCGACCGCTCACCCTGCGCGGTTTTATGGTTTTATGGGGTCGGAGGCAGCGCGGGGGAGGGAAGAGGCCACGGAGTTGCCAAAGCCACGAAGCCACGACGGGCCGCGGCCCCCTGCGCTGTGGGCTTGACTCCCTGGGCCGGGTTGCTCCTCAGCGGCGTCTGTCTTCGTCCTCAGCTGTTCGGATTTCATCAGGTGAACGAGACGGGGAACAAATATGCCGCCTCTTACCCCACACGCTTGGGAGTCCCGCAGCTGAGGCCCTGAGCTGGAGGGAGAGGGAGGGGGACCGCCGTCCTCTCCAGCTCCGACAGTAGGGTTTTCTGCAGCTCCCTATTTACTCCCTAAGTTAGAGGTGAGGGGTGCACGTGTGGCCTGAGCCCGCAAACAACGCTCGGGTCTGAAGACTCCTCTAGGTTCATCTTTCTTTCTAGGGGTTGATGCAGCGACAGCCCAGGCCGGTCACCAGAAGAGGCATCGGGGCAGAGACCCCCGCGCGGCCCTGGATGCTGGGCTGCCACGGAGAACGGGGCCGGGGCCCGCAGGGGAGAGGGGGGCACCCTTCCACAGGCCGGGGAAGGTCAGGCGCTCTGAAGGTGTGGCCGGGCGTCGGGTGCTCGGGGAGAGGCGTCCTGGGGAGACCCGCTGTGCCAGGTGTCCGGGAAACCCGGGTGGGGTGCCCCCTGCGCCCCCTCAAATGGTCCGGACAGACGCCAGCACGTGGAAATATTCATCTCTTCCATTGCAGTTTTTTGGACTTTTTTGGGATTTTTTTTTTTTTTTTTTTTTTGGTTTTGGATTTTGAGTGTTTTTTTTTTTTTTTTTTGGAATGGACTATTGACATTTAAGTCTGCGTACTTTTCTGGAAGATGAGAAAAATGAGGGCCAGCAGGGCCTGGGAACGATCTATTTTAATCTTGTGGAAATAACGCTGTGCTGCGATTTCCTCCAGTCTTACCGCCGAGGGTGGTACTTTGTGGTCAACCACCGGGATCCCACTCACTGAGTCGCCTCGGGTATGGGGCAAAAAATAAAAATAAATAAAAAATAAAAAAACCAAAGTCCAAGTGCAATACGGAGGAGAGCTTTCTTGCCGCACGAGGTGGGGGGGCTCTGCTGGTCCAGGAGGACCCTCCACCCAGACGCGGCTCCATCCCTCTGTGGTCTGGAGACTAAGACCCTAAGGCGACGGCTGACCCCACATCCCACCCCTGCCCCGGGTTCCGAGGGACGAGCTCTCCCTTTTTGGGGTCTGAGAGGTTCCCCGGCGGTGGCCACTTTGCAGAAAGGAGGCGTAAAGGGCCTGGGGGGTGCGGGAGCTGCCGGCCTCCCCGTGGTGGTCGGGGCCAGACAACGACGGAAATTCCTGGGCAGCTGCTGCCGGGATTTAGCGGAGCCTCATTCCAGGGGATGAAGCGGGAAAGGCCGCTCTGCGCCTCCGGAGCTGCCTTCCCTTATAAAGCAAGGCTCTCCCCACTGGTATTTCCACTACTTGGGGAGGAGGGGCTGCCTGCACCGTCTGTCTGAAGAAGCCTGGGTTTTCTGTTCGTCTCTCCCAAAAAAGCACTCGGTGGACACACGTGTGTGTGCGGCGCAGACGTTGCCCGCATTCCTCCAGGCCCGCGGCCCCCCGCGCCCGCCGTGGGGGTTTCTGGGTGAAGTTGTCGTCGTTGTCGTGGATTCAGGAGAACAAACAGGCTTTGGATTGTTGTGAGCCTGGAGCCTAAGGCGACCCAAGACTCTGGGCAGACGAGTGGCGAGGGCGGGTGAGGCGCACGACGGTGGGCCCCGTGGTCATTTGCATTCGGGGTAAAATAGGAACCTGCAGCATGAGGATCATCCCGACGAAACCTTGAGATGTCTCATTTTAAAAACTCCAAATTACACATATTCCGGGGAGTTTCCCAAAGCGGAGGGAGGGGAGAGGAGACCCTTGTCAACCATCTTCCTATTTTGTGACAATTAAAACGTGTGCAGGGGACGCCCGGGGGGCTCAGCAGTGGAGCGTCTGCCTTCAGCCCAGGGCGTGACCCCGGGGTCCTGGAATCGAGTCCTGCGTCAGGCTCCCTGCATGGAGCCTGCTTCTCCCTCTGCCCGAGTCGCTGCCTCTCTGTGTGTCTCTCATGAATAAACACATAAAATATTTTTAAAAATTAAGAACCAGGAAATAAATAAATAAAACGAGTGCAGGCGCGTGGACGCCCAGGCCTCTGGGCGGGCTGAGGCGACGCTCGCAGGTTCCGTCGGCCTTTGGGGGACGTGACCCAAAGGGAGGAGCGCGTGAAACAGCGTCCCCAGCCCTGGAGCTCAGGAGTGTGGCCCTGCGCGTGGGGGGGACGTGGAGCACGGAGCACGCGGCGGCTGCAGCTGGGTCCCTGTGGGGTCACGCACGGCGGGGACAGACGTCACCGTCCCGTTCCTCCCGGAGGCCCCGCAGGCAGAGGCGCGTCGTTCCCCGTGTGCAGAAGCCTCAGGAGAAGCTGGAAAACTGGGGCTGGGGCACGAGCCAAGGGTGCAGCCGGGGCCTGCTCCTCCGCGGTGCAGGGGGTGAGCGCCTGGGCCGTGCCACCTTCCCCCAGGTCCGGCCTTTAAAGGAGCGGGAGCTGCTCCTTGTGAAATTACCCTATAGGGTCTCAGTTTGGGTGGAAAAGGAAGTGAATGCCTGGAATTCCAAGGCACAGCACTTGGAATTCCTGCGGCACCGAGGAACTGAGGAACCGTCCCAGGGTCCCTCCTGTTCATGCTCTTTTCTAGGAGCTGAAGTGCGTCTGACGCTAAGCAGAGCCCTGTGCACCCCCTGCACCCCCGGGGCCGCGGTGCTCCCTGTGGAGCCTTCAAGTGGAAGCTCCCAGGCCCCACGTCCCTTCGGACGGTCATCGCGGAGCATCTCCGCTGCCTGAGTGGCTTCTGACCCGAGTGACAGCCGGGCTGTGCCCTGGGCCGCCCTGCAGGCTCCAGACCCCTGGACGGTCCTCGTGTCGCATGCGGGGTGCGCTCGGGGCCCCGCAGGGTGGCCGATGCAGGATGGACCCCCCAGAGGCAGCGGGTGCTCCATGTCTGAGCCTTCAGCGACTTAGGGCCAGGCTGAGTGACAGGACGTTGAAACATGCAGGGCCACAAGCTCTACTCACGGGCAGGCCATCTGCTCAAAGCCGCCCCCGCCGCCCCCCGGGTGTCCCCGTGCCGCCGCCCCCCGGGTGTCCCCGTGCCCTCCAGGGCGGTGCCGGCCCCTGAGCCCTGAGACGTGCCGACGAGCCCCGGAGGACCGGCCTCCCTGCTTCTGCAGGCCTCTGACAGCTGGGCGGCCGCGACACCCCGGCCCGGCCCCACGCAGGACACCGGGCTCGGGTCTCAAGGGATCCGACGCCCGGGTCTGTGCCGGAGGCCGCGCCTCGGGACAGTGGACGTGAGGCTGAAAGTCGGGCAGGGAGCTCAGAGCCGGGCCGCAGCACGATGCACCAGCCCTCGGTGAGCTGCTAATCGGCCAGCACCAGTGGCGACCCCGAGGTGCCACCGAGGAGCAGCCGTTCCGCGGGTGGGGGTGTCCCGCCGGCCATGGGGAGAAGCCGGGCGGCCTCGCTCGCTGCCCTGAACCGGCCCCGCTCCGGTCCAGTCTCCCGCAGTCCCGTCCCGCCCTCGTGGGCCGCCTCTGTCCCGACGTGGCCGGGGGTGCGGATCCGAGGCATTCTCCGTGCAGACGGCCGTCCGCCGGACTGATGCCCTGTTACCCCGTTCCCTTAGAGGATGTCAAGTGATTTTTTAAATTTTATTTATTTATTTGAGAGAGAGAGAGAGCAGGGATCTTAAGCAGCTGCACGCCGAGCTGGGAGCCTGACACTGGGCTCGAACTCACGACCCCAAGATCACAACCTGAGCCGAACCCAAAAGTCAGAGGCTCAGCGGACGGAGCCACCCGGGCGCCTCGCACGTAAAGCCGCTTTTTAGGACTAAGTCTTGGTGGCACCTACACTCCCACTCCCCTCACTCATTCTAGAATTAATGATCCAATGAAACACTGTCAGGCTCCCGGGAGCCCTGGAGCTGCGATGGGATTGGTTACGATCGTCTGTGCCTCAGTTTACCACTGAAGGCCCACAGGAGGATACATTTGGCCCCCTTTGCTTTTTTTTTTTCTTTTAAAGTGAATCAGAAAAAGGAAAATAAATAAATAAAGTGAATTAGTTGCCTACATTGAAAAACAAGGGAGTCGCACATGAAACTTGCCATTTCGGCCTCGTCTTATATAGCGGGAGACCCCGCAAGCCTGACCGAGCACATGGGGCAGCTGACCCCCGCCGGCCGCCTGGGGCCCCAGGGCATCGCCATCTGCAGGTACCTCTGCCTCTGGAGGGATCTGGGTTTGCAGGACTTGCCCTAAGTTCTGAGCCCCGGACCGATGAGGGGCACCTGGCACCCATGCTGACGCCGGGACGCGTGAGTCACCGGGTCCCTTACGCGGCAGGAGCAGCCTCGTGGATGGTATTTTCTGGAGCACCGTCAGCAAACCCCAGGCTTCTTGTGTTTTTCACCCAAAGGGGACGCCCGGTTCCTTCTCGTTGAGACTCAGCAAACTGAAGGGAGGGACAAGGGGAAGCCCGCATGGGACGTCAGCCCCGGCAGAAAACACAGAAGCCCCTCAAACCTTCACTTGAGAAGCGGCGCATCCTGCGGGCAGCCCGGGGCTCTGGTTCTGGCCTCAGGCTCTGTTTCCTGCACGGAGCTGGGGCGCCTCCGCCCTCTGCCCTCCCGGATGGGAACGGGGCTGCTTCTGTCCTGTGGCCGGGTCCCCCCTCGTCCGCGTCCCCGGGGGCTGCACGGGTCCTCCGAGAGCGTGGCTGTCCCCGTCCTTTGCTTCCCGCCCAGGCCTGAGGTCCTTGGGACCTGAGCTCAGACCCGACTCCGTTTGCTCTGACCTTGGGGAGGTCGCTGAAGTTCAGTTTGAGCTTCGTAGCGTCAGGAACGGACATGGTCGCGGTTTGGGCCGGGGCCCTCGGCCACCGACGGCTAAGGAATCTCTCTTTCCACCCCCGTGTCCCAGGCCCCTTGGCTGCCGCGGAGCAGCCCCCTTTCCGTGTTTAGTCCCCGACAGCGTGTGACCCGGGGTTGGCGCCTGGTTCGGCCTCTCCTCCCCAACCCCCCTCCGACGCGAACTGTTCCAACTCCCAAACGCTCCACAGTGGCAACACCAACAATCCTGTATTTATTCACTATTTAGTGCCCCGAGGATCTGTGACGTGGTCTCCAGACTAAATAAGTGACCAGCGGTCTCCCCTGAGCCCAGCAAACCCGCCTGTCCACCAGGTCAGGCACACCCGGCGCACCTGTCACCAGGTGGGAAGGACCCCAGGACACACATGATCCTGCCCCTCGGGCCCGTGATATCCAATTTGTCTACAGATATGAGTCATTAGGGGTCCAAGCAAACATAGGCTCCGTTCTGGATGATTCCTGTAGATACTCAGCCCTCCAGGAGGTCCTGGGATCGAGTCCCGCATCGGGCTCCCCACAGGGAGCCTGCTTCTCCCTCAGCCTGTGTCCCCGCCTCTCTCTGTGTCTCATGAATAAATGCAGAAAATCTTTAAAAAGAAACAAAAGTCACTTCCTGTACGTGTGCTTCCTAGTGTGGCGGCCACCAGCCACATATGGGCTATTCAAATTAAGATAAAATAAAAATTTCAACTCGTCCCCACATTTCAGGGGTCAGTGATCACCAGTGGCGGGAAGTTCTGTTGGAGGAGGCTGCTCTGTATGGGTGGGGGGAGGAGGAGAGAGGGGGGTTGGGGGGTTGGGGGTGGACATTGGGGTGGGGGTGGGGGCCAGGGTGGGGGTTGGGATGGGGGGTTGGGAGGGGGTTGGGGTGGGGGTCGGAGTGGGGGTAGAGGGGTAGGGGTCAGGGTGGGGGTTGGGCTGGGATGGGGATCCGGGGGTATGGGCAACGGGGTGGGGGTGAGGGTGGGGGTTGAGGTGGGTGGGGGTCAGGGTGGGGGTGGACATTGGGGTGGGGGTGGGGGAGGAGGTTGGGTGGGAGAGGGGGGATCTGGGTGGGGGTGGACAGCAGGATGCGAGTGGGGGTGGGGGTGGAAGTGGGCAGGGGTCACGAGCAAAGGCCCTGAGCTGTGTGCTGGGCGCTGGGCGCTGTGTCGGGAGGCAGAGGGTGCACCATCCAGGGTGATCGGAGTGGGAGGGGCGGGGTCCGTGGAGGGCAGGAGGTCGGAGGGCGACGCCGGAGACGTGAGGCACAGGTGGCAGAGAGCGGCCTCCCCCCAGACTTGGCCCAGCTCGAGCTCCCTCCGTCCAGGGTCAGCCTCTCCTCCGGCCTCTGGGGACCCGGGGACCCGCTCCCTCTGGCCAGGGTCAGCCTCGCCTCTGAGGACCCGGGAACGTCCCGCAGGGAGGGGCGAGTCTTTCGTGCTTCGGCCAATGCACCGCAATGAAGTGGAAGTGAGCGGAGGCGCTGCAGGCCGTCTCCTCCCTGTGAGCATGACCGTGACCGTGACCGTGACCGTGACCGTGACCGCACTGGGCGCTCGGGCCACGTTCTAAATGTTCTAAATGGAGAAGGTGCTGCCAATTCCTGGGGGCACGGGGGGCAGCACGCGTGGCGGGGTGAGAAAGGGTGGAGGGGCCCCGGCGAGCCGGGAGTCACCTGAGGTGGAACAGGCACGTGAAGGAACCTCGCGGAGGTGCCTAGCGGGAGGCGGCCCTGTGGCATCGGGGGGCCCAGTGGGACCACAGGCCTCCTCAGAGGCAGAGGCGGGATGGTTGGAGCCAGAAAATGAGGTCTGCGGACGCTCCGCGGTGGCCTTGAGGACCGCATCCCACCTCTGGAAACCAGAGGCCCAAATCGCGTCCCCCAGAGCTTCCAAAAGATCCGCAGCCGCCTTGATGCTGGCCCGTGAGACCCGGCGTGGACTTGTAGTTCTAGGAGCCGAACACGGTACGAACGAGCCAGGGAGTGTCTTCAGTGTAGACAAAGCGATTCCTACGGCCCCAATTTTCAACAGCAGCAGCAGATCAGGTTCCTTACCGGACCTGGATTGTGCGGACGTGCGGCAGGATTGACACGGGCGACTCGGCCACGAGGTGACGGGCTGCAGAGCCACCAAGAAGTTGTTGGGAAACGTGGAGCACGCGCTGCTTCCTGGGCTCCAGACGGGCCCGGAGAGGATCCTACTGGCCCCAGATCGTAAGGGTTTGCAGTAGATGATCCCTGGATAACGAGAGGAGGTGGCGGGTGACGTTCCACAACAGCACGTCTGGAGATGATCCAGGACTGTGTGCTCGCGGCCTGGAGTTTGTTTCACAGTTTTCCTGAACTGCGACCAACTCATCGGACACTAGTGTTTTTCTGATGGGCTCGTGACTCCTCGGATGCGGAAGGTGTGTGGCCACTTGGCTGGAGATTCCTCCTGGCGCTGCCTACGCACGCGGGGCTGTGTTCTCTCAGCCAAGGGACCTGAGCGGGGCGTGTAAGACAGAGCCAGACAAGGAGGCCATCAGTCACTCGCTTGGAAATTTATTTTCAGTTATGGGTCCTCCCTGGTTAGTATCATAGATGAAGAAAGGAAAGAAAGGGGGGAGGGAAGAGAGAGGAGGATGGAGGGAGGGGGGAGGGAGGGGGAGGGAAAGAAGGAGGGAAGGGGAGGGGAGGGGAGAAGGGGAGGGGAGGGGAGGGGGAGGGTAAGGAGGGAGGGGGAGGGAAAGGAGGGAGGGGGAGGGAAAGGAGGGAGGGGGAGGGGAGGGGGAAGGGTAAAGGGGAGGGAGGGGAGGGAAAGGAGGGAGGGGAAGCGGAGGGGAGGGCAAAAGGGAAGTGAAAGAGGGAGGGAAGGAAGGAGGGAGGGGGAGGGGGAAGGAGGGGAAGGGGGAGGAGAGAGAGGGGAGGGGAGGGAAGGGGGAATGGGAGGAGAGGGGAGGGGAGGGCAAAGGGGAAGGGAGAGGGGGAGGGAATGAAGGAGAGAGGGGGAGGAGAGGGAAGGGCAAAGGGAGGGGGAGGGGAGGAGAGGGGGAGGGGAATGGAAAGGTAGGGGAGGGCAAAAGGGAAGGGAGGTGGTAGGCAAAGGAGAGGGGGGAGGAGGGAGGGGGAAGGGAGAGAAGGAGGGAGGAGGAGGGGTGGGAGAGGGGATGAGGGAAGGAGAGGGACGGAAGGGAAGGGGAGGGAGGGATGGGGAGAGATGGAGGGGGAGGGAGGGAGGGAGGAGGGGATGGAGAGAGGAGAGGGAAGGGGAGGGGAAGGGAGAAAAGGAGAGGGTAGGGGAGGGAAGGGGATGGGGGAAGGGGAGGGGAGGGGAGGGGAGGGAAGGAGGGAAGAGGAAGTGTGTGGGGGGATGAGGGAAGGGGAGGGATGGAAGGGGAGGGGAGGGAGGGATGTGGAGGGATGGAGGGGGAGGGAGGAGAGGGGAAGGAGAGGGGAGGGGGAAGGGAAAGAAGGGAGAGGGGAAGGGAATGAGGGGAGAGAGAGGAGGGGAAGGGGAAAACACCCCCAGGCAAAGCGAACCAGGGTCCTTCGCCCGCGCCCCCGCCCCCGCACCGCCCCAACGAAGAGGACAGCGGGTGGGCACGAGAGGGCGAGGATCCCTCGGCTCGGCTCGTGCGTGGCCGTTGGAGGAGCGTCCACGGGAAGTCGCCAGGCCCCTCGCAGACTGGCTGGAGGCGACTGCGGCCTCAGGCCCGGGTCCTCTCACCAGGGAGACCCGACGTCCTGCCTCGCTCGGGCCCTGGGACTCAAAGCCATCGGCTTAGTGTCTCCAATTTTATTGATTTATTTTTGAATCATAATCGACAAAGTTCACTGTCACACGTGCGCACGACATACGTGCAAGCTCGCCTAGTGCGGGTGTGAGGATGGGAGACGGGCAGGAGAGGCCCCCCGCTGGGTGAGCACGTGCGTCGCCTCACTTTGCTTCTTCATTTTTATTCATTCATACATGTTTCCATTTGCTCTTACGGATGCTCCGTGTGCGCGTTGTGCCGTGCGGCCCTCCTGCCTCAACACCCGGGCCGTGTGCGTGCTGGCGACAGGGACGAGGCAGAGGGGGAGGCTCGCGCCCCACTTGTGGGCCAGCACGCGGTGGACAGGGGTCGCGGCTGTCGAGCGCCCGGTCACCCTGGAGTGTCCCGGCGTGGCGGCGCTCGCAAGCACCCGGGCAGCGTGGCCGGGGCCCGCGTGGGCACCAGGGGGTCGGGGGGCAGAGGCCCCGAGCTGCCTCGTGACAGGGCGGCGTGGGCGCTGCTGGAGCCGGGCCTCGGCCGTGTCAGCGCGTGGATGGCCGGGCCCCTCGCGCCCCGGGGCTGGGCACCGTGAAATCACGGCCCGCCGTCAGCGTGTTTAGGAGCCGTGGGCGCCGTGTGTCTGTCGGGGGCGCAGCTGCCGCAGGGGGAGGTGGCTGGGCCCCGAGGACGCCCCGGGCCGCGTGTGCCCCCGCACCAGCTCGTGGCCCTGGGCCCTCGGCGGCGGCTCTGGAGGCCCGGGCCCTGGTCCCCGGGCGCCGGCAGCCAGCAGTGGAATGCGGTGGAAGAGCCCAGACCCGGCCCCGCAGAGAGGAGGCTTTCGTGCCGAGGCCCCTATATGGTCGTGTTGGCCTGGCCGCGCCCGAGCGGCTCTGCTCCTTGTTTGGGAAGCCAGTGGGAGGGAGGCCGGCCAAGGGGCTATATAACCCCGGGGCCCGGCCGCCCGCGCACCCGCCGCCCAGCCCAGCCAGCGCCGCCGTCGGGGTAAGTGGCAGCCGCCCAGGCCCCCCGCCCCCCGCAGGCCAGCGGCAATCGGGGATCCCCGAAGGAACGTCCTGCGTCGAGACGGCTGTGGCCCCTGCTGCCGGGGCTGGGGTGGAAAGCCCCGACAGGCAACAGGAGGCGGGGGCAGGGGCGCCGGGCCAGCAGCGTCGCAGCTGCAGCGGGGCCCAGAGACGCGGCCGGGGTGCCCAGGACGCCGTCGCCTGCACCAGGGTGGGGGCTGCCGAGCGCGGCTGCGGCTCCCGCCCCGACTGTGTCGCTGTGCGGCGGCCGTCAGGGGGCAGGCGGCGCCCGGGCGCTGGGGTTGAGCCTCTGGTGTCGGAGTCCCTGTGGCTCTGACAGCGGCGGGGCGGGGAGGGCCCGTCTCCAGGTGTGTTGTGGGGCCACAGGGAGGCGGCAGCCAGCGGAGCCTTGCCCTGTGGCTGTGGGGGGCAGGGGCTGCACAACAGCTGTGGGTCCTCGGGCGGCCACCTGCCTCCCGCACCTGCCCCGGGAGCTGGCTGCCCTGCACCCCAGCTGAGCCCTGGGGTCTGACCACCCTGTGCCCCAGCTGAGCCCTGAGGTCTGACCACCCTGCACCCCAGGGTGCACCCCGGGGTCTGGCCACCCTGCACCACAGGCTGAGCCCCGGGAGCTGACAGCCCTGCACCCCAGCTGAGCGCCAGGGTCTGGCCGCCTTGTACCCAGGCTGAGCCCCGGGAGCTGATTGCCCTGCACCCCAGGCTGAGCTCCAGGGTCTGGCTGCCCTGTGCACCCCAGCTGAGCCCCAGGGTCTGACCACTCTTGTTGCGCTGACCCTCTCCTGCCATTTTGCGATCCATGACTAAATATGGTTTGCATCTCAGGAGGGACGAGCTGGGAACCCAAGCCCCCCCCTCCCCCCCATGACACTAACTACTCATTTTTGGCACCAGCTGCACGGGCGCTGGGAGCAGCCCCTCCCAGCTGGGGGCAGCTCCAAAGGGACACTGAGTGTGTTTTACCTAATTAGGAAATGCTTCGCTCCAACCCCGCGGCTCCTCCAGGTTGCAGATAGGGAGGGCAAACCTCCGGCAGGGCTTCTGAGGACGCAGAGACTTCCCCTCTGATGGTCAGAAAATCCCTCCTGCACTTTTTTTTTTTTTTTTTTTTTGCCCAATAAAAGCAGGCTTACTGATGTCGGGTGCCCCCCTGCATGCTGCTGGTGCTGAGGCCGGGCTGTGCAGGGGCGGTGCAGGGGGCACCCCGCCCCAAGCCCTCGGCCGGACAGCACTCAGTAGGGACGGGCGCGCTCACGGAGTGCATCTCCTCACAGCCTCGGGGGACCCTATTTCCAAAGAATTCATCCTATTCTCAACTGTTTTGGTTTGGAAAATCTGCTTAGTGCATCGGCGGAAAGCCTGGAGCCGGAGCTGGCCGCCTCCCACACGCGCGCCGGCTCTTCCCGCGGGTTTTGTCTTGTCCCCATGTCTCATTCCTCCTCTAGCCTCTTACTCCGCTGGGACGGAAGCCAAATCCCAAGAACACAGAACAGAATCCAGTGTCTGGGAAGGGCAGGGCGGGGCAGGGAGGGGAGGGGAAGGGCAGGGAGGGTGGGGATGGGAAGAGCCGGCGTCCATGCGGCTCCTCTTGTGTTCTCACAAGTGGGGTCCACAGGTCAGGGGTCTCTGCGCCACAGCTGCAGGCAAAGACGAGAAGTGAAGCGATCTGGGCAATAATTACGTAATGACACTAATAACCGTAACGTTAAATCTCACGTGTGGGGAGAGCTCCTCATGCGTGCGCCACTGCAAATCACTTTTTTAAAAATATTTTATGTATTTATTCCTGAGAGACCCAGAGGGAGAGGCAGAGACACAGGCAGGGGGAGAAGCAGGCTCCCCATGGGGACCCGACGCGGAACTCGATCCCGGGACCGGGGTCACGGCCTGGGCCGCAGGTGGGCGCTCCGCCCCTGAGCCCCCAGGTCCCCACCACTGCATATTATTCCACGTGCTTTTAAAACGTGTGGCTCCCACGCTGGCCTCTGCACAGCGCCTGTGGCGTCCTCGCCGTTGGGCAGAGAGGGAAGCTGTGACTCCGAGACATGGGGGCTCAGGAAGCGGCCGGCCTGTGTGTGGGGCCCAGGCGCCCCCCCTGTGCCTGCAGAGCGCAAGCCCACCGCCCGGCGCCCCCGCTCGTCTCCGAGGTCCCGGCGTCGTCGGCTCCTGGACGGGTCACACCAGCTCCTTGAGTCTTGATTTCCTTGTTTGTCAATCGGAGCGAATAGTCCCTGTCCCAGATCTTATTTATTTTTATTTTAATTTTTGGTCCCAGATTTTAAAATGCATCGTCCTGGGCACCCGGGGTGGGGGGGGTGACGCGTGTGCCTTCGGCTCAGCTCATGATCCCAGGGTCCCGGGTTCGAGTCCCGCATTGGGCCCCTGCTCAGCGGGGCGTCTCCTGCAACCTCAAAGTCGAGCCGAGAAGCCTGCGCGTCCCCCTCTGTGTGGGATATTCCCACCTAATTCAGCTTTGGGGGAAGTGGAGGGACTGTGACCTGGAGGCCAGGACCTCGCCTCTCCCTCAGCTCGGCGGAGCCCGCGTGCCCTTGAGCAAAACCCCGCCTCTGGGTTTTCCCATTAATAAAAATGAGACATTGAAAGAAAACGGTCCTACAGTTTTGTAGGACCTTCAGTCCCCCAGACCCATAAAGTGGCCGCGTTTGCTCCCGTCTTGCAGATGTTGTCACGGGATCCAAGCTTAGGAGCCGGGGCCCCTAGACCCCAAAGCACCTCCTTAGACACTTTCCATCGGCTCTAAATCTTTTTCCAAAGGTAAAATGAAAGTTCTCTGGACCCAAAAGAGACTTTCCTCTTAAACACTTTACATTAAGCATCCCATCGCCGCAGCGTTTCCAAATTTTCCCATGTTGCCCGTCCCTCAAAATGCACCGTTTTAAGAAAATACATCAAAGTGACAACATGTCTAGAAAAATGCGTTTGGGTTGATTCAGGGAGCGAATTCCAGAGGCTCCTGCAACGGATGACGGGTGCCTCGCGTCCCTGCCCACAGCCGGGCCCCCACGGGTGTGGCTGTCGTGTAACGTCCTCGGAGCACGCGTGACCAGCCGGCTGCCGGGGCCGGTCGGGGGCCGGTCGGTGAACGGGGCCTCCTGGGCTTCGGCCTGTACAACACTGGGGGGCTGGCGGCTTGGAGACCCAGGGGGGCCGGGGTGTGCGCTCTCGGGGCGCCCGCAGGAGGAGAGGGCAGCCACGGGCCCCGAGAGCCGGTGACAGCGCCCCCCCCCCCCCCCCCCGTCCCCCCAGGACCCGGTGAAGCAGCTGCAGCCGCCATGTGTGAGGAAGAGGACAGCACCGCCCTGGTGTGTGACAACGGCTCCGGGCTCTGCAAGGCCGGCTTCGCGGGCGACGACGCGCCCAGGGCGGTGTTCCCGTCCATCGTGGGCCGCCCCAGACATCAGGTGAGCAACACCGTGTGGTCCTCGGTCGCCGCACTCACCACCGGGGGACGTGCAGGTGGACCGAGGTAGCAGCTGCCCGCGTCCACCTGGTGCTGCACCTCGAATCCGTGCAATTAAAAAAAAAAAAAAAAAAAAACTCCGATTGGAATAGAGAGAAACAGGGCTATAGATTACGGCCCCTACGTCTGCGCGTCCGCGAGTGTCCAGACTCTGCCCAGAAATGGCAGGGCCGTGTTGAAAATGCAGCTCTGATGAGGTTAGTAAGTGCAGATTTCAAGTACCAGGGAGACAGGTTGCCTGCTGGGGGGTGGGGGGGGTGCTATGATGTCACCGTTTTCCCCCAATTCCTGTTTTTCTCAAGACGATCGTCGCATCATCGTCACGCAGCCCCAGTGAGGGCACCACAGCTGCTCTTTGGAAAGGAGCTAAAATAAGACCCGAGACTGCTAAAAAAAAAAAAATTAAAAATAAAAAAAAATTAAAAAGACCCGAGGTCGCTCCCTGGCGGGGATCTGGACCTTAGAAGAGAGGAGGCCTTGCTGCCAGATGTAATCTCGCGTGTTTTAGGGTCGGTGGCGCCGACGTGCAGAGACACACGGCCCAGCTCACCGACCGTCTGTGTAAGCGAGGTGTTGGGGGCGGCCACGGCGTGAAGACGCCAGAAACGTCGCGGCTCCCGGGCCTGCCCGGTACTTTCGGGCCTCGGCGCGGCGGGCGACCCTGAGCCTGAATAACGGCCTGTTCCCCCGCGTGGAATCTGAGGCCCGTCTCCGCGGAACGGCCGCCGTGGTGCCCTGGCACCTGCCACCGCTAGGCGACTCTGAAGCCTCCGCTGTGGGGCGATCACACATCCAGGGACGGGGATTCCCTTTCTTGTGTTGCCTTTTTTTTTTTTTAAAGTTTCACTTTGATGATCAAAAAATACTTCTGAGCAGTTTAGGCCAATGTCTTTTTTTTTTTTTTTTTTTTTTTTTGGCCAATGTCTTAACATTGATTGGCGTGGACTCAGCTGTTAGAAACCCAAAAGCCCCAGCGTAAAGTGCTGTACCCACGGGGCCCCTGGGTCCCCTGGACACCCAGTCGGGCGCCCCCGACGGCTCAGTGGCCTCGGGCAGGGCGCCAGTGGCTGGCACCCAAGGAGGACCCTCGACGGCAGGGCTTCCCTCGCGATTGGCGGCTGCCGGCTTCCCAGGCTCATGCCCTGTGGCTCTTTGCAGGGAGTGATGGTGGGGATGGGACAAAAGGACAGCTACGTGGGCGACGAAGCTCAGAGCAAGCGCGGGATCCTGACCTTGAAGTACCCGATAGAACACGGCATCATCACCAACTGGGACGACATGGAAAAGGTACCGGGAGGGTCTCTGCGGGTGCAGCCGTCAGGCCATCACCTTCCGTGGCTCGGAACGTCTGGCTACTGGTGAAAAATAAATCCTGAGACGCTCCCCTTGCCCAAGCGGGTGCATAAGCGGTTCCAGGGAGCTGTGCTGCCCACGAGCACGCAGCCCTTCGCCAGTGCTGGGTGCTGCGGGTCTGTCGCGGGGACACTGGGTGGGCTGTCCGGGGCCTGCAGTCAGGAGCCCCCCCCACCCTCCGGGGCCTGCAGCCAGGAGCCCCCCCACCCTCCGGGGCCTGCAGCCAGGAGCCCCCCCCACCCTCCAGGGCCTGCAGCCAGGAGCCCCCCCCCACCCTCCGGGGCCTGCAGCCAGGAGCCCCCCCACCCTCCGGGGCCTGCAGCCAGGAGCCCCCCCACCCTCCAGGGCCTGCAGCCAGGAGCCCCCCCCACCCTCCGGGGCCTGCAGCCAGGAGCCCCCCACACCCTCCGGGGCCTGCAGCCAGGAGCTCCCCCCCCACCCTCCGGGGCCTGCAGCCAGGAGCCCCCCACACCCTCCGGGGCCTGCAGCCAGGAGCTCCCCCCGCACCCTCTGGAGCCTGCAGCCAGGAGCCCCCCACCCACCCACCCGGCTCCCCAGGGGCCCAGGCCCAGCCTCCCAGCGCATAGGAGCTGCAGCAGCCCGACTGCACGGCCAGGCTTCCCCTTAACTCACCCTGAACTTTTTTTTTAAGTGTTTTGGTTCTCACACTGTAGACAGTGTGGATTTGGTACGTCCCCCAACTGTCCCCGAACCATCCCCAGCATGTGCAGGCGCAAGCCACTGAGGAGCGTTCCTAAAGGCATATTTTAGAGAGCGCGTCTCCGTGTGGCAGCAGGTGAACCTTATCTCCCGATTTCACATAAAAGAGCTTATGAGAAGAGTTCAGTCCTAGGGATTTTTTGTTTCTGTTTTTTAGATTGAGAGGGATTGCGGAGGGGAGAAGGGGGGAGAGGGGAGGGGGAGAGGCAGGGCTCCAGCTCAGCACCCCGATGTCATGGCCCAGCAGAAATCAAGAGTCTGAGATTTAACCAACTGAACTGCCCAGATACCCCAAATCCTAGGATTTTTTTTAAAAGATTTTATTTATTCATGAGAGATGGAGAGAGAGGCAGAGAGACCCAGGCAGAGGGAGAAGCAGGCTCCCTGCAGGGACCCAACACGGGACTCGATCCCGGGACCTCAGGGTCATGTCCTGAGCTAAAGGCAGACGCTCAACTGCTGGGCCCCCCGGGTGCCCCCAAATCCTAGAATATTAATGTGTATTATTAGGCATCATAGAAACACAAGTGATTGGGACCATTAGACAGACTAATGAGAAAATGGCATTATTTTTTTTTTTTAGTGTAGCAAAAGGGGTTAGAACCACGATATCTGGCTTTCACTGGTCAGTTCCCTGTAGGTACACGCGTGCACATGCATGGAGGAGAGGCTCTGACGCAGTAGGAAACCCTCCCGGGGTCCCTATCAGGGTCCCTCCTGGGGTCCCTATCAGGTTGTGCAGGGAAATTTTCCCAAAAGGTAAGAAAAATGGTCACTAGCGGGGGCCTGGGGGCTCCGTGAGTTCAGTGTCTGCCTTCCAGCTCAGGTCATGTCCCAGGGTCCTGGGGTGGAGCCCTTGGTCGGGCTCTCTGCTCAGAAGGGTCTGCATCTCCCTCCCCCAGTGTGCTCTCTGTTTTTTTCTCTCTCTGTCAAATAAATCAAAAATTTTTTTAAATCTAAGAACAAAAAAACATCCATAAAACCTCTATTAAAAAAAATGGCATCTGGCCTTTTCAGGCCACTTTCCTGCTTCCACCCATTCATGCATCCCCGGCTCGTCCTTCCCTGCTAAGGGAAGCCGTGTCCCCGTGAGCCTTGCCCGAGGCGGTTGGGGTCGGGGAGGACACAGCCGGGCCAGCCCGCTCAGTCCGAGGAGCAGAGCACGAGCCCCAGGGTCTGGGGTCATGAGGTCAGACTCCACTTCGGGCGTCGACATCACTTTTTAAGGACGCAGAGCCGAAGGATGACAGCCCCCCTTATTGTGGGCCAGGCGCTGGACTGAACAGCCGCCCGGGCTGTGGCCGCGACGCCCGGTTGTCCCCGTGGTCCCTGCTCACGAGGGGGTGACAGTCCTTAGCTCACGGCCGGGAGCGGCGAGCCGGGGTCTGCACCTGGGCTCGACTCTGCAGACCGCGTCCTGCCCACAGGCCAGGGCTGGGGGGCTTCGGGCACCCACTCCATGGGGGTCGTGGGTAGGTCAGTCGCAGTCTGAGCCCCGGTCTCTGAGTCGGTAAAAACGTGGACGTTTGGACCCGTGCGGGGTCCGCGCTCCCTGGGGTCACGTCGCCGTGTTTCTCCTTGGCCCCCCCAGATCTGGCACCACTCTTTCTACAACGAGCTCCGTGTCGCCCCCGAAGAGCATCCCACCCTGCTCACCGAGGCGCCCTTGAACCCCAAGGCCAACCGGGAGAAAATGACCCAGGTAGGCGGCTGCTGCGGGACCCCGCACCCCGCAGGGCAGGCCCAGCCCCACTCGCACAGCGACAGCCTCCGGACCTCGGGACCCCGGGCGCGGGCGCCTCCACAGGGCTCACCCCCTGCCTGCGGGGCTGCCCTCTGTCCCGCGGTGGGACGCGCGAGGTTACACCGTGTCAACCTGCGGGGCAACGTCCGGCGGGAGCTTGGTCCTTGGGTCCGAGCTGGGTTTGCAAACTGGCCCCATGTCCCCTGCCCTGCGAGCGAGTCCGCTCCATTTCCCTCCTCCTGGTTCCTCCGTCCCCCCCCCGCCGAAAGACCCAGTGCCGGTGTTTCTCCAAGTGCAGACATGAAGGTCAGGGAGGCCAAGCGGGGTGCGGGCGGGGGGCGTGTGGAGGGGCGTCCGGCTGGAGGCAGGCGGGCCTGTACTTGGGAGGCGCCGAGCCATCGCCTCCGGGTCTTAAGGACGGGGAGCAGGTCGTGCTGAAACAGTGGCGCGTCACGTAAGCCATCGCACGACGGCGTATCCGGGAAAAGCAGTGAACAATCCGGGCCCCTGGGCATCAGGGGGCTCCCCAGGTCGCCGGCCAGAAGCCGCAGCGCCTGGAGCCGACCTGGGCCCTGATGGAACACCTGCCAGTCCTGCAGGGCCTGTTCCTGGTTTGCACCAACACACTCGCGTTGTCCTCTGCCGGGGGGATGTGTGCGTGCCTGGGAGTCACCCATGTGTCAGGCGACGTCGTCCCCGACAGCCAGTCCCATCCCTGTGGCTGGTGTCAGGGGGAAGCGTGATGGGAAGCCCGGCCGCCGGCAGATGGCCTCAGATGGCCCGGGGGACCAACAGGGCGGGGGGTTGGCCGGGGGACAGGCGGAGGCCCGGGGGCATCTCCTGCGTGTGGCCCGCAGGGGCTCAGCTCACACCGTGTCCCCAGCCTGCGGGAGCCGAGGGGGCCCCTCGTGTCCATGTGTGTCGTCCGCTGCCAGAGGCCAGGGGCCATCCTCCAGGGTCCTCTCGCTGCGGCCCCGGGCCTCGGATCCCAGGGCCGGCATTGGACAGCCCAGCAGTGCCGCGGACACCGCGGCCTGGCTGGACCCCAAGCCGGTCGCCTTCCGTAGAGCAGAGAGGCCAAAGCCCGGGGCTGTCCTGTCTTGCTCTTGGGCTCCGGCGTCACCCATGGGGCCCCAGGCCGCTCACGCTGTAGCTCGCAAGCAAGCCCCTCCGCCCGCAGTGGAGGCGGGGTGACGCCCCCGGGGTCAGCGGGGGTGCGGAGCTCTGCTAGGGCACGCTTGGACCCCACATGCCTGCCAGCGGCCGGGGGGGGACCCTGCTCCACCGGGCGACCTCGAGCCAGGCAGGCACCCCTTCCCCGAGCCCAGCTGCAGGGCCGCGCTCCGGAGCTCCCTGCTGAGGCCGCGGCATCTCTAACCCCGCTGCCCGGTCGCTTCGCAGATCATGTTTGAGACTTTCAACGTCCCAGCCATGTACGTGGCTATTCAGGCGGTGCTTTCCCTCTACGCCTCTGGGCGCACGACGGGTAGGTGGCCGAGGGGCGCGCCCGGGCTGGGGCGGCACCGCGGGGTTCACAGGCTGCAGCGTGGGATGGGGTGGCGGCAGGCGGTTGGCCCAGCCCTGAACGGCCCCCTCCTGGCCCCATTTCCAGCAGGACTTGTTATTAATTTGAGAGAGAGGGAGCGAGGGTGGGGGAGAGGCCAGGGGAGAGGCAGAGCCCCGCTGAGCTGGGCCCCGGGGCCCCTCCTGCCCGTCGTCTCCCCGCGGCCACCAGGGCCCAGGCACCCGCCGCGGGGACGTCCACGGTGCGCGTTGGCCCCCAGGCATCGTGCTGGACTCCGGGGACGGCGTCACCCACAACGTGCCCATCTACGAGGGCTACGCCCTGCCGCACGCCATCATGCGCCTGGACCTGGCCGGCCGCGACCTCACCGACTACCTCATGAAGATCCTCACTGAGCGCGGCTACTCCTTCGTGACGACCGGTGAGGCGCAGGAGCGACGGGGGTGCACGGGGCCGCGGTGGCCGTCCAGGCAGAGGATGGGGGGCACAGATGCCAAGGCTTGACGCAAACCCCAGAGCAAAGTGTGCCTCCCCGTCCCTCCCTGGGCTCTTGGGCCCTGCACCCCATCCCCATCCCCCCTGGGCTCTGGGGCCCTGCACCCCATCCCCATCCCCCCTGGGCTCTGGGGCCCTATACCCCATCCCCATCCCCCCCGGGCTCTGGGGCCCTGCACCCCATCCCCATCCCTCCCTGGGCTCTGGGGCCCTGCACCCCCCATCTCCCCCAGGCTCTGGGGCAGGAGGACGGGAGCCTGGCGGGACCACGCATCCTGCCCGTAGCCACACTGCGGGAGCAAACAGAAGCAGAGAAAGTCAATTCTAGCAATCTCTCTCAGCTCAGTGTCCAGGGGGGTGATCCGTAGACAAATGATGGCATTTGACGCGCCGTCCCTGTCGCCCCTCGTCCATCTGGTGGTGTCCATGTGTTTCCTGATGTGCCCGGGGCTCCTATGGCCCGAGCTGGAGCCCCGTGGTGGCAGCGCCCCTTCCCGGGCAGGGAGTTGGGGTCCTCCCCACGCGCCGCCTCTGCTCCAGCGAGGACCCAGGTCTCTAACGGGGCGGGGCTGGCGTGGCACCGTAGCTTAGGGGCTCAGGGCGTGGCGTCTGGGGGCTCCTCGCCCCTGGTGCCCACACCTCGGTCCGCAGGGGTCCCGGAGGGGTCCCGGAGCCTCCCGGGCGGGGACGGTCCCCAGTCAGGGCCTCGGCCTCCCGGGCGGCGACAGGAGCATGGAGGGCTCTCTGGGGCTTTATGAAAATGGGGCGGGGGTGGGGGGCGCATAGGACCACCTGATAACCGAGAACCCCGCGTAACCAGCGGTTATAGGACAATGACACCACACAGGGAACAGTTAGTCCTGGAAAAGAAAGGAAAGGGCCTCGGACGTAACAGGGA
Source organism: Canis lupus baileyi (assembly GCF_048164855.1). Taxonomy (NCBI): domain Eukaryota; kingdom Metazoa; phylum Chordata; class Mammalia; order Carnivora; family Canidae; genus Canis; species Canis lupus. The sequence continues at coordinate 39,158,083 of NC_132864.1, forward strand.
CAGACGCCCCGCTCTGTGCCTCCAGCCGGCCCCCTGGGCCCCGGCCTGCGCGCCCCCGCGACCCTTCTGGGGGCCGAGCCCTGTGCTGGGCATGGAAGGGGCTCCCCGCGGACGCAAAGGTCATTGCTGTCCTGGATGCTGGGCCGCAGCATCCCGAGCCTGGGCCGGGGCTAGAAGGAGCTGCGCCGTCGGAGACACCAAGTAAGCAGGGCTTTTAGGGCCGCACCAGCCCCCCTGTCTGTGTCTCGGCAGCCGAGCGGGAGATCGTGCGTGACATCAAGGAGAAGCTCTGCTACGTGGCCCTGGACTTTGAGAACGAGATGGCCACGGCCGCGTCCTCCTCGTCCCTGGAGAAGAGCTACGAGCTGCCCGATGGGCAGGTGATCACCATCGGCAACGAGCGCTTCCGCTGCCCGGAGACGCTGTTCCAGCCGTCCTTCATTGGTAGGTCCCCGCGTCCCCCCGCGACGCCAGCCGCCCGCGCCCGTGGCCGTGAGCAGCCTGGCGGGTGGGGCCCGTGCCAGGCGCTCTTCCAAACCAGGGAAGGGGGGAAGCGTCGCGTTTGGGGAGAACAGGAGGCCAGGGCGGTGTTCTCTCTGGGCGAGTGGGTCCGTGTCCCGTCCCACCCAAAGCACCCGTGATGTGGGGGGACGCTGAGCAAGTCAGACGAGGGCGCGGATGGACGACAGGGCAGGGCCGTGCCGGATGCCTGGAGGTCGGGAGGCGCGGGGGCTGGGGAAGAAGCGAGGGGGCCCCTCCCGCCTTACACTGATCTTGGGCACCCATGAGCACGGGGAGGGGGCCCCGGGACGGGGCTGGGTCATGGCCCGCGTGTCACCTGCAGGCATGGAGTCTGCCGGCATCCATGAGACCACCTACAACAGCATCATGAAGTGTGACATCGACATCAGGAAAGACCTGTACGCCAACAACGTCCTCTCGGGGGGCACCACCATGTACCCCGGCATCGCCGACCGCATGCAGAAGGAGATCACCGCCCTGGCGCCCAGCACCATGAAGATCAAGGTAGGGCCGGGGGCGGGTGCCACACAGGGCCGCCCGCAGCGCCACCGCCTCTCAGGCGCTGTGATGACTCAGTCCCGCTCCCAGGGGAAGCGAGGTTGTGTCGCCCACGGTTCAGTCCGGGCACCCTTGTCCTCCAGCTGCCGTCGGGACTGAGGTGCAGCGGAGCGCCCGCGCGTGCCGGTCCCTTGACGCTTTATGGAGACGCCTGTTAGATGCAGGCGTGCGACACGATTCACGGTTGCACTTGTGACGCAGTCGGCACAGCGTGCCCTGATGATTTCTGTCACCTGTCTTTTTTTTAACTTAATTTAAATATTTTTATTTAGATTTATTTATTTATCCATGAGAGACACTGAGAGGCAGAGACACAGGCAGAGGAAGAAGCAGGCTCCATGCAGGACTCAATCCTGGGACCCCGGGGTCACGGCCTGAGCCCCCCGGGTGTCCCTCCATCACGTTATGTCCCTTTCCCGTCACAGAACTAGCTCCTCTCCCGTCCCAAACAGCACGAGTGATCGGGGAGCCAGACCTACCGCCCAAGAGGCTTAGAGCCGCAGCTTCTGTCGCCCTTTTCCACTAACTGGTCACGGCTCAGGGGCCGGGGGCTGCCGGACGGTCGCCGCTCTGTGCGGCCCTGCTGCTGGTGTGGGTGACGGAAGCACAGGACCCCCCAACGGCTGCACCCGGTCCCAGAGCCCCCAGAGCCCCTACACCGTGTGCCGTGAGTCTGGCCGAGGGAGCTCAGACATCAGAGTGCCCTTGGAGGCCCGGTGGCCTCTCAGAAGCTGTTGTCACCATGTGATGCCACAAGCTAGGCGGGTACTGCGCCCCGTGCCCCGGGGAGGGACACACACGACCCAGATCACAGTCCCCATTATGCACACTCGCTTCCTCTGTGTGCGGACGACACAGCACAGAGAGAGCTGGACCGGGGCCCTCGGCCCGCCCCCAGGCTCTGAACCCCCACACACTGAGAGGACGCTGCCTCCAGAGGTCGGTGTCCCGCCGGGACGCCCCCTCCCTCCCTCGTCTGCGGGTGAGACTCGCACCCAGCGCTGCACTCATGACAAAGCGGCCTGGGTGGGGTGTGGTATAGACGTGGTGGCAGCCAGAGCCGCCAGGCCTGCTGCTCCAACCTTGGCTTCTCGAATAAAGTGAACGTGGAACTCAGAGCTCCAAGGAGAGGAGACTCACTAAAAATCTGGGGCCCCTGGTGGCTCAGCGGTGGAGCGGCTGCCTCTGGCCCAAGGCGTGACCCTGGAGTCCCGGGATCGAGTCCCGCGCCGGACTCCCCGCAAGGAGCCTGCCTCTCTGTGTGTCTCATGAATAAATAAATAACATCTTAAAAATATAAAAATAGAGGAAAATTACCCCCAAATGAAAAGTTTGCTTCTAAAGCAGAACAAAACAAAACAATAGCTGGGCGAGGTCCAGGTGTGACTAGGGGTCTAATAGGGTGACCCTGTCACTTACTGACCCTTCCCTCAGGCCTTCTGTCCCCATGTAATCAGCTTGAACCCAATGCTCTCTGGAGTTCGAGGCGACCCGGGTAAACGCTTAGCACAGGCCCAGGCACGCAGTAGGTGCGCACCGGTATCAGCTACCTGCATGGAGAATAAGCGTCCAGGCAGAGCTGGGCGGTGAACAGCAATCAGGCCTTCCCCCAGGGTTCCATAAATACCCGGGCCCGTTGCCCAGGCGTCCACGTTGGTTTCCACTGAAGTGTCTGAGTCGGGAGTGGAACTGGGGTTCACTCGGCTGCCGCTGTGTTTGGGGGTCACCGCACACAGCTGGGGCCCCTGGCTTGATCCACCGTTCAAGGGACATGAGCATGCCCTGCAGGTCAGGCCGGTGCAGCACGGAAAGCTGGCAGCGCGGCTCCCCGGGACCCACCCCGGGGACCTGGGGGACCCAGCCCTGCCATGGGACATGGTGCATCCCAGTGGACTCGAAGCGGTGGGAGAAGCCCTGGGTAGTGGGTGCTCAGGTGCCGCTGTTGGTCTCTGCGGAGAGCGCGTGTCGTGCTGAGTTCCGGGCACAGCTTAGGGGGACAGAGCCATCGTCAGGGTTCTGGGGGGAGGCCGTGCAGGGGGTAGGCGCACCCCAGCGGTGCGGTGTTCGGAGGTGGTCGTGTAAAGCTGCAGAAACAAGCGTGCTCACTGGAGAGTCTCAGCCCTGGGGTTGGGGGCCGAGCTGGGTAGAGTCAGGACGGGGCCAGGGTCGGCTGCCCCCCGCCCGCTGTCCCCGCGTCCCCGGAACTTGAGCGAGGTCCGGCAGCCTGGCCGGCGGGGGAACGCAGCCCCGTCGGGCGCACTAACCGCGCTCCTCTGTCGCCCCGGCCGCAGATCATCGCCCCTCCGGAGCGCAAGTACTCTGTGTGGATCGGCGGCTCCATCCTGGCCTCGCTGTCCACCTTCCAGCAGATGTGGATCAGCAAACAAGAGTACGACGAGGCCGGCCCGTCCATCGTGCACCGCAAATGCTTCTAAGACGCTTCCTTGCTCTGTGTCTGGCGCGCGATTGTGAACGTTCTGTGGAATAATGCCTTCCATCCTTTTCCAAATCATTCCCAGCAAAGCTCTGACTTGGTACCTGTGTGTTTTTTTAAATAAATCTGCAGTACGTTACTGGTTACCTGCAGGCCTGGCCTCTGGCGGCGCGGGGTGCACCTGCTTCTGAAGGTGCCTCCGGGGCGCGCCCGCTAGGACGCGGCTCCCCCAGCTAAACGTGGCTGCGCAAAGATCTGAAAGTACACGGGTGTGTGTGTGTGTATGTGTGTGTAAACGGGAACGTGGATGGAGGCGTACGGACAGGACCACCCGGGCTGACTTGCTGCTTGCCAGCCGTGACCCAGCGTCGCTGTCCTGCAGGCTCGGTCCTGGGTCCGGGTGAGCGGGAGCAGTAACTCCGTGTTACACGTACGCAGATGCACGATGTCAATATGCACACGAAACAATAAATACACACATTTCCTCCACCTGCGGTGGGGTCGCATCCGACAAACCCAACCTGAGTTAAACCACCGTTCGGTCGACGTGCGCTTCAGGCACCTGACCCACCGAACGTGGCGGATCGGGCCCGGCAGCCGGGGGGTGCTCAGCACTCGACAGTGGCCCCCGGGTGGGCAAAGCCCCCTGACTCCAGCCTGTCTTACAGAGCGGAGCGTTGGCGAGCCCGTGGCTTACGGAATACTGCGAAGTGAAACACAGGACGTTTGCGCGGGTCCCAAACGGCGGGACGAGCGTCGGCTGCTGGCCCTGGGGGCCGTGTCCCCGCGCAGCCTCAGCAGACAGCCAGGTTCAAACCCAGAGTACAGTCTCTACCGCATGCCCCTTGCTTCCACATCTTCATAAAGTCGAAAAATCTTAAGCAATGGTAATGAAAGTAGGACTTTACGTCTTTCAGGGAAACAGATTCTCAAAAAAGCAGGACACGCTGCTGTGAAAGCTCATCGGTTCCTTTCTCCCGATCAACGTCTGTTTGAATAAGTGGCTACAGACACACATCAGAAGGGCCGGGATGGGAAAGCCAACAGGCCCTCCGAGGACCCCTGGTGCCATGACCACACTAGGGCCTTAGACGTCCCCTCCTCATCCGTTCTTCAGAACAATGTGGGCACGCACTCACCCTGCCCATTGTACGGATGAGGAAACCAAGTGCTCCCGTGACATCATCACATAGCGGAGCCATCACCTTCACCTTCTCTTCTACCCGCTCGGCCCGAGAGGTCTAAAGACGCGCGGAAACACCTTCTGTACCTGTGAGGGCCTCCTGTGTGTGAGAGTCTTGGGAGGCGGGGTCTCTGTCGAATGCAGCATCTTCCTTCAGAGATTTACCCAAGATTTAATGCCTGTTTTACCCAGAAAATCCAAGCTTTCCGTGGTCTTCTCTGGCCTGGTAGCTTGAGCTAATTAACACCAATCCTAGAACAGTGGGAGTTGGCAGGTGTGGGATACGGGCCCAGCCCTCTATAGGACGCCCTCGTTTTATCCTGAAGCGACCCTACAGAGGTGGTTTTCTTACCGCCTTTTGCCGGGTGGAGTGACTGAGACCGTGGGTGGACCTACCACTACCATATCCTACAGGCAGAAAGGGGCCCCTGGACCTTGGTTCCAGGCCCAACTCTAAGCCACTGGGCCAGCATCCCCAGGCATAGGCTGCGCAGGGCAGCTTCGGTGGGGGCTCACTGGAAGCGGGCAGTTCCTGGATCATAGCCGAAGCCTGCTGAGCTAGAGTCCCTGGCGCCGATCAGATCACTCGGATGCTCCTTTTGCATGTCAGAGTTTGAGAACCACCGTCCCGTGTGGTGTCCCGTGTGGCGATTGAGGCTCCTCAACCGAGCCGGGGAACCAGGACCGTTCAGCAAATGGGCATCCGTGAAGTGGTCCTTCCCCGTGTGAGCGCTCCCAATTTAGATCTCCGCTTACCAGGCGAGGGCTCTCCAGACCTACTAGGATGGAAGCTGGGGCTTTAGTGCGGATACCTGCGGCCAGGAGGCTTCTGGAACTCAGGCAGAGATCACCGACCACTCCCGTCGTCTCTGCAAGGTTCACCCAGGTACAACCAATCTGCGGCGCCAGGGCACTTTGCATCCACCACCGGAGGACGCGAGCTCTTGGGTGCAGGATTGAGACCACGGCCAGAGGCAACGAGCGGGGGAACCAGGACCATTCAGCAAACGGGCGTCCGTGAAGTGGTCCTTCCGTGTGAGCGCTCAGCTTTAGGGCCTGAGCGCTTGGCTCAGTCTTAAGTCAACACCTCTTCCCGAGTCTGCAGGACGTCCAGTGCGCTGAAGGGCTGGGCGGGTGGCACAGTCTTGTGGACGAGTCCCTTAGGACACACGACCAGGTGTATACCTGGCTGTTTCTCGAATCCCCTTCCTCTCCTAATAATAAGTAACGAGACTTTCAAACCCTTCTGGGACCACAGATCACCCCCATGACAGGCTCACGAGAGCATCTTCCTGGGCTTTGCGACACACAGCGGCCTGGCTGCAGGGAGGGAGGAGGCCGGCGGAGCCAACACGCATGGGCCCACCAGGAGCCTCCGCTGCACCTGCGCTTCTTCAAGGAGACAAGGAGGGGAGGAGGAGGAGGAGGAGCAGGAGCAGGAGGAGCAGGAGAAAGAAGAGGAGGAAGAGGAGGAGGAGCAGGAAAAGGAGGAAAAGGAAAGCGGAAGAGGAGCAGAAGGAGGAAGAAGAGAAGAAAGGAGGAGGAGGACAAGGAGGAGGAAGAGGAGAAGGAAGAGGAGCAGCAGCAGGAGGGGGAGGAGGAGGCGGGAGTGGGGCGGCCGTGGCTGCGGCTGTTCCCCGTCAGAGCAGGACAACCGGACGCGCGGTCCCGCCATCCCCGGGGACCAGGGTGACCCAGGGGCTGCCCCGAGGGCACCTCCTCAGGGAGGACGGCGCCAGAGGACACGGTCCGGAAAGGGCAGGCTGCACCCGCTGTGAGGGCCCCGGGCTCGGGGTGGGGGTCGGGGGGGGGGCAGCCCCGGGAAGGAGGGAGGAGGAGCCCCCGGGAGCGGAGGGGGGAGGGAGGAGGGGGCGGGGAGGCTGGGTGTGGTGGGTGTTGCCCTCCCCGCCCCTCCCCCCGCCCGGAGCGCACAGCCCCCTGGGAGGTGCGGGCCCGCGGAGGCCTCGGGCCGGGGAGGCCGGGCCGCGGGTCGGTGCCGGGAGCGCGGCCCGTGGGGTCGAGTCGCGGGCGGGCGTCCCCGGGACGGGCATCCTCCCGCTCAGCCGTTCTAGAACGTTCTCGAGGTGACGTCGCGGCCTCGGAGGCGCGGGGTCAGACGCCGGCCCCTCAGAGGCCGCGGCCCCGCGTGAGCCCGGCGCGCCCGGAAGTGCTGAGGAGCCGCGCAGGCTGCCCCGGGGCCCCGCCCCCCGCCCCCGCGGCCGGAAGGAAGAGCCGGAGGAGCCGGAAGAGCCTTGGCCCGCGACCCCGCGACCTTTCTCCCGGCGGGACGGCTCCTCAGCGAGGGCTGGGGCGGCTGGCGGCCGGGGTCTCGGGTCGGCGTCGCGTCAGGCGGTGTGGACGGAGGCCCGGGCGGCGCGGGCACGGACTGCGGGGACGGACAGCGGCCTCCGCCTCCCCGCGTCGCCGTGACCCAGGAGGACGCCGGGCCGGGGGGGGGGGGGGGGGGGGCGCCCGCGCCGCCGCCACGTGCGCACACCCCAGGTCACCGACGGGACGGGCTGCCGCGGCCGAGGGGCCTCCCCTCCCCGCCGGGCCCGACCGCGGGGTCACGCCCAGGACCGGGGCGCGTCGGAGGCCGGGACACCGCGGAGCGGACGGCTGAGGCGGCGGGCGCAACGGGGGAGGCCCGGCCGCGAGCAGCCCCGTGGCAGCAGCTCCCGACACCCCTTGAGGCAGGGAAGGCGCCGCCGCCTCAGTCCCGCCGCGTGTCCCGGGCGAGGCCGCTGGGGGGTGAGGTGCGCCGGGCACATCCGCCTCCCGCCCCGCCCCGCGCCCGCCGCGCCGTCGGCCTTGCCCCCGCACAGAAGTCCGCACGCCCCGCGACCCGGGGTGACGGCCCCTCCGGGCCCCGGGGACCCAGGCGAGTACCGCCCGGGCGGCGGAGCGGGCGACCCCCCTGACGCGGACACGTGCCTCCGCGGAGTCCGAAGGGCCCTGGGGCCGGACCACGGCCAGGGATTGGCCGCAGGCGCGCTCGGTGCGGGGTGCGCGGGGTCCGCGGGGCTCACCTCCCGGGCCGGCCTGCCCTCGCCCTCGCCCTCGCCCTCGCCCTCGCCCTCGCGCGGCCCCGGCTGCGCCCGGATTCTGGCACCTTCCTCGCTAAATAGGGAAACTCTCCCCCCCTGGATTCTCGCCACCACCTCCACTTCGTTAGCTTCTCCCTGATTATTCAAGCATACACAGGAATATGGGCTTTATGAAGTCCTTTTAATTATAAAAACAGTATAAAATTAAAATCATACGGATAAAACATAAATATAAAATATATGGGTTTAAAGATTCCCCCCCCCCCCAAAAAAAACAAAAACCTTTCTTTTTGAGAGATTTTTTTTCTTGGCAACCAGTACCTAGTATGAGTTCCTGAACTGGTGACTGTTGGGATCCTACCTTCTCCGTGGGTAAGCCCGTTAATCCACTTGAAGGCACTTCAGCACCAGATCACGGGGAAGAGAGTAACAGCTTCCACATTCTCACCGACGTGTGATCCTGGGCTTTCAGGGCGTGTACAACAGCACTTCCATAAAGCGTGACAAACGGATAAGGTATTTGCTTGTTGGCACCTGCCTTGTGATGTGGGTGCCTGTACACCCCCCCCATTCCACATGTTGAAATCCAGTCCCCAGTGTGATGGAGTGTGGAGGTGGGGCCTTCCGGCCTATTGCACCACGAGGGGGGATCCCTGATGGTGGGATTAGTGTCCTTCTCTGGGGAGACGAGCTTTCTCTACCTCGTGAGAACGTGGCCGTCTGTAAACCCGGCAGCCAGCCCCCACGCAGCCCCCAAAGGTGCCAGCCTGACCCTAGGCCTCCAGAACTGTGGGAAACGACCTGTCGTCTCAGCGCCCATGTCTGGTGTTTTGATCAGGGCAACCCACTGGGATACGCCTTCCCTCACTGAGGAGTCTCCTTGGACGTGAGTGTGATGAATCTCTGGGACCCCTGATGCAGCCATCCCCAAGGAGCACAGACGCTAGAAGAGGAGGCACATTCCTTGAAGGAGACTCTGCTGTCTTTGGAACAGAGAACACAGCAGGTGCCTCTATGAGGAACACGGAGCCGCATGTTCCCTCCCTTCCTCGATCGACGCCAAGCACACGACGTTTCTCAAGCATCCTCTGGACAGGAAACATTCTCTTGGAATGTGATCCCGTCACAACATGTCAGGCACGTGACCTGCTCTCTACGTTTTTGGGTCACCATGGCTGGTTTCCCAACCATGACCCCAGGCCCGGTCCCCACAGTCGTGATAGCACAGCTTCCATCGTGACCTGCGTGTCCACAGCGTGGAACAAGGTTGGGGGGGCCCAGAACCAGCCACGGGAGCAGCAACAGCATCCAGGAGCTGCTGCAGGAGCCGAGAATGACCACGGACGCCCTGCCCTGCTGTCCTGCGAGGGCCAAGGCCCATGGGGAAGAGGGTGACCCCTGCCTGGCAACCAAGAGAGTCCTTTCCAGAAAACCAGCAGCACCTTCAGCAAATATTTACGAGGTGCTGTGTGTGGCCGCTGCACTGCCGCGATACACTACCACCGCTGAGTGATGCAGACGACAGAAACCGGTTTTCTCACCGTTCTGAAGGCTGGAAGTCTTGAGATCAAGGGTCTGGTTTCTTCGGAAGCATTTTGCCTCAGGAGGGGGCGTCCTCTGCCCGTGTCCGCCCGGTCGGCCCTCTCTCACAGGACACCTGTCACATTGGGTCAGGGCCCAGTGGCCTCAGTTGACCTGAATCACCTCTTTAATCGTCCCACCTCCGATGCGGTCACATTCTGTCCCCCGCGGTCACCACTCCTAGGTTTTTCCTACTCCTCCAACGTGCCAACATAGTACACAAACCTCCCGTTCTTCTGTTTGATCAAAAAAATCCTTATTTTTTGATCCAGGTAAACGCTTTTATTATCCAGACACGGGTCACAAGTCCCCACCCACGCCTTGATAAAACCTAACGTCATATTTATGTTCCCTTATTCGGCTTGAACGTATTTTTCTGTAGTCCCCATGCCCTGCTTCGTAGACAGACCCTTTCCACTGCAGGTGCACCTTTCAAATTAATCTGTTAATCATTTGGGCTGCGAGGTAGGAGCTCCTTCTCTCGCTTCATTTCTTCTCCCTGTCACCCCGACTCTCACGGCAACAGGCCGTACGCTCTTATCTGAGCTTTTTGAATCCTCCTCTCAGGCGTCTCTGCTTCTCGTCTCAGCAGGTTAAGGCATCACGTGCTACCCCAGGCGTCTGGCACCTGCTTCCTGAGCAGAGGCTCGCTCTTCTGCTCCGTCCCCTGGGGTCCACCACAGATGCAGCTCCGAGCCGGACCTGCCCGACACTCAACGCAGGACGTCCCCATTGGCTGCAGCCGCGTTTCCTCTCACAGGTGGAAACGGCTCATCTTCGACCTCAGGGAAGGGTGGCAGAAACAGAGGGCTGGGCTTGGAGACCGCCTGGCACTCAGAACTTCTTGTTTAGAATCATGTTTTATAAGAACGAGGGGAAAACTAAATTCAGGGAAGCATCAAAAGCCCTGAAGACGTGCACAGACATTTCTAGGACTAGCAGACACACTGTTTGCAGCATCGTTTATTGTGTGGTCATGGAATTGGCGCGTTCACAGTTACTGAAGTTCACACCACTGTGATCGCCCTGCAGACAGAGCAACCTGAAAGGAAAAACTTCAAAATGCGCAAGAACAATAAATATCAAACGTTCTGATCTAAAATGTATAAATATAAAATATCAGTCATTTCAGGAAACGTCTTAAGAAAATCCCGCAACCTCAGGTCCAGGGACCGGTGTCCGGCGTCAATGGTGCTCGTCTTCAGAACACATCACCTTAGATCCAGCATGGTTATTTTTATGTCTTTTATCAACACATGTTTGCAGACCTAGGGAAAAAAAATAATTGGTTTTACGTCAGAATGTTTAACATGATTCTCTGCAGAAAGGGAATATGAATTTCCTAATTTAAAATGTTCCTAATTTTTGAAAATGTTTCCGATCAGAACAAATAAAATGGTGTTCATTCACTTCCAACAAACACACACATACAGAGGTTGCCAAGTAACTGTCATCTTAGGTAGATTCTGACTTTAATGTTTCTGTGATGTTACGGCTGGAGAAGCACCACGTGAGCAGTTAGAAAAGATATAGTCGGGTGTCCCTCTGGGGCTGTAGCAAGCCAGCCCAGACGTGTGGTTGCAGTTTTCACTGTTACGGAAACATTAATCTGTCGACACGGAGCAGAAGGATCCATGGGACAGTCATCTCATTTTCTTTAATCGTTTCCTCCCGGGGTCTGAGGAAACTAGCTTGTGAAGCGTCAGGACGATACATAAATGGAAAGGGGGCTCGTGCATGACTGACCGGCTGCAGGGATACTGGTGTTGCACGTGCAGTAATAGGGCAAGAAATCGGGAGTAACTACAAAGACCGATGACCTCTCAGGGTCAGGAAGCTCCAGGCGAAGCAGTGCAGCGTTTTAGGCCGTAGCGCACCCTCCCCGAATCCGTAAGGACAATAAATGAAGAGGTGAAAAGTAAGTGTGAACAACAGCCAGCACAGTGTACTCACGCTGAACAGCCTGGGGTCCTTGGTGTGTGGGTGAAAGCCCTTCTTTTTACAAGCGGAGACCTCAAGCATGCCGGCGTTGGTGAGCCTGAAAATGCCAGTGCTGTTTCCGGGTGCAAACAAAAGGGACAAAGTCAGAGATCGTTGGGCTGCGGGGGGCGGAGTCATAGGCAAGTCCCACGGCCAGCACAGACCCCCACGTGGGGCTGGGTCCCATGACCCTGAGGTCATGACCTTAGCTGATAGCGCGAGTGGGGCGCTTCACCACCTTAGCCACCTGCGTGCCCTCACAGTGGTCTTTCAGGCCGACTTTACCACAGGGGTGCAGATGGGGAGTCCCCGGGGGCTGACACTAGCTGCAGGCGCCCACTGGGCCTCAGGGTGGGGGCCGCGGACCCGAACTGTCCCGTGAGGCCGGAGAGGAAGCAGGCCCCGTGGGAGGAGACCCCAGGCGGCACCTACAGCTCCTGTTTGTAATCACGCGCGCTCCGTTCAAAGCAGCAGCACCTGCGTGAGTGGCGGCGGCTGCCAGACCTGGGCGTAGCTCTCCTCGCCGACCCCCTGCAGCGGCTCCTTCCCACCCCTCCCGACGGGCGGGCCCGAGGGGCCTGGGGCTCCAGGGGCAGGTGTCCTGCTGGCCTCGCGCATGCGGGGCCGCAGCCAAGGTTCCACCCGGAGTTGTCCGACTCCTCGGCTCATAATCTGTGCCTAGCGGTCACTGTCTCCAACCCTGTGGACAGGCTCTGGAGGTCACGAGCTAAGGCTGGGAAATAACCCCGTTTATGCAGCTGGCGATCACGCTCCCAGGAGCCCCGGGCATTCTGCGGAAAGGACCTTAAGTGACACCAAGCCTGCAGAGCCGCAGGTGGGGGCGGCGACCCTGCGTCCCCAGCAGAGAGCCCACGCCCCGCCTGCCGGCACCTGCCGTGGGCTGCCCCCGCCCCTTCGGGCGCGGCCAGCACTTACTCCTTGTGCTTCGGGGAGCAGACGACGGCAATCGCCTCGGGCAGCATGAGCTGGTAGGAGCAGTGGGTGTGCAGGTCCACGCTGGACAAGAAGGCAGTCTGCGTAGGATGCGTCTGCCAACAGGAAAGAGGAGGGCCTTACCGGGTCGTCGTCGCGGCCCAGGCCACACCGCCCTGCAAGAAGTCTCCAGGGACCAGCCTGTCCTTCTTGACCGTCACTCATCAAATCGGACTTTTACAAACGCTTCGCGCCCCCGTGGAACGACCACGATTGGGGAGGGGGGCCCTGGCTCGTGCCCGCGTGCTTCCTGCTTACTAGGGAGGCCAGGTCGCCACGCCAGGAGCCGGGGGAGTCGCCCCAGCACCCCGTCTTCCACAGGGGCCCGGCGCCTTGGGGTCAGTTGCCCATTGTGCTCACACAGCCGCTCAGCGGCACAGCTGGGGTCGAAACCCAGAGCGACTGTTGGCAAACCCGCGGCCGCGAGAGGAAGGCCTTTCGCGGGGTTACCACGCCGCACTGCGCGCCGTCCGTGGGCCGTCATTCCCTACAAGCAGGAGAGCAGAAGCCTCCGGGTGCCTGGAGACGGTCGGGGCTCATCCCCCCGGCAAGTGCACACTTGCACGGTGACAAGGACGGGGTCTGCATTGGGAAGTGTACCTTCCAGCTTTGGGGCCATATGCAGACTTGTGCTTCCAAGACACGGATTGGAGGCTCACACGAGTGTGAAACGCACGTGCACCCATCATGATCTTAGAATTCACAGTCAGCCCCAATTACTCTTGAAAAAGGAAAGGGACCCGTTTAATCAGGAAACCTGGGTCCCAGCAAGCAGTGTCTGGGTCCTGCGCCCGTCGCTCACTGGCTGTGTGACGCTGAGAAGGCCACTTAACCCCGCATGCCCATTTCCTGGGCTGCTCAAAGACAGTATTTCCTCATCAGGTCGCTGCGTTAAAATTAAATGTGGTCATCCACGTAAAATCCTCAGGACAGTGCCTAACACAGAAAGGAACCAAAATCGTCCGCTGCATCTGTTACTGTCTTTGCTGCCATTATTTTAATATTGTCTTGGTCTACAAAGACACAGGCCAACTGAGGACCGGGATTATCCCACCTTTTCTAACCCAGAGCATTCGTGAGACTGAGGACGAGGGTCTGCCCGCCTGCTGACCTGTGCAAACCCGCTGTCACCACGTGAGCCATCTATGCCAGCAGGGGTGGGGGTACAAACTGCCCAGAGGTCTCCAGGGCTCCGGGCGGCAGCGAGCGACTGTCGGACACACAATGCCCGGCGGCCCCGGGGCTCGCAGACTGAATGTGCACGGCGCATGCCCAAGCCCCTTCTTTCTGCCAGGAGCAGTCACGTGCACCCCAGAATAACCGCTCCTCCGTGGAGAGCGATGCAGCTGCCACCCCCACGGATAGAAGGACCAAGGCATGGCCATGCCCCGGACGCTGATGGCCGCAGGTGCCACTGGCTGCGATGGCGGGCCAGGCTCTGAGCGGGTCACCCCACGTGTTATCTCATTCGACTCTTAGACACGAGGAAAGTGCTGTGTTCACCTAGGAATCGTGCCACGGAATTCACGGACTCCTCTAACACAGGCCGGGGTAAGCTGGTTACCGTGACGGCTGCTCTGTGGATGGTGACACAGATGCATAGATCGCTTACCTAACGGGCCCACGTTCCTATAATGAATTCTGAGCAGAGTTGAGATCTGAACGTGGGTGTTTTCATTCATAAGCCCTTTCGGGGTACCTGGGGGGCTCCGTGGCTGAGCGTCTGCCTTCAGCTCAGGGCGTGACCCCGGGGGCCTGGGATCGAGTCCCTTATCGGGCTCCCTGCAGGGAGCCTGCTTCTCCCTCTGCCTGGGTCTCTCATGAATGAATAAGTCTTTAAAAAAAAAATTCATAAGCCCTTTCTCACGCCTACGATGGCCTGGTAGGTGCTGGAACCCAGGATTGCTCCACCGCGGCTGTTTACACAGTGGTACCTTCCTCCCTGGCCTGCGGGGGAGAAGCAGAAGGATGCATGGCCCCTGTTTGATATATAAAAACATCTGCTTAAAAGAAACTTTTTCCGGGGCACCTGGGAGGCTCCGTGGGGGGAGCGTCTGCCTTCAGCTCAGGTCGTGATCTCAGGTCCTGGGATTGAGTCCCGCATGGGCTCCCTGCCGCGTGGGGAGACTGCTCCTCCCTCTGCTTCTCTTTCTCATGAATAAATTAATAAAATACCAAAAAAAATGTTTTGGAAGTTCTCTTAGAACAACGCACTGTTGGCCCACGACAAAGAGAAAGAGAATATCAATATGTGTCTCATCAAGTCCGTTAAAAACCTGACGTGGGGGATCCCTGGGTGGCGCAGCGGTTTAGCGCCTGCCTTTGGCCCAGGGCGCGATCCTGGAGACCCGGGATCGAATCCCACGTCAGGCTCCCGGTGCATGGAGCCTGCTTCTCCCTCTGCCTGTGTCTCTGCCTCTCCTTCTGCCTGTGTCTCTGCCTCTCTAAAAAAAAAAAAAAAAAACCTGACGTGGTCCCCGTCAGGCCACATAAAATCATCGAAGGGGGTCACCCAATTTCTGTTTCTCTGTCTCGACACTGGACGGTGAGGGAAAAGAGCAGAGCAGAGCACTGCTCAATCGGACTTGGCAGCAGACCCAGCCCGACGCCGTGGAGACACTCATGGTGCTTGAAACCCAGAAAGAAGAAACGATTCCAAGGAAGCTCCATTTCCTCGAGGAACGCGGCCCCCGCCCCCCCACACCCGTGGAAAAGACACCGAACCCCGAGGCCCCACGTACATGGATCCAGCCCAGCGTGAGGAGGCCGTGTTGGTCCTGCACGCCGAATAGTTCCTCCACGTTCTCCACGTCGCAGTAGTCCGGCCCCGCAGACTGCTTTGGCACGATCACATGCGTGATGGTGAATTCATTGTGCATCTGAAAAACAAGTAGCGGAAAGAATAACCAGCATCTGAGAGAGAAAAACGGCAAGACCCCACAGGCTGAGCTGGAAGCAGGGCGTTTCACGGTGAGACGAGAGACGACCCGCAGCCCGCAGCCCCCGGCCACGGACCCTGAGAATCAGCCTCACACGTCACAGTGGCTGACCTGCCAGAAGTCTGGGGGCCGTTCTCGGGGGCCCGAAACCTATTCTCATGATGGAAAACGTACAGTAGACAGGAGTGAGCGTCCCGGGCTGGTCTGCGAGGGGTCAGTCAACAAACAACGTCTTGATATGTTACGTTTGCGGTGGAAAAACTCAGAGATCACAACAAAACAGCAAGTGCATTTGGAGGGGGGATGCTATGGGGAGTCCGTGGTTGTGCTGGGGGCACTCAGCGGTGTGCGGGGTCAAAGGTCTCGTTCGTATGTGACTGTACATAACTTCACGTCCTTCCCCAAATCTCTTCTGCTACTGAGTGGACTCACAGGGACTTAGTTCTCCACCATTAAGGTAATGTTTTGGGTTTGCATTTAGAGAAAAAGGAAAGCCCCCACATTACTGCCTTCAGGGGAAGGGGTGGCGGGGCTCAGGTGGGGGTGCTCATGCCGGGCGGGCTGTCCCCCCCGCGCCACCTTCCCTTGGGGCTGGGGCTCTCTTGCAGACGGGGTGCACATCCTGCGGCCTCCACTGCGGCTCTCCCCTCCACGCTCGTCACCCCGTCCTGGCTGACTTTATGCCTTCGGGCCCGGGCGAACGGCCCATCTCGGGATCGCCCCGACGTCCCAGAGGAGAGCACTGCCCAGTCCCCAGTGGCCAGGCCACCCCGTCCTCCCACGAGCAGGCCAGCCCCGCCGACAGGAGGCACCCAGCCGCTCCTTCAGAGGCGCCCCCGGGGCACTGCAGGGCCGAGGCCACGGCCACGCGAGGCTACGACCGCCGACAGCTGCTTCGCGCGCGGCTGTGTGATGAAGGAGGGAGTGGCGTGTGGACGGCAATGAACCATCAAGCCAACCAGGTAGGACCTATGTCTTGAGGGAGCATCCACCGCACGCCGCCGGGGAGGCGAACCAGGTGGCGGTGAGGACGCGGCAGGTGTGCGGCTGCTGTCACCCTGTCTCCTGGAGGACCAGGGAGGAGCGGGAGTGCGGCAGGGAGGACGTGTGCTCAGTGAAACGGTCGGTTAAGTCACGGTTCCCTGGCTCAGTGTTTAGGGGGAAAACGTGCCCGGACCCAAGTGACGCCACAAAGGGCACTTTCCACAAGACATGACTCGCCCTCCTTGCAGGTGCAGATCCAACGTGTCTTCCGTCGCTTGTCCTCCTTCTATATTCACATTATCTTTCATCACATATTTTGGATAAAATCCTCCGTAACGTAAATAGGGCCCGTGCTGAGAGGTCAGCTGGCCGAAACTACCAGCTGAAACTAAGGAAAACAGCCAAACCCTGGTCTTACTCTGCGCATTTCTGCGAAAGGGAGGCCAGACGACGCCTGCAGAGTTAACGACGTGACCGTCCGTCACAGTGACAGCTGCGGCGGGGGTGTGGTCTAGGGAATCCGAAGACCTGACATCCATCATTGTTCTTTATTTTAGAGATTGTATTTATCTTAGAGAGAGAGCGCGTGAGCGAGCAGGGCTCAGGACAGAGGCAGAGGAAGAGACCCTAAGTAGACTCCCTGCTGGATCCCATGACCTTGACATCATGACCTGAACTGAAACCAAGACTCGGACGCTCAACGGGCTGCACCGCGCAGGCACCCCGGGTCCCTCATTTTTCTAGACCGAGACTTAATACGTGGCTCGATGCATTTACGACTGGCTCCTGCGTCCCGTGTCCCGGAAGCGTCAGTCCGTTAGTGACGACAGCTGTCAGTGGACTACGTCGGCCACGTCGTCATGTGTGCGGCCCTCGGGGTGATTCTACCCTGCCGTGCTCGTCACCCGTCAGTGGCGCCCCCGCGTGTGTGCTGGGCGGGAGGACAGGAACACAGGCCGTACCAGTTTTCCACAGAGAATTCCACAGGTTTCTATTCCTCTCACTGTATTAGATTCCGCCAGCAGCAGAAATTTGTGGCAAAGGTCTCTCGGTAAAACTACACGCCGCAGGCCTTCAACCACTAAGTCTACGAGAGAGCAAAGGCAGAAAGAGCTAAAGACACGTTCCCGCGTCCCGGCCACCAGAGCTGCGTCGGGCCAAGAGAAATACAGGGACGTGGCGTCCCGGGTGCTCCCTGTACTTCCGCAGCCCGAGAGGCGAGCTCAGCGAGGACGGCGGGGCCGGGCCGGGACCACGCGGGTGGCGCAAGCCAGGCCCGCTCTGCCCCTACGGCGGACGTTCCCCGCTCGGCTCCCCTGTGACCCTGCGTCTCCGTGGACGCCGGGGTCGGTACTGGGGCGCTGATCTTAGCAGCGATTGGCGGGAGGGGAACGCGTTAAGCGGCTGCCTCTCCTGACTCCTCAGGCGACCGGAAGCAAACGCCATCCGGCCGCGTCTCGGGTGGGGCAGCCACTGCTGGGCTCCGGGAAGGGGGCGAAGCCGGGCCCCCGCAGGCCACCTGCCGGCCACAGCCCCCGCGCACGGCAGTCTGGGCACCGGCTTTGCGGGTGTAAGCGAAGGTCACGCAACCTGCCCAGCACCTTGCCTGCGGGTGTTCGCCTCTAACGCTCCCGCGGCTCAGGGTTGAACACAGGCCAGAAACCGAAGGCTTGCAATGCCCCCGCCCCCTCCCCCCGTCTCTGTACCGGACGCTGCAGGCCGCGACCCGAGGGCTGCGCCAAGGGGCAATGACACCGCTGCGCGCTCGGGTCCCGGGAGGGCCGCCCGGGGACGGTCACTTACTCTGCACGGCGCTCAGGGTGGCGGCAGGCTTCAGGGCCCGGGTCACGGGCGGAGAGTGGCCGGCACAGCTGGCGGCGCGGCTGGGAGCGGGCAGGTCTGCGAAGGCACCGAGCAGGGACTCGTCGCGCTGCGCGGAGAAGCAGGACACGGCGCCCCCGTCGATCTGCTCCGGCGGCGCCGGGCCTTCCTGGCTCCGCATCTGGCCCCGAGCTAATTCTTGCTTCTTGAGCTGGTCCTCGAAGAACAGGAACTGCTCCGACTCCAGCTGCTGCTGCCGCATCCGGGCCACCCGCTTCCTTTCGGCCTCGATCAGGCTCTGATGCTCCAGCTGTTTCAGGATTTCGGCCTTATACTTGTTCTGGAAAACGGGGTTGCAGAACAAGAGGTTAGTTTCCAAGGCAACGTCACCAAACTGGGACCAGCCGGTTCCAGGCTGGCGGCGGAGAGGCAGACGCTGCGATGTGCCCGTGGGGACGCGAGCGCCACGGCCAACGCCGTCCACCTGCTCAGGGCAGCAGGCCCAGGCTGCCCAGATCCCCCGAGCCGCGGCCGCCCAGCCCTCCGCTCCCCGGGGCTCCCAAGGACATCGCGGGGTCCAAACCCCTCCAGGCAGTATCTGGTCAGAGACTAGGAATCTTCAATTAGCTCCTCAGGTGTTTCTGATGAAAACTAGCTTGAGGGGGGTGGGCACCCCCTCGCAGCACCTGGCGGCCCCGAGCCACCGCGGTCTGGTCGGAAGGGCCGGGCCTGACTCAGCAGGCGCAGGGGTCCAACAAGCCCCGGGGGACGCCTGCCACCCGGGCCGTGCTCCGTCTCTGCGAGACGCCTCCCGAGGGAGCCCCGGGGATCCTGCCGGCCACTGTGACACACGGGCAGCATTAGGGCTGGCCAGGCCCTTCCGCCCGGGACCCTGCGGGGGGACGACCTTGCGCTCGCCGGCGTGAAGGGGGACCGGCCCGGGCCCTTCTCTCCGCGCGGTCGCCTTGCCTAAGCCTCCGAGATCATTCTCCTCTCTTCACCGGGCAAGTCGACCCGAGTCCTCACCCTCCGCACCTGAGGGACGCCCTCTCTGCCCCACAGCCGAGCCCTGCACTCCCAGCTGACTCGCAGCGATGTTCCCGGGCCGTGCTCGCAGTTCATGACACTGAGCCAAGGTGACAGCACGAGTGACAAGTCCAAAGCACACAAGCGCGCAATGGAACGAAAAGCAGAGCCACCTACACAACGATGGCAAACACGGGAGGAGCTCAAGCATTAAACTGGAGGTCCTAGAGACGGGCCGATGGCATCTCCAAGGCCTCTCAACCCGAGACCTCACTGTCGCTGTCCCTCTTTCTGTGGTGACGACCCAGAAGCCACCAGCCATTGGTGCTACGACCACATCTCATATGGTCAGCGGTTATTCCCTCTCAAGGCAACCTTGGCGTTTCCAAGGCCAAAATAATAAGATGCATTGGAAACCACCTCCCGTTCCCCTGCCTCCGCCGCCTCCAGTCACCACCAAAGAGCCGCCGCCCGCCCCATGGTCCCAGCGGCAAGAGTTGGTCAAAGGCTCCATTTAAATCACTGTAGGAAATTTATTTTCTAAAGCATCACATGATCAGATATTGCAGGGAAATAAAATTATGCCATGTTTGGTGCAAGCGCTTAACTTGCACGTCGACATGAATTTTTTATTGCTCTTCCATCACTGCGTCTTTAATTTTTAATTTAAATGCACATGACACTTGCAAAACTCACATGAAAATGAAATTCAAAAAATATTCGCACAGAAAACAGTCACGAAACAAATATACCAGTTGAACTTACTTTGCTTTGCAAATATTCTTGGTACTCTACATTATATTTCTTTAAAAGGTCCTTTTTCAATTCATCTGTCCTCGGGAATGCAATCTCCTTCAGTTTCTTTTAAAAATATATGTACACACATTGGTTAGCGGGATCCTCGGTACAGTCTCTCAGGTCATCAGCTGAGAAAGAAAAACAGCTGGCACGTGCGTTAGACATCAGGACACGAGTAACCGGAGGTGATGGTGGGAACGGAGCCCGTCTGCCGTGGCTCCGGCACACGACCCAGGAGGCCGGGGAGAGGCCGGGGAGAGCGGCGCCCCTTCTCCCCTTCTGTGAGGCCGGCAGGCGGTCCGCGCAGCACCCGTCCCCGGGCAGCGGGTCTGTGGCCACACACTCACCGCGTGCGGTCCGCGGGGCACCAGGAGGGACAGAGGCGCCCCGGGGGCCGGGCCGCCAGGCTCGGCCATGAGGAGGCACGGACGCCCCTGAGGATCCACATACCCCGGGCCGCCTCCCAGGTCCCCTCAATCGACAGGCTTAGGGGAAGGGCGGGGGATCCAGATCCCAAACGCCTTCTCCGAGAAAATCGGATTCATCCAAGCACCACCCTCCTTCTCAGACACGAGGGAACGGAGGCCCACGGAGACTCCAGGTCCTGTGCAGCAGTGACTGCCCGTTACCACCAGGATCCAAGTCCTCTGACTCTGGCCAGGCTCTTCCGCTAACACTTCCTTTCTCTTAATCTTTCGTCACCCGCCCGCCCCCTTCACTCCACAGGCATGAACCATTAGCTTTGGGAGAGCTTTATCCTACGGACAAAAATAAGAATAAAACTAACTGAGAGCAGGAGAGTCGGCTTGGGGGCCCCCGTGGGCTTGAACGAACGAGAGAACTCAGTGGAAATGCTACACGAGGCCTTGCAATGAGTGGCCCTTCAGATCAGCGTCTCCCGGAATTTAGGAAACGGCGGTGACCGTTTGACAGCATCTGAGCTCCTGGCGGCAGCCCCAGGCCGGACACGCTGGTGAGAGCCCGTCTCCCACTACCTGTAGGCCACGTGTCGTTGGGCGCTAAGATTTCGTGCTGTGGCCGACTTTGCGCCCACTGTCTTACCCCGTGTAAGAGTGACCCAAACTAAAGACAGACAGGTGGGAAACATTTTAAAAATATTATTTAAAAGGCTATAGTCTCAGCTAAAAATACCTGAAGCTCCATCAGTGGCCAATGTGGACGGTGAATACGTAACTTTTCAACTACCATCTTCCTTTTCCTTGAGACCTTTAGGCCACCCCTCAAATATTTGATCCGCCTTCAGCCAGTCCCCCACAGGACCTTCATAACACCCTGCTTTGGGGGTTCTACAGGACAAGAAGTAGAACTTCGGGGCCGCCTTAATAATCAACACCGATTTTCAAACGGTTTTTGGGCTCAGAACCGTATGGAAGAGTCCACCCCAGCCACAGTGACTCTCAGACAGTTCTGGGGCCTGGGACCACCTTCCTCGCCACCTCTGGGGAGAACAGCCAGCGATTCCTTCTTCACACCACAAAGCCACTGAGCACATTCTTGATTTTTTCTTTTCTCTCTCCCCCGACCCCGTCCAGGATTCAATTAGACATCCCATGCTGGCTCCGTTCAGTGATTAAAGGCCCAAGAAGAAATCGAAACATCTTGGCTAATGGAATGAATTTTCTGTGCTCGAACTCCCCAGAGGATGGGAGGAAGGAGGGGAGGAAGCGGAGGAGGAGGAGGAGGAGATCAATAAGGGAGCCTCCTGCAGCATTTGATCCCCCGGGGGAGCATCGACCCCACCTACCTTCATAATATCCTGCTTCTCGGGGACCGCACATTGCTGGTAATCTCGATGGCTGGGAAGCTTTTCCACGAACAAGCTACACAAAGAGAACACATCCTCAGCATTATGTGGGGGGAAAAGCTCCATGATGGGCGCCTCGGGGGGCTCAGCGGTGGGGGGTCTGCCTTCAGCCCAGGGCGTGACCCCGGGGTCCTGAGATCGAGTCCCACGTTGGGCTCCTGCATGTAGCCTGCCTCTCCGTCTGCCTGGGTCTCTGCCTGTCTCTCATGAATAAATAAATAACATCTTAAAAAAAAAGAAAAGAGCTCAATGATAGTTTAATTTTTTTGTTTTTAGGGTTTTTTTTTTTTAGACTTCATTTATTTTAAGAGGGGGGCTGCTCATGAGCAAGGGGAAGGGCCGGGGAGTGGGGAGGGAGAGAAGCAGACTCCCTGCTGAGTGCGGAGCCCTCGAACTCACAACCCTGAGGTCACGATCTGCGCCTAAATCAAGAGTCCGACACTCAACTGACTGAGCTGCCAGGCATACCATCTGTGACGGTTTCTAACAGAACGACACTCCTTTTCTAAAAGAACATCCTTGACTCGTTACTGTTTCACCTACATTCGTTCCATCAGCCTTTCCACCAAGGGCCGGGGTGGGTGTGATCTTGGTGTCACAGGGGAGCAAGCTCAGCGGATGAAGCACTAAGAGGGTCAGGATGCTCCCCACGCCCTGGCCCTTGTCAGGTCCTGGGCACCCCCTGATGCCCCCCAGAGCACCCCGCACACATGTGCCGCTGGCAACACAGAGGATTTGTAGAAATGTCAAGAGTCGGGAAGACCAAGGTCATCTGTGCTCACCACTGAAAAAGACTTCGACCCCTGACGAAGCAGGAGCGGCCTGGGGTCTGTGTCGGATCCTTAACGGGAAGCCCACTAAGGGACACGATGGCCAGAGTCCCTAGTGGATTACGAGGTGCTAATTAGGAGCCCACTACTTTTCATCACCTTTTCGAGGAACAAAGGACAGCAGAGGTGAAGGGAAATCCTTAGAGCAAACCACATGGATCACATCCCCATGAAATGAAGATTTGCATCGCCAGGCGCAGGGATTCTGGGGTTTGGTCCTTACTGAGCAGCCCTAACCCGTAGAAGAGCGTCCAGCCCACAATCTGCGCTCAGTAGACATCTGTTCGGGGCCTGAGGAGTCCTTCCTCGATGGATCACGATGGGCCGCGGATGCCATCTCTGCTCAACTAATGGGGATGCCTCCGTCGCCAGTGTCCTCTTGCTTAGTTCCCCCGGGAACATGTGCAAAAACGCCAGCAGAGGGAACCAGACCCGGGCAATCGGTCACTTAGGGCTCAGAAACTCAGGTTCTCGGGTAACGCGTATTGTCAGGGATGCCCAGCTGCTTCCCGTTGCACACGACCTGTGGGCTCCCTAGAAGCCAGGGGTTGCCCAGGCAGGCGAGTGCTGCCAACCATCCCCCTCTGTGTTCTCAGGCGAAGTGAGGCAGAGACCTAGGCAGACGGGAAGCACGCTCTGGGGGCCCGACATAGGACTCAATCCCGGGACCCGGGGGTCATGGCTGGAACTCAAGACAGATGCTCAACCGCTGAGCCCAACCCCAACCCACGCCCCCTCCCCGTCCCCTGAGCCCCCCGGGCAGGCCCTGGGCCCAAGGCAGACTCTCCACCCCTGAGCCCCCGGGTGCCCCTAAATAAATCTTTAAAAACCCACTGACTTAGAGGGCAGCTGAGGGCTGCTCCCTGCCCGGAATCGGCCCGTGGTGGGACGCGGCCCGGCGCCAGCCCTACAAGCGCGGGTACAGGGTCCGCGGCGGCCCGGGCGCCGTGGCCGCATCTGGATAAGCTCCTGCCCACGACGCTCCCGCTCCCGTGCGCAGAGCAGCGCGCCACACGCTTCCCCGGGAGGCCGCCAAGGACAGGGCCCTGGAAGCCACTTCTCTGGCCGAGCGAGGGGACGGCGGTCCCGGAGCCCAGGGAGGCCGCGGGGCCCTGCGCACAGTACCCGGCAGCGTAAACCCCGCCACTCAGCGCGTCTGGAGGTCGCGGCCGCGGGGTCGGGCTCGGGGTCGTCCCGCGTCCCCGGCCCCAGCAAGGCGCCTGCCCCCCACGCGGCCCTGGGCCAGGCTTCTCAGGCCAGACTTACGTTATGAATTTATTGTACAGGACAAAGGCGTTTTCCAGGTTCCCCTCCTCCAGGTACACAGACGCCATCCTCTCCATCTCCACCCCGGACCGGAAGTAGCGGCGCGGGGCGATGTCCTCCGTGATGGCGATGTTGGCCCCGAGCTTGCTCAGGGCGCGGACGCGCTCCTCTGGGCTCAGCGACACGTCCGTGTGGTCGGGCAGGGCCGCCAGCCTCCTCTGCAAGGCAAGGCCAGAGGCCCTGAGCCCCAGCAGGCGGCGCGGCACGGCGACCCCGCGCCTCTCGGGACGCGCAGGGGGGGACCCTGAGGGGAGGCGCGGCCGTGCACCCCGGGGAGCCAGCAGGGTCCCCAGTGGCGGCGCAGGTGCTGCGGTGCGTCCCCCTGGGGCGCGGGCGCGGCCACGCATGTCCTCACAGGTGAGCCCCCCGGGCCGGGAGAAGAGGGCGGGCGGGGGTGGGGGGCTGTCGCCTGCGCGGGGCCCGGGGCACCTCCAAGCCGCGGTCTCCTTCAGGGTCTCCAGGGATGGGCGTCCCTTGCACAGCAGGCGCCTTGGGGACCCCTGCGGCCTCGGCCACTGAGCCCCCCCGCCCAGTCCCAGAGCAGCCTTTCTGGGCAGAGGGCCACCTCCTTTTCCTTTTTTTTTTTTTTTTTTTTTTTGGTTTTTAAAGATTTTGTCTATTTACTTAACAGAGAGCGAGGGATGGAGGGCACGAGCAGGGCGGGAGCCGAGGAGAAGCCGGATCCCCCCCAAGCGGGGGGGCCCGAGGCAGGACTCGATCCCAGGACCCCGGGGTCACGCCCTGCGCCCAGGGCAGACGCCGAGCCGCGTGGCCGCCCCCCTCCGATTTCTTTTTAACATAAAAAGGCTCTGCGAGCGCCCGAGTGCTCACAGCCCGTGACGGGCACAGGCCCTGGCCGGGGACAATGCGCGGGATCGCCCGCAGAACCAGTGACACGAGGTCACACGCTTGTGTTTTGTGCGTGAAAATAGCATCTGCACACGTCCGGGGAGAACACAACGTGCGCCCCGGGGTACCCGCTCAGCGCAGAGGCCGGCCTCCGGGAAGGCCGAGGCCAACAGCTTTCTGTCTCCTGCTGCCGGCGGCCTCCTGGCGGGCACCTCAGGCTCGCGGGCTGGGCAGCAAGGCCTGAGCCCTGCGGGGGGCGGCGGCCACGTGCGACCCTCGGGCCGGGGACCGGCTGCGCTCACCCACGGCGCGGCACGGGGGCCGGGAGACACCCCCCGGCGTGTCGTGAGCCGGCCCTGCACCCGGGCGGCGACCCCCTAGCGACAGAACCAGAGACCCGACAGCTGCTTCTCTCGGTGGCCCCTGCGGTGGCGGGGAGGGACCCCTGCGGAGGCGTGCCCAGGACCCCTGCCGGTCCCCAGCCCAGGCGGCCCCAGCGCCCCGCTGCCTCCCCTGAAGGCATCCTGCGACCCCTCACGGCCACGGGGCAACCTGGAGCCTCCAGGGCTCCATCACCGACAGCAAGGCGCCCCCGGATCCCCACTCCGGCACCTGGAAGCAACTGAGGCCCGGTGCGGGGGGTGGTGCTGGCCGCAGCACCCACAGCAGCTCCTCCTCCGGCGCCACCCCAGCTCGGGGCACGCTTCCGAGTAGCCAACCTGCCGCACCCCCACAGGCTTTGGCCCGGACGCTGCCCCGGGCAGGGGTGCAGCTGCGGGCACTGGGGGGCTGCACGTGGCCTGGGCCACCGCTTGCCCCTTGCGGTTCAACCGACCGCAGGGCCCCAGTGACATCAGAAAATGATCGGAAATTTTTAAAAAAACTAACTCTGGAAGTAAGCACGTTTCCAAAGGGGGTTTCCAGCCCCCGGGACGCGCACAAGTGGTCTGCTCACTTTTCACTACTGCACGGCCTGCCCCGAACGGTGGTTATTTGTGCACAGCGTCCACCCAGCCCTGCTCCCCAGGACCGTCCCTCGCAGCACAGGCGCTGAGCACGGAGGGACACACGGAGACGTGCAAGGCGGACAGAACCGGGTTCTCTTTCTCCCTGAAAGTAAAAGTAAGATTTCCGTTTCCTGCACTGACTGGTCCTAGCTTCCCAGACTCAGAAGTGATTTCAGAAGGAAACTGGGAAAGAGCCTAGTGTCTCCGTCGACCTAGAAGCTGGGTTCGTGGATCTCGAAGGAAAATACAAAATCTCCCGGGGAGAGGCCTTCGTGCTCCCTTCACGGTGGCCCGCCATGAACATTTCATCGTCCCTGCAGGACGCCCTAGAAACCCGCCGGCCGCCGGAGGCGCGATGGGGCTCAGCTGCCAGCGTCAGGGGCAACCGAGCATCCTGGAGGATGCCGCGGGCCGGGGCCTGTTTGCTCTGCGGTCCCTGATCCTGCCGGCCGTCGAGGGGTGACGGTCAGGCCCGCGTGCGTCCATCAGGCCCCAATGGGCTGAGGGCGTCCCACATACTGCTCGGCTGTGCTGTGTGCAGAACCGGGCCACCTCCCCGGGGCGACTGGGCCCCCCGCATGTCCCTGAGCCCCCGGCCCGGCGCCCTCGGGCTCCTGCTCTTTGTACAGCCACTGCACGGGCATGATGGGCATAAAGGGAAGCGCGACACACGTGTGGGCACACGGTCCCACCGTGCCCCGGAGCCCTGGGCCGCGGGGTCAGAGGCTGGCCGCACAGCCTGCGCTGCAGGCACCCACGGCCGGGACAGAGGACAGCACCCGAGGGTGGCCTGGTCCACTGCAGGCTCGCACTCTTGTGGATCAAAACGAGTTATTTAGCTGGCTCAGGAGCCACTTGGCAGAGGGCTGCGCGCAGGGTGGACGCCGCGCCGCCACCACCTCGGTTCGCACCTGCCGATTGGTCGCTGGGGCTTTAGGCCCCACGGGGGCAGCAGCGGGCGCCACATACCAGGGAGGCCACGGTGAACGGCTGGTCCATGTCGTCGGCCGCAGAGGACCCACTCGCGCTGCGTCCCGGTCACTTCATCTGCGCAGAGACAAGCAGAGCCACAGTTACTTTCTGAGCATCCGACCGCGGAACACAAACCGCAGGGACCGTGCGCCCTGAGTGCTCGGCTGTGGGGGCCTCGCGCCGAGGATGGACCCCAGGACGGAGCTGCAGGACGGAGCCCGGGACGGAGCCCTGGGTGGAGCCCAGGATGGAACCCCATATGGAGCCACAGGATGGAGCCGCAGGACGGAGCCCAGGACGGAGCCGAGGCCATAGCCAAGGCCAGAGACGCAGGATGGAACCCAGGACAGACCCCAGACAGAGCCGCAGGACAGAGCCCAGGACAGAGCGCAGGATGGAACCGCAGGACGGAGCCCAGGACGGAGCCCAGGACGGAGCCCGGGACGGAGCCCCGGGATGGAGCCCAGGACAGAGCCCGGGATGGAGCCCAGTACAGAGCCCAGGACGGAGCCCCAGGACGGAGCCCCGAGACGGAGCCCTAGGATGGAGCCCGGGACGGAGCCGCAGGAGGCCATGGACCCTCTTCCAAGCGGACCTTCAGGAGCGGCCGGGGGACACGCGGCCTGCTGGCACGCTGCTGCGCTCCCGCACTCAGGACGTGGCTCCAAGGGACAAAGGCCAGGCTGTGGGGGCCGGGAGCCTGGAGCCGGCAGGTGGAGCCCTGCCTCCGGGTCCCCAGGGTGTGGCACCTTCCCTCTGAGTGTGGACGAGAGGCGGCCGACTTGTCACCGAGGGACCTCACCTGCATGTTGGTGTGATGCCCCGGATGAGGGGTTGTGTGGATGTAGGAGGATGTCTAACCAGCGCACCAACTCCTGCTACAGAGAGCTCGGGGCGGGCCTGGCCTAATCAGGTGAAAGCTCTGGGGGCCCAACAGCTCCCCTGCCGGCCCTGCAGACTCAGCCATGGACATTGCTCAGCTGCAGGATCACGGATGCACCCCCCTGCCCCTCGGGAGTCGAAACAGCCCCGATGAGCCCCTACACCTGTCCCCCAGGTGGGCACCGAGCGGAGGACCCGGCTACAAACCCACAGGTAGTAAGTGCAGGTGACGGTGGCAGGAACGACTCAGGGCCTCCCGAGAACTCAAGCGGGTCAGCAGGCGGAGTGGGGTGCGGAGTGGGGTGCCCGGGAAAGTCCCTTGCACACCCGAGGTGACGAGTCTCAGCTTTTGTTGGGACCGTTATGGAGCCTGGGGGAGGGGAAAGTGGAGGGTGGAGGGGGAAGTGGAGGGGGGAGGGGGGAGGGGGAAGTGGAGGGGGGAGGGGGAAGGGGGAGGAGGAAAGGGGGAGGGGGGAGGAAAGGGGGGAGGGGGGAGAGAGGGTTAGAGAAGGGGAGATGGGGAGAGGGGGAGATGGGGGTGAGAAGACGGGGGTGGGGAGACGGGGGTGGGGGGAGGTGGGAGGAGGGAGAGGAGGGGAGGGGGGAGCAGGAGCAGGCAGGCAGGAGCGCCCATCAGGAGTCCGAGCCGTGGCAAAGCAAGAAGAGAAAGGCAGCGTCTCACTGGCTTAGCTGAGTCCACGCCGCACAGATGCCCCCCACCTCGAGGCCGGGTCCGTTGGGGCAGCGGGATCCCCGTCCTGCCCCACCCAGGACCAGCAAACAGGGCCTCCATCAGGCCCCCTTGCCCGGTGCTCCGCTGGGCCACCTGCACGTTGGGTGCCGGGTGCAGGGGAGGATGAGGAGGAGCCTGAGGAGGACGGAGAAGATCAGGGAGGATGAGGAGGGTGGGGAGGACGGGGAGGATGGAGAGAGCGGGGGAGGATGTAGAGGGCGGGGGAGGACCCCCTGGGGCGAGAGGCAGTGCTGCCACCACCTGCAGTCACACCTGGGCTCCTCTGGAAGTGCAGGCTCCAGGCTCGGCGGAGGCAGGGTGACGGCAGAGGCAGGGTGACACGGCCTTCAAGGCCCCGCCTGCCCCGCAGCCGCCCCATCCACCTGCCCGTCCGTCCACCTGCCGTGGGTACCTGCCGTGCTCTTCCAGGCTCACGGTCTGCACGGACACAGGGTGCCCCTTGCGGCGGCTCCAACCCCGGCAAGCGTTCCACAGGAGTGCCCAGGGTCACCTGAAGCCGCCCCTACCTCCCTGCACCCTGGGGGGCACCTGGCTGTGACCTCACCGCACCCAGCGCCGCTGCTGCCCCAGCCCCTCCCCGCGTGGCCGCCGACACCCAGCTCGCTCCTGCCTACACGGCCTTCTAAGGGGGACAGGGGTGGGGGCGGGGGGGCCTGGATTGCTGGTCGAGCTGAGCTGTGAGCACTGCCCGCAGGGGGGAGCCGGGCAGGAGCCGCAGGAAGCCCTGAGCACCCCCAGCTGGGCCCAGGGCGACGGCACAGGCGGGTCCCACTGGGGGGACGGGGCAGGTCCGCCTCCCAGCCAACACCTCACATTCCCCAGAGTCACGGCCCAAGAGCACGATTCCTCTTGAATTGGAGCCTGGGGTCCCAAAGGGAGGTCCAAGTGTCGCTCATGGCCCTGGAGGGCAGGGTGGCAGCGGCTCTAGATGCCACCCTGGGGTGAAAAGGGAGCGTCAGGGGTGCCTGTGGGGCTGCGGGGTGCAATGTCCACCTCGGGCCTAGGCCGAGTCCCCGGGTCCTGGGATCAAGTCTCACATCGGGCTCCCACCCAGGCTCCAAGGCCTGAGCCGGTCGGGCCCATGGAGCCCAGAGGTGCAGGGTCCCAGCACCGGGGCTCCCACCCGGGCTCCAGGCACAAACTGCAGGACCGCAGCCTCTCCCCCTGCACAGGGGCGGAGAAGGGCAGGCAAGGAGAAAGGACACTGTGTAACCCAGAGCCCGATGCTCGGTGTCAGCGACGGGCCACAGCACCATCCGCGTGCCCCGGTGAGGAAGCCCGGGCGCAGAACAGGTGAGCAACCCGAGCAAGTGGCGAGGCGGGGACTCCGAAGTAGGGGCAGAGGATCCCTGGCGTCGGCTCAAGCAGCATTTGATAGTTGATGCTGAAATCAGGGCAAGGCCGGTCTTGGTGCTTGGATAAGAAAGACAGGATGCGGACATGACATGTCACGCCTTCGATGACCTGGACCACGAACACAGGGAGGTGGCTGGCGGCGTGGGGGGCCGGGCGGCTGGGGAGAAACGTCACAGATTGGCTGGATGCTTTAAGGGTCATTGGAATATTCAGGTTTTCTGCTTTCTCCTGGAGCCCATTTTAGTTAGCTCAAGTTTTCTAATTGTGTCCCATTTTATCTGTTTTTCAAATGCAGATAATCAGAGCTCTCTTCAGACGGTCTCAATTATTCACGGGTCCCGGGGCGCCTGCGCCTCAGCCGGTGAGGTGTCAAACCCTTGGTTTCAGCTCAGGTCGTGATCCCAGGGTCACGGGCTCGATGAGGCTCACGCTGGGGGGGGCGGGGAGAGTCTGCTTGAGATGCTCTCTCTGTGTGCCCCGTCCTCCCCACTCGCTCTCAAATAAATAGATTTTTAAATAAGTAAATAGTGGGTCTGTAGTTATGCCTCCCTATTCATTCCTAATGCTATTTATGGGTTTTCCTCTTTCTTCCTGGGTTAACATTGTCAGAAATTTAGCTACTTGGCTAACGTTTTTTTTTCTTTTCTTTTTTTTGGAAAATGTTTTTCAAAGAATTAACTTTGGGTTGGTTCATCCTGCAACCTTATTTTTATTAACTTCTGTCCTTATTTTTATTATTTCATTACTCTCACCATATCTAGAATTAAGATACCAGTTCATTTTTAGCTACTTTTTTTTTTTTTTTTAAAGATTCTGTTTATTTGAGAGACAGTCTGAGTGGGGGCAGGACGGAGAAGCAGCCGCCCCGCTGAGCAGGGAGCCCGACGTGGGGCTTGATCCCGGGACCCTGAGATCGTGACCTGAGCCGAAAGCAGGTGCTTAATCAACTGAGACCCTTAATCCTCACTTCTTGAGGATTGTTCCTTGTTGTCTATGTTCTATGATTTGCCAGTAAATGTACTTAAGCAGAGAAAAGGAAGAGATGACACTTCAGTTCAGCATAACAACTATCTGATCCACAATCTTCTCTCTGCCAAAAAGATAAAAGGGTGTTGATTCCCTTCACTTATATTTTATGCAGAATGACTGGCTGGCTGTGGACTGACCGCCTGTGCTCATCCCATCAAGAGCCCCCCTCAGTGCTCAAAGGGCATTTCATGTGCTCACAAATGTGCTAATTTAGGATTCCATTTTTTTTTTCCCTTAATGAGACGGTCTGATTGATACGCATCATAAAACACTTAAGAGAATGAATTTGAGCTCTCGGGGAGAAATTCACATTTGTGCACAATTATTTTGTCATCTTAAATCCACATGAGCATGTTGATTTTGTTATTCTTCTAGAGAGGTACTAGAATTTCCTGGAAATGATGCCTTCTAAAAATAAGCCACCTCCCCTCCCAAAAAAGAAAAGAAAAGAAGCCACCCGTAAGCCACTCAGCTTTAATGTATATTTTAACATACTTCCCTTTTTTGCTGCAATAAGCTTGTAACAAAATACCATCCAGGAGTTATCTAATTCCACGAGGCACAGTGAGTCAGAATAAATTTTTAAAATAACATCATCTTTTTGCCTGCCAGTTGCCTGAAGCTCAGAGATGCAAGGTCAGTGCTCGGGCATTATTAATCAATTTAATTTCATTCTCATGAATTTCCTGAGGACGGGCCATGACCAAGATGCCCTGAGCCCGGCACGACTACTCAAAAGCAAAAGCTCTCCTTTTGGAGAAATGGAGGAGCACGTCTCCGATGGTCTCCGATGCTCCCCGACCACAGGAACCGCAGCCGTTCCACGCGTCCCCCGCACGGCAGCTCTCACGGTTTGGGTTTTGCATGAGAAAACCTCATCGATGCAGGAGGCCAACGCAAAATAGGCCGTGTCCTTCCTCAGGCCGGCTTGGCCGCCCCTCTGATGGTGCTCAGCGAGCCCCGCACGCGGCCTCAGCTGCCGGGCCTGTGTGCTCAGCTCTCACCCCCTCCGGTCTCCAGGCCCACGGCCGACGCCCCCGCTCTGACGCGGGGCTGCCTCCGAGTGTGGCTCCTCGACCACCTCCACCACAACTCCTTGGTAGAGCAGGAGAGTGGTTGCCAGGTCTCTATTCTCATCAGGCCGCCCAGCAGTTCTGGACGCACACCCAGACCCGAGGCTCACGACACCGGCCACACTGTTCCAAGGCAGTTACGAGCAACCTCCTGAAAGCCTGGCCTGGATCAGCTGCGTGTTTTCTGCCGTGGAACAAGCTCCTGCCGTGGGCTCTGCGAAGCAGAGGTGTCTGTCCCCCGACACCCGTCCTCACCCTGCATCTCAACTCTCCGTGTCCTGCCTTTCCTGCTAACACACCTTCATTCCTTCCCCGGGACACGTCTTGTCATGACTCGGACTGACGCTCCATCTGAGCCTCAGCACCGTGTCTTCAAATCTCTTCCATCTGCTTCCACCGGGACACCCAACTGATCTCGCACCCGGGATGCCCCAAGGCTAACTACATCTTTCCTGCAAATACCGCTGGCTCCCAGTAAATCCAGTCGTCGGTTTACGTGTACGACGTTATTTATGAACCAACGGCCTGTGCTAGGCGCTAGCAACGCAACAGTGACCAGAGAGACAGATCCTAACGGATCTTCCGACACAAACATTCTGCGAGGGGCAGGGTGAGGCAGAGATGCGTGGTAACCGCTACTGAGACAAAATACAGGAAACAGAAACAGCTATGCATTCTTTTTCTGGAAAAAAAAAAACAAAGCAAACCTTCAGAAACAAGCGTGTCCTCCTCAGTGCAGGGGGAGGCAGCTTTTGCCCCATCACTGGTGACGTCAACTTGGATCTCTTGTTTAAATCACGGCTGCCAGGCCCCTTCCTTGTAAAGATTCTATATTTTTCCTTTGTGAGTAACTTCAGGAACCTGCAAATACACCTTGGCCCCTAATTTTAGCATCGAAAGGTGATTGTTGCCTGAACAATGATTACCGTGCGTCTGAAAATGGTGCATTTTCTATTTCCATCCTCCGTCCGACATTTCTTAGTTTAGGTGGCATTTTCGGTCAAAGGATGTTTAAGTTTTGTACAAAATGTTTACATTTCAGCCTGTAAGATGGTTCCATCTTTTCCCTATGGTATCTGAGTTTTTTCATCATTTTTATAAAAGGTCTTCAAACTCACTAATGCCAAAAATATTTCTTAATGTGTTCACCAATCTCTTCTTCCAGTAGTTTTGTGTATATTTTTTAAGATGTCGTTTATTTATCTGAGAGAGCGCACAAGCAGAGGGAGCTGCAGGCAGAGGCAGAGGGAGAAGCCGACTTCCCGCTGAGCTGGGAGCCCGACACGGGGCTCGAACCCGGGACCGCGACAGCATGACCGGAGCCGAAGGCAGACGCTTCACCGACGGAGCCCCCAGGCGCCCACGGTTGGATAGTTTTGAATCTGTGTGGAATTCACGTTTCTGCGAGGAGTTTAGACACGGCTACAGTTTCCCTTTGCATCAGGCGAAGCCTCAATTACCCTGAGCTTCTTATGTAACTCGCAACTCTGCGACACGAAGCCTGGAGGTGGACACGCAGCTACTGGGGGGAGTGCGGGAGAGCCCCAAACCTTGGAAGCTGAGCGGACCTCCTGGGGTTCCGGAGCAAAAGCAGGCAGCGGAACGGCCGGCGCGGACGCTGGCACAGACAGTCACCACATCAGGGTGGCACTTGCGACTTGTGCCGAGGAAAGGTCCCCTCCTCCTGAACAGCGCCAACCGCTCGTCAATCGCACAAAACCTGGTGAGCCCTGGAGACAGCTCCGTGTGCCCGCCGCCCGGTCCACACCCGCCTGCCGCTGTGCACCGCACGCACTCGCACACTCATGAAGAAACGTCAGGCCACACGGGTGGAGGGCGTTCCATAAAGCCAACGGCTACTGCTCTTCACAAGTGTCAAGATGATGGAAGACAGGGAGGGACTGTTCCAGATTCAAAGACACCACTAAGGGCCCGTGGGAGGCTCCGGGGAGGGGGGGAGCGGCTGCCTTCAGCCCAGGCTGTGACCCTGGGGGCCCGGGATCGAGTTCTGCATTGGGCTCCCCGCAGGGAGCTGCTTCTCAGTCTGCCTGGGTCTCTGCCTCTCTCTCTGGGTCTCTCATGAGTAAATAAATAAAATGTTTAAAAAATAATAAAATAAAATAAAAGAGTCCACAGAGACGAGACAACTGAATGCCAGGCACAGTCCTGCAGGGGACCCAATCCTGGATCGGAAGGACGCTGGGGAAATAAATGCGAATAAGATCTGTGCATCGGACAATAACAAGGGGATGGTATTACTCTCCAGATTTTGAGAACTACTGTGATCACGTAGACTGTTAATATTTCGAGGAGGGGGGTAAGGGATATACAGAAATTCCATGTATTTTTTTAGAAGTCTGACATGCTTTTATTTTATTCTTTTAAGAGACCCACGGGGAGAGGCAGAAATGCAGGCAGAGGGAAAAGCAGGCTCCCTGCAGGGAGCTCGACGTGAGACTCGATCCCAGGACCCCGGGGTCACGCTCTGGGCCGCAGGGAGATGCTCAGCCGCTGAGCCCCCGGGCGCCCAAATTCCTTCAACCTTAACAAGGTTTCCTGTTTGATTTAGGAGACGTTTGGCTCCTGCCTCGCTGGCGTCCTGGGGGCCGTGGGGACGAGGGCTGGCATGGCCTGTGGCCCAGCGACGCACGAGGGGCCAGAAGCGGGGGCGGGAGTGCGGAGAGACACCGAGGCCCCGCGGCTCCTGCCCTGCGGCGGGTGGGCGCCCCGGAGGCCGCGTCCGGAGCCTGCAGGGAAGCTCGGCCGTCTTCTTACGTCGGGTTTAAACTCAGAAAATCAAAAAAACAAAAACGAGACCCCACAGCTCTTTAAGAAGAACTGAACGCCCGTGACATGGGACCGTGTGACTGATGCGGAACGTGAGGCCGCGCGGCGCGGTGTGGGGACAGGTGAGATTCGAGGCGTGAGGGCTTTCCCCGAAGCAGCGCCCGTCACCCCGTCACCCCGTCACCCCGTCCACGAGCAGGCAGGACCGCGCGGCACAGGAGCTGCCTGGGAGTCGCTGTGAGAACAGGCCTGAGGCCCAGCGGTTCAGGGGAGCGGCCACCCGCGGACCCACCTGCCCACCCACCCGCCGTCTGGCCGCCTCCCCCGTTAGAACGCGCCTCTTACCCCTAAACCCCGTTACTTCCACGAGTCTAAAAATAGCTAAGATCGCTCGGCTCTAAGTCCAGATAATATTCTGAATAAAAACGGTTATTTTTTTAAATTGATTGGAGAGGAAGA
The DNA here is from genome assembly GCF_048164855.1 of Canis lupus baileyi. Taxonomy (NCBI): domain Eukaryota; kingdom Metazoa; phylum Chordata; class Mammalia; order Carnivora; family Canidae; genus Canis; species Canis lupus. The sequence continues at coordinate 39,193,098 of NC_132864.1, forward strand.
GGAGCCAGCGAGCGTGGGGGGGCCGGGTCTGCGCGGACCCCGTGAGGCTCGGTCCGTGACCACGACGGCTGTCTGAGCGCCGGGGGCCGTGGGCACGACGGCTAGGACATGTCCTCGTAAAGCCACCGCGGCCAGGAAGGGAGGGTGCGCGGCGCTGGGGTGGACACGGGCGGGCGGCACGGACGGCTCCGCCCCACAGACACGCAGCAGCACGCGGCCCAGCCCCTCTGTCCCAAGGCCCGGACAGGTGAGCGTGTCAGAGGACGGTCAGCATGCGACACGCGTCACGCCGTGTCCGCACACACGCACACGACACTGCTCCCTCACACCACAGAGGCCTCGTGTGCAGCCCCCCCAGCAGGAGCCCGGGCGCCGAGATGCACCAGGGCCCACGCCAACCGCAGTCCAGCGGCTTCCCAAGCCCATGTGGGAACACACGTGGGGCCTCGTGACCGGGAGCTCCCCGCACAACACCCGGACGCCCAGGACAGCTGGCGGGGGCTTCGGCGGCGGTCCCCAGAGCAATGCTGCGCAGACACGGCCGACTCCACGGGGGGAGTGACAGGACGCCGGAGCCCGCAGGCCCGGCCCATGTGCACGCCCAGCCCGTGTATGGACCCAGCCCGTGTGCAGGCCCAGCCCGTGTGCAGGCCGCATGGGGGGCCAGGGCCGGGCCGCCGTCTGCCCACAGCCCACTGCCATCCTAGGTGGCCTGGCGCTCGGGTCTGCGGGTTCTTCATCCGTCAGGGACGCCCACCGCGTGCCATCGCTCTAGGGGCCACGGTGACAGCGCCGACAGCACCCAGGACGCCGGGAACCCCGAGACGCCCTTCCCTGTGCGCCCACCGAGCCCTGCCCTGAGGCTGGGGACACACAACGGGACACCCGGCCGAGAAACGAAGAGGCCCGGGCTCGTAGGCGCCCATGAGCTGCCTGAGGACACGAGGCCATCGGCGCCAGGAGGGACTCGAGCTTCTCGGCGCTCGGCGGCCCGTGAGGTGGCGCGCGTGACGGTTTTGCGCAGCGTCTGGCTCCCACACGTCCAAGGGCCACCCTTTCTTCCTAGGCCTCTGCCAGGCGTCTGCGAGCCGGCCGGGGGACAGCGATGGCAAGTTCCTGCCGGGCACTGAGGCAGGTCCGGGTGGTTCCCTCCCCAGTGTCGCCAGGATGCCTGGCAGGCCTGTCACTCTGCGACGCGACGTCCCACCGCCCTCCCTCCCCTCCATCCTCCACCTGCCAGACTGTCCCTTGCAAGGCCACCATCGTCCCCTGCAAGGCCACCGTCAGCCCACACCTCTCAAGGAACCTCCTGGCAATTGGCTGCCTCACCTCCCGAAACCCCCTCCCGGGCCACGCAGGGCCCTCGGGGCGGGGGACAAACAGGCTGCCCGGGACGGGGCTGCAGCGCCTGTGGGCCCAGCAGGTGCTCACCGGCCGGCTGCGCCAAGAGCGGCTCCTACGTTACCTCCAAACGGTGATGAGCGATGTTTTATTTGACATATTTACTTCGCACACAGCCCAGCAGAAGACGCTTCAGGATCTCACCTGATTTTTTTTGCTCAGAATGAAACAAGCTTGAGTGAAAGACACACGGGGAAGGACGTCAGAGAAAATGCACATTCTTGATGCACACTAGAAGGCTAACACCCTAACATCCGGGGACATTTCAGGCAGCGTTCTGACCTTTGACCCTGAAACTAGATCATGAGCCACAGGGCAAACATCTAGGGACTGGGGACCGAAACTGACGTTGTTTAAAAAAAAAAAAAAGAAGAAGAAGAAGAAGGAAAGAAAAAAAAAAGGTCTAACAGCCTTAATAGTTGAGCTCAGATACCGCACCCACTTCCATGAGTACCTTAAACGGCTAAGTAGAGCGGCGTGGGGGGGGGGGCAGGGGGGCCTCTGGGGTGGAGCATCTGCCTTGGGCCCAGGGCGTGACCCTGGGGTCCCGGGATTGAGTCCCGCATGGGGCTCCCCGCAGGGAGCCTGCTTCTCCCTCTGCCTGGGTCCCTGCCTCTCTCTCTGTCTCTCTCATGAATCAATAAATAAAACCTTTGGAAAAAAAAAAAAAGGCCGGAGCAAACCAAGGCGGATATGAATCACTGCACTTACACCGAGGCGCTGCTGTTGATAACCGTAAGCCACCAAGTAACCCGCGGTCGGATCTAAGGTCCCTAGAGCAACCGCATCCACGGACAAACAACACGGACTTCATTTAAAATTTTTGAAAGCCAGACACCACGTGCTGGGCGGACTTAGCAGTCCGCCAGACGCTTACCTGGCTCCCCACTCGCGCGGGGGTGCACGACTGTACTGGAAGTTCACCTGATCTGCCTGCAAATGCAAACAGCGTCCGGTGTGGCTGCATCCAGATCATTCCCGAGCCGGATGTTCTGATGTTCTGGTTCAGCTCCGGGCTTCTGGACGTTGCTCATGTGTCCTGCTGCCTGGCTGCGTGTGGGTGGCTGGAACAGGCACGGGGACAGGTGCCCACGGGGTGCTGACCGCTGCCTTTGTCCTGGTGGGGTCCTGACGTGCCTGGGGCCTGGGGTCCTGGGTCCTGACGAGGTTGGCCTGGGTGGGTCGGGCTCCGGTTGGAGGAGGTGACGGGTACCTTGTAGCATGTTGGGGCGAGGAACGAGCCGCACTGGAGGGTGGTCAAGCCGAACCGGGACGGTGCCCACTTCAGAGTCCCCAGCACTGGCCGGGCAGCTGTGACCGTCTAGCCCCAGGGACCTCACGCTGACTCCAATACTCCCGAGGATCACACTGAGTCATTTGTCACCGTTCCCACCCTGGTGACAGGTCGCGAATCCCACACAGGCTGGAGTAAAGAGCGCTGGTGTCGCAGAGTCATGAAGCCAGAGGAGGAGGATGCGTCTTGCTGGTGAACGTACCTTTGGGGGTGGGGGGATCCCCGGCGCCTCTCACGCTCCTCCTCCCCCTCCTGTAGTGAGCAAGAGCTACCAGGCTTTTCTTTTTCTTTTTCTTTCCTTTCTGACTTCCTGGGTCGTGCCCGTCAAGCAGGCCTGGGAAGTGTCCGTACGGGGCTGTGCCCAAGCCCTGCTCAGCCACGTCCCGTGCACGGAAAGTCAAAGAGTAAAAAGCGGCAGCGGCTGCACCAACGTCTATCTAGGCCAGTCGCGTCAGCTGCGCCCCAGGACCTGCCGCCGACCTGCCGCCGGGCCCGGAGCGGGGAGCCTCTTCCTCCGAGGCCCTGACGCGCGGACACGGACCCTGGGGGGGCGCCGGGGGGCGAGGGGCCCGGAACGGGCGGCCCCGCGGGAGCAGGAGAGCAGGAGGCGGCGTCCAGGGGGCTCGGCGCAGGCCTGCCCCGGTGACCTTGGGGCTGACCCCGGGCCCAGCGCGGCGGCCCCGCCCCCTCCCCCGCCCCCGCCCTGGGCCTGCGCCCCGCGGGGGGCTGCGCTGCCGACCTCGGCCGGGTCCCGGGAGCCCCCGCCCCCGCCCGGCTCCTGGGTGGTTGGCTGCGCGCCCCTGCGCGCCCCTGCGCACCCCTGCGCGCCCCTGCCCTGGCCTCTCCGGCTCCGCCTCGGCCGCGTGGATGGCGCCGGGGCCTCCGGGGGGCACAGAGCGACGCCCGCCCGCGGGGCCCCACCGGGTCGGGGCCGGGGACCACCCCCCCGCGGAGCGTCGGCCCGGCCCGGCCCGGTCCCCGCGACCCCGCCCCCCCACCCCGCCGAGGGGTCGCCCCCGGGCCCCCCCGCCCCCCCCCGGCCCCGCGCGCTCACCGCCCGCCGGCTCCTCCCCGCGGCGGCGCTGCCCCTGGGGCCCCCGCATCCGGGCCGTGCAGCCGCGCCCCGCCCGGCCTCCTGCAGGACCGCCCCGCCCCCAGCCCCGAACCCGCGCCGGGCGGGGCCCCAGAGCTCTCGGCGGGGCGGCGGGGAGGGCCGTGGCTGCGCGTCCCGACCCCCCCCCGCCCCCCCCGAGGTCGCAGGTGCCGCACGCGGGGAGCCCCGCCCCCTGCCCCCCGCCCACCCCCACCCCCCGGGCCCCCCCCCGCGGCGCGGCTCCTCCTGGCCCCTTGGGTCGCGCCCTGGGAGCGGCGGGGCTGCCCGGCTGAGCGGCTGAGCGGCCCGGGCCCAGCACGGCCACCTCCAGGGCCTCGTCCCCGCGTTTGCATTTCTTTTTTAATGTATTTTTAAAATATCTTTACTTATTTATTCATGAGACACACAGAGAGAGGCAGAGACCCAGGCGGAGGCAGGAGCAGGCCCCATGCGGGACCCGGGTCACGCCCTGGGCCAAAGGCCGAGGCTCCACCGCCCCACCCCGCCGTCCCCACCCCCCCCCTTCAACTCTTAAAATGCAAAGGTTTAAAAATAAATAAATAAAAATAAAATAAAAAAACTCCTGGAGGCGGCCTGCAGCCCTCATTTTTGAAAAGCAACGGTGTCATTGCTCTTCTGATTTCGGATTCAGTTCCAAATTTTAAAATCAGAGAATTTCACAGAAACTCAGACTTTCCGCACGTTCTGGAACGTTGAACAAGCCGTGACCCTCGGCTCACGGGGGTTCTAGTAACGGTCAGCCAGAGCCGGATGCAGGCGTCCCCTTTACCCTGGGAGGATGCTCCTGGGTTTTCCACGGTCTCCCCCACTCCTGTACCCCCCGCCCCGCTGACTTTTGAGGATGTGATTCACCCTGGAGTCTGCCGTTCTGGACTAGACATCCCATGACCTATCAGACAACCTAAAAAAAAAAAATCAGTTGTGATTAAGTTTAACCAGATTTCTAACAAAATATGATGAAACAAACAAGTTTACATAAATATTCAGAGTGGTCATTGACCCAAGGCTTCCTACCCAGACTCCAAACTCTCCAAAAAGCCAGAACGGCCCAAGGCTCCCTGTCTCCATTCTCCAGCATGGATGGCGCTGTCGTGTGACCTAAGTCCATCCCATCGGAGATTCCCATCCAGGCCCTTGAAGCCAGAGTCTATGACTCAAACAACAGACATTCTGGAAAAAGTATCATCATTATATACGGGGTGGTTTTGCGGCCCTGGGCAGCGGTGCCAGAAGTGACATTTGGACAAACCCAGTGGCGATACCAGTGGCGTCCCGGGTGCTGTGACATGTTCAGATGCCAACTACCAAGTTCCCCTGCCTGTGTGGTGAACCTGGGTCTCCTACCTGCTGCCCCTCCAAGACGTCTCTCTTCTGATGAAGTCATCGGAACTGGTTTCAGCGTTTGCCACCAAAACTCCGATGCAGTGACTTTCGGGATGTGTCGGCCCGGCCTCCTTTTCACTAATGGAATTAATGAGAAGTGGGCACAAGTAGATTTGTTCAGCTTTTATCTTGGAATTTTAAAGTGTTCCATAATTTTACTTGCACTTAAAAAAAAAAAAGATTTTATTTATTTGAGAGACAGAGAGAACACAAACGGGGAAGGAGCAGACAAAGAGGGACAAGAAGGACCCCACCCCACCCCACCTGCTGAATGGGGCTGACCCCAGGACCCGGAGATCATGACTGGCCAGAGGGGAAGGAAGTCAGATGTTCGACCCTCAAGTCACCCACGCTCCCCTTTACATGCACTTTTAAAGATTTCATGTCACTATGAGTCCGACATGCATTGTTTTTTTTAATGTAGGATAACAGTATTAGCGAGGACGGTGTGTAAATGAACACCCCCTCAGTACTGGTGGGGGGCAGGGAAAGGAGCCCCTCAGCCTTTGATGCACGGCCGCGGAAAGGAGTCTCGGTCTGTTAACAGAAGCTGGGAAATGGAGCCTTTCCCCCAAGTAATTCCACTTCCAGGAAGGCATTGGGCCTATGGAAATCTGAAACGGGAAATAAGATTTCTCCTTGGGAAAAAAAAAAAAAGATTTCTCCTTGAGACATTGCTCATCAGCTTTAGGCTCGAGTCAGCTTTATGGTGAGCTCCAAACGACATTGCGGCTGCCCGTGATCCAACGTTAATGATACAAGATGGCGCCCGCGTATGGCCCCAACTAGGTCGAATCACAGGAAGAAAATCTAGAATTTATTAAAATTACCCCTGGAGATCGGCCACGGGCAATTATGCTTGCCTGCTTTGCACTTTACTAGGACTTTCATGTCCTCTAATGGGCCTGCCTGCCTCTTCTGGAGGAAAAAAGAATATTTAATAATTAAAAATAAACAGAATTGGTAGCCTGAAAAAATATGAGGTTCTGTTTATCACAGGGCCTCATTCATCATGGGCTCATAATCAGTATTTGAGGTAGGAACGGACCTAGAAAGAAGGGAGGGAGGGAGGAAGGAGGGGCCGCCCTGCCTCACGGTGATGAGTTCAGGGACTGAGATTCCTCTGCCGCCTGCTGAGGTGATGGCACGCAGAGAAGCGAGGCCTTGGCGTTGCTTTAGTACGTAAGGCTGCGTTCTAACTGCGGCATGTGGCAACCCACTGACCGTCCTTCTCGTTGGAGGACTAACCCAGAGTCCGCCGTCAGGTACTTTCCGGTCCCGGGACGTGGGAGGTAGATCTGAGAAGGTGGAGGAACCACAGGACGCTGGTGTCAAGACCAAGACGCCCTCGTCGGCCGCTGGGTGGCTGCTCTGTGGGGTGTGGCCTCTCTGCGGCCCCCAGAGTCCAAGAGTTTGGAAGGGTCGCTAATGGCCACATCTGTTGACCTCCTCCGAGAATCCTATTTGTTGGAACTCACGGTACAAAGATTAAGGGTTGAAGGTAGGAAACCACCGTTACATTTGCGCACCCCTGTGGCCGGCGTCTGCACGTAAAGCAATAGTCCCGGGGCCGGGTGACAACCATCCTCACCCGGGGGCCTTGCTGAGTCTGCACGGGCTGGAGTCTTTGGTCTTTGTCTGCAACGTCCTGGCTGCCAAGTAAGGGAAAGGCCAGAGCTCTGGTGCTCAGACGCTTCCACTGGGAGGTACGTTCACCCCAGGGAATATGTGCCTAAAAACGTGCGCCTCGGGCATCATCACGTTCCAAAACCACATGTTCTTAAAATTAGGGGGTTTGCTGTTGTTCATCCCAGTGGCCCTCAAAGCTCCCTGGAGTCCCCGATGGTCTGCAGGGTCATTGGAAGAGCGTGCCAGGAAGTCCCGCACACCGCGGAGCCAGGAGGTTCTAAACGACCGAGTCCTCGTTTGAGGAATCCTATCAGAACGAGGCAACCAGTCTGCGTCCTGGATCCCAGGACGTAAGTGCTCCAAAAACAGGCGCTGCGGGCACACTTGACTTTTCCCGTCTGTGAGAGTTCAGAGCTCCCTTGCGGGTAGTTGCTCCGGGCTGGGATTATTTTATGTCCGTCAGGCTCCTGTGGGCCTATGCACACCCGGTGAGCCTTGCAAATTCCCGGATCCGGGGCTTTTCCGTCTTCCTGAGCTTGGTTTTCCCCTGGAAATATGGGAATGCAGGCTTCAGGGAGCGCAGAAGCAGCCAGTGACTACGCCAGCATCCTGCAAGCCCTCGTGTACCTCGTGGGTCTAAGACTTGCCGTCAGACATCTCGACACCCAAGCAGACCTTTGACGAAAATGTAAATTCTCTCTTCGGCTGATGTTATCTGATCCCTGGATTTGGGGACCAGAGATGTTGTCCAATGTTACTAGGGGCACCTGGCTGGCTCAGCCGGTAGAGATGTGACTCTTGATCTCCGGATCTCCGGGTTGTGAGTTCAAGCCCCACGTTGGGCATAGAGCCTACTTGAAAAAAATATTAGTGTCTGCGGTGTTGTTAGGTTTTTTTTTTTTTTTCCTAAACACCTGTTTTCCTGCAGGCTCGTTCGTTGACAGATACAAAGAATGCGTGTGGAAGGACAGGAAGGTGCAGGGGACGGGCAGCGGTCCAACAGCGGCTGGCCCTCACCGTCACACCTACCCTACGACGGTGGCCTGTCCCCTGGGACGATCCTTCCGTGGCAGGCCGTGACCGTTAAGAGCTGTTCAGTAGGCCCGAGCGGTGTCCTTCTGAAGGAGGAACAGAGAAACACACAGGATGGCCTTATGTTGGCTCTTTAAATTTAAAATTCCTTTGGTCAGCAGAGAAAGAAGCTGTCTTCTGTTTATAGAAGTGAAAAAAAAAAAGTACCCACCGAAGTTTTTACAGGAGTGAATAGTACGATTTTTAATTAATTAATTCATTCATTCATTCATTTATTTATATTTATTTATATTTATATTTTATTTATTTATGTATGTATTTATTTATTTTTTAATAATACGATTTTAAAACAGAATTCTTCAATCTATGGCTATATAAGCAAAGACATGACCTTTTCCAAGGACAAGTAGCAAAAATAGCAGATCTCTAAATGCATGTGCTGTTGGGCTTACGACTCAGGCTGGCAAGCGAGGTGACACTTCCGTCTTAGCCTGCTCGGCTGCCGTCACAGAGCACCCCCGACTCGTGGCTCTGGACGACGGAAGTCTCTTCTCACGGCTCTGGGAGCGGAAGTCACAGTGGAGGGGCCGGCCGATTCCTTTCCGTGGAGCTCCCCTCCTGGCTTGCAGAGGCTCAGCTTCCTGCCGTGTCCTCGCATGGGTCGGGGCGAGCGACGTCTCTCTCTCCTTCTTGGTTTTTTAGATTCTATTTTAGGGGCTCCTGGGAGGCTCAGTGGTTAGCGTCTGCCTTTGGCCCAGGGTGTGACCCTGGGGTCCTGGGATCGAGTTCTCCGTCGGGCTCCCTGCAGGGAGCCTGCTTCTCCCTCTGCCTGGGTCTCTGCCTCTCTCTGTGTCTCTTATGAATTAAAAAAAAATGCTAGAAGAAAAAATAAGGAAGCGCATAGTTTCCCCTGAGTCTCTTAGAAGCTACAGGATTCTTTGTACTTACCCAGTGTCTGATTAAACGCCCGAGACTGAACACAGAGAAACACACGCCCCTTCCTGAGAGAGGAAGCTTGGTGATACTGCCTTTCTCTGACTTACTGTTTTTATTTTAATCAGAAAAATCTATCACTCCTTGAGGTGGAAAACAGTGCACTCTGAACAGCAGAGTCTTCGAGTTTGGGAATCGGGAGGTACCACGGACGCGGGCCGGCCCAGCCTCCTGCTCACGGAGGAGGAGACGGAAATCTTAGAAGGTGGCGGTAACTTGCCGAGGCCGCTGAGGACTGTGTGCGTCTGTCCCGTGACCGTCGGGAGACGTGGTCAGCTCGCCCCCAGCCCGTGTGATTGGGTCTTTCCTTGACTGACTGCATGGACGTTCCCCGACATCACGCCGGTGGGCTCTCTCAGCAGCCCCGCGGGGGGAAGGCCGGGTGCGCAGGCAGGGATGGAAGCTCCTTGTGTGTCTAGAAATGGACCCCAGAGGGCGTGGGGGCTGCACTGCAAATGGGCAAACCCCGGGGCAGTAGAGATCAGGGTCGGGGTGGGACTCAGGTGCCGCCTAGAGACGAGGGGCATCTGTTACGTCCTACAAAGGACTGAGTGAATTTGTGGAAGTGGAGGATTAGGTGGCAGAGTCACTGATCGCAAAGACTGGGGGACGGTTTGGGCTCCAAAGGCAAGTCCATTCGCTCCTCCAGGCCCCAGCGGCTTGAGTAGCTCATGGAGTCAGAGTCCCAGGGTAAGTGAAGCCAGGTGGGGAGAGCGAGTAGCGCCCCACCAAGCACAGGAGGGGTCGCACCAAGGTCTCCGAGGCGGGCCATGATACAGGCCGCGTAACGTGGCGAAGAGCCAGCTGGACGTGCCAACCTCATGACCCCACGGAATTAGCCTTGAAATGTAGACGTGGGGGTGCCCTGCTGAAGAGTGATGAGCGAGACCCAGACAGTGGGTGAAAGCCTCAGGGACCATGCGTGAGCAAGGCCTGAGCCTCCACCGATGTCCACGGCCCTGGGCAGCCGCAGGAGCGAACGCTTCCGGGGGAGCAGTGGGCCCGTGGGCCAGGGGACGGGGCGAGGGTTGGGGTAGGACTGTGGTGCCAACCACGGACCCGTATCCCCACGGATGGCAAGAGACCGGTTGGCAGTCAGAGGGTCCTCGGAGCCTGGCGGCTTCTGCCTGCGAGGAGGGGCGGCTGAGGGCAGGAGCCTGTAGAAAGAGGAAGACACCAGCCACCGACTATGGAAAAGAGAAGGCGAAGAGTAAGATCCTGAAGGAGTCGGGACGGGCTCCCGCGAGGACTCCTCTTCTGGAGGAAGAAGGCCGAACTCGATCACGTTCCACGACTTCCTTAACCTCCCAGCACACTTTCACATCCAAAGGAATATCCATCCCGCATCCAGACTTGAAGTAGGATCTAAAGCATCGCTGCGTGTGTGTCACAAAAACGCCAAAAGGGTCGTTTTCACAATGTTGATTATTTTTTTTCCTCATTCTTAATGTCTTATAAACGGCGATCCCTCTAGGATTACGCTGTGCTCCTCATCTACACCAGGCCCCTCTCTTTGCTATAAATCTCTAAGGCTTCCTAGACTCTTTCCACTGATCTATTCTCGGGGGACCCAGATTCCCTCCAAGGAAAGAGAAACCAGGATGAAGTCAGCAAGCGAGGGGCCTCTCACCACCTCCTGCTACGTCTCCAAGACTAAGAAGCTGGTGGGAGCCGGAGAATATGCATGAATTTGCATCCTTGACGCACACGATTCATCCGAGACACAAGGAAAGGATGGAAAGTCTGGAGTCAAGGATACACTGTGGCCATCCCCACACCGAGTGGTTTGATTTGATAGAGTCCATCAGGCCGAGGTGCTTCTGGGACACAGGAAAAGCATTCGACAGCATCTGTACTCGACCAAACAGCACTTGTTGACCTTATAGCAGTGGATTTTAGTCTCAAGGTGGGATATTTAGAGACATAAGGCTGAGTGAATGACGTCCTCCAACGGTCTTGGTCCAGGGCTGTCCTCCTACGTGGGCCGTTAGAACATGTGCCACGTCTGTAGGAAGTGAGTCTATTTACTAGAGAGTCTGCTACCTACATCGGTTAAGAGCAGGCGTTTGGAGTGAGACAGCCTTGGGTTTGAATCTGGGTTCCACAGGTTGCAGCTCTGCGACCTTTGAGCTGTTTAGTGAACTCCTCTGAATCTCAGTTTTCCCATCTATAAGACAAGGATCCTAAGGGATGCCTGGGGGGCTAAGTTGGTTGCGTATCTGACCCTTGATTTGAGCTCAGGTCATGATCTCAGGGTTGTGAGATCGAGCCCCATGTCAGGCTCTGCACTGAGTCTGCTTGAGATTGTTTCTGTCTCCCACCCCCCCAGCTCAGGATCTCTCTCTCTTTCTCTCTAATTCTCAAATAAATAAACAAAATCTTAAAAAAAAAAAAGGGGGGCGCAGCCTGGGTGGCCCAGCGGTTTAGCATGGCCTTCAGCCCAGGGCGTGACCCCGGGGTCCTGGAATCGAGTCCCACATCGGGGTCCCCGCAAGGAGCCTGTTTCTCCCTCTGCCTGTGTCTCTGCCTCTCTGTCTCTGAGTCTCTCATGAATAAATAAATAAAATCTTAAAAAAAAAAGAAAAGAAAAGAAAAAACCAAAACAGAAACCAAGGCCAGGGATAGTCATACTACCTCACGGGGAGTTTGTCAGGATTCGCTGCTCTGGTGCTCGGCATGGTCATCAGCTCCTGTGGCCCCGGTGCAAAGTTCTCATCACAGCTGGTCGTAGGAGAGGTTTCCTGATTAGCCAGCGAGACGGGCAGAGTCAGCGGAGAGACACCCCTGGGTGACCCCGAGTTCATTAGCCACGGTGATAGGAGGGAGGCGCTGGGAGGTGGGTAGAAGAGGACAGGGTCTGTCTCGGCACTTCGGGGCCATCCAGCGTGCAGACACCCGAGCTCCCTTTCCTAGACGACGCTGCGCTCTGCTTAGAAGCCCTGGTTACTCTTCCAGCCCCGATGGCGGAGCCAAAAGGAGATGTCGGCGGCGCGGGCCGCGCTCAGGAGACACAGGCATCTTTCAGCAGGTGCTTCCTTAAGCTCTGATTTGGCTTGATTACGTCTGTACTGACTCAGCCTAAAGGAGGCCGCGCAGGAGGAATCACGTCCCTACCACGACGCCGGTGCCCGCGGGACGATTTCAATTCCAGAAGCACTTGGACGGTGGGTGGGGAACGGACTTGTGTGTGATCTTTATTTCCCCCCTCTGTAATTTTTCTGTGTTATTTTTCCCGTTTTCCCCAACATTTCTGCAAAGAACATCTATTACTTGTATAAGAGCACAAATTTAAGGGCCGCCTTGGTAGCTCAGCGGTTGAGCGCCTGCCTTTGGCTCAAGGCGTGACCCCAGGGTCCTGGGATCGAGTCTGGCGTCGGGGTCCCTGCATGGAGCCTGCATCTCCCTCTGCCTGTGTCTCTGCCTCTCTGTGTGTGTCTAGTATTCACATCTGCCTCCCACAGCAGCCTCCTTATGACAAGAGGATCCTTTTTCCCCTGTCACCCCAGGCTTTGGGGCACAGGAGACCATTTGTGACGGGGGAGCAACAGGGACAAGCAGACTCTGCACTAAGAGGAGGGACCCAATCTCATGACCCTGAGATCACAACCTGAACGGAGACCAAGAGTCAGACGCTTGCCCGACTGAACCACCCAGGGGCCCCTTTAAATATACAACATAACTTCTTACAATATAATTTTTACACCCAACTGGGTCAGCTCCACAGGTTGCCACGGGGTGACTTTTAAGCGCCAGCACTGCGGCAGATGCCATAAGAGTCCTGCTGGGTCACTTGCAAGCGCTTTAAGATAAGCCACTCAACTTCTCTAAGCCTCAAGTGGTGATAATACCTGGTTTAATGTTTGAGGGTGATTAAATACTGCAGTGCATTTAAGGCAGGTTCCTGGCACTGAGTGAACACTCAACAAAGATTAGATAGCTTTGTTATTTTAAATAGTGCTGGTCTCGACACTTTTCAGGGACGTCTATCACCCTGATCCTGCATGACTGGTCCATTTCCCAGTAGGAATGCTTGTATTCTTTTCTCTTCCTGCAGACGCATAGTTCTGGGGCACATTAGTGCCATGTTGGTCTAGAAGTTCCAGCCCAGCGTTCACTTACATCATTTCGGACACGTAAGCCTGACTTTACATTTCCTCGCAGCCACATGCATTATACTCCTTACCTTCCCATCCGAACGTGTGTATGACTCTGTACATGAAAATGAGAAATAAATTTGTAAGCACCTTAAAATCTGAAAACTAACTAAATAAATACAATTTTTTAAAAAAATCTGAAAACTGCTTCATAAAAGCATTAACCTTCCTCACCACTCGGGAAAGAAGGGGGTCATCTTTAGAAGCGGTGAGCATGTTAAGAAAAAGAAGTAATAACAGGCAGCTGAGTGGAGAAATTACCAACAAGTAAGTGAAATATATACTTTTATTTAAAGCATGTAAAAATACACACGCAGAAATGAGCGTCTGGAAAAAAAAATGCTTGTAGGCATGGATAGCCAATACTGTTGGGATGACTTTTTAAAAACAGGTTCTTTTATTTTCCAATAAAAAAAATAAGCAAGGATCACTTCACTGCTTCAAAATAAATTTAACAAATGGCATGTTTTTAAAGGAAACAAAAGGCATTAAAACGTATATAGCATGTGAGATTTCCGTCCTTCTTTTAAAACTGAGCAGTAAACCGGAAGACGGCCCCGTAAGCCCCTCCCTGCTCCAGCAGTTTAGGAGTCCCCACAAGAGGGCGAATAACTTGATATGCGATTAACTTGAAATGTGCAGTTCAAATATCATCAAGGCAGCAGACCGCAGGGGCAAGATGACGCAGTATGTACGGTCCATCTCGGGAACCTGCTGGAAAAGTATTTTTTACTATCAGGACAATGCAAAAACTGTAACATTTTTGGGTAAGAAAACCAATGTCCAGTTACGAACTGTTTGGGAGACAATCCTTCAGGCATCACTTTTTTTTTTTTTTTTTTTTTTAATGATTCTCAGCAAAGGAAGCATAGACTAACCAAGACACGTGAAAACTTGGTCATTATCCAGCCATCCAGGAATCACAAGGCAAGAACTGTGAGACACTATCCTAGGGAGCTCTGCTGGGGAGTACACATCAACACATGCATAGACTCATCAGCGGGCCTCATGAGGCTGCGTCTCTTTACATCCTAGATTAAGACAAAATCTCCAGGTCCTAGAAACCTGCAGGCCGGGGATCCTACGTTCAGAACGCGTACGACCAGGGGATCTTACCTCAGGAGCAGGATCTTCGGGCCGTACAAATCCCACTTCATTTCCCTTTAAGACTGGACTCCGGAGAGATCTCACACCTGGCTTTGGTGGATGGGTAGATGGTTTACCTAATATCTAAGAGACTAAAGGAACCAACCGAAACAAAGGGCAAGAGTTGGGCACGTGTAGGCATTTTCCAATGAAAAGTCATGGCTTCTTCAGTGTGTTAGTCAGGGTAGGCAGGTGTGAGTGAAAGAAGCCAAGAAAATATCCGCCAGAGCTGACTAACTCCAGATGGGTCCAAGAACCAGGTGTGTAGCCGACGCAGCCGGGGCCATGCTGGAGATAATGCTGCAGAACTGGTCTGGTGGAGACACCACTGGCACCATTGTTCAGTTGAGTCACCGCAATTAACACCTCCGATTTCATCAACACCGGTCGTCAACCCTGTGCTAGGACACGTTTCTCCATTGGCCGCCCTTGTTCCAGACCATCCGTCAAGGGTGCTTGCGTATGTCTGTTGGCCATTTGTAGGTCTTCTTTGAATAAATTTCTGTTCGTGTCTTCCGCCCATTTCTTGACAGGATCATTTGTCCTTTGGGTGTCGAGTTTGATAAGCTCTTTATAGATCTCGGATACCAGCCCTTTATCTTATAAGACATTTGCAGATATCGTCTCCCATTCTGTGGGGTGTTGACTTTTGGTTGCGTTGACTGTTTCCTTGGCTGTGCGAAATAAGCTTTTTATCTTGATGAAGTCCCAATAGTTCTTTTTTGCGTTCGTTTCCCTTGCCTTTGGAGACGTGTCTGGCAAGATGATGTCATGAGCACGGGGTGTTATATCCAACTGATGAATCACTGAACTCTACCTCTGAAACTAATAATACACTATATGCTAATTAACTGAATAGAAATAAAAATTAGAAAAGAATGCTTGCACAGCAGAGGCCTTGGAAGGTAAAGATTGTATTTCCCTGCAGAGCAAAGGGGTAGACGTGACTACTGCCCATTATAAAAGATCCAGTGTGTTCTCCTGTGTGCCCAGGCATCTCTTTGGCCCATCTGCTTTGCTCCCACAAGAATTAGGGCCACGGGGAACTCGTTTATATGCTGATATTCACGCTGCTGATGTGCCATGCTCTGATAGAGTCCATTGTCTCTGACCAACGTAGTGTCTCCTAGCTGCATCCATGGAACTGTGGCAGACGAATCTATTAGCCTGCAAGTAGGGCAAATTCTCCTATCTTTTAGTTTTTGCGCTTGCTGCTGGAATCGCTGCCATTGCTGTCTTTAGATGGGAGACAGTCGTGAGAACGGAAATGGCAGTCTCAGCTTTTTCTCTTCTGAGCATCTATTTCTTTTCTTTCCTCATTTTTAAAGATTTTATTTATTTACTTGAGAGAGAGAGAGCATGAATGGGGCAGGGAATGGGCAGAGGGAGAGGGAGAAGCAGACTCCCCACTGAGCAGGGAGCCCTACACGATCCCGGGACCCTGAGATCATGACCCGAGCTGAAGGCAGCTGCTTCACCGACTGAGCCCCCCAGGTAACCCCTGAGCTTCCAATTCTAAGCTCAGGTGACAGGTGCTTCTAACCGGTGGCCCCTAGGTCACGTGATGCCTGAGGTAAAGAGAGTCTGGGAAATCCAATATTTGTTTTCCTACAGTTTCCATAGTGGAAAAGTCCCCAAACATAGCTTGATTGGGATGACAGGAAAAACAACAACAACAACAACAACAGACCAAGGTCCATTATTAAGTAGTTATTCTATATTTCTCAATATAATGGGAATTCTTAGGACTTTGTCAAAGGTTAAATCCAAAGACAGAGATGTATGATATTCTTTAGGGAAAGGCTTTAAGTTCCAGAGCTCTTAGCGGAGATGTTGGTGCCACTTGGCAAAAAATACACCAGATGGCACTCTTAGTAGTAATTATAGTTCTGCTTTTCCCTAACTGTGTTGGGTGCGTTGTTTGGGCACAGCAGAATCCTTCTAGGAAAAGAAGATCAATGTGGCCAGATTCCAGCTGTTCCTATCATATTTCTCAACTAAGATGACTTCTCACGCCGTTGGGTGATTCAGGGCTGGGAGGAAGCGTGTGTGTAACAGGTGTGCGAGGCCGACCATAACGGCAGGCAGTGACTCAGTTGCCACCAGCTGGGGCAGCAAGGAGAAGGCAAGCCTGGAGATTGGAACATTCTCTAAGAGGATGGTGCGCAGGTGGGAATGAGGAAGCAGCTCGGAGGGGAGAGGGTCCTAGAAAACCATATTTGCTGGAGATTTTAGTCTATTCGTTCTGTAGAAGTCTGGACGAGTATGTTATGTTTAAGAGTAACATACGTGTAGAAAAGTGTGTGGATTATAAGCTCAATTAATAACCCTAAAGTGAATATACCTGTGAAATAGTGCCCCGCGTGAAGAACTAAAACTTTGCCGATACCCAGAAACCCTCTCAAGTCCCTGCCAATTACCATTTCCTTCCCTTCCTCAAAGAGAGCCACTACTCTGATGCTAGTACATTAGTTCGTCCTTTTGAACGTCAGAAAAATGGGGTTGTATGTACACACCCTCTGGGTCTGGCTTCTTCACCCCACATTATGGCTCTGGGACTCACCCATGCTTTTGCATGTGACAATAGTCTGCTCCTCTGTATTGCTGTATGGTATCCCATTATGTTGCTATACCAGATTTTATGTATCTCTTCTGCAGTCCGTGGAGTCCAACTTTTGTCCATTGCAAATAATTCCACTTGAACTTTTCTTCTGTCTTTCCTACTTACATTTTGGGTAAGTATATGCCAAGAGTGAAATTTTCTGGTTGTAAGATATTCACGTGTAGAAGTGCAGTAGAAACTTTCAGAAGATTTTCCAGAGTGGCTGTAGCATTGTAGGCCTCCACCTGCACTGGGGTTAAACTTTGAGGGACATCAAATGTCTGAAGATGAATAGAATCTTCCATCTTGGATCCTCGAACCTCTTGTGTGGTTCACTGATGTTGGGAGGAAGAAACTCTCTCTGCCGTTCAAGGTCCTTCCAGCTAGAAGAGGAATCAAACTGACACTGACCCATGACAGATCAACAGGAGAAAATCAATTTAATTTTTAAATTAAATTACTCACTTAAATTTCTGAGTTTGTGGAATCCACACAGTTGTGGAAATTCCAAAGACAGGCAAAATGAAGTATCTATGGGAGTTCGAACTGAGGAACACAGGACAGGGGTCTGGGACTTCAAAGGGAAGGAATGCAACTCACTGGAAGATAAAGGAGCAAATGCGCACTGGGTCCTTCAGAAACCACAAGACCCAGAGGACTTTGATCAAACGGCCCTTGCTGGGTCCCTCCCCATTACCACGCCTGGTTCCTACCACAGCACAGTTATCAGTAGGGATAGCCCTCTTGCTAGAGCAAGTCCTCTATCTGAGTTACTGTGAATAGGGAAGTAAAAGAGCTTTTCCCGGCTCTGCTGGGTTTGATTGCTTTCTTTTTATCTTTCTTTCTTTCTTTTTTTTATTTTTAAGATTTTCGTTTTTTATTCATGAGACACACACACAGAGAGAGAGGCAGAGACCCAGGCAGAGGGAGAAGCAGACACCATGCAGGGAGCCCGACATGGGATTCGATTCCGGGACCCCGGGGTCAGGCCCTGAGCTGAGGTGTGCACACACCCATGGAAAGATTGGAAGGCTGTATGCCCAAAGAGAGGCCAGAAAACACAGTGTGGCTCTAGTAACAGATTCTGAGGCCAAGCGCCCTGGGTTTTGACCCTCATACTGCCATTTATTAGTTGTCTCATCCTGGCGAGTTCCTTATGCCTCTGTCCCTCAGCTTCCTCATCTGTTAAACCGTTGTTGGGTTTAATGTGGTCATGGATGGTTGACCCTGTTGGAGGAGTTAATACATATAAAGGGCTCAGACTACCCCCTGCAACACCGAGTGCCAACCATGTGTTTGATACGGCTACAGGTAGGATTCTTAGAAAGTAGTTTCTTCTCTGTTTCCAAAATTTAAAATTTGTTTATTTATATCATTCTTTTTAGAGATTTCATTTATTTGTTAGAGAGGGAGAGGGAACACCAGCAGAGGGAGGGGCAGAAGGAGAGGGAGAAGCAGATGCCCTGCTGAGCAGGGAGCCTGATGCAGAACTCGATTCCAGGACCGTGAGATCATGACCTGAAACGAAGGCAGGCGCTTTGCCGGCCGAGCCACCCAGGGGCTCCATAAAAGTTGTTTATTTTAAAAATTAGGAAACTAAGATTGAATTCAAGTGAAGCAGTATTTCTCAAACTTTTCTTCCTTTTTCTTTTTGAGGAAACTTTGTAGACATCCTTCCCTAATTGACCCTTCTCCATGAAACTGTAGCAGCACAGATACACTGAATATCCCTTTATGTACTGCATTTATATCTGGGCTATATTAATAAAAATTCAATTTTTCTTCTCCCTCCAAGAAGTAATTTTGCTGGAAGGAGGCAGTGATATCATCCCCATCGAGCACACAGTAGTTAAAATAAAAGAAACAAGCAAATATTGATGACCAAGGAAGAAAAATCTGGGGTAGAAAATGTAGTAGGTCAGAACTCCGGTAGCAGCAATTCAGACACGTGCGTGAATCTGTTCCTATTTCATGGGTTGTGTACCATAAGGTCTTTTTCAGGTTTTGTGCCGAGAATAGAAATGAGCAGATAGTTCTGGCCAGAAAATTGCCTATTGAGAAGTAAGTGTCACTGTTGAGAGAGTAGAGCCATTAAGGTCAGGAATATTATTTGTTTTACAGCTTTATTATTTTTTTTTAAAAATACATTGTTTATTCATTTGAGAGAGAGCAAGAAAGAGAGCGAGAGAGCGAGAGCGTGAGCAGAAATGGGTAGGAGGGAGGAACAAGCAGACGCCCCCCTGAGCAGGGAGCCCAATGCCGGGCTTGATCCCAGGACCCCTGGGGTCAGGACCTGAGCTGAAAGCAGATGCTTAATTGACTGAGCCACCCACGTGCCACACAGCCTCCTTAATTTTATGTGAAGAATTTCTAGATTTGCAAACTCCGATGCATTTATTCATTTATTTTAAATATTTTATTAATTTTTTTAAAGTAGGCTCCAGACCCAGTGTGGGGCTCAAGCTCATGACCCCGAGATCAAGAGTCCCGTGCTTTACCGACTGAGCCAGCCGGGCACTCCACAAACGCATTCATACGAGTCCAAAACTGCCTTTGGAGCCAGAGAAATGCTTCTTGTTCGAGCTTCTAGATCAGAAAGGTCAAAAATCACCCTTTCTCAAAGTGGCCGTGGATACCAGCTTCAGAATCATCTGGAGGGTTTATCACCACGCAGCTCCCCAGGTCCTCACATGCTCTGGTGTGAGTGTGGGGAATGTACACTTCAGCAAGCTGCCACGCTTTGTGTTGGCACGTTTTGGAATAATGATAAGGAAGATGCTAATGACCATGGTAGCTCCCAGGCGTAGAGTGATGTGTGCCAGGTGCCAAGGGTTCTGGTGTATCCCAAGGCAGGGGAAACCCCAGGGAGCTTGAGCAATCTTGGATTTCTTCAAAGCCTCGGAAAGTAGGCTCAACCCACTTGATTTAAAGGAATAAGGATGTGAGATGCCCCGTGTCCTCTACGTGTCCTGTGGAATTCCTATCCATCGGAGTTTCTCACTAGTCTGCGAAAGCCGAGCATAACACAGCTGGCTCACAACGTAATTGTGCAAGTGCAAATGGGAAATGGATAAAGGGGAAGAGGGGCTAGGAGCACAGACCAAAACTCTCATCAGTTAGCATGCTAAGTGCCTTCCGAAATGGCTGGCCCTGAATGCAATACTACGGTTTTCAGGCCTTCAGATGCGGCCATTCTTAATGCTTTCAAAGCAATTTAAAGATGGCGACATAATGGAGTGTCCCAGGTCAGGGAATAGCTCTGTTCACTTATTTTGGTGGATTCATGATTGACAGACAGAAAGGAGGAATGCCTTGAACTGAAAGGTTGGCACATGACCCGCAGGCCTCGGGACCCTGCCTTATTCTACGAGAAATGGTTGGTGGCAAGGTCTGGGCATTACCAAGAACCGGACGTCAATCTCTAGAGAGGAAGACTCCGGCCCTCCAAAGTCTGACAGCCTCGACCTTGACAACGGCTTAACTCAAAAAACAGAACAACAACAACAACAAAAAAGCCCCCCTTTATTGTAAAATAGAATGAAACAAAACAAATGAAACCCATTAAAAACTTGAAACTGCATTTCATAACCTCAGAAGGGAATGCAGTAGGTGAGTGTCAAGGCCCCTGGAGAAAAGTAGAATAAATCGTCTCTTTTTCAAGCCCCAAAAGGCACCAAGAACAAGTGAAAATTGTAGTTCCAAGAGTAAATAAAATAGGAAACATCCTCCATCCTGGGGCACAGTAGTAAACCCACACCCTAGAGAGCGTAGCTTGTCTCGTCCTGGGAAACTGGTTTTACTGCAAAATTGCAAGAGCCTTATAATTTAATTCACCCAGCAGACTCCTCAGCCACTGTGGGGAAGAGCAGACGGGTCGAGGAAGGCGGGGCCTGTGTCCCGAAGCAGTCACCCAACCTAACAGGATTTGTCAGTAATATAGTTACTTCTTAGCTTCAGTTTTTACCAAGAAATAAAAATGCAAATGAACTCTCATCTCAGGTATGTGAAGTCATCTGAAAATTTGGGAAGCACAAATCGCAGCATTCCAGTGACTGTGGGGCTGTGAGCATGATATTTACTCTTTCTGTTTCCATTAAAGCACGTGACAATAACTAATTCTGTGACTATGTGACAGAGGGTGACACAGAAATGGAACCCGCCGTGGAATTAAGTGTTGCGTAAGTGCTAAACAATTAACCGACCCACTTTCAATTTAAACCTACAGTCCCAGTGTGGTTCTTCATTTTAAGGGCTGGCTGACCCCATTTCCTCTTCCATTACCGTAAACTTCTTTCTGGAAAATTCAAGAGCAGTTTCAAATTTAACAAGATCTTTTAAGTCTTGGAGCAAAGACCCCATCTCAGTACGAAACAACAATTATTGCGATTTGACCTCAGAATCCTGGATTTAATTTCAAGCAAACAGTCTAAAATGCTCTTCACAAGCGAGAGAGTCGCAGAAAGATGGCAGGGCTCCGAACGAAGCACAGAACTCAGAAACACATTCTGATTTAGCGAAATTAGATCGCGGGTGTTAACATTTAAAGGTGCTGAGATGAAAAGAAAACGTTGTTCGGTTGTTTAGAGAAGAAATAACCGTACAGGGTTATTCGGAGGAATTCATGCAGGCTGTAGAGGGGGAGGAAGGCTGCAATAAGGTGTCTGAAGGCTCTCATTCCTGACTTTGGGGACTACCGGTCTGTTTACTGAGAACCCTGAAGATCTCTGTCCCTAGAACTCCTCCTGTGAAGTTCTAGACCCACGTCACCCACTTCCCGCTGGATATCTCCACTTAGACGCGCTGCCAGGGTGTCCCTTAAACACAGCTCGGCAGATCCCGAGCAGATCCTGTCTCCCAGCCCTTCCCTAACCCGGTTTCCCTTCCAGGATTCTGCATTTTGGGGAAAGGCACCAAGTCGGAAACACGTACGTAGGCCATCCTTGATCTGCAATTCCGCTCGTCGCCTATATGGGATTGAGACTTCCTGCTGTTAGCTTCTACACGTTATCAGTCAGAGCCCAGTAAGGAAAAACACACAGCTTACTTTTAATTTTTTTTCATTTTTATTTGTATTTATTTGTTTATTAATTTAAGAAAGAGAGAGCAGGGGGAGGGGCAAAGGGAGAGAGAGAGAGAGAGAGAGAGAGAGACAGAGAATCTCAAGCAGGCTCCACGCCCAGTACAGAGCCAGAAGCAGAGCTCGACCCTACAACACTGAGATCATGGCCTGAGCTGAAATCAAGGGTCGGATGCTTAACCCACTGAGCCACCGGGCGCCCCAACCACAGTAGGTATTTTAACTGGAAGCATTTAATATAAAGAATCTGAATGGATGTCACAAGGCTGAGAAGGCAAAGGGACAGCATGGAGGTGACGGAGAGCCAGGAGCAGCTACCTTCTCCAGCCGGGGCAGGGAGGAGAAGGGGGCGGCTAGCAGAGCGCGGGGGGTGGGGGGGGCCGGACCCCGAAGCTCCTGGGCCCGGGGCATTGAGCAGGCCATCGTGTGCCGCTGCTACGGGAGCTCCGGGGAGAAGCTGCCCCTGGCGGGGCTGCAGGACGGAGGTGGTGGTGCTGGGTACCACTGAGCGGCCGCTGAGGCTGGTCCAGGGCTGCGGGGGGGAGCGGACCTGTTGCTGCTTCCAGGGTGGAGGCCTGTTGCTGGGCTTAGGCCGCTGGCCTCGGAACAGTAGGAAGGGGCAGCTCTCTGTGCCCCTCCCCACGTCCGGTGTCTCCCTTGAGGGAGGGACCCCTCCCCCCTCCGTGTCCTCCCTGCTGACTCCACGCAGCAGCCTCCAGGCCGGCCTTGCTGTTTTCTCGCTTGCGGCCTCCAAGCCACGTTCCGCACGGAGGCCGGACTGATGGCTTTATTACTTTATGTTCTTACAAATAAAACTATGATCCTGACACTCCTTTACTCTCGTCCCGTCGCTGGGAGCCATCGCACAAAGTCGAGGGTCGAGGTCTCCTCCTGAGTCTCTAGGTGGCATGGCCCACGCTCCGAGTCCCCCTGCTGGTCCCCGAGGGCGAGAAAGACCCGCCAGCCCTCCGCAGCCGCAGCCGCATCCCATCCAACACTCAACTTCTCCAGTCCTCCCCTCTCCCCTCTAATTCTCCCCTGACCTCGGTGAGGGCTTCCCCGCCTTGGTGCAGTCTGGGCTGCGCCAGGCTGTCCTGTACACATGGGGGGTGGGCTTCTGGCTTTCTGCCCCCTGGATGCCAGGAGCCTGTGTCCATCCCAATGGTGACAACTGAAGTGTCTCCAGATATTGTCAAATGTCTTTTTTTAAAAAAAATATTTGGTCCATCCATTCATGAGGGACACGGAGAGAGAGAGAGGCAGAGACCCAGGCAGAGGGAGAAGCAGGCTCCATGCAGGGAGCCTGACGAGGGACTCGATCCCGGGACCCGGGGGTCATGGCCTGGGCTGAAGGCAGGGCTAAACTGCTGTGCCCCCCGGGTGCCCCTCTTTCTTTCTTTTTTTCTTTTTTTTTTTAATGATTGATTTATTTATGATAGACACACACACAGAGAGAGAGAGAGGCAGAGACACAGGCAGAGGGAGAAGCAGGCTCCATGCAGGGAGCCTGATGCGGGACTCGATCCCAGGACTCCAGGATCGCGCCCTGGGCCAAAGGCAGGCGCCAAACCGCTGAGCCACCCAGGGATCCCCTCTTTCTTTCTTTTTCAAAAAGATTTTATTTATCTGAGAGGAGAGAGAGCAGGAGCAGGGAAGGGCGGAGGCAGAGGGAGGAGCAGCTCCCCCCCCAGCCGGGAGCCCCCACTTGGGGCTCGGGCCCAGGATCCCGGGATCAGGACCTGAGCTGAAGGCAGACACTGCACGGACTGAGCCCCAGGCGCCCCTTTAATTTTCAGTTAAGCAACACAATCGTCTGGTATGAGCACGCCCCGTGGGGTATTTCAGAACTTTACCCAAAATTCAGATCTACTGTCTGTAGCTGCCCAACGTGGCCTTGCTGCCTGGGGGCCGCGTCACACCGGTGAACCTCAGGGGCCTGCAGGGTTTTTACCGATTGCAATGAGCCGATTTCTCTTTTATGGGTTTGTTTGTCTGTCACTTGTACAGCGAAGCAGCTCCTCTTCCGTAATTACAGGGAGTTGTTCTCAGGGTCAGATGGTGGAGAGGAACAAGAGCCCGGCCTCTCCCTCCAGGCCTGCGGCCCAGACGCCCGTAATAAGAGACAGACCAGCAAGAGAAGGACCAACCAAGTCCAGTTACCGAGTGTGCCTCGTGGGTACTCACGGGAGACCCAGGAACCTGCGTGCATCCTGGAAACCCAGAATCGTTCATTCTTAAGCTCCCGCGAGGCTGGGCCTACAGCCAGGTTCAAGGTGAAGTACGTGATTCTTGTTTTAAGTGGTGTTAGGATATTTAAGTATTTAAGACAACTTAATATCTATTGTGTTAATAAGTTTATTAGCTCTTCAAGCCCATGTTAGCCGGGGAAGTGCTTCTTGTTAGCTTCAGAATCAAAGCGCTTATTAAAGAAAATTAAACATAGTGATACCAGAAGTATAATTTAAACATTTAAAGAAGAAAAAAAGAGAGAAAAAAATAATTAAAAAAATAAACATTTAAAGATAATTAAGTAGGATATAAATGGGACTGATTCTTCAAAGAGATTAGTTGTGGGTGTTTTTTTGTTTTTTTGTTTTTTTTTTTTTGGCATTTGAGTCCGGTTTTTTTCAAGTTGAGTCACTCAAGCTTTATTCAAAACACCCTTGAAAGTGAACACCTTTATGTATTTAAAATAATATAGCTTAAAGATTGACCTTCATTTATTAGTTTTTTACCTTAATTTGTTTATATTAATCAGGACCATCAGGGAAAAGCAAATAACCTTCCCTGTGCTTAAAGATTGCACATAATCCATAGTGACAGTTTTGAAGAGTCTTTTCCTCTCTTGTGTTTTGAGCTGGGGGTGGGGGCAGGGGGAAAGGGAAGGAGTCTCAGGAAGACTCCGTGCTGAGCGTGGACCCTGAGATCAGGACCTGACCCCAAATCAGGAGTCTGCTCCTTGCCCCACTGAGCCCCCCGGGCGCCTCTCGAGGATTATTTTTCATGAAAGTCAAGATGGACAAGGTTCTAACAAGTGGGTTTGGTCACCCGTAGCCTTTCTCAAGAGCCACTGGAAACTAGATTTCAATAAGGAAATGTCTGAAACGCAGCACTTTATTTTGAACCCTGGGTCCTTCCTGCCAGAGGGAGAACTTCCCTTTCCCCTTTGACTTTGCTCCCTTCTTTTCTTCATGTCACCACTGGCGGAGCAAATATGACTCAGAAACCGGTTCCTCGGGGTTGTAACACTGGATGATGCACACTTGGGTCATTACGCCGTAAACCAATGCCTGTGTTCGTTGGGCTGGGTTCTGGGTTCTCCAGAAGGCGCATCGCCGCCGTGTTGCTGAAGAATACTCACAGGTGTGGGGACAGAGGACGAGCCACGGGCCGCGGCTGCTAGGGATCTGTCGCTTGGCTGGGAAGGAGTTTATGTGAATCAGAAATCCTGCCAGAAGATTCAAGAAGCTGTAGAGGTGGCACAAATCTGTGAAGGACCAGCATGGGGATCCTATACTCCGAGGTATGTGACCTTTCTGGAAAGAAGGTTCCAAAGGTGTTGAGAATTGCTCTTGCTTTTCTAATGTGATTTCCTGCTTCTGTTAAAAAATGTGTCCTTTTCTGGTTTGGCTTTCTGTGAGACTGTTAAGTCAAAGCCAAATGCTGTGTACGAAGATCTTTTTGATGTATTTAGTACTTTAAGGCAAATTATTTCATGATTCTAAACCTCTAGCTAGGTCGGAGTGGAGAACAGTACAATATATATATATGTCGCAAAGTCCAGACGTTTGTGGGGTCATCTGGGTCGTGCGGGAACTCATGAAAATAGAATTAATGGAGTCATGTTTCTGATGTCAAACTTCCAGAGGGAAAGTGAAAATTGTACCCAATTGGATTTTTTTTTTTTTAGATTTTATTTATTCCTAAGAGAGAGAGAGAGAGAGAGAGAGAGGCAGAGACCCAGGCAGAGGGAGAAGCAGGCTCCATGCAGGGAGCCCAATGCGGGACTCGATCCCAGGACCCCAGGATCAGGCCCCGGGCTGAAAGCAGACGCTCCACCGCTGAGCCCCCCCCGCCCCGCCCCGGGCGCCCCCCAATTGGATTTTCTAACCATACAGAAGTAGACTGGCTCTTGTAGGGAACCGTAGAGACGGAGTGACAGCTTTCAGCCTGGCATTTGAAAAGCGATTCACTACCAGCAATTATAAATACAGATCACCCCCGCATGGGAGGGGTATCCATGCAGGATATATTTTTGATAGCTTGAGTTTTTGCTTTTCACATCTGACGAATACAAAAAGGTCTTCCCCTGAATTGAAAGTAACCTATTAGGATCAAATCAATTTGTAGTAGTGTGTCGGGGGCGCACAAGCCACACGTCAACTAGAGTGTAAGAGGTGTAATCACGTCATTGTTCACCCTTTACTCCCTTTTCTCTCGGACAGAATTGACCTGTTAGTCTGCATGTCGTTCCAAATGCTCAGCAGAACCTCCCAAGGTGGTTCTCCTCATATCAAAGGCAGTTTCTCTGCTCTTGGAATCATTTCTAATGCCCGTGGTGCGTGTATGTGTGCCAGCCTCCCTCTAGTCAGTGAGACTAGAGTCATTGAGTCTCTATAGTCAACCCAACCTTGAGGAGGTTAAAATTCTACGTGTGTCTTGCTCAAAGGCTTTATCTGGGTGACGCGATCATACATACGAACTGACAACACGCGCAGTTTTCTGCGCTGCTGGTTCTCAGACTCTCGAGGGCCTGCAGGTTGAGGAACCTAAAAGAGAGGAACTTGTTTAATGCGATGTCGCGAGCCCCCAGCCCAGACGGTCTGTTTCACTCAGTCTGGTCTGCGGTGGGGTCCAGGGACTTAGTTTTTAGGGGAGCATCCTAGCTGAGTCTCCCATAAGCGGTGGATTCACCTCCCCGGGGAGAGAAATACTGCTCTAGGCCAGGGCTCTTCAAATTTTAATGTGAGTACAGATCACCCAAGGCTCTTGTTCAAATGCAGATTTTTGTTCTGTTGGTCTAGATGGGGCTGAAGATTTGCATTTCAATTCCTTGATGCTCGTGCTGTCCGTCCCTGGACCACACTTTGAGTAGCCAGATTGCAATAATTACGTTAAAAACAACAACAACAACAACAACAACAACAACAACAACAACAACAACTTAGAACAATTGTTCTTTGCCAGGCAGTGAGTTGAGTCAAGGCGAAGTAAGATACGTTGAATTATTTACAAGTATTGCTGCCGGGGCGGAAGGAAATTTTCCTCTACACTCGTCGAAGAACTTAATTGACCCGAGATAGATTGACGGGATAAAATTGAATTGAATTTTGTACATATGGGGACCCTACGTACATGAGAGTTTAAAGGCAGAAGGATGAGATGAGGGACAGGAGCCCTCCCGAGCTAAGCCGTGGAAGAGGGGCCCAAAATTTAACAGAGAGGAGGCCAAAGCACAGGCAAAAAGCAGAGCAGATATTTGGCAATTAGACGTGTGCCCTGCCCCCCACACGGTCACTCAGATACTATTTCTCTCTGGTAAAAACTCTCATTCTGGGAGAGACCCCTAATTTAGATTCTTCTTGGTAGTTAAGGAGAGGGCATAAGTTTTTCTTGAGCATGTGGGATCTTGATTGCTTCTAGCTAAAAAGGAGTTCACATGCCAAAGTGGCATATTTTGGGGAGACTTACTCTGAACCCCTCCAGTATCAGTGTGAATATCCCCAGAAAAGGAATGAATCTTTCACTTTTCAAATATACAGAGGACCAAGTGACTTGGAATTTACTATATTTAAAGACAAATTCAACAACCACACACGTGCAAGCACACATGCATACATGCACCCCTAAAAATCCCTAACACGGGGATCCCTGGGTGGCTCAGCGGTGGAGCATCTGCCTTTGGCTCAGGACGTGACCCCGGGGTCCCGGGATCGAGTCCCGCGTCGGGGTCCACGCAGGGAGCCTGCTTCTCCCTCTGCCTGTGTCTCTGCCTCTCTCTCTCTCTGGGTTTCTCATGAATAAATAAATAAAATCTTTAAAAAATAATAAAAATAAAAATCCCTAACATGCCTACAAGCTCATTGGTCATTGTTCAAAGTCCCTAATTAATATTGATCCCAGGTAGTCTAAGGTAGTGTTGACACAGATGTTGTGACCATGCAACTCCACACCACAAGTGGAAGTGGATTCCAGGCCCTTCCATCTCTACCCTGTCTACTCACTCTGCTAACAGCAACGGGACACACAGGACCCCCGGGAAGTCCACCATTTCTGGAAAGGAGATAGTTGTTTCCCTTTTTGGCAAATAGTTTCTCAACTTGCAGAATTCCCCCTTGATATCAACTACCACTACTATTTCCCCTCCTCCTCCTCTTCCTCCACCCCCTCCCTCTCTCCCTCCTCATCTTCCTCCTCTGTTTTCTTCTTCTTCTTCTTCTTCTTCTTCTTCTTCTTCTTCTTCTTCTTCTTTTCTTCTTCTTCTTCTTCTTCTTCTTCTTCTTTCTTCTTCTTCTTTTCTTCTTCTTCTTTCTTTTTAAGGTAGAAGTAGCCACCACTGAGGATAGTAAAAGCATTGGAAAACCTAGCTTGAGTGGCAGGTTTGTATGAGGAATAAGGGTTAAATCTTCCTTAGTGTCAGCTGGGTCGAGGATGCTGTTTGTGGCACAGAGGTGTTTATTTTGCTGTCTCATTCTTCCCCAGCAACAGCTGATCCCGGGGGATCCTGGGCTAGTAGGAGGGCGTTCTCAAGAAGCTCTGTCCCAGGGGCTCTGGGTTGTGGGCCGGCTTTAGACAGTTTGCATTTTCTATTGACCGAGTCATGGTGTCCAAGGCAGTGGGTTCTAGAGCTGCACCAATTCCACTGAAGTTTTTGAAGATACCTATTATCCCAGGATACCACCTTCTTGATACCTAGACTGACTTTGTGTTATTCCACACCTAGGACTGGAGTAATCTGGCTCGAGCAATGGTTGTAAGTGCTGAAGAGAAGTGGGTCCTTTTAGATCAGAAGAAAGTTTAGCTCGCTTTCTATAAGCTGCAACTGTCGCTGCATGTGGGAGTGGGAATTACCTGTGAATGGAAAAGAAAAAAAAAACAACAGTTTACTCTTACCCTGGGGGGGGGGGGGGGATGTCCTGATGCAGAAGGTTGGGGGGTGGACCTTTTGTGAGACTCTCCCATCTCCAATTTTAAAGAGGTTGAGAAGCTCTGGAGTAATCCCTCAAATATGAAAACATAACCTACTCATCTGTCATGTGTGCACCGCTCTCTTTTCTGCCCCGTGTCAGTCGCTCTGTGCTTCCTAGGTATAAAGAAAAACAGGGCAAGAGCGAGCCAGTCCTGCCCCACCCTTGGTCCTATACTGCCAAAAGCACCTTTATGGAAAAAAATTAATTCCAGTGTAGTTAACACACCGTGTTGGTTCTATTAGCTTCCGGTGTACGATGCAGTGATTCAACAGTTCCACACATCGTTCAGTGCTCATCAGGATATGTGTACTCTTAACCAAGGCATCTATTTTTTTAACAAAAAAAATTTTTTTTAACAAAAAAACAACTTAATAAAGTTCCACCTCCCGCCTTGAGTGTGAGAAACTTTTCTAGATTGGGAATGTAGGCTTGTCATTTTTCCTTAGAGCTGTAGGGGAGGAGAAAATTCTTTGTCCCTCTTCTCATCTCGGGTTGATTGCCTGGAGCCCTGCAAGTTAGAGTGACAACTGAAATATTAACAAAATAAAAGCAAACAGAAATTTATTAGCACAGGCATTGTGCAAACGTGTGGGAGCATTCATCGAGGGGTAACTCACCAGGGTGATTAGTACTTGGGATCTTGCAGCATCTCAACAGAAAGACGATGCTTGATCAGAGGAGCGATCAGACACGGGAGAAGGGCTTTGAGTGTCTAGGGTGGCAAACTGTGGAAGTGAAATATAATGTGGCGCTAATGGAAGACGAGGGCTACTTAGTAAATTTTATTATGTCGATTCCCTTGGTGCCTTCTCTGGGCTGACAAGGGTAACCTCTGTTCTTCCTGGGAGGGAATTTCCTTCACAAATTTACGTCATGCTTTTAGCTAAATAGGAGGAAGGCAGAGAGCTTTCCTTAAATCTGCTTCTTCTCAGTTGCCTTCAGCTCAAAATAATTATTATGCCGGGATGAATTTGGGGTCCATATTCTGTATATATAGACATGCACACATGTATTGGGGAATGCTTGACATAACATTATATTAGTTTCAGACGTATAGGGTAATGACCCCGTATTTGTAGCAAAATGATCACCACACTGAGGTCAGTTAACGTCCATCACCACAGATCCTTACACACTTTTTTCTTGTGACAAGAACTTTCAAGATCTATTCTCCTAGCTACTTCCAGACATATATTATGTCCCCATGATTTATTCGTTTATAACTCAGAATTTGTACCTTTTGACTCCCTTCAACAATTTAGCACCTTCCACCTCTTCCACCTCACCCCAGGCAGCCGCCAATCTATTCTCATGCCCTGGATTTTGTAGTTGTTGTTGATTTTATTTTGTTCCTGTTGACATTGTTTAGATTCCACACATAAATGAGATCAGATGGTATTCACCTTGCTCTGAGTTATTTCAGTAGCATGATGCCCTCAGTGAGGTCCATCCACACTGCAAATGACAAGGTTTCATTCTTTTTTATGGCTGAGTAGTATTCCATTGTGTGTGTGTGTGCCACCCCTTTATCCATTCATCCATCTGTGGACATTTGGGATGTTTCCAGTATATTTTTATTTTTATTTATTTATCTATTTTTTAAAAAAAGACTTTACTTATTTATTCATGAGACACACAGAGAGAGAGAGAGAGAGAGAGGGAGAGAGAGGGAGAGACACAGGCAGAGGGAGAAGCAGGCTCCATGCAGGGACCCAGATGTGGGACTCGATCCCAAGACCCCAGGATGACACCCTGAACCAAAGGCAGACAGACCCTCAACCACCGAGCCACCCAGGTGCCCCCCAATATATTTTTAAGAGAGAAGGAGAGAGTAAGGAGGCATTCCCAGGTTGGTCCTGGCGTCTGAACAGAGGGTGTGTTAGAGCTCAGTGAGAGAACCTAGATTGGAATAACCAACCCCTGCTAAGGAAGCTGGGCCCTCAAGCAGGGCTGACTCATTTAAGCCCTTATCACACATATTTGTTCGTACTATTTACAATCACAGGAAACATTTAATTAGGTCTTGTTATATATGGGGTCATGTTCAAGCACTTCATGCGTATTAACTGATTTAATACTTACAGCAACCATATGAGAGAATCACTATTATTGTCTTTTTTTTACAAATGAAAACATTGAAGCAAAGGTAGTTTAAGTAACTTGCCCAGGGTTATGCAACTAAAAGCACTTCCTGGCTAGAGACTGGGGGCTGGGAGAGGAGACTTGAATTGTCTACTCAGGGAAATTATGCTTCCACCACTGATGAACACGTTG
The DNA here is from genome assembly GCF_048164855.1 of Canis lupus baileyi. Classification (NCBI taxonomy): domain Eukaryota; kingdom Metazoa; phylum Chordata; class Mammalia; order Carnivora; family Canidae; genus Canis; species Canis lupus. The sequence goes on from NC_132864.1 coordinate 39,224,387, forward strand.
GTTCTTTGCCCACTTACTTTCTCAATTGGGACACCACATTCCATAAACGAGTTGGTCTTAACCCCTCTGCTTTCTGCCAGTACTCCTCCCCGCTAGGATACACTGTCCCCTGTTTCTCCGAGGGAAAGGATAGGGAACGCTGAATCCAGGTAGCAGAGAGCTACGGGCCGCTCGTACCCTGCAGACCAGTACTGCACTGCAAAGTATTACACAACTTGGAAGGAAGGAAGATGTGTAAGAACTCAACTCCGAGGCGTCAGGAATTCATACTTAACAGACATGTAGACTCTTCTGTGGACTCTTCACTCTACTGGCTGGCGGGGGGAATGTCTTGAAAATAACATCAGAATGATGTTTCCCTTTAAATTTGGAAAGGTCTAACGATAAATGGAGGTTAAATAGGGTTTTGGGGGAGAGCTGGTTGAGTCAAGAGGAGACGGGGTGAGAGCTGTTGGCAATGGGAAGGCCATTGGACTGGAAGTCAAGTAAACTTATAATTCAGTACTGACCACACCAGGAACTCCATGGGGCTTTATAAAAGAAGACAGCAGGGTGAGGTTGGGTTTAGTGTCCTGTCATTCTGCGATACGAGAGAAGAAAAGGCGGAGATGATGGAAACAAAACGCTTCCTTCGCGATCTTACCAGCTCCCTCTACTTTGTCTGCATGTTGAACCCCTAGTTTTGGCATTGTGTATTCAGAAAAAGGCAGCACCATGGGGCTTCCGCTCTATTTGGTTTCTCAATTCTTTCCTTATTTTACAAATGGTAATGTACCAAGTCACATTTCTTTTTTTTTTTAAAGATTTATTTTTATTTATTTATGATAGAGAGAGGGGGGGGGGGAGACACAGGCCGAAGGAGAAGCAGGCTCCATGCAGGGGGCCCCACGCGGGACTCAATCCCGGGACCCCAGGATCGTGCCCTGGGCCAAAGGCAGGCGCTAAACCGCTGAGCCACCCAGGGATCCCCCAAGTCACATTTCTAAAAGGAAATGATAACTTGAGTGTGTGAGCAGAAATCAAGACCAAAACTTTGTAAATATTTATTCATTCACTCACTCACTCATTTGTTGAATCAACAATATTTGTCGACCACACTATTCCAGGCACATGGTAGCTTCTGGGACGTGGTGATAACCAAATGAGAGTGGACCCTGGCCTCTTGGAGCTACCAATTTTAAAAATGAACGTATACGCATGAAAAAAAATTATAAATAGTGGCCATTGAGATCAAGGAAGCATGAGGATATAAGGGGGGGAGTGGTGTACCCAGGTTCTTTGACCTGAAGGGCCCCCGGGGTTAGGGACACTGAGGGGGAGTTCTGAGGAAGGAACGGTGTCTTCGGAAGCTGGGGGGGAGGGCTGCCGACGGAGGGATGGGTGTGTGGAGAACTGGAAGCTTCCACGTTGAGCCAGTGGGACTGATGGGCGGGGGCGGGTGCAGGTTCCGCGGGTAAGAGCGGCTCGGCCAGCTGCGGGCCACGGGGCTACTGTCTCTGCGGGATTTGAAGGCCCATGAAGCTGACCAGAGCTCGTCCTGCCTCTGAGTATGGCCCAAGCTGCGAGGCTCTGGCACCGGCCTCCTCACCGTCTGGCTGGGGGCCCGAAGCCCCGGAGGCTGTGGGGGGCACGTCCTCACTTCCCCCGGGCCCTGCCCTCACCTGTTCGGAGGCCTGGGGTGCTGGGGAGATACCTGGGCTTCTGATCTGCTGCATCCTGGGGGCTAGAGCCCCCGTTGGTCCTCCTCGGTGGGGGAAGGCTTTCCTGCTCTCTCCCCTTGCTGCCACCGGCGTCGAGCTTCCTGGGTCCGAGCCCGCGAGCAGCCCCTCTGGCCTCCTGGCGGCAGACGCGACTTGTCCCCAGCAGATCTTGTTGGAGAAAGAACACAAAACAGGCAGCTGTGTGCCCTGCCTCCGTTTGTCCTCGTTGCTACGAGTCCCCACAGTCCAGCCCCTTCCGGGGCCTTCCTTCATGGGACAGAAGGGCTAAGGGAGCCTAAGACAACCTTTAAAACAAAAACAAAAACAAAAAAAACTCTGTGCCTTTTGTATTTGTCTGGAAGAAGGAACTTCTTAAAAGTCTCCAAACCCTAGTGTTCGACGAAATGACTCCTCAGAGAGAAAGGCTTGAGATCAGTTGTTGGAATAAAAGGAAACCCTTGCCGCGGTCCCTGAGGGGGGAGTCCGACAGGGCGGGGGGGGGGGGGTGGCGTCCCTCCAGGTTTCCTGGGAAGACCCTCCCCGGGGCGCGGGTCCACCTGAATCCATTGGCTTCAAAGGGCGCAAATCCTCCTCGGAAGTTGTTATGAGACATTTTATGGGGCTGGAGCCTCAGCACGAGCAGGTTCCCCAGCAGCCCGCCCGGTCCCCTGAAGGCCGCCAGGGACCCGCGGGACCTCTCCCCAGGCCCGGAGTCAGGGAAGCCCCATTACTTTTTTTTCTAAAGGTTTTATTTATTTATTTGAGAGAGAGACACAGCGAGAACGAGAGTGCAGCAGGGGGGAGGCAGGGGGCGGCTCGGCTGGGCAGGGAGAGGCAGGCCTGGATCCCAGGACCCTGAGGCCATGACCAGAGGGCTGACGCCTCACCTCCGCAGCCCCCGCCCCAACGTGGTCATGTTAGATAATAGACGCAGAATCTGTAGTCGCTCGTCCGCAGGCTGCAGGTGTCACATGGCCCCGAGAGAGGCCGCTGCCGCTTCAGTTTGAGGGCCTGGGAGTGAGGCCCCAAGTGGGCTGGGCCTGGGGTTCCAGCACCCAGACTGGGGGTATTTTGAAAGCCAGGAGACGTCGGACAAGTAAAGCGCACTGAAGCTCGTCCCTGACGGTCCAGGTTTCCGGAGTTTCTTTTTTTCTTTTCTTTTTCTTTTTTTTTTTTTTGGTTTCCAGAGTTTCTGCCGCTCCTCACCTCTTATTAGCATAAGGGTCATCACGGCTCCACTGTTGTTCCCCGGGCACCCTCCTGCGTAGTTTGCAGAGGTTCTCAACCTTCCCTGTGTTAGGTGACACTAACGCCCCCACCTGGCTCCAGTCTCCCCCCTAGGTTACTGGGACGCCCAGGGTTGAGCACCTGCCTTGGGCTCAGGGCGTGACCCCGGGTCCTGGGATGGAGTCGCAGGTCGGGCTCCCAGCATGGAGCCTGCTTCTCCCTCTGCCCGGGTCTCTGCCTCTCTCTCTCTGTGTCTCATGAATAAATAAATAGAATCTTTAAAAAAAATCTAAGAAAATCAAAGGGCCCTGATGCTTGGCCAGGCTTGAGGCCCCCTGCGCTGGAGCAGCAAGCAGGCTCTCAGGTCAAGGCCGGGGTCTGGTTGCAGAGAGAAGGCGGAGGCCCAGGGAAGCGCCCGCGGGGCGGGAGGGGTTGTGCGGTGGGCAGGGAGGTGGCCCTGGACCTCACCGAACCAGCTGGAGGGCAGGTGGCTCATGGCAGGAGCACAGGGTGCCGGGGCAAGAGGCGAGGGGTGCAGGGAGGCAGGGGAGAGGGGCGAGGGGAGCAGGGACGAGGGGTGCAGGGATGCAGGGGAGAGGGGCGAGGGGAGCAGGGATGAGGGGTGCAGGGGCAAGAGGCTCAGGGGCGTGGGGGGCACAGCGGCGCAGGGGCAAGGGTCCGGGCAGGCCCCAGCCCAGCGCACCCCGGGCTGTTGCTCCATGGCGAAGCGCACGGGGCAGGGCAGCCAAGGCTGGAGGACCCGGGGTCAGGGCGGCCTCACTGCCGTTGTGAAGGAGGGCGCAGGGGGCAAGGCCTGCGTGCCGCCCACGGGGTCGGTCCTGCTGAGGACGGAGCCCGGGCCTTGGGCCCTGAGGCCTCACAGGGCGGCGCGGGGGGGACAGGCACCGCCATCACCGTGCACCCCTGCACCTGTTCCCTCTGGGCCGGGTTGCCTGACCCCCCCACCCCCCACTCCGCAGCCTCCTCCTCCAGGCGGCCTCCCTGGGCTCAGCGAGGGCTGCCCGCTGGGGGACGCTGGGGCTTTACGCGGGCCCAGAACCTTCTCTGAGATGGCTGGGCACTGGGAGGAGGCTGATGAGCCCGGAGGACGCCTCCCTGCACGGCCAGGACTGTGTGCGGGGCTGGGGGAGGCCGGGAGGGACCCTGAGGGTCGGACCCTGAGAGACCACGAGGCTGGTCACTCCAGGGGCCCCAGGAAGCACCCGAAGGCAGACCAGCTCCCTTTCCCCTCCCTCCTCTTTCTCTGCAAAGATTCTCAGGAGCCCAAGTGCAAGGGCCCTTACCCGGTGTCCCCTGCGGTGTCCCCTGCCGGTGTGAGCTCAGGCTGTCAAGGCTTTTAAGGTTTTTGTTTTTTTTGGAAAGCCTTTAATTGCTTAAGAGCAGCTGGAAATCTGGATGACAACATGAAATACTCCGTTATTTTTAATGTCGTGATTTTTAAAAAAAGGGTCACCCATTGGCCTTACAGATGATGCGGAAGGTGCATCGGTTGGGGAGGGATTTGAGTTCCAGCGTGTGGCCATCGTGGGGTGACAACGTACAACGACTTGCCCCATTCCTCTGTTTCGTGACTGAGGACACGGACACACGTAGGGGAAGGGATCTGCCCACGGGCCGCAGGACGGTGGCCGCGGAACCAGACGTCGGGCCAGTTTGCTGCCGGCAGACTCGCATCGGTCCAGCTGCTCGGGGCCCCGTGCGGCAGCCCAGCTGGTGACCAGGTCTGCTCCCGGGGTGATGCCAGGGTGGCAGGAAGGTGACGTGCGTCATTGTGCGTTTGGGCTGCTTTTTGGACCCGTGTCTCGTGCTCACGTCCTTTTGGGGCCCAGAGGTTTGCCTCCCTCTGCTGCGGAGCCGACTTTCCTTAGGATGCTCCATCAGTGGGGCCCTGGGCTCAAGGGGTGAACCCTACAAGCTCGGGACCATGGTGTCTGGCAAGCTCGGAGCCTAGAGCGCCGAGCCCGGGGCCGCAGCTGGCGCATGTTGCCCGCCTCCGGCCGCTGTCCCTCTGCTTCTCCAGCTGGGCAGCGCCTCTGTGCTCCGACCTGACCGCGGCGGCCCGCACGGGAGCCACGGCCTTGTCGCCCAGGAGAGCCGCCTGGACGCGCAGGGGCAGTAAATCCCGCCGGCTGAGCGCCACCTGTGCGCCGCGCATCCTTCTGGGCGGCGGGTTTGGTTCACGCTTCTGAATAAAATCAGCCTGAGAATGTGGAGTGTTGGCCTCCGGGGCCCCGGGCGGGGGACCTGGGGTGACGAGGGCCGGGGCGGCCTGAGCCTCAGCCCCTCCCGGTGCACCAGCCTGGGCCACGCCATAAGGAATCCTCAGGAAAGAGCGACAGGTGGCAATTGTGGGGAACCAGCGCTGGCCTGGGAAGGCCTGATAAGGGGAGAACTGAGTGGTGACCTGAAGGGCCGGCTCGCCCGCAGCTGGAGGGGGACGACACGGGGGCAAAGGTGTCCCGTGCGGAGGGGCCGCGAGGGCTGCAGCCCAGATGGAAGGAGCCGAAACTGAGGCATTGAGAACAGGGGTCCGGGGGGGCCCATGGGGCAAGGGGAGGTCGGCTTCGGTCTTGCTGTTAGGCTCCCATCATGCCTTGCAAAGCTCATTCTAACACTTTCTAAATGATTCAAGCCGCGGTGTGATGGAGACCGAACGTGTCACCTACGATCACAGCTTGGGAACACTTGAGTTTCAAGTGATGGGCGAGGACCCCTCTCACGGGGGGCTTCGTTAGAGCCGTATTGAAACTCTGCTTTCGCGTGTCGCCCCTCAGCCCATCTGCCAGGCGGCCTACCAGAACGACTTTGGGCAGGTGTGGCAGCTGGTAAGAGACGACAGCGCCTGCATCAACGTGCGAGACGGCTTTAATGGAGACACCCCCCTGATCTGCGCTTGCAGGCGAGGACACCTGAGAATCGTTTCCTTCCTTTTAAAAAGAAATGCTGACGTCAACCTCAAAAACCGGGTGAGCCCATTACACGTGAGTGGAGGGAGCCGTCGACCATGGTCATCCGCCCCCCGCACGGCAGTGATGGATGCCGTGCTCCTTGCGCGGAGCTCCTGGCACCAACATTTCGTTTTTGGCCTTACTTTAGAGGGACAGACACGTACTATTCTATTAGGCTAAGAAGGCAAAGAAATCATAGCTCAAGCAGCAGGCGTATTTTGTGGGGAATTACGTCCTCCTGCTTCTGAAAAGAAAGGTAATGGTTCACTCACTTGACTAGTGAGAGCTTCTCCCTCTTTTCCTCCTCCTGCTCCTGCTGTTCCTTCCGCTTGCCTCCCCTGCTCCTCCCCTTCACCGTCACAGAAAGATTTCCCGGAAAAAAGTAGTGACCTGGCGGTGCTATGTCATTAGGCTTTTACCTACTAGGTCAATGTTCTCCAGAAGAGCCTACACCTTGCCTATAGGATTGCTTATAGGATTGAAGAAAGCCAGAGAGAGATTGTCAAGGACTAGCAGGCTCGTGACCCAGAGGCTCCTTGAAGCCCCACAGAAGGCACAGAGATTGTACCCAGATGCGGCTCCCGCTGGTGGGTCTTCAGGACCATTGCTGTGAGCATCCGGTCGGAGCACGTTCGAGCATCCAGTGTCCGCCTCACAGCAAAAGCGAATACATAGGAAAAAAAATAACTAATGACCATGAGTGGCCTGTTCCCACTGACACACATTCAGTGAGGCCAAACGGGGGCAGGACCCCACTGACCCCTTTGTGTCAGTCCAACACCAGCTCGTTTGGAGCCATAATATATTCTCGGAAAATGGATCTCTACTGGACCTTCTTGTTCGTACTTAATACTATTTTCTGCCTGGTTGAGTTTAAACGCAAGTCGTAAAAACAAACAAACAAACAAACAAACAAATAAATAAATAAGTAAATAAGTAGATAGATAAATAAATAAAAATAAATGCAAGTTATGCCTGTGCTGAATCTAACAGGAGCACGGCGCAGTGGGGTACGACACCGTCTCCCTAGCACACCCCGAGGAGTGTGGGTCAACACGGGGAGGGGGCCATGAAAGCAGAGAACCTGAACCAGCCTGCTGGGACCCCCTGGTATCATGAGCAGCTCGGAAAGGACTCTAGGGATCCGTTAGAAAAATAGAGATTTTATCAGAACAAGGCTTACATTTTCTATTTTTTAAAACATGGTTAATGGTTTTTGAATGAGTAATCTTTTTTAAAAAAATTTATTTTTTATTGGTGTTCAACTTGCCAACATACAGAACAACACCCAGTGCTCATCCCATCAAGTGCCCCCCTCAGTGCCCATCACCCAGTCACCCCCACCCCCCGCCCTCCTCCCCTTCCCCCACCCCTAGTTTGTTTCCCAGAGTTAGGAGTCTCTCATGTTCTGTTTCCCTTTCTGATATTTCCCACTTATTTTTCCTCCTTTCCCCTTTATTCCCTTTCACTATTTTTTATATTGAATGAATAATCTTAATTTTTCCCCACTACTGATCGTGGTACATAAATAATTTAACCGGTGCCTCCTCATTTCTTAAGTCTATGTTTACGACGTATTTTCAGAAGTAATAAATAGACAAAGGCCTTAAAACATTTCTGGGGCAATTCATATGCGCATGCCTACTAGAGAACAGCAATTCTACGGGAAGCCAATTAAAACATAAGTATACTTTTTCCTTTTTTTTCCACCCCATTGGCCTGTCAAATTGACCAGGATTAAAAAAGGAAACTGAGTGTTGGTCAGGAAGGAAGTTTAAATCCTTATGGTTTTAGCGGAGCACGATTTAACAAGGGTTCATACCTTTCACGTCAGCAATCATCCTTTTAGAGACTTTTGCTAAGGACGAATCAGGGAATGTTGACAAAACCTTGTGAATCAGGGCGTCCTATCAGTATAATTCGTAAGAATAAAGAGTTAAAATCTTGAAATGTCCAACAGGTAGAGTTTGGTAAATCGATTGGAATAGCTCCGTTCAACAGACAGTCATGCAGCCGTTACAGTCAGATGTTTAGAAGTGTTAAAAGGCACGGAAAATGCACACATTCTGTTAACTGAGAAAAAAAACTGCAGATATGATTTTGCTTATGCGGTAGGATCCTGTGGTTTCAAATTCCACACGATGCAGTTTAAAAGACTGGAAGACAATACAGACAAAATGTCAACAGATATTTCTGGGCTGTTCGAAAGTGGCTGATTTTATTTTATTTATTATTTATTATTTATTGTTTATTATTTATTTATTTTTATTTTATTTTATTTTATTCTATTCTATTTTATTTTATTCTATTTTATTTTATTCTATTCTATTCTATTCTATTTTATTTTATTTTTTTTGAAAGTGGCTGATTTTAAATTGTCGTTATATACTTGCGTAGTTTGTAAAATTTTTCAGGGAACATATATACCTTGGTATTAAAAAGACAAAAAGGGGACGCCTGGGTGGTTCAGCGGTTTAGCGTCTGCCTCCAGCCCAGGGCGTGACCCTGGGGTCCTGGGATCGAGTCCCGCATCGGGCTCCCTGCATGGAGCCTGCTTCTCCCTCTGCCTCTCTCTCTCTCTGTGTCTCTCAGGAATAAATAATCCTTAAAAATAAATAAAAATAAAAAGACAAAAAGTGAAAAGGTGCTCTTATTTAAGAACAGTGCCTCCTTCAAGCAGAACGTAGCGTCTCTTTTCTCTCTGGCTTTCTCTCTCTTCACATTGACTTGGTTGGCATTCCAGTCACCGTGGCCTGGTTTGCGTTATTTTTATTGTGCTTATTTCTGTCTCCCTCTGTTTGGTCATGAGACCTTGAAGTTTCACATCCCCCACAACCTCTAGAAGCTTAAGTCTATCACCTGATACGTATTTGCACATCCCAATCCTTCGCCCAGTGCGCGTATGCGTGTAGAGCAGGGAAGGTACGCCCCGCGGTCAAGGTCTTCCCGTCGACAAACCACAGGAGGCATAATCCTATACCATAGATGTTCAGGGATGACTATAGCATTTCACACTGAATTCAGTCCTATATTTGTATCTCAATGCTTTGCCCTCAAAACTAACACACACGTAAGAATTCTTTTTTTTTTTTTTTAAAGATTTATTTATTTATTCATGAGAGACCCAGAGAGAGAGGCAGAGACCCAGGCAGAGGGAGAAGCAGGCTCCATGCAGGGAGCCCGACGCAGGACTCGATCCCGGGACCCCGAGGTCATGCCCTGAGCCCAAAGCAGATGCTCAATCACTGAGCCACCTGGGTGCCCCAGGATTCATCTTTTTTTAAAAAAAATTATTTATTCATTTTCAAGAAAGAGAGTGTGATGGGAGGAAGGGCAGAGGGTGAGGAAGAGAGAGAGTCTCAAGCAGATTCCCCATGGAGCCCTGGACGGGGCTCGATCCCACGCCCCGAGGTCAGGACCGGGACTGAAACAAAGGGTCGATTGTTGCTGAGGAGCCACTGAGGCCCCTGAAAATCCATCTTTTGATGACTAATAAGATGAGCTTGTCACTCTTGTCGCTCTGTGGCTTCCCCCCGACTTGTTCTTCAGGCTGTGCTCTGCTTGACATCCCAGTCAATGGAGACGTGGTCTCGTGAATCAGACACGCTCCACACAAAGACTTGCCATGGGTACCATAGAAATAAAAACCACAAACCAACTTTGTTTTTAATAATGTAGTATTTTTTTTTTAAAGTAAGCTCTCCTGCCCAACATGGGGCTTGAACTCATGACCCTGAGATCAAAAGTCGCATGTTTTATCGACTGAGCCAGCCAGGCGACCCACAGATGGAACTCTTTTTTTTTTTTTTTAATTTTTTTAAATTTTTAAATTTTTAAATTTTAAATTTTTTTAATTTTTTAATTTTTTTAATTTTTTAATTTTTGAAAATTATTTATTTATTTATTTATTTATTTATTTATTTATTTTTGAGATGAAACTCTTTCATTTTGCGATCTGAAAATGTGAAACCTGAGACAAATATTAATAAACAATCCTTTTCTTAATTTTCAGAAAGGGAGAAACTGCTTGCATTATGCTGTGAAGAAGAGATTCACCTTCTTTGATTACCTACTCATCATCCTCTTGATGCCCGTTCTGCTTATTGGGTATTTCCTGATGGTGAGTGGCACCCCGGGTGCTCACGGGGTCGGGGTGCACGCCGGGGGCGCTGGGGGTCAATACTGTGACTCGTTGGGTTGCCTGGGCCGGTCAGAGGCAGAGAACCAGGGACCAAACAAGCTCTTGGTTCGTGTCCTAAACGTAGAAAGAAGAAAGGTAGTCGACCAGGTGAATCAGTAGTAAAATAAATAATCAGAAAATAAACTAATAAAAATAACTAGAAAAATAAATTAACCTTGATTAAGCATCCTCTGAAGAAAGCAGAAAATCCTGAATTTTAAGAAAAAATTCCCTTATCACCTCTTTTCTCCAGCACAGTCTTCCAGCGGGAAGTGTCATTACCCCCTTGGGTATTTAAATGTCATGAATAAATAAATAAAATCTTCAGAAAATTAAAAAAAAAAAGTCACAGAATTTGAGGAAATCCAGTTAACTGCGATAACGCTGATTATGATGCTTGGGTTTATGGGAAGGAGAAAAATCACAAGTCACTGAGAAACACGTGATCTGTTGATACTCCGGGGAAGTTCTTCAACAGTTAATTGCGCGTTCGGCCCGGCGTTGGCATGTGTGCGGTCTCCGGGCTGGCGGGGGCCTGGCCGTTCGCTTCCGAGACCATCACGGGGGTGATGAGCAAGGATCTGTTGACCCACAACCCTGCTCCCCAAGACGGTCGGATGTTTCAAAGCTGGAGGCCTTGGTTGAAATGCTGCTTGTGACCAATAACCGCCTCTGACCGTGCGTTTGTCAGGCGTATTCATGGGCCTGCGCTGCACGTCTGTGACGCGTGAGGCCTAAGCGCCAGGACAGGACGTTTTAGGGGAAGGACCCGAAAGGCCTACGTTGCCTCAGAGAAAGGAGGAGGAGAAAACCCGTGTAGAGGCTGCCGCAGGGGTGGGGCTGCAGGGCGGGAGTGGGGGGATGGCAGGGTGAGGGGGGAACTGGTGGGGCGTCGTGCGGGGCCAGCGGCTGGCCCACCTGTGCCCCCGAAGCAGCCGGGCGGGTGCCCGCACTGTCGCGTGCTGAGCCTCAGGGGACTGGGCCGGAAACGTGGGCTTTGAGGAGCCTCTTCATCTCCTTCCTTGTCCAGTCCCTCCCAACGGGCTGCCCCGGGCCCGCCGTGAGCCCGCGCTGCGCCGGGGAGGCCGACGGGGTAGCCCTCGGCCTGGTGGGAGCTAGAGCCTCGTGAGGAGCGGGTCCGTGGAGTGACCACGGACACGCACGTGGGATCACAGGGCCACAGGCAGAGCCGATGGGATGGGTGACGGGACAGCCCAGGAGGGAGGGCTCCCCGGCTCCAGGACGGGGAGCGCCATAGACGGGTCGGGATCGCAGTAAGTCCCGTTGAGTAGACAAGTGAGGCACGAAGCCGAGACAGTGCCCGTCGAGGAACCCGCTCGGTACCCGCTGCTCGTCGCAGGTGTCCAAGACCAAGCAGAACGAGGCCCTGGTGCGAATGCTGCTGGACGCCGGCGTCGACGTCAACGCCACCGACTGCGTAAGTCCCTGCGCTCGCTCATCCGGAAAAACACTCGAGTCGGTGTTTGCCCGCGTGGGCGCGTCTCCTGCAAAGCCGCTGGCCGCGTTTTTCTAGACACGTCTGCGTTTTCCTTTTCTTCCCTGGCACCCCATTTTCTCTCTGTGCTCCTGCTGCTAGGCAGGCGGCCTGGAAGCCGTTGGGGTGCTGCTGCTGCGCTCACGGGGATGAAGCCTCCATCGGCTCTGGGATGTTTTCATTTACGTCTTTATTTCTATTAAGATTCTGTGTATTTCTATCTGAGAGAGGAGCGAGTAAGTGAGAGGGAGCACGAGTCGGGGGGCGGGGAGGGGACAGCGGAGGGAAAGGGAGAAGCAGGGAGCCCGATGGGGCGCGACCCCAGGACCCCGGGGTCATGCCCGGAGCCTCACCCACTGAGCCCCCCAGCTGCCACCCTCGAGGACGTTTTTAAAGGAACCTCCGGCCTTTGGTGAGAAGTTAGGGGACATGCAGGCTCCGCTAAGGAACTTCCATCCTGGGACGTTAGGACACCGGGGGCCGAACGCATCCGTGTCACCCGGCCTGTCCCTCCGTGCCGGTGGGCGTTGTGGCCACTCAAACCCACCCGACTCTTGGCTTTGCCAGCTGTGAGGTGAGGACACTGGTGGGACCTGCGTCGCAAGGCTGGCGGCGCCCGGCCCGCAGGGAGCGCCCGGAGGACCCGGGTGTCGACGGGTCAGCGGGACCAGGACCAGGCCGGCCGGCAGCGTGAGGCCGGCGCCCAGCAGCAGCCTCTCACGTCCTCCTGGTTCTAGGCCCGAGGCTCTGTCTCCACCTTCCGCCCTGACCCCATGCTCCTCGGCCTCCCGCCAACCATCGTAACTGCATCCAGTGTTTATTTCTATGAGCTTTTATTTGCTCATTTTCTATTTGGCTTCCCGGGTCTTTATCGGAAAAGTAGCCGGTTGAAGTTTGAGTAGACGAGAACCAATATTTTCCTTGCGGTTCCTAACTTATTTCCTGTTGTGTGCCTCTGCGTGTGTGCACGTGTGTTACCACTGTTCCGCGGTGCAGGAGATGTGCCCACCCCGTTTCTATTGCTCATTTACATCGTCTTAGTTTGGTTGTTGGTATCATGTGTTTACATGGAGGGAGCTCCGCGTGCGTGTGTGCATGTGGGTGTGTCCGTGCATGTGTGTGTGCGTGTGCACATGCATGAGTGTGTTCATATGGGTGTGTGCATGTGTGTGCATGCATGAGTGTGTGCATTTAGGTGTGTGTGCATGTGGGTGTCTGTGCATGTGCGTATGTGTGTGTGCGTGTGCACATGCCTGAGTGTGTGTGAATATGTGAGAATAAGTTCATGAAATGCATGCTTTTTCTTCTATCTAAGATAGGACTTTTGAGTGGATTCGGGCAGACGGCTCCTGTGCCCTGCCCTTTCCTCAGGCAGCCGTGCAGTGTATCACGTCAGCCGGTGGTAGCCCTTAGGTGGGGGCGCCCGGGGGGGGCTCAGGTCATGACCTCAGGGTCTGGGCTCCGGCGCAGGGGCAGTGGCATCCCGGCTCGCTCTCCCTCCCCTGCTCGCTTGCTCGCTCTCATGAATCAGTAAAACCCTCCAGAGAGGACGAGGCAGGAGACGTGCTGAGGCCTCTTCCTGGTCTCCCCGTTTAAATTCAGAAGGTCTGGAGCTTTGCCTGTGACCCCGATTTCTCTGGGACGTCTTTCTGCGTCCCTGGGTCTGTGTCTGGCTGCGCATGTCATTCCCGTGTACACGCACACTCTCTCACACTCACAGTCACACTCCTTTCCCTTCCACCTCGAGGTGCCCCGTGCACGTGCCCTTCGGTAATCGGACCCTTTATTTCACGCGGGGAGGTTCCGAGCCGGGCTCCCTTGCGTGTCACCGCTTCATGGAGGGGAGTGCCCGGGCAGGACCCGCGGGGACCGGGGCGGGGGGGTATCTCTGGTGTGTCCGCACACCGAGGCCACGGTCCTGTCATCTGTCGCCGCTGTTCTGAGCGAGTCCCAACAGAGCAGGTCCAGTGTTCCAGAATGCGGGCCTGGGGGCCTCCCTCCGGGCTGCGCCCCCGCGGACCTCCTGGACCTCCGCCGCCTGCTGCAGGCTGTGGGGACTTGGGTCGACACCCACAGAGGATGGGCCCGTGTGTGTCGGGGGCGGGGAGGTGGCGGCGCTGCGGACCAGGAGCGTCTGCTGGGTGTGCCCTGGGACGGGGAGTCCCGGCCGGGAGGGCCACCTGCCGCGGTGGCGAGCGCTGAGCCCGTGTGTTGTAGGCCGGCTGCACCCCGCTGCACTACGCCTGCCAGATGAAGAACCAGACGCTCGTCCCCCTGCTGCTGGAGGCCCGGGCGGACCCCACCATCAAAAACAAGGTAAGAATCCCAGGGCCTGGGTCCCGGGGGTGACCCAGGGGTGGGCGCCTGCCCTGGGCTCAGGCCGTGACCCTGGGGTCCTGGGATCGAGTCCCGGGTTGAGCTCCCTGCAGGGAGCCTGCTTCTCCCTCTGCCTGGGTCTCTGCCTCTCTCTCCGGGTCTCTTTGAATAAATAAATAAAAGCCTAAAAAAAAAGGAATCCGAGGCCACGGCCCGAGGGCCCTCCCAGCAGCGGTGGCTTCGTGTTGGGGTGAATCAACCGGCTCCCACGCTGACAGCGCAGCTCCCCGTCCTCGCCGAGGGGCTAGTCCCCGCTTGGGCCCGGCGCGGCTGCACGACCGACCGACCGTGACTTCTGTCTCCGCAGCGAGGCGAGAGCTGCCTGGAGGTGGCGCGCAGACTGCGCTTCCCGCAGATTGAGGCCATGCTAAGGAAGGGCTCCTAACCCTGGGGACGCCGGAGACCTGCGGGACTGGATCGCGTCCCCGGCTGCACCGGCTGCACCGCTGGGCGGCCGAGGACCTGGGCGCTTCCCGGCTTGGCAGGTGCCACGGTGACGCCGCTCCGGGGAGCTCCTGGCTGGTGGCCGCTGGGGACCCCGCAGCTCTCGGAGACTCCGCTTCGGTCTCAGACTCAGGGTGTCCCGAGGAGGGAGGTGGCGGCTGCCTGGGTCGCTCCGATGAGCCGCCCTCCTGGAGGCTGCGCTTCCCCGTGGCGCCTGGGGACCGGCTCCTCAGTCCTGCTGCAGGAGCGAGAGGGGGAGCGAGACTGTCGGGCGGGGACGGGACGGGAAGGGAAGGGACGGGCGGGACGGGACGGGGCGCTTCCTCTGTGAACCTTCACCGGCCACGCGCTCCAATAAAAGCCCGTGTCGTCCTGCTGGGAGTCTGCACGGAGGGGACGCGGCGCTGCCGCTCGGGGCTCGGGGCCTCCCCTCTTCCCCCCGGGAGCCGACAGGCCCTCTTGTCTTTGACTTTCATTTATTTGGGAGATGACGGGGGCGCAGCCAGGGGGCAGCGGGGCCGAGGAGGAGCCGGAGCCCATGTGGGACTCGTTCCGGGGCCGCGGGTCGCAGGCTGAGCCCAGGCACCCTGCTCGAGGGCCTCGAGCTCTGGGGCCGCACGCCAAGGCCCCCCGACTTCAGGGGCTCCCGCAGCCGGACCCCTCCACCCTGCTGGTTCCTCTGTGCGAGGCCGCTCTGCAGGCTGCGCTGTTCACGGGTAAAATCCAGAATATTTTATCCTCCCTCCTCCCTCCCTCTCCCCTCCCTCCCTTCTCCCTCCTCCTTCCTCCCTCCTCCCCTAAAGCAGCCCAGCACCCCGAGGTAGGCTCCTGTCTCTGTGACAACCAGGTGGAAATGCGTAGCGTATTCTGTCACGGTTCCAGCAATCCAGAGACTCAGGCCCTCCGTCTCCATCCCAATCACTTATTCACTTGATCGTTTCTAAATTCTGGCTTGTGGGGGAGAAACCTGGAGAAACCTGCAGGCTGCAGGTGCACCCGGGGCCGTGGGGCGCCCTGGCTACCGCCTCCCGCCAGGCGAGACCCGCCCTCCCCGACGGGCCTTACGCAAGGACCCATGAAGTTCATCCAATGAGTATTTTAATTAGCTGAAAAAATTGCAAATGCCAGTTTTAGAGCCAAGGGCAGGAAGTCCTCCGCCCGCGCCGGTCCGCCCCGCTTCCCCCAGGTCTGGGGGCCCCGCGAGTCCCGCCTGCGGCCCCCGCCCTGCGGCCTCCTAGGACTTGCCGGCTTCCGCCTCGTGGCCGACCGCGCACGTGCCCGGGGACAGGCTGGCGTCGTGCCGCCTCATCAGGTGTATGATCTCGCTGTACAGACGCCGGGGCGCGTCCAAGCCCCAGATGAAATCCACATGTGCCCATTCGGGAATGTTCTTATGGTAGATGAGATTGGTCACCTCGGAGAGCAGGGCCTTCACGTCCTCTGGGTTGGAAAGCCAGTCCTGGCCCCCCGTCCACATGGCGGTGGGGACCGTCATGTCCCTGACTTTGTACCTCACGGGCGTCGGCTGGAAGAAAGGGATCATTGTAGCTGGCGTTTCTGACGGTCACCCTCGGGGTTCCAAGCCCAACGACTAATATTCCAAGTAAACAGTAAAAATACGGCCTGGGCGACGGGGAAGGGTCCCGGGCACGCGGGGGGGTGGAGGGTGGCCCCCGGGTGTGCTCAGCCCCTCCGTGCGGGTCCCGCTCGCCCCGGGTGCCTCGCCTGCGACGGGGGGACCCCAGCCATGAGGAAGTGAGGGACAAAGCTCGGGGTCAGGGGTCCCCTCCGCCTTAAGCATGAATTTCCCTTCGTCCCCCATGAACAAACACGCACCCCAAGAGGGACACTTCACGAACTTCACGAGGCCCAAGGGACAGAGGTTCTCGGGACACAGGCCAGAGGCTGGAGCCCCGAGGGGGCCGCGGGGTCTCCGCACAGACTCTGCGGGAGAAGGGAAGGCCCCCGGGGCAGCCCCCGCTCCAAACCCCTCATCTAGCACCCCGGAACCCAGTGGTTTCAGGGGAGGGGAGGTCCACACCTGGGGGGCTTTGGAGGGCCTGGGAGAGGCCTGGGGGGGGGTAACGGGAGGCCCAGGGGCCCTGGGCGAGGGCCTGGGGGGGACATGGGGGCATCTGAGGGGTCTGGAAGGGCCTGGGAGGAGGGCCTGGGGAGGTCTGCGGGGTCTGTGGGTGGCCTGGAGGGGTCTGGGGGACCTGGGGGACCTGGAGGGGACATGGGGTTGTCTGAGGGGTCTGGGAGGGCCTGGGAGAGGCCTGGAGAGGCCTGGGGGTCTTGGAGAGCTTGGGGGAACATGAGGGCGGCCTGGGGGGGCCTGGGAGGGCCTAGGGGTCATGGGGGGGACATGGAGGAGACATGGGGAGCCCGGGGGCCTGGAGGGGGCCGAGTGGGCCCCAGGGGGGTCCAGGTGGGTCAGGGGGGCCTGTGAGGGCCTGGGGGGTCCTGGGGGGGCCTTGCACTTCCCGCCGCCCGCCCTCCGCTCCCCTGCCAGCTGCCCGGCCCGACTCGCAGGCCTTCGTGCGGATCGTGCACCCAGCGGCCCAGACGTGCCTGAGCTCCGGGGCCGTGTGGCCGGGGCCGCGCCCAAGGGGACGCGGTGAGGAGCTCCGATGAGAGCCGGCGGCCCGCGGCCTGAGGGAGACCCGGCTCGGCCGGGACCAGCGGTGCCCCCGCTCCCCTTGGGGCCCACCTGCAGACGCCTGGAGCGTGCTGGGCCTGACGGCCGCCCCCCGACCTTCCCCGGGGCCTACGTTGCCCGAGCTGCTTGCTCCAGCAGCTGACACACGGACGCTGGTGGTTTAAGAC
Source organism: Canis lupus baileyi (assembly GCF_048164855.1). Lineage (NCBI taxonomy): Eukaryota > Metazoa > Chordata > Mammalia > Carnivora > Canidae > Canis > Canis lupus. The sequence continues at coordinate 39,241,604 of NC_132864.1, forward strand.
CGTCCTGGGGCTGCATCGCTTCCTCCAAAGACACGTTTTAGGGACCAGCCAACAAGGACCTGATGCCAGGGAGTGGACGCCCGCGCCAAGCCTCCTGGTCCGGGCGCTGCCCGTGGGGACCCGGGTGACGCAGGCGGCAGAGGATCCAGCTGATCTGGGCGCGTCTGCCCCGTGTTCTGGGCTTTGTGGCCTAGGCTGCCGTGGGGAGGGGACGTCCCGCAGCCACACTCTCAGGAGCTGGCCCCTGGCCACCTACTGGGCTCCCTCCGGCTTTAGGGCCGTGTGGTGGGCACCTGTTTGCAGCCTCACACGAGCTAACAACGACCTCCAGTCGGGACCTTCTGCTCAGAGGAGTACGATGCCCGTTTCTGAGTCCCCGCAGCTGTTCATTTGATTCCAGAGCATCGACTGGGCATTTTCTTAGATGATGTAATGACTTTTCGTATTTTTCACTCGCAAATTACAGATGCATTAAAAGTGTGATTGGCAGAACTTTTAAGGATCGTCTAGTCCAATAATAATAATAATAATAATCTTTAAATAATTTGAATAAATAAATATTTGCATAAAATAAATTAAGTAATTTTGAGTAAATTATTATTATTATTAGTATTATTATTATTATTTAAAATAAGCTCCACATCCAGCAGGAGCCCAATGTGGGGCTTGAACTCATGACCCTGCGATCAAGACCTGAGCTGAGATCAAGAGTTGGACGCCCAACTGACTGAGCCACCCAGGCGCCCGTAACCCAATGATTTTTAAGGATAAAGACCTGGGGGACAGTGGAATGGTAGCAGCCTGTCCATGACCCCACAGCGGTAGTGCCTCACCCCTGCCGTCCCCCCTGGATCCCTCCAGCCACCACACAGGCCACGCTCTTCCCTTCCCTTCGCCGCCGGGTCTTGCTCCCTAGAACCCACCTCCCCCACCGGGAGCGTCATCCTCTCCGTCCTGAAAGCAGGAAGCCTCTTGGCCGAGCTGCGAACTTCTCTAGTTTCAAATGCAATCAAGCCCGAACTCGTATTTTATTTCCTCCTCTACAAAAACCTGTCACTACAACGTCCCCCTCTTTCACCTCAAAACGATGCGTTGACTTTCTTACCTGATTGCCTTTCTCCAGATTTTTGGTTTCGCTCCCCCAGTCAAATGCCCGGAGCTCCCCAGAATTCACCGCCTGAAAGGAAAGCACATGGACGGGACCTTCGAATGCACCACCGGGTAGGGGGTCGTGAGCCGAAGTGGAGGGCAGAGCTGAGCCGCTCTTCCGCTCGCTGTTAGGACAAACCTCAAGAAGCTAAGGCAAGAGGCGGGCCCCTGGGGCACAAGAAGGTCCCTGAGAAGCCCCGGCCACCAGGTCCCGGGGCCCCGCCGACCCCCGCGGGCTGCGAGGAGCGGCCCCCGAGCTGCGCCAGGGGCTGACGCTGGGAGGAAACCCAACCCAAGTCAGAACTCTTCGCCCTTTTGAACATAGGTCTCCGTCCTGTCCGCACTCCTTACACATGCACGCACACTCACACGGCCTTGGGGGGACTCCGGGCTCTGAGTCCCCAGAGAAACAGGACCGGTGTTCGTGACGTTTAAGTTCAGTGTTGTTAAACCTCTCTGCTTGAACTGGGGCCTTCCCGGTTTTTTTCAACAAAGCTGTGGTTGTAGCAGGTGAGCATCTGAGGTCAACCATGCTCGAGCTCCGTCTTTACGTGTCTTATTTCCACAGCAAATCGGTCACTCCCCCGTGTCGCCTACAGTGAGCAGGATCGGGGCAGTGCTCCTGCGCGCGCGAGAGCATCATCAGCACCCACTGCCCCTGAGTGGATTCCACGGGGTCCGGGATCTGCCCCACTGGCCCCAGAGACGGTCGTGGGACTGACGATGGGACCCTCGCCACTGGGGCCTGCAGCCAAAGGGCTCCCATGAGTTAGATCCTGCCTTTGCTGGAGGAACCGCAAAAAGAGTGAAAACGCACTCTCCTGCGTTTCCTCCTCCTCACCTCACGCGTGAGGTGGCTCGAGGCAGACAGAGGTCTCCCTGGACCATCTGAAGTCACTCACTCAAGGTCCCCCAAGGATTCCTGGGGCCAGCCCTTCCCCCCATCTCCTGAGAAGGTTCCGTGTTCTGGATCGAATTCACGGTCGAGACAGCATTGACGAGATCCCGTTCCGTCTTGGAATAATTGTGAAGTAACACCAGGGACATCCTTTGCTCCAGACAAAATGCACAAAGACCCTCGGAGAGACGACAAGGTGGGCATTCCTACCTGGCTCCAGTGTAGGATATTTTGCACAGATGTTCCAGCAAGAGTGTGAGCGACGTACACATTTGCTCGGCTCTGTAACAAAACACGAGTGGGTGGTGGGGGTCCGAGAGCTCACAAGACGTGCGCTGACACCTCCGGGGCGTCAGGCTAAGAAACGGAAACATCATTAAGTGACTCCTAACTCTGGGAAAGGAACTAGGGGTGGTGGAAGGGGAGGTGGGCGGGGGGTGGGGGTGACTGGGTGACGGGCACTGAGGGGGGCACTTGGCGGGATGAGCACTGGGTGTTATTCTGTATGTTGGCAAATTGAACACCAATAAAAAATAAATTATTATTAAAAAGAAGTGATCGCAAGGATTCACCAAACCGTACTACACACATGTGCATGGATAAGAGACGCCACTGAATGTGCTCCTGGGCATCTCTGTTGTCATCTGAGAAGAGATTCTCTTTAGGCAAACTTTACTAGGGACAGAGGTTGAGCGTCTGCCGTCAGCCCAGGTGTGACTTCGGGGTCCTGGGATCGAGTCCCCACGTCAGGCTCCCCGCAGGGAGCCTGCGTCTCCCTCTGCCTGTGTCCCTGCCTCTCTCTCTGGGCCTCTCGTGAATAAATAAATAAAATCTTAAAAAAAAAAGTTTGCTAGAATAATTAAGATGAAGGCTCTAGAACTGGGTCTGTATTCACGGCACTCGCCCACCCTCGGGACGTGAGACCGGTCACTCCTCGCTTGGCTTTGGAAAACGAAACCTTTACTAGGCTCCCGCTTACCATGTTCATGTTGTTGGTGTTAAATCCTCCCATAAGCAGCAAGACGTTGCTACAGATCTGATCGATAATCATCTGGCCACACAGGTAAATAGCAAACTGTCTGAAGAATCTGGTCTGGTACAGAAATTCTTTCTTACCAAACAGTCCCTGTAAAAACATGACGCGGAAGAGTAGTCATGACATCATGGCCAGGAAGACGTGAATCCAATTTAGTCTAATATTCTTCAGTTGACGACGGAGTTCCATCCCCTGTAAACCCGTCATGAGTTGGAAATATCATGAAGTCGAAACCGGGGACTGCGGAGGCTGCCCAGCATCACGGGAGAGGTCCGGCCCCAATATCTCTGGCCCAGGAGAAGATCAACATTCAAAATTTCAAGTATGGTTTCTACTGGATGCGTATCGTTTTTGCACCATCATAAACCCCAAAATCATTAGGTTGAGCTACTCTAAGCCCCAAAATCATTAGGTTGAGCTACTCTAAGCCCCAAAATCATTAGGTTGAGCTACTCTAAGCCCCAAAATCATTAGGTTGAGCTACTCTAAGCCCCAAAATCATTAGGTTGAGCTACTCTAAGCCCCAAAATCATTAGGTTGAGCTACTCTAAGCCCCAAAATCATTAAGTTGATCTACTCTAAGCCCCAAAATCATTAAGTTGAGCTACTCTAAGCCCCAAAATCATTAGGTTGAGCTACTCTAAGCCCCAAAATCATTAGGTTGAGCTACTCTAAGCCCCAAAATCATTAGGTTGAGCTACTCTAAGCCCCAAAATCATTAGGTTGAGCTACTCTAAGCCCCAAAATCATTAGGTTGAGCTACTCTAAGCCCCAAAATCATTAAGTTGATCTACTCTAAGCCCCAAAATCATTAAGTTGATCTACTCTAAGCCCCAAAATCATTAAGTTGAGCTACTCTAAGCCCCAAAATCATTAAGTTGATCTACTCTAAGCCCCAAAATCATTAAGTTGAGCTACTCTAAGCCCCAAAATCATTAAGTTGAGCTACTCTAAGTCTTAGCAAATAGGGTTGGAGGACTCGTCTACGCAGACAAGGAATTATCCGAGGAGTCACATACCTTGATCATCATATCCGGGAGCAGCAAAAACTTGGTGCCAGGGCTTTTCGCATATTTAACAGTGGCTATGGGCGCTAACGCAAAATACATTTTGACTTTCTGAGCCAGTTCTGGCATGGTGGAGAAAGCAATAAAGCCTACGAGAGGAGAGACAGGTCAGTGTGGATATCGCAGAGCCGAGAACCCGTAAAACGCTGATTTTACTTTTACCAAGTTATTTCAGTAACGACGCGTGCTCCTGATTTAGGTGTCCTAGGAACGTGTAAGCCCCAACACCTCGGCGCTCCCTACGGTGCCTGGCACGTACCCTCCAGCTAGTAGGTTCTGCTTGCATTACGGGGTCGAGCTATTGGGGCCAACGGTGCAGACTGTACGTAGATGCACACGGAGAAGCAACTGCGCCCCGGACACTCCTCAGGGGACTGTCACAGCTCTCACCTCATCGAAGTCCCAAACTCTCGTGAGGTGTTTTTGACAAATCTCTACCCCGCAGTGAAGGAAAGGGAGGAGAGCCCAGCCGCCTTGCTGGTCGGCGACAAGCACGTTCTGAGACGCAGAGGGTGTGGGGCTGGTAGGATGGTCTCCCTGATGCCCACCTTTCCCGGAACCCCACCTGTGATATGATCCCATAGACAAGTCATCTACGAAACTGGGCCCCAACGCTTATCTTTGTGCTAGACCAGGTCTAGGACCCTGGCTAAATCGGGCTGGCCTCTGGGCCCGTGAGAGTCTCTGAGCTACCGCTGCCCAAGGACCATCTCCACGGAGCCCTGGGGCAGGGCGGGGGGCGGGGAAAGGCCATCGCTTGAGGCCGGCCATGGTCGCCGTCTCTGAAGGGCTCTACGTCCGTCCGTCCGTGCATCTCCGTCTAGGCTGACGTTTGCAGCCCGAGCGGGAGGGGAACCTGGAGACGGAAACTTGGGTCACGTGACTTCCTCCGGTTGCGGGAGGAGAGGGGGTGTTTGTGTCTCCACTCTCCCCTCCGTGTGGTCAGGTTGGCAGCCACACGCAGGTGTGCCGTCGGGAGGACGGGCCGGGGCTCCGTCAGACCATATTCCCGCTGGCCTGCGACCCTATTAGAGCTGCCCTCGGATGTCAGCTTTGAGGACTCGAGCGAACCTCTCCCAGCAAAGTGCGTTCAAGTCCTGCCGGGAAGCGGCCGCGTGGCCGACGGCCAGAGGGATCCTGGAGCTTTTGCCCCCTTCCCCATCTCGAAGCAGCCTTTGGCTCCGTCATTGCACCTTTGTCTCGATGTCAAGCTGGACAGTGTGAGTGTAGAGAAAAGACAGTCCCACCGGCCCCCGGACCTCGGGGCAGCCCAGGCCCTAGTACCCGTTTTCCTGGAAGTGCGTGGTGAGGCGGGAGGCCACCAGAGCCGGCTCAGGGTGTGGAAAACCCCGGAGAGGAAATGGGAAAGTCGGAGAGCACTGGGGGCGGGGGGACAGGCGGGGGGACGGGGTAGCTGGGCCACGGACAGGAGGGAGGGCGCACCGGGGGTTCGGCTCACCGCCCTCTACCTCGGGCACCAGTAATACATTATATGGGGATTAGTTGACTTTAAATTAAAAAATATATTTTAAATAAGGAAGTAAACCAGCGCACTGATCGGCTGCCCTGAGTTCCAGGGGGCGTGTGCCCGCCTGGCTTCCCGGAATCCCATACCCGGGACTCCCCCGCCAGGTTGGCTTGAGGCCCGTGGAGCGCACCGGGCCGCTCTGCTCCTGCCTTGTCCACGGGTGCTTACCCCCCCCCCCCCCGCCCCAGCCGTCGCCTCCAGCATCCCGGCCCTTCCCGCATCCCCAACTTCCAGTCCTCAGGGCCAGCGGGCCGGGCAGGGCCGGGGCCAAGGGAAGGTGGGCGCCAGGCCCCAGGCCCCGCCGTCGCCCCCACCCGCACCCCTGACCCTGCACCTGCCCCCCGGGAACCTACCCATGGTGGTGCCCTGTGAATAGCCGACATAATAGATCTTTTCCTGGCCGCTTTTCTGCAAAATAAAGTTTATGACTGCAGGAAGATCAAACCTAGCCATCTCATCATAACTACAAGGGGAAAAGACAAAGTCACGTGAAAAATTAGAGTCAGAAACAATGAAAGCAGCTCCCCCCGGGGGTTACAAACAGGCCCTGAGTGTGCCCCACTGGCTTGCGGCTGTGCCCCCGGGGCCCTCACACGCGACACATGGCGCCGCTGGGCCCGTGCACCCTTTGCACTCTCTGCACACGGCAGTTTTCTGCAGACGGTGTCACGTGACCCGCCGCCCCGGGGGTGCCCTACTGAGCCCCAGCGGAACCCCACCCGGCCCTGCAGATCATCCCACGGGAAGGGCCTGACATGCCTCGGGGGCCTCCCTGTGCGGCTGTGGATAAGGAGCGGGTTAAATGCCAAAAGGTCATTAAAACCGTTTTGTAGACCGACCGTGACATACGGATCAGCCCCATTAAGTCCCTGGGGCCGAACGGTTTCCCTGATGTCTCTAAGGTTGCCTGACGGCGGCTCTTTCTGGGGGTAACAGTCCGCTCAGTACCCGAGGGGAGTTAGTCCCGGGTCCGCACCTTGTCTCGAGCCCTGACCCCAACCACCACTGTCGTCCTATTAGCCAGACCCCTTCTTCCGTTGGAGAAACCCAGTCCTCCCCCAAAGAGTCGCTCACTAACTAAAGCAATCGGGGAGATCCCGGTGGGGTGTTGGCGACCCGACCGAAGTGAATCATCTGAGTGCGAGAGGCCAGATTCGACCCCGCGTCCGCCTCCACTCTCAGGACCGTGCTGTACCTGAAAGCCCAGAACTCATCTTGGTCTATGGAGAGGGTCTTGTGCTTCCGGGACCAGGTGTTGCCCCTGCTGTTCCCCAGCCACACGTCAAAACCGGCGTCGGCCAGGATGAAGCCCAGGCTGTTGTTGGGCAGGTTGGAGATCCAGTTGCTGGCGTCCCCCAGCAGGCCGTGCTGCAGCAACACCACCGGCCGGGGCCCTGCGTGCAAGAGACTTCAGCTGGGAGGCGTGGCCTCCATCTTCCTGGCCCCCCTCGAGCCTGCAAGCTCTGGGGCCCAACACGCCCGTGTTTGCCTGTGGATTGAGCGGCTTGCTGTATCGACTGTGTTAGTTGCTCGCTTGACCTGTCTGTGTCTTGATTTCCTCAACAGAAAAAACAGGATTTTCATTAGGATTAAGTAAAACAGTGCGCAGGGAGCAGAGGTGACGGTGCCCAGGACGCGCCGTGTCCCAGCCATCAGGGCGCTCATGTAACCATGAATATAATATGTTGCACGATGGTCAACGTACGCGTGGTTGTGTTAGAGGACAAAGGTGCCCGTGCGTGTGTGTGTGTCTATGCCGAGCGTGTGATGGTTTAACGACGACCCTTCATGTCAAAAAGAGTGACAAGGCAGCTGGGAGGAGCCCCCACACTCCAAGTATGAGAAAATTTGAGGCTCAGAATAAATACTGGTAACGATAAATCACCCCCGCCGCCGCCCCGTGAGCATTAAGAGCGCCCGGGTCGAAGGGCGGCAACCGTGGGGCGGGCCGCAGCGGGCTTCACGACGCCACGCGGCGAGGGCCCGGCTACGCCTCTGCGGTGTCCCCACCCCGCGGCCTGGGGAACCTGGGACGTACCCCCCCCCCCCCGCCCCCGCCCCCTGCCGCCGGCCTCCTTCCCAGCATCCAGGTGGAAAGCGCCAGGAAGTCAGGCACACAGGGGGCGCGGGACGGGCACACGCGCGGCTCGGCGCTCATGACCCAATTCCCTACTCCCGGGGACATGCCGCGAGGACACAGGAGAACGGCCTTCTCTCTAAGGGGGTGCACAGGCCGGGTCCCCAGAGCTTCCCCCCCGGAGGCCCCTGCCAGCTGCAGAAGCAACACCCGCCTCCAGAGGGGACTGTCCTTCCCCAACCGGACCCAACCCAGGGACGGTCCCCCCAGCTCCCAAACCCCGAAACTGGGGTGACCAGTTGGGGGAGGTTAGCAGGATGTGAGCGGAGAAGCTCCGCCTGGGAACGGGGCTGCGGGGGCCCTAGCCGGGGCGCCGCTCGGTGCCCCCGGGAGCTGTGCTTGCTCACCTCCCGGCAGCTGGAGCTCAGCGAACGTTCCCTCTGCAGCTGCAGGCTCCCGTGTGCTTGTGCAGGACCCACTCACTCACCCACCCCACGCACACGTATGGGCGCCTGCGTGTGCTCGGCACGCTTTTAGGCGCTGGCTGTACGGCCTTCCACGAAATAGAGAAGATCCCGGCTCCCGGGGCGGTTACCTTCTGATCGGGGGAGACAGCCAATGAGCCAGCACGCGTGTGTCCTAGCGGGTGGCACGTGCTCAGGGAAGGAACGAGGACACGGGGCCAGACCCCACCCGGGGGCACGGTGCTGCTGTTTTCAAAGGGGTGCTCAGGGAAAGCGCGATGGAGAGCACCCGCACGAGGCCCAGGCCAGGGTGCAGGACCCCATGGCGAGAACCGTGCGTCCGAATGCACTGAGGTTGGCTCATGCTCCACATGCAGGACACCAAGGGCAGCTGGGCAGCTGGTATTTAAAAAATCCGGTTTTCGGGACACCTGATGGCTCCGTGGTGGAGCGTCTGCCTTCGGCTCAGGGCGTGACCCCGGGGTCCCGGGATTGAGTCCCACGTTGGGCTCCCTCTGCTTCTCCCTCTGCCTGTGTCTCTGCCTTTCTCTCTCTCTCTCTCTGTCTCTTGTGAATAGATACATAATTTTATTTTTTAAAGTCGGTTTTCAAAAAAGCTGCAAACGGGCAAATTGGAATACAACAGAACCCTGCAGCTTGTTGGCCCCGAAGACGACAGCATCCGCCCGACCTGCTCCGGTCCCAGTTAAGAAATGGGTCAAGGTGGCGGGCAGGTCTCTGCAGGTTTCACAACCTTCCAGCAAAGTGCCGGCCTGGGCTCCCGGACAGGTTGCCCAAGCTCCGTGAGCGGCAGTTTCTCCAGGTTATTGTGAAAGTTAAATGAGACGGATGCGGATAGAGCCCGCGGCACCGTAGCTGGCGTCCAGAGGGCCCTACGGGTGTCCTCATGACACGGCGCAGCTGCTGCCGTCCACGCAGACCCACAGCACCCAAAGGCACAGAGCACACGCTCACTGGTGACGACCATGAATTTTTTTAAGCCGGCAATAGCTGAAAACCCCATAAACCGAAAAAATGGGATTCTATGAATTGAAGGAATGTATCAAAAATAAAAAATGCACACCTACTGCTTGATTCTTAAAACACTCCAGTGAAGCGCTGGGCAAGGCCTCAAATACTTAAAGGGCTATTTGGCTGGGGCTACGGGGTATGCGGGGTATTGGCTGGGGCTACGGGGCATGCAGGGTGTTGGCTGGGGCTACGGGGCATGTGGGGTGTTGGCTGGGGCTACGGGGTATGCGGGGTATTTGGCTGGGGCTACAGGGTACTCAGGGTGTTGATGGGGCTACAGGGTACACGGGGTGTTGGCTGGGGCTACGGGGTATGTGGGGTGTTGGCTGGGGCTACGGGGTCTGTGGGGTGGGCCCGGGCGCCGCGCTGGAGCTCTCCTTCTTCGTTAGCAGGGATCAGCGTGGTCTGTTCAAGAGACCGTCCCTGGTTGTTCCAGATTATCCACATGAGAGGGGTTTGGGGAATGGGTTAAGGCCTAGAAGGCGTCACTGAAGGCCTTTTTTTTTTTTTTTTTTTTAAGCAAACCCTATGTTTCTTTGAGATCATTGAGGATATTGGGGCCCACCGGGGCGGTGATGATGGGGTGGAGGAGGGAGCGAAGCTGCCTTCCGGCCCAAGCAATGGGCCGCAGTCTGTCACAAGAACCCAGACCCCGTGCGAACACTCAGGTCACGAGGGGATCCTCACTACCGACCGGTGGGCACGTGGGGTGCCCGGGGTGAACCGTACCTGCGTCCCTAGGTTGCGCCAGGCCTTGAGGAATTCGGTTAACAGAAAGGATGTACCCGTCTTCTGTGACGACTTCGTACTCCTCGCAGGGATAGCCTTGGTGTCGGATGATCTCACTCTGAGGGAAAAGCAGCGTCTTTTGAATTCAGGGCTGTGTGGCCGCGCGCTCCATGACCCAAAAGCAGCAAACTGGGACACCTGGGGGGCTCCGCGGTGGAGCGTCTGCCGTCGGCCCAGGGTGTGACCCCGGGGTCCTGGGATCGAGTCCCGCGTCGGGTCCCCGCAGGGAGCCTGCTTCTCCCTCTGCCTGGGTCTCTGCCTCTCTCTCTCTCTCTCTGGGTCTCATGAATAAACAAATAAAATGTAAAAATGTAATGTGGAGACCGGGCTAGAACAACGGTTCCCTAAGTGTGGGCCCTGGACCGGGAGGGTCAGCGTCCCTCGGGCGCCTGTTGGCTTCCACGCCAGCCTCGAGCTGGGGACTCTGAGGACGGGACCCAGCACTTGGTTTCCACGGGCTCCTTTGGAAAGTCCGATTCGCTGTAATGTTCCAGAACCGGTCAGCCCGAGCGCGGGTGCCGGAGCGGGGGTGCGTGCCGGGATTCCCCGGGGACACGTACACGTACAGGGTCCCGGCTCGGTTCGGGGCGAGGGCCCGGGTCGTTGTGACGCAGCCAGTGGGGCATCCTGCCCAGGACAGCTTATGAGAAACTGTAGGTCATGCGTTCCCTACGGCTCTTTTCGGCCCTCGGGTCTGTGGCTCTTAAGGGAACAGAAAAGCCCCCGAGGTCCCCCAGCTCGAATTCTAATCCTGGTTCTAACGCTATTACGCAAACCAGTTGGGCAACCTTGAGACAATTAGCAAACCTGTCCCCATTCCTCAGCCTAGTCACCTGCACGTTAGGGGTTCTCGCAAGGAACGTGGAGAGATGATGCACGGTAACACCCACCGGGTCCCCCGGCACACAGTAGGTCGTCAGGGAGCATTGGGACGACTGTAATTAAGAACCCCCCGCACGCTCTTGGGTAAGTCCTATAGGTTTGCAGACTTCAGCTGGAGAAGCCTTTTTTTTTTTTTTAGAGCCGCTTTCCTGAATCCCTGACTCGGTTCCCCCTCTAAAGCCCCGAGAGCACCCTGCGAGGCACACCCAGGGCGAGGTTCGGGGAGACCGGCTAGACAGATTGCCTCTGTGCAATAAGGCAGAGGAATGTGTGTGGGATCCGCGGGCCGGCAGCCTCCCCTCCCCCGGGAGGGCTGCGATTATGGGCTACATGCTCGGGCAGGCCCGGGCTGAAGTCGTGGCTCCGCCGCCTGCCGGGCTGCGGCCTCCCTTAGGTTGCTTATACCCCTGGATCCCAAAAATGGGGACCACCCTACGTACCGACGGGGCCGAGCCTCAACAGCTCTCAGTCTCGGTGTCTCCTAGGGGGCGAGTCACACGATAGGGTGGGCGACCCTAAACTCAGCTCAAGAACTTGAGAGTAAGCCAGAAAGTCGGGGCGAGCGAGAAGGTTAGCGCATCGTCCGTGAGTCGTGCTCACGCGAGGCTCCAGGTCCCCCCGTTGCCAGTCTACGGGGTACCCGGTCCGGGAGGCGGAACGAAACCCCGGTTAGAATGGCACAGGACGCTCCTAGAAGCAGGTGTCCTGGCGGGAAGAAGGGCGAGATGAGAGCAGGCAGAAAAGGAACAAAAATCCCCAAGGAAGTGGAAATGCCAGAGCTGGGTGTGGCCCAAGATGGGATTTCTCTGCTCCTGGAATGAACCTAAGAAGCCAAGAAAAAGTTCGATCGCGCTCCGCTCGGGGCAAAGGGATGAGGTCACTCACCCGGGTTCACTGACTCTGTTCAAGGACAACAAAGGCTGGCCCGTCCCCAGGTTAGCGCATCACCGACCGGCGAGCGAAAACCGCCACCGTGTCGTAGGGACGGGATACTAATGCACTAAAGCAGATGATGCCCGGGTGCAAGAGTGGGCACGCGAACCACTTCGTTTCCCTCCAGACACGGAAAAAAAAAAAAAAAAAAAAAACCCAACTTACGATATTCATGAACGCCTCCGGATCCACAGCTTTGGTCGGCAGACGTCCCGAATTCACGTTCCTCTGGAACAGATACGCCACCAGGATCAGAAGCCACATCCCCGTCCTGGGTGAGGCGGTCCACACTCTCGACAGGATCTTCGGCATGATCCGACGTCTGCATGGATTCTGTGCCTGGCAGCGTAACGGCTGATCCCGATGCCGGAAGGATCTGCAGCTTTGAAACCCGTGTCCCCTGTGTTCCACCTACGGTTCCTGCCCCCGAATTCAGAGGCAAATTCAGTGGAAACATGGCCCAGGATGTCCCAATGCCATCGGGCCCCTCCCACCACTCACATCACCCGTCGTCACCAGCCCTCGCCTTGCAGGTGTGTGGGACTTGATGCCACCCGCAGTCACGTGCAGAGGACGCAGCCCATAAAACCCTGTTCCTCATCATCAGGAAATGGGAACCATAGGGAAGATCTTTTTTTTTTTTTTTTTTGTGGGGGGGGGGAGATCATTTTTATTTTTATTTTTTTTCCTTCGTTTTTATCTTTCTTGGAAGGATGGAAAGATACGGCGTCGGCAGAGAACGTTCCAGGCTTCTACGGCCGCGTCCCGAGGCTTCGATGACCAGTCGTTTCACTGCAGACCAACGTAGCCATGAGTGGTTTTGTTGGACGAGTCAAAAAATAAGGACATTCCCTCTTCCTGGCGATGGGTGAGATCCCCGATCGGGAGCAAATGACTCTTCCACGGGTGGGCCGCGTGCACGCGGCTCAGCCAGGCACACGCAGGAGGCTTTATTCTGGGTCATGAGCGCTGGCGAATGCCGGGGGACGCATTAGCCGGGGGCCTGGCGGGGAAATCATCTGCAGGAGCTACGCGGAGTTGCAGCCTAGTTACTTTCGGGGTCTAAATGTCCCAGTTGGGCCAACTGTGCGGCAGTGCGGGCACCCCCTTACCCGACTGTTATGTAGGCGGGCCAGGAGCACAGGTAAAGAATGGGTTAGAATTTAGGAAAAGAAGGGGCGCCCGGGGGGGCTCGGTCGGTGAGGCGTCTGCCTTCGGCTCAGGTCATGATCCCGGGGTCCTGGGGTCGAGCCCCGGGTCGGGCTCCCTGCTCCGAGGGGGTGGGGGTGGGGGGGTCTGCTTCTCCGTCTCCCTCTTCCTCTCCCTGGGCTTGTGTTCTCTCTCTCTCTCTCTCAAATAAATAAAGTCTTTTTTTTTTTTTTTAAAGGAGTTTAAGGAAAAACCCCTTGTTATTTGAGGTAATGTATCTCCTTGCCTGTACCCCAGCTCTTTGGAGCTGAGCTGGCACAGCCGCCGTGAGCTGAGGCTCCTGGAACGGGGCCCGAGCAGGGGCGGATGGGCCTGCTGGAGCGTGCCCGGCGCTGGGCCCGGTGCCCACGAGGCCTGCATCCTGCCCTGCACCTCCCGGCTTCCCTCACCCGGCTCCGGGGAGCGGGGTCTGCACCCACGAGTGACCCTGACGTGCCCCATTCGGGCTCCAGGGGCCGTGAGCGTCGTGGACCCGTGCCCGACGTCACTGGGTAGCTCGGGGCTGCGCCAGAGCCGCAAAACCAGGGGCTTCAGCTCGTTGGTTAGTATTTTCCCCACGTGGGGGAAACGTGTAACATTTCGGGGTCCTCTTCCCCGAGTTCTTCCCCAAGGCCTGACAGCTGTGTCAGAAGAAATGAGGGCAGTCTCTGGGAATTCTCTCCCTCCGACTTCTCTCCTGGGGCCCCTGGGGAATCAGGGGTGAGCACCTGCCTTGGGCTCAGGGCATGACCCCAGTCCTGAGATCGAGTCCTGCATCGGGGTCCCTGTAGGGAGCCTGCTTCTCCCTCTGCCTGGGTCTCCGCCCCTCTCTCTCTCTCTCTCTCTCTCTCATAAATAAATAAATAAATAAATAAATAAATAAATAAATAAATAATCTAAAAAAAAGAAAGAAAGAAAACAGCCACTCAGGGGCACCTGGGTGGCTCAGGCGGTTAAAGGGCCCCATCATCGTCTAAAATGGGTTTTTACCGTGTCCGCACATACAGGCGGAGGCTCTGAGACCCCTACATCTTGAACGAGGAAAACGGATCTGCCCTAACATGTGCTACGTATAAATCAATTCAATATCAAAATTACATGGAAGCAACAGGCCTCATAAGACGGAAATTAAAGAAAGATTAGGACACGGAGGACAAAGAATCAACACGTAGTCTTATCCAAGATGCACTATGTGTCAAAACTAAAAAAAAAAAATAAATGGAAGCACTGAGGTGGGCCCTTGACGGGATGAGCACTGGGTGTTATTCTCTATGTTGGCAAATTGAACCCCAATAAAAAATAAATTTATGTTTTTTAAAAAAAGGAAGCCGTTAAAACAAACAAAACAGGACAAAACCCCCCAAAGAGAAAACTGTAATGCAAGCGTAAAAAAATAAGATAAAATGAAGAAACCCCTCAACGTGGGAAAGAAGCCCTCTTCCGCGTTGAGTCGTGCGTTCCCCTAACCCTGAGCTGAGTCGTGCTGAAGCGGTTCCTGATCTTTTTCCTGCAGGCCCCGAGTCCCCCAGAAAGTCGGAGTCTGTGCTCTGCTCAGACTTGCTCTGTGAGCAAATGACCGGAACGTCCGGATGCTCCAACTCCGGCCTGACTCTTCCTTTCTCACCAGGCCTTTTCTGGATCCCCAAGGACACTCCAGGCCTTCAGGCAAGTGGCCTCCCGGTGTGTCCGACACGCTTGAAAATACGGGATTCTCATTTGGAAACCACTCGATACCTCTCATCTGGATCCAATGACCCAGGATAGTTCTTTTTTTTTTTTTTTAAGAAAATAAGAATTGTTTCCCATTAGGGATAAAGGTATTACATTCTAAAGCAAGGCGTGGTTAATTTAAAAAAAAAAATTAGAGTTCGGGGAAGATACTTAAAACATGATTGCAAAAGAAGACAACAGAATGTCCCTAGGATTACATTAGGAGTCAGGACACCGCAGGGTTTTACAGGGACAGTTACACAATATCGCGGTAGCTGGGTTGACAGAGGCGTAGCCGAAGACGTGGGTGAGTTTGTTTTTTTGTTTTTTGTTTTTTTTTTTAAGATTTATTTATTTATTTGAGAGAGCACGAGAGCGAGCACGAGCAGGGGGGAGGCAGAGGGAGCGGGAGAGGCAGGCTCCCCGTGCACTGGGGAGCCCCAGGCGGGCCCCGATCTCAGGACCTGAGCTGGAACCAAGGCTGGACTCCAACCAGCCGAGCCTCCCAGGCGCCCCGATGTGGTTAACTTCTAAAGCCAGAGTCGTACCCTACAAAAGTCCCCCGTCCCCGCTTCTGTCCGTCTGGAAAAGCATTTAGGTTGCCCCGCTTCCCCGCTCTCGAGGGCGGCCTTGCCGGGGAGGCCCCTTCCCAGCGCCTCCCGCCGCCTCCCGCTGCAGGGTCTCTGCTGACACCCGACGCCGTCGCTGACCCGGTTGCAAGTCCTCCTACTCGCACGAGCACCACCGTTCGTCCGCATCCTCCTTCATCAGCTCCGCGTTTCGTGAGTCTTTTTAATCGTGCCAGTCTGATGGGACCGAGGGGGCTTTGCACATTTTGTTCGCGTTTTCCTGAGTTAGAACGGACTTGGGAAATTTTCCTGCGTCCCGGCTCTTTGATTTCCCTTTACAAATAGCTCTTTCAGATTATTGACCTATTCTCTCTGCATTTTAAAAATGATTGGTTGGGCTTTGCGGTTTTTTTTTTTTTTTAATGAATATTGATCTTTAGCTCGTTCCATGTGCTGCTGGTATTTTCACATTTTCCTCTTTCAAAATTTTGATTGTGGTCTCTTTCTTCCGTTCCCTTTTCATGCTACGGAGATGTCACCATGATACGGAGCAAAGTCTCTTGGGGGCTTCCCTTGGGGCTTTTAGGTTTTCTGACTTTTTCCAAGACGAATTTTCTTTACCCCAAGGTTACAGAAATATATCGTCTCTATTTCCCAACATTTTCCCGATGCTTTTCATTTAGAACTCCAGACCGTTTGAAATTTATTTTTCAGTATGGGTGGGTATCGAATCTGGAATTTTTAAAATATAAGTAATTACCCAGTTTCACAAGTACAACTTCTCTTTTAGTCTCTTCTGATTCCACCGCGATGAACGACACCTTGACTTTTCCATCTTCTGTAATAAGCTCCGGAGGCCCCGGAGAGCTCACATGATTTACCTGAAGCAACTCGATGTTTCCAGCAGCTTTCGGTGACATCTGGAGCCGGTTCTGGTCCCCGGCCCCCGGGGAGGTGCTACTGGCCCCAGCGGTAGAGGCCAGGGCTGCCGCTAGACACCCTGCGGAGAACGTCCCCACGAAAGATACCCCGACACCCGGGTTGTGGAGTCTCGTTCTAGAGTCCTGACAGCCTGTGCGTTAAGGTCTGAGAAGAAATTCTACTTGGAAAAGGCATGTGGACACGTGTCACCATCAGTGTTCGGAGTGGCTGGCCTTCTGTACCGTCGGTAAGTCCTCCAAGCGTAGGGTGGCCTATGAGCTGGTTATCAGGAGTCAGGGCTGCCTGGTTTCCCGGCGAGAAAAAATGCAACTCTTTGCACCGACTTCTGTGAGATCTCCTGCACGCTCCACGCCCCTGCGTCCTAGTCTCCCCAGCTGCAGGACACCTGTCGGCTCCTTGGGACCATGGGTGCACATACTAGGACGGGTGCACATACTATGATGGGTGCACATACTAGGACGGGTGCACATACTAACTGCTCTTTTCCAAGCCCCGGCTTTGAGCGGCCCCGTGGCCATGGCCCTGTGCCGCACGCTCGTGGAGACCCCGTAAGAATCCTGTGATTGCTGACGCGGGTTTCTGTCCCCACCAGACAGGCCGAACCAGGATCTCCAGGTCTGGGAGCAGGGACCTGTGCTCTCATCAGGTGCCCCGGGTGGTTCCAAGGGTGAGCTGGGCTCGGGCCGCTGCGGGGCTGCACCCACGGGTCCCTGTGGGGCTGATTCTTCCAGAGGGACTCTCACCTCGGGGGTGGGAGGGGTGGGGATGGAATCCCGAGGGTGGGGTAGGACTGGAGCTTTCAGGCTTCAAGTTTTCCCTGGGTTCACCAGCACCAAAAAATGCAGTAAAAAGATGATTCATCATCTCCACGGCCTCTTGAGATTTTTAAAACCTACACGGGAAAATCGGGAGGGTTGAAGAAGCAAACACGCGGGTTACTCATTTCTATGACTGCTAATGATAGTTTATGTCCGCTCAGTTTTCTTTCATCTCCACGTAGACTTAAATATTAATTATCGTACATCGATAATCATTACATCGATAATTAACATTAATTATCGTACATCGGGGCGCATCTAACGAACCTATGTAGCTCAGCCCAGAGCCTAGGATCACGCAGATTTGGTCCGCACGATGCCAAGAAAGTGCTGGGAGTCCCCACACGCCGCCCGTGGAGGCATTTTGCAAATACTACGATAAATGGGCCTTTCCACGTTTATTGAGATGTTGAGCACCCAGGGCCACTCAGTCCCAGAGACAGGAGGTTTGAGAATAGCAGTGAAGGGCTCCAACTTTCCAAACTGCTTCCAGGATAGCAAAATAATTTTCTTAAGTAGCACTTAGGAAGGGACAACAACAAGTGGTTATCTTGAAGCTTTTGGAGTTTTAGCATCCCCCGTTTTTTTTTTTTTTTTAGCTTTTAATAGATTTATTATACGGATCGGTCACATGATTTCCTGGAGAGCGCGTCAAAGCAGGAAGAAGAATTTGAGGCGAACTGACAAAAATTCAGCATCGTGAAGGAAGACGTTTAGGATGAAAGAATTTGTATGAAAAAAAAATCTGAGCAGCCAAGTAGCTTAGGAGCTGACCACACCGGCACCTCCGTCCCCTGACACCTTTTTTCCCCTAATGATGAGAAATCCCTGCTTTGTTTTGTCACGAGGCCTGAGGTTCCATGAATACAAAAGAACGTGGTTAGTGAGGCCAGTGAAGTGGAAGGAGCACTAGAGGAGGAGTCAGGGTCTGGGGTCCCCGGGGAGCTGGTTGTGAGACCCTGGGGGATTCACCTCCCCCATGGAGGCCCTGGAGTCTATAAAATTCAGTTGAAACCACATCCGTAGTTTTCAAACTGTTTCGTTGGAGTCTGGTTTCTTTCTTTCTTTTTCTTTTTTTCTCTTTTTTTGAGAGAGTACAGATGTCATGACATTTATTAAAAGGCACGCTACGATGCTATACTTGTTAGGACAAGAGATTAGAGATATCAAGCAATAGCCAGCAAATATACAAACTGAACGAAAATGGAATATATTGTAGAGTACAGAAGCTTGAATTACCATGCACGACGCATATAGAAGATATGTTTTTTAAATATTTTATCTTCTCTTTGCATTTATAACATAGTTCACTTAAATGATCACAGAATCCTTTTTTTTTTTTTTTAGATTGTATTCATTTATTCATGAGAGACAGAGAGAGAGGGAGAGAGGCAGAGACACAGGCAGAGGGAGAAGCAGGCTCCATGCAGGGAGCCCGACGTGGGACTCCCTGATCCTGGGACCCCGGGGTCACGGGGGTCACGCCCTAAGCCGGAGGCAGATGCTAAAGCACGGAGCCACCCAGGGGCCCCAAGGAGTCTGGTTTCTGTGGAAGGGCCGCAAAAAGTCTGCTGACAGGGGCATTCAATTTTGTTTTCAGATGTAATTTTACTCATTTAAATATCTTCGTTTCACAGGTAATTGCAAATGTCTGTTTGTATATCAAAGTTCACATGGCAGCCACGTCTTCCTTAACCGATGCTAGAGATGGAGAGGGGAATGTCCTGTGCTGTCTTGTAGAATTGAAAAAGAATTAATGGGAAAGGAGAAAAAAATGAGTGAGAAATATCAGAAAGGGAGACAGAACATAGAGACTCCTAACTCTGGGAAACGAACTAGGGGTGGTGGAAGGGGAGGAGGGCGGGGGGTGGGGGTGAGTGGGTGACGGGCACTGAGGGGGGCACTTGACGGGATGAGCACTGGGTGTTATTCTGTATGTTGGCAAATTGGACACCAATAAAAAATAAATTCATAAAACAATTTAAAAAAATAAAATCATCTCACATACTAAAAAGAAAAGAATTGAGGTTGTTTAAAACCTCTTCATTGTTTAAAAAACAGTTATGACTTCAGCTACTTTTGTGTGCAGATTTTATCACATCATATTGCTCTGTTTTGTCGCGTGTAAGCCACGGGTATTCCCTGGAGTGCTGTTGCTTATACGAATTGTTAATTCTGAGGATTATCAAAGTGACTTCATCCTTATTGCTTCATACTGGCTGAAGATTATAAATGTGCATTTATACAGTAAACTTAGACTCACCACCTACTATTCATTGATTTTACACGTGTTGGAGCCTTAGGTCACATTTTTTTTTGAAAAGATTTTTTTTTTGGCAAATTGAACTCCAATAAAAAAATAAAAAAAAAATAAAACTATTTGCAACAGGAAAAAAAAAAGAAATTTTTTTTTTGTTTTGTTTTGTTCTAAAACTGTTTTAAAATCACTGGAAGAGGTCAGCCCGGGTGGCTCAGCGGTTTAGCGCCGCCTTCAGCTCCGTGCCTGATCCTGGAGACCCGGGATCAAGTCCCACGTTGGGCTCCTTGCATGGAGCCTGCTTCTCCCTCTGCCTGTGTCTCTGCCTCTCTCTCTCTCTCTGTGTCTTTCATGAATAAATAAATAAAATCTTTAAAAATAAAAAAATTTAAAAAAATCACTGGAAGAGGTGGTTGGTACGGTCTCTTCTCTGACATTCTATCGAGGTCCTTCTTGAAAACATTAGAAATACTGTCAGCCTTTGAGATTCTGGAAATGTTGATGATAAGCAGTAGAGCAATGGCTGGGGATTAATTTAGTCCGGGAGCACTTCGGACATTTGGGCTTGGGTGGACTCAGAGCAGCGTAAAGCAGCACAAATCCTCACGTAGAGAGAGGGCTCCCCGGAGACACAGAAGTGGTGAGGCCGTACTTCCCCTGGCCGGTGCCTGCCAAAGCCCATGGTTGACTCTGCTTCTTTATTTTTGATTTTTAATTTAATTTAAATTTTTATTTTTTTGAGGGGAAGACATGGAGGGGCCGAAGGAGAAGGAGAGGGACAGAGAATCCCAAGCAGACTCTGCACCCAGCACGAAGCCCGACCCCAGACCCTGAGATCATGACCTG
Organism: Canis lupus baileyi; assembly: GCF_048164855.1. Lineage (NCBI taxonomy): Eukaryota > Metazoa > Chordata > Mammalia > Carnivora > Canidae > Canis > Canis lupus. The sequence continues at coordinate 39,261,789 of NC_132864.1, forward strand.
AACGGAAACCATGAACCAGGCTCTTAACCAGCAGAGTCACCCAAGGGCCTCCAACTCTGCTTTTTATTTTTATTTTTATTTTTTATTTTTTATTTTTCTCACCTCTATTTTATTTTATTTTTTAACTTTTTAAAATAAATTTATTTTTTTATTGGTGTTCAATTTGCCAACATACAGAATAACACCCAGTGCTAACCCCGTCAAGTGCCCCCCAGTGCCCGTCACCCAGTCACCCCCACCCCCCCGCCCACCTCCCCTTCCACCTCCCCTAGTTCGTTTCCCAGAGTTAGGAGTCTCTCATGTACTGTCTCCCTTTCTGATGTTTCCCACTCATTTTTTCTCCCTTCCCCTTTACGCTCATTCATTTGGGCAACTCCGCTTTTTAAAAGCGATCACGTGTATGGGGACTAGAGCACACCGAGGCTAACGGGGGCCTGGCAGCCGGGACGGCTTATGTTGCAGGTGAAGAGGCCCAGGACGGGGAAGGGACTTGCACAGATGTTGACGATCCGCTTCAGCGCGACGAGGGCGAAGGCGAAGGCAGGCAAGAGCACTGGGGGCTGAGAAGCGAGCGGAGGAGACAGGAAATAGCTGGCGACAGGCTCCCTCTGAGGCTCAGGGCATGTCCCAGCCACAACCGCCTCCTCCTCCTGAAAGAGCTAAGTCGGAGGCGACCTGTGTTCAGAAGCTGCTTCTCCTCTCTGTGCTTCTCGCTTGGGGATTCCTCCATCTCCAGAACATAGCGGCCTCCCTGTCCCTGTCACCAATGTTGACTTAGACCATTTCTGGAAGGTTCCTCCCCAAGGGTTCCTGCCTTGAGATGTTTATTCGACTGTCTATGATAAAGCCTAGCATATCCCTCCAACGGGGAACATGAAGCCCGTCCTTAATCCCGTCAATAGACACCAAACACATGAATCACAACAAACAACAGAAAAATCCAGAAGATATCCAGAAAAATCCAGGCAGATACATTTCCTGTATTAACTGTGCAATTTTAAAACAGTGTCCTCAAAAATAGAGAAAAGAGTGTCTTCCTGCTTTTTCAAACTCGCAATCTACGTAACGAAGGATGCGACGATTGAGGAACACGAAAGGCTCTAAATATCGCGGAGTTTCTTTAAAAGTGTTTTCCTCGAGTCTTTAAAAGGGTAAGCGTGGGGATGTATAGGGTTAGCTGTGGAGCTGGAAATCCCGCCCGAAACCTCAAGGCACGGGGACACCCGGTGTGGAGTCCCACCCACCAGAGGCGTCGGGGATGCTGGCACCTGACAGACGCAGGTTCTGCGCTCACCAGCTGTGGCCCTCGGACAACCTTCGGGTTTTCCTAACCTGTAAATGACTAATAACACCTTCCTTGCAGCCTTGTGAAGCCTGAAGAAAACACAGGGGCGAGGTGCCCAGCACCGGCATCTAGAAGCTACTTAATGTGCCACTGGTATTTATCGTTGCCATTATTACCATTAGGATTCATAGTTTGTGGGCTTGAGGCGGAGAAAATAAAATAAGAAATAAAACCTGGTTACCTGGAAATTTTCCGCCTCATGCGTCAGTTAGAGCGTGCGAGGAGCTTGAAGCAGGCCCTCCTGGTAACAGACCGCGGCCCGGGCAGCGCAGGTTTGCAAGGCCAAGTGGGGGCAGAGCCGGAGTCGTGGAGCCACGACCGTACTGGGCGCGTGGGGCATCTGGAAGTTCTGCACCTAGCGACCTGCGTAGACAGCCGAAGCGGAGAGGGACTTTGAGGCTCTGCAATCTGATCGTCTGTGCTGATTGAACCAACGGGTCTATTGCTGGCCGAGGCCGGACCCCGCGGCCCTTCTGATAAGGGCAGAGACCGTGGAAAGAGCTTTGACTGACCTTCCCCCGTTCCACAGCGAGGACTGTCCCCTCCCCCAACACCCTCCCACCACCAGAAAGTATAAATTCATGCGAATATCAGAGGAAGAAATAACCTCACCTATTTAATCTTCCCTCTTTAAGAAATCACTCCATTTCCAGGGCATCCCTTCCTGACATTTGTCTTTCTCCAATACGAGGTCCAGAGGAAGGCAAGCGTGCTTTGTTGAACACACAGAACAGGAAGTAAAAACACTCTTCTCGCTCTTTTCCCCCCAAAAGATCACTACTTATTTCTTTCTCTTATATCCACTCAAACTTGCAATTAATTCCAGAATTAAATATAATTTTTTTAAGATTTATTTATTTGAGAGAGCGCGAGAGCAGGCGCGTGCACCTGAGCAAGGGAATGGGGGGCGGGGAGAGGGAGAGACAGAGGCCCAAGCAGATGCCACACCAGACGCGCGGCCCCGTCTCATGACCCCGAGGCCACGACCTGAGCTGAACCAAGAATTGGAAGCGCAACCGACTGAGCCAGATACTCTCCACATTTAAGAATTAAATATTCTTAACTGAGAAATTCATTTCCAGGACCCAGGTGGCAAATGAAAACAGCGTAAGTAGCCACGTGAAGGAAATGGAGACGTAAAATCTAGTTCCATCTCACAACCGTTGCAGATATACGATAGCAGCACATCCACGTGTTCATAGTGTTTCAACTCGTCCCGTTCCTAAATAATATTTACTGAATAGGAATAAGACCAGAAAGAAAGCTACGAAATGTTAACCGAGTCGTTCCTGGTGGTGAGAATCTTGGTTACTTGCTATTTTCCTTGTTAGCGTCTATTTTCTAAAATTTCTAGCATAAGCAGATTGTACTTTTGCAATTGAACAAAAACAAAATAAATCTTTAAAAAAAAATTCAGATGGATATTCCCAAACCTATTTTAATCCAGAGAAAGGCAGTGCAATTCAGGAGCAGGAAGAAGGCTGGGGGCGGCCTGCCCGAGGGCTGGGCCCACCTGCGGAAGGCGGGCTGAGTCAGGAGTGCTGCGGCCTCAGCTCAGGACTGAAGCAGGGGAGGAGGCGGGCGCTGGCCCGCTCGCCACTTCCCTGTAAACAGCCACCAGCCCTTTAGCAACCGGCTTCCCTGCCTCAGGCCCGGATTCTCACGCGGCGGCTTTCATCTGGGCCACCAGTTTCCCTGCTGACCCGGAGGAGTTCCTCAGGCGCCGTTTCCCCAGGAGTGGGCCCTGCTCCCCTGGGCCAGCGGGGGAGGCTGCTGGGGCACAGGGAGGTGTCCGCTGCTGTGGGATCCCCGGGTGGAAGCGTCGGTTCCCACAGCAAACGGCCACAAACGTCAGTGGCTTAAAATCACCTAAGTCTATTCTCTCATGGTTCTGAAAGCAAAGCCCAAGGCCAGAACGCTGAGAGCAGGCGCTGATCGGGCTGCGCTCCTTCCGAGACTTGGGGGGACAATCTGCTTCCTCACTGCCCAAGAGAGCACTAGAAAGTGCTTATTTCGGTGACGTAGGAAGGGCACACATATTCCTAAGAAGTTACCTGTCTCATCCGGGTTAGGAAAGCAATTTGCACAGATTCAAATGACAAAAACAAAACGAGTCGAGGAAACTAACAAAGAGATAGAAACAAAAACAAAAATAGACCCATAAATACAGATTGTGGGGAGGGGGAGGAGGGGCTGCATGGCTTCCAGTGATGGAATCAATAGGTCCTGGGAATAACAGACTCAGCCAGAGGCACCCGGGTGGCCCAGTAGGTGGAGCGTCTGCCTTCGGCTCAGGTCATGATCCCAGCTCCTGGGATCGAGTCCCACGTCAGGCTCCCTGCTCAGAGGGGAGCCTGCTTCTCCCTCTGCCTGCCCCTGCTCGTGCTCACTCTCTGTCAAATAAATAAAGTCTCAAAAAAAACCCACAGCACAGGAAATATAGTCAGCGGTATTGCAATAGCGCCGACAGGTGGGGGCTACACATGGGGGCAGAGCAGAGAGTAGACGGTTGTCCTTCAAGTCACCTTGTAGACACCTACACTGATGCAGCACTGTGTGTCAGCTGCACGGCGATCCAAGAAGTTCTTAAATGGCAAAGGTAGGAGTTACTGAAAAAGAACATTGGCCCCTTTATTTATACGTCCCAGAAATTTTTAACGATGGCACAGTATTGTCGTCACTCTTCTTCTTTTCATCTGGACTGGCTCTCTGGGAGCTGTGCTGATGCTGATGGAGATTTTGATGGGACGAAGGCCTGTCGCACCTCGATACTGGCTGGGGAAGTATTTCATCACCATGAAAGGGCGAGTTCCAGCCATGGGTTTTCACTGCACCCCAATGCACTTCTTAAGTCACAGCAGAACTCTAAAATGGGATGAGAACCACATCCACATTTTGCAATCCCTGAATATCAGATGAAGATAAGGGTGAAGTCAATGGAAACTCGGAGAAACTGACGTTTCCCCTCAGGGCGGTACGTGCAGCAGGTGTCAGCACAGACTTCAGCGCTGGGTGGGACGAACAAGTAATTCAAAAGAACGAACCCGAATGGAGTGTTTTCTACTTCCAAGTCACCTTGCTAAGCACTGAAAAGTTAAAAGGTAGAGCCAAGCCGGAAACAACCCAGAAGTCCTTCAGTGGGTAAATAGGTAAGTAAACTGTAGTGGGCCCATACCGCGGATATTTCTCGGCAATAAAGAGGAGCAGATGCGGTATCTGTAACAGTCGACAGTTTGGGTGACTCAAGTGAGTGAAACAAGCCAGTGTCAGAAGGTCACATACCGCAAGGTTCCATCTACAACAAGTTACGGAGACGGAGAACAGATTAGAGACCGCCAGGCTCAGGTTCAGGGAGGGCTCGGGAGTGGTGGGAGTGGTTGCTACCTACACAGGGAAAGCTCGAGGGAAATTTTTGTGGTGATGGACGGTCCTGTATCTTAATTGTGGTGGTGGTTGCACAATCGACACGTGTGATGACATCGCGTTGAGCTACACACGCACACAGGGGTGCACGTAAACCCAGCGAGCTCGGAATAAGCTCTGTGGGTCGTACCAAGGTCAACTTCATGGTTTTGAGACGACACTATAGTTAGATAACATATTACCTTTGGGGGAAACTGAATGGAGAACATGGGGGAATCTCTCCGTATTAATTCTTGCAATTTCACACCCATCGCTATTATTTTAAAATAAAGATTTTAAAGAGTTAAAAGAAACGCATTAGCTCCTGTTCTCAAGCTACTGAAAAGATTAGGGAGATAAGCTAAAGAGATCGTTCAGGGAGCATAATAAAAAGCGATTTAGAAGAATTAATAATTTAGGGGCATGAAGTGCAGAGAAATGTTTTCAGAGACGGTGGTGTTGGGGCCAGACCTTGGAAGGTGTCGACGAGCGACGAGCTTCAGCCAGGAGAGCAGGGACCAAAGCCTTGGGTAGTCAGGGAACTTCCTTGCTCTTGGATTAAGGACTCTCAGAAAGCCACTGGTTAGAGTCTGGTTTCACCTCCACGAAACTAATATACTCCCTGGAAGAAACCCACCAACCACTTTACTTTTGACATGAATTTGTATTAGAAATTAATGTTGTTACTTACCTTGTTCTAAACAAAATATTAATGGGATATTCAGGCTTGAGAGAGTATAGTTCCTGGGACGCTTCGGGGCTCAGTGGGTGAGCGTCTGCCTTCCGCTCAGGGCGTGACCCCGGGGTCCTGGGATCGAGTCTTGTATCGGGCTCCCCACAGGGCGCCTGCTTCTCCCTCTGCCTGTGTCTCTGCCTGTGTCTGTGTCTCTCATGAATAAATAAATAAAACCTTAAAAAAGAGAGAGAGACAGTATAGTTCCCTAGTGCGTCTGTTATGGGGTAATGACTTTCTTGCTTTGTGTAAATGTAAGGGTGAGAAAAATAAGAGAAACATTGTCAAATTTTCAATGACTTTATACTACAAAGTCTATAACCACGTTCAGCATCGGTGGAACTTGCTAGATCCTATGCTTACTTGGAAGTGATCCTGGTATTTCCGACGTGATGAAAAAAATGTCTTATCATTGACCTGACAAGCGATCTTCTCCTCATCTGATTGTTTTAATCCAGCTTTGTTGAGATACCACTGACATATAACATTGTGTAAGTTTGGGATACACGCTGTGGTGATGGGATGTCCCTACACGTTGTGGAATGTTTACCGCACATCCTTCATCTCACATAATTACTATTTTGTTGTGCTGGTGAGAACACTAAAGCCCTCGTAGCAACCTTTAAGTACACAGTATAGTCATCGTGCTGTGATAGGTCCCAGAACTTACCCATCTTAGCAAAACTTTGTGTCCTTTGACCGCATTTCCCTGGAAACCATCATTCTACTCAGTTTCTATGAGTTTGATGTTTTTAGGCTCCACAAATAATTGGGCTGATACAATATTTGTCTTTCTCTGCCTGACTTACCTCACTTAGCATAATGCCCTCGAAGTCCATCCATGTTGTCCCAAATGCCAGGATCTCTTCCTTCTTTATGGCTGAACAGTATTTTACTCTGTGTGTGTGTGTGTGTGTGTGTGTGTGTGTGTGTGTGTGTCTGCACCACATTTTGTTCTTCTGTCGATGGACGCTTGGACCGTTTCTAGGTCTTGGCTGTTGTGAAAATGCAGCAAAGGACATGGAAGAACGTAGATTTTTTTTGAGATGGCAACTTCCACTCCTTTGGATATATACCCAGAGGTAGGATTGCTGGGTCATATGGTAGTTCTATCTTTTCAAGTCAATTCGATGGTTAGAGTTAATTAATTAATTAATTAATTAATTATTTAGGTGATTTGTATTTTTTTTTTAAGATTTTATTTGAGAGAGAGGGAGGGGCAGAGAGAGATGTAGACTCCTTGCTGAGCAGGGAGCCCAACGCAAGACTCGATTCTAGGACCCCGGGATCATGATCTGAGCTGGAGACAGGTGCTTCACTGACTGAGCCACCCAGGCGCCCCAATGGTTAGAGTTTATAAAAAACACAACAACCTCCCTTCCCCCAAAAAACCCCAAAAGAGTTTCTCATCTCTTGGCTTAATTTTCCAATTAATTTTGGTCGAGGGTAACACAAACATGACTTTCTCCATGGTGTCCCGTTGTCACTTACATACCCTTTGAACACTTTTGTGCAGATGTGTGCTGTCGGACATCCTGGGTTACAATCATAACTCTGGGACGCCTGGGGTGGGGGGCGGACCGTCTGCTTTCAGCTGAGGGCGTGACCCCGGGGTCCCGGGATAGAGTCCCACCCACATCGGGCTCCCTGCATGGAGCCTGCTTCTCCCTCTGCCTGTGTCTCTGCCTCTCTCTCTGGGTCTCTCACGGATAAATAAATAAAATCTTAAAAATAAATACATAAATAAAATCACAACTCCTTCACCTGTGCAGTCTTAGGAAAATTTGGCTTTTATGTCTCATTTTTCTCTATGTCTCATGTGACCATAGTTCCATCCCGTAGCCTTCTAAGTTTTAAATGAGCTATTTCCTGTAAAACTCTTAGTAAAAAAGTAAACTATTCCTCAGACCTGTAATAGTCAATGTATTTGCTACCAGATACAGAGCACAAAATATCAAAGTAGTGGTATTGGTAAAAACTGTTCTCCCGTACGTTGCAGCTTGTTGATTTAAAGCGGAAGAGCGTAGAGTATTTAAAACATACTTTTTTATTGCAATGTAACCCACAGAATAGAAAAAATGCACACACGGCAAAGGTCAGCTTGGTGACTTTTACTGTGGTGAGAACTCTTAAGACCAGACCTGCCCTCTTAGCAGACTTCCAGTTGTCACAATTATATCGTTCCAAAAAAAAAAAAAAGTAAAAAGAATAGAATGAGTCACTCATCATGTTTCCATCCAGACCCATTATGTTGTTTCGGTTTTATATTCAATAAAGGCGCGTCTGTGCCTACTGATAGGTGTGTGTGTGCTCACTGCCACGGACGCGCACGTCTTTGTCTGCGGCTCCTCGCCTATCGCTCCAGCACGGTGTCGTCCCCGTCCTCGCCTCCCACCTCTCCTGCCACGCCTACAGCTTGGTGGGTGCTAGTCTGGGGGCAGAGCGGCTCCAAGCGCCATCGGCCTGTGGGTGCGCGGGGGTGGGGTGTGCAGAGGGTGCAGGGGGTGCAGAGGGCTACTCTAGGGGGTGCAGGAGGCTACTCCGGAGGGTACAGGAGGCTACTCTGGGGGGTGCACGGGGTGCAGGGGGCTACTCTGGGGGGTGCAGAAGGCTACTCGGGGGGGTGCAGGGGGGTGCAGGTACTCCAGGGGGTGCAGAGGGCTACTCCGGGGGGTGCAGAGGGCTACTCCGGGGGGTGCAGGGGGGTGCAGGTACTCCAGGGGGTGCAGGGGGCTACTCTGAGGGTGCAGGGGGCTACTCCAGGGGGTACAGGGGGCTACTCCGGGGGTGCAGGGGGTGCAGGGGGCTACTCCAGGGGGTGCAGGGGGTGCAGGGGGCTACTCCGGGGTGCAGGGGGTGCAGGGGGCTACTCCGGGGGTGTAGGGGGTGCAGGGGGGCTACTCCAAGGGGTGCAGGGGGTGCAGAGGGCTACTCCAAGGAGTGAAGGGGGTGCAGAGGACTACTCTGGGGGTGCAGGGGGCTACTCTAGATCTGGCGGCGGCCGGCCTGAGAATTGTCTGTCTGGAGAACCCCGTGCTCCGCGGGCCTTGGTCAGATTTACGGATTTGCCCGCAATCCTCGCTTGGTCCCCTGCATCCCATTCTCTGCCCAGAAGCTGGAGTGCTCTTTTCAAAGTATAGGGCTTGCGCTTCCATCAGGGAACAATCCCCCGGGGGTCGTCGTGGCTCTTAGGGTGAAGGCGGGAACCCTCGGTGTTCGGACGCCACCTCAGCCCGTCTCCCTCCGTCTCCCGCTTGATCGCCGACGGTGCCTGGTGTGTCAGTTGTGCAAACTGATAAGGCCCCTCAGAGAAACCCGTAAAGGGGGTGCTGCTGGCTGAACAACCAAGCCAAGCCCCCCCCCCCCCGATTCTAAAATGACCCTAAAGTGAAATCGATTCTGCAGTGAAGTTGAGCGACGGCGGCGGTGAGGACGTGGCCCGTAGAGCCCCTCGTGGCCGAGAGCCCACTCACCCCGGGGCCCCGCAGGACCGAGGTCTCCGGAGAAAGCGGGGAGGAGGGATGTCGGGACCCGCCCAGCAGAGGCAGGGAACTGTCACAGTGGCACATCCTCGGCCCGTTGCCACGGCAGCCCCAGGCCTAAGAAGGTAAGACCCTAAGGGAATCTCAGCTCGGCCCTGAGTTTTCCCACTGGCGGCTGTAAGGCGAGGAGACCGGGATGCCACAGGGGTCAGGACTCATTTTCACTCCATCTATCCCACCGCTGGCCGAGACCCGCAGGAGGCCCCGGGCAGGGACGACCGTGAAGGTGACGAGGAGGCCAAGGGGCCGGCCTGGGAAAGAAACCCCATAGTCCTCCCGGAGCTCTGAGTCCGTCCACCTTGGGACACGGTGTTGAGAGCCGTCCTGAAAGTATAGCTTTTCTGCTGCCGAAAGTCAGTCTTATCACCACATCAATACCCTTTTTATTTTTATTTTTTATTTTTTTTTAGGATTATTTGAGAGAAAGAGACTGAGAGTAGGAGTTACATGGAGAGAGAGTCGGCTCCAGCATCCGGCTCCGTCCCAGAACCTGACCTCGTGACCAGAGCCCAAGGCAGACGCCTCACCGACGGAGCCCCCAGGAGCCCTTGCGCTTTTTACTATTGGCAGTTTTTTAGACGATTAATTTTGTTTTCCAACACTTTGATGTTCTGACGGGCGTGAGGGCGGCTCCGCGTGGGCTGGGGATGTGCGAGGTGGGGGACGCGGTGACACAGCAGCTGCCTCGTGGGAGCCTCTCCAGCAGAGGGAGGAGGGGGTCACGCAGGGAACCAAGAGTCAATAGCACTGGGAGATCTCTTAGGAAATAGGGCGCAAGATTTTTGAGAGTTTCAGCCTCAAGGTAAGGCGTCTCTAATATTCCAAGATGAATTACAAGAGTTCTCTTTATGGCCGAGCGTTACGTTGATAAAGTTGCATTCACTGCCTTCCCACGGAAACCCAAACATTGCCTCATACCCGAAGCACCCAGGTTCTCCCATTTTGGGGACGGGCACAGCCACGACACTCCAAGCTCCACCTGTCACAGGAGACGAGGCAGCGTGCACACGGGGCCTGCTGTAGAGAGAGCGATGAGCTCCACTCGGGGCCTTGGACTGAGAGACCTGCGGTGGACGTCGCGCAGAGTCGTCATCGGCGGCCACCGGTGTGGTTTGAAGGTCACCAGACGCGTTATGACTGTGTTCATCCATCTGTTCTGTTCCTTTTTTTTTTTAAGATTTTATTTATTTATTCATGAGAGACCCAGAGAGAGAGGCAGAGACACAGGCAGAGGGAGAAGCAGGCTCCATGCAGGGATCCCGACGCGGGACTCGATCCCGGGACCCTGGGGTCACGCCCTGGGCCAAAGGTGGACGCTCAACCACAGAGCCCCCCAGGTACCCCCAACAATAAATTATTTAATGCATTTTTATTAATTTGGTTAAACGTGACTTTACAAGGCTGTACTGTTTGTACGAAAACTACATTTTACTCTTGAGAAGAACTCCATAAAAGTGCCCTGAAACTGATACAAATGAGTCTAATCTCGTTACATAAAAAGTATACAAATATGGAAAGATGTGCACCTGAAATTGCTTCCCAAGTGTTTTAAAACTGTCTTTCCTTTTTTTTTAAAATAATTATTTATTTATTCATGAGAGACAGAGAGAGAGAAGCAGAGACACAGGCAGAGGGAGATGCAGGCTCTTCTCTGGAGCCCGACGTGGGACTCGATCCCGTATCCTGGGATCACGACCTGAGCCAAAGGCAGATGTTCAACCATTGAGTCACCCGGGTGCCCTGTCCTTCCTTTTAAAGACTAAAACTGAGGTTAAAAAAAAAAAAAAACGATGAAATATGGATTATCTATTGAAGAATGGTCGTGCGGTGTCTGACATCCAAAAGACCCTCGTCCTCCATGCAAATATTCGGGAGCTGGTTTAGATTCTCCCTGTTTAGGTGCGTGTATCATTTCCTGATGATTCCTTGAGGATCACGAACGTTCTCCATTAAAGAAGGATGCACCTGCTGTGTCTATAGAGAAGGTTTGCGAGTTGGCAGCACTCGCGAGTCCGGGACGGACACGGGGCGCCGTGCTGGGAGGCCTGTACTGAGCCCGGGGGTCGGGGTCTGGCCTCGTTGAGGGAATGAGATGGGGCGAGGCTTGGACTATTCCTGGTGCCTTCCTTGCTGCTTCTGAAACAGGCTTTCTGGGAGCTGCTTTAGGTGTCGCCGGGGCGCGAGCCCGGGCGTGGGTTCCACTTCGACAATGAAGACACGGCGGGCGATCAGATGAACCTCTCTTTAGAGCAAAACGAGAGAATTACGTCCTGCGTGTTGTAACTGAAGAATGACCACAGGCTCCCTAACAGTCCCAATTTTCTCTCTCTCTCTGTTTTTTTTTTTTTTTTTTTTTTCCTGGCATTTCCGGAATATGAAACTCAGTGAGGTTCTCCAGCGTGCGGTTTCCTCCCGCGGCCGACGTGGGCCAGCGCTTGCTCACGCCGTCGTGACCCCCGGGCTAGCCGTGCGACCGCAGCCACCCGCAGGATAGTCCCGCACGGCTGCCTCTACAAAGTCTTGCCTTGTAAGAATATTCCTAATTAGGGAAGAAAAAGGCCCCTTTTGAAAGGAGAGAAAATAAGTGGGAAATATCAGAAAGGGAGACAGACCACGAGAGACTCCTCACTCTGGGAAACGAACCAGGGGTGGTGGAAGGGGAGGAGGGCGGGGGGTGGGGGTGACTGGGTGACGGGCACTGAGGGGGGCACTTGATGGGATGAGCACTGGGTGTTATTCTGGATGTTGGCAAATTGAACACCAATAAAAATAAATTTATTTAAAAAAAAAAAAAAAAGAAAAAGGCCCCTTTTAACTCATCTCCCAGGCGTATATTCACGGAGGCGAAAAATCGGCCCCGACGGAGGGGAAGAGACCTGGAGGTTCCGGGGGCGCCTTTCTTGGATGAAGAGCAGCCCCGTTGAGACAGTTCCTGGTTGGGCCGCGGATAAGGAGCCTCCGCGGCTGCGAGGCAAGACCTGGCAGCTGAGCAGCCCCTCCCCGGGGCCTCCTGGGCTCGCCGGGACTTGTAGCCGAGAAGCAGGTGCGCCGCGTCAGGAGTCCGACTGCATCAGCTCTATGATCTTACTGTAGACTCGCCGCGGCGCGTCCAGGCCCCAGATGAAGTCGAAGTGGTTCCAGTCGGGCAAGAGGTCGAAGTACCGGAGGTTCCTGATTTGGGGGATTGTCCTGGCCACATCCTGGAGGGTCACAAGGACGTCATTGCCACCGGCCCATATGGCAGTAGGCACCTTCATGGCACTCAGGTCGTAGAGCGGGGGACGGCTCTACGGGAGAGAGAAGGAGCGTCCGTGAGAGAAGGCTCCCCACGCAGCCGGGGAGGCCGCGGGTGAGCCCCGAGGGAAGGAGAAAGAGCGCCTTCGACGGTCCCTGTCTTCAAGGGGGCAGTCGACAAACACTCGCCTACAAAGCAGCGTGCGTCAAGGGCCACAGGACGCTGCCCCCAAACCACGGGAGGTGGGCTAAGAGGAAGCGACTTCTGGCTTCGTGTGCGGAGGAGTCGCTCGAAATGGCCCTAGAGGGACCGTGGGACTTGGCCGGATAGGGACGCGGTGGGAGGGCTTCCCGGCGGGTGGCAAAGGCATGAACAGCACGCTCGGGAAGGCAGGGCGTCCCGGGAACCCAGGGAAGGAACTCTGAGCCAGACGGCGTCGATCTAGGGTTGGAGACAGGCAAGGTCCACACCCCAGGCCCAGGTGCTTGGACACCCTTAGGGAAGCCGGGGGCAGGGGGCAGGGTCTTTCTCAGAGCTCAGTCTTGGGATGACTGCGGGGCCGTGAGCCCGGGACGCTGGAGGGAGGAAAGGCCAGCTGGAGGCCGACCCTGGACAACGTAGACGGGCGTGGCGGTGGCCCGGAGAAGGGACGATCGACGCCGTCGGGCATCGGGGTGGCTTACGTCCTCCAAGGGAGAAGTGTCAGAGGCGGGCTGACAGTTAGCAGAGAGCAGCGCGTGCCAGCGGGGTGGGGACGAGGGAGGCCGTCCAGAAGGGGACGTCTGGGTTGGGGATGCGGATGGCCACCCCACGTGGAGGGTTGGGGTCTGGGAGGGGGCCGTGGGGACCCCCAGGGCAAACACCTGCAGGTGAGAGCCGGGCCCTGGGTTCGGCGACTCACATAAGCAGCTGCAGCGGAAAGAGGAAGCCCCGGGGCCCAGCGCGGGGCCGCCAGGAGGTGGGGATGCTCGCCTCGGCCCCGCGCGCATCAGGAACGCTGATCAAAGGCAGAGGGTGGGTGACGGGGGACGCATGATGGACTCGCAGGGTGACGGCAGGTGCGTGTGTTTTGGAAGCAGCAGCAGGGGTGGGGGGGTCAGGCGGCGGGGGGGGGGGGCAGGCACACCCGGGCAGTCGCGGGCCTCCGTTTTCTGGGAGAGGAAGGAAGGAGACGGGCCGGGGGCTCTTGGGCCGCGTGAAGGGACGTGGGGAATGTCAGCCACGCAGCAGGCGAGGGTCCCGGGCGTGCCAGGTCCGCGGTCGGGTGAGGAGGGCCCGGCCCCAGCACAGGCTGCCCCTCGGGGCTCGCGGGGCCAGGAGAGCACGGAGATCACGGAGATCACGGAGAGCGGCTTCTGGCGACCGAGTCCTGCTCGGAGCAGGGTCGGTGGGGACCCGGGCACCCAGGCCGCCGGGACGCCAGGCACCTGCGTCCTTCCCTCCATGGAGCCAGGGGACACGCCGACCGCCCGGGTCCAAGGGTGCGTGGGATGCTTTGCCTCGCTCTCTCGTGGACGGAAGGGCCGGAAGCGACGGCCTCCTCCACTTCCCGACGGCAACCCTCCAACAGGCCTTGCTGCGCCTGCTGTTCGCTCCCTTCTCCTCCAGGCCCGGCTGAGCGCTTGCGGACACGCGTGTCCGTGAACAGCCCGGTGCGCGGGGCAGGGGACCCTGTCGGGGGCTGACAACGGCCCTGTCCCGGCGGTGGCGCCGTCACGCGAACACCGTCTTTCTCGAAACTCATCGATTTGGAGAATCAGGGCATTTTATTGTATGGAAATCGCACCGTAAGCGTAAAAAAGGATAATAATATCCCTGTTTCTCTCGGTCGTCTCAAGGGCTGGAAGAGTTATTGTCTAACAATTCAGTCCCTTCGTGAGAAATCGGCGGGTCTGGTTGGCTGATTTGATGCTCAGAAACAACTTAATTGACCCACATTTGGATTAATAATTGACCTCATGTACCCGCCTGGGAAAACAATGGAAAAGATGAATTTAATGTGCTCGGTTCATATTGAGAAGCCCAGCTCCTGACTTTGAGGGAAAAATGGTGGCAACAGGATTAATCCCAGGCCCAGGAGGCGGAGTCTACAAATCCTGGTGTGAAAAATCAGAGCGGAAAAAAGATGCTGAAAGCTCGACTTTTCATGGGTGCATAATATTCCTTTAATTTTCATGGGAGCCTATTTTGTTTTTCTGCTGGTGCCAAGAACTGGATATTCATTTTCTCTGTACATTTTTAATAGATTTTCATAAAACAATTTTCATTATTACACAGTCAACAAAATCATGCTAAAACCCAGCTCGGCAGCATGGCTGGGTCTTGCCGTAACTGTAAGTGAAGAAGCAAGATTAAAAATTGTGCGCAAAAAAAAAAAAATAAAAAAAATAAAAATTGTGTGAAAGCAGCTGCACTGAGAAGATTGGAATAAATGCAGTAAAATGTTGATACACCCAGTGTGCTTTGGGTGGAGGGATTATAAAGTATTCGCGTCCCTTAGGATATGCGTCTTTTGTTTCTATGCTACTTATTTTTAGATTTTTTTTTACAAAGGGTGCATATTTAAATTAGTCAATTTTTCAAAAGCTCTATTGATCGATGAGAATGCCACCAATTACAGGTAGGATTCTTTTCACTGTCCAATAATTTATTTTTTAAAAAAAATTTTATTTATTTATTCATGAGAGACACACAGAGAGAGGCAGAGACCCAGGCAGAGGGAGAAGCAGGCTCCAAGCCGGGAGCCCGACGCGGGACTTGATCCCGGGACCCCGGGTTCACGCCCTGAGCCGAGGGCAGACGCTCAACCCCGGAGCCCCCCAGGTGCCCCCCACTCTCCAATAATTCCTTACTATAATGTCTCAAAAGCCCCAGCTCACCTGATTGTAGTGATGCATGTTCTCAGCTTCACTTCCCCAGTCATAAGCTCTGAATTCATCAGATCCATAAAGCTGAAATACATGTGTTTTTTTTTTTTTTTTCAAACATCATCAGAGTAAGAATCACAGTTGCTAACAGCAGATCTTAGACAACCACCGCGCAGCGGGGCCCCTGGATCAGCAGAAGGACATGCATCCACTTTTACCACCGGACGCACGCGGCCAGTGGGGGGCGGGGGGCATCTCCCTTGGTTTGGAGGAGCAGCTAACGGAAAACCAGGACCCCCTCGGGGGGCCTCAGCCGCGGGATGATGCTCTCTGGGGAAGTTTCCATCTGACGCCTTCCCGGGTCACCTCTTGCTTCAGCTCAGGGTCTGTTCGACAAGCTCCGACCTTAACGGAGCGCTCACCTATGTCTCCTGCCTGGTCTGCACCATCCCTTCTCCTTTCCCTTAAAATCTGGGGAAACCAAACCAGAGATGGTGACAAAGACACCCTAGAAGCCGCCTCGCAGCCTCCGAGGGTGGGGCTGCTGACTCCGTCCGTTCGGAGGTGCCGACATCGGCGGCCTCTCCCGTGGCGAGGACCCTACCTGTTTTATATGCAGTATGTTCTGTATTGACGATCCGGTGGGCGCGTGGGACATGTACACGTCCATTCGGCTCTGAAGGGAAAGAAGACGTGGCATAGCAGCAGCTACCCAGAGCGGGAAGCAGAGAGCGACCGAGCGAAGGCGCAGCGGCCAATGCTGGGGGTCGGGACACGACGAGGCAAGGGCCCCCAGGTGAGTCACAATTCACACCAGGCGCCGGAATGTGGGCAACGAACGGGCTGCCTGAGAGCAGGTGTGGCCGGCGCGTGGGGAGCTGGTGCACGCCGTCCGTCCCCGACCCGTGGGGCGACCCCGCGCCGTCAGGACAGACCCTGTCAGTGACCAGCTTTGGCACCTTGGCCCAGGGATCTGACACCCGCGCGTGTCCGTACTTTCGCCTGCTAAACGAACATCCCCCAGATCACACCGTGCCCAGCTTTCGCGAGGATAAGACACGATCTTGCAGAAGAAAAGCGACACATCCTCGATTCCCGTGGCGCGAAAGCAATCAAGGGAGCCGCTAAAAGGATCCGCTTTTGAAGAAGCGGATCTGGGGCCGAGTGGGCCGCCCCGGGGAATGCTCAGCAGGTGCAGACCCCGCGTCCTGCGCCCGGAAGTCCCCCCACGGGAGACAGAGACTTGATGAACCCACCTGCTCCTCTTTTGTGGGGAAGCGTCTGTCTCCATTCCATCCTGCCTCCTGCTTTCCAGGGTAAGTGAGGTGTTTTATCAGAGGCCAAAGTCCCCCCCCAGCGCATGAGGCCGCAGGAAATACGTGCAACGCTTGTCTGCACTTTTTTTCTTTTCTGGGATTTTTTATTTTTTATTTTTTTTTAATGCACGAGGCTGGTGGTAAAATCCAATTGACCCTCGTAATGGTGGCCGAGAGTGAATGTGTGGAAGTCTCACCCACGCGGGGACATCGGCTTCCCCACCTATGGCGAAGGGTGGAAGCGTGAAGCCACCAACCCGCCCTTCACAGTCACGGTCCATCGGATTCCCGACCTACACACAGCGTGCGTGTCTACACCGCATTCGTTTACACGGCGTAACAGCTGCATCAACGTGAGTCGAAGGGAAGCTGGAACCTCCTAAAGCCTCAGATGCTCCCATCACCATCATACGTACCGTATTCATGTTCTTCTTGTTGGATCCGGCCCATAAGGACATAAATTCACTACAAATCACCCACAATATTTTATTGTTGCAGATTCTGATGGAAGGTACCTTCCCCGTGTTTAGAAAGAAACCTTTGGTACCGAAAAATCTCTGTAAGAATAAACAATAATTAGCGTCTCAAGAGCTGTTTTCGGACCCGTTGACATTCCCTGCCCACCCCCCCCAGGAGTGAGGGTCCTTGGACATCTACTTGCATTGGTCTTTGCTGTTTCCGCCAAGGAGACAAGTCCCCGGGGAAAGGGGGGAGATACGAGCTAGGAAGGCGTCTCTATCCAGGGGAGATCAACAAGCACGATTTGGAAGGGACGGCCCTGCCCTAAGGATCTTGGACTCAAGTCCACTCTCCTCGGTGAAGCTCCCCCGTCACGTGCAATCAGTAACTCCCGAGGTTTCTGATTTCTCATTCATTGGCCAGAAAGCCAGAGCAATTTCCCCGTTAAGGCCAAACACCGCCTTGACTAGGAAGGGAGAGCGGGGTTTTCCTGAAAACACCATCGTGTCCCAGCCGCGTCCCACCGGAGCCAGCTCTCGAGCCGGAGCGCGGAGCACGGCGTCCTGAAGGTCGGGACCCCGGACGGAAAACGCTGGATGTCACGGGAGGCGGCACGGTGCACGGTGGGGTCTCTGCTGGGAGGACTGGAGCTTCGGGGGCCCCAGACCTGAGGTGGTGGCAGGAGTCAGGGACTGGGGCTCAGGGAGGCGGGAAATCGGGGAGCAGGGACCGTGAAACCGAGAGAAGCCTCGGCCCCCACCTCCACCTGCAAAGCAGTACGTATGCAAAATGATGCACTTGGAGGTAGATGTGTCCAACCCAGGATTTAATGTCACTAATTTGTCTGCTCGACTCTGCTCCAATGTGGAGAGTGTCCCAAACCAGCTGATGTCAACACACTTTGCGGCAGGACTATCAGCCACACAGAAGGGAGCCCGCCCCACTGAGCTTGCAGTAAACGGCACAGAGGAGCTGAAACCCACCATCAGGCTCCACGGAAAGTCACCCTGGCGTCAGCTCACAGATGGTGTTTCTTCCCATTCCCGTCACGTCACCCTGAACCAGGGCCTCGTTTTATTTATTTATTTATTTATTTATTTATTTATTTTTTATCTATCTATCTGTTTATTTATTTATATAAATTTATTTTTTATTGGTGTTCAATTTGCCAACCTATAGAATAACACCCAGTGCTCATCCCGTCAAGTGCCCCCCTCAGTGCAGGGCCTCGTTTTATATACGAATCACTGTGAAACCTTTATCGGTCTCCTTGACTTCATTTTGGCCCAAATCCATTGTAGCCGACACGTTTAAGGGGCAATTTTGGCCAAAATACCATGTCTGTTGTGGCAATGGCGTTGTTAGAGAAACATAAAGCAAAGAAACAAACAAAAAAAACTTTCGATGGGTCAATCGGCCACCAAACTACTTTTTCGACCCTTGGAAAATAACCGGTCGATGCCTGGATGGATAATCGAGCTGGAAGACGTGCAGGTCTCTGGAAGCTAAAGCAAGCTCCCCGGTGGGAGGCCCTGTTATTCGGGCTTATCTGACATCGGAGTCTGAGACCTCCGGGATCACACGGAGCTTGGAAACTGTGCTTCCCCTTGGGCATTGTGACCAATCGACCGGCCCAGGGGATCAAGAAGGAAGCCAGGTAACCTGTGAGGAGATTTTGCGCTGACCCAGCACCAGCTCAGCACCCGCTAGACGCTCGGGTCCGCTCACGGCTGAGGATAATGACGTGTTTATGGGACTTGTGGCCACACACGTGGGTACGGACACGCACGCGCACACGGACGCACGCGCACACGGCACGCGGTCACAGAATCTGGTTTCTATAGATTTCACGTGAATTGCCTACTTTCCTACGTTCACTGCATGATCGGTCTTAAAATAACAAGGGTCGACAACCCAGAATGGGATCCTCAGATAGGTTTTGGCAAAAATGAAGAGCCTACCTTGATTACGGAATTCGGAAGTAGAAAAAAACTGGTAAAGATGCCCGTGGGGTATTTGAATGAGACCACGGGACCCAGGGCAAAATTCATTCTGATCCTCCGTGCCAGCTCAGGCATGCTGGAAAAGGCCACAAACCCTAAGAGAACAGGAGACAAGACGATCTCGTAAAAATCCGAAATCCCGAGGCAGCGTCCCTCCGACCAAAGGGGGCTGTGCTGTGACGTCTTGTCCTGTTGCTGCGACCCCGTGGGTGACCTGGGGCCCGCTTCTGCATTGCCCTGCAACGACAACCTGCCTTCCTTCCTCCTTGCTCTCAAGCGTCCATTTTTCTTGAATTCTGGACAATGAAGTCGCCAGAGGAGGGAGGGCCCATGGCGGGGCTGCCATCGGGGCCCTGGAGCGCCTCCCCCCGCACGAGGGCACCTGCAGCACCGGCACAGAGCTCCCAGGAGAGAACCGTCGGCTCCCGGAGGTGCACCCATCAGCTCTTCGTGCAGGGGACGCCGTCCCTCCCGGGGCCGCACGGCGTGCTTGCCCCCCTCCAGAGTCTCCGCTGGTGTCCCTCCTCCTTCGCTGGTCCTGCCAAGGCCGCCTGCACTCGCTCTCACCTGTCAGCAACAGCAGAGCGCGCACCTCCTGCCCTGTGAGGATGGGGGTGGAGACCAGCACGCTGCAGGGGAAAGCACCTGGGGCATCTGTGTATTTGGGTTCCCTGAGAGGCCTTCCTGGGCCCCCCCACTGTGTGCGTGTGTGCATGTGTGTGCACGAGGGTGTGCACAGAGTTGTGTGTGGAGGCGTGTGCATGCACGAGGGTGTGTGTGGGTGCACACAGGGGTATGCATGGGGGTGTGTGTGGGTGTGCACAGGGGTATGCTTGGGGGTGTGCATGGGGGTGTGCATGGG
The DNA here is from genome assembly GCF_048164855.1 of Canis lupus baileyi. Classification (NCBI taxonomy): domain Eukaryota; kingdom Metazoa; phylum Chordata; class Mammalia; order Carnivora; family Canidae; genus Canis; species Canis lupus. The sequence goes on from NC_132864.1 coordinate 39,281,553, forward strand.
TGTGTGTGTGGGGATGTGCACAGGGGTATGCATGGGGGTGTGCGTGGGGGTGTACACAGGGGTGTGCATGGAGGTGTGCATGGGGGTGTGCATGAGGGTGTGCACAGGGGGTGTGCATGGGGGTGTGCGCATGGGGGTGCGCATGGGAGTGTGTGCATGGGGGTGTGCAAGGGGGTGTGCATGGGAGTGTGCATGGGGGTGTGCACAGGGGTATGCATGAGGGTATGCATGGGGGTATGCATAGGGGTATGCATGAGGGTGTGTAGGGGTGTGTGCACGGGTGTGTGCACAGGGGGTGTGCACAGGGGTGTGCACGGGGGAGTGCATGGCAGTGTGCATGGGAGTGTTCATGGCGGTGTGCATGGAGGTGTGTGTGGGGAGTGCCCATGCATGGGGGTGAGCATGGGGGTGTGCACAGGGGTGTGCATAGGGGCATGCATGGGGGGTATGCATGGGAGTGTTCACGGCTGTGTGCCTGGGTGTGTGTGGGGGGTGTGCTCGTGCACAGGGGTGTACACGGGGGTGTGCATGGGGTGTGCATGCCGCCATAGCAGACTTTTCTCTGACGTTCTCGTGGAACCACTGAAACCATCGCGGCCAGAAAGCGAACTGACGGTGTTGAGGGCCGCGCAGCTGCTAGAGGACTTCTCCTAGGACAGCTTCGGAGGCGTGTAGACGCGAGCCCCTCCGTGCCCACGCGGACTGGTGGGCAGCGGGAGTCCGGGCTGCTGACGTCTTGCCCACAGAGGGTCCTGCCCACGTTACAGACGTTGCTCTGCCCAGGGCGCGGAGGAAGCTCTCTGGACGCTCGCAGGCCCAGGCGGTGCAGAGCAAGGCTGCTCGGGCGCGTCCTGTTCTCTGCAGACCGGGTGGGAGCCCACGGGCGTCCTGCCCACGCCTCTCGGGCCGCTCAGGCCATCCCTGCCTGGCCGCGGGCCCAGCACCCGCCCTGAGCGGTGGCGCCGACGGCCTTGCATCCGTGCCGCGTGTCTGTTTCCTCCTCCAGGTGTGGAAGGCGCCGCGGAATTGCACTGACGCTCCGTCGGTGCAGGGCCTGTTGGCCAGGGTAGGAGAGTGGCTGCCCGTCCGCGGCACGCTTCTGTCTGTCTGTCTCCCTCTAGATCTTTGATGTCCTTTGCGGCTTATGTCCTGCGACGCTCACTGCCTGTTCCACGTGGAAACAGCCCGTCGCTGTCAAGCGCTGATAAATCCACGTCTGCCGTCGATGGCAATGGCCGTAGGGACTCTGCCGTGACAATGCTGTCCACTTTTTGCAGACTCTTGCGCGGTTTCGCAGGAAGGGACTCATCACCCTCCGGGGGTATTTCACGTCACGAGGCCGCACCTTCCTAGCTCAGCGCGGGGGGCCTAGAAACCCACGCTCTGGGATCACTTCTTTGGATCTGGGGCAGGTGGAGATCACATGGAGGGGCTAACGCGCTGCTGTGACCGGACATGGAGGAGCGACTCGGCCTACACGCCGCCTTGAATCCAAGGACACCACCCCGTAGGGCCGCAGGACAACGTGTCCCACCCAGGACGGGGAAACTGAGAGCAGACTACATGGCGGCGACTCTGCTGCTGTCTGAGCGCGACCCGCCGCGAGGCTCCGCCCCTCGCAGGACACAGCCGTCTGTGCACATACCTATGGTGGTGCCCAGGGAGTGTCCGATGAAGTACAGCCTCTGCTGCCCCGTTTTGTTTACGATGAAGTCTATTATTCCTGGGAGGTCGTATCTGGCCATCTCGTCGAAACTGCAAAATAAAACGGGGGCTTGGACACCCTGGCGCCCGAGGTCAGGACTCGCGCACGTGCCTACTTTATTTCTTGCCTGCGGGGTTCTGCGGTGTCACCGCTGTGCACCTTGTTATTCACCCAGTTACGTGCAGGCTGGAAGGCGACAGGACTGGTTCCGGGCACGTGTGCGGCCTCCAGGCCAGTCCCGCCCCCTCCTTCCCTTCTCCCCCTGCCCGCCCCCATCTGCCTTGCCCGCCTCTCCTGCAACCCCCCACGGGCCACCTCAAGATCCTCGGGCCGTTTCGCACTCAGCCATCGCGACCCGCTGCGGCCGAGGAACTCGTGGCACGTTAGCGAGTGCCCTGAGCTCCAGTTTGCTCGTCCCTAACGAAGCCTGTGCCGGGGCAGGGCAGCCGTGGGGACCGATGGCAGGCGCCGCAGCGGGTGCACCTGTCACCGATGCCTCCTCCGCTGTCAAGATCTGTCCCACGTGCACCAGGCCGCACAGCAGCAGCTCGGCCGGCAGCATGCGGGACAACAGAAAGACCCGCGTGCTGTTTCGTAGGGCCGGGCCCCCCGCGCTGGCGCCTTGTTACAAGAACGTGCGAGGAAATCCGTGGGCCGACGCGCCCGAGTGTGAGCCCATCCTCGTGATGCCTTATAGTAAACAAGCCCCGAGCTCCGGCCGAAGGCCAGTGGCACCAACTAGTCCCTGATGTTTGCCGCTGCCCAAAAGCTCTGGCCCTAACCGCCCCTTCGTCCCCAGCCTGTCAGTGGGAGCCGGGTGCCCCCTCAGTGTGGCAGGAATGCGCCGGCACAGGCTTGCAAACAGGGCCTTAGCCTTGCGGGGGGCGGGGGCGGGGGGAGGCCTGCCCTCCATGACCCCGCGTTCACTAGCAGCAGCGGCCGCGGTTGCCTGGGTGGCCCCGTTAACAGTCTGCCTGTGGATGGGGTCCCGGCCCAGGTCCTGGGATGGGGCCCCGCATGGCGAGGGTCCCTGCTCAGCCGGGAGCCTGCTTCTCCCTCTCCGTCTCCCTCCCCCTCGGCCTGTTGCTCTGGCTGCTTGTGCTCATGCCCCCCGTCTCTCATCCTCCGTCAAGTAAATAAATAAAACCTTAGAAATAAAAAAAAAGAAGCAGGTAGCATGTGAGAAGATGGTTCTCCGTGGCCCGTGAGCGAGGTTTTAAAGGCCTCATGCTGGAGTTGCCCTGAAAACGGCGTCCGATACCGTCTCCACCGGGGCTTCTCCTAATAGAACCCGGGCCGGCCCGCTGACCGGCTGGCCAGGAGGAGACTCGCGGCAGCAGCAGGATGAACGCAGGCCCCGCAGGCCGGGTACCTGGCTCACGCTCGAGTGCTCGCCCGGCAGACACGCTCAGCACACGTTGGCCAACGGGTGCACGCCCGGTCACGGAATCCCCGGAACCATCCCGCGGGACGTGCCCGCACATCCTACCGGGGTGAACCGGGGGTTAAAATCACCCTGTTACCGCGATGTACCCGCAGGTGGGAGGGTCGGAGAAATCAGACCTCCCGCTATGCCTCGGCTCGGAGCTCCCCGTAGAAACCGCAAGGACCCAGGTGACTCCCGAGGTGAGAGGTACCGTTGGCGTCATGCGCGCCAAGGAACGGTCTCCAACTTTCCCCGTGATGCGTCTTAGGTTCAGTTTACCTGAAGGCCCAGAATTTTTCCTCGGTCGCTGAGAGCGTTCTGTGTCTCCTCGACCAAGTGTTCCCCCGACTGTTTCCCATCCAGACGTCGTAACCCGCGTCTGCGAGAAGGAACCCAAGGCTGCCGTTGGCGTAATTCTCAAGCCAGGAGGCGTTGTCGGCAAACAAGGCGTGCTGCAGGTAGACAACAGGCCGGGGACCTGGAAGGAGGGGGACGGGGGCAGGCAGGCGGCTCAGGTGTCTCGGCGCGCAGGGCCCTGCTACGGCCTCAGGGTTCCTGTGTCCCGGAGCTGCCCCTTGTAGGATCCCCGCTGAACGGACGCAGCGACAGCGCTTCTTTGCCGCTAGGAACCTCCCAGGGCCGCCCCGTTCCAAGGCGCAGGGCAGGACTTGAGCCCGAAGCGGGTACTAGGAGGAGCGCTCGCCTTTGCGTCTGTCTGGGGTCTGCTCGCGGAGGCACGGGGACCATCGCGTCTGACCGAATCCCGCGCCCCGTCCCGGCGGGAGGAAGGGCGAGCAAGTGGACAAGGACGGGCTCGTTCTGCAGCCCAGGCCCCGGCCTCTGCCCACGGACGCCTTGGAACCCCAGGATCCTTTCAGCATCCCCGTGACGACTGTCGGGAGCCCCCATTCCCGCGGGAGAGGGGATTGAGGGAGGCGAGGAGAACCAGCGCACATGTTTCCAAAAAGGCGCCATAATTTGGGGCGTAAGGGACGGGCTCTGGAGCCAGGCTGGGTTTGAATCCTGATTCCATCACTCGCCGGTTACGGAGCCCTGGTCCATCCCCGGCAAGACACCGACGTCCTGGGGATGCTCAGAGGGTCCCTGACGTGAATCAGTGTGAAGCTCTTAGAATAATCCGCTTAATACACGGGATGGGCCTTAATTCTGAGCCTCCCCGCGACTCTCCCTCCTTAAGTAAAACCTTTCCTGGAAAAACTCCCTCCTTCCAGGGTTCTCGGCCGCCGCCTCCCCCCAGGCCCCGTGTCGCCAGATTTCTCAAGGGAGACAAAGACCCACACAGGTGAAACGGAGACCGAGAGTAACCAAAGACGCGGGATGCCCTGTTCATCTGAATTTCTGATAAATGGCGAACACGGGCGTGTAAGCGCGTTGCCGCGTGGGGCCTGCACGGGGACCCGACCTGCTAGCGTCACCCGGGCGTCTCGTGCTTCCTCGGCTGCCCCCCCAAGTCCTTCTCGCAGAGGACAAGCCTACCTGCGCTCCCGGCCTCCGCCCGGCCGTGCGGGATCCTGTTGATGCTGAGGATGTACCCGTCCTGCGTGGTGACCTCATACTCCTCGCTGGGGTAGCCGTTGTAGGTGATGATCTCGCTCTGCCCGGGGGAAACACAGACGTGAGCTCAGCGCCGCCTCCCCAGGTCGGCACCCGGGCCGCGGGCGCCTCCTGGGGTGACTGATCTGAAACCTGTGGCCCCGGAAACGGTGCCGTCGATTCGCTGCGTAAACCCCTGGCCCGGAATCAGCAGAACATTCTCCGCTGTCTGCTGTGGGCAGGTCTGGGGTCTGGGGGCCGCGTGCGGGGCCGAGCCAGCCTTCTGGCAAAGCCGCGCGGTCACGCGCATTCCCGAGACCCCTTTCTGTTTGGTAGAAGGCAGAGTCATTCATGTCATCCCAAGGGCTTAAAAATACAGATTTTTAACGCAGATTCAAAAGAGGAGGCCGCCCACCCCTTCTGTTTCGCTTTATGTTACTGGGAGGCGTCGCTTATTTGGCCAAACGGGAGGCTGTCCCTGGCTTGACTCTCAGAGCCGGGCAAGCGTCGCCCACGGCGTGTCTGGTCCCTCATCTGAGATTTCTTCCCTGCTCTCACGAGGCCACGAACCTGCCTTACGCGACGTCCTTTGGGACTTTGCATGATGACTTACAATATTCATCCACACTTCAGGATTCGCTTCGTTTTCCAGATCGAAGAAGCCGCCAGCATTCAGAGTTCCGCAGATCAAACAACAGGTCGTCGTTAAAAACAGCCACATCGTGGGGACGCCTGACGGAAGACGTTGAACGATCACAGATTAGTTTTCAGACATCAACGTTGACTGAGAAATGAAAATAGGGCGAAAGCCGGCCGGAGGTCGCAGGAGCGGGTGGGGAGCGCGGAGGGGAGCGGGTGCCGCGGGCCGGGGCTGAGCCTGCGAGGATGCTCCTCCCGCAGCCTCCACCGCAACCGACTCTCGCCTCGTCGCTCACTAGGACCGAGGCTCATCTCTGGGTTTCCCTTCACTCCCAGGGGTTCAGGCCTGTTGAGTCTTTGCTCACCTGCGAATCGCCGGATGCCCGAGGACAGGCGTCCAAGCCGCGGCCCAGCGGCCAGTGCAGTCACGTACCCGCCCTCCCCTTGGCTTCCCCCAGGGGAAGAGGAACGACTCGAGGACGGGCTGACACCCGGCTTCCAGGGACGGGATTATTGCTCTTGCAGACGCCCGGGGCCGGGAAGGACGGGGTAGGAGGGGGTTGTCGCACTCTGAACCGCGACCGTTACAGCACCGTGACGGGCTCAGAGCTCCAGCCTCGCCACGGGCAGGCGCTCCGACCCCGGGCAACTCACGTAGCAGCTCCGTCTCTCGGTTTCCTTGTGGGTAAAACCAGAATAATAACCTAACCAGCCAACTTACCGGGTTCCACTGAGGATCAGGCGACCCGACGAAGTCAGAGAGCTTTCGCTGCGACAGACTGACGACTGACTTCTAGAGATCTCGAGCTTTACTTCTTGAAGATCTTACAGAGCTTTCCGCGCATTGATGTCTGGTTGAAGACGGTTTTACACCAGCAAATGTCGTAGGATTTAAAACGTTTTGAACGCTGGCGACAGCTAGCGTCTGCTGGCACCGAGCAAGAGTGGAGAAGGTTCCTGACGCCGCAGGTGTGTTGTTTCAATCTCAAAGAAACTCCGCGGAGCGGGTCCTGTCATCCTCGCCTTGGCAATGGAAAAGCAAAGCAAAGCAAACCAAAAGCCAAGGCTTGGGGAGGTTTCCGTCCCGCCCCAGGTCTCGGAGCCCGCAGCCGCCCCGCCCGCTCCCCGTGCTGGCCGAGCTCCCGCTTACCCCGCTCAGCCCCTGCCCCCCAACACTCCCTACGGCTCGGGAACCTCTAAGCTTTTGCAAGTGGCGCCGGGCTGAAGAACCAGATGTGGCTGCAGCGACAGTTAGAAGAGGCTGGAGAGAGGAGAGGCAGGAAGCCGGCGGGAATGAGGAAACCCGGGGCCGCAGCACCGCCCAGGGCGTCTCGGTGCCACCCCGAGTGCCCTGATGTGCTTGCAGATTGGGAAACAGTGGTCTGCAGCATGCCACGGAACCAGTCAGACGGACTCCCGCCCGTTCCCACGGAGCGCCTGCCCGGGCGGGAGGGCGCAGGGCCTCGCACAGTCGGGGAGTGGGCTCAGGGGCCCCGGACACGACCAGGCACCGCAGCATCGGCCCTGTCAACGCCGTGCGGGGGGGGTCGGATGGTGCCATGTGGGTCACGGCACCGACGTCGGTCGTGCAGCGTGGACGGAGGTGCCTGAGTGCGGCTAAGCCCAGGCGGCGAGGCCGGATCCAGAAGGAGTCGCGTGGCCAGGGAGGCTGACCCGCGTGCCCGAGGGACTCGGCCTGCCGTCGGCTCTGGCAGCGACCGTGCGGTGCCAAACCCAGGACCCAGGAACCTCTGCTTAAAGCAAAGGACAAGCAGGGGCGCCCGGGGGGCTCAGGGGGCAAGCGTCACACTCAGCTCAGGTCACGACTGCAGGGTTATGGGATCGAGGCCCACGTTGGGCTCAGCAATCAGCGGGGAGTCTGCTCGAGACTTTCTCCCTCTCCCTCTGCCCCTCCCCACCCTGCACCCTCTCACTCTCTCTCAAATAAATAAATAAAATCATAAAAAGGAAAACAACCCAAAGTCGAAGCAGAGGCCAGAGGAGAAGGAAGACCATCCGGGCCCAAGCTCGGGTGGGCGCGAGCGTCTGGGGCCCCGACGGGTCGTGGCCCACCCGAGTCCCAGAGCTCTGCACCGCCGGCTTCCCGGATTCTCTCCTCCGCGCACTCAGCGCCCGGAAGGGAGTGAGAAGGAAACATCCCGACTTCTTCCTGGGCCTGTGAACACAGAAGCACAGCTCCCGCTCCACAGAAACTCACATTTTCACTGCTTTTTTTTTTCTCCCCTCCGCCTCCCCCCCCATAAAATTGGGTGATATTAGAGCTGAAACACCATCTTGGGCAAAATGCAGATAAGGGCGTGGCCTTTCCCAAGCCCCGTGGTATCTCGGGATCCTGATCCAGAGGCCGTATCGTGGTCCGGGCAAGTGTCAGCGAGGGCGGCCCGGTCAGACCTCAAGGCGGCCGAACAGCCCGCGCTCGAGCATACGTAGGCGTGGACTCGGCCTCGGCGTCTGTCTGTGGCGATGGTTATTATTTTCCTTCCAACGTCCGAATTCAAAATACATCTGCTATTAGGTCTCATCTTTATTTTGTTTGTTAGCTTCTTTCTCTCCAAAGACTGATTTTATTTATTTATTTATTTATTTATTTATTTATTTATTTATTTATTTACTGGTGACCCGTGACTTTGCATCAAAGGGGGGAATCCGTCTTCCTTGAAAGCCACTCCAGGTTAAAAACAGAAGCTAACGAGAGTTTTGGAAAAATAAATTCTGGAAGCCTTACCCCCTGGAGACAGATTTTTGCCCTGGAATGAAGGCCTTTGCACGACCAAGAGCAGAGAACTGGTTGCTTGCTCACCAGGTAGCTTCTCCGGATCATTATGCATCCCCAGATCCAAGCAGGGCCCAGGCACGGTGTGCACGTGTGCACACGCGGACACGCACATCGGCTTTGGGAAAGGCATGGTGAGTTCCATTTCTAATTTCTTTACCCAGAACGCAGAGCTGGCCACGCTTGTGACCCTATAAGCATCAGCGCTGCTCCTGGAATCACGCACCGGAGGGGAGCACGTTCTGTTTCGCAGGGTCACTGAAGCCCCGTCAGCCCCCTTCGAACACGAGGCGGCCCCCGCCGGAGAGGCAGAGGAGACCGCGAGGCGCTGGGAAGGTTCTGTCATAAGTGACTGGACATGAAGGTTCTTGGAGGGAGGTCGGACAACACTAAGGGAACGCACGCTCATCCCGATGCAAGACGTGCAAAGGGAAGATCACTTCCTTTTAAAGAGAAGTTGTTCCCCGCAGCGCAGGTGCTGGCCCTTGACGACGGCACAGCCCGGAGCGGCGGGATCAGGACCATTTGGCGGCCAAGGTCAGAGCTCCAGGAGAATGGAGACGGGGCCGTGGCTTCCCACCCTCCAAGCCGGCCTCCTGCCCAGCTGCTTACCCGACGTGCGGAGTTCACGCGGTCTGCTCGACAGCTCACCTCGTGTTCTGGTTCCTGCAGGTCGTATGTTCCAGCGGAAACACTTCTCTAGGGACCCCTGGGGGGGCTCTGGGGTCCCGGGATCGAGTCCTGCGTCGGGCTCCCTGCATGGAGCCTGCTTCTCCCTCTGCCTGGGTCTCTGCCTCTCTCTCTCTGTGTCTCATGAATAAATACATACAATCTTTAAAAAAATTTCTAAAAAAAGGAAATGCTTTTTGAGATGCACACACACACAGACACACACACGGAACACTTGGCCAGAAGTTCAAGCTGAATCCAGTTTTAGATACAGTCTCACCAACTCGTGCGAGTGAAGGAACGGCAGTTGGAACCAGGAGCAAGATGACGTTGGCGGGTCTTGATACGAGCTCCTGTTTCTCTTCTGAATTAATGTTCTAGTGGGTTCCATGGCTGCTAAATCACCTCCAAGGGGCACCTGGGGGCTCGGTCGGCGAAACATCTGCCTTCAGGCCGCCTCAGGAGCCCAGGTGGGATGGAGCCCTTGACAAGGGCAGGTGCTTCTCCCTCTCCTCCCCGCTTGTGCTCTATCTCCTTCTCTCTTGCAAATAAATAAATAAGTAAACAAACAAATAAATAAATATAAAAATAAAGAAATTTTAAAAATAATAAATAAATAAAAATAAAATAAAATAAACAGATATAAATATAAATAAATATAAAAAATAAATAAATAAGAATAAAAATAAATAAAAATAAATAAGTATAAATAAATAAAAATAAATAAATATATATAAATAAATAAAAATAAATGAATAAAAAATAAAAATGAATAAAAATAAAGATAAATAAATAAAAATAAAAATAAATGAATAAAATATAAAAATAAATAAAAATAAGGATAAATAAAAAGAATAAATAAATAAAAATAAATGAATAAAAATAAAGATAAATAAATAAAAATAAAAATAAATAAATAAATAAAATAAATGAATAAAAAATAAAATAAATAAAAATAAAGATAAATAAATAAATGAATAAATAAAAAATTAAAAATAAATGAATAAAAGATAAAAATAAATAAAAATAAAGATAAATAAATAAATATAAATAAATAAATAATTAAAAATAAATGAATAAAGGATAAAAATATATAAAAATAAAGATAAATAAATAAATATAAATAAATAAATATAATTAAATAATTAAAATAAATGAATAAAATATAAAAATAAATAAAAATAAAAATAAAAATAAAAAAATAAATAAAACCTTTTTAAAAAATTGCCTTCAAATCTCCCTGACGCCCCCCGGAGATGGGTCCATGGCTTTGATTCCATCCCTCTCCTAATCACCGTCAACATCTAATGTATTTGCCGGGTGAGTGAATAAACGAATGACTGGATGAATCTAGAAGTCCAGAAAACATTTCTTAGTCACCGAGGAATAATAATATCGTCAGTCATTAATATAGTGAATTCTTAGGTATTCATTGAGTGTTGGCTCTGTGTTAGGTGCGTTACCTTGTTACTCTACCGGCTTGGCTATAATTCTACTGGATCTCTTTGCTCTTAAATATGCTTCAGAGGACATTCTCCTTAACACGGTTACATAGTAAATTTAGTAAGAGTGAGCTCATGGGAAAATCCAATCTTGTTTTGTTTTTGTACAAAATTGGAATAATTCCACCACTAGTCATAGATTACATTACATACTAATACAATAAAAAATTGCTACTAGATAGTCATTTTTCTGCTATTGTTCAGGTCTAATGTATCCTTAAATCTATCTATTATAAATCATATATATAAGATTATAATCTTAAATCTATATATCCTATAATCTATTATAGTGCAATCTGATAACTTTCACACAATCTCTCTAATTTCTCCATACATTAAAAAAAGTCTCATAAATGCGGAATCATTCAAATTTTTTTCTACAAATAACCAGATTTCTTGGGAGATAATAATCTAACTCTTTTTCTCTACTCCAGCAGTGTCTAATAGAAATGTGTTATGAACTATGTCTATCATTTAAAGTTTTTTATGACCACATTTTTTAATGTGTAAAGAGATTGGTGAAGTTAATTTCTATTTTATTTTTTATTTTATTATTTATTTATTTTTTTGTAGTTAATTTTTATATTGTAGTTAATTTAAACCAATAGACCCAAAATATTACTATTTCAACATGTAATTAATAGTATTAATGAGAGATATTTATTTATTTATTTATTTATTTATTTATTTATTTATTATTTATTTATTTATTTATTTTATACCCGGTCTTGGAAATCTGAGGATTCTGTGACACTCAGCACATCCCCATTAGGACTGACCACGTATGGGAGCTTAACAGCCCCATCTGACCAGTGTCCGTGTATTGAAGCGTATCCTAACGGTCTTGTGCTTATTCTTTTCTTGAGACTCTTTTCTAACCAGATCCTTAATTTTTCATAAGGGACTCCCCCAAAATGCATAACCGTCATGTATCGGACCTGAATTCCATACCTGCCTAACCAAGCTTCCTATTCTCTGAACCATCAAACACATCTTCTCAGGTGCTCGGCCTCTGGTCCCCCACCTGAGCCTTCAGTCTTATTGTCCAGCCAAACACTGTGCTCACCAATATTTAGCTACAATACTTGATTAAAAGCACAATGATCCGTGGTGTTCTTGAGGTCACTACATCTACAGAGTTTGTTATACTGAGTCTACTCCAATAACAAATGCCAAACTATTATTTAAAAGGCTTTAAAGGGATCCCTGGGTGGCGCAGCGGTTTGGCGCCTGCCTTTGGCCCACGGCGCGATCCTGGAGACCCGGGATCGAATCCCACGTCGGGCTCCGGGTGCATGGAGCCTGCTTCTCCCTCTGCCTGTGTCTCTGCCTCTCTCTCTCTCTCTCTCTGTGTGACTATCGTAAATAAATTAAAAAAAAATTTAAAAAAAAGGCTTTAAAAAATGATTTCATAATTCCTGGTAAAGAAAATGTCACGAAAGGGGTGCCTGGGTGGCTCAGTCGGTGAAGTGTCCCACTCTTGATTTTGGCTCGGGTCATGATCCTGGGGTCCTGGGATCGAGCCCTGGGTCCGACTCTGTGCTCAATGGGGAGTCTGCTTCTCCCTCTGCCTCTGCCTCTGTCTCTACCCCTGCTTGTTCTCCTTCTCTTCAAATAAATAAATAAAATCTTTAAAAAAGATAAAAATGTCACTATAATAATTATGCCATCATTTAAATTCATTTACAAGCTTGACAGCTTCCTGGATTTACCTCTTCTGGGCGTTGGTTGAATAAACAGCAGTTACATATGTGTGTGATTAGTGGAGCTTTTTTGAGAGATGTTTTGCTTTGAGACCAGGGGTATCAGCACAGATTCACTGATTATCCCTGAAACACAACTGAGTCCTTCATGTACACCTGAGAAAATATTTGTCCGTGCCTCGCCTTGTGGTTCCCGCTAGCCGTGGGGTAGCCGAGCAGCCTCACCCCCAGCGGCGATGTGAGAACCTTCTAGCTCGATTCCCTGGATCGCTCTAATGCCTCACTTGGTGGCTATTGTTATCCTTTTAGGTTGCACCCCCTAGTCTGTCTTAAGCACTCTTGAAATTAAAACTCTTTAATGGCTCAAAATTAAATTTGGAACTTAATTCAAAATTCTGTGACCGGCCAGGAAAGCCCAGAGCGTGGCTCCGTCTCCAGGTCCCGTGCCCCCCGCTCCCTCTCCCCCTGGCTCCCTGCGCTGAACTGTCTCCGGGAAGCCCAGCTCCTTGCAACCCCAGCCACCCCCGCCTGCGAGTCCCGAGGACTTGATGGGAGGTGAAATCTTGTTTGCTCAGAGAACACTTCTCTCCCGTCCGCCTAGCTGGGGTGCCCTTCCCGTTGGTAGATTCATCACTATTATCGTTAAAGATTTAATTCCGTGACTACGCGGCTGTCACATATCCGCTTTTCCACTCGTCTCCGAGTTTCACTCGGGCAGGACCCGCGTCTGCCTTATTGCTGCTCGTGTTCCGAATGCGCAGGTGGGTCAGAGTCGGTACTCAGAGCATCACAACAGAAAGATTAGGAGCTTGGTAAAGTCAAGATTCCAAATTTTGGAGAGCTGCTATTTTGGGGAAAGTTGCCCGATCTTCACAAACTTCAGTTCCTTAATCTCTAAAGAAGAGATGAGAAAAGTGCCATTTTACAAGACGGTTATGAAGATTAAACAAGATGATGGATGTCGGGTGACTGGACGTATTTGCGCGTGGGAAAGGCTCCGGGTACATGAGGGACCTGTAGGTGAGGGTTTTTGTCAAACCGTGTCCTTCTTCTGCGTTCTTTCCCCTGCGCACCGGGTAACAATCGCTTACTAGGACTTGCTATGTGTTTTATTACAGGGAAAGAATAAAGAATTTCCCAATTTGGCCAAAAAGTCGACATAGTTCCTCTGATAGCTTATAGTTCTCAATGCAAACTGTAGACACAATGTCCTGACGTAGGTTTTGCATTTTCTTGTAAACTTCAGTCACGTGACTCAGCTGCACTAACGTGTTAGTGCTGACGTTTCTGGGACACCGGCGGGGTCAAGAGTCAGGATGTGCCTGCCTGATATGCCATAATCAGCACAGAGGTGCCTCCCTAGGAAGCCTTCCAGGGCCCTGCCGGCTGACCTTTCCCATGCGATACCCTCCCCTCCATATCTAAAGCTTCTTCACATATGACAAGAAATTCTTAAGAAATGAGTCTTCGCCAGAGTATACTAATTACGTGTCTTAAAAGTACCCCAATTCCTACAGGACCTAATCCAGCACTTGGAGGACAGAGAGGACACTCCTAGCCATTCGGCAACTACTTATTGCTGATTGACTTTGTGCAATCATAATGAGACACCTCCACTGCCATTAGGCAGCTGGGCTCCCGCCCAAGTTCATTTGGAAACCAAATGAATCTCTCATGCCCTGTCCCATCCTTTCTGTGGGTTCCCTCGCGGCTTCCTTTACAGCTCACACCATTCCTTTCCTCCTCCGGGATGTCCTCTCTACTCTCAGCCTTCTGTGATCTTTCCTTCCTTTGAGGTTCAACGACACTTTGTACCTACGGTTCACGGGGCACCTGACGTCTGTTACGATACGCAGCCAACCCCGTGTACACACGGTTACGTATCCACACGTGAAAACATATGGAAGTGCTCTTGGGGATTCGGGCAACCAGCTAGTGATTGGTTATTTGAACCTTGGGTACCTTCGTTAATGATTTCTGGTACTGACCTTCCCGTGCAAAGTGGGTATATCAGTATCTAAGTTGTCACCTACTATAAGGATGGAGGGAGATCATGTGTGTCTGGGCCAGTGCTTGTCACATAGCAGGAACTGAGTAAGTACTAATCCTCATCCCCGTGTACACACTCCGTTCCTCTTCCCCTTCTCCCTCCATAGCATTGGAGAGTAGAGCATCAGACCAGGTATCAGAGATTATTCAATCGACCATGTGAAGAAACGGGAGCAATTGATTGACAAATGCAATATGTTGGCAATACTGCAGTGTGCGACAGCACTGGCTCTCGGACTGAGACACGTTGGGTTTACCCCCATCCCTCAAGCATGACTCCATCCCCTCAGGAGGTTATTAGCTTCACAACACTGAACGTTTTTTATCTGTGAAATACAGGAAACACGGAGTCCATCTGCAGGGCTCATATGCGAATCCAAAGAAAGAACCATATAGAAATCACCGAGCCTAGCGCTTGGCAAGGGTTAGTGTCGCAAAAAATAAGTAGAGACGACTTCTCCTAACGTTACTCGGATAAACGTAGCCGAGTCTCAAGTGGGCAAGGAAACCAGTCTTGTGATTAGATATGACTTCCCAGGTGCCATGTAACGTCTTGGTCTGCCTAATGCCTATGTGAGTTACGAATTCTACGCTTCCATTTAGGATAGAGGCCGTGACTGGAAACATGAAGCCTCTGTCTGTCCTCAGCACATTATAAGTAATAATATCTACCAACGCCTTTGTAGGGAACTGGCGTTGTGTTAAATTCCTTTGCAGTACCTCATGACAGCTCAGTAACAGAGCGCTTAATGATATTTCCATTTCACAGATGGGAAAAGTGTGGATTGGAGTGATTAACTCGTCTGTGATACGAGGACAACAGTGGAGCTAGGAACCCAACCTAAAGACGTCAGAGCCCATGAAGTGCTGTACTATACAAATATGCTTCAGGAATGAGTGTCTATCTCCATGTTTTTAAAAAAAAAAAAAATGAGAGGATTCCTGGGTGGCTCAGCGGTTTAGCGCCTGCCTTCAGCTCAGGGTCCTGGAATCGAGTCCCACGTCCGGCTCCCTGCATGGAGCCTGTTTCTCCCTCTGCCTGTGTCTCTGCCTCTCTCTCTCTCTGTGGTCTCTCATGAATAAATAAATAAAATCTTTTTAAAAAAATGAGGAAATAGCTAGAATCAATGATAAATGACTTTTCCAGGGTCACACAGCTAATAAATAGTGGTGTCGGCTCTGAACTTCCGTAGTCTACTGCTGCCGCGAGGATGGTTTCCATAGCAACTCCACACCATCGCCCAGCCAGGAGAAAAGGTAATTATGCCTGTGAAAACGCTGTAAAATTTATTTTATTATTATTTTATTGTGGAAGTAGAACTGCCACGCAATGTCACAGCAGCGTCCGAGGTTCGTCTCGTTGATTCGGTCATCGTGTAGGCGGCTCAGGGCTCACGGCGCACGTGTACTTTGAAAAGAACACGAGGTGCCGGGCGAATAAAGGCAATGTTGGGTTAGGATGATCTTCAGAACTGTAGGTCGTACCCGCGAGATCCTTGCGAGGCAGGGCCGAGAACTGGTTCACTTCGCTAAGCCGACAGCGTCCGTCTGACTCCTACGGGGCAGGATTCACCGGGGCAGGCGGGCCCGAGAGGGGGCCTGAGATGGAAGGCCGAAGGTGCGGGGACAGCCTCACGTAAGGGAGCTCAGGGGGAGAAAAAGGAAAAGCCTGTTCTTACGGAGGCTGGCAACGTGGCAGAACTTCCAGCTCTCCCGACCAGCAGGGAGGAGTGCTGTGCCGGGGCTTGGGTAACCCTCGAGCCTGGCAGGGCCGGGCCGGCTGACGGGAATCAGAAGGCGTGGGGTCAAGGGGTGGCTCCTGGCTGCTGCCCTGAAGGCTTGAGGCTGTGACTCGGCCTTCGCAACACACCTGTCAACAGATTTGTCAGAGGAATACCAACCGGGCGGGCGAGCCTGGCCCTCCCTGCCTCCTGCCAGGCTGGTGTGCACGCACGGCGTGGGCAGCCTGTTCCCACTCTCCGTATGCCTGTCCCGGCCTGGCCGTACCCGTGGCCCCTGCCGCCCCGCGCCGGTCGGGCCGCCCCCTCTCTCTTGTTCCCACAATACAGATTTTGCTTTCGTTTCTCTGGACTTTAAATGCATATGAAATTCTGGCCTTGCCCACTGCACAGGGCCCCAGGAACCCCGGGACAAACAGGAGCCTCCCTGACCATGTCTCTTGGGCTGGCTCGTCCACGTCTCCGGGGAGACAACGAAAGAAGTGTTAAGGGGTGGAATCTGGATCCCGAGAACTCTAGCCTCAGGACCCACGGATTTGCTGCTAATTGGTCTGAGCTGGCGCACAAGTCTTCTGAGCATCTGTGGTCTTTAAGATAAGATGAGCATAGGAGCTTTATCACAGAGATAGGAGCAGGAACAGAGGGTTTAGGCCGGGCCTTGGCCCGAGAAGTGCGTGAGTGCTACACAGTGTTGGCTATTTTCATTGCTACCCTCATTGGGTTGAAACTCCCCAGCAAAAAAAAAAAAAAAAGAAAGAAAAAAAGAAAAAAGAAACTCCCAGCATATTTGAAGCTCAGTATAGATCATAAGATGAGGACCACATTTTCCTGGTTCAACACCTCATCCTCAGCCTCTAGCATATAAGAGATGCAGAGTAAATTTTTAAGAAATCTTATTCAGGGAAGCCTGGGTGGCTCAGCGGGTAAGTGCCTGCCTTTAGCCCAGGGCCTGATCCTGGAGTCCTGAGATCGAGTCCCCACATCGGGCTCCCTGCACGGAGCCTGCTTCTCACTCTGCTTGTGTCTCTGCCTCTCTCTCTGTGTCTCTCATGAATAAATAAATTAATCTTTAAAAAAGTCTTATTCATTCATTCATTCATTCATTCACTCACTCATTTAGAGCATGGGGGGGGAGGCACAGAGGGAGACTCTCAAGTGGACTTCACGCCCAGTACAGAGCCTGTCTGGAGGCTCCATCCCATGACCCTGAGATCATGACCTGAGCCGAAACCAAGAGCCAGACATTTAACTGGATGAGCTGCCCCAGGTGCTCTGAAGAATAAATTACTTTAAATAAATGACTTGTAACTCCGAGGAGCTGTTTGAAGATTTCTTTGGCAAGGACCACAAAGATGTCCCTAGAAGGAGACCTCTGAATGCCCCAGTCCTGCACAAAGTCAGCTTCTGGTGGAACCAAACAGTGGTTCCTTGTTAAAAGTTTCTCCCCTCGGGAAGCTGCCGATGCCCAGGTTCCTGAACATGTGATGCAAAACCAAACTAAACACATTACACTTATGTGATTGACGAGAATGTTAGTGATGTACCCGGAGGCTTCTACGGAAAACAAATCGTAAATTTAAAAAGAGTATTTTTACGATATGGCACTGAAGACAAGAAAATCCAACCTGATTAGGAAATGCAACATTGTGACTTAATTTTAATTGAATTCCATTCAGTTTAAGGCAAACAGTGTGGGCAGATCGTGTCGAGGAGAATGAGGAAGATGTGTGGGAAGACTTAAGTATATAAATCATATTTGAATAAAAGATGTGATGTACATCTGGGTAAGGAAGCGGAGGCAGATGTAACCAGAAGAGGATGTGAAGTCAGGTTATGGCAAACTTTGAAATATAGCCGGGGAGTGAGGGTTTGGTGGAAGAAAATAAAAAAACAGTGGAGTCATGGTAAGTTCTGGTACAGTGGTATTTCATGGTGAAAACACCTTTGGAAGGAGGAAGAGGGGAGATAATCAGAGGAAAAACTCAGAATTAAAGGTATTACGGAGAAAACAATAAAGCTTTTTAAAAAAGATTTTATTTATTTATTTGACAGAGTGAGCGAGAGAGCAAGAGCGTAAGCAGGGGGAGTGGCAGAGGAGGAAGCTGAGTGGGGAGCCTGACGTGGGGCTTGACCCCAGGGCCCCAGAATCATGACCTGAGCTGACGGCCCTGGGCACCCCAGCAATAAAGCTTTTTAGAGAGGGCAGCCCGGGTGGCCCAGCAATTTAGCACCGCCTCCATCCCAGGGTGTGATCCAGGAGACCCGGGATCGAGTCCCACGTCAGGCTCCCTGCATGGAACCTGCTCCTCCCTCTGCCTGTGTCTCTGCCTCTCTCTGTGTGTGTCTCTCATGAATATATAAAATCTTAAAAAAAATAAAAAAATAAAGCTTTTTTTAGAGAAAAACTAACGCAGTAAAAATACTACATTGGCTCAGCATTTTGGAGGCATGGTTCCAATGCTGCATTACTCACTAACTCATACACCTTGGGCGTGACGCTCCTAAGAGACAATTTTAGGTAGAACATAGAGGAACTGTAAAATTCTTAATAGTTATGCTTTTTAAAAAAATGACTTTATGTTGAGTCACAGTAGCTCTGCATCAGCACAATGTTATAATCTTTAAAAAGAATTTTGGCTTTTGCTTCTAGCCACGAGGTCTGGAATCACCATCGTACCATCGACATTAGGACACAGAGGCAGAGTGATGGACAACAGACTTCCGACAGTGGCAATCCGGCTGCCTGACACTGGGACCGCCAAGACGAAGGAAGTGAATGGAGGTGATCTCCAGGAAAGCCTGAAGGTTCTGCCCACTAATCATTTCCAGATCACAGAAAAAGTTGGGGAACCCAAAGAAAGCTCGGTGGGAGTGGAGTAATGCCGTGGGTGCCAGGGAAGCCACGTGCTTCAGGGAGGAGCCCGAAGCGGGCCCTTTGGATCTGTGTGACCTGGGTTCTGCTCACACACACTCTGCCTCCAGGACTTCCTGCAGAGCCGCCTCCCAGGTGTGGAGGGGAAACTCATCAAGGAGATGGGGGGCCAGCCGGCTCACCTCCACAGGCTGGTGCCCCCAGGCCAGCTGGGTGCGTGTCTCTTCAATAGACTCACCCGATGCATAACAGGGAGCCTCCAGAACCCAGTAACCTGTGAAGGGTCCTCCTCACATCCCCCTGGTGCCACAAGGCTTACCGGGAAGTATCCAGAGCCTTCCACCTGAACCGAGTGGCAGCCAGTACCCACTGAAGGGCCCTTTGGACCCACGTAACCCCGTGAAGCTATAGCTGTTTCCTCGAGGGATGGATGGGCTCGGGAGCCAGAGCTGAGGAACAGACGACATGTGGGGGACAATCCAGGGACGCAGGGCAGGCTGGCTGGGGGTGGGGGTGCAGGTGGGGGGCGGTCTACAGGAAAAGTCAGGGAATTGGGGCCATTTGTGTGCAGTGTTGCCACGAGAAGCACGAGTGACACATGAGTATGTTTCTTCTCTTGTGGTGACTAGTGCTTGAGCTGTGACCGGCACGGGTCTCTCGACCTTCATCACCGTTCTGAGGATGGTGCTGGCGGGCAAGGATGATCCATCATCATATTAAAGCATAATGAGCTTATAATCCCCCCCCAAATAAAAGCTTTTTAACCACCTTTAACCACCTTAGAGCGCTCCCCCAGGCCATGGGCCAAGTGGAAAGAGTACAAGCTTTTTGCAGCAAAAAAAAAAAAGAAAAAAAAAAAAAGAAAGAAAGAAGAAAAGGAAAGAGAGAGACAGAGACAGAAACAGAAAGGGAAGAAAGAAAGAAAGAAAGAAAGAAAGAAAGAAAGAAAGAAAGAAAGAAAGAAAGAAAGAAAGAAAGAAAAGAAAGAAAAGAAAAGAAAAGAGGGGATCCCTGGGTGGCGCAGCGGTTTGGCGCCTGCCTTTGGCCCAGGGCGCAATCCTGGAGACCCGGGATCGAGTCCCACATCGGGCTCCCAGTGCATGGAGCCTGCTTCTCCCTCTGCCTGTGTCTCTGCCTCTCTCTCTCTGTGACTATCATAAATAAATAAAAATTAAAAAAAAAAAAAAAAAAAAAAAAAAAAGAAAAGAAAAGAAAAAGCAAGTCCCATGGTCTAGATGATATACGGAGGCAGAGACTGGACTTCAGAGAAGACGAGGACACTAGCATCCAAGTCAGAAGACCAGAGAGAAGAGCGGTAGGGAGAGGAAGGGCTTCTGAAATACGCAGGGACATCTCAGTGCGCTTCTGGCTAAAGAGCAAGGTGCCCACGTTAAGGGTAAGAGTCCCCCCGAGGCGGACAGGGTAACACTTTCAGAGAAAAAAACAATTGCCAGGAAAGAGGCAGAACAATCCCTAGCGTGTACATAGTGCACATAGGGGCTCATCTGAACTGCCACCTGCCGGCCGAGAGACCTTCCTGAGCACGCGGGGCCCAGGGAGGACCCGAGAGCGTGCACGCCCGGAGCAGGACAGAAGTCCCTTAGAGGAGACATCACGCTAGACCCGCCCTGAAGGAGACGGAAGACAAATCGGAAGCAAAACCAAGTCTCAAAACAATCAGACTTAGCTTTAAGCAAATGAACTGACTGCCGAAAACACAGTCCAACCCTATTGAAGACGAATAAAATAAAACCTAGCACTCAGTAATGCAAAATTCAACGTGTGGCGTGCAGTAAAAAGTTCTCAAGCTGGGCGGCCTGGTGGCTCAGCGGCTTAGCGTCACCTTCAGCCTGGGGCGTGATCCTGGAGACCTGGGATCGAGTCCCACGTCGGGCTCCCTGCGTGAAGCCTGCTTCTCCTCTGCCTTGTCTCTGCCTCTCTCTCTCTCTCACTCTGTGTCTCTCATGAATAAATAAATAAAATCTTTAAAAAAAAAGAGGTTCTGAAGGATGCTTACTATGCTCAAGGATTTAAAGAAAAACATAAAGTAAGGAGGGGGAAAACAAGATATAAAAGAGCCCTAACTAGGATATCTACAGATGAAGAATATTGTCTCCAAAATAGAAAGCGCACCAGATAGGATTGCAGCAGACTAGACGTTGTATATGAAAAAATTTGCGAGTATGAACACCCTCGACACTATCCAAATGGAAGCACACAGAGGGAAAACACTGGGAAAATAAACGTACAAAAAAATAAAAATAAAAAAAATAAAAAAAATAAAAAAAATAAAAAAAAGAAAATAAACGTACAACTTCAATGACCTGTGGGTTAATAGCAAGTGGTCTAAGGTATAAATGAGAGACCCAGAGAACGTGAAGGAACGAGTGACATTTGGAGGGGGAAAAAAAAGGTATTTGGAGAAATAAGCAAAATTTTTATGACTTTGATGAAAAGTGTAAGTCCTTAGACTCAAGAAGCCTGCTGAATTCCAAGCAGAACCCACAACAAAACCATCCCAAGGTTCGACAAAATCATATTGTTGAAAATCCACTGGTGAAAAGAGAATTTTAGAACAAAGGAAAAAACATGTGCAGTAAGTACGAAGAAGGAGTATGAGAGCTCTAAGGGGATATAGATTTAGAAGAAAGTTTATTTATTTATTTTTTTTAAATGTTTTTTTTTTCTTTAAACATTTTTTTTAAATTTATTTATGATAGTCATACAGAGAGAGAGAGAGGCAGAGACACAACAGGCAGAGGGAGAAGCAGGCTCCATGCACCGGGAGCCTGATGTGGGATTCGATCCCGGGTCTCCAGGATCGCGCCCTGGGCCAAAGGCAGGCGCCAAACCGCTGCGCCACCCAGGGATCCCTAGAAGAAAGTTTAGAAATGAAGGCAAATACTTTCTTTACCAATCAATCCAGTTGGAGATTCTGGGGCCTCTCAAACCCGTTCTGAGGATGTACACGCAGCATCCCCGCCTCCTGGGGGACAAGTCCCACGGCCGTGCACCTTCTCCACTTGTCACTGACCGTCACGGAAACGCGAATCAGAACCTCGATGACATATCCCCTCACGCCCCATAATTCTACTAATAAGACAAAACAGAAGTGTTGGCGAGGGCGTGGAGACGTTGGACCACCGTGCACCATTGGTGGGAACGCAAAAGGGTGTGGCCACCGTAGGAAACGGCTTGGAAGTTCCTCAAAACATCGAAAGCAGAGCTGCCACGTGGCCCAGCAATCACACAGCCCGGTACATATTCAAAAGAATCGAAATCAGGATCTTGAAGACATACACGTGCCTCCCGACATGACCCACAACGGCCAAGACAGGAAACCACCTAAACGTCCACTGGTGGGTGAGTGGATAAGGAAGACCTGCTTCACGCCTGCCTGTAACGGCACGTGGTTCGCCCTTACGCGAAGGCAAAGCAAAGACTTTTTCAGACAGACGCTGTGAATCGATCACCAGCAGATCCGCAAATGTTTAAGGAAGTTCATCGAAACGAGAAATAAAAAAAAAAAAAAAAGAAACGAGAAATAAGGACATAAAGGTAATGAGGAACGAGGTCTCCTCGTTAGCGACGGAGATGAGGTCAGAATCACAATAATGATAACAGTTTATTTTCGCTATTAAGGCTGGTTTGCCGTGGCTGCCAAGAAATCACAAACTTGGGGGTTCAGAAGGATGAACATCTATTTTCTCACTCTTGCATGGGGTCATCGGGCACGCAGGGCACAGCTAGTTCCTCCGCGTGGGGACTCCCCGGGCTGGCCAGGCTGCGTTCTCAGCTGGAGGCTTTACGGGGCGTGGCGGGCTCCCCAGCTCAGGATTTGGATGTGATCCGTGTCGCGGGTGTGTGTTTGCTGGTTCTGGGCCGGAGGCCGCCTACAGACCCTACGAGGCACACGGGTTCCTTGCCATGAAGGCGGCCTCCCCACGCCTGTTTAGCTCATCAGGCCCACAAGGAGACTCTCTTCTCCAGTCTGTTTAGGCGGCTTCTCGTATGATATGGTGCAACCAGGAAGCGACGTCCCGTCACCTGCGCCGTGAACGCAATCCGCCCCAGGGGTGTGACACCGTTACCTTGGCCCATTCTGTGGGACGAGGACGAGGCTCAGGGCCCTCCCCAACTCCACGGGGAGAGGACTGCACCAGCACACGGACGCCGGGAGGTGGAAGTCACTAGAGGGCTCACCTTAGCGTGCGTGCGCCCCGTTATTTCAAAAATCCACTTGCTTAGAGAACGGAGAATGCTATTTAATTTTGCAAATGTTCGTCCATCAGCTCAATGAGGTCTTGGTAGATCTCCCGGGGTGCGTCCTGTCCGAGGTAAAAATCCACGTGATTGTAGTGCGGGATCAGCTTGTAATAAATAAGCCTGGTGATGTTAGGGAGGAGATTCTCAACGTCCCTAGGATCGGCCACACGGTCACGTCCTCCACTCCACACGGCGGTCGGCACTTCCATCTTGGTCACGTCGTACAAGGGAGGCGTCCGCTAGTCACGGTGGGAGACAGAGAGAGAGAAGAAACAGTTTTCACAGGGAAGCACATCATGGAAGAAACACCAACGACCAGCTGTTAAGCAAGGTCTCCAAACGCGAGACGTGTGCGCTTCGAATACGCCCAGCGATCCACGAGCCTTAAGATGCTAAGGGTGCTTGCAAACACTTCCGCGGGAGCACTTGGGTCGTGAACAGAAACATAAGCCCGTAACCGTCTCGTCCCTGGTTTGCACTTTGGGGGGAACAGGAAAGAATCCCGGGGAAGGGGGCCCTTATTTCACGAGGATCGTCTTCCTGGTAGCCCTTGCACGGGGACTACGTCCCTTTCGAACAAAATATACGTATTTACGCGTAGGATACACGTAAATACCTCTTCCCATTTGCGGGAATCGGGGCAACGGGGATTATTGACGCTTGAGCAGACTCTCTGGGGAGCATTGAGGCCAATGGAGGACGACATCGGGAAAGGAGGCGAAGAAGGAGCAGCCCGTCCCCGAGAACGTGGCTGTGCTGTTGATGTCCGGCCCCTTCTCTCGGGTCCTGCGGCCTTCCTCGCGCAGACCCAGCCCATCCCGGCCCGTCGTCCCCCGGAGGCCCCGGGTGACCGGCAGGTGCAGCAGGCCCTTATGCTTCTGGCCTCAGTGGCCGGAGGACAGAGGCACACACGGCACCCCGGGCCCGAGGCTCCCTGCAGCTCTCCACCTGAGCCCCCGACAGACAGGCTGGCTTCTCCGGGACTGCGGCTCAAAGGACGCTCGCTATGAGCTAAGCACGTCCAGTCACCCCCTCAATGATGCTTTTAAAGTAAGCCTAAGAGGGAGGGGAGCGCCGAGGGCGGCATTTCATTGCCCACGTATCGTGAGTTTACCTCCACATTTAAAAAAAAAAAAAGATTTATTTATTTGAGAGCGAGAGAGCGAGCAGGCTCACGAGGGCTGGGAGGGCAGAGGGAGAGGGAGACTCTGGAGCTGACTCCCTGCCCCGCAGGCCGACCCCCGCCGGGCTCCACCGCAGGCCCTGAGGTCGCGACCTGTGCCGAAATGGGCCGGATGCTGCCCAGGTCGAGCCCCCGGCGCCCCGGCCACCCCACTTTTGAGGCCAGTGAGGCCGTATATGTGTTCTGAGCCCGCCCTAGAGCTGTCTTCTGCTCCCTGCCACCGGAGCATCCTGACCAGCACCGCAACCCGCAGAGCGAACCGCGTCTTCTCGGAATTCCCGCGTGGAAACCCTAAGTCCTGACTCGGTCGTAAGTGGGGATAAGGCTTTCCTGAGGGGTCCAGGCCGCAGAGCTTATAAGGCGGGTCCCAGGCCGGGAGGCTGATGGGAAGGGGAGGAGCGCTCAGAGGAAGGAAAGGCTCCGTGCGGGGCCTCCGCCGGCCGGGAAGGCTCCTCGCCAGGACCCGCCGCTGCCCCCGAGCTGGGACCTCCGGCCTCCACGACCGCGGCCGATGGGTCATGTTGCGGCAGCCCCAGAGGTTCATGCACCTCCGCTGGGGCCCCGGGGGTGCGCTCACTCAGGCGACCAGCCCTTGGGTCCGGATGCGGTCGTGATCCCGGGGACGTGAGACCGAGCCCTGCATGGGGCTCTGCACTCGGGTGGGGCCTGCCTGAGCGTCCCTCACCCTCTGGCCTCCTGCCGTGAGCTCCCCCCTCTCTCTTTCTCTAAAAACGAATACGGAAATAATGAACAAAGAAATCAGTAAAAAAGAAAATATATCATCATTCATTTTGGCGGCAAGATCAGGAATGAAAAGGTTATGTGGGGCAGCCCAGGTGGCTCAGCGATTCAGCGCCGCCTTGAGCCCGGGCCGTGACCCCAGGGTCCTGAGATCAAGTCCTGCATCGGGCTCCCTGCATGGAGCCTGCTTCTCCCTCTGCCTGGGTCTCTGCCTCTCTCTCTGGGTCTCTCATGAATAAATAAACAAATATTAAAAAAAAAAGTAAAGGTTACATGGACAAGGGGGCAGAGCTGTTGGCACCTGTCACCTTGGCCTGGAGGTTTCCTAGAGCAGGGGTGTGGGGGGCTGGGGGGGCCCGGCCGCCCCGAGGGCACCGAGCACCCGAGCAGGGGCTGAGCTCTGTCGCGGGGAGCTCACAGCAGGACGAAGAGGCTGGGATGGGGGTGCGGGGGAGGGACAGCCCGGGGACGGGACCGAGGAGCGGGCTCGGGGGTCTGGGCGCAGATGGCAGGCCCAGGGAGGGCAGCGTGAAAACAGACGTGGCAACCAGGATGCCGGCGAGACACCGCGGCTTGGGGCCAACATTTTTTTTTTTTTTTAACATTCTTAGTAGTAACGGGTCGGTGATCGCATCGCTCATCCCGCGTGCCCCGTTTGTGGTCACCACGTACGCTTGGGGCACAGGGGTTTGCTTTCTGCACATGCACGTTGTTCCCTCTCAGTCTGGGGCCTTCCGCGCCCCCCGGGGTGCTGAGCCTCAGGCTCGTCCGTGCACGCGAGCGGCCCTGCTTCTGAGGAGCTGCGGGCTCGGCGGGAAACCCAGAGGCGCGGCCGGCCCGGCGCACCAGGTGGGCTCTGCGGTCACTCGCTCCTGCCCGACGGGCTTTGGTTGCAAGGGTGGTGGGCCCTGGGGTGCAGGGGATGGGTCCGCGGGGGGTTGGTGTCCGGAGGGAGCCTGACCGTCCGGGGGCAAAAGCCAGGGCCGCAGCGCAAACGTGCTGCTGGAGTCGCCAGTGTCCCCGCCCCGACTTGACCCATGCGTCCTTGGTGACCGCTGGTTTCGTTTGGGCTCAGTCCCCTTGCACGGAGCCGAATCACGTATGGTTGGATCCCTTATGAACACGGGAAAGAAGAGCAACACACTTCACGCTGCCATTTAACACAGAACTCTGGTTCCGACGGCGTGGGTGACCGACACGCCGTTCCCTGACGGACGGCGGTACTTCTCCCCAAGAGTGGCATTTCTGTCCGCTTTATCTTTGATCATCCATAGATTGTTTGTTTTTTGTTTAAATGAGTCGTAGATGTCATCCCAAAGAATGGTCCCCAAAGTGCTGAGCTTCTTTTTTTCCATTTCTTTTCTTTTCTTTTTTTTTTTTTTGGAGAAGGAACAAGGGCAGTGGAAGAGGAATGGATGTAAAACCCGGGAACCCCTGGGTGACACTCTGACCCGTTAGCAGCTAAATACTGCGGACAATGGACTTGGACTTCTCTGCGGAAGCGAAGGCGGTGCCATTGGCCTTGTAGGGTCACAGTGAGGATCCCGGGGAACGACTCGGAACCCGGCCAGACACCCCGATGGACTCAAGTACGGGGCGTGGGGCCGCGGCTCAGTGGGCCGACCCTGCGTGCTTAGCGGCGCCACCTGTACCTGGTGGAAGTGCCTCATGTTCTGAGCGGGGTTTCCCCAGTCAAAAGCTTGGAAGAGACCGGAATTCGCAGCCTGGGGAAGACAGAAACAGAAAAGGGTCACGATGCTGACGTGCGAAATCCGTGAACGCAGAGGCTGAGCCACTGCCCACGGCCTCCGGGCACAGGAGCCAGAAGCCAACGGGATGGTGAACCAGCTCGCAGAGCCGCCTTCTCATCCCCCCGCCCACACTTCTCCCCCGAAAATGCTCAGACGGCAGCGTCTCTAAGGGACCCAAAGCTGTGCGGAGAGACGCTTACAGGGACGCCTGAGCCAAGGCTTCCTGGACATCATAGTTCCAAAAATTTTAGTATTTTTTCAAAAGGCACCTGCTGTGCATCTCCTGCCTTGAAAGGTGGCTGTTTTATTTTATTATTCTTTATTTTTTTAAAGATTTTATGTATTTATTCATGAGACACCCAGAGAGAGAGAGAGGCAGAGACGCAGGCAGAGGGAGAAGCAGGCTCCATGCAGGGAGCCTGAGGCAGGACTCGATTCCGGGACCCTGGGGTCACGGCCTGGGCCGAAGGCAGATGCTCAACCGCGCAGCCACCCGGGCGTCCCCAAAAGTGACTGTTTTAATGTACAAACGGCCTCCTTGTCAGGTGTCTAGGATGTTATGACCATATTCCCTACTCTCAACTATTTTTGTTGCTATTGAAAGGAACGTTGGGCGAGAGCACCATCGGGGCCTCCACGTGGGGCGGGCGCCGCTCCTCCCGAGGGGTCCACGCAGCTCGCCCCTGTCGCCAGGGAGGGGGCACAGGCCCAGCCTCTGACACACCGCGCTGCCCACTTTTGCATTTTAATGTTTAGACCTCGGCTATTAGGATGCAAGCGTTCACCCCGCGCTGCACCCGGGGTTCCTTCCACCGGGACCTGCCCCTTACATCGGAGGGAGGAGGCAGGAGACGTTCGCATGTGCCCCAGGCGCCTCGCGAGGTGATGCTCAGGCTCTTCCAAGGGGTTTTGTGGGTTTTGTTTTATTTTCAGTCTCAGATCTTTTTTTTTTTTTTTTTTGCACGCCCAGCGATAGAATCCTGATTTTTAGCTTAAGACTCTCTCCATCCGGGTGTGACGGACCGAGGCAATAGTGTGCCGCGGCTGCAATTCTGCAGGTTGGCAGCATCGGGAAGCAGAGTCGGGCCGTCGGCTGCCGCAGCAAGCAGACCCGAAGTGAGCGCAGGCTTCCCGGGTCGTGCGTCTCTCAGCAAGTCACCTGTCTCCCGAGTTCTCGTCTGTGACACGGGAGTGGTAACATGCTCCTCGTGGGGGTGGGGGGCGGTCAGACAGGGTAACGCAAAGCAGGTAAAATGACACAGAAACGCACGTAAAGTGGGAACGCTGGGGACGCTCAGAACCTGTCCTCACGGATATGACCACTGCCGTCATCGTCGCCCTCGCCTTAGCCGTGTGCGTGGCCTGCGACCACATCTTCCACCTCCTCCCGACGCGTCCTCCTGGTTCTGTCCTCAAGACGACTTCGTGTCACAGGAGGAGAGAGCTATTGAAGAGCAGCCCGCTGCGAGGTGTGTAAGGGACAGGCGGGGACGTTTGTAGAACGGGGGTCCCCATGCCCTCCCCGGAAGCCTGTTTACCAGAATCTGGTGAGACCGAGTGAAGCCACCCGCATGAGTAGACGTGGAGTTTGAGGCCGTGCCCACCGCGGACTCCCTGCCTCCTCCCCGGAGGAGGCCATACGTCCTGAGCATCCTCCTTCCTGCAGGAATTCGGAGGCTTACCTCCTGGGCGGGTGGGACTCTGCCCCGGGGTTCGGAAGTCCTCAGACCATCGACAGCAGCGCCCCTCAGCCGTGAAGCACGGAACCCGCTTATTAGGGTGTGGGATAAAGTGCAAATTCCTGGGGATCCCAGGTGCACTCAGTCTCTGGAAAGATCTTTTGTCTCCCCTTCCCTGTCCGCTCCCCAAACACACACACTCATACTTGGCGACTCCAGGGACGCGTGGGGGGCTCGTGGTGGAGCCTCTACCCTCGGCTCAGGGCGTGACCCCGGGGTCCCGGGATCGAGTCCCGCATCGGGGGTCCCTGCATGGAGCCTGCTTCTCCCCCTACCTGGGTCTCTGCCTCTCTCTCTGTGTTTCTCATGAATAAATAAGTAAAATCTCTAAACGATAAAAAAAAGGCGACTCCAATTGGATTTGACGTATCTCTGAACTTGCTGGGTGTTGAGTAAAGCGGTAGGACCAGAAAAACCTCAAGCCGAGGGCACGGCCAGACACCACTGACCCAGCGCGGCCCCTCTCTAAGGCCTCGTTTGCTCACAGTGAAGCACGACCTGCACGGCCTGGAATGGCCCGCGGGGGTACGGGGATGAGCAGGTCCTTCCGGAGCCACTTGTGTCATGGTGTAGAAGGTTCTCTTAGAACTGAGGACCTTCCAAAAGAGGACATACGAGCTTTCCCTAGAAAAGGCGGTTTGGGGCAAATCCGGAAGCCAGAGTTGGGTCGGAACACGCGGGAAGCAGCCAGTACTGAGGGCGACGGGGGCAGCGAGGAGGGCGGGAGGCGAGCGGGAGCGGCAGCGCGGCTTTGGGCTCTCGGAGCTGCTCCTCCGGCCTGCGCGGCTCCCCGGCCAGGAAGGGGCACCCACCTGCGCCCAGTGCAGCATGTTCTGGACGGACGTTCCCGCGGAGCTCTGCGCCAGGTAAACATCCAAGCGACTCTGCAAAGTAAAGAGAGGACTTGTCACCCGGAGCCCACCCTAGGACCACGGGTGCACCTGAGGGTTCTCGATCTCCGGGGAATAAGCACGTCCCCGCTTGGGCCAGGCCCGTCCTGTGCAGCCTTCACGGAGGCCCGAGGACAGCCTGCTGGTCGAACATGCTAACACCCCTTTTCTCTCCGGCCTCACCTCGGACAGGTCCCTGCGACCTTGCTCACCCTGCATCAAGTCCCCAAGCACATGGCAAGCGGGCGGTTTATCACGAGACATGGAAAAAAAGATCTGAATGTTTCCTTTGCTTTCTGGTTTAAACGACGTAGTAAATACTCCACGGGGCTCCCTGAAAGTTGGTGGAACATAATCCTCCCAGTATTACGACCTCCATTAACATTCAGACTTTTTCTGAATTAAAAAAAAAAAAAAAGGTTTTTTCACATTTTCCACTGCTTTTTTTTTTTTTTTTTTAGTATACAAAAGAGTTATATTTTTCCACCAAAGTGAGTGTAGAAACATCATGGCACTTAAAAAAAAAGGGGTGGGGGGATCCCTGGATGGCTCAGCGTTTTAGCACCTGCCTTCCGCCCAGGGTGTGATCCCAGAGTCCCGGGATCGAGTCCCACGTCAGGGTCCTTGCATGGAGCCTGCTTCTCCCTCTGCCTGTGTCTCTGCCTCTCTCTCTCTCTATGTCTAAAATAAATAAATAAATAAATAAATAAATAAATAAATAAATAAAATTCTAAAAAAAAAACAAACAAAACCCCACAACCCCCATGAGCTACCCAAGCCAACTGAATCAAGACCAAAATCTCTAGGGTTGAGTTCTGGACGTGTGTATGCCTTCAGGGCTCCACAGACTCTACGCGTGCACCCCTGCCTATCCTCCACTAAAATAAACATCCTTGCAGAAACTGCAATACCCCACAGGATGGTCCCCAACAGTGGGGGGGAAAAGAGGGCAATCTGACCGCACAAATGTACAACGGAGGCCCTCGGTGAAGGTTCAAGGGCGTCCTGACCCGAAGTCTTCCTTGAGCAGACTCTTAGGCCATGTCAAGAGGGTGCTTTTGAAATTGTCTCCATTGAGTTTGCTTACATGGTTTTTTGTTTGTTTGTTTGTTTTTTGCTTAAAGGTTTTTACTTCGCTTTGCCCACCTGATAGGCTTCCATCTAAGCGATGGGCGATCCCAACTGCACCGGTGGCTGAGACCGGAGGAAAGGAACGTGAAATCCGGTGCTAAGCCTAGCTTCCCATACACCGCCTTTTATGAATCTTGCACCAAAGCAAGACAAGTGTTAATCAGTGTTTTCCACTAACAGAGGGAGACGAGGCTGTGGGCAGAAGTCTGTGAGGGAGGCGGACACCATTTTTAGCTTTGTCCTGCTTCCTCTCTGGCTGGGGGGGCGGGTAGACAGTGGCTCCCCCCTTCTCCCTCCCACTCTCTGGGTCAGCTCGTGGTAACTGGGGAAGAAAAGATTTCAGCTGGAGAGGACTCGCCAGGAAGCCCAGCTACTCCCCTCTCAGTGGCCCCTGAACTGGGAGCCCGTACCGGTCACTGGAAAGCCGTCCCTTCATCCCTCTGGGTTACAGAAGTAAGTGGTTCCCATGATGACTATTTCCAAACCACTTGTGAAAAAATGGAAAACTGGCTTAAAAAATACAGATGCCCGAGCTTACTCCCCGAAATCCCGCCTCAGTAGGTCTGAGCGAGGGCCTAGGTGCAGCGAGATAGATTCCTAAAGCTCAGCCTTTGGTAAGCAAGGGGTTTTCCAAGGGGGCACGTAGGCCAACAGCAAGCGTTGGGGAGGATGCTCAGGGCCTAGCGCTCTTCTCAGGTCCACCTGGTGGACTCCCCAGCGTTGGTTGGAAACCACCAACCCGTAACTTCAGTTCAGGAGACCCCAAAAAGGCGCTCGAGATGTGGTTTCCACGCGATTCAGGACAAGCTCTCCTCACCTCTGCGCAACAAAACAATCCGTGCCTTGGATCCAACTACTTACGCGTACCATGTTTAAGTTTTTCGGATCAAATCCACTCAACGCGAATAGGAAGTTGCTGCAAATGTGACGAAAGAGCTTCCGGCTGCACACCTTTGTGGCAATGAATTGGTCAAAAAACGTATGAGGGTAGAACATCTTGTCACCAAATAACGCCTGCAAATTAATAAGCTACCATCAGATCTCACAGATGTGGATGTCGAGCGGGGAAAGGGAGACAAGGACTGCACCGTGGTGACCCCTGCCTGGTGCCGGTCCTCAGTGACACACGGAGGCCGGTTAGATTTTGTCTTCGGTTTTCCCAACACACCCTGGTGGTCTTCCCAACTCTCCTCTGGATGCCTTTTTCCCAAGATCGTCTACTTGGGGGTGTTTTTGGAATGACTCCTGAGAAAGTGGTCCCCGTAGGAGATCGTCAGGGCTTTGGAGTCAGGGGTACCTTGCTTCGATTCTGGACTCCGTCTCTTAGGCCTCCAGGAAGTATTTAATTCCCATTATCCAGAACTTTCTCAAGCATGAAGCGGAAGATTAATACGCAGCATGTTGCACTGCTGTGAAGACAATCGGCCACGCTTCAAGGTGCCTACTGCAGTTTCTAGACCCTAGTAAACGTCCCCAAACAATAACGACTCTGATAATTGAAGAACGATACTAAATGAGCCACTTCTTCCAAAATCTTTCAACAAAGTCCCCCAGAGGCAAAAGCCCAACCTCCCCCAAACGGATCTCTACTAGTGGAGTTTCAGGCCACGTTGCCATTTAGTTGAACTTTACCTTCTGAGCGTTAGGAATCCCTTCAAATTGGAACGTGAATTCATATCTAATTCCTGGGCATAGAAGACAAATCTTGCCTTTGTCTCACAATAACTAGTTTTATCATCTCGGGATAATATACCAGATACAGAGATGAAAAGGCATATTTTATAATGATTTTATTTATTTATTAGAGAGAGAGAGAGAATGAGTAGGAGGAGGGCAGAGGAGGCAAGCAGACTCCCCTCTAAGCACAGAGCCTGGCGCAGCTCGATCCCAGGACCCTGAGATCCCGATGGGAGCCAAGGGCAGACGGTTAACTGACTGAGCCACCCAGGAGCCGCCCCTGACAAGATATTCCTTGATTCTTAAAACTTTTGGAAACATCTGTTTACTGTAATAAACACTGGCGTATCTTTCTCCTGGAATCCTTCATCGACAGCCAGTTACAACCAAAGACCAATCATAATGAGCATTTATCTTTATTTGCGCTAATGCATGACGAGATCTCACCCTCTGTTAAACTCGAGCCAGTAAATTCCTACTGGGTATGGTTGGTGGAATTCTGAGTTTGAAAAGTGGTTACTCTATATGGTCAAAGGTCATCTTCATTTAACGGGATATTTGGTATCTGTGGAATATCGATAGAATCTACGACGTATCGTGACTTCATACGCCCGTTCCTGCCAGAAAGAGAGGCTGCAAGGTGTTAATCTAGTTCACACCATATTTCTTTAGGTCTGGAAGGCAGTAGTCAGCCACGGCAGACGTAATCTGAGTCATTCCGGCCTCTCATTCATTTTGTCACAATCACTGGGACCCTTCAACGATCTACTACGTAATGGATTTAACCTACTTATCAAATCATAACTCTCTGTGTGTAGCCGTCTACGTGATAATAATTAATTAGCAGCCACAGACACATGAAGTCAACTTTTTTTTAAAAAAAGAATGGCTTCCTCTTCCTTTTTAGAAAGATTTTTTAAAAATTTCAAACAATTTTTCTGTTTTTTTTTCCATTCTACTAAGAGAATTTATTTATTTTTTATTATTTTTTTAATAATAAATTTATTTTTTATTGGTGTTCAATTTGCCAACATACAGAATAACACCCAGTGCTCATCCCGTCAAGGAAGGAGAGAAAGCATGTGCACGAGTGGTGGGGGGAGGAGCAGAGGGAGAGGGAGAATCTTTTTTTTTTAAAAAATAAATTTATTTTTTATTGGTGTTCAATTTGTCAACATACAGAATAACACCCAGTGGAGAGAGAATCTTAAGCAGATTCCACGCCCAGTGTGGAGCCCCCCGTGGGGCTCGATCTCACGACCCTAAGATACTGACGGGAGCTGAAATCAAGAGCTGGACGCTCAACCCACTGAGCCACCTTAAAGATTCCATTTTAAAGTAACGTGGGGCTTGAACACACAACCCGGAGATCGAGAGACACAAGCTCTTCCGACTGAGCCGGCCAGGCGCCCCTGAACGTACCTTTCCAAAGAAAGTTTGCATCTATTCTATGTGCTCAAGTGTGACCATCTAAACAGGCTAGCACACGGGTAAGTGATTAAAATAGAAAGAAGGGTCTGATTCTAATTAGTGAACTTTTATTTTTCACCACCAGTATCTTCATCATCCACACTTGGCAGAAAATCCACGTGAGAGGGAAGTGCCAGTTCGTAGATGTGACCGACCATCAACGTACGATGTGAAGAAGGAGGTCACATCTGCCACGAAGGGCCTTTGCTCTTTGTCCTGGCAGCTGGTGGTGAAAGAGCCTGGAGGCCTCTGACTTCACTCTACCTCCACCCGTGCACGCGTGATGCAGCAAAATGACCACATGTCAACCCAGGACAGGTAATGGCTCCTTCATCCTTCCCTCAAGAGAGGGTGGTAGCGCAGGCAGCTGGCCACACATGGCAAGGTACACAGGACTTGGAGGCTGTGATTCCCAGTTAGATCTGGAGGGGGCGTGCTCGTTACGTACGATTCTCCCATCAGCTCTTCCAGTAGCTGAATTTAAGGTTTCCCTTCCTGGGTACGGGGCCCCAGGCCAGGTCACATGGCTTGCCAAGCAGAACATGGGCTGGATGCAGCTCTCAACGGCCTGCCGAGCTGGGCACCATGGATCCAGAAAGGTGGGGAAATAGCTACGTAATGGAAAGAGCACCGACCAGAGAGGGCCTGGCAGATCTGGGTTCAAATTCTGGCTCCACTACCCGTTAGCTGGGTCACGTGGGACTGGACGCTTAGCCTCTTGGAGCTTTAGGTTCTTCTTTTAAGGAATGAAGACAGGGCACCTGGTGGCTCAGTCGGTTAAGGGTCCAATCTCGATCTCGGCTCAGATCATGATCTCAGGGCTGTGAGATCAAGGTTCGCCTCAAGCTGTGCGCTGAGTGTGGAGCCTGTTTGGGATCCTCCCTCTCTCTCTGTCCCACCCCCTTCTCTCTCTTAAAAAAAAAAAGGAAATGAAGACAACACGGACCATCCTTACGTTATAGATAACATGTAAAGAGCAAAGGGTCAAAGCAAGCTGTAGGTCAGAAAAAAGAGAGAGAAGAACATAAATGCCCAGGGGCAAACAAGGGGTGGGGGGGGAGGAGCAATTGGCAAGCAGTCCTGTTGGCACCAAGTTCTGAGCTTTTGAATCTAAAGCAAATTCAATGAATAAAACTAGACAATATTCACTAGGCACCTGCGATAGGCTAGATGTGATGCTTCAACTACAGCATCTCAAACATGTATGGTCTCAGCGAATCTCCCAAACCACTTGAATCGTACGCATCTTGCACTCATTCATTCATTCATTTTCAACTTTACTGAGGAATAATCGACACTGTAAGATGTGAAATGTCTAATAAATGAAAGTTGGTGCGCTTTGACCTACGTCTCCCATTTCCGCCTCCTGTAGCCCTCAGTGACCACCATTCCATTCTCCTTTTTGGTAAAATTATTTTTTTTTTAAATATTAGATTCTACATGTAAATGATTCAGTACAGTGTTTGTCTTTCTCTGTCTGGCTTATTTCATTTAGCGTCACGCCCCCTAGTTTCATTCATGGTGCATGTGGGCTGTATTTCTTGATTTTCTTTTGACCTTTTCATGTTCTTTAAAATTTTCCATTTTAATTTGTCTATTCTGTTTGTCACAGGGGCTACACGAATTGGCATTTCTGCCAACAGCACATAAGGGTTGACTTTTCTCAACATCCTCGCCAACACTTGTTATTTCTTATCTTTTTTTTGATAATAGTCACCTAGTGAGTGTGGGATAATACCCTACTGTGGTTTTGGTTTGGATTTTCCTGATGATGAGTGGCATTGAGCATCTTTCCATGTACCTATTGGTCATTTGCATGTCTTCTTTGGAAAAATGTGCATTCTTGTCCTTTGCCCATTTTAAAATTCAATTTCTTGCTTTTTGGCCATTGAAATGTATAAGCTTTTTATATATTTTGGTTATTAACCGCTTATCAGATGCATGGTTTGCCAATACTTTCTCCCATTCTATAGGTTGCATTTTCAACATATTGATCGCTCCCTTTGCTGTGCTGAAGCTTTTTAGTTAATCCCGTTTGCTTATTTTTGCTTTTATTGCCTGTACTATTGGTGTCTTATCCAGAAAGCCTTTGGCAAGAACAACGTCGAGGAGCTTTCGCCTATGTTTTCTTCTAGGAGTTTTATGGTTTCATGGTCTTCAGTGTAAATCTTTAATCCATTTTGAGTTAATTTTTTTGAGTGGTGTAACATAGGGGTTCATTTTCATTCTTTTGCATGTGGCCTTCCAGTTATCCTACCACTATGTATGGAAGAGACTGTCTTTTCCCCATTGTGTGTTCATAGCATCTTTGTCAAAGATTAGTTGACCATAAGTATGGGTTTATTTCTGGCTTCCTATTCTATCCCACTGGTCTATGTACCTGTCTTTTAAAATTATTTTTATTTTATTTTATTTTATTTAAAGATTTTATATATTTATTCATGAGACACACACAGAGAGAGGCACAGACACAGGCAGAGGGAGAAGCAGACTCCCTGTGGGGAGCCCGATGTGGGACTCGATCCTGGGACTCCGGGGTCATGTCCTGAGCTGAAGGCAGATACTCAACCACTGATCCACCCAGGAGACCCTATTACCTGTTCTCATGCTAGTATGATACTGTTCTAATTACTATAGTTTTTAATAGAGTTTGAAATCAGGAAGTGTGATGGTGATGCCTCCACTATTGTTCTACTTTCACAAGATTGGTTGGTCTATTTGGGGTGTTTGTATCTCCACGTAAATTTTAGGATAGTTTTTTTTCTATTTCCATAAAAATTGCCATTGGAATTTTGATAGGGACAGCCCTGGATCTGCAGTTCACTCTGGGTTGTATGGACACATTAGTGATACTAATCCCCCCAATCCATGGACGCAGGGTATCTTTTTATTTATTTGTTTCTGTTTTTTTCTGGGTTGCATAGGTATGAGATTGAATCACTATAGGCTAATTTACTTATTTCTCACAAGCTAGAATCCCTGACTTCTATAAAAATGGTCTTACTTTCGTCTGGCTTAATTGAAGTCACTGGACACAACGATCAGTGTTAGCTGCCATGGGGGAAGGCCTTGTCAACATGTAAGAGGAAAACACACTAAGCCACATGGACCAATTCACTTCAGTTGAGTAACTGGCCAGATTAGTTAGCCGTCAGCTTGCAGAGAGAATCTGGAGTTCGGGATGTTGCCCAGATTTTGAGGAGCTGACAGGCTGAGCGTCTGTGAAGTGTGGGCAGTTGAGTAGGGTTGGACTTTCAGTGGGTGGTGCAGTTGGTTAAAGATCCGCCTCTTGCTTTCAGCTCAGGTCATGATCTCAGGGTTGTGAGATCGAACCCTGCATAGGGCTCTGTGCTCAGCAGGGAGTCTGCTTCACATTCCCTCTTCCTCTCCCTCTGCCCTTCCTGCTCATGCTCACTCTCTTTCTTTCTCTCTCTAAAATAAATACATTAATCTTAAAAAAAAGTTGGGCTTTCAGTGATGGGGGAAAGTATGTTCTAGGCAAACCATGACAGCAATGAGCAGCTGACATTTATTAAAAGCTTATAATTAAATATAATTTTATTAAGACCAGGTGCAAGACCTGGTTCTAAGGGATCCACATGTCTGAACTCAATCCTCACAGCAGCCCTATGAGTAGGAACTATCATTATCCCCACTTTAAGGATGAAGGAAAAGATTCACAAAACATTTATGATCTTGACCAGATTCACCCAGCCAGCTAGGATCCAACCCCACGCCGTCTGCTCCATGCTGTGACCTTAACAGTAGTTACAAAGATCCATATTGCTCCTCAAAAACCAAGGGCCACTAGAGAGAAACTTAACCTACTAGGTTAAACAAATCAATCAACTCAACATTTGCTTTCTCTGTGAGTTGTGGAATGACATAGGATGGAAGCCCTGATGTAGATTTAGACAACAATGTCGGATGGTATCCGAGTGAGCTCTCTGAACCCTCTTGGTAAAATCCCATCACCGGTAGCTCTACATGGACACCTTAGATCTGTTATAGCCTCAGAAGCATGTAAAATGTCATTTGTCTAAGGTTCTCTTCTCTTGAAATCAGTGAAAATAGAGCTCGTTTTAGTTACTACATATTTAAACTTGGAGAAGTCACATACCTTGACTACTTCCCTGGAAAGAGTTGTAAATTTTTTCAGAGGACTCTGGGTGTATTTCACTGTGATGACTGGAGCCAATGCAAAAAATATCTTAATCCTTTTAGCCAGCTCTGGATTTGTAGAGAATGCTATGAAGGCTGAAAGGGAAGAACACGTTAGTTTATAGATTTAAAACAATTCTTCATTCATCGTAAATGATAACAAAAGTAATCACATTAAGAACAATAATGACAGAAACTAAAAGAACAACTCAGAGTAAGTACCATTTGTAGGGAAGAATTTCCTAAACTTCTCAAGGATACAACTGGCTAATTCAAAACACAGTGACTTTCCTGTCCCTGGAGAATTTAAGTCTACTCGTAGACAGTGTTGCAGAAGGGGTTCAAATACGCATTGTGGGGCATGTCTAGGTAAACCCCGAGGGCCATGCTCCCTTGACCGTACTTGGTAATATCAGACAGCACTGGGTTGCAATTTGGGCTTCCTATTCACGGGCTGCGGGACGTCTCTTAGTTTTCTCAATTTGCACACGTGGAAAATAGAATCCTTAGAGGAGGATTCTTCTGAAGGTTGAATTACCCGTGTCTGTAACTGAAGGTATTATTTGGCGTTCTCACCATTCGAGAGGATTTCCAGATTCAGCCACTTGTAAGATGTGGATGATAATGGTCTCAAGTGCTTGTGGGTTGCAATGAGGGACACACGGAAGCTGCATGGCATAGAGACCTACTCTACGCCAGGAGCCTGATTAGGATCCGGGGAGAGAACAGGGACTGGTGGAGATGTTCTTGGCATCGTTGGGGTGGCTAGCTACGTGGGGAGCAGGGAAGGGAACAAATGCCTCACGGCATTGTCAGCACGGCCCACTGATCTCTAGCCCAACCCGATCCCCGTGCCTCTGGGAACTAAAGGAAGCATGGATTGTGGCATATGACCTCCATGCTTTGTCATTCTCTGCTTTCCTTTTGATGTCCTCCTCATTAGACAGCAAGCTCTTTAAGGGAAAGACCTGTATCATTTTTATCTCAGCCGTCCCAGCCTCTAAACCCGAGTCTGGCGACTATGCGTGTGTGTGGTGTACACACGCGAATCATTCCCTCACCCTCCGGCTTATCCATCAATTTCCAAATTCAGTCCTGGGACAGCAGAAATCCCTGTTGTCATCCTGGTTTTATTTACCCTTCGGAAAGCGGTCAGAAGAAATATTTTCCCAGCTCAAGTCTTCAAGCTAGAGGATGCCCAGAAAGAAGAAGTTTTGAGCCCTTCATGAATATGGAAGGTCCTGGGACACTCAGATCACCCCTGCCCCAAACACACCTATGGTGGTGCCTTGGGAGTGGCCCACGTAATAGAGTTGCTCTTGTCCTGTTTTCTCCAAGATAAAATTGATTGTGGCCGGGAGATCATAGTTAGCCATCTCGTCCAAGCTGTCAAAGAGAAAGAACAACACAGTCGGAAGAAGAAGAAAAAGGCAAAAGAACATCATCTCACTGTCAGGCCTGCGACGGTTAAGCACTTACAGCAGACAGAGATACCTGGCTTTTTGTTGACTTAAGACTAGAGTCTATTTAGAGCATTAGGCGTCTCTGCAACTTTGGAGGATGCCACCTTGATTGCAAGAGTAACATGGTTAAGAGATGAGAATTAGAAAAATCCGCTTTGCAAAGGCCCACAGAGGATTTTCCTACAAGGCTCATCATCATTCACTTAATTATAGATCAGATTTACCAAACTCCCTTGAAAAGAACAATACCTGCAGTGCTTATTTTCAAAGCAGATTTGTTGACGTCGGCCCAGACCCACCGAACCCGAATTTCTGGGGAAGAGGTCTGGTGATCCGTGTGTTTATCAATCACCTCAACTGCTTTGGTTCTGGTCACAGCCAGGAAATACTCTCCAGGGAATCAAGGTGATACTTGTAATCATGCCAGGACACGATTGCCCTGGGTGTGGACTTAGGAAATACCAAATGGCTTCTAGGAAGAAGGAGGGATGAAGTCAAGGCACGAGGGCTTTAGTGACCTTCCAGGCACGCTTCCCAGCTCTGGCGGCCCATAAGGGTTGGCCCCAGGATGCAGCAGGTGCGGCTTTTAGAGCAGAACCGGCCGGGGCATCCTTCTATGGTCAGGCTTTCTCTCTATTTCCCCAGGACCTGAGTCCAGGGACCCGTCTTGGCCCTGCCAGCCTGTGATTTACTCGCAACCTCGGCAGACGGACATTTGGGGCGTCATCTGTGCAGAGTCCCCCCAATCCAGGCTGACTCTTGGCTTATCATGAGCGTCTGGTTCTCAAAAATTGCACCCAGAACCTAGGTTCTGGTCCTATGTCCCTTTCAGTTTCAGTTTTCCTTTTTAGCAAGCACACCAGGTAAACGTCCTTTGGGGTTGACACAGGCAAAGCGGTTGGTATTGCTGGAAGTCACCTTTCTAAACGTGATCTTTGCTTTCGAGGCTCTTTTCCTTTGCACACACAGCAACAAGTGGGGTTTCTAAAATGAACAGCAATGCCACGAATAAGGGCATTTCTCCAGAGCCTGTGAAGAAAGCCTGGGTAGGGAGACGTGTGTTTCATTCTAGTGGATTCTACCGGTGAACGTGCGCAGGAAGGGGCAAGGCAGCGGGAGCTCAGCCACACACATGAACAATGCCCCTGTTTGACTGTACGCGACAACAATCGTATAAGTGGCGACTGGCTCTGTGTGAGTCCGGAGCTTCTTACCTGAAGGCCCAGTACTCTCGAGACTTGGGGGAAACCTTCAGGTGTCTTCTGGACCAGGTGTTTCCCCGGCTGTTCCCCATCCACACGTCATAACCGAAATCTGCCAGAAGGAAAGCCAAGCTGTTGTTGGGGAGGTTGCAGATCCAGTTAGTGGCAGACGCGATCAAGCCGTGCTGCAAATACACAACAGGCCTCAGAGCTGAAAAACACGTGGGCACCAAGAGCTTCATGACTGGACTCCTCCGTGTCTACAAGCCCCTCTCCGTCCCAGCTGCCTCTGCGGCAGAGCAGAGGGGATGGCTGAAATCGGCCCCAGGCTACCCTGCCTTTGCGTCCTGTGTCAACTTACTTGGGGGACTTAACTGTCTTCTCATGTCCTGTGTGTCTCTTTGTAAAATCTGGATTAATTATAATGTTTTATGCTGTGCTGCAGGCCCTGGAGTCGGGCCGTACTCGCTCAAAGTCTGTGCTGCGACACATCAACCCCTTTGTGCCTCAGTTAGCTTATCTGTATAATGAGCCCTAATAAGAAATGCTACCTCCAATGTAGTCATAAGAATTAAATTAGAATTAAAATCCATAGGGGAGCCTGGGTGGCTCAGTCAGGTGAGCAGCTGACTGTTGACTGTGGCTCAGGTCATCATCTCAGGGCCCTGGGATCGAGCCCTACGTTGCGCTCTGAGCTCAGCAGGGAAACTGTTTCAGGTTCTCTCTTTCCCTTTGCTCCTTTGCTCTTTCCCCCCTCATTCTCTCTATCTCTCTCCCTCTCTCTCTCTAAAATAAATAAATAAATATTTAAAAAGAAAGGTAAAAAATAATAAAATAATATTGTATCATGATATTATATCATAAATATAATATATTATTATATCATATTATAATAAAATAATATTAATAAAAATAGTAAAATAATAAAAGACTATCCAGCATAGTAAATTCTTTCTCTATTATTATTATTATTCATATCAATAACATTTTACTTCTCAAGAAGCATGTGATTACAAAACTACATTTTTCTCAAGGTAATAACAGAAACATTAAAAACGCCATTTTTGAATATCGACCGAGCGCCAGGCAGTGGGCTAGATTTTACACATGCTGCATCATTTAATTCACATTGTCAGAAAGCAGAAAAACAAGATGCAAGACGCTCAGTGAAATGTCACACAACATAAAATTGTGAACTTTATATACAAAAATCCTGTTCACAATGTGGAATTGGAATAGCTGGACCGAGAAAGCAGGGAAATGGAGTTGAGACACAGGAAAGAGAGAGAAAGCGACCACTTTCCCGACTTTTACAAACGGTTTGTGGTGCTGGGCTGGCACCCAGGGCCCTCGGCTGCCTCGCGGGGCCAGCGCTGGAGGTCAGGCTGGCTACCACTGGCCCCTGGAGAGCCCTCGGCCACCCCGACGCAGGAACTGGGTCTGTGTCCATTCCAGGCACCCAGTGGCTCAGGGGTGGAGTGTCCACCTCTGGCTCAGGCCGTGACCCCGGGTCCTGGGATCGAGTCCCACATCCGGCTCCCCACAGGGAGCCTGCTTCTCTCTCTGCCTGGGTCTCTGCCTCTCTCGGTGTCTCCATGAATAAATATATAAAATCCTGAAAAAATAAGGTCTATGTCCATTCTGTCTACCTTTGAAGGAAATAGGAAGAAGAGCTGTTACCAATTCTGCTAAATTATCACCCAAGCGCGGTCACCGGCCGTGGGCCCCCTGTGATCCGGGCCCCGCAGCCTCTGTCTATACCTCAGCGGGCCACCTCATGCCTCTTGGCAGCTAGCTGGCAGAGCTGGAATAGAAGTTTGGGCCAAGTTCTCACGAGGATGTCCACAGGCACTGGAGTTCTCCGGGGGGATGGTTGGTTCTATAAGGTCAACGACATCTCTCTCTCTCTTTCAGAATCTAGATTTTCCTCCTTACATGATTAACCATTCGGATGCCGGGAAGTTGTGTTATAAAGACTCCTAAGTGGCAGAGGGGCCAAGAGACGAGAGAGGAAAGCAAACAGTCCTTGCCAGGCGGATTCCCCTTTTCTCCACAGGGATCAAGCTGCATCACAGGAGCTAGAATCAGCTCATTAATTAAGCTTAAGTATAGCACTAATCAGATTTACTTAAAACCTGAAGTCCCGATGACTTAAGGACTAATTACAAATGAAGTAAGTTGGAAAGCTGTCATGGCGGCGGAAGCCAAAGAGGGTGATCATGGCCAAGCCTGAACTTGAGTAAAATTGAGGCCGAGAGAAGTTTTCAGATGAGAGCAGAACCTGGAGGCCAAGTTGAGAGATGTTGGCGATTGGCTGGATATAGGAAGCGAGGGAGAAAAAGACATCGAGATGCCGCCGAGGGCCTGGTTGTTACGCCCGAAGAGGGTATCTCTAGAACAAGACCAGGTTTTCCTTTGTGTGATTTTCTTTTTTGGAGGGACAAAGTGATGGAGGAAAGTAAGACTAGATAAACAGTGTACAGTGGACCTTTGAACGACACGGTCCACTTAGATGTGGGGTTCTTTGACAAATACAGTGCTATAAATGTCCTTTCTATTCCTTACGGTTTTCTTAATGGTTTCTTTTCTCTGCTGACTTCACTGTAAGAACAGAGTATATGATACGCATAACGTACAAGATATGTGTTCATTGACTGTTTACGTTACGGATAAAGCTTCTGGTCAACATTGGGCTATTAGTAGTTAAATCTGGGGCGAGTCAAAAGTTCTATGTGAGTTTTCAGCTGCTTGCAGTAGGGATAGCGTATCCCTAACTCCTCTACTGTTTGAGCCAACTGCGTATCTAAATGCTTTGAAGACTCCAAAGGATCCCAGAAGAGAAATGGAGCAGGACCAGTAGAGGTGAAGAGTTTCTTCCTCTAGTGGAAAAGACCAGGCTCTATTTCGGAACGAAAGCTGCCCAGCTGCCCTCAGCACACCTAGGAATTATTCTGCTCTGCTTTAGGCGTTATTCTTTCCATAACGAAACAAACCCTACTTTTTCTTGGACATCGTCTTCCACGAGGAATCCTGTAAATTC
Organism: Canis lupus baileyi; assembly: GCF_048164855.1. NCBI lineage: Eukaryota > Metazoa > Chordata > Mammalia > Carnivora > Canidae > Canis > Canis lupus. Next base: position 39,324,919 of record NC_132864.1, read on the forward strand.
CGAGGACATAACCATCTTCGGTCACGACGTCATACTCTTCATGAGGGTAACCCCAGTAGGAAATAATCTGACTCTGAAAAGAAGAGAGGAAAAGAGACACATCCATGATGTCGGCTCTTGGTTTTTATGCCTACGTTGCAATGTACTTTAAGTTGTACGACTGACTGTTCAACGATGTACTGGGACAGAATGTATATGGCAGGAAAATCAGGATCACTTGAGGAGGGTTTAGAAGAAGTTGCATGCAGAGGCATGGGGACGTTTGCCTGGCTTGGTATTATTGATGCATCCGGGTTCGTTCCCAAACGTTTGGAAAAAAAGTTGTATGGTCAAAATGAGGGAAACCGTGAAAGACTGTGAAGGACCCTGTGACTAGTAACAAGTTACATGCCCAACAAGCCTTTGAGATGGGATTACACCCATTAAAGTGGAGAAAACAGAGTTTCAGCAAGATGAAGACTCTACCCGAGATTGTCCACTAGGAAGAGAATATGACAACATCAGAGCCGAAATAAGTTCAGCTCCAAAGCTCATGTCTTTACCACAGGATTGTGCAGTTGCCCATGCAAGGTGCACGACAGGTGTGCACATATTACGGGGCTATTTAAAGGGGGTGGTTATGAGCCTAGACTCTAGAGACAAACCATATGGCATCGAAATCTAGTTCTTTCTCAGCTGCGCAACTTTGGGCAAGTTATATAACCTTTTTGTTCCTCAACTGTAAAATAAAAATAATACGAGTATCTCTTCACAGATTTGTACTGAGGATTATACATAAAGTGTCTAGAATAATGCCTGGCACAAAATAAGTGCTCTGTCGATGTGTATTATTCTTAGTATCTTTATAGAATAGTTAAGAGCCGAAAAGCGCCCAGAACAGGAAGAAAGAGAATGTGTGTGAATATGAGAACAAGAGGGAAGTTTTGATATGGAGACATATCGTCACGGACTGTGGGTTCGGCACCGTAGGAGGTTCGGGGTACCTGCTGCTTACTGTGGAGAGAGGAACGACAGGAGACGCTAATTAAACTGTGACACTTTCATTCTTATGGTTCTAACACAAACTTGGCTTGGGGGGAGGCCAGCAGTGGTGCACCATGTATACAAGAAAATGGGATAGCCCGTTGGGATGAGGCCCAAGGTAGAAATTGGTCATTTGACTTTTCTTTTTTCTTTTGTTTTGTTTCACTTTTTCTTTCTTTCTTTCTTTCTTTCTTTCTTTCTTTCTTTCTTTCTTTCTTTCTTTCTTTCTTTCTTTCTTTCTTTTTTCTTTTTTCTTTCTTTCTTTCTTCCTTCCTTCCTTCCTTCCTTCCTTCCTTCCTTTCTTTCTTTCTTCTTTCTTTCTTTTCTCTCTTTCTTCTCCTTCCTTCCTTCTTTCCTTCCTTCCTTCCTTCCTTCCTTCCTTCCTTCCTTCCTTCCCTCTTTTGACTAGCACTATCCCATTCCACTCTATTCCATTCCATTTTTTATATAAATTTTTGCATCAAGATACTTTCAGTTCAAAACTTCGAAACCATGTCTGGCTTATTAAACTAAAAAAATAAACCTGATACAACTCATAAATTTAAGAAATTGTTCTAGAAAAAGCTTTAGGGAGAATGCAAGGAAATTCTGTAGAGGTCATCTGTATGAACTCATGAAACTTCTATTCAGGAAACCACCATCAGATGGTAGTTCAAACCACCAGAAAAGTGAATATTACTGCCCCAACTTGGCTCAAGTCTTTCAAAGTTTAAATTAGGGACCCCTGGGTGGCTCCTGGGGTCCCGGGATTGAGTCCCACATTGGGCTTCCTGCATGGAGCCTGCTTCTCCCTCTGCCTGTGTCTCTGCCTCTCCTTCTGTATTTCTCATGAATAAATAAATAAAATCTTTAAAAAAATTTAAATTAGCAACTTTCAGCTCCTGGTTAGCCATGCCAGGGAATAGGGGAGCAAGCAGATTTAGTCAATGTAGAACTGGGTGTAGACAAGCACACCAATTATATCTAATTGATGATAAATTAATAATTTCTTAATGTTTTTTCTTAATGAAAGACTTACAATATTCATATTAGCTTCAGGATTTGTGATACTCTCTTTCTTGTGATAACCATATATAGGTCCAAGAAGAAGCATCCAGTATGCTGCTGCTAACAGCTGCCACATTTGCGGTCTGCCTGGGAAAGGAAATATTAATATATTTGTCATCAAAGAGAATTCTACAAATGAACTTTGATGTAATCATTCTATAATACGACTGCAGGAAAGAGTAGAAACATACTTCTAGGTTGTGCTTTAGCCAGCAATAAACTTAATATTCAAGACTCATTCCATGAAAAATCTGAAATTATGAATTTTAGTAAGAAAAGAAAGAATGAAGGGAGGAATGAGGGGAAGAAGGAAAGAAGGAAGAAATCAACATCAAATAAGTCTCTAATAGATAGCTGGACAAAAGAAGGGAATGTAGAATTTGCAGAGAAAGAAATATAATGGCCAATATATTAATAAAGCACATTTAGTATCTCCAGTTATCAAGTAAATTGATTCCTTTTTTTTTTCTGATCATGGGACTAAGCATTGACACAACCTTTATGGAGACAAATTTATTAACATGTCTTACAAATTTAAAAATATCCATACTTTTCACTCAATAATTCTGTTTCCAGCAGTCTATCCAAAAAGAAAAATAATATACATAATAATAAAGAAATAAATATTATAGAATCATTCCTGATCATATATCTTAAAATAGTGAAATTTACCAAGTAAGAGATTGATAAAATAAATTATGGGAGAATGGTATTTAGCCACCAAGTATAATGTTCATATGTGTTATGTGAAATCTCTATTATAGAATATTAAGGGAAAAGCAAAGTAAGTTGTGTACATATTTTAATTTCACTGACAAAACAAATGATAAAGAGGAAAGAAAAAGACTAAGTGTCACCTGCCAAGCCCCTCGTGATTGACCTCTAGAGCTGACCCTGACTGCCCACGTACATGTACCCACCTACTGTCGTCCCACATTTTCCTTAAGTTCTTTTTTCTAGGTTATCTCTTCACTCAGAAAAAAACATGAGGGGCACAGCATCCCATGATGGAAACCAGAACTACCTCGCAAGCAATAATGAGGGGAAGAGCTCTGGTGGCCTAGAGCATCCAGGCTGGTTTGAGCTCAACCACAGATCACGCCTGTGCAGATGGACCATGGAGTGACCCACAGTTACCTCGACCTCATTATAATACCAAAATCTCCTCCCGAGGAGGAGTGCAACCCTATTGACATAGCATGCAATGTGTGTAGAGGCATAGCTCCTTCCCGCCCAGCTCGACCTTACCCCTGCCTACACATCGGATGACAAGGCTCCTCTATCTGAATATTCATTCTAACCTTGAATAAAAGGAACCCACCCACCCACCTTTGCTGGGAAGTCCCACCTTTGGAAGTGGTCCCCCCGCCATCTGTTTATTTGCTGCAAATAAAGTTTCCTTCGTGCTACCACTCCAGGTGCTGTGGTTTCTATCTGTGACTCACCAAGGAGAACACTCAACATTAGGTTGGTTACATAAATGCCAAATTTTATTTACTTTTATTTTTTTTAAATGATGGTGAATATGTGGGTGATTATTTTCTCATTTTCCAGGACTTGCCATGCTTCATAATTTTTTTAGATCCAGTATTACGTTATCATAAGAAAGTTACTTTTCAAATAGAAAATTGTCAAATTATGGGAGAGAAAAGATGATTATATTCCCCATTTGGCTTTGAAACCACCTAAGTTTAGGAACACCTGGATGGCTCAGTGGTTGAGCGTCTGCCTTCGGCTCAGGGAGTGACCCCGGGGTCCTGGGATCGAGTCCCACATCAGGTTCCCTGCAGGGAGCCTGCTTCTTTGCCTGTGTCTCGCCTCTCTCTCTGTGTATGTCTCATGAATAAATAAAATCTTAAAAAAAGAAAAGAAACCACTTAAATATAAAAGCAAAGAACAAGAAAACGACCATAAATAACATAGGGTGACTCTTTGCAGGAGACCTCCCATTCACTACCGTCTTTACAAAGTGGAGATCTTCAAATTATGTTGGAAAACACACTCTAATAATGCATAATACTCTGCTAATACATTCTTTTTTTTTTCAATATAAGACATGGTAAGTCTCACCCTGTAGGAAATGGATTTTTCAGAAGATGCCTCCAGTATTGTTCTAGAAAATTCCACGAATTTCTCTCTTGGCTTCCTCAGGGTCATAAACTCTGTTGACCATGTGTATTAATATAATTAGCATATCATAATTAATATGATCAATGGAGTATATATACTTTATATTAATGTAATATATTTATATATAACTCATATTGATTGATAGAGCTTAATTCTGGTGAATCACATTGGTAGAGATAACACCACCAATAGTGATAATTATGATTACTAGTGCAACTATCCATTAGGCACCTATTATGTGCTAAGTTAGGTACCAGACACACATGACCTCATTTTAGTCTCAAAATGATCCCAAAGGATAAGAAATATATCTCCATTTTATTTCAAATGAGACTGGGTCTTAAAGAGTCAAGTCATTTCCCTGGAGTCTGGCTCTTGTTGCCAGGCTCTGAAGGAGATGCTCCTGAGAGTTAGGTTCTTAATCACTCGGTCCATCGGGAATAGGCTGACAGGGCCCTCTGGCTACTACGTGCCTGATTAGTGTCACATAGAACACAGGCATCATAATTACTATAAAAAAACAATGAAGACGCTTAGAAGTCACCCCAGCCAACGTCAATGAGACTCTGTGGGGGCGTGGCCAGGGGTCTGCATTTTCAGCCCTGATCCCAAGTGATTCATGTGCATTCCAACCTGGGAGGAACAGCTAGACCGCCTGGATTCCTTGAGAAAAGAAACTTCTTATTTCTGTCCCTCTGAGAGCTAGCACGGGGGTTCCTATAGATGTCTGTCAAGTAAACAGATGGGTAGGAGACTGAGTGAGCACGTCCCTTCATCTTAAAGATGACCCCAAATTGACTCACTCTTTTGCATCGTATCTTTCTTGCCTAGTTTCATGTTGTCAGCGAGCCCTCTTCCTCACCTGTAGACCCGCAGACCCCAACAGTTAAAACTAGACACACGCAGGACACCTCAACTCATACTCTAACTAAGATCTATTGTGCTTGTTCCTTATCACACTTTCTTGGGGTATTGATGAAATGTGCTCTCTGCCTGCGCCCCTGCACATACCCCCCCACCCCCAACCTCTCCTACAAAACTCCAGGTGTTCCTTCTGCTGTGAGGCTGGTTGTTAAAACAGGAGCGTCCACCCTCTGCACCCAGTGGCTGGCACCCAAGATAAACTCTTCTCTCTTTTCTAAACCCGTGTCTCTTGAGTTATAGACTTCTCTTGAGCCGAGTTTATCTGAGTTTGTTTGGCAGCAGTGCTGGCAACCCAGCCTGGAGTATGCTTTCCTCTCCTCCAGCCCCTTGGAGTCCCCGAGAGGCAGCAGCTGTCAGGCCTTGCAGGTTGGTTTTCTGAGTCAGCCATTGTCATAGACAGGTTACTAACAACTTCACCCACTTATTGGTCCTCTCTCACAGCACAGTTTGAAGTGAGTATGTCCTTAATTCAGGATTATCTGACGGGAAGGTGTTGGGGAAATTTTTAAAAGTGGTCTTTCCCCTCAAAGCACTCACGACTCAGATGCTCTGGTTTCGGTGGAGTGGCCGGCGTTTGGGCCTCGGAGTTACACTCACTACACGTGAAGATTCCCCGCCTTAGAGCACATCCAGCTCCCTCTGTAACGGGCCCGCTGGAGAGCCTCTGGGCCTGTGCTGGCGCAGAGGGGCTAGAGCGTGTGCCGCCTGCAGGAGGAACTGGAGACTTGTCCCCAGGGATGCTGCAAGAATGGACTAGTCGTGGCTCTGTTGTGCGGCCCTGACTCAGAGCCCACTGGGCTGCTTTGTTTCATGCCTCTGTGTGCTAGATCCTGCTTTGGAAGGGTGACACGCCCAGGCAAGAGAAGCCTCTGTCTTCCGTGATTAGTGGTTCTAGCCAAACAGACTTTCCTCAGGCGTTTCTCATCAGGGCTGCACTGAGCTGCACGTTCCAGGGGTGGCCTTAGCTGCTCTTCCCCATCTGAGCCTCACAATATTCACTGTAATGGTCGGGTGAGGCTGACTCATTGAGACACTTCTTCTCCATGATACCAAGTGGCCTCTTAATTCTTTGCCCATTTGCCATGACAGCTCCCTGATGAGTGCATCTCACGCTGACATCCTGCTGGTGCACACGAATGCAGAGAAGGATGATAGACTAAGGCAGGACACATGATGAGCTCCGGAGGGCTCTCAGTCTTAACGATGAGGTCCCGGGGCCTCAAGTCTCCAGACTTCTTCAACATAGATTATATATATATTTTAGGTTTATATATACATAATCTCTATATACATAGATATATATATCTATATATACATATCTATATAGTCTCTCTCTATATATATAGATAAATTATATTGGTTTATCACTCTAAATCAGCATTTCACACTCCGTTCTATGAAACATGACTCCCAGAAGATGCTACTTGTTAGAAGAGCTCACAGGAAAGCATGTGTTAGACTATTCATAAATGCATAGTTTACATCTTATATAAAACTTATATACAATAGGGGTGTCTTGTGGCTCAGTCGGTTAAGCTTCTGCTTTTGGCTCAGGTCATGATCCCGGTGTCCTGGGATTGAGCCCTGCATTGGCTCCCTGCTCAGTGGGGAGCCTGCTTCTCCCTCTGCCCCTCCCCACTAGTGTTCTCTCCCACTTGCTCAGCTTTCTCTCTCTCAAATAAATAAATACTCTTAAAAATTATATATGATAGTATAGGTTTTTAAAATTATTTATTCATGACTGACACAGTGAGAGGCAGAAACATAGGCAGAGGGAGAAGCAGGCTCCCTGCAGGGAGCCCGATGCAGGACTCGATCCTGGGACCCCGGGGTCACAACCTGAGCTGAAGGCAGACACTCAAACACTAGGCCACCCTGGCGTCCCTATGATAGTATGTTTATCATCCTTGGTTCTTGCCCACTAATCCATTAGATTATACAAATATGCCTCCTTATCTTTCCAAATGTCCCCTAGGGTGAACAATACTGCTATCATCATAAGTACATATATATGTAATGACTTGCTCTGGGAGTCTTAGCTTACAATATTATAACTAAGGGTCAGTGTAGTCCTGCAATCCTGACCAGTTTTACTGTATTCTCATTTGCTCTTAAAATTTTATTGTTTGAATAACATCAACATACTATGGCCCAAATTTTCTAAGGAACACTCTTGGGAAATATATACACATGCATATATATACACACACACAAATACATATAGATATATATTTTTTCCTGTTCACTACACCAAAAAAAAAATTGTATAATCAAGGGAAGACTAAAATGACACAAGTAGCTCCAAGTTGGAACCTCATCTTTGAAAAGTTTTCTGCAGACAGATGCTCTCCACAGGGGTGAGACCTGCTACAGACTCACCCAGCTTTGGGTGGGAAAAGGTAACACAAGGAATGCGAGTACTTGTAAGACTGTCCTTCGTTGCTCAAGAATCTTTCTCTAATGCTTGTTTTCTGTCTTTCTCCCAAGCTAGGCAGCCAGGGAGAAAAGGGAACTTTCAAAAGAATATTGCCTTGCTGCATTTTCTGTTTCAAATTGGGTTTAAATATTTTATATCGAGTGCATGTGAATTATATGTAGGCAACTCTTGCAAGTAATGCATTTTGCACTCATGGACGCGTTGGTTATGACATCAAGGATACCAATTTCTAAACAAAAACATAATAGAAATAAATAGAGATGTTTGTTCCACTTTTCTCATTGCTTCATGATAGTTGCTGTCAGGCTTATCAAGCAGCCATTTAATCAGGGCTGACGTCAATGGTTGGACAGCATTCTCAGTGAATCCACACCCCAATTCTTAACTACACTGCATATACGGGGTGAGAATTGGCCAGAATATGCCAGTAGGTACAAAGACCCCGTCATTAGTGTTATTTTTCCATTGAGCAGACAGAGATTCATCAGAGCGAGACTTAGCAACTGGTCTTTCTGTGTTTCCAAAGCTTGCTTAGGAAAATTTTTGCAATTAAGTGAATAAAAATACTACATGTAAAATTAGTAATATGTAATATAATTATGTTAACTTATAATAATATAATGATGTATATTAACGTATTAGGAGAGAGAAAAGCTAACAATCAATACTGCAAGTTTCTACCTTATTAAGTAAAAAAAAAAAAAAAGAAAAGCCCATAGTAAGTAGGAGAAAAGAAGTAATACAGATAAGAGAATATAATCAATAAAATGAAAAAAAGAAACTAACAAACTCCAAAGTTGGTCCTTTGATGAGATTAATAAAACTGATAAGCACCAGGAAGACTAATCAAGAAAAAAACAGTTATATAAAGTATCAGAATCAGAAATTTGAAAATGAATATCATGGACTGTATCACAAATAATAAAATTGTAATAAGGGAATATGGGGAGAACAACATGCCACTTAGTTTAATAAATTACATTAACTGGACAAATTCTTTGAAAAACACAACTTCAACAATTTTCATTTCAAGAAAAAATAGAACATTTGATGAGTGCTATTCTATTAAAGAAATTGAATTAGTTTTCAGAAGCTTTTACACACAAAAATCCCACTTTTGAGTATCTTGACTACTAAATATTAGTCTTATCTGTTAAAAATTTTTTTTGAGTTGAGCCATGTTCTACTTTGATCCTAAAAAGACATGAATAGGGCCGCCTGGGTGGCTCAGTGGGTTAAGCTTCTGACTCTTGATTTTGGCTCAGGTCATTATCTCAAGGTCATGAGATCAAGCTCTGTATTGGGCTCTATGCTGGGCGTGGAGTCTGCTAGGGTTCTCTCCTTCTGTCCCTCTCTCAGCTTACACTCTCTCTCAAAAAAAAAAAAAAAAAATAAATAAATAAATCTTTTAAAAATATAATTTCTTTAAAAAAAAGACATGAATAATAAAAAGAAACCTCAATGGTTTCCTTACTGAGTATCCCATTTAACATTTAAGGAAGAAATTAAACCAAAAAAAAAAAAAAAAAGAATGAAAGAAAAGGAAGAAACTCTTCCCAACTCATTTTATGAGGCTCAAATAAATTTACATTATATTGTGAAGTGACCTAAAGAGCCAAAACATATTTGCAAAAGAAACAAAGTTGGATAACAAGTACTACTTGATTTCAAGATTTCCAAGCTATAGTAATCAACACTGACTGTGTGGTAGTGTCACAAGATAAATATCTAGTACAAAGGGATACAACAACTGGTGCACAAATATACACATACCCAGAATCAACTGAATTTGCACAAAGCTTATAATTCAGTAACAAAGAATCATATTTGCAAGAATGGTCCTAGAACTGTGCATAAAAGAAAAATAAGTCAAGCTCAACCTTTAACTCACACCATTTACAAAAGCTAAAAGTAAATTATTGGCCTAAACATAAGAGCAAAAACAGTAAAGTTTAAACAAAAACACAGAAAATCTTTGTGACATCAGGGTAGGCAAATATATCTTAGGACACAAAAATACATGAAAGACAAAAATGATAAATTGTATCTCACCCAATTAAAAACTGTACTGCTAAAAAGACAACACTAAGAAATTTAAATATCAAGCCATTGATCTTAAGAAAATATCTGTAAAACAGAAATCTGACAGAGAAATTTTATCCGGAATATATAAAAATAGCTTGCAATTCAGTAAGAAGCCAAATAGCCAATAATAAAATGGACAAAAGTTTTGAACAGGAGAAGGCATGTGAATGGCTAATAAGTACATGAAGGGGTGCCCCATGCATTTCATCGTCAGGGAAATACAAATTGAGATAACAGTGAGATAGCGCTTCCCACCCACTAGAACAGCTGGGATTTAAAAGGCCGATGGTTGGCAAGGACTTTGAGCAACTGAAACTCCTGTGCCTGGAATCCGGGCACCTGGGTGACGAATATTTAATATCAACACTGATCTTCTGGCGGGCGCCTGGGTGGCTCAGGCGTGAAGCATCTGCCTTCTGCTCAGGTCATGATCTCAGGGTCCTGGGGTGGAGCCCTGCTCAGGGTGGAGTCTAATTCTCACTCCTCCTCTCCCCGTCCCCTATGCTTGTGCATGACCCCCCCCTCCGCCTTTCTCTTTCTCCCTCAAATAAATAAATAAAACCTTAAAAAAAAAAAAAGACTGGTCTTACAACAGTTACATGGTTTTATTTGTCAGGGCTCGTGCCTTGCACTTTTACAACACGGAATCACATTACAATATACAAGCCACACCTCAATGAAGTGTTGAGAACAAAAAGAAGCAGCAACCACAGTGGCCAATATCCTGGCCCTGTTGGTACCCTCCACTCCCTTTCTCAAACCTCATAATCTCAAATACTGGGACCTTCAACCCTGTCTCCCAGAGAGTCTGATTCTAAGGTAAAGCAGAGACTCAAGAGCTGCATTTTTCTTCTTTTTTTTCTTTACTTATTTTTTTAAGAACTGCATTTTCAATTAGTGCCCCCAGGTGGTTCTCCGTGTAGGTGGCTCCAAATTCACACTTGGAGACACACGTCACTAGACAGATTTAGTCCCTAGTTCTCTGTGTCCTTGTTCCCCGCGCCTGCGATGTCCCTACTGTCATCTCTCCGGACTCTCCCTCTTGCCTGGTTCAACTCTTTTGAGTCATTCTCTGACTGCCCTTTGCTCTGAAATCTTCTTCTAACAAATTTGAAGATGACATCATTTCCCAATGGCTTAATTTCTGTTGTCTCTTAAATTACACAGCAAGCTGCCTGTCGTAGCCCTCCTTCATAAACATTCCAAAGATGAATAGTACATAATTCAGTAGTAATTGGGAAAAGCTTGAATTGTCAGCCTTTTCAAAGGAGATCCGAATGACAACGCCTGTAGAAATAACCCAACACTCCTCCGGAGCATCAGCTCAATTTGCTCTTTTGTTTTGCTTCTTGGCTGACATTTCTTTTTTTTTTTTTTTAATTTATTTTTTATTGGTGTTCAATTTACTAACATACAGAATAACCCCCAGTGCCCGTCACCTATTCACTCCCACCCCCCGCCCTCCTCCCCTTCTACCACCCCTAGTTCGTTTCCCAGAGTTAGCAGTCTTTACGTTCTGTCTCCCTTTCTGATATTTCCCACACATTTGGCTGACATTTCACTTAACTGTGCAACAAGAAAATATCTTGGCACTCTGCTTTGTGTTTCACCTCTAAGTCCTCATTTTAAGGGCAGATTTCCAGGCTTCGTTTTTGAAAGAGAACTGATGATGATATTTGGCATATATTAGATGCCTGATAATATTGTTAGATTCTAACTCAACTGACAGGTCACAGAGCCAAGCTCATGCCATCTGCATGTGCTGTTATGTCATTCAAACTGATTTCTCTTTCAGATATAACCTTTATAGAGAAATCATAAAACCCTGAGATCATGACCCAAGCCAAAATCAAGAGTTGGTCATTCTGAGCAACCCAGGTGGCCCACTCTTGTTTGTAGTATGCTTCCTGTGTAATAATAATTTTTGAAAATAACTTTGGACCAGGAACTTTTCAAAGCAGTTTATATGAATTAACTTATTTAATCCAGAAAACAACTTTATTAGTGGGTCGTACAGTCCATCGCTACCCTGTGCTGGAGCATTCCTTGGATCAGTTCATTTCACGACTATTGGCGAGACCACATTTCATAGAATTGTCAGTCATTTAATATAGAAAGATACAAGCGAAAAATTGACTTCAAAAGAAGTTGGTCACCTTGTCACTTCCTCATCCTGGCCCTGTGGTAAAAAATGGGATAAAATTCTTTGTTCAAGAGAAGGAGAAATTATTGATCATTGATGTGCACCACTCCAAAGGGTCTGCTTTTTCCCTCTCTGTCTCTTCCTCCTTCCCTCCTGCCTTCCCTCTCTTTTTCCTCCTTTTTCCTTCTCCCTACATCATTCTCGTTCTCTCTTCCACCTTCCTTCCCACTGTAGCAGAAAGAATCACACTAGCAGTTAGGTTTTAAAGGGCTCTTAGGGGCACCTGGGTAGCTCAGTTGGTAAGTGTCTGACTCCTCATTCTGGCTCAGGTCATGATCTCAGGGCTGTGAATGGAGCCCTGCATCGGGCTTAGCAGGAAGTCTACTTGAGGATTCTCTCTCTCTCTCTCTCTCTCTCTCTCTAAGATTGATTAAATAAATAAATAAATAAATAAATAAATAAATAAATCTTAAAAAAATAAAGGGCTTTTAAAGAGGACTTTTCTGAGGCAAATAAACAGAAGTGTAAACTGCACAGGTAAATCAGATTTAGATCCCCGCCAAGGCTGTAATTAGGCTGAACAGGTGCTGTGGTTAATGGGAAGAGGAAAACAAACTTTAGCTCAAATGACTCACAGTGTGGGGTCTGGAATAATAAAAATACGCTGTCTGGCTTAATCGAGGATTATTCTGAGCAAGCTGTGATGTATTTACAGCAAGTACTTTATCTGTTCACTATTTACAGGAATTCAGGCCATTAACACATGGCACCTGGTAGGCCCACGATATGGATTTGCTAAATAACATGAGATTGGTAAAGAGGTAAATGCAAATCACTTGCTTTTTTAATTGTTGTTATTGCTGGTTTTAACTCTTTTAGTTGAAAATATTACTGAAATGTATATTTCCCATATATTTAAAAAGTGACAAAAGAAAATTATTTTAACTAAAGAGGCTCAGCTGGAGTACTTTCCTTCCTGATAAATTGTTCTTAACCTTCTGGGTGGCTCCTCGGTAGCCAAGATTATTAGAAGAATATGGAAATTAATCAAATTAGAAAATAAAAGATCAGTTTCAAAACTGGAAAATATATTTGACAAAACTCGACTCCTCTTCCTAACCAAAAGTAGAAATAGAAATTTCTCAATTAGTTGAAAGACTCTTACGAAAAATTCTCCAGGGACGCCTGAGTGGCTCAGCAGTTGAGCGCCTGCCTTTGGCTCAGGGCGTGATCCCGGATTCTTGGGTTCGAGTCCCACATCGGGCTCCCTGCATGGAGCCTGCTTCTGCCTCTGCCTGTGTCTCTGCCTCTCTCTCTGTGTCTCTCATGAATAAATAAATAAAAATCTTTTTTAAAAAAAGGAAAAATTTCCAGCTGTGATTATTATAATCAACAGTAAAATACTCAATACTTTCACTTTAAGAATGGGACAAAAGACAGGATATCTGCTCGTATCACTTCTCTTCAGCATGCTGCAGCAGGTGATATTAAATAAAATAGAGTGAAAAATGAAAATGGAAAAACAGAAAAGCATAAAGATGGGAAAGTAGAAGTGGAACTATGTCTGCAGATGACATAATAATGTATTTAGAAAATGCTAACTAATGTGAACAAAAATTACTAGATCTAATGAGTAAATGCAGAAAAGTATCAGCACACAAGGTCAATATAAAAAATATGCTAACAAAAATATGCTTAGAAAACAAAAATTTTAAAATATGAATTAAATGGCATAAAAAACAAAACTAATAAGTAACAATTTGAACAAAAGGCAAGATCTTCACACTAAAAATTGCAAAGCTTTGAGAAACCTAAATAAATGGAGGGAAATCACCTACTTTATATATAAAAGACTCCATATTGCTAAGCGGTAGTTCCCAAATTGAACTATATATGGATTAAGTTCCAGGGACAATTCCTGCAGACTTGTTAATAAAAAATGACAATCTACTTTCTTAAAAATAAAAAAAAAATTTTTTTAAATTTATTCCTGAGAGACACAGAGAGAGGCAGAGACCCAGGCAGAGGGAGAAGCAGGCTTCCTGTGGGGAGCCCAATGGGGGACTCAATCCCAGGACCCTGGGATCATGCCCTGAACCAAAGGCAGGCACTCAACAACTGAGCCCCCCCAGGCATCCCTGACAAGATGCTTTTAAAATTTATATAGAAATATAAAGACCATATGATAGCTCAAGCTAGTTTTAGAAAGAATAACGAAATTGGAGGACCTATATTGTAAAATTTCAAGAATTTGCTATGTAACCACTGTAATCAATGCAATGTGGTACTGGCAAAAGGATTGAGAAAGATCCATTAAAAGATTAGAGTACAGGAACAGACTAAATTACATGTGATCTAACAAATTTTGACATATGCTCTAGTGCAGTTCAATGAGAAAAGAAAAGTCTTTTCAATAATTTTCCCAGAATAACTGAATATCAATTTTGGGGAAAAAAATACCCAACTTTGCTACATTTCTCTAACCAGGCATAAAAATATACTTGAGATGCATTACAAATCTAAACGTAAAAATTAAACTATAAAGCCCTTAGAAGAAGACAGAAGAAAATATCTTTATGAATTTGAAATAGACCACTAGCTATAAAAGGAAAAACATTATGAACAAGGCTTTATTAAAATAAGCTTCTGGCCATCAACAACACCATTAAGAAAATAAAAAGGCAAATCACAGACAATAGGAAAACACTTTCCTCAATATCTGGTAAAGCACTTAGGTCTAGGATTTTTCAAGATATAAGTAGTAATAAGAAATAGAATGAAATTTAAAATTAGCAAAATACTTGGACAGTCACTTCACAAAAGGATACATGAAGGACTGATACACACATGGAAAGATGTCCAATAGTGTTGGTCATTAGAAAAGTGCAAGCGACTACTTCACACCCACTAGATTGGCTGATGTTAGACCACTGGGGCTTCTGAGTGGTTCAGTTGGTTAAGCATCCAGCTCTTGGTTTTGGCTCAGGTCATGATCTCAGGGTCTTGGGATCAGGCTCCACACTGGGCTCTACCCTAGGTGTGGAGTCTGCTTGAGATTCTCTCTCTCCCTCTCCTTCTGCCCTTCTCCCTCTTCAAATAAATAAATAAAACTTTGTAAATAAACAAACAAGCCAATAATAGTAAATATTGGAGAGAAGGAGGAACAACTGGTTTTCTCATACTTTGCTGATGGGAGTTTATAATATTACAACTGTCAGAAACTGGCAATTTTTTAAAACCCCATTTTTTAGCTAGTTTGCTCAACATAAAAGAAAATACAAGTCTATATAAGGACTTGTTTGCAAACTTGTTCCTTGAAGCTCTATTCATGATAGTACATTATTGAAAATAACCCCGATGTCCATCAATAATAGAAGGGCTACACAGTTGTGTCATATACAATGGAACCCATTGGCACGCACGGCATAGATCAATCTTGCAAACGTTTTGCTGAGTGAAAGAAGCCAAACACAAAAGAATACTTACTTGGTAATTCTTTGTCTATGAAGATCAAGGACAGGTAAAATGAGCAGCTCCTGGCTGGCTCAGTTGGCAGAGCATGCAACTCTTGATCTCAGGGTTGTGAGTTCAAGCCCCACGTTGGGTGTAGAGATGACGTAAAAACAAAATCTTGGGGGGGGGGGGAAGAACAGATAAAATAAATGTATTGTGGTGGCATTGACTGGAAAAGTACAAGAGCTTCTGGGTGATAGCAGGACTCGGCCTTGACCGGGATTGATTGTCGAGACTCACCGAATTGCACCCTTGAGATTTGTGCATTTTTATTGTATATAATTACAACATGATTAAAAAGAAACTGGAAACTATGTTGCAAAGCAGGTGTTCTCAATGATTACTAGTTCTGGCATAAATTAGTGCAATTCAGTTGGTAAACAGCATTGCTGCATTTACCAGGACTTCTTACGACCATTCATATCTTATGTCTCAGAGGTTCCACTTAATAAATGGATACCAAGAGAGTATGTTTTTCACTTGGAACGTGGGAGGGGAGTGGGGGATCTTTCTGTACAAAGTTGCTTTTGTGCTTGTTATTTGAAATAAATAAAACTTAAAAACAGAGGTTCAGTTGTAAAGCGGTGTTTAATACAATGTATGTTAATTAAATATATTAGATGATTAATTAAATATCATAGAGAAAGCCATTAAAATGTTCATGAAAACACTCTTAGGGTATTACATCAAGTGGGGAAAAAATGGTCAGGAGGAAGAATTGTGATACCAATGGTCTTTACTCCAGGGTATGCAACGACTTTCCAAGAAATACACAGGCATATAAATCGCTTTTTTAAAAATTCAGATTATAGATATTTGTCTCTTTTATATATTCTTTCCTAAAACTAATAGAACCTAAGAATTTCTGACTTCAAGCTGGTTCTCCTTTTTCAACTCTGCAAAGGGAAGGTCGACCTCTCCCATCTCCTGAATCTTAGCATGGTGAATAGCACAGAGGAACACCCGACAGCATTGGGATTGGGATTGGGGTAGCAGTCCTTTCCCAAGAGCGAGTCACCTCTGCAAATGTGTTGGGTTTTAATTCTTTGCTTTCAAAAGATTGGAAAAGAATCTCCTTGAGTTGTTTGGAGGTAGAGCACTAAAAATAAGTTTTGTGGATGCATCGCTATGTGATTTGTGGCACTGAACTTCAGAAATAATTCAAAGAACTGAACAGCATGAAATAAACATGGTTTTTCAGCACTTACATCTGTTAAATAAATGGAAAACAACTGAAGCTGAATTTTGTTTTGTCTGTCAATGAATAATAACAACTGGGTGTATGAATTAAAAAGAGAAGTTCCATTCCTTTCATTAAGAGATTCACTGCTAATAAAATTTGGTTTTAATGCCTCATAATCATTCATTAAACCTTTAATATATTTATGATCCTTTGACCAATTATATACTAATAAAAATTACAATGGCAAGTCACTAAAAAATTAAAAGAAAATGCAACTTTATGATTATAACTTGAAAATGACTTAAATTTCAATACATATCTACTGTTTTAGTTTCAGAGAAGGGTCAATTGATCAATAAAAGACTCTTCAAGCATACAAATACATTAAGATATGTATATATTTATGGAAATACATAAAACACCTGTAGAAAAATAAGTGCAATGGGAATATGAATTCAAGGAATAAACAAACAATATAATTTTTTAATCCATTGCATAAGAGATTTTTTTTTTCCAGTGGATGATCTTAGGTTTCAAATCAAATCACTATTCTATTGGACATTTTTAAAAATTGTGTAATAATTTTAATTTAAGCTATCAATATTTACAATATGTCTTAAGGTGCATCCTTACAACTATTCAAAATTATAAAAATTTTGTATGTCAGCCTAAAAATGTGTGCAGTTATGGAGTTTTGCACAATTTGTCTGGGGGGATAGAGGCAGAAACTATTTTTAAGCAACTTACAGACACATTTAAAAAATATATATTTAAAATACCTCAAGGAAATAAACTAAAATGTATGATCTTCCAAAAGACTGGGAGGTTTACTCCAAAATGATAATGATTATATTTGGATTCTAGGGATAAAAACTTCTCTTTTTGCTTTTATTGGTTATACATTTTCTTCAATAACTTTATTAGGTTGAATTACTCTTATAATAAGAATATACTTAAGACATTTAGAAATAGTTAGGTATAAATTTAAACCCGATGACCTCTGAGTAAATGCCCTAATGATGTGGAAACAAAGGCAGAAGAGAAGTTATTAAACTTCCTCACCACTTAGAGCCCGTTGACAAGTGCTTGAAACAGGCAGAGGGACCTTCCTCTAGGGACTCAACTGCCTGGATGTTGATATTTTACTAAGCGCAGGAGGCAATCTCAGCCCGACCCCCAGGAGCCTATAGGTTTACTTTAATATATAAAAATTATTTTGGAGGGACGCCTGGGTGGCTCAGCGGTTGAGCGGCTGCCTTTGGCCCAGGGCGTGACCCTGGAGTCCCGGGATCGAGTTCCGAGTCGGGCTCCCCGCATGGAGCCTGCTTCTCCCTCTGCCTGTGTCTCTGCCTCTCTCTGCATCTCTCAGGAATAAATAAATAAATAAATAAATAAATAAATAAATAATCCTTTGGAAACTTCCCTTATCTCTATCCCCCAAGATATATGTTGGCAATCATCTCCCAAGTGTATGACCCACCGATATAGATCCAAAGGGTCTCACTGAGTGAGGGGCAGGCAGGGCGGGGTAGGGAGAGACAGGTAGGGGGCTACATGGCCAGGCTCACAGAAATACTGAGGCATAACAAAACCAGATCACCCTGCCCTGGGCATCGGCGGGGGGCTGGGGTGTGCCCCTTTATGGCAGGCACATTGTGACCAGGCCCCAAAGAAGAAGGAAGCCATTAAAGACGTTCTCGCCAGTCCTCGCTCAAACCAACACATCACAAGACTGATAAGGCCACAGGCTCCCTGGTCAGTTCTCAGTCAAAGACTGTGGGTGGGGGCCGACGTGGGCCACCCTGTCGGGACCCCGCTGCCTCCTGAGAGCTCTCTCTGTGTCTTTGCTTAAGAAAACCCAACCACTTCGCTCGCTCTCCGTTGTCACAGAGATTCGTTCTTCGACTCTGTGAGACAAGAACCTCCCTGTCCTGCTTCTAGAAGTCTTCTTCTGGGGCAAAGTTCACAAGGTTTAGTATTTCTAGTTTGTAGTAACCGTATCCGCAGCCCCTTACCCCCCGCCCCCGTTCTAGTTTACTACAGGAGTCTGGGCAGTGATGCCAATGCCTGTGTCCCCCAGAAGACTTGTCCGTCAAGGAAGACATTCTGGTGTTCGCCATGTTTCCCCTTCTATCTGACATAATCCCTCCCAAACCAGTTGGGGTGTTCACAAAAATTTAAATCGTCTCATCATCCTTCCCTCCGCATCCTTCACGAAGCTCTGACATTCTTATCTCTTCCTGAAGAGGTGTGACTCACAAGGTGACACACCCTGGGTAGCCAGGCGAGTCAGAATCTGGATCTAACGCGGTTCTCTGTTTTCTGAATTCCTCCACCCACAGGGTGAAAGAAGGAATCGGGAAGAGTGAGGACACTGTCATCAACAAGTGAATGGGAGGAAATCATTACACCACCGGACGCCCAGGCCCGCAAATCCGGGATTCTTTGCGTCAAGGGCAGAAGGACTCTCGCAGCTTTGACAGGACCTGCAGGGGGTGCGGGGTGGGGGAGCTGAGAGGCCAAGAGTGGGCGCCAAGCCCCGGGAACCCCCACAAAAAAGACTTGCAGGCTGCAAGGGGAATGCAATGGTCAAGGGAGAAAAGGAAAAGCAGCCAACACTAGAGGGCATCGTATTTTCACGGCTCTTCTACGACATTGAGGACTAGGCCCTTGAACTCTGGAAGGCTGTTGCTTCAAAATTAAAAAAAAGAAAAAGAAAAAAAAGTAAGACAGACAGCAAAGGAGAAGTCGTAAGGAGATCTGGATTCCTCAGTTTCTTTTACGGAGTCAAAGGGACACGGAAGAGGTCGGCGAAGACGGTTCGAGCTAGTTGAGCTAAAGCGACTCCTTGGGCACCACAGTCCCAGCCCCACACTTAGTTCTGTGCAGTATCAGAATTCTGGTCTGAAGCGTTACGTGGGCTCAAGTGACTCTGTTTTGAGCAGCTATCTTTTCC
Source organism: Canis lupus baileyi (assembly GCF_048164855.1). Lineage (NCBI taxonomy): Eukaryota > Metazoa > Chordata > Mammalia > Carnivora > Canidae > Canis > Canis lupus. The sequence goes on from NC_132864.1 coordinate 39,344,360, forward strand.
CAAACATGAAAGTCTTATAACAACTTCCTTATTTCTGAAACCAGAAAATAATAGATACGTCTATTGTACGAGCGAGCAAATAAACGCGTGGCTTTGGCAGGTAGACCAAGAGGACGGCCACTTTTGCCCTCAATGCCTGCGGGACCTGAGTCCCTGAGGCCGACCCACGCTCACGGCCCTGGCGTCCTCGCAGGCCTGCAATTGTGAGGGCAGGGGGCGCGCCGTAGTCTTATATCAGCATCAGTAGGAACCACCTTTTCACTCCCCACCCAGTGAGACTATTCATTAAAAAGCAGCAGGAAAGGAGAACGACATGTCCCCACGAACTATCGGAAGATGCTCATAATTCCCATAAGCAGGAATGTCGCTTAGTACGGCGATGCCAGCCAATCACTTGGCCCCACACTCCCCCGCAGATGACCCTGCTCGTGAGAAGGAATAATCACGTGTAAGGCCATTGGAATGGGACAATAAAAGGCTTTTTGAATATTCCGAAGGGTTTTTAAGACATCACCCGGACAGTATTTCCCAAAGCCCTAGATGGACAGTCCAAGAGGATGATCTCGTACATCCCCAGGATCTGCCACTGGCCTTTCCCAGGTGTGCACTTACACACCTCCTGTGAGGACACTCAGGCTGGGTCTGCTTCCTAAAGGCTGCAGCTTTCAGAACCTCGCTCTCACCTTCTCTGAGGAAAACTGCACCAGAGCTGCTCGGTGGCCACATGAGTCTCTCGCTGTCTTTGGCTCCACGAGGTAGCACCAACGACGGCGAGACCCTTACCAACACGTGAAGTTCCTGCACCTCCAAATGTTTCCCATGTCTCATTGAAATGCCAGGACGCGGGCCCTGCAAGTAGATCCCTGGCCCTGCAGGTCATTACCTGGTCCCCGAAGTGTCTGGCTGCACCGCGGGCTGTGGGGTGTGTGTGTGCATCTGCCGTCTTCAAGCCCTGGGAGCTTCCAATTGATTCCAGCTCCGTCCGGAAGCAGTTGCCAGGAGAACACGCTCTGCTCCAGACAGCCCGGGAGATGTTGCAACCAGAAACTTCTCAATGCGAGGCAGATTAGTCATGGCTTCAAATATGACGCATGCCGCCCTGGCAGCCTTGCCAGGTGAGTTCCTAGCCGGGGATGAAAAAAGAAGTATTAACGGACTAAAACCTTGTGCCTGCCAAGCCGGTCCCAGGGTTCTGTGCCTCAAGGGTCAGATGCATTGGAAGCTTCTCGGCAGAACACACAACTGTCCATCCAGGAGAGTTCCACCCAACGATGGATGCCATGACCCGGTCCTACCGGCATCTGCATAAAAGGCCTCACTCCCCCTGTACCATCAGTTGCGACGCCTGTAAGGTCATCCAGGTCCCCATTCGAGGTCCTGCTTTGGCTTTCCTAAACTTCCCCTACCTTCTTATGGACATTGAGTAGCAGGACAGGCGGGAAACAGAAAGTGTCTCCAATTCTTTCAACGGCGGCCTAGAAACACAGTGTCTCCTCCAAGATGTCCAGCCGGCGAAAGCAGAAGAGGGACTTGAGCTCCGCAGTGTCTTACCTGAGGCAGAGGCAGCTCCTGTGCCTGCCCTGGGAGGGTCCTGGTGGCACCCAACCTGCAGGGCACCATACACCTGCTCGGAGTCCTGCTTTCTGTTTTCACAATTATGGGGGTGCAGGTCTGATGGGACACCATTAAACCAGGCAAACATCTAAAACGATGCAAACACTACGCTTTGACATGCTTACAAGTCACCTGAGGGGAGGAGGACTATTCCTGAAACAGCCCCTGAATGGCCACCGTTGCTTCTGGCCTGTCTGAGGCCACAGAGTGCGGATATGGGTCAGACACACTGATGGGAGAAGCTGGGTGGCTCAGGGGTTAAGTAGCCCGCTCTCGGGTTAGGCTCAGGTTGTGATCTCAGGGTCGTGGGATCGAGCCCCACGTTGGGCTCTGCACTCAATGAGGAGTCTGCTTGAAGATCCTCTCTCTCCCTCTGTCCTTCCCTCCAACCCGTGCTGGCATTTTCTGTATCTCTCTCTCTCTCTCTCTCTCTCTCTCAAATAAATAGATAGATAGATAGATAAACAAACAAACAAACAAACAAACATTTAGAGAAAACACAAACAACAACAGAACTTGCATGTTGGCAGTCAGGACTTAGTGGCATGAAGCTGATTTCAATACTGCCCAGTTCTCTTCGGATCGTGTCGGTTAGTAATTAGACTGGACTCGATTCAAAATCGCAGCTGGCAGTGGCTTTGCTTCTATTACTATACTAGTTTCGACAGTTAATTAAAATGGTTGTAGATGATTTGCTTTATTAGAAAAGTCTTACATCTCTGTGCTTTCAATAGGCAATTCCACTTACGCTGTAATACGTTCCACTGGCACATGCCATTTTGAGGCTTGAAAAGGAAAACAAGGCCCACTGGAAAGGTGGTCCATGTGCTGCCAATACAGAAACAACTGGAATCTAGTCTATGCTAGAAAATCAGATACTCTTAGGCAAAAAGAAGTGGAAAGGTGAAGTTTTCAAGCATTGCATAGTTGGTATTGAACCATCTTACCAAGTCTTCCGCAGGGTATCCTTCACCCAAAGGAAATCCAAATCACTGTTGTTTGGAAACTTACACTGAATGAGTTATTCATCCATGTAAGAGCCCTTTGTGGTTTTGTTTATTCTTCTTTAACTTTAACCTTTGTCTCTGATCCCCACTCCCACACATTTGACCTGCATTATACCCCAATCTGTCACTGTCACGTATCATTAAAAAGAATATAGTAAACAACCTTGCCGTGTGGTATTTTGTAATAAATCTCATCCTGTTTCCTACTTTACACTATTCTTATGAACAGGGCTCACTGCAGACTACGTGAGAGCCAGTGCAAGATGACAGTACAGGACCCCACGCTTAAAAATGATGAAGAATTTCAAGATACACGCAGCAGAGTAGTGAACAGTATGAGAACCTTCCGAACACAGGGTCCCGCGCTTTGCGTATGTGACATACCCATGGAGTCAGCTCTGCTTGTGAGAACACAGCACGTTCCAGTCTATATGTGGTTTCTTTTTCATTATTGTCCCACAGAATTCCACAATATTTGCTTTTTAAGTATCCAGTCTCCCCCAAGTCTGACACATGACTTTATTTCCTCAGCATTCCCAGTGTTGAGAACATCAGCATTTACAACTCCCCGTTATCAAATGTGGGAGAATTTCTTTGAGATATATTTCTAGAAATAAGATCTTTCATAGGTCATAAGTCATACAGTTGCTCAGTTTTACTATATCCTGCCAGATTGTTCTACAATAAGCTATGTACGCCCATCAACAGTGCTGAAAGTCCATTTCTCTACCTATTTTGCTGATTGTGCTGTTGTAAATATCTCTGCCAACATGTTCTCTATTCCTTTGATCTATGACTAGACTTGGTGAACAGAAATCCAACTCTGCTTACATATTTACTTTTACACTAATATTTGTGCTTTGGGGATCTTCTTTAAATGTATTTCCCAACCCCTAGATCATAAAATAACAGGGCAAAAGTGCTTTCTCTTTGCAGAGGGGGTGAGGCCCATCCTGCTCTTTTGCTTCTCTTTCCTGCCTTATGCTGGAGGGGTAGGTGTTCATCCAGGAACACTTCCTTCCTCTTTTGTCATGATTTCTAAAAGCACCAGGGAGGGAAAGAAGAGAGTATTCCCTGCTGGACTTATGCTATAGGCTCATATGGTAGTAAGTGTGTTTATTTAGTGACTGTGTTCCAGGCGTTAGGAAGGTCTTAAAGGGAATGTGACATTCAAAGTGGCCTAGAGCTGGGTCCCCATTCTGAACACATTTTAAAATCTGTGCCTTGAGAGGGTTTTTAGGGCAATGAAAATACTCTGTATTAGGCTCTACTGGTAATAGACTGGATACATATCATACATTTGTTTAAACTGCTAGAATTTACAACTCCCAACACCAAGAGTAAATCCTAATATAAACCGTAGGCTTGTGGTGATGATGATGTCTCAAAGTAGGTTCATCAGTTGTAACAAATGGACCACTCTAGTGAGGGAATAATGATGATGGGAGGCTGTGCACATTTAGAGACCAGTGATAAATGAAAAATCTCTGTACCCTCCTCTCAATTTTGCTGTGAACCTAAAATTGCTCTAAAAACATTGTCTTTAAAAACATCTGTGATTTTATGTCTGATCCAGGAATCTGGCATTATTTCCTCAATGAGATTATATGCCGGGGATCCTGGGTGGCTCAGCGGTTTAGCACCTGCCATTGGCTCAGGGCGTCATCCTGGAGACCCGAGATCGAGTCCCATGTTGGGCTCCCTGCATGGAGCCTGCTTCTCCCTCTGCCTGTGCCTCTCTCTCTCTCTCTCTCTCTCTGTGTCTTTCATGAATAAATAAAGTCTTCAAAAAAAGAGAGAGATTATATGCCTTGGTGTTTGCATAATGTTGTATTGATTATATGCCTGGGGTTTGCATTGTTATGGATTGGTAGGGATCTAGGCCTTCTGTAAGATTCAAGATTTCTATTTTAGGGTATGTAATCCTCCAAAGTTGTGCACTGAATACCTTTTGTATGTGCCTATGTGTATATGCACCTAGTATCTTGTTGGCTGGAGCATATTGGAGATTATGACTCACAGGGAAACAAGACTCATGGACAAAACAAACATCAAAACTCATTCCTTCTTATAATTATTGTAGTAACTCATTAAGGCATGTGGATTTTCCTAGGGAGGGGTATTAAATTTGAAAAGACTGAAGATCATACAGGATTTTGTTGAATCTAAGATGTCCTCATTTGTAAAGTGTACCTCTCATTATATTATAGACTCCTAGGAAAGAAACACAACATCAGCCATACTTGTAAGACATCGGTTATGAGATGCATTCTGAGTACAGAGGTATGAAAATGTAAAAAAAAAAAAAAAAAAAAAAGTGTTTCAAAATCAATGAAGTATAGTTTATTATAATACAGCCACATTGAGTTAAATCACAAAGTTTAAGTCACAAGATCTTTGTAATAATTTGCTTCATGATTCAGATATATCTATGGGTTAAAAAACTTGCATGCTTGTATATACCATGAAGTGAAATCATCTAGGATTCTGCAAGCCCCAAAGATCTCCTTTTTAAATTTTGAAGGGGCCTTAAAAGACCATAATTACTGGGGAAAGGGTCCTGAGACAGGTCCACAGTTAAACCACATTCAATGGATAAAGGTTGAAAGCTTTTCCTCTAAGATCACAAAAAAGACAAGGATGCCTATTTTCACCACTTCTATTCAACATAGTACTGGAAGTCCTAACCAGAGCAATCAGACAAGAAAAAGACATAAAAGTCGTTGGAATAGAAAAGGAAGAAGTATAGTTGTCTATATTTGCATATGATGTGTTTTTACTATAGAAAATCTTAAAGACTCAATCAAAAAACTGTTAGAGTTAATCAAATTCAGTAAAGTTGCAAGATACAAAATTAACATACAAAAATCAATAGCATTTCTTTTCATTATCAACAGATTATCTGAAAAACAAATAAATAAAAATAAAATCAATGCCCTTTACAATGACATCAAAAACAATAAAATACTTAGGAATCAACCTAACCAAGTAGGTAAAAGATCTCTATTTTGAAAATTATAAGACAATGATAAAGAAATCAAAGAAGACACAAATAAATGGAAAAGTATCCCATGTTCATGGATTGGAAGAAATAATCTTGTTAAAATGTCAGTATTGGCAATAGCTATATGTAGATTCAATGCAATCCCTAACAAGATTCCAATGACTTTTTGGGAGGGGGAAGCAGAAAAAAATAATCTTAAAACTTATGAGTTTATATGAAACTGCAAAAGACCCCACATTGCCAAAGCAATCCTAAGAAGGGAAGATAAAGCAGGAGGCATTCTCTATTTCAAACTCTACTATAAAGCTATAGTAATCAAAACACTATGGCACAGGATAGAAACAGAGGATAGAACAGAATCAAGAGCCCAGAAATAAACCCAAGTATATATAGTAAAATAATATTTGACAAAGGGGTCAAGAATTCTCAATGGAGACAACACAATTTCTTCAATAAATAGTGCTGGGAAAATTGGATACTTACATCTAAAAGAATGAAACTAGACCTCTATCTTACACATTCACAAAAATTAAGTCAAAATAGATTAAAGGCTTAAATGTAATATCTGAAATCATAAAACTCCTAAAAGAAAATATAGGAAAAAGTTCCTTGATATGGGTCTTGGCAATGATTTTTTTGATACGACATGTAAAGAACAAGCAACAAAACCAAAAATAAACAAGTGGACTACATCAGACTAAAAAACTTCTGCACAGTAAAAAAACAAAAACAGAAACAAAACTATCAAAGAAGTGAAAAGACAACCTATGGAATGGGAAAAATATTTGCAAACTATATATCTGATAACTATATATCTGATAAGCCAACTGGCCTTTTATTTTTTTATTTTTATTTTTTTAATAAACTTATTTTTTATTGGTGTTCAATTTACCAACATACAGAATAACACCCAGTGCTCATCCCGTCAAGTGCCCCCCTCAGTGCCCGTCACCCATTCACCCCCACCCGCCGCCCTCCTCCCCTTCCATCACCCCTAGTTCGTTTCCCAGAGTTAGGAGTCTTTATGTTCTGTCTCCCTTTCTGATATTTCCCACTAATTTCTTCTCCCTTCCCTTCTATTCCCTTTCACTATTATTTATATTCCCCAAATGAATGAGAACATACAATGTTTGTGCTTCTCCGATTGACTTACTTCACTCAGCATAATACCCTCCAGTTCCATTCACATTGAAGCAAATGGTGGGTATTTGTCATTTCTAACGGCTGAGTAATGTTCCATTGTATACATAGACCACATCTTCTTTATCCATCATCTTTCGATGGACACCGAGACTCCTTCCACAGTTTGGCTATTGTGGACATTGCTGCTATAAACATCGGGGTGCACGGGTCCCGGCGTTTCATTGCATCTGAATCTTTGGGGTCAATCCCCAACAGTGCAATTGCTGGGTCGTAGGGCAGGTCTATTTTTAACTCTTTGAGGAACCTCCACACAGTTTTCCAGAGTGGCTGCCCCATTTCACATTCCCACCAACAGTGCAAGAGGGTTCCCTTTTCTCCGCATCCTCTCCAACATTTGTGGTTTCCTGCCTTGTTAATTTTCCCCATTCTCACTGGTGTGAGGTGGTATCTCATTGTGGTTTTGATTTGTATTTCCCTGATGGCAAGTGATGCAGAGCATTTTCTCATATGCATGTTGGCCATGTCTGTGTCTTCCTCTGTGAGATTTCTGTTCCTGTCTTTTGCCCATTTCATGATTGGATTGTTTGTTTCTTTGGTGTTGAGTTTAAGCATTTGACAAAATACAGCATCCATTCCTGATCAAAACTCTTCAGAGTGTAGGGATAGAGGGAACTTTCCTCAACATCTTAAAAGCCATCTATGAAAAGCCCACAGCAAATATCATTCTCAATGGGGCAGCACTGGGAGCCTTTCCCCTAAGATCAGGAACAAGACAGGGATGTCCACTCTCACCACTGCTATTCAACATAGTACTGGAAGTCCTAGCCTCAGCAATCAGACAACAAAAAGACATTAAAGGCATTCAAATTGGCAAAGAAAAAAAAAAAAAGAAAAAAAAAGAAAAAAAAAAAAAGAAAAAAAAAAAAAAAAAAAAAACAAATTGGCAAAGAAGAAGTCAAACTCTCCCTCTTCGCCGATGACATGATACTCTACATAGAAAACCCAAAAGCCTCCACCCCAAGATTACAGCAATTTGGTAACGTGGCAGGATACAAAATCAATGCCCAGAAATCAATGGCATTTCTATACACTAACAATGAGACTGAAGAAAGAGAAATTGAGGAGGCAATCCCATTTACAATTGCACCCAAAAGCATAAGATACCTAGGAATAAACCTAACCAAAGAGGTAAAGGATCTATACCCTAAACACTATAGAACACTTCTGAAAGAAATTGAGGAAGACACAAAGAGATGGAAAAATATTCTATGCTCATGGATTGGCAGAATTAACATTGTGAAAATGTCAATGTTACCCAGGGCAATCTACACATTTAATGCAATCCCTATCAAAATACCATGGACTTTCTTCAGAGAGTTAGAACAAATTATTTTAAGATTTGTGTGGAATCAGAAAAGATCCCGAATAGCCGGGGGAATATTGAAAAAGAAAACCAGAGCCAGGGGCATCACAATGCCGGATTTCAGGTTGTACTACAAAGCTGTGGTCATCAAGACAGACACATAGATCAATGGAACAGAATAGAGAACCCAGAAGTGGGCCCTGAACTTTATGGTCAACTAATATTCGATAAAGGATGAAAGACTATCCACTGGAAGAAAGACAGTCTCTTCAATAAATGGTGCTGGGAAAATTGGACATCCACATGCAGAAGAACGAAACTAGACCACTCTCTTGCACCATACACAAAGATAAACTCAACATGGATGAAAGATCTAAATGTGAGACAAAAGTCCATCAAAATCCTAGAGGAGAACACAGGCAACACCCTTTTTGAACTCGGCCACAGTAACTTCTTGCAAGATACATCCACGAAGGCAAAAGAAACAAAAGCAAAAATGAACTATTGGGACTTCATCAAGATAAGAAGCTTTTGCACAGCAAAGGATACAGTCAACAAAACTAAAAGACAAACTACAGAATGGGAGAAGATATTGGCAAATGGCGTATCAGATAAAGGGCTAGTTAACATATAAAATATAGAAAGAACTCATACAACTCAATAGCAAAACAAACAGCTGATCCTATTTAAAAATGGGCAAATGACCTGAACGGAATTTTTCCGAAGATTTATGAATGCTAAACATGTGCATGAAATGATGCTCAGCATCATTACTCATCAGGGAAATGCAAATCAAACCCACAATGAGGTTTCACCTCATACCTGTTAGAATATAACCAAAGGAAACAAAAAAACTAACTTGGAAAGATACCTGTCATAGCACAGTCATAGCAGCATTACTTACCACAGTTAAGACATAGAAACAGCCTAAAAGCCCATCAACAAATGGATGGATAAAGCTCTGATTTATATGGTGCCTATCAGATTCATATATAAAATACTATTCAACCATAAAGAAATGAGGAAATCTTGACATTTACAACAACATGGGTGGACCTGGATGGGATTATGTTTAGTGAAATAAGTCGGATGGAGAAAGACAAATACTATGTGATCTCACCTTTTGTGGAATCTAGGGGGAAAATACAGGCTCATGGAGAAAGAGATCAGATTGTGGTTAGCAGAGGATGGGAGGTAGGGGCCGAGGGAATTGAGAGAAGGTGGTCGAATGGTAACTTCCACTTCCACGCAAATAAGCGGTAGGGATGTAACGTGCAGCGTGATGACTTAGTTACTGCTGCTGTACTACTCACAGGAAAGGTGTTAAGAGAACGAATCCAAGAGTTCGCATTACAAGGACAGACATTTGTTCCCTTTTTTCCCATTTCTTGTTATTGTATCTGTATGAGAGGATGGACATTACCTGGACTTACCATGACTTACTGTGACAATCATTTCACAATATACAAAAGCCAAACCTCTGTGTCGTACACCTGAGACTCATATGGTGACGACAGTCAATTATATCTCAATAATACTAGAAAAACAATTTTGAGAAATTGCTCTCACCCATCAGGTGTTGCAAGTGTCAGCTTCTTCCTTTTGATGTGTGCCATTAATGTCTTCCTCCTGTTCATTCCTCTAGCTTCCTTTTATGTGACTCAGTTTAAGTACTTAAAAGTACCAACAACTGGGTTTTCTGAAACAAATTCCTAGTGACTTCCTGATTTCAATTTTTTTTCCCTTAAGGAAAAAATAATTTTTAAGAGTTTGAAAAACAAAAGAATGAACACACATATTTAAAAGCTTGCTCAAAAAAAAAAATAAAAGCTAGCTCTCTGAGGAAAAATAATTGTATAAAATAAAGAGAGGAAAGGCAGTATACAAGATTCAGAGTAAGAAAGGGGATAGGATTCTTTGTGCAGAGAGAATCTGAGAACAAATTTAAGGGGATGTTCTTAGACATGGTGTTAATATTTTCCCAAGTGTATAAATTAGAACAATAGTCCTCAAAAAGGTTACTTAAATAACAAGAAAAGTTCCCTGGTCAAAAACGTTTAAGATCCCTGTATGTTGTACTCTTGGAGGCTCATCATGCACATTGCTTCATTGGTCCTGGAGGAAATGGAAAACTTTATAGTGAAATATAAATGATTAACATTGACTCTAGATGCAATAGAAAACCTAAATAGATCTTAGGAAAAGTTTAAAAGGTGGTAAAAGATCTCTTCGTGAAAAAGGCATCATGCTTAAAGGAGTTAGAGATCATAGTTCTATCAAATCACAAAAGAACAGACAATTCTGCTCTCTAAACTATTACAGAGCATCAAGGAGATCTTTCTAATGCATCTGATTAGAATAATCTTTATTAAGAAAAGAAATTTAAAAAAAATTAAAGGCAACTATAGACCATGATTACTTACAAATTGAGATACATTAATGTCAAATAAAAAAATAGCAAATATAATACACCAAGTAGGGTTCATTCTAGCTATGCAAAAGTACATAATACAACAAAAACTTTCAATGTGAAAATGCATCTTAAATGCCAAGACTTTGGAACACAATAAAGCCTTGTTTAAGATGTGTGGACAAAGAATTGCTCCCCAATGGCATCAGAGTAATTGACTAAATATCTGGAACACAATGAAGCTGAATACTTGCATCATTTCAAATACCATAAGAAATTCCATGTAAATTAAATTTTATTTTTTTTTTTTTAATTTTTTTTTCTTTTTATTTATTTTTTTTTTAAATTAAATTTTAGATGTAAAATAAAATTTAAGAATTTAGATGTAAGATATAATAATTAAAATCAGAAGGAAGTGTAGGTAAATATTTTTATAATATTTGAGTGAGCAAGGGCTTTCTAAATATGATACCAAAGGCAGAAATTATGACAATAAATCATTCATTAAGCCATGTAAAATCTTAGTAGGTCTGCATTCCTACATGTGGCATAAAGAATCTTCAAAAGCAATGAATTTGGAAAAATATTTACAACTTATATAATGGTCAGAGTTAATAATCTTTATAAGGAGTACTTAGGAGGCAGCAAATGAAGTCAATTTGACAAAGTGGGAAAAGTTCAGATATAAAAAATCTCACATAGGTTAAATATAAAATACAGACCATTTGTATGAATGAAGGTTCAAATTTGCTGTTAATGACGCGGCAAAATCACACATGAAGAAATCACCAGTATTGGGGCAACTCCTGGGGGGCTCAGCGGTTGAGCATCTGCCTTTGATTCAGGGCGTGACCCCGGGGTCCCGGGATCGAGTCCCGCATCGGGCTCCCTGCATGGAGCCTGCTTCTCCCTCTGCCTGGGTCTCTCTGCCTCTGTGTCTCTCATGAGTAAATAAATAAAATCGTTTTTTTTTTTTTTTTTTTTTTTAAGACTGCTTAAAAAAAAAGAAAGAAAGAAATCACCAGTATCAAGCATAATGCTCACAGGGTGTCAGAGGCCAAGGCAGAGCAGACGGGTGAGCTCTGGGCACAGCGAGGCTGAGGATTCCCAGCAGGTGCACGCACTACATGGGCAGCACCCCCCGGAGGGCACGTGGGCAGCGTGGGCCCCAGCTGAGGCCTAGGTGACCCGGCATCCTGGTCCTTCCAGCCGCGACTCGGACACGTGGGGTGTAAGTGGGCCAACCCCGCTCATGGTTCTTACCGCCTTTATGAACCTGCCACCTGCTGTAATTATTCCCGCCTGGTGCCAGGTCAGGAAACCCCCACAACTGTTCCAAAAAGTATCACACTCCAATCTTGATTTAAGATGAAAGTTTCTGTCCCTTCCCCACTTGGGCCCGTGTCCAACCAGCTGAGACCAAGAGCCTGCGAGAGGAGAGGGAGCATGCTGGGGGCACCCAGGGGCTCAGTGGGTGAGGCGTCTGCCTTGGGCTCGGGGCCCCAGAATTGGGCCCCAAGTCGCCCTTCAGGCCCAGCTGGGGGGCAGGCGGGTGCACCCCGTCCCCGGGGTGGACAAGGGCTGGTAGTAATGCACAGCATCACATGGACCCCTTTCTCCACAAGTCCGCCCCCAGAATCCACAATCTCTGACCTCTAGAGCCGTGGGGGTGCACTGGAGGCAGGCGGCAGGAGGGAATGGCTGGGTAGGTCTGGCCCCGGGCCCCCCCTCCCCCCCGCCGTGTGCTTGGGCCTGGCCCCTGCTTGCCCCCTCCTGGCAGCTGCCCCGGAGCCCCGGGAGACTGCAGACTCCTGCTGCACCCCAGAAGACCTCTACAGCCACTTGGGGGGTTCCTGTGGTCACGCGGGAGATGACTCACTCCCGGCTGCGGCGTCAGTCTTGGAAAGCAAGTTGCTGGCCGGCGGCCAGAGAGCAGGCTCCAAGCTGCTGGCAGGACAGGCGCTCGGGAAGTCCCTTCCCCGCCTCGGTGCAGCTCTAGCTGAAAGGAGTGAGCTGAAGCTATCAACAAAGAGCCTTCATCATGTTTCCAGAAAAATCTCAAGGAAAAGCACTGCAGGCACCAGTGGCAGGTGTTGGATCAGGCTCTGGAGGGAAGCGTGGACGAGTCCCACCTGCTAGCGTGGACGTTGGGGGTCGTTCTCCCAGAAGAAGGGGGCACCAGAGTCGCTCTAGATGAGCAGGATCATTTCCTGTTCGGAGCTGGTGACACTCTTGCAAAGCACGTGGACCAACGACGGCAGCCCACGAAGTGGCCTCTTCCACCGGATTCTGAAATCTTTCATCGTGTAAAAGTTCCCATGTCTTTGTTTTGTAACAAGCTAATGACATCCGAAAAACAAACAAAAAAAATCCAACCAACCAACCAAACAAACAAACAAAAAAACCACCCCTGCCACCTGCCAATCTACAGCGGTGTCTCCTTGTCCCCTGTGTAGGGGACCCGTTCGCAAAATAAGAGTCAAATGATTTCTCCGACCTTTAGTGCAGGTCCCACCTGGGACTCTGGCCCTTTGTTCTGGAGTATGGTTCCCATTACTTAGGTCTCGATAGAAATTTCTTTTTTTTTTTTTTTTTTTTAAGATTTTATATATTTATTCATGAGACACAGAGAGAGAGGCAGAGACACAGGCAGAGGGAGAAGCAGGCTCCCCGCGGGGACCCCGATGTGGGGCTCGATCCCGGGGTCACGGGGTCACGCCCTGGGCTGAAGGCAGATGCTCAACCACTGAGCCCCCGAGCCGTCCCACAAAAGAAATTTCTATTTTACTCCCCGCTGCAGCTGTCACGCATCTGAGAATTCATCGGTTGACTTGAGCCCCTGCCACCCATCTGGGAGGTCTGAGCCCCGCGATGCCAGCCCGTGGATCTGCCTTGTGCGCAGTCACTGAGCTTGTGGGGTCGCGCAAGGGGAGGCTAACACTTGACGCACATGTCGCGGGGTCGTGAGCGCCTTAAGGGTCCCGATGTGGTTCCATTCAAGTGGAGTCACGAATGAAGGCAGGAGTGTGTCAGGTGTTGAGGTTTGCCCCGTGTGAGTTTACTACAGAAAGCAGGTGAGTGGGTACCCGGGGCTCGGCAGTCGCGTTTCGGCCTTGCAGCGCCAATAAAAATTAGTTCTCGCTTTTCTTTCTTAAATTATCTGTGTGTAAACTTCACATCAAGGGAGAAAGGAGGTTTGCTTCCGAATTGAACAGTCCTTAGGAAACTTTGACTTATTTTTCCTGGTTTCTCCCGTGTGTCTTCAGGCGCTTCATCAGACTTCTCCAGGGGCACCGTGTGCGGGGCTCCCGGGGTCCTGGGACAGTACACACTCCTCCGTCTTCAGGCCAAGAAAACTGGCACTTGTAAGAGGTTAAAATTAACTGGAAGCTTGTGTCAGAGCTAAGGCTACGGCTGATTGCGGGTTTGTTATTAATTTTGCTAAATTACCGTGTCCCGTCGCTGCAGGTGCCGAGGGATAGGACACGTGTGTGGACAGGTGCGTATCACGGTGCACACACACACACACACACACACACACACACACACACTCAGAATCTCCACGGACTGTTCTCAGATTCTGGAGGTCGTGACAAAACCACAGACGACCGGGAGCACGGCAGCGGCTGCAGAGGAACTGCCCGCCTTCCTCCCACAGCAGGTCTGGACGCGGAGCGTGAGGCATGTCCCGCTTCATAGCTCACGCGTGTTGCATGTATCCTTTTGAATATATCCAGTCTTAGAGGACAACGATATTCTTGAAAGACGCTGACTCATTTAGAGACTTAAGAGTTTAGAGGTAGAAATTTAGAAATTCGAATTATTACAGGTAATCACGACAGGACTCACTGGTGTGGTTTGGGCCAGGCCCGTCTACGGCGGCTCAACGGCCGGGGGTCCCTCAGGAACCCTGGGTACGCTGGGGAGCGAACAGCCACCCTTTGAAGCAGAAATTCGTCTGTGGTCATGGGAGTCGGGGGTGTTACTCGCATTCGGGCATCTTCACGACGAAGGTTTTCATTTCCAAAGCAATTGTGAGGTCCAAGCTTTCAGTCTCTCTCCCACAACGCACATGGCGGGCTTGCCCATGGAAACCCAGTGCTCTGCAAGGAATGTTCTGGACACAGCAGCATGCGGACGAGCCCGGGCTTCTGGGGCCAGGGGCAGAGCAGTGCCTCCTTGCGCCTCAGTGTGCACGACATTTCTAATAATATCCCTCCCCCCATTTTGCCTCAGATTTCTTTACTCAGGAGACGTTTTCTGAGCTGCCACAATATACACCAGATTTTTTTTTTTTTTTTTCAGGCAGGGGAGATCCAGGCATGAACAGATAAAAATCTTTACCCTTGTTGGACCGACATTGGAGACGTAGCCAAAAGCACAAAGCTCATTCTCAGCCTCAATCTAAGCATAACATAGTCCGCCGGACAAGCAAACAAAAAGCACGGGTTCCGCAGAGCTGTGCTTCTCAGGCCTTGATGTGAGAGAGAGCACGTGGGGATGTCGTTACAATGCAGATTCTGATTCGGGTGGTCTGGGTGCAAATCCGAGATTCTCTATTTCTATTGAATAAGCTACTGGGCCCTGGGCCCAGGCTTTGAGTAGCAGGGGTTAGGGTGAAGGCGATGAGGTTTGGGAAAAACGTGTCTAGATTTGAATTTTGATTCTGTCGCTTAAGCAAGCTCCTCTTGGTGTCTTTTTTGTTTTGTTTTTGTTCTTCCCTTTTTTTTTTTTTTTTGGATAATGAGGACAATTATGGTCATTATGATGATCTAGCTACCATTTATTGAATACCAACTCTGGGGTAGGCACTGTGCTAAGTTTTTGACCTACATATTCTAATCCTCACCATAATCCCTGCAAAGTATAAATGATGGCTCTCATTTACAGACTGAAAAACAAACTGTGCTTGAAGACGTTAAGCAATTTCTTTAAAGCCACTCACCAGGCAGGGAGGGGTGGGAGCTGCGCTCTTGCTCTTTGCACAGGAGACTCTCAATTTGTTTGTAAGATGAGGATGAAAAGTAAGTGTGATGATGCGCCCAATATGCCTGAGATCGTGCTTGGTGTTTAGTAGGTGTTGAATAAATGTCAATCCCCTCTCCTCTCTGAGAAGCGTGTAGGTATCATCATGAGTTGACAAGAACCGGAGGAAGGGGACGTCCTGGAATCCCATATTTTTCCTCCCCACTAGATCCACTCCATTTGGCTAGAGATCGCTGTGATTGGTGGGCTTATCCCCTCACTGTCCAGTCCCCACGGATCTGCTGACAGTAGTTACCAAAAGGAGCCCAACCCAGCGAGCAGCTTCTTCCCTCCGCCCGAATCCTTCAGTAGAGTAACTGCTGACGTGTCCTCCGCTCAATCTGCATTTCTTAATCCTCTTCTATTGCCAACCCTCCCCTCCGCTCCCACCACCACGAGCAACAATACCACTGCCAAGTGCTCTGCACCTCCCTAGTGGGTGGAGGGAGGAGAAGCTCCATGTGGCAGCATACGAGCTCCATGTGTTTGTATTTGCTGGGGATCACAAAGCTGGGACTGCTTCTGTGGCCCAAGGAGCACCAGCGTCCCTGGGAGCTTGTTAAAAATGGAATTTCCTTGGGGCCTGTTCCAGATGTCCAGAATGAGCATCCTCGACTTGGGTCTCTGTGTTTTTTTTTAATATATATATATTTTTAATTTGTATTTATTTATGATAGTCGCACAGAGAGAGAGAGAGAGAGAGGCAGAGACACAGGCAGAGGGAGAAGCAGGCTCCATGCAGGGATCCCAATGTGGGATTCGATCCCGGGTCTCCAGGATCGAGCCCTGGGCCAAAGGCAGGCGCCAAACCGCTGCGCCACCCAGGGATCCCAGGTCTCTGCGTTTTATCAAGCTCTGCAGGAGACTGTGGTGTAGACTGAAGTCTCAGAGGCTCTGCTAGAAAGCATCATTTTCGTAGAAAATGTGTTGCAAGTTCCAAAGGAACCATTTAGAAATCAGCACGGGAGACGGCCCTTTATTAGTATAGGCAGTGCTGGCTTTATGAAGAGAAGAGACAACCCCTTCTTTAGGTAGAGCTACGGACACTGTCTCCAAGGGCCAGGTCAGACAGGAAAGCCTCCCCTCCACCTCTTCCAACCTCAAGAGTCATGATTTAGCTGTCCATCCTTGGTCAGCATAAGGTTTCCATGTCCATCTGATTTATATATATAAATAAAACTAAAGGGAGGTTCAGAAATGTTGAAGTTTGACTCTTTTTTTTTTTTTCAGAATTTAGGTTTATTCCTGCCTTAACACCCTCCTTCAGCAATTATTTTCACTCACATGATGCCTCCGTGCAGGACAGACTATTAGCAGGGTTCATGAAAATGCACATACTTATTTCTGTTGCTGCTCTGTTTTCAGCTTAGCTCACGTAACCCAACCGTTCAGTGCCACTTCCTACACAAACCCCATTGATCAAAGGCAAATTCAGCTCTTTAGGTTTGTGCGTTCTTGAAGCATTCAGCACAGGCTTTATCACATGTGGTTATTCGCTGGTTATTGATTAATAGAGAAAATGCTTGAGTTTTATTTTAGAGAGCAAATTGCCCAATGCAAAAGAAAAGCTCTTAGAAGTAATTTAAAAAGTAATAAAGTGATTCTATGCAACAACAAACAAAAAGCAAAAACAATCAACCCATAGGTTTGTTTTACTTGTACTTAATATTGCTTCTCACTCCTGATCCTGAGGGGTGATATATATAATTCATAAGTAAAATGGCAGGGGATGTATCAGAATCCCCGAGAGTCAAGTGAATATAGTTTGGAAAGAAACCAACAAGTGGTTCTGTGACTCCTGGGTTGATAGTCACAGCTCTAACCAGCAATAACTTGTTAGCTATATACTAGAATAGAATAAAGTCTAATTCATGCTATCCACAAAATCATAAGACTCCACTTCTTGGATAAGAAATGAGAGAGACCAAAACAAACAAACAAACAAACAAAAAAAGAAATGAGAGAGACCTATATATAGGAAACTATATACTTTTAGTATAGGATGTGGAAGACAGCTTGAAGAGAAGTCCAGAAACACTATTTTGAAAAAGATTCTGCTTGAAAAATTATCAATTTGTAAAGAATTATTGAAAAGGCTGAATGCATTTTTAAAAGATTTATTTATTTATTTATTTATTTATTTAATTTATGATAGAGAGAGAGAGAGAGGCAGAGACACAGGCAGAGGGAGAAGCAGGCTCCTTGCAGGGAGCCCGACGTGGGACTCAATCCCGGGACTCCAGGATCACACCCTGGGCCAAAGGCAGGTGCTAAACTGCTGAGCCACCCAGGGATCCCCCCAAAAAGGCTGAATGCAATTTTAATAAAAATCCCAGTGATTGTTTTTGCAAACTTGCTGAAGGTGTAAATTCTTCTGAGGACAAGACTATTTGAGAATATTTATTTAAGACTATTTACTTAAAATTTCAAATGAGAGTAACAAGATGGGTCTTACCCATCTATATATTTTTTTAATTATTTTTTTTTTAGTGAGCCTTATACCTAATGTGGGCTTGAACTCATGACCTTCAGATCAAGAGTCAAAAGCTCTACTGACTGAGCCAGCCAAGTGCCCCTCAACTGTATTTTAAAATGGGTTTTAAAGTCATTAAAAATTAAAAACTATGGCATAGTATAAGAATTGACTATAGATCTATGAAGCAGAACAGATAGGCCAAAAACAATTGTAAAATAGTAAAATATAATGTAAAATATGTTGTGCAATATGTAATAAGATCATATCATACAATCAGTGGAGAAAGAGAATACACGTCAAAGGCTAAAAGTACAAGTCCTCTTAGAACAAAAGCATTATGCTTAGCAAGAAAGAGTCAATATAAAATGTTTTCAAGATATTTTGAGATGATAGAAAACCTATGAAAAATAGACACCGTTAGGGGCCCCTGGGTGGCTCTGCCTTTGGCTCAAGGAGTGACCCTGGGGTCCCAGGATCGAGTCCCACATTGGGCCCCCCATAGGGAGCCTGCTTCTCCCTCTGCCTGTGTCTCTGCCTCTCTCTGTGTGTCTCTCGGGAATAAATAAATAGAATCTTTTAAAAAAATGGACACCATTAGTTATGAATTGGAATCTGGATTCAGTGCAGGCTCTGAAGCCTGTGTTCTACTCTTCCTCCTTACAATAAAGACAAAAAATAAATAAATAAATAAGAAATAAATAGTGGGAGAAGAAAATCTTATCAGCTCATGTTTATATCTTCTCAGCAAACCAACCATGGTTTTAAGGCCGGTAAATATTTTAAACTATTTTAATGGTCAAGATTCTCTTCTTAAGAGCTCAATTGTTGGTGCTATTTGGCCCAATCACTTCAGACGGACAGTGCAATTATCTACATTAAGTGCTCGGTAATCAGCCTAAATGAATTTCCTCATTGTGCTCTATACTGAGTTCAGCTTCCAAATATAAGAGATCCAATATCTTGGATCATTTGCAAAATAGATACTTTTGAATGAGAAAATCTGCCCAATATCTTGGGAACACATATGAATAACCTTGGTTTGGTGTGTCCTTCAGGGCCAATGGCAGACAATATGCTTCTCAAGCAACCACCCCACCGTGTCCTTGATGATCAGAGATCCTCCCGACAGATTGGTCTTTCTGATTCCACCATACTGTTTATGCACAGGGGGTAAGAGAGGTTCCTAGTAGTCAATGAGGATAGTTAGCTCCTTTGGAGGTGGTGTAAATGAAATGAAATCCTGACATGGATAAAAGAGTAACCAAACAAGTCCAAGAAGAAAAACCTCCCCATCACATATTAATTACTCTTGAAGGCATACCTTGATATTTTGATAGGAGGGTGGAAATTCAGGGAATGGCAACACCTTCTTAAATATATCCTATCACGATGAAAAAAGACCTTTTCAACAGAAATTCAGAAATAAACTTGATTCTGATTTAGGAATTAAGCCCTCGGTTGCATTAAGTGAAATGCTAGAAGGTGTGAGAGGCTCCATATGTTGCATTTGATCCCAAGAGATGGAGTCACAAAATTAAGCCTTTTAGATATTCCGGCTCTGGCATGAGGTTGAAGATGGGAGCCTTGTGGTGTTGATGTGACGTGGGAGGAGACGATTGCTGGGAGGGACTCGGGAGTGGATTCCTATTAGGAGTATAGTGCTTGCATTCACTGAGTTTAATGTGGCCATTTGGGGAAAGAAGATAAACATTAAAAGTTAAAATGGGGATGTAAGTTGGACATACTTTGTGGTCTTAGAGGAAGCCTATTGCACTTGCCACAAGAGGATTCAATGTAGAGTATTCTCAAGGATGGGTTACATTGTCTGGGTTAGGGAATATCATCAGGAAACATATAGGCATAAAGAAATAAGAAAATAGGAAGGAAACTGGTGTAGATGGAGTCTTTTTTTTTTAAGTAATCTCTACACCCAACAGTGGACTTGAACTCATGACCCCGAGACCGAGAATCACATGCTCTACCGACTGAGCCAGCCAAGTGCCCCAGATGGAGTCCTAAGATACCTATAAACCAGATGCAGTGTAGGGGAGTGTTAATCTGTGGTTTGGACAAACTATAAAAAACACATTTAGGAGATAACTATGGAAATATGAACACTGTGAGGATATTTGATAATATTAAGGAATTCATATTTGCTTGGTTTTTAGGGGGTGGTTCTGATGTTGTGGTTATGTTTTTAGACTTTTTAAATGTTTTATGTCTATGTGATAAAACATTTCCAGGTGAAATGATATGATGTCTGGAAGGTTGCTTTAAAACAACCTGTTGTAGAGATGAAATAAAATTGGCCACGTAATTTAGGCTGAAATATAGATATTTTGGCTGAGAGATACTTGGGGGCTCTACTACTTTCTAATTTTTTTGTGCCTGAAAAATTCCAAAATAAAAGGTTTAAAGTAAATTAGTAATAGGATGATGAGGCAAATCAAACTCAGGGCATTGTAAGTTTTGTGTCAAGTTTAGGAATACTTTTGTGATATAAGCCAATCCCAAGTGTGTTTGCTGTTTACGTGTGCTTTTAAGAGAAACTGGCACATTAAAGAAATGGATAGGTTAGCTACATGGAAAAAAATTAATTATTTGTTAATAAGCAATTAGTCCAGGGATCAGAGGAGCACATAATGATAAGCTTCGGCGATGAAACAAGAGCTCTCACGTGTCTGCTGAGCCACGCAGCAGAGAACAGACCATGAAAAGC
This sequence comes from Canis lupus baileyi, assembly GCF_048164855.1. Lineage (NCBI taxonomy): Eukaryota > Metazoa > Chordata > Mammalia > Carnivora > Canidae > Canis > Canis lupus. Next base: position 39,365,121 of record NC_132864.1, read on the forward strand.
AGCCCGGGGTTCCCTGAAATGACAGTTTACAAGTTCGAAGCAGTGATAAAAGCTCTCCCATGTACCTGCTGTAAAACCAAGAGGGAAGAGAGGTAAAAAGGCAAAAAATGTACTTTGTAACGTAGCATCATGCGAAAGGCTGATGTGTGTTAGGACTTGCTGTGTTGGTGTGGGGCATTGACAAAGTTGGGTCGGCCGGACCCGAATTCAAGTCCTGCTCCCACTATTTGCGGGGAGAATGTGCACACACAATTTATTCTCTGCATCCTTACTTTGTAAAATTGGTGTATTACCAATTTCGTAGTATTTTTGTGGGACTTGTGATGCCAGATATAAAGTGCTTAGCACCGTGCTAGTTTTCCTGCCATCTGTTCGTGAGCGGCTCTAAGACCTAAGGCCTGTTATTATTATCTTTTTTTGGAGAAGTTTTCCCAGTTTGTAATGCGAGGCCTTAACACGCTAAGTAAAATGGGCACAAGCGCCATCTTTTGATTAAACACAGTCAGTGCCTTGGATTAAGAGGGAAATCCCAAGCAAATCTACGAATCTACGTTCTGGTGGCAAATTTGGGTAATGAGATAGTTCCTACAAAATTTATTTGTTAAAATTGACTATGAATGTGAAACTATTTTAAATAACAGTGTTTTTCTCAGAGGAATAAACTGCATGTCTGTGTGCTCATGCAATTAATTTCATAGAAGAGTTGGATTTTAGAACTATAGAAACAAAACACTGCTAGATTTGCAACGATCCTGATCCAGCTGTAAAGCGTATTTACCTATTAATGGTATAGATTTGTGGACCTGTGCAATCTGAAATATCTAATGCTATTCGGTCATTTAAAGCTCAATTTTGATCTCAAAATTTTTGTAGAGCTGCAGTCACTGAGAGTATGTCGTAGTAGACGGAAAATTATCAGTGCCCTTTAAACAATGCCAACATCTGTGCTTCCGTCCGTGCGTCTTGTAGCTAAAATCTGGAATGTCACTGATATCGACTCTAGGCACAGGGTCACTATTAAGATTATCGAGGTAATTTTATAAGCAGGATTTCTTTTTCTCTATTAATTTAACTGTCTCCTTTGATTTGAGTCTGGAATGGAACTGAAAGGTCAGTGAGCTGAACCACGTTATAAGATAGGAAAATTGTTCCTAATAATTAGAGATACGCCGCTTACCAGATTTAACAGACAAAAGATCCCAATAGGCAGAAGCAATTTAGGGCTGTGATATTTCTGATTACAAAGCAGAGTGAAATGAAAGCAAATCAGGAGCAACACAACGAAACCCGGTCTGTTTAATAGACTTAAAACGGGGACTCTGGGAAGTATGGATTCCTGACCAGGAGTATCACCATCTCCTGGGACTTCTGGAAATGCCAATTCTGAGACCCTCCTCGGACAGACTAAATCGGGACCCCCCGGGGGTTAGCCCTAAGGATGTGTATTTGAACAAGCCTTCTGATTCTGATGTTTGTTAAAAGTCGACCTTAGGGGCCCCCGGGTGGCTCAGTGGTGGAGCATCTGTCCTTGGCCCAGGGCATGACACCGGGTCCGGGGATCGAGTCCCGCATCGGGCTCCCCGCAGGGAGCCTGCTTCTCCCTCTGCCTGGTTCTCTGCCTCTCTGTGTGTGTGTCTCATGAATTTAAAAAAAAAAAACCAAAAACAAAAAACAAGAAACAAAAGTTGACCTGAAGAGGCTCTTCCCCAGGGTATGTGTGCACGTCTCAGATCAATGTTGGTTCCAGATCCTTTGAAGGCTGCTTGCATAGCAAGCCCAGACCCTGGGCCTTAGAAAACAGGTGGTGTTTCTTTTCAGGAGAGGGGCAGGCTTGTCCCCTGTAATAAGGACAGTGTCCCTCCGTGGGGCCAAGACTGGATGGGATTGCTTGCAGTGCGTCCAGGAGCCTGGGCCTGCCCTGTGCTGGGGTTGCTCACCAGGCGGCCCAGGTACGCGGGGTCCCCCTGGGTAGGGGTCACATGTCCTGGGACCCGGGGACGAGGCAAGGTGCAGGCGGACCCTGCTGTGCGAGGAGTGATGGAGGCCTTGGCCTCTGGCCGGGGAGTCTCCTGGGTTTTGGCCGCGTGGCTGACACTGTGGCGGCAGGGGCCTAGCGTGCAGATGACCCCGAGGTGCTCAGGTCCTCAGCACTCAGGTCCACGGGGCCCCGCACCTGGGTCCCTTCTCTGTTCAGGCCTCACTGCCCCAGGGGAGCTTTCCTGGAGGCTCTGCTTACACACGCTCTGTGCCCGTCCTACTCCCCGACCTGCTACATCTCTATTTTCACTGATAGCTTTTTTATTTTTTTAAGATTTTATTTATTTATTCATGAGAGACACAGAGAGAGAGACAGAAACACAGGCAGAGGGAGAAGCAGGCTCCATGCAGGGAGCCCAACGTGGGACTCGATCCCGGGACCCAGGGTCACACCCTGAGCCACCCAGGTGCCCCTATCAGTGATGACTATTACCTGGTACCATAATATTTGTCCATTCACAATTTACTACCAAACTTTACTGCTAAAATGCAAGCTTTCTGGGGGGCAAAGTGTTTGTCTTTTTTTCCTGTACTTAGAACAGCATTGAGCTCTACAATTATTTTTTGAATATAAATATTTGCTAAATATCAATATAATACATTGGTTGTAATTTAAGCCTATTAAATTAATATAAATATTTTCTACAAGGAGTACAGGTTTAATGGACCAAGGAGCTTTTTAAAAAACTTAACCTAATAGATCCATTTTAGTCTGTTTTAGTAAGTTCAGTTGCAAATTATGATGAGATGCTTCAAAACGAAGGCGTGAAACACAGAATCTTAAGGTCATAGAAAGAGTATATTAATGCTTGGATAATTAAAATTGTTTAGGAGAGTATTTATTCAAGGGAAAATAATTCTTTTCCTGACCATGTGCCTGTGTCTGCACACACACATTCTCAGTAGTACGTGTGTTGTAAATATATGTATGATTTTATAGATGTTTGTATATTATACAAAGTTTATTAAGTACCAAATATATATTTATACACACATAAAATATATAGCATGCATTTGTAAATAAATATATTTATACTAGATATATACTTTAAGACACACATACAAGGTGCATATCCTCTCCAGTGTTCCATAAGTTGATCTAACATAAAGCTAAGGAGATGAGGATTCACAAACAGAGCCACTCAATTCTCCACGAATATTCTTACATCCCACCTCTGTACATGACAGGCACTGACCTCGCTCCAGTGACACAAATTGACCAATATAGTGACGGTGAGCTGGGTGGTCTGGCGCTACTGAATCTATTGGAATCCACGAATTGTGTTCACTTCAATAAAGACTAGTGCATTGTTGGAATTAGTCGGGAAACCTTAAATTGAGGAACTTTAAAAAAATGTAAGTGCTCCTCTTAAAGGCTGGGCTCACAGATACGGCGAGTTAAGTGAAGGAGCCTTGGTTTGGAGAGCCAACCGGGGGATACAATAGATGAGAAGGTGGGAAGAGTGAGCAGGCCAACCAAATGAGTGCAGGAAGAAGAAGGAATTTTCTAGATGCTTTTCTGTCTGGGAAATACACCTTGAAATAGTTACACCAGAGGGTTAAAATGCAGAGAGATATAATTCATCCAGAAGCAAAATGCATAATTATTAAAAATGGAATAATCAGATAGAGGCCAGCTGGTTCCTAAGATTGGCTCTAACTTGGCTCCATAATTGTGTATATAGACGTTGGCTTTCTGTTTTTATTACTGTGACTTCATCAGTTTACTTAGAGATAATCAGGCTTTGAAGAACTGATTTATGCTAACCAAGATCCTAGAAAAGACCTGATAAACCAGAATATCAATGCTTTATGTGTGCAGAGAAATTATGTGCTATGTAGTAGATCAGGCACTGACATTGGCTGCTCTATGAACTTCTTTTTTTTTTTTTTTTCTCTATGAACTTCTTACTGAGTAGTTATTCTATCTTGCAGGAGCTTTTTTTTTTTTTTACAAAAAAATTATTATTATTATTTTAAGTAGGCTGTGGGCCTAGTGTGGAGCCCAACGTGGGGCTTGAACTCACAAACCTGAGATCAAGAGTCGGACACCCAACCAACGGTGCACCAGTAGTTATTATATCTTGAAGCTAAGTTATTAGAAGAAGATTGTCTGGAACATAAGAGTAAAGAGAAATGATCTTAATAGATGGTGCCTAATAATCGGTGATTTGATTGAGTGCTACCATGGAGCATACACTAGGGATATTAGAATGTCTGGCATAGAGAAGCAGCATGATAGATAATTTGTTCAATAATGAATATAGAAATCCTTACAACTCCATGAAGTAAGTATTTTCATTATTTCCACTGGAGGAAACAGCCTTGGAAAGATAACACCTTTTTCCATAAAATAAATCGTTAATCTACACTTGAACCCAGGTCGCATTGACTTCCTAGTTCATGTGCTCAACAGCTGTGTTATTCTGCTTTCTTGAAAATGTAAATATTCTTCTCTACCGGCAAATCTCTACTAGAGTATGCTCAGTTTTAGGTTCCCAAATAGCCCTACTTACCGTAGACCTTATGATGTCACCATGTTATGATACCTTAAATTATTTTACAGTTTATTTTAGCTTTAATTTAATATCTTCGATGAAGTTTTGGACTTGCTGCCATTAGTAGCGCCTATCTGAAAACTACTTTTTAGGGAGGGATATTTGAACAGAGAGCTCATCTATCTATTTTGATTTGTTTTTTTGAGCACTGCTTTCAAAAGAAAATTCTAGAGTAACATCTCACTTGTATGCCTTAAATGTTTTTCCCTGTTAGCTTAGATTATATACGGCTTTTACGACCTTTGAGTTGGACTAGGACAATGCCCAAGTGAAATACAGCAAAGCAGGTGAGGTTTGCACCCGGAGGTTCAAATCCCTTCTTGTACCTTCAATATCTTGCTCTCTTGACTATTCCTTACCTCTACTTCTTTCTAATATATTTTTTGAAGATTTTATTTATTTGAGAGAGAGTGAAAGAGAGACAGAGGGAGAGAACGAGGGTGAGTAAAGGGAGAAGGGAGAGAACGAGGGTGAGTAAAGGGAGAGGTAGAGGACGAGGGAGAGAATCCCAAGCAGACTCTGCGCTGAGCATGGAGCCTGACCCAGGGCTGGATCTCATGACCCTGAGATCACGACCTGAGCTGAAACCAAGAGTCTGACGCTGGACCAACTGAGCCACCCGGGTGTCCCTCTTCTTTCTCATCCTAATATCTATCCAGCTACTTCTACTTTCTTGCACACTTTCAAGGACCTATTACATTCAGCTGGCATCTTTCTCTCACCAGACGAGTGTAGAGTCTAGGAACTCAGTTATCCTGTATTACCCTGAAGAATGCTTCACAAAATCCTCAGCAGTTCTCCTCATTTCTTCCCTCAGATAACTCTAGAAACATTTAATTTGGCAACACAACAGAGCTATTTATGTCAGCTTTGTGCAGCAAAAAGAGAGGAATACTTGGATTAGGGTATGTGGATTCCAGCCCCGACGGTGCCAATTTTATGATGTTTATTAAGAGACTCAATCTCTGTGAATCTTAATAGCCTTACTGGAAGAAAAAGTGAGTAGTTGCTTAGATATTTTAATTTTAAAATACCATAGTGTTTAAAAATAGAGTCATATTATTTCTGGTAAGTTTTAGATGACAGCATACTTCTCTGTTCATTTATAACTCACATGTGAGTTATGTGCAGGACAGAGAAACCTACTTGCGACCTCAAAATAAATTAGGAAGGATTTTGGAGGGGAATGTGAGCAACAATATGAAGATGCAAGTTAAGAAGTATATTTGAGACATAAGAAAGATTATTTGACTAGAATTGAGGTTATTGGTTAAAGTATATGGAGAAGAGATATTATAGATAAGTAACTCTAGATTTATGAGGAATTGGAATGGTAGGTTGAGGAATTAGAGGTTAAGAAATTGAAGAATTTGGGATATCAAATACAGAGACTAGACAAAGGACAACCATTCAAGATGTTACTGCAACAGATCAAGGATTATGTGTTCACAGATATTATGCTAGAGAAGGAGATGAAGAGGTGATATTTAAAAAAAAATTGACAGAAAATTAATATGAACATCTGATGTATTTTTATCTTAAAGGTTTTATTTATTTTTTATTTATTTAGAGTAAATGGGGGAGGGGCAGAAGGAAGGAGAGAATCTCAAGGAGACCCCGCAAGGAGCACAGAGCCTGATGCAGGGCTCAATCTCACGATTCCGGGGTCATGACATGAGCCAAAACCAAGAATCAGACACAACCGACTGAGCCACCCAAGCACTCCATGATGTAGTCTATCTTTAAAAGATTACCTAGCTCTCTTCATGAAAAAAGCCTAAAAACAATGGCCAATCCAGTAACAATGATCACCCTCACTAGCAGAATATGGCTTCTTTTTTTAAAAAATTTTTTATTTATTTATGATAGTCACACACACAGAGAGAGACAGAGAGAGAGGCAGAGACACAGGAAGAGGGAGAAGCAGGCTCCATGCACCGGGAGCCCGACGTGGGATTCGATCCTGGGTCTCCAGGATCGCGCCCTGGGCCAAAGGCAGGTGCCAAACCGCTGCGCCACCCAGGGGTCCCAGAATATGGCTTCTTAAAAGGAGCCAGGACTTCTTAGAGAAAGAATTGACCCCAGAGCAGGAGAGGCAAATGCACAAGACGGCAAGTCAGAAGGACATTGGAGCCATTCATAGAGGCTCTCACAAGCAGTAGAAGGGAATACTTTTAATACCGCTACGAATAAAAATTGCATTGAATTGAAACACATCAAATATGCAAAGGAACATGAATTTATTATGAGACTAAAAGAAGGGAAATTAATTTTGGAAATTGAAAAAAGGAAAGAATCATACATTTTGGGGAGCCAAACAATACATGACGAAACTTTTCTCCTATGGAAGCATCCCAGCTAATAAATGAAGAGAAAAGTGATTCGGTTAGACTAGCATTGTTCCCTAACCCCTGGTGAACAACTGAATCTGGGTCCTGCAAAGGCATGGATGGCTACTGACATCCTGAAAGATGAGCAGTTCTGCATTATAATTTTCATTCTAGAAAAACACAACATGGTTTATGAAGTAGCTTTTCCAAAAAAGATCTCACCGTGATAAAGGTCATAACCTACAAAAATGGTTCTCAGCAGGGGGGATGGATGGTTTTTCCCTTAAGCTGATATTTGGCGATGTCTGGAGACATTTCGAGTTGTCACTAATTCTGTGTGTGCTGCTAACATCAGGTGGGTAGAGGCTGAGGATAAACCCTAGACTGCCCAGGATTATCTGGGCAAAATTATCTGGCAAATAAAATGTCAAGAGTGTTGGGGTTAGAAATCCTGGCTCATGGGAGATGCTAAATAATAGTACTGGAACATAACCAGCAAAATCTCGATGTTGTGAAACCACAGGCCCAAGGTACAGTCTCATTAACAACAATAACCAAAAAATTCAAGAAATCAAAAGAAAGGGGACAGATGACCTGTAGACCTAAGGAGGTAAGAGGCAGATCAACCAACAAAAGGTGAAGTGCTTCTTTGGGTTCATATTCAAAAAAACTGTAAAAAATGTTGACATTTATGAGACAATTGGAAATCTCAACACTGACTGGATGTTTAATGATCTAAAGAAAATTTTGGATGTGATAATGGCTTTATTATGTTAAAAAAAGAGAGCTGATCGTCTAGAAGCACATCCTGAAATACTCGTGGATGAAATATGTCATGTCTCGAATTAGCTTCAAATTAACGTGGGAGCAAGGGAGCAGCTAGAGAAATAAATCCTCGGAGGTCAGAGGTGTGTTGGCAGTTCTGATGTAGGAACGGGAGCTCTTGGCGGAGCTTCTGTGGGAGCAGATACATTTACTTGTGTTCAACAACTAAAACCAAAGCTGCCCATGATTGTTAAATGCAGACCAGAGGGTGGTAGTTCCCTGGAAAAGTGACTGCGCTTCTCCGGAGGCGGCCGCGTGGATGAAGCGTCTGACTCCTTGCCCAGCTCCACCTCCGTGGGTGTCACTCGTCTCTGAGAGTCTCCTGACTTAAAGGCTGCCAGCAAAGTTTGCTGAAGTTTTGAAATAAGGACTTTTAAATGATCTTCTTTTAGCAATTTCTTGTTGCCACTTTAATAATAAAGGGGGTAAATAAACAAGAAGACTCCAGACGTTCTAGCAAAGCTCGAGGGGCATGACCGTGTGATAAGAATCCTATTGTCGTGACCCCTCACCATGCTCCGGATACTAGTGAGTACAAGACTCTCTCGACCTCACGTATTTCATACGTTAAACCCTACCCGTAGCATGATATGTGTGACCCAGAATGCTTAATCTATAAAACATGAGGTCACAATATTACAGGATTGATAGGATTTCTCAGGTTAGGCTGTGCTTCATGGAGATTCTGGAAGTTTGGAGGAGCCATTTTTTGAGGCGAGGGGCATGTACCCACTGGTGGCAGTTGTATCTTCCGACTTACATGGTCAGCGGAATGCTTCTGGACCCTGTGGCTGCCAGAACGGTGGCAGGGATGTAAGCAATCTTTTGACTAGCCCGTTGCATGTTTCGTGGCCGAGGTCCAGGGATGCGGAGTGGAACAGCAGGAGGGATGGAGCATACACGCTGCACCCTAGTTTCCAGAACCAGGGCTGCCCTGTTGCCTGTTGCTCCTTTCCCTCTTGGAAGTAAAAGTGAGCTGACCTTAATTGAGCTGATAGCTTAATTGGATTTTCATGAGGTCAAATATGCAAAACAGCAAGTAATATCCCCAGTGCACAGAGGGGGAGGGGGAGCAACGTACTCAATCTCAGCCATGCACCTGGGGTGTCAGTATTCAATCCCAGGACCGTCTTTGGGCCACACCCGTGACTCACGTCTCACAATCTGTGTTGGGTTTGGCAGGTAAATGGAATGGGAGGACTGGGAGAGACATTCCACTGCCCCAGGAAGGTGTACTCTCAAGTGTTTCCAGATTCATCTTGGTGAAAAATAAAAAATTTAAAAATGATTTTATTTTATTAAGTATTTATTTATTTATTTATTTATTTATTTATTTATTTAAGAGAGAGAGCGCGCGCGTGTGCACGCACGAGCAGGGGGGAGCAGCAGGAGGTGAAGCAGACCCCCGCCCCGGGCAGGGAGCCCAGACACAAGGCTCCATCCTAGGATCCCGAGATTATGACTTAAGCCGAAGGCAGACGACTTAGCCGACTGAGCCACCCAGATGCCCCAAATTTAAAAATCATTTTAAATTCAAAAATTACCAACGGAAAGATTGTTGATGCTAACACATTTCTGAAATCAAAACTATGGGAACAATCACCGTGTCTCAAACATGATAGAAAACCAAGTGTGAGAGAAGAACGTATTTTGGAACAATAAAAGAATAATTCCTTAAATCTAGAACTACTTATTATCTGTTCCCATCATGGAAACAATTTCATTGTAAACCGCTTGAGGGGCATCCATGGCCCAGATAAAGTCCAAGTGATTGTAAGGAGGAATCTTCCTGTGGTAAATGAGATTGGGGAGCTTGGAAAGCAAAAGGTCAACATCGTGAGGGTCGGCCAGCAAGTCGTTGCCACCGTTCCACACTGCGATTGGCACATGCATGTCTGTCAGGTTGTAGTAGGGAGGCGTGCTCTAAAACACAAGAGAGGGAAAAAAAATAAAACACAAGAGAGGAAGAACCCGGTTTTCACAGGTGACCGCACTTTAGACCCCAATACTTCTTCCTTGGCCAGAGGCTATGACATTGGCTGATGATTTTATTTTTTTATTGAGATGCAATTGACATAAACATTGTGCTAATTTCAGGTGTGCAACATAATGATTTAATATATGTACGTGTTATGAAATAGTCGCCGTAATGAGTCTAGGTGATGCCCGTCACCCACGCGTGGTTATAATGTTTTTGCTTGTGATGGGAACTCTGAAGATCCGCTTTCTTGGCAACTCCCAAATATACAATACAGTTTTGTAAGTTGTCACCATGCTGTACTCTACATCCTCAGGATGTATTTAGTTTATAAACTGGAATTTTGTACCTTTGGACCACCTTGACCCAGTTCATCCACCCAGTATCGCTCACCTGTGACAACCACTCATCTGTTCTCTGTCATCTATGAACTCAGCCGTTGTTTTTGTTTTCAGATAAGCAAAAACATGTAAGTGAGGTCATACAGTATGTGTCTTTCTCTGACTTATTTCACTTAGTATAATGCCCTCAAGTTTGATGCGCCTGGCATGGTCGAGTTTTCTAAGCAGATTCCTACCAGTGATTGCCCAGAGACAGTCGCCTTTATCCACAGAGCAAAGTAGCTGCGATAGGTTTTAGGTCAGCGCTTTTCAAACTTGAAAGCGCCTGTGAATCACCCGGGGATCTTGTTAAAATGAAGATTCTGACTCAGTACATCTAGAGGAGGAGCCGGGACTCTGCATTCTCGGTGATGCTGGCGCTGTTGGTCCTGGACACGCCTTGAACAGCAAGGCTTTCGATAGTAATTCTCACAAATTAAAAACTTAGATTTCTACCCAAGCTCAAGGAAGTGGATTTGCGTGGGTCGTAACGGTAATAGACTGTCTCTACCCAGACACTCTAAAGTATGATCTTGAAATGCCTTGAGTCATTTATTTTGGCTTTGTATTGATTTACCAGTATGGTCAGTTGGTAGGCCAGTCAGTTCACTAAGGGGTCGTATTTGTTGAATGCTTACTTGATTTTACTAATGATCCGATAAAATTCCGATAGAAACTATCACCAGTCCCATTTGCTCTTTCTAAATCACCATTTACACATAAATTTTAAGGAGGTTTATGAAGCAAGACAAGGGAATAAGTAAGGAATCACCAATTTTACCGTTATCGACAGAGAATTTTGTTAGTAATGAGAATTACTAATCCAATATACTAAGTTTTCTATATTTCTATATTCCCATCTTATATAATAGCCAACTCGTCATAGCAAGATATTTCATCATATATAATTTTCCATAGTATTTTAACCCTTCACCATGGTGGAGGGTATCCATAATAATAAACCTACTTTCCTTTATTCATGCTCCATTGTTCAAAGAGTTTTCTAAATGCTACCTTCTGGCTCTTAAATTAGTGTCACTGCTCAGTTAGTCGAAGACCATCCTGTGCTGTTTTTGGCTTGGCCGGAGGGAGGGTGGGCTTGGGATTTGTTATTCCAGGTCCTCTAAGATAAATGTCTCTGATTCCTGGTAGTAGAGCCCAGTAGAAAGGTAGATACAAAGAAATTCTGTGTCTGGGGGCTTTAAGGAGGCGAAGGTTGGGGGGAAAGTGTTTTCAACAATGTTTGATCTGATGAGGTGTCTTTAAAGACATCAAAATGTCACAAAACTGGGGGGCTTGGGGGACCATCTTCTCTACACAGCGCAAAGCTGTGGGAGAAGGGAGACGGGCTGACATCTGCGTGATGAAGGGATTCCAAGGAAATTACCGCCTACTTCCTAATTGCCTTAAGGATGAGTCTGGGCACCAACGTTCCTTTGGAAAATATACGCATGGTCATCGTAATTTCAGCCTTTTATAGCTTTGCCTTTCAAAATGTGAACAACGTCAACGTGAAGAAGCTTACCTGATGATAGTGCATCATGTTCTGAACTGGGCTTCCCCAGTCAAAAGCTTGGAACTTCCCAGACTTAACAGCCTAGTGCAGAGAAATGAAGAACACGAGTAAATAAAACCTCTCCTTGCCATGTGGCAAACAAAATTCGAATCCTTCCGTTTAGTTTACTTGCAATTCAAAAAATTTTTGAAAAACATTCTTCCCCTTCCAAAAGCTAAGACTATTGTTCATCCAGGACCAGGTACTTGTGCAAGTTTAAATGTGGCTTTGCCTGAAATATTTTTTTTCTCATGGGCCGAGTCATAAAAAGTCCCTCATTTCTTTGCTGCCCAAAGGGACGTTTTCATTAGATTTTATTTGTATTTTATTAGAAAGAATTTTTTAAAGGATGAGACAGAGGGGAGAGGTAGAAGGAGAGGAAGAGATAGAGAGAATCTGAGGCAGGTTCCACATTCAGTGCAGACCCTGACCCTGGGCTCCACGTCACGACCCCGTGATCATGACCTGAGCCGAAAACGAGAGTCAAAAGCTTAACTGATTCAGCCACCGAGACGCCCCTTATAGGATTTCCATTCGAGTGGATTGATAGTTATTTTCAGCCGGCAGCCACATACTAAAAAAATTCCCTGCACCTGGCACTGTTATAAGACTGTGCTTTAGGTAAAGTGCCAGGGGATCAGGCACATGGAAGAAATTTTATTTTATTTTTTTATTTTAAAAGATGTTATTTATTTATTCATGAGAGACACAGGGAGAGAGGCAGAGACCCAGGCAGAGGGAGAAGCAGGCTCCATGCAGGGAGCCCGACGCAGGACTCGATCCCGGGACCCTGGGGTCACGCCCTGGGCTGAAGGCAGATGCTCAACTGTTGAGCCACCCAGGGACCCCACAAAAGAAGTTTTAACAGCATTTGAGAAATGATACCTGGGACCAGTGGAGCACGTTCTGAACCGATGTTCCTGCTGGATTATGTGACAGATACACATCCAAGCGACTCTAGAAAACAAATGCACACGCAGATGTATATTTGGTTCCTTAAAAGCAGCTAAGATTTACATTTCTCTGGTCCAGGTCAAGTGCCTAAGGGTAGCATTTACCAAAGGACACGAGCACCACAGCTCCATGCTGCTTTAGAGCTCGCAAAGCACACGTGCCTGAGCCAGTTGGGTTTGTATCCACTCAGTGAGGACAGCTCATCACCCCTTCTATCAAAAATGGGACGCGGGGCTCTGGGAAGTTTAGAGAAACGTCCAATGCCATGCAGCTCGTATTGGGGTAGCGCCAGAGAGTTTAATCTGGATCTCTAACTTCTCAGCTTTCTCTCTCCTCTGCCCAGGCGCAGAGTGCAGTAAATATGATGTCCACACACAAGCCTCTTGCTTGGCAGCCCTATACGTGCATATGTAATTATAGATACGTACGTACACATCGTGTGTGCGAGAGTCGGCACACGTGTATAGGACACGTACCATCCTAGTGCTACCCTGCTCTCCTAGAAGTGCCCTAATCCACGTGGATCAGACTTCAGTCGACAACCTGAAATCCGTCTCTGCTGTATAGACTAGTTCGTAGTGGATCTTGGTGGCTCTGTGTAGAGGATCATGGACAGAGTTGAACGAATTGACTATCATCGCAGAAGAACGAAGTATCTCTCCACAGAATCTTCATGCAGAAGGATGAAATCGCTAATCTCCTTGGCTCCTCTTGTCTCTATTTTACTATGATTTTTCCCCAGAAGGCTCTTATGGACGCAGTGCAGTAATCGGGGCTGCGCTTTCTTAGTGTGACGAGGGTAGACGGCTCCGTCCTTCCCACATACAACATGACAGATGTTCCCAGAGCCATGGAGACGGAGAGAAGGATGGGACTTTAATTCACTACCCAAAATAGAACCTAAGGAAAGTTCCCTTCATTCATCTATGTTTTAAAATATCCACAGATTCTGACCAGCATTGGGAAGGAGAACGGGATGTCCTTGATTTCCACGAGGGCAGGAACGTCTCTGCTTTCACCGTTCTGTTCCCAGTAGCCACAGCACTTAGGAACGCCCCATAGATACCGTTTAGTGAGGAGGCACCTGGAGGTAGCATAGACCTTCTTCTCAATAAACTTGGTTTCCTCAGGTATTCAAGGGTCTATAACTAAACCGACAATGCTGAGTGAGGGTCATTTTCAACGTATAATAGTATTAGTAGCAAAGCATATGTTATTACGACGAGCGATATGCTTTGAACTAGGTTCTATATGCTTGACACACATTCGTTCACTTCATCTCCACAATAATACATTTCGGGGACAAGGAAACCAAGACAGAGGAGTCATGACTCAGCTCCAAAGACAGGATTCGAACGTAGGTCCCTAACCTGAATCCGTGCTCTTAAACTACTTTTGATACTGCGTTTTGTCATATATGTTTTTTTTTATTATTTATTTATTTATTTTTATTTTTTATTTATTTGTTTGTTTGTTTATTTATTTATTTATTTATTGTCACATATGTTTTAAAACCCAAACCCGATTCAAAGCAAGTGAAACAGCCAGATAAAGTATATGGACGAAAGCTGACATCAATAGTTGCTCAGAAATAAATTTTATAAAATTTATGGAAATGACTATCAGCACTAAGAACATTTATTCAGTGCTCAGACATTGGTGGAGGAGAATGTCAAAAATATCGTTCCATGACTCCCCTCGCAGAATTTAAATGTTACACCTTAAGAGGTCAGGAGTGGGTAGTGCTCACTATCTACAATTTTTTTTTCTACATGCTGTTTACTTAGGGGGAACTTGGTGCCAGCATGGAGCTGGAGGGAACGAAACTGGGAGCAATGATGTGACTTCCCTTGGGCTTGAACACAATTCTGAAGCTACTTCTACTTCTCTGGTTGGTTTTTGTTGTTGGTGGTGGTGGGTTTTCTTTTCTTTTTTTTTTTTTTTTAAGTAGGCTCCACACCCAGCATGGAGCCCAACACGGGGCTTGACCTCATGACCCTGAGAGCAAGACATGCATCGGATGGTTCCCCAACAGAGCCACACGGATGCCCACTACTTCTAGCTGTTTAAAGTACCATGTCTAACTGGTGGTAGGACAAGGCATCGATCAAAATGTTGCTCAAAATATTCAGAGTAGAAATGTCAATGCATACAAACCATGTTCAAGTTCATAGTGTCAAATCCACAAATGATAAACAGGGCGTTGCTGCAGAGGAGATCCACCGTCTCGCGGGAGCATACCTCGGTGGCGAGAAATTGATCAAAGAAGTGGTGTGGGTAGAATATTTTGTTTCCAAATATAAGCTGAAAAATAAAAGCATTGATAGAGGTTTGCAAAAAATCAACCGACGGAGAAGACCCATTAATTCGTCTGGTTGACCGGTTCAGGGGTGAATAGGCTCACGAGATGTTCATGGCTCGTCATGTCGCTTCGGGAATCCTAAATACTTCTCTTGTTTAATTCCCACAATAAAGTTGTGGAGTGGACAGGACAGATGATCGACTTCGAATATTTATTGTTCCGCTGGGAACATGGTGGCTCCCGGGAAGTGTAAGGCCCAAGGGGTTACAGTCTAGTCGGGCAAATAAGCGTCATGAAATAAGATCATGAAACAACGTGGGAGACATGTCGTGAGTAAGAGCTAGATGCGTGACGTCAGCAGTGGAACACGAAAGGATCCGGAGCAGAATGGTGAGTCTGCGCCACGTGGTCTGGAAGCCTCTGGAAAGACAATGAGCTGAGGTGGTCTGATTATTGAAAGCGTTTGCCTCAATTCTGTGACCCCATATCGCTCAAGAGGAGACAGGAGAGAGTCAGGGCCCTGTGCTGCCTACAACCGGCTGGGCGGTTATGCACCGTACAAGCCGGCATCCGGCCCCAGGCCCTAAGCTTCCGATCGAGGTCCAACATTTGTTATCACCGGCTTTGAACCCGCTGTGCACATGGCCCATCGCCAAAGCTGAGCCCAGTAGCGAATAAACACCTGCATCCACGCGACAGTGACTCCACCCAAGGTCATCACGTGCATTCACGCTTTGAACAAGAGCTTTACAAATGCGGTTTGACTGCTAGAGAGTCTCTTGGGTGCTCGACACACAGTCAGTTCAGAGTGAAAGGAAATGAATCGTCCAGAACCACGGGAGGAAAGGGCATCCTGACTCCCCTCAGCCCGCAGGACAACGGTTCCCCCAAAGGAAGCAGGGTCCCGGCCCGCGGTGCCGGCTTCGACAGGGGGAGAAGTAGGTGATCAGGTGCTGCAGAAGCACAGAGCATCCCCCCCACGAGCCCACGAGGCATGGCTTAGTGCATGCTCCGCACTCGGGAGCCCCACGTACAGGGGAGCTCGGGTGGGGGGAAGGCTTGCAAAGCCAAGGGCCTTCCAGGGGCCTCCCCGAGCATTGCTCCCCTCCTTGTCCTTCCCGTTCTTTTCTATCCTTCCCCTTTCTGGTTTCCTTGGTGCAGGTGGTTGAGGCTTCTTCTGTGACTGCTTTTGTTCCTCTCCCCGCTTCCCTGATTGTGGTTTCCATACAACTAGGGGGGAAACGTCGGTGAAGGGGAGGAGCACTCTGCCCCGCTAACCCACAGAAGTGGGGAGACGCAGAGACGAAGGGGGTCCCGCCCGCTGGACGGGGAGCCAGCCAAGGTCGGGGAAATAAAACACACAAGCGCACATCTGCACCGTCGGCCGTGGCCCTCCACCAGGTGTTTCGCTCCCTTTCCCTCACGGCGAGACACGCGGACAACTTGGGATCCGAGATTCGGTTACAGAGAATCACATACCTTGAAGAGGAACGAAGGGACGAGCATGAGTTTGTTTAACAGGGTTTCGGTGTACTTCACGGTGGCAACGGGAGCTAATGCATAGAAGGTTTTGATCCGTTTCGCCAGCTTGGGATTGGTGGAAAAGGCGATGAAACCTGAAACAGAACAACACGGGCCAGTGGAGAAGGCGTGTGCGCGTGTGTTTTCCGAGCACGACATTATTTACTCCGAATGCCCTGTGTGAAGGAGACGCTGACAGTCTCCGCTTGTTCGAAGAGATCAGATTTTAGTATCTTTGTTTTATTTTCGTAGATTCTCTCTGGGAACAGGAGGCTAGAACTTGTAAAACGTTGTAATAGACTCTTTCATCTGACTGTAGAAAATAGGCCAACTTTACGATTCCCACGGGGGGGCAAAACGCTATTTATACTGCATGTAGGTCTTGAGGAGTTCAAATTCATGTCATTACAGTGAGATAATTAATCGGCATTTACTATGAGTAGGGTACGGAAGTGGGAAGATTAAAAACGTTTGAAATCCGACCAACTGAGATTTGAATCCTGGCTATGTGGTTTATTAGCTTTGTGACCTTGGACAAGTCACCTAAAGGCGAAGAGCCTCATTTCCCTCATCCTAAATATGGGGCTAATAGTGAGTGCTTCAGTAGGTTTTTTTGGGGGGAACCAAATGAATTATGGAAGGTATTTCCCAGGACACTTGGCACAGCGTAAATGCTGGGTAAGTGAGTAGCCACAATAATTCAAACATTTCAAATATGGTGAATATATTCAGCTCTTGTCTGTAGTTAATTCCCTTTTTTTTTTTTTTTAGATTTTATTTATTTATCCATGAGAGACCCAGAGAGTGAGGCAGAGACACAGGCAGAGGGAGATGCAGGCTCCATGCAGGGAGCCCGATGCAGGACTCGATCCCAGGACCCCAGGATCACACCCTGGGCTGAAGGCAGATGCTCAACCGCTGAGCCCTCCAGGCGTCCCTAGAGTTACGTGGTATTATGAACAGTAGCATATTAGTAGCCTGGGCTGTGAGCTAAGCTCTATATGGTCAAACTACATAGGGCAATCTCTCCCCACGGTTAATAACATTAATTAAGACATTAATTAATTAATTAATTAATTAATTTTTCATTAAGAATGTCCTGGGGGAAAAAAAAGATTTTCAAATGTAAACACCTACCTTGGCCTAATTCTACTTGAGGAAGAATGGTCTTTGTAAGAATCCTATGTTTGGGAAGGGATCCTTTGCCTGCTTGCCCCAATCTGCAGATTTTCACCCAAAAGAAACAAGAATCACACATGAAGAGTTTGCACGGGTGTCTAGAGGTCCCTGCACTGTCAGGACGGGTGATTCTCAGAATACGCTCGCTTGCTCCCAATAAACAATCCTCTTTGAGACGCGATTCTAACAAGGACACTCCTCCCGCCTCTCAGGACGCGGAAGATTCCGAGATGCGAATTCAGAGTGGAAACACCTTCCAGAAATCTATGCGTGCGGCAATAGCAATGACAAGTCCCCCGTCAGTGACAAAGAAGAACGGAATGTTCAAAGTTCAAATGACTCCAAAGAGTGGTAGTTTGGGGTCATTTAGTGTCAGTTCTACTCATCTCAGTAAATCCTGGGAAATTGTCTGCCTTGCGTCTCGAGTTTCATAACCCTGGATCATCGAGAGAAGTTTAAACTCTACTCGATGTGTGCTGTTTAAAAAAAGCAGCGCTGCGTCAGAAGTCAAGGCGGATTTCCCTCCAAAACGGTGACATTTTGGAATGGTTTGAGAAACGGAAGGAGTCAATTTTAGTAATCTAGAACATCTCCCCCTTTTTAATAAAGGATTGTGAGGAGTTCCTGGATGGCCCGTGGGTTGAGCATCCGATTCGTGGTTTCTGCTCAGGTCGTGATCTCAGGGTCGTGGGACCCAGCCCCCGAGGGGCTCCATGCTCAGTGGGACGTCCGCTTGAGATTCCCTTCCCGCACACGCACGCGATCCCTCTAAAATAAATAAATAAATCTTCTGTTCTTTAAAAAAAAAAGGATTTTGAGTCAACCGTTGACCACGTGTGACTGATGCTGTGCTGTAACTGCCCAGATTCCTCTTCCTGCCTGAGGCCTTTGTCCAACCCCAGGGGCGGGGACGGTTGTGACTCGTCTCTGATTTCGCTTTTGCTCAAGAGGATCCAAGGTTGTCAAAGGATTCAAGGGAATCCCTTTCCCAGGGCACGTGTGCATCAAATGCTGGTCGGCAAGTCGGGAAAAAGGCTCGGCCGCCTAGTCCCAGTCAAGACTCTGAAGAGCCACCTCCTACAGCGTCGTTGGGGCCTTCGTGGGACGGTGTCACCTTCTCCCTCTGACTACTCTCGCTTCTCTGCCCTTGGCCCCAGAGGCGCTTGTTTATAAAACGCCCTGGATACCAATCCTCATCTCCCTGGGAACTGTGCCCAACCTCACGGACCTTTTCCTTTAAAATTCTATAGGTAAGGGACGCCTGGGTGGCTCAGGGATTGAGCGTCTGCCTTCCGCTCACATGGTGACCCGGAGTCCCGGGATCGAGTCCCACGTCGGGCTCCCTGCAGGGAGCCTGCTTCTCCCTCTGCCTGGGTCTCTGCCTCTCTCTGTGTGTCTCTCCTGAATAAATAAGTAAAGTCTTTTAGAAAAAATAGGAAATGATTTTTAAAATTAAATTAAATTTTATAGGTGAGAGGCACCAGCGGGTCAGTCGGGTCAGTCGGTTGAATGTCTGCCTTGGGCTCAGGTCTTGACCTCGGGTCCCGGGGTGGGTCCGGCTCAGAGCGGGGTCTGCTCCTCCCCCTGCTGGTGTGCTCCCTCGCGTGCTCTCTCCTTCCCACTTTACATAAGTGAATAAAATCCTTAAAGTCCTGTAGGTGCGATGCACGCACCCAGCCGCCGCTTCACCTGCTTCCCTGTGTAGACGTCTACACGGGGCTGTTCTGAATGCTTGGCTTCCCACGGGCCGGGTCAGCAGCCACGGTGACGCCTGCACACACCCGGACACACGTCGTGGCTCCTCCCCGGTGGTCCTTCCCCCTCCCTCCGTCGCTCTCTCCATCATGCTCTCGGGCTCACCTGGTGCAGCTGTCACCCGACCGGGCCGTGCGGTTGTCCCTACACCCGACCCGCTGCCAAATCCCTCCCTGACTGCAGGCCACAGGACGCCTCGGCAGCCCCCTGCACAGTTGGCCTCCTTCTCCTTCTTAGAACTCATTCTCCCCCCGCCTCCACACCAGGTCCTCCGCTTCCCTCCCAGCGCTGTCACCATCGTGTCTCGCTTCTGCACCTGATTCTTTCCCATCCTCCAAAGTAAGGGTGGCCCGGGCCTTGTCCCTTGGGCTCCTCCTCTCTCCAGTCAGAATGCGCTCCCCTGGTCGTTGCATCCTGGCTCACGTACATTTCGGGGTTTTCAGTCCGGTCCTCTCCCCTGAACTCCAGATTTGTATCGCCACCCGACTGCATAGCCCTCCACTTCGATCTCCAACGGGTGCCTTGACAGCCAGCAGCCAGAAAACAGGGCCCCCGCCCTCCAGACCCTATAGAGCCCTTGTCACTGCCGACCCCTCGGGGCTGGGCATCCCCATGGCTCCGGGTGCTCAGGCCACAAGTCTTGTGTCATCCTGGACTCCTTTCCTTATCCCCTGAACCCGATGTAGAGGCAAGTCGTGTAGGTTGTACCTCCAGAACCCAACTGTGCACCCAGGCCCCACCCGCATCCGGGTCACTGCCAGGCCTGGAGAGGGTTACTCTGAGCCCCTAGCTGGTTCCTCTATCCTGGCCTTCATTCCTCACCAGCAGCTGGAGGGGATCCTGTCAATGGGGCCGTGTAACCTCTGATCCCATGGAGGAGCCTGAGGTCGGATCCTGGAACACCTGTCTTCAGAACTGGAGTTCCCTGTGGTCCCCTTTGCATTCAGAGTGAGAGCTGAAATCCCTACCACGGCCCAAAGCCCCGAGCTGTCCGGTCTCCTCGGCCGCATCCGCACCTCGGCTCTTGCTTTGCATCCGATGCAGCTACACAGTGAGGCGCTTCATCCATCTCCATCCCTTGAACAGGCTGCAACCTCGGAGCCTGTGCACCTGCTGTTCCCTCTTCCCAGAGCGCAGTCTCTCAGGTGTGCATGGTGCCCCCCGCCCTCCCGCCCCAGGGAGTGCTGGTGCTGTTCTCGTCTGCACTCGCTGTGACCCCTCTGACGCTCCCGAACTGCCTGTCCTGATTTACCTGCTTCCGTGGCATCACCATTACCTAACCTACTCCGTATTTTACTTTCTAACCCTTGTTACTCTCCGCCTCCCCCTAGAGCATACAGGGACAGAAAGCCTCATCTACCTTATTTATTGCAATGCTCTTAGGACACATTGCGAACACTCCATAATTGTGGTTGGATGGATGGAGTAAGTTCCGCCTGGAGGTCGTGAGGGTGTCTCAGAGCGTGGGCTCGGGGGGCCGGTTGCCTGAACTGGTGGCTCAGCTACCCAGTCCGTCTACCTGCGTTGCCTTGCACAAACTATTCACTCTCCCGTTTTGTTTCCCGTACGTACAATAGGAATAATCATTGTCCCTATGTTGTGGGACTGTCGTAACCGTTACTTTACATGATGAACGGAAAGCAGTTGGCATGGCCACTGGGAAGGGGTCCCCACAGGCCAGACCACCCGCATCAGCTGTTTTTACCCACCAATGGTGGTGCCCTGGGAATGGCCAACGTAGTGTAGCTTGTCCTGTCCCGTTTTCTTCAAGATGAAGTCAATGGTGGCGGGAAGGTCATATTTAGCCATCTCGTCAAAGCTGCAAGAAGAAAAGGGACAGAATACAAGTAAACACATTTCCTCGCTGTATTTCTAAAGGTCAAGCATTTCTATAGCCAAGCCTCTCTTTGGGAAATAGAAAACCAGGCTCTCGAAGCATCGCTGCTTCTAGGCCGTTAGTGTCAGGTGCTTTGGGCAGGGACTTCTTAGAACAGCCGATGTCATTTCTGAAGCAGAGCGTCCCAGCTACCACTGGATGCAAACAGGTGGCGTCTGTAGGTGGGGATTCTTTCCATTGCTAAACACGAAAGTCAGATTTAATGCTCCTGTGTGAGCCACGCCAGTGCCCCAGCAGGGGAGTCACATCTCCCTCTCATTCACTCCCCACACATCGCCTGGAACCATCTTTCGAAATGGGAAGCGGGCTTCTGCTATCCCCTTGTGGGAGACCGTTGAATCAGGATAAAAATCACCTGTTTTTTTCCTACTCAGCGTCATACGTTAAAACGGGACTGGAGTGGCGTTCGCGCTTGCGAATCCCCGTTCTTTTTCAACTCCATGTTTATTTTTAATTGTCCGTCTTTAATTGTCCCTTTTCTTTACCTGAAAGCCCAGAATTCGACGGAGTCGGGCGAGTAGTACAGATTCCTCCTGGCCCAGGTGTTGCCCCTGCTGTTCCCCAGCCACACGTCGTACCCGGCGTCGGCCAGGATGAAGGCCAGGCTGTTGTTGGGCAGGTTGGAGATCCAGTTTGTGGCTGATGCGAGCAAACCGTGTTGCAAAAATGCAACAGGTCTCCGGCCTGAGGAAGGAGATCGTATCCAAGCTTTATAAACTCATTTCTTATTCTCAGACAAACATGAAGATGGAAACGGGCTTTCGGACGAGTAGAGTTCATTTGCTTGATTGAGTTGAATATTTGGATCTATTATCTGAATTATGGGGGGTGGTCTCTCAAGTGACAAAATGTATCAGACTGTGCGTTTCAAACCTGTGCAGTTTACTGTCTGCCAATCATACCCCAGAAAGCTATTGAAAACCTTGTATTCGGAGGAAATTCAGCATGACGTCAGTTTCAGTGGATTGTGAGTGGGAAAGTGACAGGGATCCTGCTAACTCTGCTCTTTTAGATTTCACGATTCTCCCACAATGAGAAGATACGTTTTTATTTAAATCACTCCATCTGTTTAGGAAACGAGCCTCAAGTCGCCTCCCCATCCTTCCTACTGCAACGCCCGTCCTGGCTGACTTCCTGATGCCCCAGGACTCGGTGTGGTTATTATTCCTAGAGCAAGTTCTCCTTGCCCTCCACTGGCTGAGCTGGGCACTTTTGCCAGAACTCCCGGTGTAATATCCTCTGTAGAGCCCTAGCTCTAGCGTTGCACTTATCACATGTTATTCTAACCATCTGGTCACGCAGCTCATTGGCTTGATGGTGATCGCTCTGAAGATTGAGATTAGGCTTCGTCACTGTTGCATTTCCAGAATGAGCAAGACTCATTATGTCATAGGGAGCAATGAAAGGAGGAAGGAAGGGAGGAAAGGAACATGGATGGAATGCAGGGAAGAAAAGAGAGAGGGTGAGAGGAAGGGAGAAAAAGGGAGGGAGAAAGGATTATACCTATATTCTCTGAATTTTTCCTCCCATAAGGAATTCTGTCGATCCCAAGGATATAACCGTCTTCGGTCACAACTTCATATTCCTCAGCTGGGTATCCCCAGTAGGTGATCATCTGACTCTGATGAGGATAAACAAAGCTTTCCGTTTTAGCTGAGTTTTTAAACGCATCTAGTAAGTAGATACTGTTAGCTGCTCTTGATCAGTCATGGAAAAGCTTCAACGCGCCACGATTCTAAGTCATGGCAGGAGCTCTCGGTTCTGTAGGATCCCCTCCCCCCACCCACCCGGGAACTTACTATATTCATGGTCACTTCAGGGTTTGTGGGATGTAATTTTCCAAATAAACCATGTGTGGTTCCAAGTGTAGATATCACACTCGCCGCTGTTAATAGCAGCCACATTGTGGTCTTGCCTGAAACACAAGAGTAACCGGTGCCATGGGTGTTAGCCCTTTACACTTTCATGATGCTTGTATTTTGTGCTAATTTGACCTTCATGCAAACTGTACAAAAGCGTAGGTTTGATTATATTCTGTGGGGCAATGAACTGGGACGGGAGGACGGCCGCATAGGTGTTTTAATGCCTCATGTGTTTTCACTCTACTCGATTCCTTTTAAGAATGGTTCTCACTTGGTTTTCAAGTCATATTGAACACATCTTAATTGATAAAAATATCTTCAAATTCTCTGGCACTACATTCTATTATATTCTTGTTCGGCCTTATTTTTTAAGGTTTTGGCCAACTTATTTTGCTAGCCCAAAGTCCTGGGGCAGGGGGCATTGTGCGAACATTTGATTTTCCTAGATTCAGTCTCAATATAACACCCATTCCAACCCCTCATGATGTTTTTAATACAGCTTATAAATATTTATTAATCTGAGGTGATTATATGGGACAATTCCACTTCTGGGTATTTATCCAAAGGAAACAAAAAACTACTAACTCAACAAGATATCTGCACCTCCATGTTCACTGCAGCATTATTTGCAACAGCCAAGCCATGGAAACAAACTAAGTGTCTGTTGATGGATAAATGAATAAAGAAAATGTCACACACACACACACACACACACACACACACAAATACTATTATCAACCTTTAAAAAGAAGGAAGTCTTGCCATAGAGGACAATATGGATAGACCTCGAGAGCATTATGTTCAGTGAAATAAATCAGACAGTGAAAGACACATACCGTATGGTCTCACTTATGTGTCACATCTAAACAAACAAATCCCTAAACAAAAGCCAAACAGCTGAACTCATGAATACAGAGAATAGATTGGTGGTTACCAGAGGCAGGGAGGTAGAAAGGGGATGAAACAGGAGAAGGGGATTAAAAAGTATAAACTCCCAGTTATAAAACAGATGTCAGGGGGATATAATATACAGCACGGAGACTATAGTTAGTGTATTACATTTTTTAAGTTGCTAAAAGAGTAGATCTTAAAAGTTTTCATCTCAGGAAAAAATGATTCTGTATGATGATGGGTGTGAACTAGACTTATTGTGGAGATCATCTTGTAATACATACAAATATCGAATCCTTAATGTTGTAGACTTGAAATGGATATAATGTTGATCAATCATATTTGAATTCAAAAATAAAAAGAAAAAATACTATAACACTCTCTCCCCAAAGAGAAAAAAGTGAAGCAGATACGTTTGTATTTATATGAAAAGTTATCTCAAATGGATTGTAAAAACAAGGCACAGAATACAGTTCATTTGGTAGATGCAGTATAGTGTATGCGATACCATTTATGAAACTAAAAGTGCATCATTTGAAAAGTAAAATGAGAACACCATAATTATTAGGTTTCTTGTACCTACAACATAGTACACCCCAGTGACAAAATGTCCTTGCTATAAAATGAATGAATTTTTTGCTTTGAGTTACCTGAAAAACTGGATTGCCCAACTTAAAATTGATCAGCCTTGCTTGTCAACATGTGGTCCTTGAGGCAGCTGGTCAGCATTTTCTCTTGGACAATAAGGAATTCCCCATACACTCAGACTTATTAGAACTAAACTGATGTTCTTTTCCATTTTTACCTCTTGATTGAAATTACAATTTTAAACTTTTTCCAAATGGGCACTTTTATGGCCCACTACTTTTCTGATCTTGTGATGCTAATTATCACTTATTTCTCAGCATAGACAAAATATTTGACATTAGATCCAGAACATCTAACCTCCCTTCTATATTGTAATCACCAACCACAAGTTTGAGAATCCTCAGATATTAAGTTGCTGAAAAAACCTCGAGGGAGAAGAGATATTTTCCCTCAAATATTTGAAGAGACACCACGTGGAGGACAGTTTTAAATCAATTCATTTTTAGTGTGTAGGAAATAAGTCTTTCCATAAATATTTGCTAAGAAACTGCTAAGTGTTGGGGTCCTGAGTGGCTCAGTTGGTTAAGCGTATGCCTTCAGCTCAGGTCATGACCTCAGAGTCCTGAGTCTGAGCTTGGGGTTGGGCTCCCTGCTCAGCTTGGAGTCTGTGTCCCCCTTTCCCTCTGCCCCTCCCAACCACTCGTGCTTTCTCTCCTTTCTCAAATAAATAAATAAATAAATCTAAAAAAGAAAAAGAAACTACCAAGTATCAGGAACAATATTTGGTGGTCACACATGGAAAGATTTTAATTCCACATAGTGAAGAGCTTTGTAAGATTTGGATCATTGGACTCAAGTGGGAATCTTTGGAAAGAGGTGATTTCTCAGTTGCTGATGTTTCGACAAAGGCATATAACCATTTGTCAGAATTCATATCGAACACTTAGCATAGTCTCCAACCAACTAGAAAACCAGACTGAAGCTCTCAAGACCTCAATCTGGCCCTCTGGTCCAAGAGTTTGGCCCCTTAGTTAGTGTAGGATTAGATAAAATAGTGTCTCTTACAAATGGATTTTTAACCATGTTTCTACAAAGATATTTTAGAAAGGGACAAACTTGTACATGAAGGCCAACCAGCAGTTTTTCAACATTCAAAATGCTGAATTAATAAGCAAATCTGTCATCTAGTAATTAATAAGTTCACAAAAAAATTCAAGAATAAATAAGACCTTAGAAGAATGATCCCTAACTTAAATAGACACATTTATATTAAGATAAATATGCAACAAATATGAACACTTTTTAAAAATGCAAGAGTTGTGCTATAGGAAATAATGAGTTCAATAATTCAAATATGAATTTTGCCCAAAAGAAGTTATACTCACGGTCTCCTCAGAAACAAGATTATGTTTCTCTTGAAGTGTAGTGTTTTGGTCAACGTTGCCTTTACTTCTTATATACAAAACTTTCCATAATGGCCAGGATTACTCAGCCACTGATTACATTTCCATAAATCTTAATATCTGGACATAATCTAAGTATCAGAGGACAAACCTAAAAATCAAATACCACATTGATTTTCACATATTGTTGAGTTAGCACCTTTAACTTCTAAGAACCACAAATATTGGCCAAAGGAGTTATGGCTAAAAATTATTTAGGGAGCATTAAAAATGATTCTTGATAAGCTTAAACATATAGAAAGTGTTGAACCAAAGGTATAAGGCAAAAGATTATGGAGTGAAGCCCAGATAAAGGGATTTAAGATGACAAAGGGCCTCCTCTTGTTCTTTAAAAATACAGTGCATAAACGATTCTGACTGGATACTTAAATGACCACCTGCAAATGAATGTAATCAGCAAGGATTAGTGTGTTATTCTGGTCTTCGGCCAGGGTCTCTAACTCACCAGATAACGATCTAGCTCATATATAAAACCCAGCCACTGCCCTTTAAAAACATATGGGTGGTGTCATTTTCTTCATATAAGATCATTATCTGGAGATTGAACAATGTAACTGTGTTAATAAATGACCCAGAAAATTAAAAAAATGAGTCCTTCAGAAATACAAGTGATCCTTTGCAACCTTCACAGGCCCCTGTAGCTCACAGTGAGAGGGACAGGGAATCCTGCTTGGGCTTTTTAAAATAGTTTGCCGTGTATTAGGAATCACCATTTTTTAAGAAGTCCTTAAACTGCTGGCAGAAAGAGTGAAGGAATAACTGCTGCTGGAAAGCTATAACAGCAACTTCTCGCCAAGAACCCTCATACAGCTGACTGGGTTTGCTTGCTTTGAATAAACTAGGAAAAAGTTAGGGTTTATCAAACGCCACATGTATTTGCATGTTTTTATGTTTCTAATGTCTTGGCTTCACTGAACTCTGGTTGATTGTCATCTACGGTAAGAGATTTTCAAAAGGAGAAGACAGTGAGTGACACAGCCCGTGAGGGCCGGCAGGGATCGGGAAGGTTTTGGCGGCTATCCTAATGTCGTCTGAATTTACCTCACCAGTGCGTGACAAGCAGATTGACCGTGTTTCTCATGTCCTAGTTCGTGTGCATTTGAGCAGGAGAATGCAGGATGCATTCCCTTGGCCCTTTACTGTAGTTGGAAAGGATTTGGGGTCAGAGTGTGGGCATATATGAACACGAGCAGTCTTTTGAAGAGATCCGTGATTCCTGCCGTGACAGTGCAGCCAAATGGCCAAACACTTCTTGATAAGTGTGACCTTAAATTCTGATTGGTTAGGGGTAATCGTGGCAGTCTTTGAAACTAGGAAAGGGGAGTAGGTTTCCGTGTGCTGGGCACATGAAGGGCCATGAGGAAGCATGTGCCTCCTTGCTGCACCAGCCCCGCTACTCTCCCTCAGCCTGCTCACTGTCCTTTCAGCCTTGCAACTGTCTTTCACGTACACACAGTTCTCAGCACAGCCTTCATTTCCCTGACACTGTTTATCATCTCTCAGCCTTGGGCTTGTCTGCGTTCTGTGAGCGTTACAATGGAACCCGAGGGTTATCCTTTTTGTAGGACTTACTGATTGGCAGGCTCTTTGTTAGATCTCTTGTCTTGGCCACAACACACACATGGAAACTCCTTAACTGTGGGGGTTCCACCTTGTTTAATCAACATTCTATCTCCATGGCCTACCCTTTGCTTGGAACAAAGTACATGATCCATAGCTATTGGATGAAAAAATGATTAAAGGAAGAAAAAGAATTGCCAAATCATCTATACACATGCATGAGCATACCAAATACACTTTGTGATAGTAAACTACCCAATGGAGCTTTAAAAATCTAGGGGGACTCCTGGGTGGCTCAGCAGTTTGGCACCTGTCTTCAGCCCAGGGTGATCCTGGAGTCCTGGGATCGAGTCCCACATCGGGCTCCTTGCATGGAACCTGCTTCTCCCTCTGCCTGTGTCTCTGCCTCTTTCTCTCTCTTTCTGTGTGTGTGTGTGTGTCTCATGAATAAATGAATAAAATCTTTTAAAAAATAAATAAATAAAAATCTGATTATTTCAATGCAAATCGAATGTAGAAGAGGATATTAAAATATGCATGAGAAAAATATACATGTATTAATTTATTGCTACATCTTATTTTTTATGCTGATGATAAAAAATTTTACTAATGGTAACAAAAGGCCATTTACAAGCTACTGAGATAAAACACATGAGTTAAGAGTCATACAAATTGTTCTTTTGAAACCATCTTGATTCCACGATCTTGGGATGGTCATTTTCAGAAACCAGTGATGCAATTAATGTTTGAGTCTTTAATTAGGACAAAGGAAAACATGAATCTGGTGTGAAAAGCATTTTTGGATGAGACTATAATGTTGACAGAAGAGGTCAAGGGCAGGAGGAATGGTCGTACACATACAACCGTATGTTGGGTGATTCAAGACAAATCTCATTCACTGGACCTTAGTTGTGTAATAAACTCTATACGATAACTATGTCCACCCAACTACCTGGTAGGTTTGTCACATAAATCTCCTGATTAACTTTTGTTGCTTAGGATCTTTTCCTCAAGATTCAGGATTCACTTCAAAGGTCACCTCCATAGGAATATCTGAACCTTCCTGCAGAGTTAACAGTTTCCTCTCCTCGTTGTTCTAGGTCCTTATTCGCCCTCCCCTGGTGCTTTCCATATTTTAAATATAAGCTGTTTTCCTGTCCAGATGGTGTGTGCTGAGTGAAATGACAGATGGGTAAATGAATAAACACATGAATAGAAATCAAAGGAAATAATATGAAAGCAAATGCTTTGGAAAGCTTAAGGAGTCAGAGGAGCAAATGTAGGGTAGTGTCTTCCATAGGGTTTTGTGTTGGCCTTACTGAAGAAATGTAGGATCCATAAGGTGACATATGGATAGAGTCTGCAGGCGCTGTCCCGTATAGAGTGTGTGACTTGCTCACGCTTGTCTCTGGACAGAGGAAAGTTGTGCGATACCTAAACACACAGCTTTAGGGTCAAACCCCCTGAGTTCAAATTCTTGCACGGTCACTTGTTGCCTCGATAGATTTACATCGGTTTCAGCCTCTCACTTCTCCCATTTATAAAGTCAGGATGACAGTGCCTACTGCTCAGATGGCTTTTATGAATATTAAATAAGATAATTGATACATCACAAAGCGTCAGGCATGGCACAGATACTGAGGAAATGACCCTTTATAATTTTCTTTTTTTTTAAATTTATTTATTTTTTGTTTTTAATTTATTTTTTATTGGTGTTCAATTTACTAACATACAGAATAACCCCCAGTGCCCGTCACCCATTCACTCCCACCCCCCGCCCTCCTCCCCTTCCACCACCCCTAGTTCGTTTCCCAGAGTTAGCAGTCTTTACGTTCTGTCTCCCTTTCTGATATTTCCCACACATTTCTTCCCCCTTCCCTTATATTCCCTTTCACTATTATTTATATTCCCCAAATGAATGAGAACATACACTGTTTGTCCTTCTCCGACTGACTTACTTCACTCAGCATCATACCCTCCAGTTCCATCCACGTTGAAGCAAATGGTGGGTATTTGTCATTTCTAATAGCTGAGTAATATTCCATTGTATACATAAACCACATCTTCTTTATCCATTCATCTTTCGTTGGACACCGAGGCTGAAAAATTTGACCGATTGCTAAAGGCCTCATTCATCACTTATTCTTCTGAGCCCTTATCATATGCTTGAAACTCTCAGGAGCTAGAAATAAAATCTTAAAAGTGGTGAACCAGGATTGTGCTCTCCAGGAGCTTTTATTTGGGGCCATAGGGAGATGACACTGAAATGGATACAAGTCTTAGTAGATTGTAAAAGGGGCTTGAGGAAGTAAGGGACTCCGTGAAAGAGAACACCGTTTAGGAGGGACAGGTCGGGAAGGTTTCTCTGAGGACAGAGCTGGGACCAAGTGACAAGAAGGAACCAGTCTTGTAAAGAGTCTGTGGAAAAGCCTTCTGGGCAGAGGTAAGAGCAAGTCCAAAGACCATGATGTGCAGAAGGACTTGTCATGTTGGAGGGACTCTAAGAGGCTGCCAGTGTGGCAGGGATCTGATGAGCAAGGGTGACAGACAGGGTCCATTCACGTGGCTCACTGAGTCTGTGATGAGGATTTAACTGATTTCACTTGAAGAGTTGAAAGGCATCTAGCAAGGGAGTATCTTAACTTGGTATTGTTTTTACGATCAACTAAGAGGTTGTGTGAAAGAAATTGGGGGAAGAAAGGAGATTAGGATGAGGACAGGAACACCAGTTAGACGCTTCTGCAATGCTCCAGGTGAGAGACGATAGAGTCGTGATCAGAGTAGTAATAGAGAAGGTTAAGAGCTCAAGAAGTACTCTGTGCTTAGAGACTTTGCTCACACATCAGATTTGCCAGAGGTCAGGGTGAAGGTAAAAGAGGAAACATGGGTGATCAGAGGTTCCATCTTGAGAGAAGGTGGTGACAGCTACATAGACATGAAGTGTAAGGAGGGGACCGATGGAGGTTAAAGGTTGAAGGACGCCAAGGCTTTCATTTCTTATACGGTTGACACGTCACGGATGACTACAAGTAGGCAATTGACGTTCAAGAAACACCCGTATTGGAGACACAAATGTGGGCATGATTAGTGTACAGATGGCATCTACAGATGGGACCACGCAGAAGAGCAGCTCTCAGTTTAGGTTCCACAGTGGAATCATCTGGGAAACTCTTAAGTGCAGATGGCCAAACCCCAGCCCCAGTCAACTGAATCAGAAGCCCGAGGCTGCTCACTAAGCCTTGGCATTTAAAAAGAAAAACAACACTTCGTGTTCATTCTGATGCATTTGTGAGACCCGAGAACCACGACCCAGGGAGAGATTGCAGAGGGGAAGAGAAGATGGTCCCAGACTGAGCTCCGAGGCATGGCAATACCTCAAGACTGGAGTCCCCCGCAAAGGAAACAGACACAGGGCAGCCACGTAGGCCTGAAAACAGCCAGGGTCAGGCCCCTCAAGGAGATTGTTGTGAACAAGTATGGCTAGCTGGTTTCAAGGTCACTAAGGGGTCAAATATGGTGAGGGTGGGTATAATGTTCTTATATTTATTTTTCATTGAACCATATATACATACGGTAATTGTATACATCTTAGGTATACATTAGATTATTTCGTGTATATGCACATGCTGCTGTAACCACCATCCAGGTCACAAAATGGGATGTTTCCAAAATTCCATAAGGATCTCTTGTGTTCCTTGGAGGTTCCTATCTCCCTCCCCCTCAGGAAGTAACTGCTTTTTTGACTTATCTAGCTATGGGATATATATATACATACAGTGGTTACAGCAGCATGTGCATGTGTCTAATGTATATTCCTAAATTCCTTATCAGTGGATTCTATAGTGCGTCCTTCATGTTTTGCTTCTTTTGTCCAACATTATTTTTGTGAGCTCCATCCATTGTTACTTCATACACGAGTAGCTTATTCTTTTTCTAATTTTCTAGTTTGCAATTGTACAAATTGACCACGGTTGGTCCATTCTCCTATTGGGAGATAGGAGGTAGATATTTAGGTCTCTAGTTTATCAGCATTTATGAATAAAGCTACTATACATGTCTTTTGATGGACAGGTTTCCATCTTTATGGGGTCCGTTCTTAGGGATGGAATTATAGTGTCATTAAGATACGTGCACCCCCTAAATTAATTAGATCTTGACACAAAGTTTTACAAAGAATTGTGCCAAATGACACCTCCTTCAGCAATAAATGAGTTCCAGTTTTTCTATATTCTCACCAAAACTTAGTACAGTCATTTTCTATATTTTTTAAACATTCTGGTGTGAAATGATATTTCACTGCAGTTTTAATTTTCCTTTCCCTGATTAATAGCAAAAGACATTTTTGTAGTCTTACTGGACATTTCAATCCTCTGGTGATGTTCTTGTTTCGATCTTTTGGTCGAATTATCTCTTTTTATTATTGGTTTGTGAAAATTCTCTCTGTATTTTGGATATGGATCATTTGTTAGATGCATTTTCTCCTCATTTCTCAGGGGTTTGCTTTTCCAGTCTCTGAAAGGCATCTTTTGGTGAAAAGACCATTCATTCTGATGAAATCTAACTTGTCAATTCTTTTATGGTGCTTCTTGTGTCATATATAAAAAATCTTTGCCTACACCAAGGTCACAAAATTCTGTTTTCCTCTAAAAAACTTTATTGGTTTACCTTTTACATTTAGGTTTGTGATCCATGTCGATTCAATTTTAATACTTGGGGAGAGGAAGAGTCGATCCTAACTTTGTTCTGAGCAGATGCCTAATTGACACAGCTGCCTTCCCACTGAATCACAGCACCACCCGTATCATTAATCAAATGTGGGCCTGCTTCAGGACTCTACTCGATTCCATCCTAACAAGTGGCCATAATCTTCCTTCATCTTCTGAGGGGTTTTCCTTTTATTTGTTGCCACAAGATGGTGGAAGTGAGGGAAGTGTGTGGCTTGTGATTCCTTCACACTTTCACTGCATATTAGTTGGATCAGAAAGTCTGAGAGCTTCCACTCGACTCTGACATCTAACTGGAATGAATACAATAGAATAGGACATGATTTGCTCCGGAGGCATCCATCCTCTCCAGGATATTTCAAATTCTTTCACCGCAGAGACTATGATTCTTGGTTTCCTCCCACATTCGCTGCCAACATTCACTGTTCTTATCCCTGATCTTTCCAGCTCAGAAGGGCTTTCAACATAGTATCTGAAGACTTGCACACATGTTGTAGCTCAGCTTTGAATCCAGTATTAAGTCAGAGGAGACTGATCTGTTTTGAGCTGGTTGACATGTATGAAACCAGTCGGGGGAGCTCCCAATTTGAGTCCAAAGTGCAAGCTCAATGGTATCACCTTTTTGCTTGAAAACGTGCAATGGCTCCCACTGTCCCAAGAATGGAGTTCAGACGGAAAAGAATGTATTTCATCAATGGAATAGGCATTTTTGGAGAACTCTTTTGTTCTGGAGTAGAGTGTTCCTAAAGTTCCCAGCCCCAATTGATGTCTCTTTTTCTTACGATTTTCTGTTGTACTTTGATGACAGTGAAGTTCACTTTAGCCCATATGTCTCCCCTGTTTTGTATTGCTTCTTAATGACTTCAGAGCATGCTCTATTAATTCAAGAAGATGAACTTCGTTAGAACACATATTTATATCACTATAGAATATGGTGAAGGGCTTTTCACTCAGCAGGTGCTTAGTATGTTAGATATTAAATGAATTAGCTTATTTCCCGCATCATTTCACAAATATATGAAGCAGCTCTTGGTTCTTAGGAAATGAATTTATTTGACTGCCCTCATAAAATCCCAAAGTTTTATTATCACTTGGGGGTGATAACATTGTCTTTACAACTCCTCTTAGAAAACTAGAAGTTTTCTCTTAGAAACCTCATTATGCTGAATAGTTGGCACTGACATTATAAGAGACAGATATTCATAACCTGGGGCCCATGTAAATATGTGCATTTCTAAGGTGAGTTGTGCCATGACTTCCATTAAATTCTCAAATTTGTCCTTCACCTATAGGAAGGTTAAGAATCATTAAGACTAGGTCATGGCTAACAATCTTTCATATGACAATTGCAAAATGCTCAATAAAGGCACATTCAATAAGACTTAATGGCAATGAAAAGCAAAATATTTACAATGACAGAAGGATTCCCTCCAGGTTGAAAAAAAAACATGATACAAAATGTTATTCAGTGTGTATTATGAATTCAATGTCAACATTGAAAAAAGTAATATCAGTGATAGATACGGTCCTGATTATTTCTGTAACTATTTTGTAGAACTAAAATATTACAGCCAAACTTAGAAATACCATGAAAGAATATGGAAAATAAATGTTAGCATTAAGGAAAAACAATTCCATGGTCAATTAAAAAAATCCCAGAATTTTGCATCTGGTAAGATTTTTTTTATATGGTGTCAATAATTTTGTAAATCTCATAGCTAATATCCTGAAGTACTCCATGGCCCCAGATCAAATCCAACTGATTGTAGGAGGTAGAGACAGAGGTGAATGAGGTTAGGGACTTGACACAGGACGTTGCTGACATCCTTCGGATCAGATGGAGGCCTTTCCCCATCCATGTCAGTCAGTACTGTCAGTCACATGGTACTGCGAAGAAGTCAGCTAAAAGAACACAAGGAATTTTCACAATCTCTCTTAGAAGTAAAACTGGGTCTTCGTAAAACTATGTTTTACTAAAAGAGAATGTGTATTTTCTTGATATTATTTTTGTTATTAGTAAAAGTGAATTGGTGATAAAATGTATAGCTTCTAGAAAAAAAGGCCACTTGTGCGTTAGCCAATGTAAAGTTCCATACCAGGGTAGCCCCACTATACCTGGCAAGCTTTGGTGCCCTTCTACACACAGACAGAGATTAGGGGAGAGACAATATTTTTATTCCTAATCCTTAAAGCAACAGAGAAATATTTGGTTATAAATCAAACCGGATCTGCTCTGTTGGCTCTCACAAAAAAACCATAAAAAACAAAGAGAGGTGTGTTTTAGACTTTCTAGATAAAGACCAGTCTTGGGTTCATAGCTATTTTCCTATTCTGGCCAATTGGTCTTGAATTGATCCTTTAGGTCTAGAGATATGGGTGTTGATCTACTCTCAGGTTCAACAAGTCCCTGCCCTAAACCTGCTGAGGTTTGCCCCTGCCCTCCTCCCGTGCTGCCACCACTTGGGTTAGACGAGTTTAGAAGAGTCCTTATCAACACGATGGAGGCAAGTGGAGTCAGTCAGGGGAGGAAAATGAGGAGGCATTGGCCGAGAGAGGTATTGGGATAGAATTATGGAGAGCTACTCTTGGATATTTTAACTAAGAAGTTACAAGCAGAATCTGCTGCCTTAATCAGCATCTTCATAGAGGACAGAAGGGTGAGAACAAAGTTTTCCTTGGCTGTGTTATAAGATGCTCAGGGCAGGTTGAAGAGATTAAAAAATATTAAGACTCCCTTAGCTTCAAAAAACACTTTGTATGTTGTATATACAACCTTTAGAGCCAACCTGGGAGACAGTCAGTAGGTATCGCCTCTGATTTACAGGGGAGAAACCTGCTCAGGGAAGTTCATTGAGTTAGAGTGCACAGTTAGTGACCGGAGAAGCTGGGAGCAGGGATTCAGGCTATAGGCGTAGTTCACCTTCCAGGTGACCGTGGGGGCTCTCTGGGCACCTATGGAAAGTCACTGCATTCACTTACCATAGTGGCCATGACGAAGTACCACAGGCTGCGTGTCTTAAACAATAGAAATAGAAGTTTGACATCGAGGTGTCAGCAGGGTTGGTTTCTTCTGAGCCCTCTCTCCTTGGCTCTCAGAAGGCCACCATCTCCTTGTGTCTTTACATCATGTTCCCTCCGTCCCTGTCTGCGTCCAAACTTCCTCTTCTTATAAGAACACCAGTCATACTGGACTAGGGCCCCTGTAAAGCCTGCAGGTGTAAGTAGTTCACTTGCCAGTCAACAACTTTTGAGGAAGTTTCCAAGGCAAAGCAAATGAAAGGCCAATCTCCAAACTTGGCTTATAAGCTGCCTTCTTATTATCACTTAATGAGTCTTCTCAGTATTAGAAGGGCTGGCTCAGATACCCACAATCATGGGAGCCACATGGGGTGCCTGGCATTGGAGGAAGTTAGGACTCAAGAGCCTGTGGATCTTGGATTAGTAGGCTAACAGCTTGATTGGAAATTTCGTGCCTTGGAGGAAATCAGAAGATTGGAATCTCCACCTATCTCGGCTCCATGGAGGGAGAAACCAAGGGCTGTCACGTGCACTGGAGCACTCAGCAGGTTAGCCGGCAGAATTTGAAAGACTAGGAAAATTCATTTTCTGAAATATTCTGCTGGGAACAATGGAATGCTGAATAAGCAACTTCAGAGCACACACCTAGTGAGATATTTATTAATTCCTTTGTTGTCAAACAGTCCTAGTTTTGTTTCTTGAGAACACCCAAATATAGAGTTTGATATTTAACATATAATGCCTTCAGCTATGTATTCTAACATTTTGTGATCACCAGAAATTGTCCAATATTTTTTAAAAAGTAAAGTAAAACAAATCATTCTTTTAAAATTCAAGAATTACATTTTTTTCTTAGGAAAGTGTCACAAAGAAATGACACTAAAGGACTCAAACAGAAAATTGAGAAATTATTGTCCACATAGAGAGAATCTCAACTTTCTGTTCTATATTTACTAAAAAGAATAAAAGTCCACTAAAATTTAGATGCCCTCTGGGGACATTAGGAAAATCCACACTTACCTTGCATGTAGGACAATGTACTTAAGAATAGGGAAGTCCAGTCACATCAAATTCAATTATAGAAATAATTATACTTACAGGAATGGATGCTATTTAAACAAAACTCAAGCTAATAAAATGCATTTCCTATAAACTTATTTTATAGTATAAAATATATATTATTTGATAAAATAAAATCAATGGTCAGGTAAAGGTAAACTGATTATGTTAACATATCATATAGTCCCATCAGTCGAATTTTGCCTCTATAAAATGCCTGACATACCAATATCTTGAAATCTCTGTGAGATATTATACCTGCAAAGTTTTTAAAGTTAATAGTTAATTCTTGTTTGCTTTATTTGTCTAGAAGTTAAGAATTAAAAAAATTTATTTCTAAGTATGTCTGATTTTTAGATGTAGATGTGAATACTTAATAGATATAGGTGTGAATACTTAACTGTGAAAAGCAGAGTGTTTTCCTCCTGAGATATGGAACAAAGCAAGGATGCCTCCTTTCACCACCTGTATCAGCATCATCCTGGAAATCCTTGCTACTGCAATATAGAAAGCCACCCCCCCCCCAAAAAAAAATTTAAAGATCCTAAGATTGAAAAGGAAGCTGCAATACTGCCTCTACTTGCAGATAACTGTCATCGTTAAAATCCCAAAGAACCCACCCCAAAAAGCTATTAGAAATAGTATGTGGGTTTAATAAGGTCATAGGATGCAAAGATATAAAGTATGTTTTTATATGTTAGCAAAAACAAATGGAAGTATTTAAAATACATTTATAACACTAGAAAACAGGAAATCCTTAACTATAAGTTTTAAAAATAGGTGCAATATGCTAGAAACTATAAACAAAAGAAAGAAATGAAAAAATACCTAAATCATTGGAGAAATAAATCATATTCAAAAATAAATATTTTGTGTTCACTGTATTGGATATAATTATCTTAAATTTAATCTACAGATTCAACACAGTCTTATTGACAAAATAACTCTAAAATTTATACAAAAAAGTAAATGAACTAGGAAAGACAATTTTTTTTTTGATTTGTCTCTCAAGATCATCATCACTTTTCTTTAAAAAAAAAAAATTTTTTTTATTGGAGTTCAGTGTGGGCAGGGGTTTGGGGTGACTGGGTGATGGGCACTGAGGGGGGCACTTGGCAGGATGAGCCCTGGGTGTTATGCTAAATGTTGGCAAATTGAGACAATTTTTAAAAAGAACAAGTTCAACATTTACATGACATGATTTCAAAACATCAGTTAGAGTAATCAAGGCATTTTGGAATTGGTATAATGATACACAAATTGATCAATAGAACAGGATGGAGAGTCCAGAAATAATTTCATACCTCTATGAAGAATTGATTTTTTTCAGGCTTGCAAAGACATTTCAGAGAAAAAGACAGTTGGTTCAACAAATGTTGTTGAAATAAAGTCATTTATGTATGAAACTGAATCTTAATAGGTGACATGATACACAAATATCAGCTCAAAATGGATCATAGATTTTTTTTGGATCATAGATTTAAATGTAGAACCTAAACTATAAAAATTTTAAAAGAAAATATTGTTTAAAAATGTGATTTTGGATTAGGCTAACATTTTTCAAATACAAATACCAAGAGGTGATCCATAAAAAGAAAAATTGATAAATTGATTTCGTCAAAATTTAAAATTGCTCTTCAAGAGACACTTAAGAAGCTATGATTCATAGTCTGGAAAAAATGTTTGCAAATCATATTTGATCAAGGACCTGGATCTAGGATCTATAAAGAACACTTAAAATGCAATAAAAGGAAAACAATCCAATTTTTTAAAGTAGGAAAAGATTTGAATAGGTAGTTTAACAAGAAGACATATATATTATATATATGGCAAGTATGCACAGGGACAGAAGTTCCAAATCACTTGCCATAGGAATATAAATTGAAGCCACAATGAGACACTACTACCTACATATTACAATGGCTAGAATTAAAAAGGACCCACCATACCAAATTTGGGCATAGACGTAGAGGAACTGGTACTCCCATATACTGCCTATGGGAACATAAACCATTTTGGAGACCAGCCTCAGAGTTTCTTAAATATTTCAATATGTCCCTCCCATATACCCTGACCATTCTGTTCCTAGATATACACTCAAGATAAATAAAAACATATTTCCATACAAAAGCATGTATAAAAATGTTCATTCTGGCTTTATCTACAATTGTCGAAAACTTGAAACAACCCAGATGTCTTTCACAGGAGACTGTAGTAACAAGCTGGTATATCCACACGCAGGAATATTGCTTAACAATCAAAAGGAATGAGCTATTGGGTTGCCCCGGGGGCTCAGTGGTTGAGCGGCTGCCTTGGGCTCAGGGCGTGACCCCAAGTCCTGCATCAGGCTCCCCACAGGGAGCCTGCTTCTCCCTCCACCTGGGTCTCTACCTCTCTCTGTGTCTCTCTCATGAGTAAATAAATAAATAAAATTTTTTTTTAAAAAAAGGAATGAGCTATCAATTGAAGGTACAACATGAATGAGTCTCAAAATGATTATAACCAAGTGAAAGAAGCCAGAAAAAATGGTTACATATTCTGTGAATCTATTTACATAAAATTCTACAAAAAGCACTCTAATCGATAGGGATAGTAGCAGATAGACAGTGGGAAGGGAAAGAGGTAAGGAGGTGGGGGAAGGGTTTACAAGTGGATACAGGGAAAATGTTGATGGAGGGAGGGTTTCATGGGTGTATACACACTTTAAAACTTCCAAATTGTATATTTTACATGCTGTTTCTTGTGTGCCCATTATACCTCAACAAAGATTAAAATAATGATAAAATGAAATTTCTAGAACTCAGAAAGTGAAATAAAGGAGAGAAATTAAGGATTATTACGTGTATTTCTTGCCTAGGTTAGGATGAGGCTGATGGTACCAACTTAAAAGTGTGTTAGGAAAGTCGATAGGTGGGTGAGGGGATGGGATATTGGGTGACGGGCATTAAGGAGGGCATGTGATGTGCTGAGAACCAGGTGTTAGATACGCAACTGATGAATTATTTGACACGACAACAGAAACTAAGTATGTAAGTATATGTTGGCTAATTGAATTTTAAAAAAGGAAAATGGATGGTTAAGCAGATTGTAAAAATCTTTTATTGGTACCTGTATAAATAGAGAACTACAATTTAAAATTCCTGAATTGGTAGATAAAAAAAAAACAAGTAAACAGGAAAATTTCTTAATCTAACAGACTCCAATAAAAAAGAAAAATGTAATGAAGTGTGTGAGTGTGCGCATGTGCGTGAATTTTCTGTAAGTCTTGCTTCGCATCTTGATTGAAGAGCTACGCAGGTGACTCCCGGTATGTCTTAATTTAGTTTATACTCGTTATTCCAAGTCCTCGCTTACATCGAAACAACTGTATAAATGTTTAAATAAATCAAATTTGCCCTCCTTCTACCCC
Organism: Canis lupus baileyi; assembly: GCF_048164855.1. Lineage (NCBI taxonomy): Eukaryota > Metazoa > Chordata > Mammalia > Carnivora > Canidae > Canis > Canis lupus. Next base: position 39,404,966 of record NC_132864.1, read on the forward strand.
TCGACCACAGCCTTAGACCATATTTGTGTGCCGCTGTCTGAACAGCAGATTATTTCATGATACCTACAAAGGATTGTAACACAAGGAAATCTTCACTTTGGGGGACAAGGTTCACTCATTCCCTTTTCTGCACGTATTCGTATATGTTGCTCATTCCTTTTAATGCTAACTATCCGCCTACACATAGGGGAAAAAATAGAATCAAATCCAAGGAGAAGGAAATGTTGGGAATTGGGACAGGCGGATAGAGGAGGGAGCGATCATTTGGCATCGATGGCAAGGCTAGGGTGGGCAGGTAGCCGGCGGCCGGACAGGTGTCCACGCCAGCGAGCGGCCGGGCTGTGGGGCACTGGGCGGACTCCGACCTTCCTGAGGGAAGGAAGACGGCGGGTGGCAAGCCTGCCTTCTCCTCCGAGTGCAAGTGAACGCATAAGCCTGGCGGGCCCTTGAACCCCAGGGCTGTTCGCCGGCTACCCCAATCCTGCCAGGCCCGCCGCGTGACCCTGATCTAGGCCGCAGCCCGCCCGGCTGGCTTCCAGCCCCAGGGGAGGTGACAGACCGCAGGCACGGGCACCACTGGGGCCTGGGGCGTGCACGGGGGGAGTCTGGACCCTCGGGCAACTCGGTGGGGGATGGAGAAGGCCTGGAGGCAAGACTGGCGTCATGTGTCCCTCCTAATTCCTCTTTCCTGTTGGCTGCCTCTCTGCCTCCGAGGAGGGCCGAGCATCCCAGATGAGCCCCTGGGTGTCCCGAGAGGTCGTGGGAGTGTCGTCCTGCTGCAGGTGACACCATCGCCATGACACACGCAGGCTGAAGCCGGCTGGCCTGGTCATTGGTTGCTCAGGGAGCGGCGGGCCGGCCCACCGCAGAGGCTGCTGCCGTGACCACCTGGGGAGCCTGGGCTCCGACTCCAGTGTCGCATGGAGACAAGGAACGGCCAACACGGGGACGACCTCCTGAGCGGAATTGCCGTCCTCCCTTCTCCAACTGCGCTGCAGGCGGATGGTCGTCGGGGCCCTGAAAAGCACCGGTACTTGCAAGGGGTCGAGACCATCTTTCCCACCGGAAAAGGGCCATGGTTCCTTGGGCTGCGCCCAGCTGCCTCTTCAGGCCGCCCGGACAGTCCTTGCAAATTAAGCGTCCTTCGTTCGTCTCACGAGACTCATGAATTCTGCATGACTTTTATGATGTGTCCCAGAGTTGCAACGACAGACAGCAAAGTCAGGCGTTTTCAGCGGAGAATTGTAAATAATCCGTTGCCTGATTGTTTGACGCCCGTGGAAGGAAATAGGATTTGCACAAGACCTAATGCAATATACTTAGTTCATGAAATGGCCAGAGACGTCCCCTATGCTTGTGTTGAGAACTCACTGTTCCTTTTTGGAAGACTATTTTATTTTATTTTATTTTATTTTATTTTACTTACTGAGCACGTGTGGGCAGGGGTGGGGGGGCAAAGGGCGAGGGCGAGCGACTCGCAAGCAGACTCCAGGACGAGCATGGGCCTCCCGTCAGGGCCCCATCCCAGGACCTGTGGTCATGACCTGAGCAGGAACCAAGGGTCGGGGCCCGACCATCTGAGCCCCCGAGGCCCTGAGATCTCAGACTTAAATGGACAAGAAATCCTCTCTGCTCCGTTGCTCGGAGGGGAAGAAGCAGTGTCGGGGAGCCCGGAGATACTTCGGAGCTGGCCGGCCCGCGATCGGAGGTTACAGAGCCTGGACAGGTCTGCACCGTCCGCCCCGAGAATCCCTAACCATCAGCACAGAGGGGTGCACGCTGCCCTCAACCTGCAAAAAGACATTAGCGTCTCCGATTGCGTGAGAAACTGGAGTAGGACCAGTGACAGGAGAGAAGACACGACCTCGGGAGCGTCTGTGCCCAGGCCTGCGGGTTTTGAGGTTAGCTTTGCGCTCCGGCTCCGGCCTCCCTGAGAACCGGCCTCGCAGCTGCACGGTCGGCCAGAGTGTCAAAGGTAATATTTGTCCTCTGGCTTTGTCGCTGCGTCACATTCTCACCCCGAAGCCCCTTATCTCGGTCCTGGCGCGGACCGTCCCCTGTCCTGCCCTCCGCCGTGGCCTTTCAAGGAGTGTGGGGCCGGGCAAACACCCGTCCCTTCCCTTCCCCGCTGCACCCAAGTGCGTGGCCGCGGAGTCTCGGCTCTGAGCCGAAGCCCCGACTGGGCGGGTGACAACGGGCTCTGAGCTGGGCCCTGAGCACTCCGAATGCCCAGTGTGCTCGCTGCTGGGCCCAGCTCACCCCGAGGCCGAGGGGCCCTGGCACCTGCCGGCCAGGTCGCTGCCTCAATGGGCCTGACCCGGAACATTTCATTGGAAGTTATCACTGGCCCCGCAGCCTCACCGTGTCCCCCCGCAGCCCCTGTACTGTGGGCTTCCTCGCCTGTCCCTGTCCCTCGCCGTGAGCCCAGCATCCCTCGGAACAGGCCACCTGCCCCGCCACCTCCCCGGGCACAGCAGAGCCCCTGGCCCACCAGCAGCGCTCAGGACGTCACTGTCGCAGGAGTTCCCCATAGGCCGGGAGGAGCTGGCAGTGTCTCTGCTGTCCCACCTGCAGCTCTTTCCCTTGTACCTGGGTGGGGGTTGCATCCTCACCGGCTCACCTCCACCACTTTGCTCTCAGGACCGCCTTCCCTCCTCTTGAGTTTCTCCGTGACCTGGCGGCCCGGCCCGCAGGCGCTCCCCTCTCTGACCCCATGGGCCTGGCAGCCACAGGACACAGTCTAGTGGCCGGGACGGGCCAGCACCCATGACCCCACCCCCTGCCCAGGCCCCTGCGGCCTGGGACCCCTCCCCTGGGTCCATGGAGACTGAGGCGGTGCCCCCTGGACAGTCCTGCAGGGCCTGAGCGCAGGGGGCTCCAAGGTGCCCTCCCACCAAGCACTTTCACCCAGAAAATCAGCAAACCCTCCAAATCAGGGTGTTTGCTTTCCCTCCCAGAGGGACAGATGTGAAATCTCGTCTGGCACCACTATTCGGAGCTGGATGCGGGACTCGATCCCAGGACCCTGGGTCACGCCCTGGGCCTCAGGTGGTGCTAAACCGCTCAGCCCCCCGGGCATCCCAGAGTTGGGCTATTCTCATGGGTGTGTGGTGGTATCTCACGGCTGTTTTAAATCGCATTTCCCCGATGACCCATGATGTGGAGCATCTTCTCATCTGCTTATTGGCCACCTGTGTATCATCGTGGGGAGGTGTCTGTTTAGATCTTTGGCCTGGTTTTACGATCAGATTGTCTTCTTATTGTTGAGTTGGAAGAGTTCTTTGTATATTTTGGATAAGACTCCTTTGTCGGGTGTGTCACTTGCAAATATTTTCTCTGAGTCTGTTCCTGTCTTCTCATTTTCTTGACATGGTCTTTCACAGAGCGGAATTTCTTAATTTTATTGGAGTGGAGCTTCATTATTTCCTTTAAGGATCATGCCTTTGGTGTTGTATCTCAAGACTCATCTACATACCCAAGGTCATCAAAACTTCCTCTGTGATAGTTTTTAGGAGTTTTATAGCTTTCCATTTCACATTCAGGTAGGACCTACTTTGATTTAATTTTTGCATCTAGATTTACAATGTTTGTGTCTAGATTTACTTGTGTGTGTGGATGTTTGGGCTCACACCGTTGGTTGAAATGAATCTTTGCTCCGCTGCATTACCTTTGTCCCCTTGTCAAAGATCATTTGACTACATTAAGTCTGTTCTTGGGCTCTACATTTTGTTCCATTGATTTATTTATCTCTCCCTTCTCCGATGCCACACTGTCTTGATTATTGTGGCTTTATTGGAGGTACAGCAAGTGGAGGTTGGGTAATGTTGGCCCTCCCACTTCCTTCTTCTCCTTCAATTTTCTATTGGCTCTTTCGCCTCTCCATATAATAAAACTTTAAAATCAGGTTTTCAATGCCTGCAAAACAAGTTGCCGTGATTTTGACTGGGATGCATGAAAGCTACAGATCAAGTTGGGAAGAACTGACATTTTGACAACATTGAGTCCTCCTATCCATGAACATGTGATATCTCTCCATTAATTTGGTTCTTTGATTTCACTCATCAAATGTTCTATAGCCTAAGATAGATCTTGTACTGATTTCGTTACACTTATACCTAAATATTTTATTTTCGGGTGCCATTTAAATTATATTATGCCTTTAATTTCAAATCCCAGTAGTTGATTGCTGCCGAAGAGGGAATAGATTGGCTTTTGTGCATTAACGTTGTATCTTACAACCTTGTTATAATTATTTATTACTTCTGGGGTCTTTTTAATTCTTTCATATTTTCTACATAGATGGTTATGTCATCTGCAAACAAACATAGTTTATTTTTTCCTTCCCAGTATGCATACCTTTTATTTTTCTGGCTGGTATAATTACATTAGATAGGATGATAATTTGCTTTTTTACACCTGTAAACTGCTTTCACCTTGGGAAGCCATCACTGAATGCTATGTTCTCTTAACTGATTTCCCTGCTTTCACTTGTGCCTCGTCCAGTCCATTCTAATGAAACAGCCAGAATGACCCTTTTTAAGACATTTTTAGTCATACTGGGCCCGTCCCAGCTACAACGACTACAATGGCTCCTCATTCCACTCTATGTAAGACTTACATTCTAACAATGGCTTGTAAGACCCTGCACCATCTGACTTACCTCCTCCTGTCACCTTGATCTTCACACTCTATTATCTTCTCCTTGTTCATCCCATAGGAGACATGCTAGGAAATTTCCAGCCTTAGTCCTTTCCAAGGCAGTCCTGTGTTATCTCTCTGGGAGTTTAGGAGTGGAGCATAAGAGATGGGTAGTTTTACAAGTAAACACAGGCTGCAAGTCAGCAGGGGATTAGGGAAATTTAACGCTTATTTTTAAAATAAGTGATTCTTATGTAGGTCTCTGGGTGGCATAGATGAGATGGTTGACATGTATAAAATACATTTACTTCAGGGTGATTTTGTGGGAACTACTCATACCATTTGATGGAAGGAAATGGCATTGTCTACAAAAAAATGATTGAAGATGCAAAAGGGAGATGATAAAATAAATAGAACAAGATCCTAGAAGAGAAAGAAAAAAGAGAAAGAATACGGGTACAGGTCTTAGAATCAAGAGGGACAGAGACTATAATTACTCAGAGAAAGGAGAGGAGGGAGGAAAGAAAGGATGGAAAAATGAAGGGATCCTACATTTTTGAAGAAGAGGATTAAAAAGTTTTCCAACTCTCAACATTCCCTACGTTCTCAGTGAGGCAGCCCAGCACCAGGGCCATATGCTCAACCAACAGAGATCTTAAATAAATGTTTGAATGTAAGAGAAAATAAATATCTATGGGAAAGATAGTGGAGGAGTAAATGTATGAGAAAAACTAAACCAAATATAAAACAACCCCTATCAGAGCAGAATGCAAACACAAAGCTCTAATGGAGAAAGTTATAACAAGCGTAGAAGAGGAAAACAATGTGCATTTGTTATGCCTGCACATGTGTCGATATAGCTTCTTAGCACATGAGCAAATAGTCAATATTTCTTAAGATAGTAATGTGATTTCCTGGGCTGCCTGGCTGGCTCACTCCATAGAACCTTTGACTCTTGATCTTGGGGTTATGAGTTCAAACCCCATGTTGGGTGTGGAGGTTACTTAAAAATAAAATTAAAAAAATAGTATTTCCTTAGTTATTATTGACCATCCTTTATTAATAGGAGTTTTGTATAAGAAGATTATCATGTTTAAGTTCCTAAAAATTCTTTTGGCCACCATTTTCTTAAAACGAGCATTAAGGGTTCTTTATCTCTAATATTTCCCGCATCACCCCACCAATTAGTTAGCTACATTCCTATTGTAACCACTCATCCCTTAAGAATCACTTAACTGATTTTTTTCCATGATTATAATTAAGGTCCTTATTTTTTATTTTTATGTTTTAAGATTTTATGTATTTATTCATGAGAGAGACAGAGAGAGAGGCAGAGACACAGGCAGAGGAAGAAACAGGCTCCCTGTGGAGAGCCTGATGCAGGACTTGATCCCAGGACCTCGGGGTCACGCTCTGGGCCAAAGGCAGACACTCAACCACTGACCCACCCGGCTGCCCCAAAGGCCTTTATTTTTTAAGTTTTTTCTTATCTCCATGGTTGGTATCTAACACAAACAGTGAAAGGTACACATCACAAGTGCACAAATCAATGAGTTGTCACACATGAACGCAGCTGTGTAACCACCAGCCAGATCAATAAATACAACACTACTGACCCCCCAAAAAAGCTGGCCCCAAGCCTTGTCCCATTTGCTCCCAGCTTACTCTCCAAAACCTTCTCTAACTATCTCAATTCTATCACTACAGATTCTTTTTTGAAGTCTATATTAATTAAACCAGACATTCTTGTGTGCGGCCTCACTGAAGATTAGACGTCTGAGACTCCGCTGCGTTATTGTGGGTAGCAACGCTTCGTTCGTCTTCATCCCTGCATATCGTATTGTATAAATGCAACATTTCATTCACACTTTCTGTTACTGTTGATGGGTATTTGTTGTTTTTTTTTTTTTTCCCAGTCTTTGCTATTAAGGATAATGCTGTCGTTTGCCTTCGGTTCTGTTGGATAGGTCCTTAGGTACGGAGCTACAGGGTATGTGGATAGTCAACATCAGCGGTCAATGCCAAGGTTTTGCACACTGGCTCTAGCAGTTTATAGTCTTACCAACAACGTATGAACAACTTCCAGTTGTTCCACATCCTTGACCAGCACTTGGCATTTCCTGGCTTTTAAATTATAGTGCTTCTGTAATTTCATTATAGTTTTTATTTTGCATCTTTTCAAAGCTTTCAAAATGCGGAACATGTTTTGAAATGTTTAATGGCATTTTAGACCTTCTTTTTTTTTTTAATTGGAGTTCAATTTGCCAACATTTAGCATAACACCCGGTGCTCATCTCGCCAAGTGCCCCCCTCAGTGCCCGTCACCCAGTCACCCCAACCCCCCGCCCACCTCCCTTTCCACTACCCCTTGTTCATTTCCCAGAGTTAGGAGTCTCTCATGTTCTGTCTCCCTCACTGATATTTTCACTCATTTTCTCTCCTTTCCCTTTATTCCCTTTCACTAATTTTTATATTCCCCAAATGAATGAGACCATATAACGTTTGCCCTTTTCCGATTGACTTACTTCACTCAGCATAATACCCTCCAGGTCCATCCACATTGAAGCAAATGGTAGGTATTTGTCATTTCTAATAGCTGAGTAATTAGATTTTCTTTTTTATGAAAGTCTGTTCAAGTCTCTGGCCTCTTTTACTATTGGATTATCTGTCATTTCTTTTTTTTTTTTTTGATGTGTGTTAGAAGTCCCCAAGGCAATGCTTAGGCTCAGTGTTTCACTAGGAGGATTCACAGGCCTCAGAAAAAGTTATATTATCCATACAGGGAAGGGTTACAGATTAATATCAGCCAAGGTAAAGGCTGAATGAGGGTGAAGTTGAGGAAAAGCCAGGTACAAGCTTCCAGATGTCTTCTCCCAGTGGAGCTCTATGGAAGCTAGATTTAATTCTCCCGGAAATAATGTGTGAAAATGCGTAGGCACGTGGGGCTTGCATGATTGACCTTAGCTACTCAGACTCCAGCCCCCGGAGAAAAACCGGCATCACTATAAATCATGTTGTTTGCACAAACTATCTGATCAAACTCATACCACATGGCTGAGGCCTCAGGTCTACAAAAATAGTCTCATTAGGTAGATTTTTCCAAAGGCTCAGGGTTTGGCTAATCCTGAAGACAAGCCTTGCTTGGGAATGTGCAATTTGAGCTACACAGGCCTGCTAGGTTAATCTTTGCCTGTACAGATTTGTAGAAATTGTTTATGTATTATAGGTTGGAGCCCACTTAGCTTACATGTGCTACAATCTTTATCTCCTACTACAGGGTGGGCTTTTTATTATCTTAACTGTTTTGATAAGCGGAAGTTCTTAACTCTTTTTTTTTTTTTTGAGAAAGCACAAGCAGGGCAGGAGCAGAGGAAGAAGGAAATAAAATTTTAAGCAGGCTCCATGCTCAGTGCAGAGCCTGATGTGGGCTCAGTCTCACTACCCTGAGAGCATGACCTGAGCCAAAATCAAGAGTCAGACACTTACCTGACTGAACACCCCCCCCGGCCAGGAGTCCCCAGAAGTTCATACTTTTGTTCCATTGATTAAAATCTGAGCTAATTATTGTGGCTCTAGAATAAGAAAATTGACATTTTACAATATGAACGTCCCCAATCATTGCACATGGTATATCTATCCATTAACTCATGCTGTCCATAATTGATCTTTCAACAGTGAGAGACATTAGAAAAATAGTTTTCTCTGTATAGAGGTCTTATACAGCTTCTATTACATTTTTCCAAGCTATTTGATGGTTTTGTAAACAGAATACTTTCCAAAAATATACTTTATGTTTATTCTGGTTGGAAAAATGAACTGGAGACAAAAGCATTTTTTAATAGTTTACTTGCAATTCATGTAAGAAATCAGAAATCAGAAGAACCAGCTTACCAAATTAAAAAAGCCCAGTAGGTGTCTAAAAAAATAGCAAGGTCCTCATTAGACTGTTTATGATGGGAAAATAGCTGCTTTTTCACATAATTACTACTTCCACAGAGATCGTAGTATTTTTCCAGATATCAGCATTGCAGAAATTATGGAGAAAGACATCTTTCATGAGAGTCCTTTTTGTCCTGGGTCAGTGATTCTTGCCTGGCTTGGAGTTAGGCAGTCTACCTCCACAAAGTAGTCAGCTTCTGCATGGAAAATGTGCTATATTCCTGATTCCAGGTCTTGGGACGGCCGGACAAGTGTCCGTTTGTAATGATAATGTTCACTGGCTGATGAAAGACCAGAACTGTTCATCAATTTCCCGTAGAATCAATGTTTAGGAGTCATTTGTGCAGCCCTTTCCTAAGGTTCTTTTTCACATTTCTTCCAGAAACAGTGATCCCCAGATGATCAGATCCTTGAGCCAAATTTCTTCATCTTTGCAACAACAGGAACATAGTTTTAGCCACATACAAATCGGTCTCTGAACCAGAGCTAGACTGGACCAAGAATCAGACATAATCTGGAACCAAATTAGAGTTAAGGGGTAGAAAATAGCTAAGAGAAGGCTTGTCTCTATGTGGGGAGCCAACTGAAGGCTCGCTTGGCCTATTGCCACTTTCACCTCTAGGAGCTGAGTCTCTCTGGACATGGATGGATGGATCACTCGGAGAAAAATGAGAGTAGACAAGAAAACTAGGGGTTTTCTTTCAAAAAGAGTGGCATAATTCATTTTTTTTTTAATCCCGGGGTACAAAGCCATTTTTTTTTCTTTTCAGCACCAGATGTACTGTGTATGTTTATGGACAACGGTGACGGGGCAAAGTGTCAGTCTTGCTTCCATATATACGGTGCATATAATAAATATAGTATTTTTTGAACTAACCTTAAGGCAAAGCAACTTTGCTAAGCTCACAGATTAATTCTAAGGACTTCTATGTAAAGCCCTTTCATTTTTCTATGTATTCCATCGTGTTAACTGAGAATCCTGAGCTTCGCTTGTCATTTGACCAACCTTCATACCTTGGTTTCCTACGCTTGCCATATTGTCCTAGCTACGATCTAAGCTGCCGTGTCAACACGAATACGTGATGGGACACAATTGTCCATCCCCGTTTCAGCAGGAAAGCTTTTGATTCCTCATCAATAACTCTGATGTTTGCTGCAGATTTTGTTCTAATTACTCTTTGTCGGATTAATGAAACTTCATTATTACTTCAAGAGTTATTATCATAAAGACTTAAAATTTTGCTAAATACTTCTTCCCATTTATTAAAATGATCATATGGTGCCCTCCCTTCCCTCTTATACTCTTCACACAGTGATTTTCGTAGACTGGTTGTCAATATTCAGGTGCTCCTGTTTTCCTTCCTCTCGAGTGAATACCTAAGAGTGGAACTGCTGGGTTACATGTCAAATATATTTTTACTTTTATAAGAAATCACCAGGCTGCTTTGCAAAGTACGAAAGTTCTACTTATCCTGCAATCTTCCCAGTACTTAGCAAAGCCTCCCTTTTAATTTGCTATTCTAGTGACAATTAAGTCCCTCCTAATGTCTTAATTCATATTTCTTTGATGACTAATGATGCTGAAAATCTTTTCAGAGGCTGACTGGCCATTCCCTTTTTCCCGCCGCTTTCTTGAAGTATGATTGACAAAAATTGTTGATATTTAATATGTACATTGTGATTTTTTGATAGACGTATACACTATGGAATGGTCACCACAATCAAGCTAATTAACATACCTATCACTTCACGTAGGTGTCGCTTGTGTGTGTGATGAGAACGCCTGAGAACTACCTTCTTAGCAAATTTCAAGAATATAATTCATCATTAACTACAGTCACCATGCTGTACATCAGCGCTCCAGAACTTACTCATCTTATCACTGACAACTTGTGTCCTCTAACCAACATCTCGTTTCTCCCAACCGCCGGTAGCCATGGTTCTCCTTTCTGTTACTATGAGTTTCACTTTATTATTTTATTTTTTATTTTTTTAAAGAATTCATTTATTCATGAGAGACAGAGAGAGAGAGAGAGAGGCAGAGAAGCAGGCTCCCTGCGGGGAGCCCAATGGGGGACTCGATCTCAGGACCCTTGGGGTCACGCCCTGGGCTGAAGGCAGATGCCTAATGGACTGAGCCACCCAGGTGCCCCACGTTTCACTTTTTTAGAGTCTACAGATAAATGAGATAATACATTGTCTTTCTCTGTCTGACTTATTTCATTTAGCATAAAGTCCTCTAGGTTCACCCATGTTTCCATGTCCTTGTAAATGGTAGGATTTCCTTCTTTTTTAGCCTGAATTTTATATACATATATAATTATTATATAAATAATGATTATATAGAAACGTGATGCTAGTACATAAACATATATCTATATATACATCTCGATAGATAGATGACCTTTACCCATCCATCCATCAACAGACATGGGTTGTTTTCATGTCTTGACCACGGGGAATAATGCTGCAATGAACATGGGAGTGCAGACATCGCTTTGAGATAGTGATTATATCTCCTTTGGTTAGATACCAGGTTGGGAGATTATTGGATTATCTGGTTCTTTTATGTTTTTTTTTTTAATTTATTTATTTATGGGCAGCCTGGGTGGTTCAGCGGTTTAGTGCCCCCTTCAGCCCAGGGCATGATCCTGGAGACCCAGAATTGAGTCCCGCGTTGGAATAAATAAATAAAAATCTTAAAAAAAATTTATTTATTCATGAGAGACAGAGAGAGAGAGAGAGAGGCAGAGACACAGGCAGAGAGAGAAGCAGACTCCATGCAGGGAGCCCGATGCAGGACTCAATCCCAGGACCCCAGGGCCACGTCCTGAGATGAACACAGATGCTCAACTGCTGAGCCTCCAGGCGTCCCGGTACTTCAATTTTTAATTTTTCAGGAACCTCCGTAATACTTTCTACAGTGACGGTACCAACTTACCTTCCCATCAACAACATATGGAAGGTTCTCTTTTCTGTACATCCTTGCCAACACTTGCTATCTGACTTTTTGATAATAGCAACCCCAACCGGTGTGAGGTGATATCTCATTGTGCTTCTGATTTTCATTTCCGTGATGATTAATGATGTTGAGCACCGTTCCCTATACCTGTTTCATTAGCCATTCTTAAGTCTTTTGTGAAGACTCTGTTTAAGTCTTTGCCTTAAATTTTCTTGGGTTGCTTTTTGAGTTATAAGAATAATTTTTATGTATTTCAGGTAAACAGCTTTTGTCAGATATATTTGTTGTATTTTTTCTCGAGTAGCGGCTTGTCTGTCATTCTCTTAAGCGTCATTTGACAGAAGATTTTAACTGTAATTATCAAAATTTCTTTATAATTGCACATGCTGTGTTTCACCTAAGATATTTTTGCCTACCTCAAAGTTGCAAAGAATTTCTCCTCTGTTTCTTCTAGAAGTTTTAGAGTTTGGGGTTTTGGAGTTAGGTCTGTGTTCATGTCAAATTCAACTTATTTGTGATGTAATGTAGACGTCAAAGTTCATCTTCTATTTTGTAATCTCATCCACCTTTGAAAACACAATCTTTTACCCCATTGAAGACCAACTGACTACATATGTGTAGTCTACCTCTGGACTCTGGATTTTTCCATGGATCTATTATGTCTTTTTATACTAATACCACGCTGTCTTAATTAAGGCAGCTTTGTGATTAAAGTCTTGCAACTAAGCAGTGCAAATCCTTCAACATTTTTCAAATTACTTTGGCAACTTTGATTGTAATTCTACAGAAAATTTAGAATCAGTAAAACCATTTCCAGAAAAAAAAAAGACTAGTGTAATTTTGATTGCAATTTCTTTGGATATATAGATAGATTTGAAGCGTGGATATCTTAACAATATTGCCTTTCAACCTGAGCATATTTGTTTATCTCTATTCCTAAGTGTTATAACTGTCTGTAATACTGTAAATGGCATACTAAAAATATCATTTCACAATTATCTGACACTAATATATAAACACACTAGTTATTTTTGTATCCGGACCTATCCTGAAACATTACAAAATTTTAGCATTATTTCTAGCATCGTAGATGACTTGATCTTCCTTCAGAGAAGACTTACTTTTGCTTCTGACAGACGGCGAGGGCATCAGTATTCCCATATCATCTTTGCATATTAAGAATTCTTATGATTCAAAGGTGGTCTACAATTTCTGAAAGGGTGACCAATTTCTAGTATGACTTTATTCTTAGAGTTTAGTACTTTGAGGTTCCAACCCAAAGCCTGAGGATCAAGGTTTATCAGAGAAACTTTTCTTTAGTAAGCTGAATTACAATTTTTTATTCTCAACTAATTGTCTGCAAGATTTTAACTATATGCCTGGAATAAGAAGGCATTGCTAGGATATAAACACCTAAAATGCCAGGCTAACTTTCCTGAGCTTTTTTTTTTTTTTTTCCCACTTTGTAATTCTTCACTGCATTTTTAGCTCTCCTTGTCTTGAAATAAATGTCCCAGGTCTGAATTACTCAGTCTACCATTACCGGAAACTTCAACTTATTTTTTAAATTTCAACATGAGCAATTCCTCTGTCCTCTGCATAATTATCCTCTCACATTTGCCTTTTTTGAAGGATCACTTGAAAACTTGGAAATAACACTTATGCTGTGCTGTATTAACATTCTTGAACTTTTTTTTTTAAATTTTTTATCCATGAGAGATACAGAGAGAGGCAGAGACACGGGCAGAGAGAGAGAGAAGCAGGCTCCATGCAGGGAGCCTGACGTGGGACTCGATCCCAGGACCCTGGGGTCACGCCCTGAGCTGAGGGCAGACGCTCAACCCCTGAGCCACCCGGGTGTCCCATTCTTGAACTCTTTAAGTGTGTATATATTCTCAGTGCTCTACTTTTTTGGTACCAAGAGTTACCAAAGAAAGAAAGGACTGACTCGTAGCCTCAACCGTGACCTTGAAAGTGATGCATCTCCTCTTAGATGCATTCCCACAATCTATGTATATGTTTTTTCTCACTATGCATATTTCACTTATTTTTTTGTATAACATTTTCTAAAGCCCATAAGCATGTGTGAAGCACAGAGTTAGCAACTTCAGAGCAAACCAGATTTGACTTGGTTTTCAACCTCCATTTTGCTTGGGGCAGGAAATTTAATTTTCCAGTTCAGGAAATTATAGATTTTTTTCCCCCTGTCTTTATGTGGTAAACTTACACTCAATTCTAGAATTCTTCCTTTTCATCTTGCTGGCCCCAGGGGTTAAGAAAAGCCCATGGAGTTCTGCATTATTGAGGAGTCGGAAGGACTAGGGCCTAAGTCCTTGTACGTGATGTGCCCTGTACTGGCTGCCGACACCCATCCCTTGCCGTAGCCTGTGGCTCCTCTAAATACCTGTTGCATTTACTGACAGCATCTCTTCAGCTCAAATCCTAGGCTTCTTCCCACCTCTGTTGAACACCTCTACATTTTTCTGGTAGTCTCTGAAGGAGACTCTTTCGTGCACTAAGCTGGGAGGCTGCCATCAGATTGGTTTACCTAGAAATATGCTTCAGCCATTATTACTCTGTTTATAATTTTTTTTTTTTTAGGATTTCATTTATCTGAAAGAGGGAGAGAGAAAGCGAGGGAAAGCATGGGGGGAGGGGGTGCAGAGGGAGAAGCAGACTCCCCACTGAGCAGGGAGCCATATGCAGATGTGGGGGGCTCCATCCCAGGACTCTGGGGTCATGACCAGGGCCAGAGGAAGATGCTTAACTGACTGAGCCACCAGGTGCCCCTACAACCATTGCTCCCCTCTACACATACCTGCTGGAAAGGAAGTGAGATACTACCCTTCGGTGGCTTTTACGCTCTACTTCTGAAGCTTGGCCAGAAGTGGGCGGAAGCAGCAACATTACACTGGCATCCAGGCCCTCCTTCTTCTCCTTTTCCTTCCTCAGACTCCTTTGCACAGCTCAAAAGTGTTTCTACTCTTCATTCAGCATAGAGAAAAATTAGCTTTTGTATCAGCAAGCTTTCTCCCAAACTCTTTTTATATCTTACATGCTCATATTTCTTTGAAGAAAAGAAAGCAGCTTTCTCAAAAAAAGTCATCCCTTGCAATTGAAAATGTTTCAGACTATGCTTTTAGTCGCTTATATTGCGTGTAGACATTGAACAGCCTGCTTTGGGCTGAGTTACAATCTGTCACTTCCCCCTTATGGAATAAATGCCACTGATTTAACAAATAGAAGGCCCAGGGCAGCAAAACGAATAGGGAAAAAATCCAGACTTTATTTAAATAACTGGGAAAACATACAGAGTAAGAAAAAAATGATTGGATTTTAAGAGAAATTTTATAGCTCCTTCAGCACCAAGTACCGTAGTTCTTTATAGACTGCCTCGGATAATGTCAATGATTTCATGGTAAACTTGCTGATATACATCTAATCCGAACAAAAAGTCAATATGATTGTAGTAAGAAATAGTTTTATGGTAAATATGGTGTGTAATTTCAGAAAGCAAATTCTCCACGTCTTCAGGATCGGCCACCAAGTCATTGCCTCCATTCCAGGTTGCTGTTGACACATTCATGTCTGTCACATTATAAAATGGAGGAGTGGCCTAAGTGCAAACGAGTAAAAATAAGACAGAAAATGACACATGGAAGGTGTTCTTTACTAATTTTTAAGTGATGAATTAATGCAATTATTAAATCAACTCAGTCTAAAATAATTACCACTATGGAAGCAATGCATTTGAAAGAATCGTTATTACGATTTTCTACTTAGAAATAGATCAGATACAAATCAAAACGAGACAGTTTGCTCTAATTCAGGGTGTGCAGACATTCCACAGAGATAATTTCACTTTTATTTATAAAGCATGAAGGTATTTTAATCAAAAGTTTCTGTGGCTGTGTAACTGGCAATATGCTTATTAATAAATGGCAAATATTGGCAGTCGAAGTTAAATCTGATCGTATTGATTTTGATCTTTCTACGATCAAAACTCTGGAGTTTTACACAAGCAGACCAGATCAGGCATGGAGTTTAGCGAAGGCAGAAAAGTATGGTGAACAGGGTAACTTTGAAGATGACAGACGGGTTCTAATTCTTCAAGATTTCGGTCATCCTCCTCATACAATTTTTACCACCTTCTCATTGACTTTTATCTTTTCCCTCATTATTATGGGTTTGTCTTATCTTCCCAAATACAGTTAATAGTTTTAGGGTCAAGAACCATATTATGCCTTTTCTTTCTTCTTTAGCCAACCACAGAGCTATGCATGTTATGCACACAGAGTTTCTTCTTGGGGGAGGATGAACTGCTCTACAGCCTGTAAACTTCCCCAGGCTCATCCAAGATATTTGTTGTTGAAACATACAGAAAACCTGGAAAAGCTCATTGGGTTAGATGTGACAATATGGATCCAAACCATGGCGATCCTCATCTGTTGGTCCTTCTCACTCTGTTGTCCTCTCGGACTTTACATGAGCCTTTTTCTGTAGCAACATCCTCTGAACTGATCAAAGGGATCATTTTTAGCCTATACATAATTATGTACCTGATTAAAATGAACCAAGTTCAGAGCAGGGCTGCCCCAATCAAAAGCTCTCAAGTGACTGGAATTAAAAAGCTGAAAGAAAAAAATTTAAAAGCAAGATGACACTCCTTTGTTTGTTACAGTGCAGCTGGTAAAGTGAGGTGCTCATTGGACGTGCGCCCCTCTGTCCCCGGCCTGTTGGTCTAGGTGCAGGGGGACCTCCTTGCTCCTCCCTTCCTCTGTACAGGGCAAGAACTGGGAGGGGTGGGAGGTAGGAGGAGGGGAATCTACAGACTATGACTCTATCATCTTTATATAAATGCACAAATCCCCAAGGCCTTTTACCCTGTTAAAGGGGGCCTGTGTGCTTAGGGCCTCATCAACCTTCCCCAGAAATCCTCAGCCCCACGCAGAGAGGTCAAAAGTGAGTGTCTACTGATGTCTGGGCGGCTCAGTCGGTTGAGCGTCCAACTCTTGGTTTCCGCTCAGGTCCTGATCTCAGGGTTGTGAAATTGAGCCCCGCGATGAGCTTGGTTCTCAGATCAGAGTCTGCTTGAGAGTCTCTCTCTTCAACTCCCTTTGCCCCTCCCCCTGCTCTTTCTCTCTCTCTAAAATAATAAAGAAATCTTTCCAAAAAAAAAAAAAAGTGAGTGTTGAGGACTCAGTGCCCCAGACTACAATGACACTTCCCTAAACACCCTTGCTTCAAACAACAGTGCTCCAGAGCATGTGCCAGAAGCTACCTCTTGTTTCACCCCCCATACTTATAGCCTCACCACCACTACCTGCTTTGAGCCTACTAGGTCTAATCTGATTGTGTCCATTTTCCCCCCTAATAATGTTTTCATTGCAGGAAGATTCAGAGTCTCAGGTTACCCATCTTCTCCGGGATTCTAATACACCCCGCATTTTACCTCCTCTCAAGTCCTCCCAACTCCTAAAACTCTCTCGACCATCTGGAATTCCATCGTTGGCCTGTATCTTAGAGCCTGCCTATGGGGCTCCTGGGTGGCTCAGTGGTTGAGTGTCTGCTTCAGCTCAGATCATGACCCCGGGGTCCTGGGATTGAGTCCCACATCAGATCGGGCTCCCTACGTGGAGCCTGCTTCTCCCTCTGCCTGTGTCTCTGCCTCTCTCTGTGTATCTCTCATGAATAAATAAAAATGAAATCCAAAAACACAACCCACTACCCAATATCCCAAATCTCTGTATCTTGCTTTTCCATAGCTTCTATCCTCTTCTAAAGTTTTAATGATTTATTTATTTGCTATGTTTATTGTTTACTATCTGTGTATCTGCTACTAGAATGTAAGCTTAAGGAGGATAGGAATATTTATTTAGTACACATATATATACCCTGAGCATAGAATAGTACAGGGCACCTAGTAGGTGTTCAATAAATATTGTTTAAGTGGATGAATAAATGCAAACATTACTTAGATTTTCCTGGCCTAGATATTGTCAGGAATGACCTAAATCTAAAGATAAGTTAAAGATTTTTAATTATTTATCTCAAACAATCACCTAGGAGATTTAAACATTTTTAAATGAGAAAGTCCTTAAAGCATATCTCAGTGGTACTTTAAATTTCTAAGTATTTATTAAGTTTAAATAATACTCAAAATCATCACCCTATTGAACTCTCATAATATTTTTGTTAGAGCATTATTGTTAACTCCATTTTTAAAATTAAGGAAATTGACTTCGTAAAGATTAAATGAGCTTGCCAATGAGGTTCAGAGAAAGGATTCAGTGTCTGATATTTTGATCTGAAGTATACTGTTCTTTCTAGGGTATTATCCTGGCTCACAACATTAAGATGATATTCACATTGGATTTTTTTCATCATCAATATCATTCAACAAACGTTCTTTGCGCAGAACTCTTGGCCAAGTACAAAAGTGAATAAAACTTGCTCATGGTCCTCATGGAGCTCATAACTTAACAGAGGAGAAAGTGTAGTCTAATGAGAGGCGAGGCACTGGGACACCTGTGTTCTAGTCTTAGATGTTTTTTTAAAAGAAATAGCTCTGAGTCTTCGGCCAAGTCAAACGATGAACATGGCCTTGATGATTCCTAGTCTACTATTCTGAATTAACATTTTCTCATTTGTAAAACAGAAAATAACTATATTGCTCTGATCATTGCTTAGGGTTAGAGGACCTAATAGATTATGATATTAACATAATTATACAATTATGCAATCATTTCATTTTTTTAAAGATTTTTTAAAATTTATGTATTCATGATAGAGAGAGAGAGAGAGAGAGAGAGAGAGAGTCAGAGACACAGGCAGAGGGAGAAGCAGGCTCCATGCAGGGAGCCCAACACAGGACCCGATCCCATGACCCCAGGACCACGCCCTGGGCCAAAGGTAGGTGCTAAACCACTGAGCTACCCAGGGATACCCACAATCATTTCATTTTATCCTAAATTTATCATCCTATGGCAATGGCATAACTCCTAGAATGATGGCATAAACCATGAGTAGTATAAATAAAATCATACTAAAATGTACTTGAAAAGTTTTACCTGACTCCAGTGTACCATATTTTGAATAGATGTCCCTGCTGGGTTTTGTGACATATACACATCCATACGACTCTGAGGGGTGAAAAAATTATTTTTATACTTAGCCCAACCAGAGAAAGCATGATGTTCAACATTTACTATACTAAATAATTTCAATAAAATGTAAAATTCTTTTTTAAATAAATAGTATCAATAAAAAGAGATAAAATTTTATTTTAATCAAATACATTTATTTGTATATACAAATAAATACACTCATTGAATGTGTAATTTTTGTATTAATGTAGAAGCTATTTTTGGATTTCTAGGTTATGTAATTGTCATTCCATACAGAAATCAATCAAGACTCTTAGGACACACAGACACACACACACACACGCACTCCTTTTGAAGGCACTGAAGAACTGAAAAGATAGAAAGAAAATACTAGGAAAAATGGGGGAAAAAAAGAACCACTCAAAAAAGCAAAGGACTGAATCCAGTTTTTCCTTCAAGTTATTTGTCAATTGCTGAAGATCTGAAGTTTCATTTTGAGATTAGCTCAAAATCAGCCCAGGGCCTCCCAAGGGCAGTTAGGAGATTTAAAAAGAAACCCTCTCCATGATTAACTGGGGTCCGAAGTTCTACACACTCTCAGAGAAGCCATCAGCAACACAACAGCCTTCACTTCCATCCGTCATCTAGGTTCCTATTGCCTACAAGGTCCCTGGGAGCCTCCCTCAGTGAACAAGACATACAATGTCAATGTTATCCTATCAAAATCTCAGCAAGTTATCTTAAGGATATCAACAAACTGCTTCTAGGACAGAGAGGCAGAAGACCCAGAGCAGCCAACACAATATGGGAAGGGAAGGACAACGTTGGGGCCTGACACAACTTGAAGATGTGCTATGAACCTACAGTGATCAGGACTGTGGTATTGGTGAAAGAAGAGACAAATAGATCCACAGAATGGAACAGAGTGCCCCAAAATAGACCCCCCCCCAAATATAGTCAACAGATCTCTGACAACAGAGAAAGGGCAATACAACAGAGAAACAATAGTCTCTTCAATAAACGGTGTCGGAACAACTAGCTGACCATATGCAATAGGGAAAATAAAAAACAAACAAACAAAAAGAATCGAGATACATACCTCACACCCTTCACAAGACTTAAGTCAAAATGGAACACAGACCTAAATGTCAATCTCAAAACTATGAAACTCCTAGAAGACAATCTAGTTGGCTTTGGGTCTTGTGATGACTTTTTCAATAAAACATCAAAGGGACAATCTAAGAAAGAAGTAACTGACAAAGGGTTGCAGAAGGGGAGAGGGGTAAGGGGATGGGGTAACTGGGTGACAGGCAATAAGAAGGGCACATGATGAGATGAGCACTGGGTGTTGTATTTTGTTGGCAAATTGAATTTAAATAAAATAGTTTAAAGAAAGAAGTAACTGACAAGCTGGACTTGATTAAAGTTAACATCGTCCACTTTACAAAACACAATATCAAGAGAATTAGAAGATAGGCCACAGACTGGAAGAAAATATTTGCCAAAGACATACCTAGGAAGGACTGTTACCCAAAACATACAAAGAACTCTTCAAACTCAACAATGAGAACACAAACGACCTGATTTTAAAATGGGCTTAAGACTTAGATGCTTCACTGAGTGGATATTTAGGTAGCAGATGACCACGGGAAGATGCTCCGCGTTATATGTCATCAAGGAAATGCAACTTAAAAGAGCAATGAGACACTGCTACGTACGTATGAAAATGACAAAAGTCCAAAACACTGATGGCACCACATGCTGGTGAGGAGGTAGAGACATCATTCACCGCCGCTGGTGATGCAAAATAGAGCAACCACTTTGGAAGACGGTGGGGTGGTCTCATAAAATAAAGTGTATCCATAGCATACAATCCAGCAATCACGCGCCTTAGTATTTAGCCAAACAAGTCAAAAACTTATGTTCACACAAAATCTGCACGTGGAGGTTTATAGCGCTTTATTCCTAATTGTCAAAACTTGAACCCGAATGTCCTTTTAGTGAGTGGATAGGTAAACAGAGGTACATCCAGACAATTGAATATTTTTCAGCACTGGAAGTAAATGAGCCACCCAGCCATGGAAAGACACAGAGGAACCTTAAATCTTTGCTACTAAGTGGAAGAAGGCCATCCGAAAGGGCTACACACTGTATAATTCCAACTATATGACATTCTGGAAAAGGCAAAAATGGGGAGACAGTGGTGTTGCCAGGAGTTGAGTGGGAGAGGGATGAATAGGTGAAGCACAAAGGATTTTTAGGGCAGTGAAACTTCCTATGTGACACTGTAATAGTAGATACATGTCATTATACATTTGCTAAAACCCATAGAATGAAAAAAAATAAAAAAATAAAACCCATAGAATGTGGAAACCCAGAGCAACCATACTGTAAACTACGGATTTGGGGTACTCATGATGTGTCGATGTAGGTTCATCAGTTGTAACAAATGTACCGCCCTGGTGGTAACTGCCCAGCCCAAGCTCATCTAGATTTTGTCCTATGTCATCTTCTTGGAGCTTTCTAGTCTCACATTTCATCTTTAGGTCTATGATCCAAATTTGAGTTAATTTTGTGAAGTATAGGAATAAGGTTTGTATCTGGGTTCATTTTTTTGCATGTGGATGTCCAGTTGTCCTGATACTGTTTGTTGTAGACGCTATGGTTTTTCTATTGCACTGCCTTTTGTCCTGTGTTGAGGATCTGTTGATGATATTTATGGGGCCCTAGATCTGGGCTCTCTGTTCTGTTCCATTGATCTCCTTGTTTCTTCTTTCACGAACCCCACACTGTGAGGTTTAGTAATAAGTCTTGAGGTCAATAGTATCAGTCCTCCAACTTTGCTCTTTCCCTTCAATACTGTGTCGGTTACTCTGGGTTTTGCTTCTCTCTATAAACTTTAGAAGTCATCTGTCAATATCCTTAAACTAGCTTGCTGGGATTTTGATTGGGATTGCACTGAACCTGTGGACTAAGTTGGTAAGAACGGACATCTTGACAACTTCTCTTTCTTTGAATGAATAAATTGGTTCTCGCTGAGAAATCATTAAATGGTACAGGTGCAGGAGCCAACCTGGAGTCTAAACGCCACAGCTGCTTCTGCTAAATCTGGGTTTTTAATTTAATGTGCTGAACAAGTCTTAGAATGAATGCCTGCACCTGTAACGGCATCTAAGCACAGGCAGCCCGTATGGCCTTGGGAATAGTAGCCTGAGTACCTAAACAGTCTCCCACTCCAGGAATCTTGATGAACGCTGGAAGCGTGTAAGATAACCAGCAGGCACTAATGTTGATTACAAAAGGGTCAACAAGAAAAGGTACGAGTATTAGGAAGCAGCATATAAGGGCAGGACAACTTACATATAAGAAACTTTGGGAAACTAACACCCAATAGGAACGGCCAATAAAGATACCCATCATAGCACCTCTCTCTGTCCTCTACAGAGAAAAGACAGGTGTGAACACAAAATAATCCCAGAATGCTAATTCTGATTAGGTTCAGGGTGTTGGTCTAGTCACAAAAGCAGAAAGGCTAAGAATCTATTAGTGTATGTGGATAAATCATAAAAATGACACACCGGGCATGAAGTAAGTACTATTAAGAGTTCCTTTCTAATAATTGACAAAATACATTTCATTTTTTTTTGACGAAATACATTTCAAATTCAACTTGTTCTCACCATATTTAAGTTCTCCAGGTCACATCCATACATCATAAACAAGATATCACGGCAAATCTTACCAATAATCTTCAGCGGACACAGCTTTGAACCAACAAATCTTTTAAATGAGGTATTAGGGAGGAAGTCTTTGCTGCCAAAAAAAGTCTGCAAAACAGATTCACTCTATTCATATTTGGAATAATTAATTAAGAAATAATTAATCAAGAAATGGTGTGATGAAGTCATTATATTTATAATCAAATGCACTGTCTCCCATTAGTTTAAAACATTTAAATTAGGGAGGTTCCTGGGTGTGGCTCAGTCATTTAGGTGGTTGACTCTTGATTCTGGCTCAGGTCATGATCTCAGGGTTGGGAGATCGAGACCCAGGCCGGGCCCTGGGCTCAGTGCAGTCTGCTTGTCCCTCTCCCTGTCCCCACCTTCCTGTTCAGTCGTATGCTCTCTCTCTCTCTCTCTCAAATAAATAATTCCATAAAATCTTTTAAAAACCATTTAAATTAAGGACAAAACTTGAAAGCAGGAGATAGAGATAAGTTGACTATTGGATTTTCCTTCACAATGAGATGTCCAAAGGTATTATGAGTACTATCCTACTATTCCTTTGTAAAAACAAAGAATCCAGTGTCAATGAAACCAAAAAATTAAATTCATGTGAATATAGTCAAGACCTTTTATTTTGAAAGGACAAAATTATTGTCACTCTGGATTATCAACTATGAGAAGGAAAGGAGTAACATACCTTTATCAATGACCTCCACCTGTATGCCATTTTAATTAAAGGGCTGTTTGAGTTTTTAATAGAAAAAACTGGAGCTAAGGCAAAAAAGACTTTGATTCTTCCAGCGATCTTTGGAATTGTAGAAAATGTTATGAAAGCTGAAAGAAAATAAGACAGAAATGAACGATTCTTAGGCAATCACTGGCATGTAAGACACGACATCATGGCAATTAAGAGCGCATTCGGTATGCTCCGACCAATTCATTGACTCATTCATTTCTTAATTCCCTTATCAAACAAGTGCCGATCGCCCAGCCTGAGACATGCACATTGATCACAACATGATGCTGATGATTAGTATTAAAAACAATGCCTATTTTTTATATTCCCCAAATGAATGAGACCATATAATGTTTGTCCTTCTCCGATTGACTTATTTCACTCAGCATCATACCCTCTAGTGCCATCCACGTCGAGGCAAATGGTGGGTATTTGTCGTTTGTAATGGCTGAGGAATATTCCATTGTATAAAAAATACTGAAAGGGAATAAAGGGGAAAGGAGAAAAAAAGAGTGGGAAATATCAGAAAGGGAACTCTCTGGGGCTCCCCATGCAGCGTGACGACAGTCCCCCGGGGCCTACCGATGCTGGTGCCCTGGGAGTGGCCTACATAAAAGATTCCCTCCTGTCCCGTGTGCCGCACGATGAAGTTGATCGAGGCCGGCAGGTCGTATTTTGCCATCTCGTCAAAACTACAACAGAAAAAGGGAAATTGGAATCCCCTTGCCACTGATGTGATGCTAACACCTGAAGGTCATGACCTGGGGAGGGAAGGAGAATAGGTGGCGCTGGGGCTCAGCCAGCTGGGCTTGAACTCCTGATAGCCACTCAGGCCGGCAGCTCAGGGTCCTGGGATCGAGCCCCCGTCAGGTCTGCACTGGCCGTGGGGTCCGCTGAGATCCGTCCTCTCCCTCGGCCCTTCCCTCCACCCCTCTTGTGCATTAATGTACCTACTGAATAAAGACCTCTGGGAGAACAG
This sequence comes from Canis lupus baileyi, assembly GCF_048164855.1. Lineage (NCBI taxonomy): Eukaryota > Metazoa > Chordata > Mammalia > Carnivora > Canidae > Canis > Canis lupus. The sequence continues at coordinate 39,429,051 of NC_132864.1, forward strand.
AGTCAAGGAAAGAAAATGCCTCCAAGGTAGTCTTATAAAGAGGCTGTTTATTCTACGTGCAGGGAGATAAACATATATTTATAGGTTATGGGGTGAAAGAAAACAGTTGGGGGGGGCCAACAAAATGATTAATGCCAATAAAAGTTACTGCTGAAAAATGAGAAACGCCCTAAAATCACACAAGTACTCTAATTTTCAAGCCAACACTTGCATAAGTCTGTGATGGTCCGTGAAAAGACCTGATGGAGAGAAGACACTTCTATTCTACTTTATTTCATTTGAAAGCAAAATGCAATATTTCACACACTTACAAGGTGAAAAGCATTACTGGTATCATTTGTACCTGAAGGCCCAGAATTCTTTGGAATTGGTGTTTAGGTACGTGTGTTTCCGGGACCAGGTCGTCCCTCTGCTGTTCCCCATCCACACGTCATAACCGGCATCTGCCAGAATGAAGCCCAGGCTGTTGTTAGGGAGATTTGAAATCCAGCTGCTGGCAGATGTGAACAGGCCATGCTGCAAGTATACGACCAGCCTCTGAGCTAGGGGGAAAAAAATGCAGAAAATTTCTTTTTAAATTTTGTGGTATCTGCACAAGCATCTCCTCTGAAATTCAAGCTTCTAATACACGACGTTGGAAGCTTTAAAGAAAAATTTTAAAATTTTCTACTGTATAAATAGGGTGAATCACCCACGTTTAATCCCATCGTACGTCAGAGTCGGTTAGCACGGATCAATGAAGAATTTTTTCAAGCGACCAGGTGCACGATGCGGTCACGTTTCATTTCTCTCTCCCCCTCCCTCTGCTCGCTCCCTCTCTCTCTCAAACAAAGTAAAATAAAATGAAACAATAAAAACACTCAGATGTATATGAGCGCCCACATTGCTGTCAGATATGTGATTATTCTAATCCTTAAAAGTTCACGTCTCTTCGCGGGCTTCTGAAAGAGAATGAGGAGGGGACGATATATTTGGGATTCCCGTGATCACGGGACGCCTTTTGTCGGTCGCAGGCCTGTGCCCCGGCAGCTGTGCAAGGACCAGGGCGTGACCGGTCAGGGGCGCAGTACCCTTCCAGGGAAGGCCGGACTTGCCCCATCAGCGGCGCAGCTGCGCGGGCGGCCACGGGTGGTGCCACCGCAGCGCTGGCATCAGCTGCAGCGGCTCATGTCGTTCTCTGTTCCCTTGGCCTCCCTCTTGTAGGCTTCCCAGGAACGGGGCCTGCCACCCCCGGTAGCCCTGTGCTGGGTGAAGCGAGCGGGATGTGACAGACCCAGGGTCCGGGGGAGGCAGTAGGTGCGCCCTGCTGTCCTGGGGCCGCACCTGCCTCCTCCCGGGCAGCGGGGCTGGGCTGGCTGCCCTGGGCACCCCTTCCAGGTGCTCCTTGGAGCTGCCCCTCCCTGTGCCCCCCCAGCCAAGGGGCAGCCCCTGAACCCACCAGAGCATCTGCCCACCAGTGGCCTTGGGCAATGACTAACCCGTGCAGCGATGCCACCCGAGCCCCCCGGCTGCAAGGTGGGGCCCTGGGCCCGTGCCTCCTGCCCTGCCCTGCACCCGCGGGCTTTCTCCGACGGCACAGCCGAGCGACCGCAGGCGCCGGGATCCTGTCTCCGGCCTGGCTTCCCGACGGCTCCGAAGCACCCCGCTGTATCTTTAAAACTACCTTTCCATATGTTATTATAGTATTCGTGAAATCAGGTCAGACGCTGAAAAATGATGACTATGATTATGTCAGACCTAGGCGAACGTTTTACGTCCAGCCGCCGTGACCTTTATATGGACACAGAATGACCTTGATCGAAGTTGCTTCAAGTTAGCATCTTCCCTGAAATGCACTTTAATGTTTAAAACGAGAACTTAAAAGGGTATTTTATGCTACGAGAAACATTCTTTTCAGGGAGACAATCTAAAGAGAAAGCCTAAAATAAAATAAATAAATAAATAAATAAATAAATAAATAAATAAAATAAAATAAATAAATAAAATAAAATAAAATAAGAAAAGAAAAGGCTGGCTTTTATTTGAGCAATTAGATGAAGAGGCAAAAGGGATCAGGACGCTCTGTGCTGGGAAGCGGCCGATACTGGATCACAGCCCTAGTGACGAATGGAGGGCCTGATGCTTGTGAGCGCACCTGCGGATGGTGATGCACCTGTCGCGGGCCAGGGGAGCGCGGCTGCACCACCCGGGCCCCTCTGCCATTACTGGAGGAGCCGGGCAAGGCCAGGCCGGGAAGGACACTCTAGCCAGCCATTTATCAGACCTACAGAGACTGGGGCCGGGCACCACGTGTAACCCTTCGCAAAACAAAGAGATGTAGAGAATCCCTACGTGTGAGTAAAGTGGCCAGAGAAAGCTTAGAACAGCTTGTGTTCCACGACGCTAAAACCAGCCTGTCAACAGGAGGCCACGAGAATGGTCCCTCCAGAAGGGAGGCACATAGGGCTCCCGGGGGGCTCGGCGTCGGGCATCTGCCTTGGGCCCAGGGCGTGACCCGCATCGGGCTCCCCGCAGGGAGCCTGCTTCTCCCTCTGCCTGTGTCTGCCTGGGTTTCTCATTAATAAATAAATAAAATATTAAAAAAAGAGGGGGATCCCTGGGTGGCTCAGCGGTTTGGCGCCTGCCTTTGGCCCAGGGTGTGATCCCGGGGTCCCGGGATCGAGTCCCACGTCGGGCTCCCTGCGTGGAGCCTGCTTCTCCCTCTGCCTGTGTCTCTGCCTCTCTCTCTCTCTCTCTGTCTATCATAAAAAAATTTTTAAAAATCTAAAAAAAAAAAGAAAAAGAGAGAGAGAGGCCTGTAGAGACATGTCTGTGCACGTAATCTTTACATCCTTTTCTTGTCCAAAACTCACTGAGAGGAAATGGAAAAGTTAAGAACCCCAGGCCCAGGGAGTCGCCAGTTTGTCAGAATTGAATCTTACTTGAGTTGTCATTGTTTGTCTTCCCGTAAGGAATTCTATAAAGGCCGAGGACGTAACCGTCTTCAGTTACAATATCATACACTTCATCCGGGTAGCCCCAATAGGAAATGATTTGGCTCTTGATAAAGAGAAAAAAAGAAGCTGTTTAGGATAAGATAGCTGGTCCGTAATGTAACCTGATACCAATCTGACCTATTAATGTAATAATGGACCTTTGTATTGTCTCTCAAGCTCGGGATAATTTTTTTTCCTGCTAGTTCGCTGATCCGTTCAGTAGCAGCTATTTTAGAACACCTGCCAAACATCAGTCCTACACATTACTAGTTTTCTAACTACTGATCACTCAGACTTTGACCCACTCAGCCATATGCAATTTTAAAATATACGTTGACCCACGAATGTTTGCATGTCTATGCTCATAGCTGAGCTTAGATCTGAAATCTGTGTGTACGTGCATGCACGCAAAAGGGAATTTCTAAGTCCTCCATAAAGGTGTTTGAATATATTTCCATATATTTTCATCCGGGGATGATATAAGGCTGAAGGGGAACCTGGCAGCTACAGAAGAGTAATGGGGACTATTAGTTGACCCGTATGGAAAGATTTAAATGCAGGAATATATTAAAATAAAAGCCCCCTCCCCCCAATTAAGGAGTAGCGTTTCCCAGCAGCTTAGCATTTATTTCCTAGCAACTTACAATGTTCATGTTCACTTCGGGGTTCCCAGATCGAAAGACAGCTTGGGTAGTTCCCAGAAGGAAAACCAAAGACATCACTCTGAAAAGGAAGGACACGTGGGACCTACAGAGAGAAGGAGATGCTAATACTATTAAAATGGCAGCAAGTGATACCATTCGACTGTTGAACTAAATCTCTGAGTTAGGGAATATCTCCATTTTCAGGTCAGAAAACCAAAGCTCTGAAAAATTAACTTGTCCAAGGACGTACAATGTGTAATTGGCAGCAAGATTCCAATTCATTCCTGCTTCAGGCCCAGATCCATGCTCTTCCCACTACCCTCTTTTGTAGCACAAACCCCTCTGTGGGGTTTCCATTGTAGACCTGTTTAGCCTAGTTCCAAAAGCCTTATCCTACATTGTAAGTTGATACCTGAATTAATGATGTAATAATACTTACCAGACTAATATTTATTTAAAATATATTTAAAGGTTGTTGGTTTTTTTTGGGGGGGTGGGGTGGGATGGGTGAAGAGATTAGGAAGCTTGGATGACTTAACTTTTATCTAGCCTCTCAGCATCTAGATTTTATTGCCTACAGAAATGGGAATTTTGACAAAATCCTAAATTCTGGGAAGCTGGTAAGTTCTTTCTAAAAAAGTAAGAAACCAGGGAACCACCAAGGTCACTACCCACATTCTCTCTCCAAAAACATGGATCTCATGACCTTGTACAATAAACCAGGCACTATACCTGGAAGGGCATTATGCAGAGTTTATAAAACGTCTGGCTCTGCCACTCACAAGCTTTGCAACTTAAAGGAAGTTGCTTAACCTCTCTGAGCATCAGTTTCTCCACCGATAGTATGTGAAAAACAGCTACTCCTCTGGGCTGTGATAAAACTTAAATTTGGTAAATGTGAGATGATGCTTCGTTAGTAGGATGCTAGTCACATAGCTGACATTTAATACATATTAGATTTCTTCACTTAAGAGAACAAACGAACACCAGCAACTTAGAGAAATAATTTACATACAAATAATTGTGTGTGTCTTTCCTATACATTTTGTTAGGTTTAGTCTCCAGTGTGATAATTTAACAATTTGCTGTAAAGTAGCTAGACTTGAAAGTTCTAAACTCCATGTATTTGCTAATTGAAAGCTTTCATTTATGGAAACTGGGCTTTCCCCCTTTTGGTCTAGGTTTGTATTGCATTTGGTATAATGTGTGCGCTCTTTAGGGAAGGAGAAAAGCAAATTTTAAAACATTATCACCAAGTTTTTCTACCAGAGAAGAGAGAGAAATTTGCTAATGTAAGTGCATAAGAAAAGCATTTATAACATCTGCAGCCACAATCTAGATACTCTTCTTTGGAGATGTTTTTGGAAAAGTGCTCGTCGGGTGGGTGGCAAGGCTACTTGGTTCTCCAATCTCTCTAGTTTCTTGGAAACTGTCCATAGTAAACCGATACTGAAGCTCACTGTGTATACAGGCCTTGTTTCCTAGCAGAGAATTTAAAGTTCTTCGCAGTGTGGCTGGAACAAGTGCAGCATTTATCATCCAGAATGAGAAACTTTTGAAAACGAATTGACATTAATAACTAACTTGAAAAAAAATAATTAACTTGGAAAACAGGCGTAAACTGAACTGTCAGAATATGCAGGGCTTATTTCTGGCTCTCTTTTCTGTTCCCTTGGTATGTGTCAGTATTTATGCCAGTAAAACACTGTTTAGATGATTGAAGCTGTGTGGCAAGTTTTGAAATCAGTAAGTGTGAAACCTTCAAGTTGGTTCTTTTCATTGGAATTCTTAACCCAAGAGATTAGTACTTTTTTTTTTATTGTTCCATCCCACTGATACATATTGAAAAATGCATGTGCTCGGTTTTCTGAAGCAGACTTTATAAAAAGTGTCATGGATACAGTTGTCAAAAATCACTCATATGCATATGCAAATGCTAAGAATGATGGTCAGCTTCCATAACTCTTGAAAGAAATAGAAAACAATGAGTCTTGTGATTTTTATCCAAGCTCATTCATTGAGTCATGGATGATTTTTAAAAGATTGAGTGTATTGTCAACTCTAATTCAAGACTGCCCCGAAATAAAATTAAAACTTATCAACTATCCAGTAGTCAAAAAAAAAAAAATGATGGCAGTGTGCCTCAATCTTTTCTCATCAATATGATGGAGGAAAAATGCTCATTTATTACCTTATTAATGTACTACAAATTATGTTTAAGTGGAAGCTTTCCGTAATGCTTATCAATAATAACGACCTCATTTTCCTAACAGGAATCAATATGTGGATTTATTTCTAACTAATAGCATTATATAAAGTAGCTACAAAAAAAATTGAAAGAACCCCTTGTGTGATACTGATAAATTTAGAGTTTCTTTTAAACTCTAAGATGAATATGATATTAATAAGACTAATTAATGTAAGCTTTCAAATTAACTTAATTTTGGACAGGTGAATTTTTAAATTGATATACTACTTCAAAGTCAAATTAATTCTCCTAAAATTTTTGTAATTGTCAAAGTAGATGCAAATTTGTAAGAAAAATAATTTATTGGTAGTGAATTCGGTTGCTGAACAACTTTGAAATATGATTGAACACCTTGGATATGTGACATTACTCTTTTAAGCATGAATTTTATGAAATCTGAACACAGAACAAGTATGTCTGATAAAAAATTTAGCTCCCAAATTGACATTTTTATAGGAGTAAATTACACACTGGATTTTAAAGGCTTAAATCAAAAAATGTAAAATATCTCAATAATTTTATAATACTTGCATGTTGAAATGATACTCTGAATATAACAGGTCACTATTAAAGTCACACAGATGTTGTAGAATTAGTAATTCCTACCCCAATAAAGTGTTACTGTTACCTGCAATTTTGTACCTAATACAGCGGATTATCATTATTATGTCATTTTAAGTCGATCACCATAATTTTCCATTTATGCTGGCTGTCTGGTGAAATACTATTCCGTGGACCAATCACTGGTGCTTTGCTCTGTTTAGGGCAAACTTTTATAAGATATTAAAGATGAAAGTAGAATGGAAAAATTGAGTTTTGTACAAGAACATTAAAATTCAAAGCAACTAAGACTTTAAATAATCATTTTTAAAGATTATCACCCAGTTAGCAAAAGTACTTAAAATATGAAGGTACCAAAATCTGTATTATTAATAACACCCAGCTATTCTAAATATAATTCCCTAAAAGCTGGTTTGAGGGTTATTTTTCTTCAGCCTCTGGCATTAAACTGATTAATTTGACTCTAGATCTACCCCACAACAATGAAAAACATTACAGCCATACCTCTCTGTTCTTGTTGATTTTAGGTGCTTAACATATGTATCTTCAAAGTAGTCAATCATAGCAAAATTTTAGCAAAAGTTGCTAAACAGAGTCATAAGGAAGCCAAAAAAATATTATTCTAGAAGAAAAAATAAAATGAAACTTTAACTTCAGTGCAATATCAAATCCAACCTTCTATCATTTTTTAAGCTACTTTCCCATATGCAAAATGAGAGCACATTTACAATGGTTATTAGGGTAGTTTCTCACTGCCTTCAGTTTGAAAAAAAATAAAATTACTAAGACATGATTCCAAAGCTCTGAAAAACCTGAAATAGGTTTCTGTTCTTCCTCCTGGCAGTTACTGCAGCAACAGCAATGAGTTTTAAGTATATATGTATGGTTGGTGTAAAGCACATCAAATATAGAAGCAATAGTCTTAAAAGTACTGCTAAGTTTTGAAGATTTATCCCTATGGACAACATGAGCAAGTTTTTAATTTTTTACTCAAGCCATATGATAGGAAGAATGACATTATTTGAAGATGGGCTAAGATCATCTTAAAATGTATATTGTAAACCCTAAGGAGATCACCAAAAATGTCTTAAGAAGTATAAATAATAAGCCAATAAAGGAAATTAAATGGAATAATAATAAATGCTCAGTTAAACCCAGAGAAGTAAAAAGGAGATAAAGAACATCTAAGCGCAGCAGCAACTTGGTAGATCTTAATCAATAATCACCTTATATGCAAATGGTCTCAGTACACTAGGTAAAGACAGAGACTGTCAGATTAAATTTTTAAAAAGCAGGACTGAACTGTGTGCTCTGTACCAGAAATTCATGTTAAACACAGATACTTAAGTTAAAGGGTAGATCAAAATATACCAAAAGAAGGCTGGACTAATTATGTTAATTTCAAACAAAGTTGAATCAGAAAAAGGAATGCTAAAAAAAAAGAAAGAAAAAAAGAAAAATGCTATTATAAAGAGGAAGTTTCCTAATGATATGGAGTCAATTCTCCAAGATGACACAATAATCCTAAATGTCTATATCTCTAACAACAAAGACTTAAATATATAAGGTAAAAACTGATAGATCTGGGAAGAGAAAGAGATAAGTCTGCAACTATTTTTGGTAACTTCAACTCTCCTTTTTTGGTAATTGGTAGAATGAGTAGACAATAAATTAGCAAGGATATAGATAACCTGAAAAATACTATCAACCAACTTGAGTTAATTGACATGTATAAAACATTCTATACAAGAGCAGAATACATATCCATCATCACTATACAAGAAACATTCACCAACAGTCTGCCCCATAGAAAAGACCCATAGAATCCATACAAAGTTCGTGAGCCGTAACAAAACTGAGCTAACAGTCAATAATAAGAACGAATCCTAGAAAGTACACAAATACTTGGAAATTAAGTAACACATTTCTATCTAAATAACCTGTAGTTCAAAGAAGAGCAAAATTTGAAAATATTTTGTATTAACTGACAATGAAAATACAGCACATCAAAATTTGTGAGATGCAGCTAAGCTGTACTTAGAAGACAATCTATAGCAGTGACTGCTTATGTGAGAAAATAACAAAGATAAGAAAAAATCAGTAGCTGAAGTTCTACAGAAGGAGTAGGAAAAAATGCCCAACTCTCAGTCTTCCCCTAAATGAGGTCTATTTGCATACTTCAAAAGCTTCAGCCTGAGGGTCAGGTTTCTAATTTAGCAGATGTGTAGGGGCTGACTGTATCCTCCCCAGAGATCATGGAAGTGTCTGGGCACCTCCCCTGCTTTCTCTCTAGCCCGCTGCAAGTAGCCAGTATCTCCCCAGAGGAGGCTGGGACACATATCTAGCACCACAGCTCTTGTGGTTGCCTCTTGAGGGACAGGCCTCTGGATTGTTTGGCTCTGATAACAAATGGGATTTACTTTTAAAAACCCCACAGGACAGTAGCAAACAAAGAAGAAATTCTTAATGGGCTCACAAACAACCCTCTCCTTTCTTATATACCCAGGCCCAGTGTGGAGGAAACAAGCAAAAATGCCCATCCACCAGTTTCTCCCTGGAAAAGGCCTAAATACACACTTTCTTAGTTGTTGCCTAATGGTCTGGCTTGTATCTGGGCACAGACTATGATCCTTCTCTTTAGGATAGTAATGGTTTTGGGATGGTCTCAACTACTGGGAGACACCACGAACAAATAAAGTGGCTTGGGTAATCACAAAGGATATTCAGAAGTATATGCTGGGATTATCGATGAGGTTCATCTCCTATAATGAGAGCACTGTGCCAAGACTAGGAGAGGCAGCTATTTCATCTAATGCACAGAAACCAATAGAGAGTGTCAAGGAAAATGAAGAAACACAGGAAAATATTCCAAACCAAAGAATGAGATAAAACTCTAGAAACAGATCTTAATGAAATGGGGATAAGTAAGTAACAGTCATTAAAAAAAAAAAAACCAGTGATAATGATAAAGAGATTTCAAATTAAGTCATAAAGATGCTCCCCAAGATCAAGAGGACAATGCATGAACAAAGTGAGAATTTCAACAGACAGGAAACGTTAAAATGTACCAAACATAAATCACATAAAGGAAGAATATAATCATTGAACTGAAATATTCAATAGAGAGTTTCAACAGCAGGCTAGATCAAGTGGAAGGAAAGATTAGTAAAGACAGGGCGGTGGAATTCATCCAATCAGAGGAGCAAAAAGAAAAAAGAATGAGAAAGATTTAGGATAGTTTAAGAGTTTATGGGACACCAGCAGGTGGACCAATATACACATTATACAGGCCCCTGAAGAAGAAAGAGAGAAATGGGCAGAAAGCTCATTAAAATAATAATAATAATAATAATAATAATAATAATAATAACAGCTATAAATTTACATAATCTAGAGAAACAGGCATTCAGATCCAGGTAGCCAATAAAGTCCCCAAAGAGATGAATCCCAAAAGACCCACACCAAGGCACATTATAATGGAATTGTGATAAATTGAAGACAAGGAGAGAATCTTAAAACAGTGTGAAAAAACTTGTTATCAATGATGGAATGTCCATAAGACTATCAGGAAATTTTTCAGCAGGTCAGGAGAGTGGCAAGAAATATATATTCAAAGTACTGAAGGAAAGAAGGAAGGGAGGAGGGAAAGAAGGAAGGAAGGAAGGAAGGAAGGAAGGAAGGAAGGAAGGAAGGAAGGGAGGGAGGGAGGAAAAAAAGAAAACCAAATCCTGCCAATCAAGAACATTCAACCCAGCAAAGTTGCCCTTCAAAATTGAAGGGAAGATAGTTTTCCAGAAAGTAAAAGCGGAAGGAGTTCATCACTAGATGGGCCTCATGATAAACATTAAAGGGACTTTTTCAAGCTGAAATGAAAGGAGGTTACTAAGTGACAGGAAATCGCATGAAACTATAAAACTGATAAGGTAAATATATAGTTAAATCCAGAATACGCTAATGTTTCATGGTGGTGGGTAAATCTTGAGATTCCTTCTGTAAAGTTAGTAAGGAGCAATTGTGAGAGATACGGTTAGGAAAGGAGAGTCTGCTGGACACAAAGCTTTTTACAGACCTATTAGTAAAAATTCCTTTCAGCGGCCGAGAATGTGGAAATTGGCTTCCTTAAAATTACAACTGAGTTACCACTTAGAAAATCTTCATTTACTCATCATATGCAGTTGGAGGACTCCTGTGCACCCAGTTGGAGGACTCCAGTCCCATGCAATTCTTCATTTCCTTCTGCAATAGCCTCCCCCTCGTGCTCACCCAGGTTTTGCCTGAAGGCGTCCCAGGTGGAGAGCTACCTCATGCGGAAACGCATTCCATTTTAAATGCATCTACTTAAAAACATTCCTTAAACATCTTCTTTGAGTTAAATCAGAATCTACTTTCTTACAGTTTTTTTCCATGGACTTCAGTACGCTGATACGTCCAATTATTTTTGTCTCTTACGGTCTTTAACCTATTTGAAGATAGTCTTCATGTTTTCCTAAAGTTTTCTCCAGGCTAGAAATCTCTAACCCTCTTACCTATTCAAATAAGGTCATCTCAAGCCTGCTTACCATCTTGGACACTTTTCTTCGGAATGGCATCAGTTTCTGAATGGTTCTCTTAAAACCACTGAACGCAGTTTTCTAAATGATCTGGCCAGTGTACGTGGTGTGAGACCATCCCCTCTCTCGATCTGCACACGCTAATTCACTCTTCATGGCTTAGGTTTAGATCTACTTTTTGTCTCGACAGCTCTCTTCTGCTGTTAACTCATCATGAACTTAAGGCCAAGTAAAATTCTTTTTTTTTTTTCTTAAGTAATCTCAACACAGGGCTTGAACTCACCACCCAGAGTTCAAGACCTGAGCTGAGATCAAGAATCAGATTTTTTTTTTCTAAGAATCAGATGTTTAAGTGACTGAGCCCTCCCGATCCCCGAGGCCGAGTAAAATTCCAAGCCCTCTTTCCCTGATTCTGTAGAATTATTTTCTAGATACAAAGGTAAGTGTTCTAATAACCTTGTCCGTTTTTGTTGCGTGATTTAACAAAACTAAATAAATAGTGACGTCTATTGAAATCTCTGAAACTCCTCACCTTACACCAACCCTGTGAGGCTATTCATCTTGATTTGATGCCATCTAAAAACTGCTACGTTTGCCATCAATGATTATTGAAGTTATCAGTAACACAGCGAGGGCAGACGGAGCTGCGCCTCATAGAGTAGACATCCTTTGCGGACTGGCATGATATTTTCATACTATTACAGTCATATCATAATATTAAAAAAGCACTCTCTGAGAAAGTATTTTCAACACTGAAACTGCCCCCTCGGAATTACCATCCCGCCTACCCTGGCATAAGCCTGACCCTTGAAAGGCCTGTATACCTTCTAGGCAGACAGCCCGGGAGCTCTGTTTCTGGGAATTCTAACTCTGATTCTAGTTGTCAGGGTTACTCTGTTGACTCTGACAATGATGCTGCCCCTTGGTGTGGAGATTCTCGTAACAATACATAAGTAAGCAGGTAAGAAAGCAAGAGAACTTGTAAATGTGATCAACTGACATGCAGAAAACAGAGCAGGTCAGTGCACTAGAGAGTCATGGGGTGGTTGTTTTAAGTCAAGTAGCTTAGAGAAGGCGCCTTTTAGGTGACTTTTAAGTGGGTCTTAAATGAGAAGGAACAACAACAACAACAACAACAAAAAAAAAAAAAAAAATGAGAAGGAGCCTGCCTCGCAAGGATCAGGAATAGAAAAGAGGAGAAAAGACCAAGGTGGCTAGGAAGAGTAAATATAAACACACCCGTCCTGGCTATTTTGCAAACCTACGTTCTTTAGTTGTCATTTCCAAATTTCCCAGAAAGATACAGTATCACAGTAACCAACCATGGACCCCAACCCTGCAGTTAGAGCTCTGCTAACCCATTCTGGAGGTTGGGGGTGCACGTGAAGGTGGGGGCTATACGGTCCCTACAGACTACGGTAATGAGAAGCATGCCAAGCCAGCATGGCTACCTCTATTCAATGGTCGTAACAACCCCAAATTCTATATAACGTTCTATTTTTTAATTTTTATTTACTTTTTTTAAAAAAGATTTTATTTATTCATGAGAGACACAGAGAGAGAGGGGCAGAGACACAGGCAGAGGGAGATCCCACAGGGAGCCCGAAGCGGGACTCGATCCCGGGACCCTGGGGTCACGCCCTGAACCGAGGGCAGATGCTCAACCCCCGAGCCACCCGGGGGGGCCCCTCTCTACAGTGTTCCAAGAACATATTGTTGATCACACCATTAAAGGAAAAGGGTGAAGAACTAACGCCAATGAACAGCTCCTGGAAATACAAGTTAAAATTAAAAAAAGCATTTGCTGAACACTCCAGAACTGCGGGAGTAAAGGTTTAGCACCTTTGCTCATGCAGGAGCATCAAATAATTCAGTCAGCACAGGACACGTGACGACGGCCAAGAGAAGTCAGAAACGTAGGTTGGGGGGATCCCTGGTGGCTCAGCGGTTTAGCGCCTGCCTTGGGCCCGGGGCGTGGTCCTGGAGTCCCGCGTCGGGCTCCCTGCGTGGAGCCTGCTTCTCCCTCTGCCTGTGTCTCTGCCTCTCTCTCACACATCTCTGTGTTTCTCATTAATTAATAAATAAAATCTTACCAAAAAAAAAAAAAAACCCAAAAACAAATAGAGAAGCAAGAGTCTTGAAAGTATTGCTAGGTTTTGAAGATTTATCCCTATGGACAACATGAGCGAGGTCTTAGTTTTTTACTCAAGCCATATGGTGGAAAGTATGACATTATTTGAAGATGGGCTAAGATCATCTTAAAATGTATATTGTAAACCCTAAGGAGACCACCAAAAATGTCTTAAGAAGTATAAATAATAAGCCGATAAATGAGATTAAATGGAATAAAATAAATGCTCAGTTAAACCCAGAGAAGTAAAAAAGAAATAAAGAACATAAGCGCAGGAGTAACTTGGTAGATCTTTATATATATATAAACTTACTTTTTATTGGTGTTTAATTTGCCAACATATAGAACAACTTGGTAGATCTTTTTTTTTTTTTTTTTTTTTTTACAACTTGGTAGATCTTAATCAATAATCACCTTATAGGCAAATGGTCTCAGTACAATGGGTAAAGACAGAGACTGTCAGATTATTTAATTTTTTATCAGATTAAATTTTTAAAAAGCAGGACTGAACTGTGTGCTCTCTACAAGAAATTCATGTTAAACGCAGATACTTAAGTTAAAAGGGTAGAGCGAAATATACCAAAAGAAGGCTGGACCAATTATGTTAATTTCAAACAAAGTTGAATCAGAAAAAGGAATGCTAAAAAAAAAGAAAGAAAAAAAGAAAAATGCTATTATAGATAAAAAGAATGTTTACATAATGATACGGAGTCAATTCTCCAAGATGACACAATAATCCTAAATGCGTGCTCCTTCCAGCTCTCTGTCTCTAAAAAACAAACTGTAACAATTGCTCGAATTTAAGAACACATCCATCCGGTGGTGATTCTGGTCAAAATGCTACGTGCCCACGAGCGTGCCCTAACGCAGGCCCCGTGGATGGTTTCTGGCGGGAGTGGAAGCCGGAGGTTCTGGTGTGCAACTGCACGGCCTTGGGCTTAGGAGACAAAGGGCAAGAGGCCAAACCCAGAGGACTGACAGTCTGGCAAGAGTGGGAAAAGGGAAGGAATTGAGGAGGACCATGAGGTTTCGGGATTCGGAGATGAGGAAGCAAGAGGCGATGGTGGACGGGAGCAGAACAGACTCAAAACCCAGGGGGAACCTGCGTGGGCCGAAACCCTGATGCCGGGTTTACGGGGCTGCAGTGCTGGTGGCACAGGGCAGCCGAAGGAGCCCCTCAGGTACCCTTTCTGGACAATTCCAAGATCCTAGAACGTGGCTGGGACACCTCTTAGATGGTCCACGGCTTTCAGGCAGGGACTGAGACGCTTCCAGCTACCAGATCAGCTTTACTTTCTTTCTTTTTTTTTTTTCAGCTTTACTTTCTTTCATGACAAATAAATCAATACAGACGGCCTTTACCAAATATCTGAAACTAATAGAAAAACGCAAGTGCATCTGCTTCCTCTCATGATTACCTAACACGGCACGGGCACTCGTCTCCACGTGTATCTACAAAACTCTGGGATTTAAACTCTGGGATTTAAACTCTGGTTTCGTAGCAAGTGTTTGAGCACCACAGAAGGAGTCATTTTCTATACATCCGTAAATATCCGAAGGCCTATTTCCCCAGCAGCTTCAGGGAGATGCTCGCACACCCATAACCCGGTCGCTCGAGTCCCTGCACACTCCAGTGTCCCCAGTACCATCGAGGTGCCCGCATTTTTACAGAAATGTCTATTATTTTCTCAAGATCAGAGTGTAGGCCTGGTACGTCTCATTGAAAAGACCCAGTTTTAGGATTCTCGGAGTATTATCAGACGGTGCCCCAGTTTGCTCACTATTTGCCTTCTGTCCTGTGCACTTCGTACTACACAAGCCGTGAGCAAGGCCTGCCCCCAGCGCGGTGCTCTGACCCGGGGGGGCCGCACCACCTGGGCCCCACAGCGCCGGGATGGGGGCGGCGTGACCGGGTCCCCGACGAGGCCCGCAGCGGGGTCCCCAGGAGCCGGCGCTCCCTCTGCCTCTCTCATGAAGAAATAAGTAAAATGTCAAACAAATATCGCCGCGGCTGTGACACGCAGACATCACTGCACCCACTGCGCAGGGGGGTCGCACAGGGCCCGGCAGGTGGCAGGTGGCAGGTGAGCCGCTGCGCTCCCGGAGGGGGGACCTGCACCCCCGCCTGCCCCTGCGCACCCGGGGCTGGCCCCGCCTCCCGGGTCCCCGCCCCCTCCCGGGTCCCCGCCCCCGCCCCCTCCCGGGCACCGCCCCCGCCCCTCCCTCCCTCCTTCCCTCCCTCCCTCCTTCCCTCCCTCCCGCCCCTTTTGAAGGTCCCCGCCCCTCCCCCACCCGGGCACCGCCCCCGCCCCCCCCCCCTCCTTCCCTCCCTCCCGCCCCTTTTGAAGGTCCCCTCCCCGCCCCTCCCCTCCCGGCCCCGCCACCCTCCCGGGCCCCGCCTCCCCCCTCCCCTCCCCCATCCTCCCGCCCCTCCGACCTCGTTTCCAGGTCCCCCCTCCCCCCCCTCCCAGGCCCAGCTCTTCCCGCCTCTCCCCCTCCTGGGCCCTCCCCTTCCCTTCCCCCTCCCCCCCTCTCCCCGTCCCAGTCTCTCCCGGGCACCTCCGGCCCCTCCCGCCCCCTTACCAGGTCCCGCCCCGCCCCTCCCCTCCCGGGCCCCTCCTCCCCCTCCGCTCCCCCATCCTCCCGCCGCTCCGGCCCCCTTTCCAGGCCCCGCCCCGCCCCTCCCCTCCCCTCCTCCCTCCCCCCTCCCCCCTGCAGGCCGGCCGCCGGGACCGCGGGGGGCCCTGGAGCCGAGGCCATGGCGCGGGCGCTGGTGGTGGGCGCGGGGCTGACGGGAGGCGTGTGCGCTGCGCTGCTCGGGAGGGAGACGCCGCGGCCCGCGCACCTGACGGTGTGGGAGGAGGCTGCGGCCCCAGGTGGGTGCCCGGCGGGGGGGCGGGGAGGGCGAGCACCCGGTCCAAGCGCCCGCGTCCCCGGAGCCGCATGCGCAGTGCGCGCCCGCCCGCGTGACCGAGCCTCGGACGGGGGAGGGGGAGGGGGACGGGGAGGGGACCCCGGGGCGGCGGGAGTGGGAGGAGCCCCGGGTGGGGGCAGCGGGGGCCGGGGGAGGAAAGGAGGGGGCGAGGGGGAGAGCGGGAGGAGCAGGGGGAGTGGGAGGAGTGGGAGCGGCCCGGTGGAGGAGGAGCCCCGGGCCGGCGGGGAGGAGTGTGGAGGAGCCGGTGCTGGAGGAAAGGAAGGGGTGGGGGAGGGAAGAGCGGGAGGAGCCAGGGCAGGAGGAGCAGGGGGAGTGGGAGGAGCCCCGCGGGGTCGGGGAGGAGCCCCGGGCTGGGGGAGGGGGTGCGGAGGAGCCCCGCGGGGTCGGGGAGGAGCCCCGGGCTGGGGGAGGGGGTGCGGAGGAGCCCCGTGGGGTCCGGGAGGAGTCCCGGGCTGGGGGAGGGGGTGCAGAGGAGCCCCGCGGGGTCCGGGAGGAGTCCCGGGCTGGGGGAGGGGGTGCAGAGGAACCCCGTGGGGTCGGGGAGGAGTCCCGGGCTGGGGGAGGGGGTGCAGAGGAGCCCCGCGGGGTCGGGGAGGAGCCCCGGGCGGGAGGAGGGGGTGCGGAGGAGGCCCCCGGAGTCGGGGAGGAGCCTCGGGCGGGAGGAGGGGGTGAGGAGGAGCCCCGCGGGGTCGGAGAGGAGCCCCGGGCTGGGGGAGGGGGTGCAGAGGAGCCTTGCGGGGTCGGGGAGGAGTCCCGGGCGGGAGGAGGGGGTGCGGAGGAGCCCCGTGGGGTCGGGGAGGAGCCCCGGGCGGGAGGAGGGGGTGCGGAGGAGGCCCCCGGAGTCGGGGAGGAGTCCCTGGCCGGAGGAGGGGGTGCGGAGGAGGCCCCCGGAGTCGGGGAGGAGTCCCGGGCTGGGGGAGGGGGTGCAGAGGAGCCCCGTGGGGTCCGGGAGGAGTCCCGGGCTGGGGGAGGGGGTGCAGAGGAGCCCCGCGGGGTCCGGGAGGAGTCCCGGGCTGGGGGAGGGGGTGCAGAGGAGCCCCGTGGGGTCGGGGAGGAGTCCCTGGCCGGAGGAGGAGGTGCGGAGGAGCCCCGCGTGGTTGGAGAGGAATCCCGGGCTGGGGGAGGGGGTGCGGAGGAGCCCCTCGGGGTCGGGGAGGAGTCCCTGGCGGGAGGAGGGGGTGCGGAGGAGCCCCGCGGGGTCGGGGAGGAGTCCCGGGCTGGGGGAGGGGGTGCAGAGGAGCCCCGCGGGGTCGGGGAGGAGTCCCTGGTAAGACGAGGGGGTGTGGAGGAGCCCCGCGGGGTCGGAGAGGAGCCCCGGGCTGGGGGAGGGGGTGCAGAGGAGCCCCGCGGGGTCCGGGAGGAGTCCCGGGCGGGAGGAGGGGGTGCGGAGGAGCCCCGCGGGGTCCGGGAGGAGTCCCGGGCGGGAGGAGGGGGTGCGGAGGAGCCCCGCGGGGTCCGGGAGGCGGGAGCAGCGCCCCCCCCCCCCGGGCCGCCCGGCACCTGCCCGCGCGCCCTCGCAGGGCCTGGCCACCTGGGGGGGTCCATCTCCCACCCGCCGGGTGTGCGGGGCGTGCACCTTGCCAGGACCCCACTGCGCTGGGCCAGGCCTTCCCAGGGTCTGGTTTACAGGATCCCCTTTCTCGGGAGGGCGGATCACAGGCGCGCGCGTGGGTGGGGGTGGGGGGTGGAGGGGCCGGTTCCCAGCTCTCGGGGCCTTTCCCGGGGCACCGGGTCCTGCTTCAGTGTGTGACCTGGGCCAGGCCCCCCGCTGCCCTCTTTACCGCATGACCTATGTCCCAAGGGTCGTAGAGGACCAAGCATAAAACTAAGAGAGGAAAACCCCACAAAAGCCCTTTTAAAGAATGCAGCTGCGAAGTAAGCTGTGGGCCCGCGGGGAAGGGACAGGTGAGGCGCCGGCTGCACAGGTGAGGCGCTGAGCGGTCCCGTCCCTTCCTGCAGGGGGGAGGATGTGCACGGCCTGCAGCCCGCACGCCCCGGGGAGCACCGTGGACCTGGGGGCACAGTACATCACCCGCTCGCCCCAGCGGGCCGGGCCGCACGCACGGTGAGTGGGTGAGTGGGCAGGGCCGGAGGTGCCCCTCTGGGGTGGGGTGCGTGGGAAGGCCTGGTTTTGCTCTTGCAACGCAGAGAAGCTACTGTGCAGCTGAGGACCCTCTACAGGTGATCCTGACGTGGTGGGGAGCTGCAGGCCAGGCCTCCTCGGGCGGGGGGCTATGGGGTGGCAGGTCGGGGGTGTGGGCCACCCGCATGAACACGGCCGGGACCCAGAGGACAGCTCCCCGGGGAGTGGGGTGGGGGCAAGGCCGCCTCCACGAATTCACAATGACCCTTCTGCCTACTGTCCTGTCTACACTGACTTACACTTTGAGATACACGAGGAAATAGGCCTTCGACTGTCAACGAGAGATGTTTGGATTCGCAAACATTCCTGTTTTTCACCTGAGTTATGGTTTATTACTTTTTTTTTTTTAAAGATTCTATTTATTTATTCACGAGAAACATACACAGAGAGAGGCAGAGACACAGGCAGAGGGAGAAGCAGGCTCCATGCAGGGAGCCCGATGTGGGACTCGATCCCGGGTCTCCAGGATCAGGCCCTGGGCTGAAGGTGCACTAAACGGCTGAGCCACCCAGGGATCCCCTATTTTTTTTTTTAAGGAAGTCCAGTGCGCAACGTGGGGCTTGCACGCCCGATCCGAGACCGAGAGTCCGTCCTCTGCAGACTGAGCCACCCAGGGGCCCCTGAATTATGTTTCATTGACACAAAACATATACAGAGTTGATCCTATGAAGATTTCTAGCTTCTTTTTAAATTATTATTATTATTTTTTAAGGTTTTATTCATTTATTCACAAGAGAGACAGAGAGAGAGAGAGGCAGAGACCCAGGCAGGGGGAGAAGCAGGCTCCATGCAGGGAGCCCAATGCGGGACTCGATCCCGGGACTCCAGGATCACACCCTAGGCCGAAGGCAGGCTCTAAACCATTGAGCCGCCCAGGGATCCCCGAAGATTTCTAGTTATTAGTTAAAATGAATTCTTGGAAGAGAATATATTAAGCTGACTGTGGTGTTTATTTCCCTTGTATTGATCTATTTCAGGTTTTATGACGAATTGCTGGCTCTTGGCCTCTTGGAGCCTCTGACGTCTCCTATCGAAGGGATGGTGGTGAAGGAGGGAGAGTGTAATTTTGTGGCACCTCAAGGAGTTTCTTCAATTATTAAGCATTACTTGAAAGAATCAGGTGGGGATAGGATTTTCTCTGCTTTCTTTTAAAATTAGCATTTGAAGATAAAAGCTGTGTACACAATTAAGTGTTAATGCTCTAAAGAAAGTTGTGAGATAGATGCTCTCCTCTTCACTACTCAACAGCTAATTTTCTTTCCCTAAAGTAATCCCTAATAATAGTTTCCAGCGTACGCTTCTAGGAAAGTGTTTTTGCCTCTGTCTGTTGACTTACATGGCTGTCTCTATTTATTCTCGTGTGTTTATATTTATTCTTTTTAAGTATACAAATAGGATTATTATTATTATAGGCCTTTCTACACCTTGTTTGATCTGTTAACAATAAATCAGCCACACACACGCCCATTATCTATGTGTCTGCCCCCTGTTGGTTCTGTTTCTCTGGAGAATCCTAATACATCATCATAGACTAAATCATATCTTAGGTCTATTTTCATATCAGGAAATTGAGTATGCTTCATGCTTTTCAGTGCCTGTTCAATATCACATTATATATTTATAAATAAATGCATTGTTTATTTAGGTATTAAGTTTCTGGTGAATATTTAGGCTGGGGAGGGCGGTAAGGGGTTGTTTTGCTAATGCCAGTATTGCTACCTGGTCTAACCCTGCCGCGTATGCATATCTGTACCCCAATTTCTAACAGGACAATAGCTGTGTCGAATGGTAAATGTGAATTTTTAGTTATACCAGGTAGTGTCATCTGTTCCTCTTAACGAATATCTCATCATCAAGAGTGAATGAGGAGCTGCCTGGGTGGCTCGGTCAGTTAAGCATCAGACTCTTGGTTTCCGCTCAGGTCACGATCTCAGGTTCTGAGATTGAGCCTCACCTCAGGCTCTGTGCTCAGCCGGGGGTCTCTCCCTCTGCCCCTCCCACTCGTGTTCTCTCTTTCTCTAAAATAAATAAATCTTTTTTTTTTAGGCATTTTTTTTAAAGATTTTATTTATTTATTCATGATAGTCACACACACAGAGAGAGAGAGAGAGAGAGAGAGGCAGAGACACAGGCAGAGGGAGAAGCAGGCTCCATGCACCGGGAGCCCGACGTGGGATTCGATCCCGGGTCTCCAGGATCGCGCCCTGGGCCAAAGGCAGGCGCCAAACCGCTGCGCCACCCAGGGATCCCTAAAATAAATAAATCTTAAAAGAAAATTAAAAAGCAGTGAATGAGAATTTCTCCTTCTGCAGGTCTTGATATTATGGAGATTTTTAATTTTTGCCAGTGTGATAAGTTAAAGCAGCTGTCTTTTTGTGTTTTGACATTTATATTTACATAATCATGAGTGAGTTCATGCCTCCTTTTTAAGGCAGTTCTTTTCATCTTTTGTGTGTGTGTGTGTGTGTGTGTGTGAATTTCTTATTTATAACCTTTGCCCATTTTTTATTAGGATTTTCATTTGTTCTTTATTTTATGAATGTTTTGAAAATGATCTTTTTTTAAAAAGATGATAAATGATCTTGGATGATAGATGATTTTTTTTCTTTTTCTTTTTTTTTTTCTAAGATATAATTTATTCATGAGAGACACACACACACACACACACAGAGGCAGAGACCCAGGCAGAGGGAGAAGCATGCAGGAGCCCGACGTGGGACTCGATCCCAGGACCCCAGGATCACACCCTGGTCCGGAGGCAGGCGCTAAACTGCTGAGCCACCCGAGGATCCCAATAGATGATTTTTTTCAAACAAAAGAAGATTTCTTGATGAATCATAATTAAGTTGTCCAGTTCAAGATCATTGATGACAGGTGCTGAGAATTTTTGTTACATAAGCTATTTTTAGAATAATTACTATTTTGAACCTCTTCATCAAATACTACTTATTGAGGACCCCAAGAGTCCCTGATCTCAGGCAAGGGAGAGGTCAGTGAGATTGAACACACAACATGAGAACATGTGGTAAATGCAAATAGCATTCTGGTTTAAAGCATTTCTCAATCTAGGATTCAGCCTATAATGGTGTATTACTCAGGATTTTCCAGAGAAAAGAGCCAATAGGAGATTGATATAATAGGACACGTGTGTGCGCATATTTTATTAGGATATATACATACATACATGATTTATTATAAAGAATTGGCTCGTGGTTATGGGCGTTGGTGGGTGTCAAGATCTGCAGGATGAGTCGGCAGGCTGGGGACCCAGGAGAGCGTGAAGGCTAGCGGGCTCCAGATCCCGGAAGAGCTGATTTTTCAATTCAAATCTGAATACGGGGGGGATAAAACCCCCCAAAACTTGTCCCAGTTTAAGGCAGTCAGGAAGATTTCCTCGCTTTGGGGAGGGTTACTCTTTTTGTTTTATTCAAGCCATTGACGGATTGGGTAAGACCCATCTACATTAGATAGAGTAGGTAATCTGTACTCAGTCTACCAATTTATTTTTTATTTTTATTTTTATTTATTTATTTTTTAAAGTGGAACTACCTTCTTTTTTTTTAATTGTTTTTATTATTTTTTATTTATTTATGATAGACATAGAGAGAGAGAGAGAGAGAGAGAGAGAGAGAGAGGCAGAGACACAGGCAGAGGGAGAAGCAGGCTCCATGCTGGGAGCCTGACATGGGACCCGATCCCGGGACTCCAGGACTGCGCTCTAGACCAAAGGCAGGCGCGAAACCGCTGAGCCACCCAGGGATCCCCTTAAATTTTACTCTTATCCAAAATCACCCTCAAAAACAGGCCCAGAATAATGTTCGACCAAATATTTGGGGACTCCATGACCCAGTCAAATTAATGCATGAGATTAACCGTTACAGAATGTGATACTGTTGGATTATCTTGTGGTGTGTCACCGTCGGCTTCATGCATTGCCACCAGGTAGCTTTTCAAAAATCTCATTTCCATCGTGATTCGGCCCAATTTAGGTGGCATGTTTACTGAAATCCTCAAGCACCTCCTGACTGTATCACGGATCTGTCCACGCACGCACACATGCACGCACGCGCACATCCACTCAGTAACCACTTACGGGGTGCTTAGGACACGCCAGACGCGGTGTTAGGTGCCAGTGAAACAAGAACCGAAGGCAGCTGACAGGGCAGCCTGCCCTCTCACAGCTGGTGTTCTGGCTGGGGGACTGTCCTGGAATACACGGTACCTACGTCCTCCCTTTTGGCAGGCGTTTGGAAGAATATATGTTTTATCATCCAATTTTGCTTTGGAAGCTCTTGGAAAAAGAGTTCATATTTAATTATTTGTGGCTCACAGAATTTAACAGTAGCCTGTACCTGGTAGGTAGGTATGGTGATAGATTTCTGTATCTGCATCCATCTCTATCATCTATCTATCTATCATCTATTTATCTATCATCTATCATCTATCTATCATCTGTCTATCATCTCTCATCTATCTATCATCTATCATCTATCATCTATCTATTATCTATCATCTCTCATCTCTCATCTATCATCTATCTATCTATCATCTATCTATCACCTATCATCTCTCGTCTATCTATCTATCTATCTATCTATCTATCTATCTATCTATCTATCTATCTATCTACATGTGTATATTGGATGTGTTCCTAAGTATATTTAAAAGAGCTATATAAGGTGATTATCACTTTTAATTTGACCAATTCTTAGTAAAAACCTGCTTATAGATTTTCAATTTAAAGAAAAAATTAAGAGAGAGAGACTGTGAGAGCACAAGAAGGGAAGCAGCAGAGGGAGAGGGAGAAGCAGGACCCCCACCCCCGCCAACCGCAGGGACTCGATCCCAGGACCCCGGGATCATGAGCTGAACCGAAGGCAGACGCTCAACCACTGAGCCACCCAGGTGCCCCTGTATTTTCAATTAGTACAGTCTCTTGAGACAATGATTTTGTAGATCTTTTATGGCTCTGTAAAGCATTATTCACTTCAAAAAAAAGTAACTCTTTTGAAAAAGTTACATATTACTGGTACAAAGTTTGGAAAATAAAAATAGCAGGAAAATGTCCAGTAAGTCCATTTTGTGGACTCCTTTCTGCTTTTTTCTTTTTTTAAATGAATTTTTACATAATTGAGTTCCAGGTCTATAAAAATCTATATAATATAAATGTAATTATAAATAATATATGTAATATTTAATAAAAATAAAATACAAATATCAAAAACATAGACTGTTCTAATAATAGCTTTGTAATACTTCAGGAGTCTTTTCCCCTCTCTACCCACATCTGTTGTTACAGGATTTATAGACCTCATTTATACTATTTAAAATTTTACAATTATAGCCTTTTAAACTCCTGTAAAGCTTTCTCTCCACGAAAGTGGTTTAGTGTTTTCACAACAGAAGTGAGAGAAATTTTGGAATCACAATGACCTGGACTCAAATGAATGTACTGTCACCCCTTCCTGGGTGTATAATAATAGGAAAGTTTAAAAATCTATTCCCTGGGGGCACCCGGGTGCCTCAGTTGGTGAAGCATCTGCCTTCAGCTCAGGTCCTGACCCCGGGGTCCCGGGATCGAGTCCCTGGTCGGGCTCCCTGCTCAGCGGGGCGTCTGCTTCTCCTCACCCTGCTTGTGCTCTCTGTCTCCCTCAAATAAATAAAATCTTAAAAAAATCAAAATTAAATAAAAATCTATACCCTGGTTCTTTCATGGGAAAAAAAATGAGGATGATAACAGTGCCCACTGCAAAGTTTTATCATGAGGACGGTGGGGCACAGTGCATCCGTGTCAGTCCAGCAGGTCATGGGCAGGTACGGGGCAGCCTCCCGATCAATGTTGGTTTAAAAAGTAACCTCCTTGAACGAGGCTGACCTTTGTAGGTCCCCAGTGCCCAAGAACCCAAGAGGGACGAGACTACTCAAAATACCTTGGTGACGAAGAAGAGGAAGTGCAACGGGAGGACACTCGACTGTATTTCTCTTAATTCCAGCTCTTAGTAAAGGCGGTTGATCTGCCAACGAGGGCTTGGGTCTCTGCACCTTTCTCAGGCTTAAAGGGACTAGTCCTGCTCGTGCGGCCGGGACTAGGACCCTTGACACCTTCACTAGGGCGCTTACCTGCCTTACGAAGATCACGAGCTTTAGTGGGGTGGATGTGGGGCCACATCAGGGAGCGGCATCTCTGAATCTGACCCCTTGTTTGTGAGATCCACTGGCGCCAGGAGTCTGCGTGCTCGCAGGGGCCGCGCAGGTGTGGCCGGCGCTCCTAGCAGTGGTGGCCGCGGGGGACGGCGTCCGGGGGTGCTGGCAGGAGGGGGAGCAGCAGAGACGTCACTCTTTAACTCACCTGGAAGGATCCAGCTTGCACCTCTTTCTGGTCGTTCACGTGGAAACCCGGTGATGTGAACGTGACTTCGCTTTTGGAACAGGTGCCGACGTCTGCTTCGGACACCGCGTGACCCGGGTCGACCTGCGAGATGACAGGTGGGAGGTGTCCACGGAAACGGGTCGCCCTGAGCGGTTTGACCTTGTCGTCCTCACGATGCCGGCTCCTCGGATCCTGCAGCTTCAAGGGGACGTGGCCAACTGTAAGTCCCTGCGCGAATGCGGCGCAGCACACGGGGTGTCACGGGTTCCAGCGATTTGCACGTCTCAAGCACTGATCCCGGGGCCCTGTTCACCGTCTGAGTGAAGGTCACACCGACCCCATAGCATTTCTTTTAACCGGTTCAGCGTTGGACGATTTTCTTACGTCCTTGCCTTTATAGAAGCGGGCGTCTGGGATGGACATGCAGGCGTGTGGCCCGAAGGAAGGGCCGTCCCCGTGGCCATCCTGGAAATAGGGAGGTTTCCCTGACACGAGGACCGATCACGTCCACCCCTGGCACGTCTCATCCCGATTGTTCGTGCGCGGCTCTTGGGTGCTTGCTCTTGGGATTTGTTGGAGCGCCTTTTCCCTTTTTAAATCTCACTTTACTCTTTTTTTAAAAAATATTTTGTGTATGTGTTTATCTGAGAGAGAGCAAGCAGGGGAGGAGAGGGACAAGTAGATGCCACGCTGACCACAGGGCCCCACTTGGGGATCGATCTCATGGCCCCGAGATCGGGACCTGAGCCCGAATCCACAGCCCGACGCTTGACCCACAGAGCCTGCCCGGCGCCGCGGCCAGAGTCGCTCTGTAGCAGGGCCACGTACTGCCCCGGAGTCTGTGATCGTCGGGTCGCCGTGCAGATGGTCCACAGCACGCTGCAACACTTACCTCCGACATAGCTTTCGCTCCCTGTGTCCAGTTGTGTGATAAGTTATGTTTTCCCATTTTTATTATTGTTATTATTTTTATTTTATTTATTTCCCATTTTAAAATACTAATAAATATTCATAAAATAAATATTAATAAATATTAATTTATTTATAAATTTATGAATATTAATAAATATTAATTCATTTATAATATTTATATTATATTTAATATATTATACATTATATATACTATACTATATTTATAATACATTATATTATAATAAATGTTTATAATATTTATAATGTTAAAATGTTATTACATATTATTAAATATTATAGTATTAATATATATTAATATAATATAATAATATTGATACATATTAACATTATCAAATATTAATTATAAATATTTATAATAAACATTTAATATTTATTAAATATATTAAAATAAATATATAAAATACATATATAATAAATATTATATTACTATATATAACATTATTAATAATATAAAATATTTTTACATATTTATTACTTATTTATTTCTCATTTTTAAATATTAATAAAAATTTATAAAATATTAATAAGTATTTATTTATAAATTTATAAATATAAATATTTATTTATATTTAATATTATATTTATATATAACATATTATATTCATATTGATTTTTATAATAAATATTAAATATTTATAATAAATATTTAATATTTATTAAATATATAAAAATAAATATATAAAATACATATTTATAATATATTATTATGTATAATATATTATTAATAATATAAAATATTTTTAAATATTTATTACTTACTTTATTTCCCATTTTTAAAAGCTACGTGGTTTTGTGTGTAAAGAGAGGCCCCTTAACGTTGCGCTGCGAGGGTAGTTCTCAGTTACCTGTATTACCAGCGACCCATGGAACATTGCGTCGGCGATGTCTCGGGCACGGACTGACCCAAGATATTTGAGGCTCCGCTAATTAACGACTTTGTTTAGATCTTCTATATCCGTAGTCTTTTTGCGTATTTGAACTGTGCTGGGTTGAGAGATCACTGTAATTCCATTTTATTTCTGTCTTTCCTGGGGCCGTTATTAATATTTTTTTTTTGCAGTGTTTGCT
This sequence comes from Canis lupus baileyi, assembly GCF_048164855.1. NCBI lineage: Eukaryota > Metazoa > Chordata > Mammalia > Carnivora > Canidae > Canis > Canis lupus. The sequence goes on from NC_132864.1 coordinate 39,455,609, forward strand.
CCGTGACGTTTTGATCCCGCGGTCCTAGATTCACGCTGCATCTTCATTGCAGGTCACACTCTTTCACTTAAAAAAAGTTCTCTCCTGGGTCGTCTGCGCTCTGTTTGGCCTTCACGTTGACCTTGACCCGTAAATGAGATGCTCATTCTTTTATTTGCATTTGTCCGGTCCAACCTTTTTATTTTTAACCTTTCAGAGATACTTTATTTTGGAAGCGCCTCTTTCGCTTTGTTCATCTTCGAGTCCAGTAGTTCCATGAAGACATACACGTGCCTTATTGTTCGTTTTTTTGTGGGGCACGTTGTCCATTTGTGACTTAAAGGCTCCGCTTTCCGCCCGCCTTCGGCATGTCCTTCTGCTTCTATACCTACTTGGAGGTTCTGTTTCTGTCCCACGTGCTGTGACCTCAGAGTATCTCAGGAGCTCGACAGGCCCCCTTCCCGCATCTGCCGTCTTCGTCTCGACTCACTCCCACCTTGGTCTCTGCGTTCTTTGTACTTCCGTTCCCGGCCTTCCCGGCTGGTTTTCCAGAGCATTCCTTTGGCTCCCTTCCTTGGGCTCAGGCTTCGAAGGGGTCATACGGCCCTTTCCCCGTTTTCAGGCCATCGCCTCAATATTTGTTGAACTAATCTGCTTCCGGCCAAATTTTTCTGACACGTATGTTCCATCAGCATATTTGTTAGTTATGTCACATTCTCCGTCTTCATTATTTTGTCAGCATCGGTCCCTCTCTGATGACTGCCCATCATTCCACGGCGCCGTTTCTGTCGACTTCATGAAGAATAATGCTGTCGAGGAAGGCCGGCATTTCAGTAAAAGTACGTTGCTAGTGATCGTAATGACTGGGTGCTAGTGATGATTAATATAATAATCTAATTTTTTGAAGATTTTATTTATTTATTCATGAGAGAGGCAGAGACACAGGCAGAGGGAGAAGCAGGCTCCCTGCAGGGACCCGGATGCGGGACCCGATCCCAGGACCCTGGGGTCATGGTCTGAGCCGAAGGCACATGCTCCACCACTGAGCCACCCAGGCGTCCCTATAATAATATTTTTGTTCACATGGAAAGATTTCACAATATTCTCATATTAGGAAAGGTACGTAGATGCATCTGTATTTCTTTTCCATCTGCCAAAAATAGTTTCACAGAAACATGGTCACGTTGTTATTGCTTGAAGATGATTTTCATGTTCTCCCTTACGGTTTTTTGAGTAGTCCCGACTTTAACAATAAGGAGAGTTTACTTTTACCCTAAAAAATGGTAATGTTGGCGCAATTTAAAAAATATACCACGCTGCAAAGCAAATAGAACGTTTTTCCTTTTCCTTGGTGTCGGAGGAGTGCGGTGGGCCGCGTAGGCTGCTGCTGCGGGAGCCGTTTAGGAATGATGGACGTGCTGCGCGCGGCCGAGGGGGGCCGTCGGGCTTTGTATCAGCTCAACTCAGAATTGGACCCCGGGCAGATAATCCCGCTGGGTTCGTTGTTCTGAAAGAAGCCACCCCGGCTGCAAAGGGTGCAAACACGGTGTCTGGTGATGACCACCTACGGGGCCGAATCAAAGGGCGTAGTTATTTATCTGCTGTTTGTTTTTGAGAGAGAGAGGGAGAGAGAGGGGGAGAGCGAGCGCGCCGAGGGGCAGGGCCGGGGGGAGGAAGTCCTCGGCAGACCCCACCCAGTGCACAGCCTGGCACGGGCCCCGGTCCTGGACCCCGACATCAGGACCCGAGCTGCGTTCAGAGTGGACGCTCAACCCCGGAGCCCCCGGGAGCCCCCGAAACACCGGATCAAGAACACCTGCTTCCCCTTGAAGTCGCAAACCTCAACGCCGAGCGCAGCGCGGAGACCACACTGTCTCTCTCCGGGGTCCCAGCGCCGTCCATACCCCTAGGTGACCGTCCCAGGGCAGGTCGCCTGCACCGCCTGGGAGGAGGCCCTCGGTCTGCACGGCCCCGTGCTGCCACCTGGTGGCCCTCCGGGACTGCAGCTCCCTCCGGCCTTGGGAGTGGGGCCTGGGACCCTGAGGATGGGCACAGCCCCGAGCAGGAACACGCGGGGGCTTGGGACCCTGGGGAGGAGCGCTGGGCCCGGGGCACTGGACTCGCCTTGGCTCCCTGCGTGGCCTTCCCGTCTGCTCCCCGCACCTTGAGCCTTGCCCGTCCTCTGGCATCGATGCACGTACCATCTGCTATGGGAAGGGCCTCCCTGTTGAGTACGTGGTCTGGGGTTCCCCTGACCGCCGCCCTCTCCTTATTTTGCCTTTTACAGAAGACACGGAACTACTACTACTACTACTTATTATTATTATTATTTTTGTCGATTAGTTATTACACTTGTCGCATTATCCCAGGGGGAGAACAGGAGCTCTTTACGGCCCGTGTAGACAGCCTCTTATAATTCGTGGTTCACCGTCTGTTGCTGTGCTGCTGTCTATGTGCTAACATCACAGGGTTCTCTCACTTGTCCTCACAATGATCTGAAGGCATTATTATTATTATTATTATTAATTATTTCCATTCTTGGTGGTGATGCTCGGATGTGAACCCGTTAGTGTGAAAGCCCGCTTTTAAGTTGGTGCAGTCTCAGTTCTTGGTCTTGAGCGAGGAAACGGTAGTCAGGGTGTCCGCAGACCCCTGGTCCTTATCAGTCAGAGTTGTGTGCCTACAAAAAGGCAGCCAGAAAAATCCTATGGATCAGTAAGGATGCTGGGAGCACACAGGAAGCATGACTTTGCCCTTCGCAAAACAGTGGAGTGTTTGTTTCCAGAGCACCGTGGGGTCCCCTCGCGTGGGAACCTGCAGTAAGGTGCAAGGAACGTCTGTTTCATTGCTCCTCTAAGCCTACAGGTTCTCCTCTCCCCCCCATAGGAGACCCTCCCTAGTCATCATTAGGGCTTCCCCCCTGCTTTGGGGTCACAGGGGGAGTCCAGGCCTCTGTAGTCCCTGGGTACCAGGGAGGCATGATGCCCAAGTGCATCCCTGCTGCCCCTCCATGCAGGCTCGGCCCTGCCTGCCCCTCCGACATCAGGCGGGACTCAGGGTCGCGTCATGGGCAGCTCTGCGCTGACACCGGGGCGGTCCCCATGCTCTGCAGGCCTGCAGCCGTGCTCCTCGGGCATTCTGCAGCAGGGCACCCCTTGGGAAGTGGGACACGCAAGCAGGAGCCAGGTCTCTACCCAGACAGGAACCCCCCCCCCCAACTCCTGCCCCTTCGACATTTATGGTCCAGCCCCTACCTTTCCATTTTCAGGGATCCACCACCACCACCTTGATCCACCTCACAGTCCTGCAAGAGGAAAGACTTTGCTGCCTTCTGTGTGTGGGGTGCGGGTGGGCGTCATCCCGACCTCAAGAAACAGCACTGAGCATCGCTTTCCTAAATTGGAGAGTAAGGAAGGGAGGGTTGGTTTTCCCTAAACAACTCATCTTGGCAAATTCTTTGCTTTCTGGTTGTTACATGACGGCAGAGGTGAAACTACAGAAGATCTCGAGGAGGCAAACTGCTAAGCGAGGGATCACACGTGTGTAGGAACATAGGCTAAAAGAAATGAAAACTCCTTTATGGAGAAATGTAGGTCTCCCTATAGCTCTACCCTGGAGACTTCCGGCGGCATGAGGTCCAAGAATACGTAGACATATCCATGTGCGCTTAATTAGGAATTACGATGTGGAGTTGCTTTTAAAGTTCTAGAATTACATAAAAAAAAAAAAAAAAAAATAGGGATCCCTGGGTGGCGCAGCGGTTTAGCGCCTGCCTTTGGCCCAGGGCGCGATCCTGGAGACCCAGGATTGAATCCCACGTCGGGCTCCCGGTGCATGGAGCCTGCTTCTCCCTCTGCCTGTGTCTCTGCCTCTCTCTCTCACTGTCTGCCTATCATAAATAAATAATAATAAAAAAAAAATAAAAAAAAAAATAAAAAATAAAAAAAAAAATAAAGTTCTAGAATACAAGCGCCCAAGACGGAGCCTGAAAGTAGATACTTTCAGACTAAGGATACGCACTCTAATTCACCATACGGAAGTTTGCCGTCCTGCAAAATACTGTTTTTTGAGTCTAAATGAAACGCTTACTTGGCTTATGTCTTAAAAATTATAACACCTGTTCACCCCAAATGTCATAGTTTAAAAATGTCTGTAAATTCACAGATGGTAGGTTTGTGATGAACCATGAAAGATCTTGGGGGTACATTTCTGACTTTGTAGAGATGCTCTGGCAAATATCCACTTTCTCCATGGTGACCTGTGGCCCGTTCCCAGCCCCATTCCTCACGTCGGTGCCCCAGCAGGAAGCAGGAAGCCAAAACCCCTCCGGCCGTCCCTTCTCCTGTCCAGCCTCCGGTTATGCAGTCTGGCCGCAGATACCCTAAATGCTTAAGGTGTAATTTTAATATATCTGTTATATCTAATATGTATCTATTAACATAGCTAATATTTCTATTAACAAAGCTGATCTTTCTTTTTTTTTTTTTTTTAAAAAAAAGATTATTTATTCATGATAGAGAGAGAGAGGCAGAGACACAGGCAGAGGGAGAAGCAGGCTCCATGCCGGGAGCCCGAGGCGGGACTCCAGGATCACGCCTGGGCCAAAGGCAGGGGCTAAACCGCTGAGCCACCCAGGGATCCCCCAAAGCTGATATTTCTATCAATATAGCTGGCATTTCTATTCTTTGGGTTTACCTTGATGTGTTCAGCCAGTTTGATGGACATGTAGCAGGTTTCCAGTTCTATTAAGGCGGCTCACGGGATGTTCACAAAGTGTCGTGAAGTGCAAATCTGAAACAAAGATGTTCTCCTCGAAGTTCCTTTCCTCGTGGAAAGAATTGATCCTAATATAGAGTAGACCAAGGCCCTCTTGATGATTTTTGTTCAAAGTTTTCTTGGCTAATCTATCTTTTATTGCTGTGTGCTGTAGAGTCAGGTTTCATTAAAAACCATTGGAATACCGATTTGAGTAACATCGAACTGAAGCATTGATTTAGGGAGAAATGACACTGTTATAATAGTGCATCTTTCTATCCAAAAAAAAAAAAAAAATCCCAAAACAGTTCTATATTTATTTAGGAATTTTTATGTCTTTAAGTAAAATTTTGTAGCTTTTGTCTTAAAATCTTACGCATTTCTTATTAGGATTATTACAAAATCTTTTATGATGTCTGTGGAGACTGAATAGTATCACTTTTATTCATGTTTGCTTAGGCATTTCCAGAGAAAACCCCCTAGCAGTTTTTAAATCCACCATGAAAAGTCTGTTTCTTTTGATAGTGGAGTTAAACCCTTTTACGTTTATGGGGGTAAATAGTGTGTTGCTTTTATCTTTTTCATGGATGTCTGTCATTTATTTAACTTTAGGGTTCCACCCCTTTTTTTTCCACTTTCTTCTTTTCTCCAACTTTATCAAGTGTCCCTTTTTCCCTTTCTCATCCTGTATTTATAGGATCTACAGTGCTTTGTCATTCCATGAATGGTTATCTTTTTATCCTTTATCCTATTTCATCTCCCTCCTACTCCTTTCTACCTTATTCTACAAATAATTTTTGAAGGCCTGCTGTATTAGATGTTGTTGGGTAAAGTAAAAAACCCCAAAAAACTGGGTAGTCCTTCCCTTCTCCGCCCAATTTTTTTTTTATCACTTTAAATGACAAAGCTGATCAGTAGTCTTACAAGAAATGAAACAATCCAAGGTTGAACTAATAATTCATTCCTTGCCCTGTCCTCCCTTCCCACTTCCCAGAGGTCACTGATGTTTGTGGTATGGTGAGTGCCCTTCCACACCTTGCTCCAAGCACAGGGTGCCTTCTAAATATATTGTTTTGAAATTTGCTCTTTAAATTGACATTTCTTCAGGGACGCCTGGTGGCTCAGTCTGTTAAGCCTCTGACTCTTGATTTCAGCTCACGTCGTGATCTCGGGGCTCTGCCCTCAGCAGGGAGTTGGCTTGAGATTCTCTCCCTGTGCCCCTCCCAACCCACTTCTGTTTTCTCTCTCAATAAATAAATGAAATATTTCTTAAAAATTTGCATTACACTTGTTTCTGGATATCTGTTTTGTTCTATTTATTCTTGTGGCAATGCCATCACTATTTGAGTTCTAGTCACTTTGTGGTTGTAAGTCATTTTCAGGGAGTCTGAGCTGTATGTGTGGGGTGTAAGTGTGAGAAGGCTTTATTGTTCCCCAGAACGGCCCTCAGACTTCCATGCGTGAACTCCACGTCTCTCAACAGAGTGAGGGCCTTAATGGCATCTTGGTCATTTGTTATAACTTTCTAGTCGGACCTTCGGCTGTTGGATTAGTCTCATGTTGGTTTTTAAGGCTTGGTCGTGATTATTTTAGTCTTAATTCAGAGCTCATTTGCTCCATCCCTAATGCCAAGGAGGCCCTGTCTGGTACCAAGGGCTGGAGCAGGGTGGATTTTGGGGTCTTATTTTGAATATCCATACCCCATCCTCCTTCAGACTCTATAATCTGTGGGAGTGTTGTTCCTGTGACTGCTCATCTGTGGTAGGAAGGGAGTCTTGGCTTCCCTGCAATTCATTCCTACGGTCTGATGCTTGATGATGAGTCTACATGTAGACGAGGTGGGGCATGTTTTCTTGGACTAGAGGTGGCGATGTCTCTCTGGGCAGCCCCACCAGCAGGGTTTTGCCTCAGCAAAAAGTGGAAAAAAGTGGAAAAATTCTAAAATAGAATTTCCTTTTTATATTGACTGGGTAGTGGGACTCAAGGTAGTAAGTGACTTCTTATTCAGTGATTTCTCAGAGCTCTCTCAGGGCAGTTGGTGAGGTCCTTTCCTGGTGGCCTCTTGAACTTCAAATGTAGCATCATTAGTGCTTTTGTCCCCAGCCTCAGAGAGACCCGGGGCAATAGGGAGACCTGTTGTTGCAGTTTCATCCCCGGAAGGCAAGAATTTCCTTCCCGTGCCTTTATGAATATGTCTCGATTTAATACTAACCATGTGCCCATCAGGAAGGCTTCCTTGTTGGCTTCCCCCTGCCCTATGTTAGCCTCCTGTCTTAGCAATAAGCTGGAAATAGAGGTGCTTGTTTTATGTTTTGGGAACTGAAAATAGCCTGGCTTGGGAGAGGAAAGGCTCCGTGGTGGGGAATTTGGAGAGATAAAGCTGGAAATGCGGACTGGGGACAGAATGTGGCTGGCCTCAGATGTGAACATTTATTGAAAGAAGTCCTAGTTCATCAGAAATATAGAATCTACCTTTTAAAACCTGACTGGGTACACTGAGTTGACAAAATTACCTATCTGGATTGGGAGGAAGAAAACATTTGCAGGACTTGGGAGAATGTTGTTTGAAAGGCTTTTAATCTTAACAGGAGCGATCTCCTTAAGTAGACACTTAGCACTTCAGTAAACCGGGCGGTAAAACTACGTAATCTCAGAATTTATCGTGTACTATGGAATAAAATGATAAATACTGCTCACCATGCACACCTTCCGTCTCCTTCCTACGACTGCTAGGATCTCTCATTATCTTTGATGGAAAAATGAGACCCTATTCTTTTTTTGCTAAAAGAAGTTTAACTCCTTCGTTTTTCTTTGACATTTGGTGAAAAGATTTTGATTAAAAGCACAGGAAACAAAGGTCCTTTATTCATCAGGTAACATGCTTCATTGCTTTTTCCAGCAGACCATCTCCACAGGAGGGGAGATAATTCAGTTTCTAAACATCCTTGCATATTAGCTGCTCTATTGCTGCCTGCACACTTATGAGCTGAGATCTCAATTTTTAGAAAAAAAAAACTATTACTATTAAATTCCTTTTATTTGTTATGTCTTGATCTTCACCTTTTATATCTACCACGTCTACTTGTCTTTCTTTTTTTTTTTTTTTTGGCTGGTATCATAAATTTTTTTTTTATTGGTGTTCAGTTTGTCAACATACAGAATAACACCCAGTGCTCATCCCGTCAAGTGCCCCCCCCTCAGTGCCCGCCACCCAGTCACCCCCACCCCACCCCCGCCACCTTGTCTTTCTTTATCATTATTTACAAATAATAATGAGAGTGGGGGTTGGTTCTTACTCCCCAAGAGGCAACCCAAGCTAATCTTTGCTGTCCTGCAGATACCCAGCAGTCAGCAGAAACAGGAGAGGCCTACACCCACCTTGGAGTGTTGGCACCACTCTTTGTTATGCTGAATGCCCACTCCCAGCCCTGGCGGGACAGAGTGGGCTTCCCTACTTCTGTACGTGTCCCTCTGGGGACTGACTTCTTGTGTTGGAGAGAACAGTAAGAGGGGATCTAGGAGATGATGATAACGGTAGGAAAGCAGTTGGTACTACCTACATCAATCACTTGACCTTCATTGTTTCATTTATTCTTCACAGGTGCCTCATGCATTCATTATCCCCATTTTACAGTAGAGGAAAGTGAGGCTCCAAAAGGTTAAGTTAACCTGCGTGTCTGAGGTCACGGAGCTGTTGGGTGGCGATCTGGAATCCAGTCTTCCCCAGGCTCCCGTGACGGAAACCACGTACCTTTTTGTACCTTTACCCACCACCACTGTGTGTGATCTCCTCATGCTTGATATAAATGTGTCAGTGGTGTTAATATTTCGGTCCTTTGTTCTTGTACACATGCCGTTGGTAGCTGTGTAATGTCAGAGACAAGCCCCCTAGGTTGCCACTTGAACGCAAGAAAAGATCCCTTCCTAAATCTGCCTTACTGGCTGTGCACATCCATCAGGACCCGGAGCTCTACTTTCCACGTAGAGTTCTTTGAAAACAGAAGGACTTTAAGGAGAAATGTCACAACTAGATACGGGGTGAGATGAAAGAGCGGAGAGCTGGAATTTATTGAACTGTGTCATTATCACCGAGTCAGTCACCAGGTGACTTGAATTAAACTTTTTCCCTTCTGGGCTGGCAAAGGCATCTGGAAGAGAGAAGTAATTTGAGAGCTGAGATTTTTAGCTTTCTAGCAGAAATCTCTGAACCTTCAGATAAAATGTGCTACAGACGAAGAAGGTATTCCAGCCATCAACTACTACTTTGGAAGTAGGTTAAGACTGTAAGAGAGGAAGGGAAAGATTGAAATGAAGGAATACCAGCATTCTGCATGGATACACTGTCTCCTGAGCGTGTTTTTCTTTTTCACGAATGGATCTCGTTTAAGTAGTTTCTTATTCGTTGTACCAGATTTGCAAGACATGGCTCTATGCTGACCAGACATTTGGATCCTCTGTCATTCTTCCAAAACGCTGTGTCCAGAGTCTGACATTTGCTCATTTCGACTTGAATGTTTGCTTCTAGAAACCATGAGCGACATCATCTAAAAAGCCATTTTGTGTTTACCAGCATCGAAGTCTCTGTTGGTTTGAGAAGCTATTTAAATGTTGGCCTCTCCTAAAACTTCTCCCATGACAAAATAGCCAAGGAAAACCGCTCTAGCCAAAGCAGTTTCTTTCCATTTCTGTGAGTCGTTAGTTTTTTTTCTTTTGCATCTTATGGTCTTATTTGCCATAGGCCAATGAGATGGTGAGATTGTATTTCAAGAAGGGAAATTAAAATAAAGTTTTTTATCTGTTAAAAAGTGGTAGTTGTAGTCTTTTATTTAGATGTTAAAATAAGATTTATCATCACACAGATATTTACTGAACTTTGACTATGTGCCAGTATCTGGACACTTCGATTATAGCCATGAACCGAACAATAAAAGCATCCAGGAGCTCTTCTTCCAGTAGAAGGAGACATAATACCTATAATATCCTAGTCCAGGGGGAGGAGAAGAAATAAAGAAATGTCTAGGAGAGACAATCATAAGTTCTGGGAAAGAAAATGAAGCGGGATGGGGAGAATAAAAAATGACAAGGGGAGCTACTGTATGCGATGTGAGCAGCTCTGGGATAGTGTGAGTTTTGAGCAGCAGAGACCTGAAGGTAGTGGAAGTGTGAGCCACGGAGCATCTGGAGGGATATCCAAGCAGAAGTGGCCGCGTGTAGAAGAGCCCAAAGGATGAGCAGTTTCTCAAGGAAGCCAGCGTGGCTGGCGTACAGTCTCAAGGAGGGGCCATGGTGGAAGGCGAGGGCGGAGAGGAAGCAAGGCCTAGCGAAGGAGGGCTTTGTGCTACGATAAAGACGTTGGCTTTTACTCTACGAGAGACAGAAAGCCGTTGAAGGAACGGCGCGATCTGACTCAGATCAAGGAGATCTAATCTAGGATCAAGGATCTGACTTAGATCAGGGACACTATACCAGGATCGCTGGTGTGTCGGACTGGTTACCGTCCAGACGTACAAGAATCCTTACTTTTTGCATCAGTTCTGCTCCTGATATCAGATCTCAAGGGTTCAGAGAGTTAGGGAGAACAATCACACATTCACGAATGGTGCCAAGAAAGTGTCTGAAGAAAGAGGAAGTGGTCAGCTGTGCCAAATAGTGTCCACACTTTCGTTTAGGGATTGGCCATTGGAGTTAGGAATATGGCAGGCATGGGTGACACTGACAGCAGTTTACGGGGGGCCCTGGGGATGAAAAACAGATCCAAGAAGGCTTGAGAAAAACAGGAAGAGAAGGCATTGAAATCATGGGTTTAGACCAGTGTTTGTCAAACTTGTTTTCATTATTTTATTATTACCTCCCTTAAGGAGCTTCTTTAGACATTTTTTTTTTAGACATTTTTTTTAATTGTTCTTCCCTCCCCTCGATGAGATTCTGGTATCACTGATATGGTTTATATTTGTTACACTTTATGTATATATATTTGATAATATGTATTTGATAATATATATATTTGATAATATATATTTGATAATATATATGTCTGATAATATATATTTGATAATATATATATGTATTTGCTTTATGCATAAAAAGAATAAGAATTTTTCACCCTGTAAGAGCCAGTTTTTGCCAGTTTTGAGGGGAATATCACTTGTACTGGGAATGGAATGGTTTCAGGAGTTCTTTAGAGGATGTTTCTACTGGGGGGGGCGGGTGTAGGCAAGGAATCGGGCCAGAGGCTACAGAAGGAGATTGGGTTGTGTCTTGTCTTGTGTTTTTAATATAGCACGTGTGTGTGCTGATGGAAGAGTCTAGAGGAAGGAGGGACCTGAGGCAGACCAAGGTCAGACAGTTCCGTAACACGGGGTCTGGAGTCGGAGGGGAGGAGGTGGAGGACGGGGCCTCTGAGGACGGCCGGCCGGTCCCCGACTGAACGGGGCGGAGGCAGAGCAGGGGGCACAGGTGGAGCTAGGGTGGCGTCTTCACAGGGAGGCCCATGGGTGTCCTCTGGTTGATGCATTTTCACATTAAAACCAGAAGCAAGGTCATCGGCTGGGATGGAGGACGGGCGGCGATTTTGAAGGTTTGGCGGGGAGGAGAGGTATAGCGCTGTCATCGGGGAGCGAACCGAGAGGAGCGTAGTAGGCCAGCTAAGCGGCGCGCAGGACCGCTCGAGTTAGTGGTTCCCAGCTGGAGATGAGACCGGTCACACTTAGAGATTTTTAAGTATTGGAGTCAGCGGATCAAGGAGCAAAGTGAGTTCGTGGTGAGGTCATGCTGCCTAAGATTCTGTTCCAGTTACCACTTTTGCTGGTCTTTAAAGATACTTGTTTAGAACACGAGTGAGGGGAAGGGCAGGGGCAGAGGGAGAGGAAGGCTCCGCAGCCGACTCTCCGCGGGGCACCGAGCCTGCCGCGGGCTCCGTCCCGCAGCCCTGACATCAGGACCTGGGCTGAAATCCGAGTCGACCGAGCCCCCCGGGCGCCCTGTCCACTTAGATGTTTTTAATTGGGATATTTTATGCTTGATTTCGTTAGAATTAGGGACTTCCGGTGAGAACATAGGGTCCCACGCCCTCGTTCAGCTCTTCTGGTCAAAGTAACTAGAATCAACAAGGCGCTTTGGTGCCTTCGCTTTGGTTGATGCTACTGCCAAGTATGGGAAGAGGGGGTACAGGGGATGGATAGTTTTGAATCTTTTCCTATGGATGTTATTTTCATTAAAAGGGAGAGTAGAAGTGCATGGGGGTTGGAGGATGCGCTGGTCATTGTCTAGAAATATCTGAAGTTCTGAACTGTGCGCTGCATTCCTCCGTTTACTCATCCCACGGGGATTTTTCTCAGCCTCTCCTCCCTTATCAGGCACAAAAGGACAAAACGGGATCTGGCATGACCCCTACCCCGACGTGCCTTACGGGCGTCTGGACGTCGCACTGCCTTTGGAAGAAGCGTGCATCCTTTTCTTTAGAGGATGTGAAGAGAGAGCGGGGCTGATCCATTCAGGGGGCGCGGTTCCTGCGCAGCCTGCTCTGGTAAACAGAGAATACGAAATGTGTAAAATAGCAAAATTCGAGCACACATTAGTGAATTCAATCCATCATGTCTGGCATCCTCCTGGTGGATCCTCTGCCCTCCCTACAGGCAACAATATGCTCCCAGGGAGAGCTCTGCGTGAATGCACCGGCGTGTTCCGCTGACTCCTAAGCAGAGATTGTTAATTCGTAAAGAATTACTAATTCTTAAGGTTGGCGCACGTCTCTTTCTCAAGGCCAGTTGGTGCTTCGGAGCGGGAATAGCTCGTGAACCCGGCCTGTGACTCATCCTGCCTCCGGGCCCGCGCCTGCAGGCCCCACGGATGAACAGCAGGTGACGGTGTTTGCACGCTGTTCAGAAGGCCGGTGCCGCGGGCCTCACACCATCCGCAGCCCTTCCCTGCCAGGATTGCACGCGCGTCCCGGGATTATATTTCTCTTTTATATTGCCATGTGTCATGCTTTGTTTGCCAAACAGAATATGGAAAATGAAGAGGCATTTTCCTGCACGGCTCGTAGTAGATAAACTGTCAGAATGAACTCCGTTGCTGAAGAAAAGCACAGACGCGGGTGGCCCCTGGATGTGGCTGCGGGGACGTCGGCGCCGGCTGGGGGGAATTTTGCTTGGGCCAAAGGGATGTCTTTCTTTGAAAATTCTCCCCGACCACGGCTCTCTGCGTTTTCCTAATGCTTCCCTCCACCCCGCAAAGAGCAAGCTCTCAGGTCGCTGAGGCTCCCCTGCTGGACGTGGGGCTGCACAGATCCAACGGGGCCGGGGGTTTATTTTGCCATGAATTTTAAGCGAGAGATGTGATTTGAATAAAAAGAAACGAAGCTGGGAGCACCTGGCTGGCTCAGTCTGCGGAGTGGGCGACTCTTGATCTTGGGGTTGTGGGTTTGAGCCCCATGTTGGGCACAGGAAAGAAAACTAAGGTTTAGATTCACTTTTACGACATTTGTGGAGAATTTTTTTTTCCATATGCCACACACAGCAGTGTGGGTCTAAGCCGTCCCCCAAATACGGAGGTGTGTGTGTCTACACGGGTGGATCCTCTTCATTGCTCGCTGCGTCTTAGGGGGATGCTGGTGACTGAGGTGACGCTGTAGTGGTGGAAAGCGCTCTGGACACAGTCCTCGTCAGAGATGGACGAAGGTCAGGGCCGTCCGTGCCTGCTGCTCCTCGTGCACGGTCGCGAGCCCTCCACCACTTGCATTTACTCTTCGGCACGAGGACTCCGCTTGGAGAGGAGCTGCTTCCTCGGCCACGTTGCCACCTGCATTCCATCATGACCCACGTGTACCCACTGAGCTGCGTCCTCGGCCACGTCACAGCTGCACCATCATGACCCACGTGTACCCACTGAGCTGCATCCTCGGCCACATCACAGCTGCACCATCATGACCCATGTATACCCACTGAGCACTCACTGTGTTCCAGGGACTGTCCCGGACTCGGAGTTCACAGGGCAGGGAGCCCCAGGCCCGGCTCCTCGGGAGCTCGTGCTGGGAAGACTGTCGGATTCTCGTCCCCGCCTCCTGACACGGTTCGTTTTGTGTGCATTTGGGCTCAGGGCAACATCCGGTCCTTCCTTCCTCGTCTTGGCCCTGCGGCTGGTTAGCTGTGGGACCGCGGGCACACGCCTGAACCTCTCGGACGTCCTGATGTCTCTTCTGTACAACTGAGACGACACTTCCCACCCCGTCAGGGCATCCGTTCGGGAAGAGTAGACCAGATAACGTATCCAAGCACCTCGTTGGCCGCTGGCACGTGCTCGGGGGCCGACGGGAGAAGCTACGGCTGCTGCCTTTCACCTTGCGCAGGTCACCTGGCCAGTGCCGACTGCGCGGAGGGCTTAGTTCACGTTCATTCCCTTGCCGCTCATCCATCCTTCAGGCACGTGGCTGCTTGGGGACTGAGAAGCACCGCGACCAGCAGGAGCCCCGAGTCCTGAGCACCGTTGACGGGCTACGGGTTTCACGTGTCTGCAGTCCTCGGAGCAACCCAGTACTGACTACCCTCCGCGGACCGGGGAAGACCCGGGAGGTAAGGACCAGTGCCTACAGCTGCAGCATCACCTACGAAGGACCAAAATACCCACTCTAAAGCCTGTCGCCTTTTTTATCCACAGTTTCCAAGGTCCCTTTTAATTCTAAATGCTCTAAAATTCTTTCTTTTTTGAAAAACGAGTTATGTGATCGCAAGCAGTAGGATTTCATTTGCGCGCAGGCTCCCACGCTCAAAATCCGGATGCCTGATGATGTCATTAAGAAGCTAAGACGGAGAGACCTGCATTTTCATAAATAAGCGTGACGAGTAGTCCACGGACAGGCCCGCGTTCCCCGAATAGTTCTCGGCGCTCGCCATCTGCATCAGCTGATTTTTCCGCACCAACTGGAAGTCACATTATTCTTAAAGGGGGCGCGAGAGGAGAGGGAGTGCTTTTCTTCTTTAGATTCCTGGAAATATTTAAGCATTTTTAAAAAAGATTTATTTATTTATTTTTATTTATGATAGACACAGAGAGAGAAAGAGGCAGAGACACAGGAGGAGGGAGAAGCAGGCTCCATGCCGGGAGCCCGACGTGGGACTCGATCCCGGGACCCCAGGATCGCGCCCTGGGCCAAAGGCAGGTGCCAAACCGCTGAGCCACCCAGGGATCCCCAATATTTAAGCATTTTTGGTGCAAGTTTGTCACTTTGATTTTTTTTTTATAAAGATTTATTTCTTTATCTCCTTATTTGAGAGACCACGAGAGAGATCACAGAGGCACAGGGAAAAGCAGACTCTCCCCTGAGCAGGGAGCCCGATGCAGGACTCGATCCCAGGACCCCAGGATCACGGCCTGAGTTGGAGGCAGACGCTTCACCGGCTGAGCCACCCGGGCGCCCCTGTCACTTTGGTTTTTAATAAAAGGGTTGTTTTGATATCTTTTTTTTTAAATTTTTTTTTAAATTTTTACTTATTTATGATAGTTACAGAGAGAGAGAGAGGCAGAGACACAGGCAGAGAGAGGGAGAAGCAGGCTCCATGCACCAGGAGCCCGACGTGGGACTCGATCCTGGGTCTCCGGGATCACGCCCTGGGCCAAAGGCAGGCGCCAAACCGCTGCGCCACCCAGGGATCCTGTTTTGATATCTTGACTTCTCTTGGTGAGCTTTGAGACTCTGCGTTGGCTTTGGTGGAGAAGTTCTCTGTTCACCTTGTGTTCCTCAGTCCCCAGGGTAGCTGAGGACGTGAGCCACAAAGAGATGAAGCACTTACGGAGACGGACGGCTGACCCCAGGGGCCTGGTTGCTCAGCCGCTGCCTTTTGAGTTCAACGTGGCAAGAGTTCCCGATTTGAGGAGGAGGAGCTTGTGGGTGTGCGTCCTCTGCAGAGAAACCGAACAGACTATTGCAGTAGAATAATTAGGGCTCTCTGTAGAGTTCTCTGGCTCAGCTTCTCTATGGTGACCTGGGGCACGTGCCAGTCTATCTGGACCTCACGTTCTTCCTCCGTAAAATGAGACCATTGACTCCCAGGTCTCCGGTGATCCTTCTCTGTGTAAAACGTAGTCTGCAATCCAATCTGAAGTGAATCCGCAAAAAGGCAGTCGTGTGTGTGTGTGTGTGTGTGTGTGTGTGTAACCACTGCTGGAAACGCGAGTTCCTTGAATGTGGCTTGATAGGACGGAGGTGTCGGAAAGTGGGTTTATCAAATGTTCAAGCGGGCGAGGGAGAGGGAAATATTTCATCGTTGTTGACAAACACCTTGGTTAGCAAGCTTGCACCTTTCTTGAATACATTAGGTTTTGGGGGGAGGAAAGAACAAGACTGCTCATTTTCAAACCAAGATGCAAAAAAAAAAAAAAAAAAAAAAAAATGAGGGCACCTGGCGGTTTGGTTGATGAAGCGTCTGACTCTTGATTTTGGCTCATGTCAGGATCGTAAGGTGGAGGCACCGGGCGCGGAGCCTGCTTGAGGGTCTCTCCCTGTGCCCCTCCCCATCCCTGCTCCCTCTGTCCGAAGAAATAAAAGAAAAGATGGTTAACTTCTTTCTTTCTTTTTTTTAAAAAAAGATTTATTTATTTATTTATTTGTTTATTTATTTATGAGAGAGAGAGAGAGAGAGAGAGGCAGAGACACAGGAGGAGGGAGAAGCAGGCTCCACGCCAGAAGCCCGACGTGGGACTCGATCCTGGGACTCCAGGATAGCGCCCTGGGCCAAAGGCAGGCGCCAAACCCGCTGAGCCACCCAGGGATCCCCAACTTCTTTCTTTTATGCACTAAGCTCGAGTTCCTGGAGTCTTACTCTAGCTCTCCCACCTTCTGCTATTCCACTGCCCCAAATAATATTTGTGGAATGAGTGGATTACGGATTGAGTGACGAGATGCCCCGCGTACCGGATTACACGCCGCGGACGGCTGTGGGAGAGAGAGCCAGGCTTCCTCACCTTGGCCTCCACTGTCCCACCACCTACTAAGGTACAGGTAGTCTGTTGAGCAAAGACAAATCAGTTACCAAAAAGGAAAAGGATTTTCCTCTCAGCCTGCTCCCTCACTGACCTGTCATTAAAGAAAAGCAAGTGGCTGTATTTTTGATGGGGAGCTGAATGATTTTTTTTGGGGGGGGGGCGGTTTACAAACACAGAATAAATAAGCTTTATTTCTATAAAGCAGGTCTACTTGTACAATAGAGCCTCTGAATGGAAGATAGCAGGAATTTGGGAAGATTTTTCCATTTACCAAAAAATAATCTAAAGCAATGATTAAACATAGCAACCGGGGCACCTGGGTGGCTCAAGGGTTGAGCATCTGCGTTCAGCTTAGGTCATGACCTCGGGGTCCCAGGATCGAGTCCCACATCAGGCTCCCTGCATGGAGCCTGCTTCTCCCTCTGCCTGGGTCTCTGCCTCTCTCTGGGTCTCTCATGAATAAATAAATAAAATATTAAAAAAATATATAGCAACAACCGAAAGACACGGACATTTGTGGATTGTGTGTGGCTGAGTGGGTAGGTGGGTAGGAGTGGGTGTGAGCGCGGATAGGACACTGGAGGAGGAGTGGAATTTCAAGACACGGGTGTTTGTGTCTATTCTGAAGCACCTCAACAGTGAGTCGCATAGTAGAGAGTTTCAATATTAGTTGTTTCAAATCTGATAATGTTTTATATGTGGAGAAGTCCAAAAACGGGTTTTTAGCTTGTGAGTATACCAGAAAAAAAGAAAAAGGGATCAAAGTACTTCTTTTTCTGGGCCTCGATGTCTAAGGTTCTTTTTAAATGATTTTTTTTAAGATTTTATTTACTTATTCATGATAGACACACAGAGAGAGAGAAAGAGAGAGAGGCAGAGACACAGGCAGAGGGAGAAGCAGGCTCCATGCACCGGGAGCCCGACGTGGGACTCGATCCCGGGTCTCCAGGATCACGCCCTGGGCCAAAGGCAGGCGCTGAAGCACTGAGCCACCTGGGGATCCCCTATGACTAAGGTTCTTGATGCAGGAAACGTTCGCTGATTTTGCAAAGCGGCCGGTCCGTGGGACCCACACTGGCTGCCCCAGGGGGTCCCCGCCGAGGCCTTCCTCCCACCCCGCCCTTCCCTGCGCTCTCGCTCCCTTCCCTTTATCTTCTGAAACGAAAATATTTTTTTCCTTTCCTCCTTCGGAGCTCGTATTATGGAACCAATGTCAAATCACGAGCAAACTGGATACGTCTCCAATTTATATTTACAGGTATCGGGCAGTGTTTTCTGCTTTGCCATCCTCGGGGCCAAGTTTCAGGGGTGGGGCGGCGGGAGGGCAGTGGGTGTGGAAGGAGCCCCGCGTGGCCCGGGGGCCCGTGTGCGTGTGAGTGTGGCCCAGGCCCCGTGGCTGGTTCCCAGCCGGCCTGTGTCCGCATGGCCGTGCTCGCTGGCGGCCCGTGATGCAGGCGGCCCCGGAGCAGGCCCGGCTTCCTGGCAGGCTCGGGCCTGCACGTCGGGGAGGAGTCGCTCCCACCCGCGCCTCCGGCCACTGCACCTCGTGTCCCAGATGCGCGTCCCACTCCCGGAGCCTGGGCGGCGGCGCCGGCAGAGGGGCCTTTGCGGACACGGCCGAGGCTGGAGGGGCGGCGGGCGTCCGGACCGTGCGGGCCCCACAAGGCCCAGAGGTGGAGGAGAAGGGATGCGGGGCCGGTGCAGGGCCTCCTGCCCAGGGGGAGGTGCATGGGTCCGAGCCCCCTGAGGCCCCCACACGGCCTCGGGACGCCTGGGCGTCAGCCCCCTGGACCCGTCTCCGACGTGCGGGGCCCTGCCCGTGGCCCTGGGAGCCCCCCTGCCCGTGGTGACCTGTCACAGCCCTCGAGGCAACTCCTATTCCCGGGAATCACTTCCACTAGGAACGGTGGCTTTCGGGAAGCTCGCTCCCGCATCTGAGCGCGCGGAGCGGTGGGGACAGGACCGCGGCCCAGGACTCCGAGGCGCCCCGGGGCTCCCGCCACCTGCTGTCCGGGCGGCCCGGGAGGACCTCTGCCACCTCACGGGCCTGCGAAGCCGGGTCCCGATCCGCTGCCCGGTCTAAGGAGCTTTGGAGCAACTTACGTGCCGTGACCTACGAGTTTACCTGGGCCTTCTGATGAGGCCGTGCCTTGATTTCATTTTGCTTTGTTTTACGGTGGAAGGGCCGGCGCCTCCACGGAGGGCTGCTCGGGGCCTTCCCATTACTGCGAAAGCCAAAATTGCCTGAAAGTCTCAAAACGCTGGTAGTTTGGAAGTATATGCACTTCCACCGAGATAAAAATCTATCTTATCTGCAATTAATTTCACTTAGCATGTTGCAGGGATGTGTCCGTCAGGACGCTTTGAAAGACCCCACTAATTATTTGAAGAGAAATGTGCCTTCCCAATGCATGAGGTTCCAGGAAGCCCACCAGAGCTGCCACGCAGATGCCAGGCAAGCGCCTTCCCGTCTGCTTCCTCCCGGAGCTCAGTGACCTGGGGTTTGGAATGTGCCCTTCATGCTGGGCGCCCTCACACGTCCACGTGACAGGGGAAGACAATTTTTTAAAAAAGATTTATTTATTTATTTATCTATTCATTCATTCATTCATTCATTTTGAGAGACAGAAAGAGAGAGAGAGGCAGAGACACAGGCAGAGGGAGAAGCATGCCCCATGCAGGGAGCCCGACGTGGGACTCGATCCTGGGACCCCGGGGTCACACCCTGGGCCAAAGGCAGATGCTCAACTGCTGAGCCCCCCAGGGATCCCCAAGACGGAAGACTTGAACTAAAGACATCATGTTGCTGAAGATTTTCTCTTTTGATGTCCCATTTAGGACCATTGCTTCCGAATAATGAAGTGAAAAAGCCACCGCTCACCTGTCCTCGGCCCTTCCTCCCCGGAGCCCCCCTGCGGGCGCACACACAGCAGTTTAGTGCAGCTACTGTGGACCAGAGACAGTCCCCCCAGGCCCTTGCTCGTCCCATACGTGCTGCAGCCTGTTGTCTAACCGTTGTCTTGGTTTCTTGGTAAGAAACCAACTTAGGATTTGAAAGTTCTTGTTATCCTTGAAGTCACATTGTTGGATTTTCTCACGTTATGCAGAGATTTTATTTAGCCCACATGATGACAAGCGTATGGCTAGTCAAGAAGGACTGGTAACATTTCTTGCCTGGAAAATTTCTTGTTTGATCATCGACATATGATGTCCGTTTTCTGAATCACGGATTAGATTATAACATTTCTATTCGCCCCCAACATAAAGCCGATAATCGACTATTTCTTTTTTAATCGACTATTTTTAACCTCTATCGTTATCAGAAGGGTTTTTTCA
This sequence comes from Canis lupus baileyi, assembly GCF_048164855.1. Taxonomy (NCBI): domain Eukaryota; kingdom Metazoa; phylum Chordata; class Mammalia; order Carnivora; family Canidae; genus Canis; species Canis lupus. The sequence continues at coordinate 39,475,658 of NC_132864.1, forward strand.
GTGCGGTGTTCATTGACGTGCTCATTCTTTCGTATATGAAAGTAGGAAAAATAAACAGGTCTCTGCAATAAGCACAAGGGGACAGCTTAATTCTCTTAATTATGCTCGACGTAAATCAGTGAACTCTGTCTTTATTTGAACTGTTCCGTTTTTAAAGTCACCGTTATTTATTTTAGAATTTGCATTTTTGGTTCAAGTAGGTGAAAAGATCAGCAAAGCAACTCAAAATGGATGAAATATCTAAGTGTGAGACAAGATTCCATCAAAATCCTAGAGAAGAACACAGGCAACACCCGTTTTGAACTCGGCCACAGTAACTTCTTGCAAGATACATCCACGAAGGCAAAAGAAACAAAAGCAAAAATGAACTATTGGGACTTCATCAAGAGAAAATGCATCTGCACAGCAAAGGATACAGTCAACAAAACTAAGACAACCTACAGAATGGGAGAAGATATTTGCAAATGACATATCAGATAAAGGGCTAGTTCCCAAGATCTATAAAGAACTTATTAAACTGAACACCAAAGAAACAAACAATCCAATCATGAAATGGGCAACAGACATGAACAGAAATCTCACAGAGGAAGACATAGACATGGCCAACAGGCATATGAGAAAATGCTCTGCATCACTTGCCATCAGGGAAATACAAATCAAAACCACCATGAGATCCCACCTCACACCAGTGAGAATGGGGAACATTAACAAGGCAGGAAACCACAAATGTTGTAGAGGATGTGGAGAAAAGGGAACCCTCTTGCACTGTTGGTGGGAATGTGAACTGGTGCAGCCACTCTGGAAAACTGTGTGGAGGTTCCTCAAAGAGTTAAAAATAGACCTGCCCTACGACCCAGCAACTGCATTGTTGGGGATTTACCCCAAAGATTCAGATGCAGTGAAACGCCGGGACACCTGCACCCCGATGTTTCTAGCAGCAATGTCCACAATAGCCAAACTGTGGATGGAGCCTCGGTGTCCATCGAAAGATGATGGATAAAGAAGATGTGGTTTATGTATACAATGGAATATTCCTCAGCCATTAGAAACGACAAATACCCACCATTTGCTTCGACGTGGATGGAACTGGAGGGTATTATGCTGAGTGAAGTAAGTCAGTCGGAGAAGGACAAACATTCTATGTTCTCATTCATTTGGGGAATATAAATAATAGTGAAAGGGAATAGAGGGGAAGGGAGAAGAAATGGGTAGGAAATATCAGAAAGGGAGACAGAACATTGAAGACTCCTAACTCTGGGAAACGAACTAGGGGTGGTGGAAGGGGAGGAGGGCGGGGGGTGGGGGTGAATGGGTGACAGGCACTGAGGGGGGCACTTGACGGGATGAGCACTGGGTGTTATTCTGTATGTTGGCAAATTGAACGCCAATAAAAAATAAATTTATTATGAAAAAAATAAAAAAAATAAAATGTTGAGAATAGGCAACAATGCCAGACTACTCCTCTGCACTTACAAATGACTTGACAATAAGGTAAATATAGAAAGCGAGTATAGAGTTTTATCTATTAATAGGGATAGGCCTTCGGCAGTCAGACGTACTCACGATAGAGATTGTGCAGGTTTGGATTTTTGTTTTCATCCTTGATGTGAAAGTAATTATATAATTCTCCTGTCATTAAAATACGCCAATACCGAACACGTTCTGCATTCTTTATAATTACTTTTCAGTAACACTACATGCCAGACATGCATTTTTCCCCCAATACCGCCACACACTTAGGACCGTTCATTTCATGTGAACATATACGTAATTTTTAATTTAGTGATTATTTGTGAGATCAATAGTGATTCAAAATCTTGGAATACCTCAGAGTGATTATCTTAGTTGACTCTTATTGTTCATTAGTGCTACCGGTAAAATGTTGTTATTGAAAATTTCCAATTAGAGTGCGTACGTTTGGATATTTTTCCCTGGAATGGCAAGTCTCACACTGTTGCTAATTAGAGATCCATGTAGAGAGATACATCATGGCACAAACTGACAAAAAAAAAAAAAAAAAAAGGTATCTTTTGACAAAATGAACTTCCTGGGAACTTTCTTGTCAGCTCATTAGCACGAAGAGCCATAATGCAGGATTGTGCTGCTCCATTTATATTGAGTCTATGTGGTTATTTTTTTGCCTTTTTACTAAAGTCTTTCTCTAGTTAAGTTCTGGGTCAGTACTCTAGGAAAATGAAGATAAAAAATCCGGGCTAAGACCCAGGAACCTTCTTAGGGGTTTGCTGCATCGGAAGCACGTGGTCTTGCCGAATGGCTGCGAAGCTGTGCGTCCGGAGCAGAGGCCGCTGTCCTCCAGCAGCGGCCAAGCCGGACTCCCCGGGGTCGCCGGGCCGCAGACCCGGGATGCGGACTCTGCATCCCGCACGTACGACACGAGCAGCATATACCATCTTTCCAACTTTTATTAAAAAACAAAAAAGTCGAAAGCCAACGAAACCTGTCTTCTATGCAAGAGCATCCTTTCCGGCGTGGTATTTCCTGCCTCTGGCATGAAAGGACCCTGCAGGTCGCCGGTCACCCTCGTACACGAGGACGTGTCCTCGCGGTTGGACGTGGCTCAGCAGCCGCGCTGTTTCCTCAGACTCCGGCAGTAGGACGTGTCGCCGGGTATCGTCTCTGTGCCACACTTGGCGCTTTAAACTGAAGTCGTGTGTGGGTCGTCAGCGCAGGGGGACCTGGGAGGGATCCTTGGACTCAGCACCAGGCAGGTGGGGTGGCCGGGCAGCCGCAGGTGTTTCCCGCTCAGAACCCGTGGAGCTGCCCTGCAGCGCCCGGAGAACTACCCAAGCACGCGGGGAGGCCGAGGACGGGCGCCGGCGGCCGAGACTGGCCAGTCGTGGTCCTTCCACCTGGTAGAAGCTGGAGGTGGGCGAAACCAGGGCGCACCGGACTGCACTCGTCTCTGCCACAGACAGTCAGAAAGGACAGAAATAGCACCCGAGGGCTCAGAGCCACGTGGAGCATCTGCCTTTGGCCCAGGGCGTGACCCCGGGGTCCTGGGATCGAGTCCCACGTCGGGCTCCCTGCAGGAGCCTGCTTCTCCCTCGGCCTGGGTCTCTGCCTCTCAGTCTGGGTCCCTCATGAATAAATAAATAAAATCTTTAAAAAGAAAGGACAGAAATATGCAGCCATTGGCCCTTTTTTATTCCATTCGGTACTTTTAAGTGAAGCAAACACAAGATATAGAGAAATCCTATTTCTCCGAATGAAAAAAGAGAAAGAAAAAACGAGGAGTAACTAACGCTCACATGGTGCTTCCTATCAACCAGGTCCTCTCCGAATATTTTAAATATATTAACTAATTTAATTCTAGCATCATCATCCTCACATTATTGTCCCCGTTTTCGTGATGAAACAAATACAGAGAGGTTAAGGAGCTCGCCCAAGGTCGCAGGGGTGGGAAGTGACCGGGCCTGTGCAAGGACTCCCCCCCCGGGCTGCCTGGATACACCCCGCGCCGTATGGTTGTGCCTTGTGTTTGTCAGACTTCATGGAAAACACATATTTTGAGGACAGCGTTGGCTGAGGAGTCATGACTATTAATATCCATGACTTTATCCCAACAGAAACAGAACTCTTCTGGTGTCTCTGACACATGCTTTTTGGTCATTGGATTTCATGTGTTCAGTCGGCCGCTAAGACCTATTTTAGGAACCGGTTCTCGTGTAGACCAGCTTGTTGGAGCCCAGGGGTCAAAGATGCCTTCCGTTGTCATTTGGACCCATTCACGGTCTTTGCATTTCGCTATGATTAATTTACGAATATTGTAGAAGGTGTGTGAAGTATGGTTATGTGCATGTAGTCCTTTTAACGGACTGTTCCGTTAAATACGCATCTTTGTGCATTTTAGGCTTGCTTTTCCAGAGGCATTTCGTCTACTGTTGTGTCTCTATTAACCAGACGTGATTTTCTTTTTAAGACTTATTTATTTGTCTTGGAGGTGGGGGGGCTGCATGGGGGGGGGAGAGAGAGACTCTCAAGCAGACTCCATGAACACAGCCCAACACAGGGCTCAATCTCATGACCCTGAAATCTCGACATGAGCTGAAATCAAGAGTTGGGTGCTAATTGGGCCACCCAGGAGGCCCCAGACATAATTCTTAAAAGATAATTTGGATTGTACTGGGCAACCACCAGACAACCCATGGGTCCATCTAAATTTAAAATATATAATAAGGAAGTGTGAAGTGGCACTGGAGAAGCTTCAGAAGAAGATGGAGAATTTCCAGATAACCAATTTTAGTTTGGATTTTTTTTTTTTTTTTTGTAATATTGAAGTGAATTTCTTTACAATACGATTTTACTGTTTCTAAGTAGTCTGCACACCCAGCATGGAGCTTGAACTCACAGCCCCGAGATCAAAAGTCACATGCTCTTTGCTCTTTGGACTGAGCCAGCCAGACACTCCTTTCACATGTGCAGGTTTCCATTTTCCCTTTTAGTCGTCGGCGTCTGAAGTGTCCGCTTGGCAAGTGAGAAGAGCAAGGCCCCAGGCAACACCCAGGGGAGAAATGATCGAGGGGTGGGGGGGTTGGGGAGGAGAAAGGGCAGGTGACAGAGGTCAGGGCGGGGGGCCACTGGCCGCCACATGGGGTCCTCCTCCCATGAGGAGTTAGGCTGGAAATACTCAGCAAGGGATTGTATCTGAGGCTTGAGGACAAAGGGGAGAAGCGTGGAGAAGTGGAAATGCACAGGTTGGGGTCAAGGGAAATAAAGCCACCTCTTTTAAAAGCACAGTTCAAATTGAACACCGATAAAAAATAAATTTATGAAAAAAAAGCACAGTTCAAAAATAAATAAAAATAAAATTAAAAAAATAAAAATAATAAAAATAAATAGAAGCACAGTTCAAGAATACTCCACCTGGAGTCATCTGTGTCGCCAACTAGGCCTTGCCTCACTTTGGGGTAACCGTCCTCATCGTCGTGTGCTGGGAAAGGGATGGTTTTCTATCACTCAAGGGAGAGATACTCGCAAGTCCTAGGAGTGCCCAGAGCATTTTTATTATATTTTGTGATTACAGTTGAAGATGCTGCTTATCTTATTTCTTGTAAAACTCCGAGGGAAGCCTTCCAAGGGCTTTACTGCTCTTGGGTCTCTCCGTAATCAAATATGCTTCTTCAGCAGTAATTTTAGCATCTATTATCGCGCCTGAGCCGCTGGCAGCCGGGCAGCCTCACAGCTTTGACATCACTTGTGGTTTGCAGACCGTCCTGCGGCGCTGTCTCGTGCTCCTGATAATAGGTTCTAAATGCGCCGCTGATTTATGCTGCCTGGAACTGTCCCATCTCTTCCTAGCAATTGAATTTGGCAGATTAATCATTTAACCTTTTCCGCCCCATGCTCGGGCCTCATTGGGAGGTCATTGGTGTCACACCAAGTAAGACTCCACATTGACAGAAGAAGTTTCTGCCGCAGTTGTGACTGTCACCCCCTCTGGAGGATGTGCATGTTGTGATTTCAGATGAAGAAGCAAAAGCAAATAAAAGCGTATTTTCCCAGGCGCCCCGAGCCCACCGCAGAACCGAAGAGGGAGATTCGCGTTCCTCGTTTCCAGTCACGAGCTTGGCTCCGTGGGCTTTCTTTTCTTCTCACCAGAGCTCCTGTGCCTGCAGCGCAGTATAATGATGCTTAAATTCAGCCTCACACTGAAGTTCTCAGAGCCGATTCCAAGCTGCTGGGTTTAAGGACTTGGGTGGGAGAGGGGGGGACTGTCAAGGGGGTCTGCGTTCCTCTGACGTGCTAGCTCTCCATTTGCTGTAACCTTGAACTTTTATATCACAGGGATCTCTCTTTAATCAGGCCTGGTGATTAAGCAGAAACTTAGCGGATGGAGACTCTGCATGACTGGTCCCCCAGGCAAAATGCAAAAGTGTCTCTTCCCCCTTTGCTCCTTGCACCCCCGCCTCTCAGAAAAGCCTCATCGAGTCCTTGGAATGGGCTGTGCACAGTTGTATTTAATGCCCTCCGTCCCCCAGGCCCGCTGCCCCTCAGACCTCCATATCTCCATCCTCGCCAGATAGACACTTGGGTCACTGAGGCTTCCTTTTCCAGAAAGAATCTTCAAATAGGGGCATCTGAGTGGCTCAGCCAGTGGCTTTGATTTCAGCTCAGGTCATGGTTTCAGGGTGTGAGATCGAGCCCCCGTAGGGTTCTGCGGTCAGCGGGGAGTCTGCTTGGGATTCTCTCCCTCCTTCTCTCCCTCCCTCCCCTCTTATGCTCTGTATCTAAAATAAATAAGTAAATAAATAATCTTTTTTAAAAAAAAAACCTTCAAATAAACATCATCAGCAGGCGGTTCTTGTTAGTTCCCTGTGTTGACTCAAAGTGGCGCAAGGATATTTCTCTTTGCCCCAGGGATCAATTTGACCCAAACTCAGATTAGACCAGAATATAGAGACATAAATTAGAAGGTTAACAAAGGAGGTGTTGTTAGGGTCAGTTGTCTTCTCTAGCTTAAGAAAGTTAGAATTCTTTTCTTTGACAAACATAATTTTCCTGCCTTGATTTCCTGTGCACGGTAGTACAATGTGTTCTTAAGACTAATTCTTGGAACAGTCTAGAAGGTTCATGTGCTTCTTATTTTGTTGCTACTTGTCGAAGGCCAAAGGGGTTGAATGTGTCAGATGCATTGGGTCATTTGCCTAACACTCTACATATTTAATAAAAAAGGGTATGTAGAAATTCAAGGATATGTTTCATCTTGTTTCAGCATTTAATTTCAGATCGTGGCCAAGTATCTGTTTTCATTGAGAAAAGCAAGAATCTGCCAAAAGTCAACATGAAGCAAATGAATTACATCACGGTGAAAAAGAGTTAAGACTTGTACACACATTGCTCCATTCAGTTGTTATCAGAGTAGCTTTGTTTTTAAAAAGTATTACGCTTTTCGTTGCAATCTAGAAAACTTTTAGATAATTTATTGTATTGATTTACATTGCATTCTGAAACTGCTCACAGAGTATAAATATTTCCTTTCTATTTTATAGAAATGCTCATGCAGTTTTCAGAGTCAGCCAGCCTGATTGTGGGGGAGAATGCTCTGAGGCTGAACTACATTACAACGCTGTAGTAACTAAACCAGTATGGTATTGGCATAAAAGCAGACATATAGAGGGATGCCCGGTGGCTTAGTTGTTGGGCATCTGCCTTCGGCCCAGGGCGTGACCCCGGAGTCCTGGGATCGAGTCCGTCAGGCTCCCTGCAAGGAGCCTGCTTCTCCCTCTGCCTGCGTCTCTGCCTCTCTCTCTGTGTCTCTTATGAATAAATAAGTAAAATCTTAAAAAAAAAAAACCCAGACATATAGATCAATGGAACAGGGTAGAGAGCCCAGAAATAAACTTACACATATACAGTCAATTAATTTGTGACAAAGGAGCTAAGGATATACAATGGGAAGAGGACAGTTTTTGAAATAAAAGGGTGTTGGGAAAACTGGACAGCCACATGTAAAAGAATGAAACTAGATCACTCTCTTACCCCATGCACAAAAAAGTAATTCAAAATAGATTAAAGACTTGAACATAAGACCTGAAACCGTAAAACTCCTAGGAGAAAACGTAAGTGGTGAGCTCCTTGACATAGGTCTTGGTGATGATTTTTTTAATCTGACACCAAAAGCAAAAGCAAGAAAAGCAAAAATCACCAGATGGGAATACATCATACTAAAAAGCTTCTGCACAACAAAGGAAATAATAAAAAAAAATGCAAAAGCAACCTACTAAATGGGAGAAAATACTTGCAAGTCATGTATCTGATAATAGGTCAATATCCAGCATACATAAAGGGCTTATATAACTCAATAACAAGAGAAAATTCAATTTAAAAATGGGGGGATCCCTGGGTGGCTCAGTGGTTTAGCGCCTGCCTTTGGCCCAGGGCGCGATCCTGGAGTCCCGGGATCGAGTCCCATGTCGGGCTCCCTGCATGGAGCCTGCTTCTCCCTCCTCTTGTGTCTCTGCCTCTCTCTCTCTCTCTCTCTGTCTATCATAAATAAAAAATAAATAAATAAATAAATAAATAAATCTTTAAAAATGGGGGCAGAAGCTCTAAATAGATATTTTTCCAGAGAACACATACATGTAAAGCTGCTCAACATCATTAATCATCAGGGAAAGGCAAATTGAAACCACACTGAGATATCACCTTACACCTGTCAGAGAGGAAATAACAAGTACTAGTGAGTATGTGGAGGAAAGGGAACCTTTGTGCCCTGTTGGTGAGAGTGTAAATTTGTGCTATGGAAAATAGTTTGGTTGGCCCTCAAAAAATTGAAAATACAACTAACATATAATCCAACAATTCCACCTCTAAGTATTTTTCCAAGCAAAATGGAAACACTAATTCAAAAAAATATTTGCACCCGTATATTTATTGCAACATTATCTACAGTAGCCAGACTATGGAATGAGCTCAAGTGTCTATCGATTGATGAATGGATAAAGATGTGGGGTGTGTGTGTGTGTGTGTGTGTGTGTGTAATGGAATATTACTAAGCCACTAAAAAAGAATGAGATCTTGCCATTTGTGACAACATGACTGAAACTTGATAGTATTACACTAAGTGCAGTAAGTCACTGAGAGTCAAATACTCTCCAATATGATCTCCAATATGTTGAATCTTAAAAAAAAAACAAAAAAACCTCATTGATATAGAGAACAGATTGGTGCCTACTTGGGGGTGGGGGGTGGAGTGTGAGACGTGAGTGAGGGAGGGTCTAAAGGCAAAAAGAAAAAAATGCAATTGATGTAAAACAGGAATAACAATTTTGAATCACAAACAAAATATTCAATATATATTTAGAGAAAACACAATGTGTGTTCTTGAGAGAGTTTCTCTGGGAATTTGTACTTTTACTATATAATTCTCAAAATATTTTGTTGGAATTTTTGGGAAGTCTTTAAAAGTAAAGTTATTGTCAACTCTTAAACTAGAACAAAAAAAATTTTTTTTTCCCTCAAACTACGTAAGCATGGATTTAGGGAATTTGGAGCCACCCTGGAAAAATTCATCAGATTGCTGTTGTAGCCACACATTCTTTTAGATACACACCTACTTCTCTAGCCATGGCCTGAATAATTTTTGACTCTTCTCAAACTGTTTTCCACTTTCAATGGAAAAAAAATTTGCTATCCTTGCAGATACTCAAAAGAATGAGCTGCGTTCTCTAAAAGTTCTCTAAAAGTTCCAGAAGGGGACTTCTCAAAATGTTTAGAATAATATTCAAAATGTTTAGAATAATAGTAACAACTGTGGCACAACAGCATCACCTTTGAAACAGTGCAGTTGTGTGGATGTGTGTTAATTCTTACATATTTGTTTAAAAAATATACTAGTTTGTGGCTGCGTGTGCAGTACTGAGGTCATGGATGCCTTGTTCTGGAAATTTTCATTTCCTGGGACCCAAGTACAATTGCTGTCCTCCTTGCACAATCTCTAGTGAAGTGCTTGTCTTTGACTAGTGGAGAAATATGCGATCTTGTAAATTTTCAGGAGTCATGAGAGCACAATCTAGCATAGTCGCTCCACAAACATTTTTAAGAACTACATCTTTTAGTAGTGAAAACACGTTAACAAAGCAAGACTTCACAAAATAGGGAAAAATATATTTTGAAAACTTAGATGATTGCTTGAAGCATTATTTTTATCACAACATACATTTTATATTTGAAATTATATTGATGTTCTGGTGGAGGTGGTATCCAATTTAACTCATTTTTATTTGTGGCTTATGTTTATTTAACTCATTTTTATTTATGGCTTATTTAAGTTTGTGGCTTATGTCGTTAAAGCGATAGCAGTATTTTGTTCATAAATGATGGTTAAGAATCTACTGATAGAGTAAATGAATGTGACTATGGAAGATTTTGATCATGGCCATTTGATGCCTTAGGATATAGCTTGATGGAATATTCAGAAGTCAACACAGATTTACTTTTGTAAATCTTTATTTTGAATGATTTGACTTTTGAACGTGTTACGCTGACTCCGAGCTTACGGATCTGAAATTGGATTCAAGAAGGCATTGGGAAAAGAAAAAAGAAAAATAAAGAAAAGAAGGCATTGGGTATGTCCATGCTACAAAGCAAGTTAGATATTTACGGAAACCAGCCTATCCAACACACGCGTGCGGTGGTTCCCGAGGCCGCCAGGACGGCAGCCAGCACGCGTCCTACGTGTACCGGCCTAGCTCCAGCGACTGCGGGCTCCGGGGGGAGAAGACCGAGCTGGGAGTCTTTGCAGCAACTCTGTGTTCTTATTCCAGATCTCTGGGCTCTGGAGGTGTGATGAGTTTGGACCCGTGGTCTCCAAAGTCCTCCCAGATTAGAACATATGCTGTGATTTTCGGAATTCTCCTTTCTTCTTGAACGACACAGTCCCACCCACCCCCAAACTCTTAGTATTTTCAATATGTGCGATTATATGCGGATGCTCTGTGTGGAAGCATTCTGTGACCTAATTAAATCTTTTCACTCCGGGGTAGTGTCGTTGCTCAACCTGGAAACGTGTGAGCTATAGCTGGGCAAAGGGCGGCGTGGACTCCACGGTTATGCAGATGCTGCAGCAGCTAATTTGAAAGCCTTTCCCCCCCCCTCAAAAGTTGGAGCTACTCTCGCCTGAATTAGCTGGTCAACGTAGCAGTGTCCGCCTCACTTAGTCTTTGTAGAGACCATTTCTAAATCCCATGAAACTGTAGTTTAGGTCCAGTGTGGTTTAGAGATGCTTTCTGGCAGGCCCAGGATGTGTCACCCCATTAAAGGGAGACTCTCCATATTGTTTATGGAAACAGGGAACAAAATGAAGTCATAACTCTGGAAGACACCCTATTTGGCACTGCCTTTTGGGGAGAAGTAATTCCAAATAATTAAAAAAGGGCCAGTTAACTTTTTCCTTAAACATCTTCCAGCAAGGAGTTATAATTTCCCTCAGTACCCTAAGTCAGCAGCCACGTATTCTTCCTTAAGCAGGTTCCTTCTCCTTTTTTTTTTTTTAATATTTTATTTATTTATTCATGAGAGAGACATAGAGAGAGGCAGAGACACAGGCAGAGGGAGAAGCAGGCTCCATGCAGGGAGCTCGATGCGGGACTCGATCCCAGGACCCTGGAATCGCACCCTGGGCCAAAGGCAGATGCTCAACCACTGGGCCACCGGGGCGTCCCAAGTAGGTTCCTTCTTGAGGAAAACTGGAACAAAGGACGTGATGACAGGATAATATCTAAAACCCACCCCTGCATCCCCCTCAATCTTCTATTGCTTGCTTTTATTTTTAATGCCTCGGCCCACAGTGAAGCAATGGAATTCACTGCAACTGAGCAAGCTCTAAAGCCTCAGAAAAGAAAAAAAAAATCAGGCTTCACAATGGGTATAAAGTGTCTTAGTATTTCTTTCAAGTTCTGCCCCCTTTGCGCTTTTCTGGAAGCATCTCTTAAGGCAGGCATTGCGAGAGATTTGGAGCAGAGATACATGGTGATCAAACACAAGCATGGCAGGAATGTCTTTTCTAAGGGTCAAGGAGGTCACATTGTTTGTTATATTTTTTGAACTCTTAGAATACTTGTGGATTTTTACTCTGATGACAAAGTGCAGCTGTTTCTAGTCAACTCTTGAATAAAGTTCTTCCGTCGCGCATCTATTTCAAGATGAGCAGACCCTGGACCCAGAGTGAATCTTGCCCTGTGTGCACGTAAGACGTTCCCGTTGTTTGTGGGACTTAATCTCCAGGTTAATCTGCAAGGATAGTTTTTTTTTTTTTTTTGTTTTTTTCCCGGTTGGAATCGCATAGAAGTAAATGAAGCCCCCACCTGGATCTCTGTACCTCAGGCTTGTCTGGAATTCGTATAGGAGTTCTTTATTTCCACACAGTTGTGCTGTGTTCACCAGCTCTGAACGTAAGTTGTATTTTCCACTGCTGAAATTCTCAAGTGACTCGACAAGTGCGTCTCTCTTTTCTCCCCCAGGGTCCCCTAGGGACCCGAGATGTGGAAGGAGTCACTTATACATCTGTCATCGTTAACACCATCTTGCCCCCCGCCTCTTATTTTCACTTTTACTGAAACACACATGTAGAAAAATGCATGTGCGTTAAGTACACGTCTTGATGAATTTTGGCAAACCGAACGCACACCCGTAGAACCAGGATCCCCGCCAAGAAGCAAGACACGCTGGTGCCCTGGGAGGCCCGCCGCTTGCACGCCTGTCCAGTCCCTGGCTCGCCCATCCTCCAGTAGCAATCTGCCTGACTTCTAGCAGCATAGATTTTTTTTTCTTGGCTGTTTCTGTGCTACTTTAAATGGAATCAAACAGTACATGCTCCTCAGTGTTTAGCGACTTTCTCTTGCCATTTTTTTGTGTGAAGTTATCTTATCAATACGTGGAGTTAAGATTGTTTTTTCTTGCTGCTGTGTAGTATCACACCGTACAGACCTAGCACATTTTATCCGTTTCATGTCGATGGGCATCTGGGCAGTTCCCTCGTCGATGCTGCTCCCGTAGACGTTCTGTGGGTTTCCCTTAATGAGCAAATTGTGTACATCTGTCTGGACATCTACATTGGAGATCATCAACATCTGTTAGTTTCTCAAAATTATTTTTAAATATTTTATTTTTTATTTATTCATGAGAGACACAGAGCAAGAGAGAGAGAGGCAGAGACACAGGCAGAGGGAGAAGCAGACTCCCTGCGGGGAGCTCGATGTGGGACTCGATCCCAGGACCCCAGGATCACACCCCGGGCTTCAGGCAGCACTAAACCACTGCGCCACTGGGGCTGCCCTAGTTTTTCAATTTTATTGATGAAAATACTTATATATCTGAGCATGTCTGAGCAGCATGAATCACCCAGAGTGACTGTGTAGAGTTGATATAATTTTTTTTTTTTCTAAATCGCAGAAACTTAGCATTTTAGTAGCCAGCTTCCCTCTTGGTTTCAGTCATGCTGGTTCCATTCCCACCCTGTGCACGTCCTCCTCTTGCCCTGCAGCCCTGCTCTTGCGCACTCTATGCTCATGCTTGCTCCTCCCTCTTTGCTCGTACTTCTGTCTCCTAGGGTGGCCTGGTAATAAGACTCACAGTGATAAATAACCACAGCAGCTCTATATTGAGCAGTAAAAGTGAAAAAAAGTGACAGTGTTTTTTACGTTATTTTATTTGACCCTCACATCATTTTTGTGTTACCCAAATATTATTGTCCCAATCGATCAATAATTTTAAATTATGATAATCATGATTCAGATCTGCAGAACAAGGACCGAGAACAACAGAGTTAACCTTCGTGGACTCAACTCTCGGATTTAATTTGTGTAGAAAGTCCGCGAGTCTTGCCTCAATGTTTTCCTGTCCCCAAGATTTGGAATGAGGTGACTTGCTCGAGTCACACTATTGTCAAGCGACAGAGCTGCTATTGGAGCCCAGCTGGGAGGACTGGACGTCGGGTTAGCGTCCCCGTAACCTCTGCCCTCCCCCTCACACCCTGTGTTTATCTCCGGTCTCACCTCATTCAGATGGCTCTTCCTTGAATGATTCTATCCTGATTTTGCTTTTTCCAAGAATACCAGCCAGCATGTATTCATTCAACCAACAAATATTTATGAACCGTGTTTAGGTTCCAGGAACGGTGCTAATACCTCTCCACGTGTCCTCATCCCTCCTCCAGCCTGGGAGGGAGCTACCGCTAATGACGTCGGTTGACCCAAGGTGACACACAGCCGAGAGCCTGCATCACCTGTGTAGTGCTGTAGCTTTGTGAGGCCCCCAGGTGTGTCAGCCTCGAAAGCCAGTGCTTTTAATCGCCTCTAAAAGTTTGTTCACTGGAGAAGGAATGCTATATTTTGGGGTTTTTTTTTTGTGATTGTCGTCAGTATGAAATGCCAGCTGGGCTCGAGCCTCTCTCCCAAGTGTGTGCCGTCTCCTGTTACATGGGTGAGGATGGCCATGCCCAGCGGGGCCGGGTCACCGGCATCGGGCCACGTGGCTGCTCAGGGGAGCCGGGGCTGGACCCCGAGCTTTACGACACCCGGTCTCCTGGTTAGGGACACTGTGTGTGAACAGGGCCTTCGAACAAGCTTGAACCTCTTTTGCGAATTCTCCAATAGAACCATTCCCTTAAAGTCCACTTCCCCTGACATCGTCAGTACCTAGAAAGCTGTTCTCATTCTTCACCCCCATTAATTCAGTGCCTCCTCCTGAAGCTCCTCTTGCCCAGCTGCTCTGGACCTGAGCTCCCCTTTTTTTTTCTTTCTAACTGCGATCACCCTTCTCTCTCCTTTGTAGATGGCTCTGCCCCCTTCCTCCTAAAATACGGGCAGTGCTCAAGACTTTGTCTTGAGCTCTCTTCATTTTCTTGCTTTCTCTGTCAGCCATTTCATTCACCCGTGGACTTTCTGTGCAGAAGACCTCAAATCCTTAGTTTTAGCCCTGATTTCTCCTTTGTGTCTTAGGCTCAAGCTGCCTGTAGAGTTCAACTTATGCAAATTTGCTCTCCTCACCAGACTTACTCCTCCCTTTATGTTCTGTGTGGGGCCATCCCATTGGTTTGTCATTCTCTGTGTCAAGACCCCATGGGCCGTTGACCTCTTGCCTGCACTTCTATAAAGGCTCTTCCTGCCCCTCATTTCTACTTTGACCCATCCTCACAACTGAAACCAAAGTAATCTTCTTAAGCGCACCTCGGGTCGCTTTCCTGTCCCAGGCAGATAAACTTTGAGGGGTTCCCCAGTACCTACCAAGTAAAATTGGCCTGTCAGTGTCCCCTTTTCTATCTGATTTCAACTGATCTTTCAAACCCAATTCATCTATTTTTTTCTTCCTGACGTATCTAAACTTTACCATTTCTGAATCTTTTCCTAATGCTGTTTCTTTTTTCTAAACCTGTGATGATGGACCAAAGAGAATCCACTGCAAATAGAGAATAGGACCAACATTTTATACTAGATAAGAATAAGAGGGGTGACTTGGGGCTTAAACTTGAAAAATGTAACTAAAAATTGTAAGTTATAAACATAAGCTTCTTTTCCTTATAATTAATAAAATTTAGGTTGTAACTGAAATTATGTGCTAATTCTTGGAATGTATGAAGAGCAATTAAAGTATTGAGTTTTTGACATGATTTTCTGACAATTACAAGATAAAATGATTCAATCACATTGACTTTGACTTTTGTAGCACAAATATACATGATTTTTTTTTTAATTTAGAAACCCAGTTTTATTTAGAGATCCTTTTAATTTAATTTGGCTTTAAAGGCACCATGTCAATCTCTTATCACTTCTTTAATTACTTGGGTTCTCTTTACCAGATCCTCATTTATGAGAGTCTTTGCAAGGAATCTGAGTGGTTCTTCCCAACCCATACTTTCATTGAACTTTATGCAACTGTGCAGATTTTTCAGTATCTACACTTTCTCTTAGCAATAGGTTACGGTTGATGTCATAATCATCAGATGATTTGGGAGACTTCCTGTGATTACCTGAAACTTTTTCCTTAGGTTTTCTCTGGTGTTTACCATGATATGGGTGTTTAAGTATATATCTCTTCTACCAGTTTTTAGGTTTCTTGCAAGATGAGAATAATGCTTTGTTCCTTTTTGTACCTTTGTCAGAATCCATGGAAATGTCATGTACATAGTAAAAATTTGATAAGCATTTGTTGAATTCTGTTTTCTATTGGTTCCCCCGTGGAACCAATTCTTTCTTGCCTTTTGCTGCATTTCTTCATTGGACACAATACCATAAAAGTAGTTTATGGGAAAATAGGCCATTTGTTTTTTTCTATGAATGCCATGCACTAATCAGGAGTTGCATTCCAAATCAAAGACTCCGGTTCAGATGTATCCCGTAGTGTATTATAAAAGGTATAATAACTAAAATCTTCTAGGATAACGTAAGTAAAACATGCATTCCAAGTCTTATAAAACATCTATCATGTCTGTCATGTATAATGATTATTTGTGTGTTACAATATGTACATAAAATGTAAATGTGTAAGTTGGACCATTTAACATAAGTGTAAAGACCGTCATAAACATCAATTAAGATTCTAATTGACAACATCTTCTTTTCTGTCCAAAGCTTAGAAGGGGCTTTGGAAAATGATTTTTTTTAAAGATTTTATTTATTCATTCATGATAGACATAGAGAGAGAGAGAGAGAGAGAGAGAGGCAGAGATGCAGGCAGAGGGAGAAGCAGGCTCCATGCTGGGAGCCCGATGCAGGACTCGATCCCGGGACTCTAGGATCGCGCCCTGGGCTGAAGGCAGGCTCCAAACCACTGAGCAACCCAGGGATCCCCTGGAAAATGATTTTAATAACCTGATTCCTTTAAAAAAAAAATCTCACTTGAGGGGCTCCTGGTGGCTTAGTTGGTTAAGCGTCTGCCTTGGGCTAGGTCATGATCTCAGGGTCCTGGGAGCGAGCCCTGCGTCAGGCTCTCTGCCCAGTGGGGAGTCAGCTTCTCCCTCTCCCTTTGCCCCCACCTCTGCTCATGCTCTCTCTCTCTGTCTCTCTTTCAAGTAAATACAATCTTTAAAAATAAATAAATAAAAATTTAAGATTCTCACTCAAGTGTGCCTTAAACACTCCTAAGTATGTGGAAATTGAGTTTGGGAGAAGCCGACAATTCTGTTGACCTTGGATCTGCCTCATCTTATTTTAGGGGTTACTCAGTACCTGTTTTGGGACATGATAATAATTTTGTTTCTACCGCCAAGAGCTGAGTTAACGTTTTTCCCCCGTCACCCTCTTCCTATTCGACTTAAAGCCATTCAATCTGAGAACAAATAAATTCTGCACAAAAGCAACAAGTAGTTATGTCATCCTACTTGATACTTGATGAGAATACTGCACACACCATTGGAAAACCGTTAAAACTATCCCCAGGTCATTGGAATGGGCATTTTAAAGGGAATTTCTGGCCGAAGATAATGCCCTGACTTAGCATGTACTGTTATATGAAAATCAGTGCGTGAATAAAGGTGGCAAAAATCCAAGAATGGCAGGAAATGTGTGGCTATGATTGAGTGGCATTGCGATCTATGAAGTGGCTGGAGGTGGTGACCACCTGCTCTGCTAACATCTAACTAGGAAAAAAGAAAAAGAATTGCCTCTGTAACTTGAATGTCTTTGCTCTCTCTTACAAAGCTTTTATCTGTTAAGTGGAGCTGCAGTGTACCTAATCTAATGTGGGTTTTTCAGATCTTCTGATAAATATAATTTGTGGCCAAATTAAAATAGATAACTTATCCAAAAGATGAGTTAAAAAAAAAGAGATGAGTTTATAAACGATTTTTTTTATGCTTCCCTTTCTTCTCAGTACCTACGTCTACCCTTTCGCCTTCGAGATTCTCTTTGTTGCCCTAGCAATGCCTATTAACTAGCAGGGTCCTTAATAAAGAAGGCTGCCTTCTGATGCGTTTCTCGATCCCTCCATGTAATCATGACAACTGAAATCAGATGCTGTTGTGTGCTCCTCTGCAGATGTAATGTTTTATTTCCTTTACCTCCCTTGAGCCGGGTCAGGTATTAGGACTGATGACTTTAGGAGCATTTATCAAGAAACATTTGCTCACTTCGCCTCCTGTTAAGCAATGCTTAATTCAGACTTCTTTGGTTTTACCCTCAAACTTGTTTTCCTGGCAAATTCTCATTTGAAACAACATATTAGAGAGTGGACCAACATGCATTTCTGGAAACCGTATGTTACCTCATTCGGCTTCTTTGATGGCCCTGCCTTGGTGCTCCCCTGTTTCCTGTGGACTCATCCACTCATTTATTCTGTTATCAGCACATACTTTTTCTAGGAAAGCTTTTGCTACACATGGCGTTATATTCAGTCAGAACCAAAGCCATATTTTGTGAGGAAAAAAAGAATGCATTTTTGGTTATCCAAAGACTGAGGGATTATTATTATTTACCTACAAACACTATGAGAATTATTAAAGGATATACTTAAGCAGGAAGAAAATCAAGACCAAAGGGGAAAAAATATGACACATAAGAAGCAGTAGTGGGCACAGAGGTTTGCAAATGTGTTTGTAAATGTAATTAACTGTCAACTGCAAACAAATCGCCTTTTTTTTTCTTTTTTTTTAGACATTAAACCAAAATGCTAGACAACAAGGAGATTGTATAAACATATGTTCAATGGGTGGTTAAATTTGTGGTGCCAGAAAAAAAAAAAACTAGATAAAATGATAGCTTCTGAGCTGGCAAAGGGAAATACATGGGATTTAGGAAACGTTAGTTCAGCAAAAGTCAGGAAAAGCGAGCACATGAACAAAGGAAGAGAAAACACCGAAGAAGATGACGGAAATAAGCTCAGTGTGTCAGTAGGCGACACCGTGTGAACACGTCGGTGCCACTGAGCAGGGAGGCTTGTGGCAGGTGTCTGGTGTGTGCCGAGATGCTCCGAGTTCTCTGCCCTCAGTAGCTCGTTGACTCTTAACGACAGCCCGTGAAGAGGGAACAGTTATCCCCCTGGTTCTGTAAATGACGATATCAAGTGCAGAGGGAGGGGGTCTCTTGCCGGAAGTCACACGGGCGAAAGGTGGGAGCTGGGATTTGATTCAGGTCAGGTGCCCTGGAGCCTGCCACCAGCATCGCCATTTAATCGGTGGTGTTGCCGGGAAACGCGAGCTGCAGGACGGCACATCCAGTATGATGCCGCTTATTAAAATGTGAAAACCAATAGAACAGCCCCAGATGGCAGATACGTACGTGTACATTAAGGGTTTTTTGGGAAAACACATTAATCAGAATGACAGGACGATGCTTACTAACTTCAGGATAGTGGTTATGTTTGGGGAGAGAGAGACCTCAGAGGGCTTCAGCTCCATCTCTTGTCTGTTTGTAGTACATGGTCTGAGGGGCGCTGGGTGGCTCAGTCCATTAAGTGTCCGACTCTTGATTTCGGCCCAGGTCATGATCTCAGGGTCCTGAGATCGAGCCCTGCGTCAGGCTCCGCAGTCGGCCCAGAGTCTGCTCCCCTCTCCACCCCCTCCAAGTAAATGAATCTTTAAAAAAATGATATATGGTATGAAACAAACATGGCAAAAATGATATGATCTGTTAAGGCTGGTTCACGAGTGTTTTCATAGTATTTTCTACTCTTTTTGTATGTTTGGAATACTTCACATGTTTAGCATGTTTCCTCTTAAAGCAAAGAAGCAGTTATAGGAGGGAGTCTTTTCTCTCCTTTATACTCTAGGAAATTAGCCATTTAATCCTGAATTTTACGTACGAGCAGTTTCTCTCTCTGCACATTGCTCACTGGGTAAAATACGCTGCCGCCCGCCTTCGCACGTGTACAAGACCGTAGCAGCGCCGATGTTTGCGGGAGCGACAACTAACAGACCTTTCCCGCACCCGAATTTGGAACCAAACTGAGAAAGAGAAAGGAGCCAGGTGAACGCAAATCAAACCGTCACCGTTTCTACTTACAAGACGTCCTGGAGGGCCTGTCGGGGTGCGGGGCCAAAGGGGGCTGTTCGCACTGAGCAGGCCTGGCGAGCAGTCGCGACCGCCGTGCAGCCTGGTGGCCCCGGAGGGGGGCCTGCCCCGGGAGCAGGTGCCAGCCAGCGGCCAGCCCAGGCCTGGGTTTTCCTGCAGGATGGAGGAAGCCGCCAAGCCCTGTGACCCAGCCCTTCCCATGGCCCCTCCGCCTAAATTCATGACGTTGGGGAGTCCAGGGCAGGCGGGAAGGTTCTAGAGGAGGTGCTCCTGGTGGAAGTCTGAAGAGTACGGAAGGGATGCTCGCTAAGCTCCAGCCCCTCGGCCGCCATGGGGTCCTGGGAGTCGTCGGGATCACGGAGGCTCTGTAAGTGTGCCTTGAGCCCTCGTCTTTCCCCGCTAGGGCCACGGCTACCAGCCACCAGCCGGGCCTGTGTGGGGTCCGTTCCCGCCGCGCCTTCCCCCTGCACAGGGCTGGGGTACCTCTCCCGGGGGCTCCGACGGACGGGACGAGGGAGACGCACTTTTCAACCAGGCCCCTCTGAAAGCAGCTTCCTCTCACTCTTCCCTGCTGTTTCCCACCTTTGGGGGGTTTTCCTACTTTTTAAGGCTTCCCTAATATTATCCTTATGTCCTTCTGCTTAAATTCTTTTTACTTTTTTTTTTTAAGATTTTATTTATTTATTCATGAGAGAGACACATAGAGAGAGGCAGAGACACAGGCAGAGGGAGAAGCAGGCTCCATGCAGGGAGCCCGATGCGGGACTCGATCCCGGGACCCCGGGGTCACGCCCTGAGCCAAAGGCAGATGCTCAACCACTGAGCCACCCAGGCGTCCTATTTTTTTTTTTTTTTACCGTTTTTCTTTTAATGTTGTGTCCTTTCTTATGAAAATAAGATACAATATCTTCTCTCGTCTGAGGATAAACTTTTTCGAGTTTATCTTTCCTCTTGGTTCCTGCTTTTTTATGTGTTTGCTTAGGTCTTTGCGCTTTGGGTGGTCCTCACGGCTGTCACCCTTGGTTGTCCGCATAGACTTTAGGGGCGCGCTGCCAATGTGCCAGCTCCGAGTTCCCAGTGTGAGCAGTGGCAGGAGGTGACAGGTGCGCTGGCAGATGCCTCACCGAAGGACAGTCAGCGAAGCTCTGAGCCCTTCTGAGGGGCCCGTCCGCGGGGCTGAGCTAACCCAGCTCGCTCCTCCGTGTGAATTAGGAGGAGACACCCGCCCCCCCCCCCCAGGGACAGGTTCGTGCCAATTAGTTAAAGGTAGCGCCCGCCCCGCCCAGCAGGTAGGGTGACGACTGGTAAGTGGGGCGGGGCTGGTCCAGTAGCCACTCACCCCCTCAGCCATGTCCCTTGTGGGGAAAACCCTGAGAAACTGGGAGGGCCAGGTCCTAGGTCAGCGTGTTGTAGGCCTTGTCTCAACACAGACCCTCACGGTCCTGGTGGCGGTGGGCGGTGGGCGGTGGGGACAGGGTGCCGCTGCAGTGCCAGGAGCCGGGGTGGGGGCCGGGGGTCGGGGGAAGGCCGGGGGGGCACCGGGGCTCTGTCCGTGGAGCGTTGCCCTCAGCTCAGGTGTCATCCCAGGGTCCTGGGATCGAGCCCCGGGTCGGGCCCCCTGCTCAGCGGGGCGCCCGCATCTCCCTCTCCCCCCAGCCCTCCCCCCCCCCCCCCGCTTGTGCTCTCTCTCCCTCTCTCTATGTCAAATAAATAAATACTCTTGAGGCCAGCGAGCCAGCAGGGAGGGGCGAGTGTCTCCCGGGGAACGCGCAGCCGGCCCTGTCCCCGGTGCTCCGAGAGCCACCGCTTCCCGGATTCCCAGGCCGCCGACTCCGCATCGCCCGAGAGCGGCTTCGGCCCCGCCACGATGGGCCCCGAAGCCCCCCGGCTCTCAGGGGATCCCTGGAGTCCGAGAGCTCAACCTCGCTCTTGTTTCCTTTGCCTTCACTCCCCGCTTCCTTCCGACGCACGAGTTCCGGAACCTTCCTGGCCTTCCGCAACCCTGCTGGCTCCCGCGGCTCCCCGCGTCTCAAACCTAGAGCCCGGGCTGCCTCTAACGGGCCGCGGCGCCTTCCCGTCATCCGCCGGCCGCAGGGCTCTCAGCCTTCGTCGCTGTGCCTCACCGACCGTGTCCTCAAATCTTGGTCTCTCTGCGTTCGTCCCGTCTTTACGTGTATAGTGTCACGTTAGTAGGAAATCACAGAGAAGCAGAAAGAAACGCGGGCGCCCAGCCTTCGTGGGGGTGGGGACTTCCTTTCCTCCGTATCGTGTCTGTGTCGCTGAATGTTTTGCATCTGCTCCTTCCGGAGTCAGTTCTCCGCTTGGTAGTTAGGGACGTGATGCCTTCTGCTCAGGCCTGTGCTTGTCGCGTTGCCCTCACTGTCCAGATCTTTTAAAGGTAATCGGGTGGCTTACTCCGCGGGGTCCGTCTCTGGTTGTCGCTGGCAATGGTGGAGGGGCTGGGGTCCGTGGCATGACCACCGAGGGGACGGTGCGGCTTGCGGGATGCGCTTGCCCCCGGGAAGCACGTTCGCGCGGACCCCGCATCATCCCACGGATCTCGATGGGCCCCTGTGGGTTTTGGGCTGTGTGTGTGAGTGAGTGAGGGTCCGAGGGGGCCTGGGCGGCTCACGCGTGACGGAGCCATGCCGGGGAGGGGTTCTGGTCTCTGGCGTCTGCTCAGACCGCGAGCTGGCGCTGCAAGATGAAGACAGGGTCGTGCTGGGCCGTCTCACGTCTGCTCGCCTGCCTGGGCTGCACTGCAGCCCTCGGGCCAGGCAGTGGGAAGTAACATCCTTCACCACCCACCCCCCTGACCTGGGTGATTGTACTTTGTGCGTGAATAGGCACTTGTAGGATCTTAATTACAAGGCTGAAGAGCTGATTTAGTGAGATACAGTGATCCAGAAGGCTGAGGATTACCTCTTTCGCCGCAGGACCTGTTGGAATCCCCGTGAGAGCGCGCGTGTGTGCAGACGTACGTGCGCGGATGCGCGTGGATGCAGATACAGGCGTCTGCGTGCGATCACGTACGTGTGGAGCCGCACGTCTAAGCTGTGATTGCAAACTGAGGGAGCACCATGTGTAAACACGGCTCTTGTTAGCGAAAATAACTAAATGAAATTAAAAATAAAAACGAGGCTCACCAGAAATCTGTTTAGAGAAGACACCCGTCCCTTGGCGCTGAATGTCTGCTGCGTCGCTGCACGTTCAGCCGCCCGGACCGTCTCCTCACGTAGGTGTTCGATGCGGTTATTAGGACACCCCCCCCGCCCCCCGCCGCGGGGCCTTTCCAGATGCGAAGAACATGGATCACATTGTGGAAGGGGGAGGTTGACGGGTGTCTCTATGTTCTGTAGGATGCATTTCACAGGAGGACGGATCACCAGGATTTTACGTAGAACAAAAGAATTAATTATGATGTCAAGTCTTCGGTGCAAGTGTGTCTTCCTTACACACACCACCACCAGCAACAGCCATGCAAGCAACATCCGCTCCTCGGATGACTTAGAAAAGCCAACTTTCTCCTTGCTGATGCTTCTTACCATCGGATTGTCAGATTGTCCGAAAACAGACTGTCATGTGATCGGCTTTCAGGCCAGGGCGAGGGTTTTTAGTACTTGAAGGGCATCGGAAGGTTAAATACAGTCAGCGTTTGGCATAAGATTATCCAGAGAGCCAATATTGTGCTGATAAATTTGAAAATGGTCTGATCCACTACTGCCCAGAACTTCGTGACGATGAGACAATTCTATACCCCCGCTGTTGGCCATGGTAGGCCTACCACATATGGCTGTTGAGTACTTCAGATATGTATAGTGTGATTGAGGAATTGAAATTTTGTTTAATTTTAACGAATTTAAATTTAAACAGCTAGTCTTTTCCTCCCTGGCTCTGTGAAGCTCGCTCGCCCGCTGCCGTCAGGAACGACACAGTCAACTATCCAGACCAGGGAAATTCATGACCCACCGACCACTTCGGCGGAAACAAATGTTCATTGGATGCTCTTGCATTGGATGCATTGGAAAGGCAACAATACCTAAGACGAAAATTTGGGACAAAACTAGCCAAGACGAAGAAGACCACACAGATGTCATCTTTGTATTTGGATTCAGGACCCGTTTTGGTGGTAGCAAGACAACTGGCTTTGGCATGATTTATGATTCCTTGGATTTTGCAAGGAAAAATGAACCCAAACATAGACTTGCAAGACATGGCTGGTATGAGAAGAAAAAGACCTCAAGGAAACAGCAAAAGGAAACAGCAAGAACAGAACGAGGGGAGTCGGGGGGGGGGCTGCAGAAGCCGGCGTTGGTGCTGACCACGGGGGAGCCGACGAGCGGACGACGGAGGGGGTTGCACAGCGCCTTTGTCCACGGGATACAGTACAGATTTCTCGGGAGAGGATTAGTAAATGAAGAGCTTAAAAAATACATTTAAATCACTATAGATAATAGAGTGTATTTTTACGATTGCCTGGGAATGTAGTTTGCAGAATATAATTATTTTGAGTCGCGGGTCTAGTCTATAAAACAGAAAATTGCCCATCGCTTGCCTGTGGCGCGGGTCGTTCATCCACGCGGATGCACGGACTCACTGGTACTTCTGCGCCTCCTGCGCTCTGCTCCCTGTGGCCGCCACCAGCCCCTCTGTTGCCGAATCGGTCCCGAAACGAGTGCGGCCTGGGAGCCGTGGCGTCCCGGTTGGAGGGGCAAGCGGTTCTGCTGCCGTTAGAGCAGGACAGGAAGAAGGACGCGGCCCGGAAAGCCACTGGCACCCTCCTTCCAGCCCAGGACATGGGCGACCTGAGTTCTTGCCATGTCATCAGTTCGAAGACAGGCTAGATGGTCCAGCGTCCCAGGAGGTGGAGCTCAAGACGCTCAGACAAACGGAGACGGGTGGCCCGCAGCGCCGCGCACCGCTTCGGCCCGGGACCGCAAGACCTCCTGCGCCTCCCGCGTCTGAGACCGTGGACCGTGGGAAAAGGACCAGAGAGCGCTCGCTCGCTCGCCCTCTGCAGGGCCCTGAACCCACGAGCTCCGAGCTTGGGGCCTCCCACAAAGTGGCCCCTGGCTTCTAAGGACGAGAGGACGGAGGGGACGGCAATACAAGTGGTGCCGTCCAGGCTTTGCTTTCGAGGCTGACCCTGACGGGCGAGTAGTCCTTTCAGGAAAGTTGTCACTTAGGTTCAGGGGTCCGTGAACTCTCAGATTCGTGGGGTATTGGCGGTGGGGCCAACAGTAGACACAACTGGATACAGTTCTGGTCTGAAAGGCGCCGTGGGACCTGGGTGGGACCCGGGTGGGACCTCGGTGGGATCTCGGTGGGACCCGGGCCGAGCCGAGCGTAGCCAGTCAGTAACGATGTTAGAGACCCCTTTACGAGAGGGCCCTGAGGGCTCCGTGGCTGCTCAGGCCGTGACTTCGGGGCCCCGGAGCGAGCCCCATGTTGGGCCCCCACTCAGTGGGGTGTCTGCTGCCTGCCCCCTCTGCCTCCCCTGCTCCGGTGTGCACATCCTCTCAAATAAATAAATACATAAATAGAATCTTTACAAATACATCTTTATGCTAAGCTTCAGAACTCACCCTTTTAAGCATCTTAAGAAAAACTACTCCTGAGGGACTTCTTGTCACACCTCCTGATGCCCGGGTGTGTGTGAGGATTTCAGAGGTACAAAGACAGAGCAGGATTTCTGTGTTTCTAGGGTTTCTGCTTCTTCCCTGGATGGTTGTTTCGACCTATAGCTGTACCCTCAGGCTTAGGGGGGTCCAGGGAAAGGACTCCACCTCCTGTGACCCTCGATGACACGGCGCAGCCCAGTCCCCGCAGGCAGCCAGCTCTTGGGGGCAAAGCAGTGGTGCTTCCACCGCGGGGTCTCCAGCCGTAGTGGCGGGGGGGGGGGGGGTAGTGTTGTGCCACCTGCAGGGAGGCAGGACAGCTGCTTGCCCCACGGACAAAACACTTGAACACGATTCTTTGCTTACCAGCCTCCTCTTTTTATTTATTTATTTATTTATTTATTTATTTATTTATTTATCTATCTATCTATCTATTTATTTATTTTAATTAATTAATTAATTAATTAATTAATTTATTTATTTATTGCCTCCTCTTAGGTTAAATAAACCACATTTTTTGGTCTTTCTCTTTGGGGCCAATTTTCTTATCATTTTCTTTTTTTTTATTCCTTTAATCTCTTTGATCAGTCTACTTAGGATCCCTTCCAAATCCTATAGTTGTTTCCAGTTTGCAGACCTAACCCGGAAGCTGATCACTGCCCTTACGAAGGCTTGGCCGGTACCGAGCCTGAGTGGGGGGGGAGGTTGCCCTCCACCATCAGGGACATGCTGAAAAGACTCTTCTACAAATCTTGGCCGGGAAACCATAGCACGGCATCATTGGCTCGTATTTAACCCTGTTTTTCGGGGGCACAGGTGTTTTGCATCATGGGTACTCAACAGCAGGCTTGCTAAGTCTTTGCTGGCTTAGGACGGTTTTACGTAGGAAAATCTGCACTGTTGAGTCTTTATTGTTGCATCTGTTTGCCAACTTCTACGCTGTCACTGCGATTGAGAATTATATTCAGTATTCCAGTTTCTACGCCCCGTTTGTGGAAGTTTTACACATTCAGGCACTTGTTTATTCCCTCAACATAGGTTTATTGAACTCAGATTTTTTTCAGGCGCGGCCTGTCCTGCCATGGGCATTTTCTTTTTAATGATAAATTAATTTTTATTGGTGTTCAATTTGCCGACATACAGAATAACACCCAGTGCTCATCCCGTCAAGTGCCCCCCTCAGTGCCCGTCACCCAGTCACCCCCACCCCCCGCCCTCCTCCCCTTCCACCACCCCTAGTTCATTTCCCAGAGGTAGGAGTCTTCATGTTCTGTCTCCCTTTCTGATATTTCCTACCCATTTCCTCTCCCTTCTGCCATGGGCATTTTTAATGTATTGATAAATACTTTGGAATCACTGCTACGGCTTTGTTGCAGCCCAAGGCAAGAGTGCATTGGCCTCATTTTAGGGAATCGTAGCTAATGAAGTATACAAAAGTCTTCATTAGAACGAGAGACTTCAAAGACCACACGAGTCCGGGTGATGTCCTGGTGTTGGAGCAGCCAGTGAGCCTGCCTGGGCTGGTCTGAGCATTTGCCCCGGAGCAAAAGTGAAGCAACACTTACTGTTTCTTGGGTAATTCCAATTAACAGGAGTTATGATGGAAGTCGCCCTCCCGCGTCCACTTACTGGCCAAAATCCGAATCTCCTTTTTTTTCACTTTCCATTCTGGTAACTGTGGGTGTTCCTAGGGTTTATTTAGTTCTCGATGTTAGGCTCTCTCAGTTCGTTCCTTTGCTAATATCCCGAGCTACAGTTTTACCTCTTTTTCTCAGTATTTATGTTTTTATCTTCCCCGTCCGAGCCTCAGTTCTGTACCATTCGTGATCTCAGACACCATTATCTGAAACGTATTTTATCTCAAATTTAGTGCATTTTCTCCTCTCCCAAATTATTGCCCAGTTCTAATAGCTGCATTTCTTTTGCCAGCATCCATATCCTTCACTTAAAACTTTGTTTGTTATTATTATTATTTTTTATATTCTGCTGGTCTTTCCTCCTGCTCGCTCCTGGAGATCACCTGCCGTGGTGTTCCCCCTTCATAGTCCATAGTAACCATGGGGATGGACTGAATTTCGTCCTCCCGCGCTTCTCAAAAACTTCCAGCGGTTCCCCATCAGCTACGGGATGAAGTCTCGACATTTCAGGACACACAAACCCGGGGACAAAATGGGGTCAGAATATGAGACCCAAGTGTTCTAGAGCCTTGCCCCTGTCACTGCTCCCGACTCCCTTCCAAACCATCCAGTCAGTTCTCTGAAAGGCAGGATCTCTGAATGTCGGGACAAGGAAAGAAGAGCACCCGTGTGTGGTTAGGGTCAGAATCAGAAAAGACGAATTCGAGGATAGGTGATCTGGACAGAAAAGATTGTAAGCACATTTCCCAGCAAGACGTAAAGAAGACAATGCGCGGGGACAGGAAATGAATGAGGGAGAACTAGAGTGATGGAGGAAGAGGTGAAGCACAGATCTCTAGGCGGAGAAGGTCGGTGAAAACCCCCAGGCTGCCTGGTAAGTGAGCATAAAGCAGTGTTTATGTGGAATCTTGCCTCCCGATGACCTGGCTTCCCACAACTCTCTCAAGCTGGTTTTCAGCAGGGGACGTGGCTCTGCTCAGGACTGAGAACTTTTTCTGTTGGTGGAAGCTTTCCTGCACCTGTTCAATAAGACATTTAGTCACCGCGTAGCCCTGCTCGGGGTGTGAGGCACAGAGGAAGGCCCGGGAGGCCACGCGGAGGAGCACCTGCTCTTTCACCACCTCGGTAGGCCCTTTCGTACCCTCGCTCATACTGGGAAGCACGTTCTTATTGACGTTGACCTCGTGATGGGCCCTAGGCAGAGCCTAAGGCAGGCCTGTTACCCAGATGCAGACGTATCTGGGCATGGCTCACTGGGCTAGCTGGTAGACAGGTCACGGGAGACACCGGTCACAACTTCTGGAGAGAGAATGCTTTCCCGGGACGGATATGGAGTCAGAGTTAGCCTAATAATACCCCGTTGGTGATGGTTGGGAGTGAACTATGTGAGAGCATCGCGGTGCCCGGCTCTTGGTCGTCGACCAGCCCTTCCCACTTGAAAGGCCAAGTGAATCTTACAGAGACGTGGGAGGAGGGAACTCGAAAGAAAAGCAGAGAGCCCTTCACTACAGTCGTGGAAACCTTTGGGGACAATGCTGCTCTAGTGCTCGTGTGGAAAAATACAACACGGGATCCAAGAGTGGGGTATCCTCAGCCACTTTGCATGCAATGTGCGGTAACTTTTGCATCTCGTGAACCTCAGAGAGCTCACAGCAACTTTAAGTCTTCCAAGGACTCTGGCTCATCGGCACAAAAGCACCTGGAGAATGTGGTATCCGTCGGAAGTGGGCAAAATGCTTGGCAGAGACAACAGCGTCCAGCAAGTTATGGTGGCAAAGCGGTGATCTGTCTGCCAGAGGCAGCTGATGAATAGACGCTGTCGAAGAGTTCAGAGCCTGAGTGTCAGATGTCGTGGGGAGGGGCGGCAGCCAGAGCCGACGGGGAAGACATCAGGCCCCATGTAGTAGCTCGCACGGCTTGTTCAGGGACACACGAGATCCACCTTAGGGATCATAAATATTTGTGAAGGGCTTTGCGGGGGCATCAGAGATACTGTTAGTAGGATCAGGAGAGAGCACGACATGAGTTCTTAAGTGTCTTGGGCTTAGAAGGAGGCTTTGCCCGGTCGGTGGGTTGGTTGGTTGGTTGGTTGGTTGGTTTGTTCAGGAACTCTTGAAGTGGACCATCATACTTGAAATTTTAAAGAGCGAGATAAAGTGTACGTTAGAAATCAGGCACGCATGTTTTGCTTTAATAAGTTTAAAGAAATGGTAACTGGGTCTCTGTAAGCATGGATCCGACGTTTACTGCCTATTAACCAAATGCGTATCTACGAAACCCTTTTATACAACGCCTGGCACTTCAGTAGATGTTCAGGAGGTATCACTGTGCATACACTTCAAATCCTCCCCTTTCAACCAGAAAGATGTTTATAGTTTAGGGGAGGATAGGGATAGAACATTTGCTAGGTTTGGACAAGAACAGAACTTGAAGCCTGAATATGCATCAGATTCAACTGTGGAGCTTTTTAAAAATAGAAATGCCGGGGAGGATCCCAGACCTTCTGAATCAGGATCTCTGGCGAGGGGGACCCAGATACTTCTAAAATGTTCCTCAGATGATTCCGATGAGCAGCCAAACTCATGAGCCATTGATTGGAGGCTGGAGAAAGTGCTGGTTTTCTGCTTTATAAAAACAAACAAACGCCAAGGGATTATCTTTTCTCTCCTTGAGGCTGCACCATGGTCAGATGGAGAGAGTGTGGGGCTGGGGTCTAGTCCTGGACCGAACTCTGCTACGGGAGAAGGTCCCCTCATCTCTTTTCCCCCAGTTTTTCAGCAGCTTGAGGGAGCCCCTGCTCCTTGCTGTCCTGAGCTGGATGCAGGGAGAGAAACGAAGCCCCTCCACCTGCAGGAGCTGCCCCGTGGCGGGCAATGGCCATCACCTCTTCTCGTGCGTCCTCAGCCCCTCTCCCCAGGCAAACAGTCACTCTTCAAAACAAGTGCTCTAGCTCCCCGCGTCCACAGCCTGATGTGGGGGAGACGGGCCGCCCGCCAATTACACCAATATTCACCCAATTACAATTTGGTCAGTGTCACTAATGTGAACTACATGCTACAAGGGGCTCTAATGAGATGTTCGGGCCTAATCCGTGCGGGATGTTAGCCTTCTGCTTCCGCTACAGTTTTTTCTTCATTTTGAATGTATTGAACTAGTTTTTTCTCTAGTGTTAATGCAGGAGAGCTGATTGTAGGGAATAGAAATCCCTTATCCACGAGTATAAATGAATAAACACTGTGTTTTGCCCTTGGTTATATTTACATATGTATGTTACTCTCTGTTGTGGATAAAAACGGACACGCTGAATGCCAAGCTTTGTGAAAACCCTTTTTAATGTATTTTAATAAAGAATCTAGATTTTAAATGGTGTTTAAGCTGCTGGGTTAAAGTCAAGAAGACTGGTTCTCATTATGGTCTAACTTGGCCACAGTGACAATGAAGAAAAAAGCCCAGAGTCGGTTTTATTTGGCAACACTAGAAAGAGAAATCTCTCCTACCATGTTTTTAAAAACAACTTTCAATTAAGTTTCATTTGGGATTAGGGTCTGTCTTAGTTACATACTTCAGAAAATTGAGATTTATAACAGAACGGCCCTGGTGTCCCAACACCATCAGGGAGAACTGCAATCTGGTCATTGTTTCCCATTGTGTAAAATTCAGTATTCCTTTTCAAATGGCATGAGAATTGCCTCTCAGAATCTTCCGGCATTGGCGATCAGGCCTTGTTAGGTGGGAAAATCCTTATTCAGTCTTTCACTTTTCGTAAGGAACTCAGGCATTCAGACATCTGCGTCCCTAACAAATCTAGAAGACACCTCTTCGCTGAACGGTGTGGATGCCCATGCTGGAAGATTCCTTGTAGATCAGTTAAAAAAAAAAAAAAAATAGAAGAAGAAATGAATGGCTTGTGAAAAATCGCTTCTTAAATTTGTCAACTGGTATCATGTACGTATGCATGAAACAAAAGGCCATTTCACTCAGTTTATATTGTATGCGTGTAAGATAAACATCCAAGTGAACCTCTGAGACAACATCATAAAAATTAGCACATTTGAGGCATTTAGATTCTCATAGCATTGCTAAAACATTGAACCTTTTTAGATAGTTCTCAACCAAATATTATTATCCCCATTTTATAGCTAGTGTTACAGACATCCAAGGGCGATGTCGAATTTTGTTAATAAGTGGTGCATCAAATATGTGCGTGGTTAGAAAAAAAAGAGAACGTTGACACATTTATCCTTTCCTTATTATGTAAAGTCTGTTTGTAATAAAAAGGAGTTCTGTACATAGGGCAATAGATTTATGCACAATGAATTCATAATGATTTCCCAGATGTTCATATTTAACTAGCAACCATTATGAAAGGAGTAAGGCTTTCAAAGGTCATCTTCCTGATTAACAGCTTTCACCGTCCCTGGCTGGGTGATTTTATCGCGTCTGTCAGGGAGATTAACCATGTAGCCTCCGGATCGTGGCACCGTAGCAGAGACGACGTGCGATTCCCGGGCGTCCATCGCATCTGGAAGGGAAAACCAGCCGTTGCTTGATCTCCGTCATGATTTACGTGGTGCCGTCCGTGTAGTGACTCGCCCCAAATACGAAGGGAAATGAACAGTTTGTCAAAGTTGGCGTATAGTTTTAATACAGAATTACGGCCACCATCACGGGTGAAGCGCACGGCCACAAGAGCACTCTCAAGGACTGCACGTCCCATGATTAATTCTTCTTTTTGCACAATGCCTTTGAGTGTGGCAGGGCCTCAGATTCCGTTCTCTAAGGAAAGCATCTCTTTGAAACAAACCAACCCAGTAGGAAAGAGGGAACTACTAAATCTGAAAAATACCATTCCACTTTACAGCCGGAGTAAAAATTATAGTGATTTTTCAACGGTCCCAACAATGCAGGGTTGCTGCGAACGCGTGCACCTCCTTCAGCTTGAGTGGCTTATTATAATCAGACTAAATTCTCACACCATGTAAATCCATTATAGTTTATGACTTAAATCCGTGAGAATTATAATTGAGAGAGCCTTACCCAATCAAAATCAAATTTAATTATATGTTCGCATTATAATCTAGAGAACAGAGGTTTTAGTTTAAAATCAGCCTCGTCTCTTTGTTCTAAATGGAAAATAAAGAACCGCTGTTTTTTCCCCCTCAGTTGTGATATAGTCGCCAAGACGTATGAGTCTTCCCTGTGCCTCGAATGGTCTATGCTGTGACAGGCCCCAGAGCCTCCGGGGTGCCCTTGAGGGCTGTGCCTGAGTGTGCTCGGGGCCATTGTGATACTAGGTCACACACGGTGATACACGCAGGCCGTGGGACGGGAACAACAGACATGCACTCTCTCGCCGTCCGGGAGGCCCCTAGTTGCAGGTCAGAGAGTCGGGGGGTGCTCCCGAGGCCTCTCCCGGACTGGCCCACAGCCGTCGTCTTGCCGTGTCCTCACGCGCTCGCCTCCCTAGTTCTCTTCTTACAAGGACATCAGTCAGGTTGGGTTAGGGCCTCCTTCTACCTTGATCACCCTTTAAAGACCCCATCTCCAAATACAGACATGCTCTGAGCTACTGGTCCTACACCCCCGCCCAGCCACCCGTCCCCAGGTCGCACATGCACATGCTCTTTCTCCCTAAAATAAACTCTAAAAAAAATCTTTAAAAGGTTTTAAAAAACTAAGAATTTGATAATAGAAGTGTAAAGGTAAATAGAAACAGACTTGCCTGAGTCGCTGATGGGGGTGTCGATTGTTACTACCTCAGTAGAGGAAAAGTTGGCAAATCCCTGAAAATTATCAGCACATATTCCCAACAATTCGGTTTCTGCAGAATAGCCACACGCGTGTGAAGTAGTGTTTCTCCAAGTTTTCATGGAGGCACTAACTGTGATGATGAAAATTTACTACCTAATAATAAATGGCATGCATTAAATATTTTGAGGGAGGTGTAATGAAACGTGCAACATGTTTTGAAATTAATAAAAATATGAGAGGGATGGATAGAGGGATGAAGGGATCGTTAGGCATTTGATAAAGCCAAGTATATAATAAAATGTTATTTATAGAATCTAGCTGGTAAGCATATGAGTGTTTACTGTTAAATTCAACTTTTGTTTGTATTCGGGAACTTTTATAATAACGTATTTGAGAAAAAACATGACTAGCAATCTTAAAGTCTGTCCATGGGGGAATGGCTTATTTTACTGATAGTGCGTCTATATCATGGATCCCTACAGCTGCTTTATTTTTTCATTTTATTTTTAAAAAGATTTTATTTATTTATTCTTGAGAGACACAGGAGAGAGGTAGAGACACAGGCAGAGGGAGAAGCAGGCTCCATGCAGGGAGCCCGATGCGGGACTTGATCCCAGGACCCCGGGGTCAAGCCCTGGGCCTAAGGCAGATGCTCAACTTCCGAGCCTTCCAGGTGCCCCCCTACTGCTGTTTTTAAAAAAGAAGAAGATGAATGGTTGTGTACACACAGGGAACGCTCTCCAAGATACATTAGGAAGTGAGAGAAGAAAGACGTCAGTACCTGTGTTTGCACACTTCCCTTCGTGTAGAGTATCTCCAGCAAAAAGTTGGAAAAGAAACACAGCCTCTGGTAGGGGAGCTTCCTCTGGGGATGGAGTGAAGGGAGATCTGTTATTTGGTATATTTTTGAGTTTTGAATCATGTGCGTTTACTATCTATTCAAAAGCAAAGTTTAAAAACTTAACAGCTAGTTATCGGCCCAGACACTTTTGACGGCTTACTTTACGTAATTGTCACCACCATCCTGTGGGGTATGGATATCATTGTCGCCATTTGCAGATGAGAAAAGGAGTTTCTGAGAAGCTCAGTGATTTTTCAGGGTCACACAACTAGCACACGAGCAGGGCAGGGGGGAGCGAGGTTTGTCTGATTCCCGCACCCTTGCCCTCGGCATCTGCCTAGCAGTGATAGATAAGAGCACTGCATGCCGAGCCCAGGGGACAGCCGGAGCTGAGGGCACTGCAGCGGGAAGGGGAGCATTTGCGGGGGACCCGAGAGCCTGCACAATGCATGTGGCTAGTGCGAGGGAGTGGAGGGGACACCACTGGCCAGGTTGTAAAGGACCCTGAGACCCATGTCAGGAAGTGTGTACCCGATCTTACAGGGTCCTGCATCATGTTTGAGATTCCTTACATGTGATCACGAGCTGAAGGGTAGGGAAGAGGAAAACCTGACAAGTTTGGGCATCTGGCTTCATGGGGGTTTTGGTTGCCTTTGTTTTCTGAGCGTCAGTCAAGGGATGGAATGGGAACGTTTGTGCACTTAGCACTTTTTATTGTAAATGGTCTTGCCTACACTGTATCTGCCGTACAAAGAAGAGCCTACGTAAGTAGCAATAAAAATCCCCAAATACAACTTCCACAATTTACTGCAGCAAGAATTATGGCCAAAGGGAATTTGTTCCTGACGTAAAAGGGTGCAAACACTTTGTTCTCTAAATCCCACTCTCCTGTAAAAAAGAAAACAAGAATTTAAAAAAGTAATAATAATAGCTAATAAAATAGTTGGCAGTATGTAGGGATGAAATTCTAGGTGCCAGAATTTCCCTAACTTCTCTGTTACAATATTATGACTATAATTATATAATTAGTATAAATATGCTATTTAATATTCAATCATAGAACTAAATATTATAATTAAGTAATACAAATGTGACTGATGCTTATGATAAATAATCTTTAGTAGCAACATTTCCCTTGTATTTTGTGCCACGTTCACATGTGGTGTGATAGTCCCGTGAACTCACTTAAGTACGACTGATTGGCATTCAAGGAGGACTTTGCTTTATTACTCATAAAAGTAAAAAATTGGAAATAATGTAAACATCCACAATAGCAATTTGATTAAATAAATCATTGTGCATTTATAGTAAAAGATATTACATAGGCATTAAAAATATAGTTTCAGGAGTACCTGGCTGATTCAGTTTGTGAAGCACGCAAGTCTTGATCTTGAAGTCATGAGTTTGAGCCCCGTGTTGGGTGTGGAGGCTACTGAAAAAAATATGATTTCAAAGAGTGTTTAATGGCCAATGGAAACAATAGGACAGAAAATGATATGTATAACGTGACATCAGTGATGAGGTTGGATCATAATCCAGTGATCAGTCATCAGCCTTCCTCCCACTTAACACCCCCCACCCCCGGTACTTGAGCGTTGATAACTCACTCCGTCCATCCTCAAAATGCTGGCTTCACTGGCCTCTTCCATCTTTCCTGCCTCTCTCTGCATTGAGCTATCAGTCCCTCTCCTCTCCTCTCCCCCGGCCTGGTCTGGGTGTGGCAGTGACCAGGGTGCAGTCCCGCGGGCCCATCTCTACCCTCCCCATCTGGCTTTGAGGCCCTGCATCCCAAGTGTGCATCTTCAGCCTGGGTCTCTCCCCAGATGCCACCTGCTTGTCTAGAGAGCAACTCAAACACAGCTGGTCCAAGGAAAACTCCTGTTTCTCCCTTTATCATCCCGTCCCTCCCAGTTTGCTCATCTCTGAAAAGGACAGTTCTGTGGGACTCAGTTGCTCAAGCCCAGAATCACAGCGTTATCCTTGACCCTTTTTTGTCACCCTCACATATTGGTCACTGAGAACATGAGAGAGCTGCTGTAGTCACCTGCGGCCAGTACGTCCCTGAGAAAGGAGGGCCTGAGTGTCTCTGTGAGCCTGCGACAGGCCAGGGGCCCACCACCAGCTGGCCCAGGTGACAGGCCAGGGCATACCACCAGCTGGCCCAGGTGATAGGCTAGGGGCCCACCACCAGCTGGCCCAGGTGACAGGCCAGGGGCACACCACCAGCTGGCCCGGGTGACAGGCCAGGGCATACCACCAGCTGGCTCAGGTGATAGGCCAGGGGCCTACCACCAGCTGGCCCAGGTGACAGGCCAGGACATACCACCAGCTGGCCCAGGTGATAGGCCAGGGGCCCACCACCAACTGGCCCAGGTGACAGGCCAGGGGCGCACCACCAGCTGGCCCAGGTGACAGGCCAGGGGCATACAACCAGCTGGCCCAGGGCCCCACCACCAGCTGGCCCAGGTGACAGACCAGGACCCCACCACCAGCTGGCCCAGGTGACAGGCCAGGGCTCCACCACCAGCTGGCCCAGGTGACAGGCCAGGGGCATACCACCAGCTGGCCCAGGTGACAGACCAGGGCCCCACCACCACCTGGCCCAGGTGACAGACCAGGGCCCCACCACCAGCTGGCCCAGGTGACAGGCCAGGGGTGCACCACCAGCTGGCCCAGGTGACAGGCCAGGGCATACCACCAGCTGGCCTGGGTGACTGGGACAGGGACGACACAATGTCCCACTGAGGCCACAGTTTAGAACAGACAGATTTTTCCCTCACCCTGATCCATATCTCCATGTTTCCCATTGTTTCCATCCAAAGACTCAGCATATTTTTAGAAGATGTTATTTATTTATTTTAGAGGTGGGGGAGGGGGTGTCCCATGCGAGCCGAGGGAGAGGGGTAGGGGGAGAGAGAGGGACAAGCAGCTCCCCTCCTGAGCACTGAATATCATGACCTTGAGGTCACGACCTGAGCCAAAACCAGGAGTCAAATGCTTAACGAGCTGAGCCCCCCGGGCGCCCCTAAAAACCTGTGTTTTAATCTATAAGGTGGTATAATAACTGTATATGCTTCCTGTGGTCTTTGACGTGGGTTAAGGTTTTAGGTGTTTGTGAGGTGCTAGTTAACATAGTGCTTGGCTCAGGGCGCCTGGCGGCTCAGTTGGTTAAGCGTCCGACTCTTGGTTTCCGCTCAGGTCATGATCTCGGGGCTGAGGGATCAAGCCCCGCACCAGGCCCCACACTCTGTGGAGAGTCGGCTTGAAGAGTCCCTCCCCCGCCTCTCCCCCCACTCACTCTCTCAGTCTCTCTAAAATAAACAGATATTTCAAAACTATAGTGCTGGACCCATAGTAAGCCCTTAATAAACATCACCTTGCTTACCTGTTACTTATTTTCGTCTCTAGTAACGTAGCTATGTCCTCTTTATTAACAGAGGTAGGGTCACCAGCTGTTAACTACAGGGTGAGGCGTTTTAGGGCCAGGAGATGTCTGGCAAAAGCCTGATTCTGAAGCTGCTTGTGGTGTGTGAGTCGGTGGAAATTTTAATTGACACTGTTCAGTAATCCCTTGCTAGTTCGAATAATTGAAAAAAAAAAAAGTTTTAAAAGCCTTCTTTTATCTTTATCTGTGCTGTTTTTCTCACGAGTTTGTATCAGGGTGGTTAGAATGGTCTGCCCAAATGTTTCTGTCTTGGTTTTTTGCATGGAGCCCTCTGCAGTGTTAGACCAGCAGTTGTGTGGTGTCCCGTGTGCGCTCAAGTCGTGCGCACGCCATGCTCTCCCGATGGAAAAAAATACAGTCCTGCATCTGAGGCTCTGACATAAATTTGACATACTTTCACGAAATGTGAAATGGTGGGGACTTCCAATCCTAAATTATTCTCTAAATGTTCATTTATATTAAAAGCCTCGGCAGGCACATGTACTCCAAACGTTAATATCCTGGGAGATTACGCGCGATGGCCATTTGGACACAGCTAGAGAGGAGACGATGAAAAATTTATCAGCGTCGGAACGGGGCTGGATAAGCCATCTTGGCAGACACAGACCTGAATTGTTCCAGGCAGGTGAGTATCACTCCTCCTGCTTTGAAAGATGCTCAAGGAAGAAAGATCGTGCGGCCCGCTGGTATCGTCCCGTGGTGTGGGTCAGCCGTGAGGGGCTCCCTCCCCGCGGCCGTGGCCGCGCTCGCCTCCCTCCTTTCTAACCTCGTGCTCTTGGTAGGGAACAGCTCACCTAGACGGTCGCTTCTTGCATTTACTTACTTTTTAACGATTTTCTTTATTTAATTACGAGGTGCGCCTGCATGAGCTGGGGAGGGGCGGCGGGAGAGGGAGAGAGGGAATCTCAGGCAGAGCGCGATGCGGGGCTCCATCCCGGACCCTGAGACCGTGAGCTGAGCCGAAGGTGGACGGACAGCCAGCCGACTGACCCCCCAGGCGCCCGTTTCTTTAAGTTTCTGCAGGGCTTTCCCCAGGATACACAAGGTCTCGGATGGGCTAGACTTTGGGGAAGCAGTGGAGGGGATCGCGGGGACCAGCCTTCCCCAAAAGACAGAGCTCCGCCGACTGCTGCCCCGGTCAGCTTCGCACGACCATCCCTGCGGCCGACTCACAAGCTCATGACGGGGAAATGCCAGCAAAGCCCACGAGGACCGTGTCTAACGGTGACGCTAAATAACGGCAGAAGCCGCAGCCCCGGCTGCATGGACTGAGCGCTTCCTGCAGGCCAGACTCTCGCAGATGCTCCGCACACCTGGCCTCCGGGACGCACCCCAGGCTGCCGGTGCGCTGGGCCGTCCGCAGTGGCCCCATGTCACGGGGGGGAGGTAAAGGCACGGGAAAGGGTCGTGGGATTCCCATTAGGTCTGGAGCTCGCAGGAGGTGGGCCTGCTCCAGCCCGGGCTGCGTGACCGCGGGGGCGCCTGCATCACTCAGGGCCCCTCCGTTTCAAGCTACCCCCCCACCCCCCGAGTCTAACGGAGACAGCTGGCAGCTGGAGACACCGGAAGAAGAGGGTTGCTAATAAAAGGCTTCAAGAGGGCGCTGACTTACAGTATAGAGACCATTCGAGATTAAAATCCAGATTTTCAAAGAGGGGTGATTCATTTTGCAGCTGCAACCTATCCACGGGCCGATTAACTCCTCTCACTACCGGCTGTTTGCCCTATTGTAAGGTTGCAGACATATCCAGTTAATCCCACAGTTACCAGTTGTAGAGACGTTAGATTTACATATAATCACAGCTCAACATCATGCCCGTGGACGTAATAAATGGTTACGTCCTTTCATCGGTGGGTTTAGCTTCCTGGTGGCCAGTAATTTTGAAATCGCGATGTGCGCTGCCCTGGAATCTAATATTCATTATGATCTTTTGAAGTTTACGTTGGAAAGTACTTCAAACCCTATCGGTACATCAAATTATAATGCGTTGCTTCTCTCTCTTTTTTTTTTTTTTTTTTAAACCTGATAGTGGTGATCCTTTGTGAATTTTGCTCTTTACGATTCTTTCATCAGTGCAGATGTTAGCAGCCCACGTGGGACGGCTAGAAAATGCCTCCTCGTAAAAGCTGTGGAAGAAAGTCACTCATAAATCACCGTGCACTTTGAATACGGGGAGGGCGTCCTGCGTGGGTTGCCGAGCGTCCCCACCACAGGGGATCGCGAAGGAGGGCTTCGGTGCGGCCGCGAGCAGGGCGCCTCCCTCACTGGTTTGCTTGCAGCTGATGGGACCCCTTCTTGGAAGGATGTCGTTCCAGACCTGCGGGTTTTGTGTTTTTCAATAGCTTTTTAGAACTACCAGGAAAAGGGGGACCCCTGGGCGGCTCAGCGGTGGAGCATCTGCCTTGGGCCCGGGCGTGACCCCGGGGTCCTGGGATCGAGTCCCACGTCGGGCTCCCTGCATGGAGCCTGCTTCTCCCTCTGCCTGGGTCTCTGCCTCTCTCTCTGTGCCTCTCATGAATGAATAAATAAAATCTTTAAAAAATAAAATAAAACTACCAGGAAAAATATCCCAAGGAAAATTCTTACTCTCGTTGTGCACGGGGTGGGGGTGCTGGGAGGCCCCCAGACTATGCGTTTTACTTCATTGCACTCGGTATTTCGCCTGGCGCTGCCTGGGCTGGACGGGTGCCCGACAGCAAAGCCCGCAAGAGCCCTGTCCTGCCCTGGCCGCGGCAAGGGCTTTCGGGGCAGCAGCCCGACTGCTGAGGCTGCAGGGGCGGTGGCGCGGTCTTGGGGCGACGCTGGACCTTGCAGCCCGCGGCCGCGCTGCTCTGCGTCCCGCTCCCTGCGGAGCACAGGGGGGCGTTGGAAGCACAGGACGTCTTGGTGGCCTCCGAGCGGGCGCGGGTGGCCGGGGGGCCCGGGGCACGCGGGGGGCACTGCCCGGCGCGCTCAGCTCCGCCGCTTTGACTGAAGCTTCTCGTGGCTTCCGGACGCTTCGGTCCCTCACTTTGCAGAAATGCGTTGGCAGAATTGCTCGCTGTGTTGGCTTCTCTGCTTCTGGTTTTTTAGAATCCCTCCCCTTTCTGTTGGTTCCTAGACCTGTTTTGGGTATTGATTTTGGTTCGAGTTCTTAGGAAAATCTTCAGAATTGCAGAAAAGCTGAACAATAGCTCAACGACTTTTATATGAATTAACTGTTAGCGTTATTTCAGAGTGAGTTTTTGTTTTTTCTACATACAGATAAAAATACAGGGATTTTAATTTATCTGTTTATTTTTTTTTTTGTTTTTATTTTTCCCAAATCATTTGAAACTAAGTTGATAAGTTGCAGACAGCTGGACAGTTTTTTTTTGTTTGTTTGTTTGTTTGTTTCTTTTCTTTTTAATTCAGGATTCAGTTAAAATTCACACATTGCGTTTGGTTGTTCTCTCTCTTCATCTTTAATGTAAAGCTGCCTTCCACGAGCCCTCCCAGGCTCTACTTTTTGTTTTTGGATCTTGGCTTTCTTGAAGAGTTCAGGCCAGTAGAAAACCTGCTGGTCTGAATTTGTCTAATTTTCTTCTCATTAGATGCAGGTGACGTAAGGGGTTCTCAAATTGTAGAGTGCTGTAGCATC
Organism: Canis lupus baileyi; assembly: GCF_048164855.1. Classification (NCBI taxonomy): domain Eukaryota; kingdom Metazoa; phylum Chordata; class Mammalia; order Carnivora; family Canidae; genus Canis; species Canis lupus. Next base: position 39,516,033 of record NC_132864.1, read on the forward strand.
ATCCGGAGGCTTTTTTTTTTTTTTTAAGATTTTATTTATTTATTCGTGAGAGACGCAGAGAGAGGCAGAGACGCAGGACTGGACCCCAGGACCCTGGGGTCACCGCCTGAGCCCGGGCAGACGCTCAGCCCGACCACATAGGTGCCCGACCGGGGCTGCGCCAGGGCTCCGGTCCCCAGGCCGCGTGGGGCTCCATCCCCGCCCGGCCCGCGAGGTCTCGGGGACGCTGGTGCTGGGGGCCGGGGGCGACGTCAGGGATGCGGCCCGCGGGGGGCAGCCTGCCCGCCGCCCAAGAGGAGCTTGGCCACTTGCTGGACGCGCCCACTGCTCAGTCCTCCAGGGTCTAGGGCCACTTCCTCGGGGTCATTAACCGCCGTCCGCGGGCCGGTGCCTGTAACTCGGGCGGGAAGACGGCACGGGTCTCCGGTCTCTAAGGAAGAGGCCTCCTTGCTCCTGCCCCGTGGGCGCCGCAGACCCCGCGCTCGGCCTCCGGCTGCGGTCTCGCCCTCCTCCCCGCGCACCCGTGTCCACGCGCACGCTCCCCACTGTCTCTGCCCTCTCGTCCCTCCCCCTCTTCTCTTCTCCTCCCACCTGCCCAGCTTCTGACTTTCACTTTGGATCAACATTTTTTTTTTAATTTGACACATCATCATGTATTACTTATTGTTATTATTTTGGAGTCTTAAAAGTTTGCAGATTTGCCCGGTAACAGCCCCTCCGGGGTCCTTAGGAAACGATGCCCTTACGACCAGGCCTTGCCTTGTTTGCTGGCAGAAGGCGCTCAGACTTGCACCTGCCGCTTCTCTGGGAGCCCCGGCCCCCTCGGGAGGCGCGGCCACTCCGGGCGCGGGGGTCCTGATGCTGCTGGAGACCGGGCCGTCTCTGTGGAAGCGGGGGGTCATGCTGAGGCCGGCAGCTCGAACGCAGCCTTGGGCCCTCTCTCACCTGCCCGGGTCCCCGCTGGTACCCACGTTCATTCGCCGTGAAAACTGATGCTCTGAAAATATTTTTTTTTACTTCCCTCATTTAAGAATACACACACGCCCTTGCTCATGTGCTCCGGTACCTACAGCATAGGTCCAGAATTGCAACAGCGATGCTTTGACCACCAGTCACGGAACTACTAAGAAAATGAGATTTCCGTGTCCTTTTTTGCTGTTAGAATTTACTGCAGTGTCTGGTACTTAGTGCAATAAATAGTCTGAGTTCCATGCGCTAATATTTCTTAAATTATCTTTTATTTGTGTTTGTATTATCAGTTGCGTATACGGTCTATTGTAGCTGTTTCTGTTTTTATCCTGCTTTAGAGTTTTTCCAACTATTTTGACTTGATCTTATGTTTTGAATATGTAATATATTGACATGACCCAAGTCAAAATTATTATATAAAAATTGAAATTTTAAGCCCATTTTTATTTCTTAGTCTCTGGGTTTTAAGCCCATTTTTATTTCTTAGTCTCTGGGTTTATTTTTTCGTTTCTTTTGACAAAAATAAGTGTGTGTACATTTCCCCTTCTTTCTTATACAAAAGAATATCATATATCTTCTTTGGCATCTTTTTTTTTTTGGCCATATAATCTAGGAACTGCTCTAATACCAGTGTTTAAGGATTTTCCTCATTCTTTCTCAAAAATACATATACCCCATTGTGCACTGTAGATAGTTCGGTGTCTTATAGACGCGCATCTAGCTCCTTTCCAAAATTTCGTCGTGGTGAGGAATGCAGCTCTCTGCTGGCCCCATTCAAGTCTATCGAGAGGTTGCAGTCAAGCCATGGGCCAGTTATCTTATGGCTCAAGTGAGGCTGGAGAAGCCACTTTTCCCACGTAGTTGCTGGCAGGCCTTTGTTTCTTTCCACGTGGGCCCATCCATAGGCTGCCTGCGTAGCTCAAGACATGACAGTTGGCTTCCTCCTCCTCCCCGGGCCGCGTTCTGACACGATCGCTGTCTCCCTCCAGTATGCGTGATGACACGAAGCACACGCACCCAGCCATGCACCCACCCAAGGCAGAAACCACTGTCATTTTATAATGGAATACTGGAAGTGTCATTGATCATATCTTCTGTATTTTATTAAACTAGAAGTCAGTTGTGGACCCAGCCCATACTCAAGAGAAGGGGAATTAGCTCCACCTGTGGTGGGGGGGAAGGAGTATGAGAGAGAGAGGGACAAACCAAGGAACAGACTCGTAACGATGGAGAGCACACTGATGGTCACCAGAGGGGAGGTGTTAGGGGGGTGGGGGAAACAGGTGATGGGGATGAAGGAGGGCACCTGTTGTGATGAGCACGGGGTGATGTATGGAAGTGCTGCCTCACTATATTGTACACCCGAAACTAATATTACACCATGTGTTAGCATACTAGAATTTAAAAATAAATTAAGTTTAATCTAAAAAATTTGTGGGCACCTGGGTGGCTCGCTCAGTTAAGCATCCGCCTTCAGCTCAGATCATGATCCCAGGGTCCTGGGATCATGTCCCAAGTCAGGCTCCCTGCTCGGCGGGGAGTCTGCTCCTCCCTCGCCCTCTGCCCCTCCCCCTGGTTCTGCACTTACTCTTTCTCTCTTTCTCAAATAAACTCTTTTTAAAAATTAAAAATGTATGAACGTATTTTTTAAACTACCACGCCGCCTAATGCAGAGACTTCATCTCTGTGAGAGCACTTGTGCTATATGATGTCATGAGCATTATCTCGCGGAATCCTAACGACCGTCGTGTACTGCTCCAGAGCTTAGAACTACACGTCTCTCAAGTCATGACTTTATAGTTTTACTGAGTTTCCTGGTTGTGAATCAATTGCTATGACTGTACACCTTATATGACATTTTGATGGGTCATCTTACATGTCTGTGCGATGTAGTGTCTTAGTTATTGTTTTATGGTTTGAGGACAGTGATTTAAAAAAATAAGAACAGACAATACCTTGTTTAGCATGGGGAGAAATGAGTGGGACAATAGGTAAAAAAGACTATTAAGTTGACAATTGTTGAAGCTGTACGATAGAAAGATGCTTTGAGGTCCATTATACTGTCCTATCTTCTTTTTTAAAGTTTTTCAATATGAAAAGTTAAAGGGAGAAAGAGAAAAAAAGGAAACCTATCCCTTTTAATTTTAGTTTTCTCTCTTGAGATTTATTGCAATGAGGGAATGTACGTTGTTGATCATTGAAAAATTAAAAAAAAAAAAACACAGCAGACTATCTGTTCTCCTCATAACTGTCAACTTTCCTGGTCACCAGAAAGAGCTACAGGTTTTTAACATGTAGCCCTTCTTCTGTGACAGAGTTCCTGAATTTTACCATACACAAGAATCACCCTATAGAGCTTGTTAAAATCGCCCCAGTTCCCAATACCAGCAATTATCATTTAGAAAATTTTGGTAGAATAAAAAAGTCTGAATTTTAAGCACATACCCCTGGTGTTTCTGATTCCAGTGATAGCTGGGCCCCAATTTGATATACAGTCTTCTGTGGATTTACAGCGGGGCCCCTTTTACAAGTAAAGCAGTATGATAGATACAAAGATGAATGTGGTGTTCTTACAGTGTGCTGCATTTCCTAAAAAAAGAAAAATTTCCAACTAATAGAGAAGAAAGACATGCATAAAGCATTATAATAGGAGTATAAAGAATTAGGCTGATTCCATATTATCCTACCAGCTTACCAGCTCTCGGTAAGGAGGGAAGTCATATAGGGGCAGATTTCTTCTTTGGATGAGCAGAGTATAATAGGAGCTCTGAAAATATAGAGGAGTGTATCATTGTTTGCTTTTCTAAAGAACAGATGTTTCAAGCTGGTCTTGTCAAATGGTGAAAATTGTTCATTATGTAGATGACATCTCTGATAAGTTCCAGGGTTTTAGGTTATTGATTAGAGAGGAATCCACAGGCTCTGAATATAAAACATGCAAGTGACAAAGGTAGTGTGAAATTAAATTAATATTGTTGACATTATTTTTTTTCTAATAGCCAAGCAGGAGCAAGACACTTCAAGATCAGTAGCATCGAAATAATAATAGTTAACTTTTATTGAGTACTTATGAATTAGAAGTAGTATTCAGCATATATAAATCCATCATATGTTGTCTCTTGAGTTAAGACAATAATCTCATTATATGGTAGCTGTTCACTGAGGTTAAGGAAAAGCAATCTAATTTGTCAGTTTGCTAAACTGAGTTACACTTTTATTGCATATCTCCCACTTAAAAAAAAAGATTTTATTTATTTATTAGAGAGAGAGAGGTTAGGGCAGGGAGAGAGGCAGAGGAAGAGAGAGAAAGAGAATCTCAAGCAGACTCCCCACTGAGTGAGGAGCCCAACTCTGGGCTCGATATCATGACCCTGAAATCACGATCTGAGCCAACATCAAGAGTCAGCGGCTTCACTGACTGAGCCACCCGGGTGCCCCCCACTTGTGAGTAATCTCTTCAAGAGATGAGTAAAATCAGAGGAAAAGTATAGCAACCAAGCCAAACTCTTTGAGGAAGATAATGATTTAAAATATGTCTTTAGATTAAATCCTGATGATTGGATTAAACACTCACCCGAATTTTAGAGAAATGCAAACACTAAATAGCATGATATTCTTGCCTTAGTTTCTCTCAGTAGTTTGAAGAACTACTTTTATCCTGAATGAAACTACACAAAGATAGAAGAGGGGAAGTGTATCTAAGAGTCCAGGCGACCACAGGAGCATTAACAAATCTTCATGTGTCCCTAAACAATAGGCCAGAACTAACTCCAGTAAAGCCTTAAGTCGCTCTAGAGAAAAACCTCTAGTTTAGCAAATACACGTCTCTCAAGCACAGATGAGCTCATTCAGCTTTAGAATATGTCTAACCTCCGTGCTGGAACAAGTTCTATAATGGTCCGTCTAAATCCCAATGCCGACAATGAATCAATCCCAATACCCAGAGTGAGGCATGTGGCCTTCCTTACTGCCTACAGTGATGTGGGGGAGACGACTCCCCAGTGAAATAATGAAGTGATGGCCTCCTGTTCAGACAGGAGGTAAGTTATAGCTGAAGTATTTGAAAATAAGCCCTCAAATTTCATGTCCCATTAGTCAAAAGTTCTGATTGGCACATCAACAGAAACGGCAGCTTAGAAAACACTATTAAAACTGTATTCAAAGGCAGAACTTTGCTCCCTTTAAATTATTACAAGTTCATTGTAAAGGATATTTATGATTATACATGTTCATAGTTCCGCATGCCTTGTCTTGCTAATTGGAAAATCTCTGGAAATGTGCGTATCTTATGAATATATGCAAAAAGTTACTATTTCTCCCTTTTAATCTGTTTGACGCTTTCTTTTAGACCACAGTGCATCTTTCTTGCTTATCTGCTTATTTATTCTGTGTACTTCTAGGATCTCAGCTGGATGATAACCAGAAACCACTGCTGGGCTTTAGGGATATGAGGGCAAATGTGCTGGGTCAGAGCTGCAGAAATTGATTGCGGAGGTGGTGAGGGAGAAGGCTGAAAAGCTATTTGAGAAATAACCAGGCTGTGTCCACTTCTGGGATTCATGTCTACCTGGTTATTGTGGGGCTGGTCCGAATAAATCTACTTACAGAGCCACTGAGAAGCCTCCTTTCGGAGTAGGTGGGAATGCAACATATGCCCCCCACCCTGCCTTCAAGACAAAAAAAAAGCCAGTCCTGCTAAGCAGTCACAATAACAATATATTTTTTAAAAGCTTGTACCCTGTTAGCTATTACGACCACAGTCCTAAATCCTAGGGAGAGAGAGAACTCTAAGGAAATGCTGAATGGCCATTTCCACAGAATTTTGGAACTCGCTGCAACCAAAATATCCTGCTTTAAAACCCAGAGTAGTCATCAAATGGGAGCCTTTGCTCCCTAGGGATCAAGACAGTCACTAGCAGAGAAATGCTGTGCCCCACTAAGGAACAAAGGAAATACTGAGGCTGGCGGAGCAGAACAGACTGGAGAATGCTGAGCTGCCGCCGCTCCACCCGTGAGCAGCGAGGGAACCCGCTTCACACGTGGCGCTTTTACTATCGCTCCTCCAGCTCCTCCAGCGCGTTTCCTAAGACTAAGAAGATCATTCTGCTTAAGCACGCTGCCAGCATTAAGCCTGAGAAAAATCAGTTATTATGTGATGTCCCCTAATATTTTGTCTGTATTCGGATTTTCCCAAATCTCTCAAAATATTACAGCTGGTTTTTCCCTCCCTGAACCAGGATCCAAGCACGTTTTGTGAATTGTTTTAGTTTTTCTTTTTATTCTAGGGAGTTTTTCATTGTTGATTCTTTTTTTTTTTTTTCATTGTTGATTCTTAAATAACTTCTGATTTAGAAAAAGGGTCACAAGAATAGGACAAAGGATTCCTATGTATCTTTCATTTAGATTCCCTTAGCACTTTACCCCACTTGTTGTCTGTGTCTCTGTCTCTGTCTTGGGGTGTGTGTGTGTGTGTGTGTGTGTGTCTTGCGTGCACGCGCTCTCCTCTCTCTCTCTCTCTCTCTCTCTCTATATATATATATATATATATATATAAAATATGAAATTGTTATTTCCTTCTGAATTGTTTGAGAGTAAGTTGCAGAGCAAGGATACTTCATACCGTTAAATACTTGAGCATGTATTTCCTTAAAACAAGGACATTCTCTTACATAACCATAGTACAATTGTCAAAACCAGGAAATTAGCATGGATACAATATTATCTAATATACCGACTTTCTTCAAATTTTCCAGTTGATTCAGTAATGTCTTTTATAACAACAGAAACATATTATTCTTTGTGCTCCAAGATTCAATCCAGGATCAGATGTTACATTAAGTTGTCATGTCTTTTAGTTGGATTTTTTTTTTTTTAATATGTAACAGTTCCTTTGTCTTTGTCTTTCATGACCTTGGTATTTTTGACAAATTGAAAAGTACTGAACAATTAATTGTAATACAGAGCGCCCCCTGATTTTGGTTTGTCTGATGTTTCCTCTTGATTAGATTTATGTTTTGGCTGGAAGTGATGTGTGTTCTCAGAACATTATGTTGCAAGCAAGGCACACGCTGCTGCTCTGCCCCTCACTGGTTAACTTATCCCATCACTCTAACTTGGTGATGGTAACGGGTGATGATCCGTAGTTAACAGGATGTTGTCAGATTTCTCCATTGTTAAGTTATAATTTTTCTTTTTATAATTAATAAGTAATTTGCAGGGAGATACTTTGAGACTGCGTAAATATCCTGCTTCTTTCACCCACTGGTTTGAGCATCCATTGATGATTCTTGCCTGAATCATATCCGGATAAATTTTATGCTTTGACCGGGACTTTTTGCTTCCTTCTCTCCTAAATGACCTCAAAACCACTATTTTGTAACTCTACTTTTTAGTCATAGTTTCTTCCAAAATTCTAGCTGGTTGGCTGCAGATATCTTTCCATGGTATGTTCAGAGACCAGGTGGTGTTGTGTCTCTTCCTTCTCACACCTTCCCTTTGGACAGGTGCTTGTTCTCTCCCAAACTTTTATTGGCTTAAGCCATCAGTTCGTTATGTAAGACATTTCACATGACATTTCTGCTTTGTCCTAGTTTTTCTCCTGCCTGTTCCTGGTTTTAAACAAAAATCTTTTTCCCTTTAATGCCCACATCCTGAAACACATCCACTTCGGTTTCTCAAGTTTTGGCATCCAACGTCTCCCTTCCTAAAAGACTTTCCCATTGTTAGTCACTGTTGCTTTATATCCACGGTTTTGAGCTTCCAAATCTTCCATTTCCTGTGTTGCGTCCTTCTTCTGCCTCTGCTGTTAGAGCTTTGGAAGATCACCTTCACCAAGCCTTTTAAAATCTCTCTCCATGTGGACTGAGGGAATCTGGAGGCTGCATCCCGATGGATGTCATCTAAGGTCTTGAAACACTCGAATGCAAAAATGAGCACATTCTGTACTGTTCCTACCTAGCGCCTCTGCTTCCAGGGAACTGACTTGTGTCCATTATCTGTATTATTAATCTTTTTCCCCTTACGCTGTATTTCTTCAATATTTTCACCAATTTCAGCTTGTCTTCTAAAACAACTTTGACTCACTTTTTACGAATAGTTTACTCATTTTTCTGTTTATCTCAGATTGCATATCCTTCCCCCACCTGTGTGGCTGCTCACAGGTTCATTCTCATGGCGGTGGGCTGGGGGTGCCTAACTCAGCTTTCCCTTCGTTTGCATTTTGATATGCTTCCCCGGGAAACAATATGTTCAGTGTGAGATCCTCAGCCTTTTGTGCACCTGTTCTTGCCTTCATTTTATAATGTCCTGCGCTATGTGTGTGTTCTTGCAGAAGTTCCATATAGTCTCCCTCTTAAGAAATACTAGGTAAATTCGTAGCTCTCCAGCTTGAAACCCTCCCTGGCTGCACCCCACAGGGAAATGCTTTTTTGAATTGCAGCTGCCATTTCTTGCACTGTTTAGCATATTTGCCTCTCCCAGCTTTAACCATTCCCTTCCATGAAAGCAAGCGTTCTTTAGAAGAAATCCGGTTTGTTGTGTGTTGTGTATGGTGAGGGGATGTAGCACACGATCACAGGTAGCCTCCGAAGTCCTTGAAATCCTGTGAAGACTTTTGTGCATCTCTCTTAGGGGAGAGGGTTTATAGTTTCATCAAATCCTCAAAAGCATCCTGCTTCCCTCTCTGGAGCTCTGGTTTAAGTTCACGTTCCCTAGTCTAGAAGCCAACCAGGCTACTTCTGCACTTCAGCGTCAAAAGAAGTAAATCATCAAGCTCAGAGTCTTCCTCCTGCATGCCGTCCTCGTCCTCGGAGTGGGTACCGGGGTTAGCCTTTGCCAGGTTAGAAATTCCAAAGAGTCCTCTTGGACTTTTCCCATCCTTTTCTCATCCTATATTCTCCCAACAGAACCCGGCTTTACAATTTGAAAATCCTATCAGTTCCCGGATTCCGGGGCCTTTAGTTTCGGTCTCGGATTCCTGCGGTCTAGCCTGTAATCACTCTCCTCCTGGGCAGTTGCTCTCCTGTTTCATAGGCAGATGATTACAATTGGTTTTCCCTACAGGTGTCCTTCTGGGGTACTTTTCCAAGTTCCAGAAGCTGCGTCAGTGTTCCCTGCCCTCTTCCTTCCTATGTGCCTTCTGCAACCCATATGCAGGACTAAATAGGTGAAAAATGTTTGCCTCCCTTCCCTGTATTGTCTTCTGCATCCCCCACCACAGCTTTGTAGAATGACTTGCCTCTGGCCTGCCCTAGATTTTCAAGTACGCTTTTCTTCCTTTCAGAATGCCCACTTGAAGGTGACACTTATCAAAATCCTGAACCAAAAGAGAAAATGCTGAGATGCACATCTCTACACTCTCCCGTGTCCACTTCTGTGGCTCTTACCCTTGAATTCCTTTGTCCTTTAGCTTTGCCCTGGCTGCGCCCAAACCACGCTTTCCTAAGCCTTCCCTTTTCCGGGTCTCACTGTCCTCCCTGCTCCTTCCTGGGCACCTCCCTCACCCGCCCCCACATTGTTCTGCTTATTTCCCTTCTGCATCCTCTTCCCACGTTTCCCTCCTCCCTCACCACCTCTAGCAGCCCCTCTCAACTTCCCTTCTTTGCAGTGTGCTCCACTCACTTAAATGGAGATGATTTGTTTTGACACCATCTCTGCAAGGTACTGAGAACAAATGTATTATATGCTCTGATTTATAAAGATAGTAAGCGAAGCTTGAAAAGTTTAACTTAGGTGTCTAACACCACACAGCCAGTTGCCACAGACCCAGAGTTCCCTTGTCGCACTTGTTTTTATCTAGTGGTAACAGAAAGAAACACGTAATCTTTGAATGTTGCTTATTATTCTCCAGAATATAGAATATAAGTGACTTTAGCTAGTGTCTTGGTGTCCTGAAATTTCTGCTTAATTGTTTAATCGAAAAGGAATAAGGGGCTGCCCGAGTGGCTCGGCGGTTTAGCGCCGCCTTCGGCCCAGGGCGTGATCCTGGAGTCCGGGGATCGAGTCCCACGTCGGGCTCCCTGCATGGAGCCTGCTTCTCCCTCTGCCTGTGTCTCTGCCTCTCTCTCTCTTGCTCTCTCACTCTGTATCTCTCATGAATAAATAAATAAAATCTTTAAAAAAAAAGAATAAAAAATTAAGCTTGCCTAGAGAAACATTCATCACTGATTTTGGGAGGTACCTATTATGGTTGCCCCAAATTACGCACCTGACTCAGCAGTGGGACTGCAACCTGGGCCATGTTCTCTGGTCCCAGATCTGATGCTCTTCTTCTTCTTCTTTTTTAAAAATATTTTATTTATTTGACAGAGAGCACAAGTGAGGTTAGGGGCAGAGGGAGAGGGAGAAGCAGACTCCCGGCTGAACAGGGAGCCCGACTCAGAGCTCGATCCCAGGACCCTGAGATCATGACCTGAGCTGAAGGGAGATGCTTAACTGACTGAGCCCCCCAGGTGCCCCTCTGCTGCTCTTCGACATAGCTCCAGCATCACTGGGAATATTAGCCTTTGGAACTATCCCTCTCTCAGGCTAGCTTTTCAATATGGGACCACTCACCTTCAGAAAGACCTCACACGTAATTTCCCAATAGTCTTGGGTCCCTTACAAACAACGTAAGGACTACTTTTGAAAAGTAGGCAGAGCTTCAGATAAATGACTAAATACAAAAGGGATAATAAATACTGTTCCATTAAATTCTAGAATCTTGGGGCACCTGGGTAGCTCAGTCTGTTAAACATCTGCCTTTGGCTCAGGTCATGATCCCGGGGTCCTGGGATGGAGCCCGACATGAGGTTCCCTGCTCGATGGGGAATCTGCTTCTCCCTCTCCCTCTGCTGCTCACCCTGCTTCTGTGCTCTCTGTGTCAAATAAATAAATAAAATCTTTAAAAAAAATTCTAGAATCTTCTGTTAATTTTATTCATTTCTGTTTAAGCTCCTTAGTTATCCCCGTGTTCCCAACTGGCTCAAAACAGAGCCTGTTTACAGCATGACTGGAGAAAGTGTTTTGTTGAGTGGATAGATGAACAAATATTCCATCTGTATGCTGATTATCAAGAAAGTGAAAGCCACAAAACTTTTTTTTCATATTTTCACTTTTTTTACGAACAAATAATGGTCAAACATGGTACCACACAACTTCCTGTCGTGGAACTTTCTCCACCCTGAAGCTAAGTGCAGTACTGTTCAGAATCTGAACATCCCCAACTCCTGCTTTCCAACTGTTCCTCTCAAAAACCTGTCACTGTCCCTGCATATATTTTAATAGAATCCATATGTTCCTTTTTTTTCCCCTCCACCTGATGTTGTGTGTGTCTCCTGTGCATATCAGGCATGGGCACCCGTGTTGTACTATCATGACAAAGGATAATCCGTTTTCTTTTAGGTTAATGTCAGAGTCAGAGGTCAAGTTGTCACTTGAATGGCTTCCAGTGTTTTCCATCTGCTCTGCTAGCGCTCAGAATTGTTTGGGGATTTTTTTTTGCGGGGGGGGGGGGTGTTTTTATAACCCAGTCATCAGAAGTGGTAAAAAAAAAAAAAAATAGACAAATACAGCTTTGAGTGACTTCACATCCCACATCATATTGAAGGACCCAGTCAGGAGAGTTAGGGTCTGTGCCTTGCAGGGTGTTGCAGTTATAATGAAAAGAGGAGGCAAAAAAGAGGACAGGGAAGGAGAGGGAGAAACAGAGGGAAACTCTCCTCCCACAGTATGAACATTCCTAATGTCATAGGCATATCCCCGCAATAATGGGAGGCAGTGGTCTTGAGCTGGTTTATGAAATGGCGAGGGTTAGTAGAGTACTCATCATTTAGAAGATAAAGGCTCAGGGAAAAACCTGGAAAACTCACAAATTAGAAAGTGATCTTGGAGAGGACAGTCTGCCGAGTGTTACACAAAATCACAGGCGTCCTGATGTCATATTGTGGCTACTCGGTGACTAATGACTGATGTTCAGCGTCCACGCTTCCCTCTGCTCCAGGATAGCTCCTGTTAACATCAGAAGATACGATGTGAGGGAAAATCAAGATTACAATCTGCTTAAGCCCCTATTAAATATCCACTCACTACATTTATTATCTGCTTTGCCAGGATATCAGAATATACATCATCGATGAAAAAAATTATAATACGTGTAACTCCTCCTAAAATCTCTCCGTTTATTGTCTTTTCTAACTGTGCATCAGATTATCATAATGGTTCGTTTGAAGCTGGTTTGCAGATAAACACGTGCCAAAGCCAGAGATGACGCATGCTGGTGAGACAGTGAAAAATGAGCATCGATTTAATTTCTCGTACAACAGAAAAAGTTGACTCATGTAAAAGGTCAGTTCCTGTAGCAGCCCTCGTCTACAAATGTTCTGAATTTTACAAGATTTTTAAATGGTTTCATACCTGTTCACTTTCAAAAACCTAAATATCCCACACTCAGAACTTTGTCCCGTGTGGAAGTAGGGCTGCCGTAGATGTAGGGAGGGAGTGGGGAATACCATGCTCCGAGTTTGCTCATTCTGCCTCCCTACTTCTAGAAACCATCGCCAAATCACCTTTTTGTGAATATTTGGGGATGAAGAGATTGGGAATCGGGGAGAAAACCGCACACATGCAAAACTGGGCAGGAGAGTCATTTTGGACCCAGAAAAGCAGGCCAATAATTTACATGTTACTGCTGTAAATACCCTCGCAGCTTGTCTGCACGTCCCACCCCAGTGCCCACCTTTTGAATTTTTCTGATATTTCTTCAGAAGACCAAATGCTGCCTCAGACATTACCTTCTAAAGTGCAGGGGGCATCTTTTCCCTGAGGGAGCCCTAGGAAATGTTCTGCAGGCTGAGGGGCGGTGGGACGACGGTGGGCCGGGGACGGGGTGTGGAGTTCCTGGTAAAATAATATTGGGAGGTTCTCACATACTCTCTTTTCCTCTTGACACACACAGTGCATACGAGTTCATGGAAAGTTCTACCGTCAAGCAAATTGTTTAACCTTGTCTATCTTGGCTTTTCTCAAATTGACCGACCTTTTATGTTACTTTATTTTATTTTATTTATTTTGTTTATACTCTTAACACCATGTAACACCTCCGGGAACTAGAAATCTCCCTTCAGAAAACACTGGACTGGCCTTCACGACCCTGGTCCTTCATCACCTCCTGTCACATCATCCCTCACTCCTCAAGTCCTGCAGTGCTCTCAGGGGTAATCATAATTAACACTCCTCTCCTTCCACGGATGCCATGGACACACGGGGCTGTGGATGCAGTACTCTCAGCACCATTCGATTATGATGAGGAAATCTTTATAAATAGCAGCTTAGTAAGAAATTAGTTTGATACGTTAAATCCAGTTTTGAAATATGGGCCAGAGTACTTGATGGGCTTTCTGGGAATTGTGTGCTTGTTCGCTTGTTGGTTAGCTCATGTGTATTCAAGAGACAATGGGAAATGGATAGAATAGAGTCTGTTTCAATCAGGGTTTTGGGTCCACACCCCAGGAAAGTATTTACGACAAGGGTTGGGAATGCCCTAGGGCTTTGGTGGTTTTTTCCCCCTCCTGTTTTAGGCTTTACTATCTTATAACTCCTATGTACTTTGTGTGCTGCGGCTAAATTGCATAGCTGCAGTCATTTAAAGAAATTTTTTTTTTTTCATTTAAAGAAATTTTACAGGAAAAACAAAACGTTAAATTTTGAAAAATCCCAGTTTTAGGTAAGAAGAAGTTGATATTTTGCTGCTGTATTTTGTACCACCTTAGAATTCTGAGAATTTGAACAGGCTGTGCAGCAAAAGAAATCAAGTTTAAAAAATAAGTCTATCCTATTTTTTAAATAGGCTGCTACTGGGACTTGCAGTTTATAAAGTTATTTCTGAGAGACCTAGAATATATTCCTTCTGGAAAAAACTGTGTTTACATTAGCTAAGCATAAACAGGATTCTTGACCTTAAAAAAATAGACAGCTTTCTATATTATCTGATCTTGTTCAGTAATTTATTGCCATAGTCATGGCTAATGTTTTCACTTTGTGTGTGCGCAGTTCTGTTATGTAAAGATTGTAGGAGCTCCCACTTACCAGCTTAAAAAAGTTCATAGATAAGAGTGAAGAAAATCCTTTGGTTCAAAATTACACAGTCAGGGATTAGCCACAATTAAAGTAACTGCATACTACGTGTGCCTCTTTTTAAAAAAAACCTCCGACTATTTGATATTTAATAAACTTAGAGATTAAATCTTAGAGAATTACCTCGAGGCATTGCAAAATAACTTCACTAATTCAGTTTCTAAAAGGTAAATGTTTTGCTACAGCTTACTCTCAAATCAGCTTAAACCATGTCCTTTCGATGGTTAAGTGAACAAATTGAAATCAGCATTCTTCTGCGGAGTTTCTTCCCCTCATAAAATCTGGCCAAAAATCCATACAGAAAGGTCATTTTCAAAAGAGTTTTAAGAGACTTTTAATGTTATTCTAATCAATTTTCCAATACAGGGGGTCCTCGTAGCCAAGCAGTGGGCAGCTGTCTCGCATTATCTCACCCCTAGCTGCTCAATACAGAAAATCGGTATTTCAGAAAAGAGTTTGTAGTTTGATCAAGGCCAGACGTTTGAGTTTTCCTTCTTGTCTCACAAGAAATTATAGCCTGAATCCTCTGATTCGGTATTCTGAATTGCTCAGACGTAGAAACAGCTCTAGAATACAGATTGACGGTCTTAAAATCTCAGATGCTGAGCTGAGTCTTACGGATCCACCAGACATGGCCCTGTGGTTGAATCTGCTGCCGTGAACGTCTCCGTGACAAGCCCGATCCATCGTAATGGCCCTCTCGGCAAGGGGAGATGGGGAACTCAAATGGACCAGGTCGTAGCTATTAAGTTTCAATTTGAATAACCTTGGGAACCATAAGCTCCACATCCACTTTGGCCTCCTACTTGTTTACACAGAGGGAACAGATTCAAAGGACTCATGTCCTAGGCCTCATACCGGCCTCATCACGCAGAGCTGTGGGTTTGATGTTCTTGTTCTCAATTTATTGCTGGGGTCCGAGTACCCGGGTACCATGGTGATTAAGTGCCATTGAAATACATAAGTAATCAGTCAGCCTACTGGAGGATTGATTTCTCTCTTCCTTTTCTGAGCAGACAAAAGCAGTCTTCTTAGAAGCAATGAGAATAAGAGGACACTTAACATTTATGTTATGAGGACAGCGGTGATAAAGGCAAAGATGCTATTTAATTAATAACTTCACCTGGGCAGGGACTATCTCCAGGGAACTGACAGTATCGAAAACCCTAATTGGCCTCTCCCCATATAGAACACAGCCCTCTCTTTTCCCATTTTTAAATTGGAAGATATTTAAAAGGCAAATTATTTGCTCTCAAGCTGACTTCAGGTCCAGAATGGAATTGGGACCAAGACTCAGAACTCTCGGGCTTCCAAGCAGGCCCGCTGTGTCGGGTGGGTCTTAGTACGGGTCACGATCCTCGCTTGAATCACTCAGCTGGTCTGGAGAGCAAGCACATCGTGATTTAGAAGAGGCCGTGCAGGCTGAACTAACAAATAATACTTTTTTAAGTCTTTTAAGATGCATGTACTTCATTTTAAACGTGGGCAGCTTTGCCATTCACAACTATGACCCAAATTCCTCCCTCAAACATTTTAATTGGAGCCAAATTACTTCGCTCTCTGCTTTTACATAAGAATGTAGCACACTCCTTGCTGTGACAATAGTCATGGAAAATTTGGCTTCTGCTTCTTTTGCTTTCTCAGCCTCCAGCCTCTCCTTCTTCACGTTTAGGTCTCCTGTTCAATCCGTGTTCTCATACTTTAGTTTTATTTTCTTCGATTCATTTATTGGTCTTTTCCTTGCAGTAATCTCTTTGAAGTTTTTAACAGGTAACATTTAGCTATTTTTTCTTAAATTTATTGAGGTGTATTTGACACATGATAAACACATATGTACAACGGACAGTCTGGGCACGCCCGGGTGGCTCGGTTGGTTAAGCGTCTGATTCTTGATTTTGGCTCAGGTCATGATCTCAGGGTCATGGGATAGATAGAGCTCCACATCGCACTCCATGCTCAGTGTGGAGTCTCCTTGAGGTTCTCTCTCTCTTTCCCTCCCCCCGTGTGCTCTCTCTCTCTTTCTAAAAAAAATGCATCTTTAAAAAAATAAAGTGTACAATCTGCTAAGATTTATGTATGTGTACACTCACAAGACCGCTTACAACGGTGAGGGTACCCACAATCCCCCCACATTTTCTCATGGTTCTTGGCAGTCCATCGCATCCCTGTCACCCCTTCCACTCCTGCATCCCTAGGTGACCACTGATCTGATTTCTGTCTAGAATTTCATATAAATGGAATCACGCAGTCTGTACTCTTTATTGACTTCTTTCACTCAGCGTAATTAGTTTGAAAGTCATCCTCGCTGTTGCAGGTGCCAACAGTTCATTCCTTTTTACTGGTAATTAGTATTCATGTATGGATACATGACAGTGTGTTTATCCATTTGTCCATTGATAAACAACATCTTTAGTTGTTTCCAGTTTGGGGCTATACCAAACTGCTATGACCATTCATGTCCAAGTCTTTGTATGAACGTGTATTTCCTGTTCTCTTAGTTAAATGCCCGGGAATGAAATGGCTGGATCATGTGTTAGATGTATGTTTATTTTTTTAAGAAATTGTCTGTTTTCCAAATGGTCATACCATTTATCATTCCTACCAGTGGTGTAGGAGAGTTCCAGTTCCTCTACCTTCCTGTCAACACATGGTTTGGTCTTTTTCATTTTAGCCATTCTAACAGGTGTGTGGGAGGTATCGTATCGTATTGTGATTTCAGTTTACATTTACCTAGTCACAAATGATGTAGAGCGTCTTCTCATGGGCTTATTTTCTATCTGCATATCTTCCTTGGCAGAGCGTCTATTTAAATCTTTTGTATATTTTTTATTCACTTGCTTTTTTTAAATTTCTGAGTCTTGACAATTCTTTATATAGATATTCTAGATTCAGGTTATTCATCGTATATATTCTTCACAAATATTTTGTCTCAGCTTGTGGCTATCTTGCTATTTCCTTAACAATACTTGCTGAAGAATAGAAGCTATTACTTTGAAGGAGGACAGTTTGTGAATGTATCCTTTGTGATTATATCTTTGATGGCAAGAATATTTTTCCTCAAACTTCACTTCAGGAAGTGTTAGGGACTTTAGGTTACATTAAGCCTATGATCCATTTTGAGTTAATTCTTATAGCTAGTGTGTGGTATGGAAAAAGGTCATATTATGCATATGGATTTCCAGTACAGTTATTATTCCAGAACAACTTAATGAAAAGTATTCTTTCTCCACTGATTTGCCTTTGCACCTTTGTCAAAAAACAATCACTTGTGTATGTGTGAGTTGATTTCTGGATCCTCTGTTTTGTTCCATTAACCTAATTGTCTGTCTTTACATCATTGCTACACTGTCTTCACTTCTGTAGCTTTATAATAAATCTTAAAATTGGGTAGTATCATTCCTCCAGTTTTGTTTTTCCTTTCAAAGTTGTTTCATCAATTCTAGGTTCTTTGCATTTCCACGTGAATTTTAGAGTCAGTTTTTCAATGGCTTGAAAACTTGCTGGGATTTTGACTGGGATTTTCTTGAATCCGTAGTATCAATTTGGGGAAAACTGACATCTTTAACAAATTGAGCCTTTTGACCCAGGAACAGGCATCAAATAATAAATGCATAGGGATAAATCTGACTATGATAAATATGACCTGAAACCACAGAACATTGCTGAGAGAAACTAAATGTCTGAATAAATAGGGAGATTCGCTTCAACTGACCATTTAAAAAATATGCCATGTTTTATTTGCCTTTTTTCCCCTCTCTGTGTTGCAGTCCAACTTTGAAGAAATTAAGATATAATAACTTTAAAGGTGTGCTGTTTGACTCTACTTTTAGTGACTAATGAAAAAATGATTGATGGAAAACTTAAAAAAGTAGTGTTTACAAATAAATTATTCAAGGACTCATTAGGTGCTCTGTGTATTCTCCAAGCACTTTGTTCTTTCTCTTATTCCATTTTTCTGTCTATGTTCTGGCACTTACACTTCTCATTAGCATCTTTTGGGGTAGTAGGATAGAAAGAGGAGTGCGACTGCACTCATAAATTCTTTTGTCCCTGTTATTAAAAGCCTTTATGGAAAAAGAGACTGAATGTTGCGGTTAGGGATTTCATTTATCTTTTTGTTCCCATTCCATGTCCTGCCTTTTCATAGATGAATGACAATCGGACACCACAGGAAAGTACAAATATGCACATGTAGCTATCAAATGATGCCTTCTGCGGCTGTTAATGTGCTTTATCAGTGAATACTCAGAACATATGTGAAGTGCATTTCTTGAGGGAAGCGTATCTTTTTAAAAGAAGATTTGTCATAATAAAAAATTAGAATTGGAAATCAGTTAAATTACCTAATAGAGTTGGGTTGGTAGCTGTTGAAATTAAAACAAGCTATTACTGAGAGCCCTCGCAAACTTTTGTGTTATTCATACTTCAGATTAACAAATCTTATGAAAATTTGCTTCAGATTCTCATCTTGTCAGAACTTGGTATAAGTTACAGCTAATGTATATATGTTACCAAGACATGGCTTTTAAGAATTGTGAGATATAATAAATCAAATGTTATTTATTAGAGTATCTTCAATAAGATGCAGTTAAAACTATGGTATTCCAGATAAAATAAGAAAGAAAATAATACATATTATGATGCAATATTCCTTATTATCTTTATTATACCCATTTGATTGTTCATTTGCTAAATAGGTAATCTGCAAAAGACACTCAGTTATTATTACCAATTTGTAAGGTGTTCATGTAATTTTACTTCATTTAGAGTAAAATTGCTTGCACAGTATGTAGCATGAGTTTATTAATTTTCTGGGAGAAATTGTTGTGAACAAAGAGAAGCAAGTAAAGAAGGGAACCCAGAAATTGTCAAGAAAAATTGTATTTGGTCTTTGAGAAGTAAAAATATAAAAAACACAACTGGAATAAGAGAAGAAATAGTTAAAGAGTACCAAGATCATCATTTTGCAAATATATATAGGTAACGAATCATCATGTTATACACCTAAATCTACACAACTATAAGTCAATTGTATCTCAATAAAACTGGGCGAGGTGGGGGGAGGTACTTAGAAAGACTAAATTTATTCAAAGAAGCAAGTTTTGTGAAATGCATCATATGACATTCTGGGAGCCTAAAAATGTCATCGTGGAATCAGTAACCATCAGTTTGAAAAATCACAGGTAACAGAAAATTTTCCATGTAATGCTTAGGAAATTTATCCACCTTAAAAAAAAAGGCAATTTAAAAAGTGAACCTCTCTGCCAACAGTTTCTGCAAGCCTACTATGTGTTAAGCCCTAAAATGCAGAGATGAAAAGTCAAGATCCTGATTTCAAGGACTTCCAACTGTGACCGAATGAGAAACTTGGCTAATCTTCTTCCTGACTTGAGCAGGAATGAGAAGGGGTAGATTGTATCTTGTTCGAGCCACTCATTTATGAATCCTACCACTACTAATCTAAAAGGCAATTATAAAGCTGGAAAAATATTTAAGTGCTGTAGAATCAACCAAAAGCATATAATAATGAGAAGCTTTATGCTTGAAAAACTATTTACTGTTGGATTTATTCATTAGAGGATGGAAACTTTACTAGCTCAAGATGTTTGAGCATAACCTCAGTCCAGTCATTTGTTGACCATTAAACTGTGCAGTCGCAAGAAATCCAGGCTTAAACATTTAAAATTAAGAAAAATTAAAATAAAAAAAAAGAATAAAAAGAAAACCAAGTGTGGACATCATTAGCTGTATTCTGTGGGGAGACACATTTTACAGAGTTAGCCCAGTCAAGCTGCCAAACAAACAGTAAAAATCAACAACCACCACTATCAGGGGGAGAAGTCAGAATCCAAAGTTGCTGCAATATATTATCTAAAATGTTCAGTTTACCACAAAAAGTTAAGACGACTGGAAAGTGTGACAAAGAAAAATGCAGTCAATAGAAATTGTCTCTGAGCATCCCCAAATGTTGGATTTAGTAGACCAATACTTCAAAGCAGCTAAATGAAATTAGTTTTAAACAATTAAAGGAAATTATGACACTATGAATCAACAAGTGATAAATCTCAATAAGCAGATAGAAACTGGTTTTTAAAAAGATCCATGGAAATTCCGAAGTTAAAAATACAGGAGCTGAAATAAAAAATTTAAAGTGACTCAAGAACAGATTTGAGATGTCAGAGGAAAGAATCTGTGAATTTGAGACTGATCAATAGAAATTATCCAGTCTGAAGCACACACAAAAGGGACTGAAGAAAAGGGACATCAAGCATACAAATGGGAGTTCCAATAGGAGAAGAAAAGAGAAAGCAGCAGAGGAAAAAGACCAAAAAGGTTGATGAAATAATGGCCCAAAACTTCCCAAATTTGAAAACTATCTTTATAGATTCAAGAAATTCAGTGAATCCTGTGAAGAGTAAACACAAAACTATCTACATCCAGCCATATTATAGTCAAACTGTGGAAAGCCAAAGAAAAAGAGAAAATCTGGAAAGCATCAAGAGAGAAACAGCTCATTATATGAAAAGAAGATTTGGTATAATTAATTATTGATTTCTCATTTGAAAGAACAGAATCCAGAGAGCAGCCAAAGGACATAGTCAAAGTGCTAACAGGAAAAGAAAAATACCAGGAATTATATATCCAGCAAAACTAGCCTTCAGATATGAAGGTGGAATAAAGTCATTCCCAGATTTTTTTTAAAAAAAAGATTTTACTTGTTTATTCATGAAAGACACAGAGAGAGAGGCAGAGGCTTAGGCAGAGGAAGAAGCAGGCTCCATGCAGGAAACCCGATGTGGGACTCCATCCCGAGTCTTCAGGATCACGCCCCGGGCTGAAGGTGCTGCTAAACCACTGGGCTACTGGGGCTGCCCCATCCCCAGATTTAAAAAAGAACAGAATGATGAGGAAATGGAACTCTAAAGGAGCCAATTTTCTATATTTTACTGCAATGAATTGACTGTTAGTCTGCAGTTGATTGTGATAAGTCAAAATGCTTATTTTAACCTCTAGAGCATCTGTTAAGAAAATAATTCCAGGGCAGCCTCTGTGGCTCAGCATTTAGCGCTGCCTTTAGCCCAGGGTGTGATCCTGGAGATCCAGGATCAAGTCCCACGTCAGCCTCCCTGCATGGAGCCTGCTTCTGCCTCTGCCTGTGTCTCTGCCTCTCTCTGTCTCTGTGTCTCTCATGAATAAATAAATAAAATCTTTAAAAAAGAAAAAAAGAAAATAATTCCAAATAAAATCACAGAAAAGTCAACACAGGAGTTAGAATACTACACTAAAAATATACAAACCAAGAAAGGCAATAAATGAGGAATAGAAAAACAACAACAACAAAAAGACAGGATGTATATAAAAACAAATAGCAAAATGAAAAAATATAAATCCAACCATGTACATTAAATATAAATGGTCTAAACATCTTGGCAGACTAGATTTAAAAAGTAGGATCCAACTCTATGCTGTGTACCAAGACCGCAAATTAGATTCAAAGGCACAGATTTATTAAAAGTAAATGATGAGAAAAGATGTATTATACAAATAGTAGCCATAAGAAAGTTAGAGTTGTTATAATGACAAAATAGACTTTAAAGCAAAATATTGCTGGAGAGGAAAAGGAGTATTTCACAAACACAAAAGGGTCAGTTGACCAGGAAGATATGAAATTATAAATACATACACATACGTAACAATAAAGACCAAAATACATAAAGCAAAAACTGGGAGAATTGAAAGGAGGAATGGAACACATCATGGAAGTGAATTAATTTCAATCAACTACAAACATATTTGGATATGACCAGTCATGGTTTTTTTTTAAATAATGTTATACTAGAGCAGTGTAAGTCCTGTTTGTAATATATGCAACGCACGCCACACATGCACACAGGTACAAGAATGAACAGTTCCATGAGAATCTTAGAAAAGTGGGGACCCCTGGGTGGCTCAGCGGTTGATCATCTGCCTTCAGCTCAGGGCGTGACCCCAGGGTCCTGGGATCGAGTCCCTCATCTGGCCTCCCACAGGGAGCCTGCTCCTCCCTCTGCCTGTGTCTCTGCCTCTGTGTGTCTCTCAGGAATAAATAAAATCTTAAAAAAAAAAAAAAACTTAGAAAAGCATTAATTTGACTAAAGGTTTCCCCTAAATCTTACAGAAGTAGGAATTTGACTAAAGTCTCATAATAGTCTTTAGAGAAGTATGAATTTTACAAAAGGTTTCTCCTAAAGGATAATTACCTGTGATTAGGCATCAGCTTTGAAGAACCTATAAAATCCAGCCCACAGCCATGTCAGACAACTTGTGCCTGATTGATGGCCCAGGAAGCAGCACTCAGAACTTGCTTACCAGATTTAAAGGTCCTGTAAGAGGTGACATTTCTAATGCTCTCAAAGGGTGAATTAAAATTCAAAATATGTTATTAGTAGGAAAACGAGCCTACACACATTAAACGAAGTCCTGGCAAGGCAAGTACAGTGCAGAAAAATGCAGTAATGTAAGAATATTCTGGATCAAGACTGACTCATCATAAATTTAAGAGAAGAGGAGCGTAAATCATGGGTCAACACTTGATGAATGTAAAAAGCTGATATGATGCAAGAATACGGTTTTAAAAGTGTGACATCCAAAAAACAAAAAATAAAAAAATAAAAGTGTGACATCCACGTTTTAAAAAGGAATCTTTTTATTAAGATCTCTTGGTGAATTTTTCTCCATATATTCATTTTTTTCTATTATACCTTTAAAAAAAAGTAGAACCTAAAAGAACATACAGAGAAGAATGGCTGATATGAAAAGACAGTGGATGGGAAATAAGTCCTTCATAAGGGCAAATGAAAGAAATCTGGGCTAGTTTTCCCCAAACGGGAAAGAGTAGGAAATGGCAGCATTAGTTTAAAGTTCTCAAGTTTTAATGTTTGTGGGTTCTTACAAGGACACTAGGGGAAAGTCTAACCAAGGTAAACATCAGTCTGTGTGAGGCAGGTGGTAGATGCGTGGCCTCATGTGGTTCCACGCGTGTATCCGATGGACACGCGCTCTGCACCCCGGATGTGTCACATGGTGGCTCTGGAGCAGAGCGTGGGCACATCCCAGCTCCCACACTGGAGGACTGTGTGCGCCCTGCGAGGTGCTGGCCCTCTGGGACCCGGCAGTTCCCCAGCTGTGACGCAGGGACGGTGGCAGTCGCCTGCCTCCTGGGACGGTCATGGGAGTTGAGTGGGAGTGATGCCGAGGAAGCCCTCGGTCCAGCGCCAGGCCCACGGGAGATGCGTGGGTGAGTCACTGCCGCTGATATGGACTCCGAGTCCCCATCGTCCCTGTCACCCCATTGTCCTCAGTAGCCTGTCCGCCATCTTCCGCTCCTTCACCACCGTCACCATCATCCCACTGCCACCCACTGCCCCATCGTTTATGGCCTCCCGGTAGGAGTCCCGCAAGGCGACGGGCACCCACTTGGTGCTCTGCGACCCTGCGAGTCCATCTTTCCTGTGAGCAAGGCCTGACTGTTACCACCGAGGAGGCAAATCCAGGCTTGGAACGGACCCGATCTGTCGGTGGTGGTTCAGGTCACCCTGTGCCGTTCTCCGCCTTGTGCTCTAATAATAGCTGGCTATCCATCCCACGCTGACATTGAGACGAAACTATAATTTGCTTGAGTTATTCTCACCGGGGCTACTCCGAGAATGCGAGTTCCATTTGTATTATAGCAAATTAATTGCTTGAAAGAACGTCACCCTAACATTGCATGCTTGCCTTTGGTGACAAAGGGACACAGCGGAAAGCACTTTCGGAGACGTATCCCTGTTCAAAAGAGATGTAATTAAATTTGAATTCGGCAAGCCTTGCCACTTGGCTTTGCTGTTTCACTGCGCGTCGGGCTCGCACATCCTGCGAACGTCGGTGTGCTGGTAAACACGGAACGACCCCTCTTCTCTGCCTCTAACTCCACTTGTGTAGGTTTTTAAAAAAAAATTGGTAATGGAAGGGATTTGGCTGTCTTTTCATCTTCGCTAAATATCTATGTCTGTGGAGAAAGGGATTCGTGTTGAACAACGGTTTAGGGAGGTGGCTTATATTTTTGCCCAGATTTCAGCTTTGAGAGGTCATTAGGTCATTGATTTAGGAAGCGGCTTTGACCAGGATTCCTCAAAGGAAAGGAGTAGTGTGTTTGCACATGTCACAGACTCAGGTCGGTGGGTGTGGAAGCCTGTTTTTTTTTTTAATACACGCCATTGTCCTCGTCCTGTGAGGTTTCCAGGTTTTGTGAGCCAGCAACCAATGTCATGAGTCTTGAAACTTCCTCTCCCCCAGACTCCACCACCCAGCATTTACCTGCTGTTGGCCCTTGATTCCAGGACCCCTTCTCCCTCAAAAGGGCCTGCCTTTGCCCCTGAGTTGAGATTACCCTTTTCCAGGGTTACTACTTATACAATGGATTTTTGATGAATAAAATTAAAATGTTGAAAAAACAAAAAACAAAAAACCCTGTGCATTGCACTAAAGTTAAGGGGCGCACGGTGAGTGATTGTGTTGCTCCTCATGTGGCCTAAGAACCAGCACCTACCTGCAAAGTGCTTGCTACCGCCTACGACAAGATACATCAGGTATGGAGAGTAATGCTTAGAACCTTTCATAGTAAAAAATAAATAAATAAATAAATAAAAATAAAAATTAGAACCTTTCATAGTAAAAAAATAAAAATAAAAATAATAAAAATAAAAATAAAAATAAAAGAACCTTTCATAGTGACTGCACGTGGCCATGGCATTCAAAATCTATCTAGCAAAAATCTTAGTTGCCAGTCAATTGAAAGTTTGGGGGGAAAAAAAGGAAAAATGGTAACGATAAACCAAAATGAAAACAAAAAAAATACATTCTGGTCCTTTGCCGTATTGGTCTATAGAGTTCTGTGCCATATGAGTAGGATCGCGTGAAAGGGCAGGACACCCTTGGGGAGTTTTGGGAGGAAGATCAATTAAGTCGGGTGAATTCCTGTCTTCAGGGCTCCTCTGAGACCTAGGAGAGGAGAGGCGTCGAGGAAGCCTCCGGTGTCGGGAAACCCTGGATTCGTAAAGCATCTGCACCGAGGACTGTCCCATGGAGGACCTTCATGCGAAGTTAGCATTCCATAGCTGTCTTTTTTTTAAAAAAAGGTTAAAAGGTTTATGTATTTGAGAGAAAAAGAGAGGATGCAGGAGAGGGAATGAGGATCTCTGCTTGAGCAAACAACCTGAGGGGCTCAATCCCAGGACCCAGCGATCATGACCTGAGTGGACATCAGGAGTCGGCCACTCAACCCACTGAGCCATGTAGGCGCCCCTATTCCTTTGGGGTCTTAAACTTTGCCATCGCTCCTTAATGCATTAGTACAGCACCGTGATTTTTCAAACTTGATTTCCCCCTTTTTTTTTTTTAAATTTTTGAAACATGAACAATGATGTTACCATTGTAATCGTGTTACCATTTTTCTGATATCATGGGTTTCCTTACATTTAGTTAAAAAAAAACAACAACCCACAACTGACTAGTTGATCAAAGAGACAGAGTCCCACCTCCTAGGAACCAGAGACTCCACTTTTCCTATGATTTCTGGTCCTTCACAGAGAATGTGGAAAGAGCCCCCCAGATCATGGGAGGAAAGACTTGGCAATAATCGTGTTGGAAAATGCTTCTGGGCCCAGGGAGGGGAGATTAGGAACTGAACAGATACTGGAACAAATCAGATACGAGAAGGGTTTTTTTTTTTTTTTTTAAATTTTTATTTATTTATGATAGTCACACACAGAGAGAGAGAGAGAGAGGCAGAGACATAGGCAGAGGGAGAAGCAGGCTCCATGCACTGGGAGCCCGACGTGGGATTCGATCCCGGGTTTCCAGGATCGCGCCCTGGGCCAAAGGCAGGCACCAAACCGCTGCGCCACCCAGGGATCCCACGAGAAGGGTTTTTAGTGCTACTTGCGGGAGGCAGAGGAGGAAAGACTGGGCAGCCCAGGGTTAAAAAACAGAAAAAAAAAGTTAGTGAAAATGTACTTTAAAAAAACAAACAGAAAAGTGGTCCTTGAAACGATGGCAGCTGTCAGCGCTGTGAGGCCAAGGCCTGATGGCCCAGCAGGTTGCAGGGAGGAGAGGCCTGGCTTGGGGTAGATGCCTGGGTGCACCCCTCCTGCGGCTGCACCCCCGCCCCCGCCCCGCTGCCTTTTCTTGAGCTTGGTCCCCTGAGGGCCTCGGCTGCTGAGCTTGGCCTTGGCTTCAGGGGGGGGGGGTGGGGGTGGGGGCTTGTGGACTGTGACCAGGTGAGAAGCTGGGGACATGGGACATGGCCCCGGAGCACAGATGTGTAGCCTTGGTCTGGAGCCACCACCAGGGAGCCGGCCAGCCAGTGACTTCCTCACCACCTCCGTCACCTAGTGCCACCCCCCTCCCACCGTGGGTCCTCCAGAAGCCCCGTGTGGCTTTCACTCTTCTCTCCCTCACCTCCCATCCCCACGGTGGGGAGCCCACGGAGGAGGGGGGGCGCAGGGAGGAGCCCGGGGGAGTGGGGGGCATGGGGAAGTGCAGGGAGGAGTGCAAGGGGGAGCACAGGGAGGAGCCCAGGGAAAAGTGCAGGGGGGAGCACAAGGGGGAGCCTGGGGAGGAGCCCAAGGAGAAGCAAAGGGAGGAGCCCAGGGGGGAGGAGTGCAGGGGGGAGTGCAAGGGGGAGCCCAAGGAGGAGCCCAGGAAGAAACACAGGGAGGAGCGCAGGGGTGAGCGCAGGGAGGAGTGCAGGGGAGGAGCACGGGGGAGCGCAGTGGGGAGCAAGCAGTTCTCACTGTCCAGCTACTTGGCACCCCCCCCCGCGTGGCCTCTCGAACAAGAGGTCTCCGCCTCGCCGACCCGTCCTGTCCTTCATCCCAGGCTGCGCCCTCCCCGCCCACACCCACCGCGGCTGCCTCGACTGCCCTGACTCTGCGCCGGCGGGTGCTCAGCACCCAGTCCTTGGTGCATTCTTAGCACAACCCGGAGTCAGGCCTGGGCCCTACTGTCGTGTAGCCGGTGGGATGCTCGGCGGAGGGGGCAGCTTGCTCCTCGGGCCCCATGGACCCGGCCGTGAAGCCACCCGCTTACTCACCGGCACCAGGAAAACGCTTCCAGCTTGAAGAGCATCATGCTAACCCCCGGGGCGCCTGCCCTCAGCTCGGGGCGCCCCACCCCCCGGGGGGCACCTGCAGATCTGGAGGGGTGGCGGCTACGGAAGCTGCGGTGGGAGGGACCCTGGGATCTGCTAGCCAGGAAAAGCAAGAGCGCAGGCGTGGAAGTGCCCAGAACCACCTCCCGGAACCTTCGTCCTGCCCCAAATGCCCGTGATGCCCGTTCAGAAACTATGGTAATGGATGAGGATCTAGTAATGGATCCAGAAAGCCTCACTAACTTCCCCGAACCCAGAGCCATAAATCAAACCGAGCTCTGTCTGGCTCTAAAGCTCATGCTCCGTTCACTCTCTTCAACAGAACATTAAAATATTATGTATAATTTGATTTGCTCTCCGAGTGACCATATTTTATCCGTAGCATCTCAAATATAATTTAGAGAATAGTCAACTAATTTCCTGATTGAATGTTCTTTTAATACATTTAATGGAGATGGCATATATCATGGTATTCGCCAGATTTTCGGAAGGATGCTGAAACTTAATGAAAGAAGCATCGACGCTCTATTAGATTAAGAGAGCTGCACGCTCTGGAACATGCTGCCTTCTGCACTGTCGACCAGGAGGGGAAAGGACCCATTTAGGAGAGGAAGAGGATGGGTGGGAAGGGAGGAGAAAGCCCTGTAAAGAGGTTTGGAGAGGGGAAAAAAAAAAAAAAACAAACATCCGTGGATTTTTATTGAATTCGACTTACGTACTGAGCTCCGGGCTGTGGCTTGCAGCGTGCGTGTGCTTCCTCGGAAACTTCGGCTTCAAGAGTCTCCTTCGTAAACGAGGGTTGCCCACGTTTAAATAAAATTCTCTGCTTTCTCCGTATAAAGGCATCTCTTAAATGTGCTCATTTCCCAAATGTACGCCATGTATTTTTTGTAGCGGTCCTTGGTTGTGCTGGGCGAGGACCTTGTCACTCTGGGTACCAGGGGCTGGGTCACCCCCGATTGCACACGGGGCTGCCCACGTGCACGTGCCCCCCGTCTGCAGGTTTTAGCTTTCCTCTCCTAGCAGCAAGGATTATCTGTATATTTTTTAAATTTTATTTTATTTTATTTTTTTTTTGCCACCCAGAAAAATGCAGTAGTAGTTTCAGCCTCACCTCCAACGCCCACCATGGAGATGCCCACCCTGGATTGCCTGGAGGAAAACTAGCCGGGCCTATTGCTCTCTGCAGTTTTTCTCCTCCCTATTTTCACGACTTGAGATATGTTTAAATCTCCACTGTAGGGGATCCCTGGGTGGCTCAGTGTTTAGCGCCTGCCTTTGGCCCAGAGCGCGATCCTGGAGTCCCGGGATTGAGTCCCGGGTCGGGCTCCAGGCATGGAGCCTGCTTCTCCCTCCTCCTGTGTCTCTGCCTCTCTCTCTCTCTCTATCATGAATAAATAAATAAATAAATCTTAAAAAAAAATAAAAATAAAAAAATAAATCCCCACTGTACTCCCGGTAGAGGTGATCTTCTGGGCACCAGAGAGAACAGAGGATCCCAGACTTCAGTGGCAAGAATATCCGGGGAGCTTGTTCAAAATGCAGATTTTCGAGCCCTGCACTAGAGACTTGAATTCAGTAGCTCTCGGGGTGGGGGGGGGGGCCTCTGCTTCGTCGACCAGCTCCTTGGGGGACGGGGTGCGGGAGGGCCACGAAGTTAACTTAGAGGACGATTCGCTTGCCGCCTGGTAGTTGTCCGGGGCACTGCGGCCGTCCTGACGTTTCGTGCTATCGAGAGGCCGTTCCCTCTGCCGCGTGGGTGTGCAGCCCCGGACGACGCTTCGGCAAACCCTCACCTTTGCCCACCTGTGTTCAGTGACTCCGGAAGCCTTGCCGTGGTTGCTTCTCATCGCTGCTGCGGGCTCGTCCCAGGCCCCTTTGGCAGGGTCCCCAGGCTCCAGGCTCGCCCCTCCGGCTTGCCTTTAACACCACCCCACCTCGTTACCCTCACCCCCCTGCTTGTGCGCCTTGAACGCTCTGCACGATTTGGCCCAAGCTGCTTAAACTCGACCTCGCTCGCGTTCCTCTCCTTCCCTCGGACCCTACTGGGTTACGCTCTTGGCCCTGAGCGTGGATTACGCATTTCTGCCTTTGTTCTTGCTCCTACTGTCTCCCTATGGGCAGAAAGGGCTTAACTCAGCAGGCCCGTGTGGTTCAGACCTGGCCCTTGCCAAAGGCTAGCCCTTGGCCAGCTCCTGAGAGATAACCTCTGAGCCCCTGAAATAGCCGCCCTCATAAGACTGTTTTTATAGGGACGCCCGGCTGGCTCAGCAGTTGAGCATCTGCCTTAGGCTCAGGGCGTGACCCTGGGGTCCCGGGATCGAGTCCCGCATCAGGCTCCCTGCTTCTCCCTCTGCCTGTGACTCTGCCTCTCTCTGTCTCTGGGTCTCTCATGAATAAATAAATAAATAAAATTTAAAAAAAAATGTTTTTGTATACCTAAGGCCCGGGACCGTGCTGTATTTAGAGGTAGACCCTATCTGTGTTTCATTTCACTCTTTGGAGTTCATCCTATAGAAATCACACAAGGGTAAACTGTGTGTTGTGGTCTTGTTTGTTGAAGCAAAAATTGGGAATCACCCAATCATCCAATGATAATATGAATGGAATAATAATTCCTTAAGCGTAGTCGTGATCGAGCTCCCACGTGCTGAGCACATTCTGTTCCAGCCCTGGGCTAGGTGTTTTACTTACAGCATTTCACCTAGATTTATAGCGAGTCTTCTGTAGGTCATCCCCGCTTAGACGAACGCCAAGACACCTAGAGGCGAGATGAGGTCATGGAGGTCACGTGGCCAAGATCTGTGTGACTCCATCCGTCAGTCCATACTAGGCTACGAAGGAGTCATTAATTAAATAAATAATCAATAAATAATTACTTAAATAATAGGGTTGTCGAGCCCTGTGTGCTGGCATGGAAGGATGCTGATGGCACGTTATTGAGCTGAGAAAGGAAAATCGTGAAATCATTTGCATGTTACCCTCTTGTGAGCCACGCGTGTATGCATATTGTGTATGGATTACGTTCATTATAGTAAACACGGTTTTTAGTCGTAAAGAATTTAGGAAATGAAGCAAAGCACAGAGAAGAACATCGCGATCCACGGCCCGACCCATTATTTCCCCAGAGCAGCGTTTCTTTTCTGTGTTCTGAGACGGGATCTTATCAGCAGACCGGAGAGACCTCCGTGCTCGCAGGTTTTCTCAAAGGAGAGCAGCGAACGGAAAGTTTTGTTGTTTAACGATACATTCGACAAACACCACGTGTCACATCCTCCCCTTGTTCTGGTTGCAGATGCGCTTATTAAAGAAGTCCTACAATAAACCCCTTCTTCATTCAGGATTTCTCAGGTGGTGTGACTGTCTAACTCTCGCACAGGTTGGCCGTCCCTACCTGGGCAGCCCACGAGGGTGAAGGTGGCCGTTGCTCACCCCCCTCCACGGCAGGAACCTGGGCTTGAGCAACACTTGTTTTCTCCTCTTTTCATCCAGAAATAAACCAAGAGCTTCAGTTTATTTGTCCCAGGATTTGTACATTCAACATCTGCAGGAGTGACCCTAACTGGCTCCAGCTGAGCCACATGCCCCCGTGGCCCAGGCAGCGACTGTGGAGAGGGGATTAGATGCCCTGATCAGTTGACCTTGGTCAGAAACTGTCGCCAGGGCACTGAGCTCTGTGGTGGCCCAAATGGCGTGACTCACAAATATCTGAGTGGGGAGAATTAGTTGCACCAAAGAAAGGAGAGGAGGGAAAAGATGACAAAATATAAGATGTCCTTAGGCGCCGCCTTGTTCTCTTCGGTTGGAGCTCCGCTGTGTTTCATAAAAATATGTATTATGGGTACATGCCATGTATTCCTTCTCATAGTATGCTTTTTCAGTTGATATGTTATGAACATTTATTTTCCATTGACCTTAAATGTTCTTCAGAAACGTGAGCTTTTAGAGCCGCACCATATTCCATTGTATGAATGAAGCGTATCCATTTCTTTTTGATTTTATTTCAAGGTCCCGTATAGTTAATGTACAGTGTGATATTAGGTCCGCGTGTACAGTACAGTGAGTCAGCACTTCCGAGTGTCACCTGGTGCTCAGCATAACAGGTGCACCCCTCATCCCCATCACCCATTTCAGCCGTCCCCCAGCTCCTCACCCCTCTAGTACCTGCAGTTTGTTCTCTATAATTAAGAGTCTGTTTCTTGATTTGCCTCTTTCTCTCTCAATCTCTCTCTTTCTGTCTCATTCTCTCCTTTGCTCATTTGTTTTGTTTCTTAAATTCCACATAGGAGTGCAATCCTACGGGGTTTGTCTCTCTCTGGCTGACTTCTTTCACTTGGCATTATACTGACCTCTAGATCTCCCTGTGTTGTTGCAAATGGCAAGATTTCATTCTTTTTTTATGACTGCCTGATATTCCAGTATGTATATCTACACCTCTGCTTTGGCCACTCACCAAGTGATAGACACTCGGGTTGTCTCCGTAATTTGGCTACGGAGGGTAGTGCTGCCATAAACATAGGGGAGCATGCATCCTTTTGAATTAGTGATTTTGTATTTTTTAGGTCAATACCCAGTAGTGCAATTACTAGATCATGAGGTAGCTCTATTTTTCAACTCCTTTAGGACCCTTCCTACTGTTTCCCATAGTGGCTGCACCTGTTTGCATTCCCACAATCAGGGCATGAGGGTTCCTCTTTCTCCCCATTCTCACCAACACCTGTGTCTTTTTTGTTTTTTGTTTTTTTTTAAGATTTTATTTATTCATGAGAGACACACAGAGAGAGGCAGAGACACAGACAGAGGGAGAAGCAGGCTCCCTGCGGGGAGCCCAATGTGGGACTCGATCCCAGGACCCCGGGGTCATGCCCTGGGCCAAAGGCAGTCGCTCAACCACTGAGCCACCCAGGGATCCCGTGTCTTGTGTTTTTGATCTTAGCCATTCTGACAGTTATGAGGTGATATCTCATTGTGATTTTGATCTGCATCTCCCTGATGCTGAGTGATGTTGAGCATCTTTTCACGTATCTGTTGACCATCTGGGTGTCTTCTTTGGAGAAAGATATGTTCATGTCTTCTGCTATTTTTAATTGGATTGTTTGTTTTGTGGGTATTGAGTTGTGTAAGTTTTTTTTAAATTTTTTATTTATTTATGATAGTCACAGAGAGAGAGAGAGAGGCAGAGACACAGGCAGAGGGAGAAGCAGGCTCCATGCACCAAGAGCCCGACGTGGGATTCGATCCTGGGTCTGCAGGATCGCGCCCTGGGCCAAAGGCAGGTGCTAAACCACTGCGCCACCCAGGGATCCCTGTATAAGTTTTTTTTATGTATTTTGGATACTAGCCCTTTATCTGATAATACATTTGCAAATATCTTCTCCTGTTCAATAGGTGGCCTTTTAATTTTGTTGATTATTTCCTTTGCTGTACAGGGTTGTTTTTTTTTTTTATCTTTTAAATATTTATTTATTTATTTATTTATTTATTTATTATTTATTTATTTATTTATTTATTTATTTATTTATTGAAGTAATCCCAATAGTTTATTCTTGCTTATTTGAACAAACTACATTTAACGAGTAAACTATTCCTTTATTGTGAGGCATTTAGCTTGTCCCTCATTTTGGTTCCAAAAAAGCTCTAGTTCATACATTCAGCATCAAGAATTCTTCCTGGTTCACAACCTGCGGCCTCACAAGACCACATTCGACAGCATTCTACTCAAAAGTGAGTAGGATGGCAGCACAGCTTGCGGGAAGGGCAGAACAGCCGTTCGTGTCCCAGAGGTGTCCTGCAACGGTCCACGGAAGCCCCTGTGCAAAGAGCTGACGCGCACGTCAAGTAAGCACAGGAACTGTCCTGGCTCAGAAGCCTTAAGCCCCCCAGAGAAGCAGTGGCTTTTGCCACAATCTCGTAGGGACAGGTCTCAGGGTCCTTGCACAGGACACGCCCAGGTACAAGAGCGCACACTCAGCGAACCTCAAAGCTCTGCTTCCTGGCAGTTACTTCTAGTGCCGCAGTCTAGGTGCCACTTAGCAGCCCAGGGTCCGCTCGGCCGTAGGTCGTCTTGACTGGCTGTCAACATGCTTGATGTGCCCCCTCATTGGGTTACAGGTAAATGAAGGTCAAATTCTCATGCAGAAATAGGGAAAGGCTTTATAAACCCTTTACCCACAAACATTTTACATTGTCCAGATATATGCTTATTTTATTCAAAAAAAAAATATTAAAAGTGGGAGTATTGAGTCAAAGACAGTGAACAATTTAAGAACTCCTGATGCATACAGCTCAAGCATTCGCCAGAGAGGGAGACCAAACTAAAATAACATTGCTGGTACGGCCTTCACAGTTGGGCCCCCACCTGACTTTCCAACATCATTTCTTCCACTTTCTACCCAAATGTCTCTTTCCGTCTGGCCCCATGAGCCTCTTCACCGTTCTACTTGTTTCATGTTCTTTAACGTTTCTTGCTCAGCCTTGCCCTCTGACTAGAACATTCTATCATTTCTCTGCCCAATACCACCTGATTTGCCTTTCAGAATATTCTAGAAATATCACCTCTTCTCGAGAAGGTCTCCAAACGCTGCTTCCCCTCAACTCCTTCCTAAGTAGAATTCTTGACTCACCCCTGTCCTTCTCATAGCTTTTTGTTCTGAAAGTTACCTTAACAAGGTTGTGTTATTACTGTCTTCTGTACTAGAATATGAACACTTTATCGTTAGAAACTACATTCGCGGGATGCGTGGATGGCTCCGCAGTTGAGTGTGTGCCTCTGGCTCAGGGTGTGATCCTGGAGTCCCGGGATTGAGTTCTGCATCAGGTTCCCCGCAGGAAGCCTGCTCCTCCCTCTGCCTATGTCTGTGTGTCTCATGAATACATAAATAGCATCTTTAAAAAAAATTGTGATTTTCCCCCTCTCAGAACACTATAATGGCCTATAAATGGCCTTTAAAAATGTTTGTAGATGGGCAGCCCCGGTGGCCCAGCGGTTTGGCGACGCCTTTGGCCCAGGGTGTGATCCTGGAGACCCGGGATCGAGTCCCACGTCGGGCTCCCTGCATGGAGCCTGCTTCTCCCTCTGCCTGTGTCTCTGCCTCTCTCTCTCTCTCTTTCTCTGTCTGTCATGAATAAATAAATAAATTCTTAAAAAAAAAATAAAAATGTTTATAGAGGAGCATGAATTAGTTTAACCACAAAGATTTCTTGAACAGTTACTAGGGGGCAGGCACTGTTAAAAATACCCCATCCCCAGCACCTAGAACTGTCCCTACACGTGGCCAGGAAACACCAAACACTGGTTGAACGAGTGAGCGCGTGTAGATGGAGCGCCGAATTAATACAAGGTCCCTGTTCTCGTGAAGGATGAATTTTAGAGGGAAGAGAGAACAAACCAAGTGAGAAAAGCAACAAACAAGATTGAATAAGGGTATGAAGAGAATTAAAACGAGGATGATGTCCTCAGGTGCTCGGTGGCTACTTTAGCTCGTAGTCAACGGGGGCTTTCCTGCCAGAGTGATGAGCTGCGACCGTGTGTCAAGACGTCGTTGGCCGTGCAGAGATGTGGAGAAGAGCATCCCAAGCCGAAGTAAATCCTAGGGCAAAGCCCCGTGAGGGCAAGAGTCTGGCATGCTTCAGGTGACGACAAGAAACGCTCTGGGGTGGGCCAACACAGAAAAATACGGATGATTCTGAGCGTACGTAATGAGGGCCGCAGGACGACCACAGATGAGTCCTAACTCCTTTCACCCATGGTCTCCCTCTCCCTCCCACCGTCCCACTTTCCGGCTCCGCGTGTGTCCCGGATCTGGAGCCCAGACGGCGTTAGAGACACCCAGCCCGTCAGTCCCGCCCTTTTGTCCTCCTCCAACTCTGAGCGCATGAAAGACTGCTCCCCATCTAGACTTATTTCGGGGAGTGTCGGACGGATCACATTTTCGGAGGGTATTTTGGAATTCCTGTGGCACACGGAGGAGTCTGAGACTGTCAGGAAGTTCTTTGGAAAGGCCGTAGTGGAGGGCACGGATGCCCAAGCGTTAGTGCCCTTGGGAGTCCCCGGAGTGTCCTATTTTAATACCGATTCCGACTCCGCAGGTCTAGGTGGGGCCTGGGAGTCTCCCTAATACCGTCACAGGCGATGTGGGCGCTGCTGGCCCATGGCCCCCGCTGTTCGCAGAGGGCCGCGGAGCACTGGCTCTGAGCCTTGGCCCCTGGCTCACCACGAGGAATCTCTTAAATCTCTTGACGCCCTCCGGCTGTACCCTGTGCTGCTTGAAGCTAAACCTCTAGGGTTGGGACTCCGGCAGATACTATTTTTTAAGTTCCCCCAGGTTAATTCCAGTCTTGGGTCCAGTCCAGGGTCTCACCCAGGCCCGTTGGTCCCAGGCTAATTCTGTAGGCATTGATGAGGCAGCAGGTGCATGTTCCGAACACAGACCTCCTAGGAAAAGAAAACCTTACCCTGTCAAAGTCCCATAAGAAGTCTAAAGATAGTTAAGATTTTTTAAAACTTTGTGTTAATTAAGAGTGCATTTGTGTTTTCTCCCTTAAGAACAAGCGGGACGTCTCTCTCGCTGTCCTAATTTAAAACTCCTGTTACTGATACTGGCCTTATTGAAAGAACTTTTCTTTTTCTGAAACTTTTAGGCAAACTGGGCTATAAAGTGAGAAAAAGAGGAGGGACCTGTACACTGGCTCTTGCCGTACAGCCCAGTGGAATGAAATAATGGAGTCTGAGGTTTGGGATAAATATGGTCACGTCAGGTTGGCATTTTCTCCAAACTGATGAAAAAAATTATACCCTTTGGAGCCCACGGTAATTAACTCTCGGACAGCATTTCCATTATAAATCCCCCATTTTAAGAGGTTTGTTACTCAGCTGTAAAATTTTGCTGCAGGCTACGGCTTGGACATAGACAATTTCAGCTTGAAAGAAGCTTTAAAAAGAAGAGGTTTTGTTTTGTTTTTTGTTTTTTTCATTGAGCAAGTGAAGTGTGGTTTTTAAAAGGAATGAAATATCCACTATTCTCAGACATTCTTTGCATCTCTCTCTGTTTTTTTTTCCTCCAAGTGGTCTTGATTTCCAACAAATGAAGCCTAGTTATTCGCATATTTCAAACCCAGTGTTTAAGCTACCAAATGTTCGAGGGACTCTTTGAATTAAGGAAATGCATTTTGAGGGTCACAACTCAGTAAAAAGGAAGGAAAATGTTCTTTCCTATTTTTCAGATGTGCAGAACTAGGGTGGAGCAGAATCCTGTTCTTTGAAGATCCTCAGTCTGTTCATTTTTAAAAGGGGAGTTTACACAAGAAGAAAGCTGAGTTGAACAACAGGAAATGCATTTGCTACGTGCGCGCTTTCACTGCACATTTCCCAAGGGGCTTCCGAAACGTCTCTTTGTCATAAGTACACGTTAAGATGAACAGTGGTCAATCTCAGGATGGAAAAAAAAAATCTCGATTTCTGATTACTGGTGTCAGGGACTTTTTCTGGGGTGTCTCTCCTTGTATTCAGAAGGGGGCTGGGGGCTTTCCCAGGCTTCTGCGGTGCTTCCCATGGTGTCCTGAGCGGCACAGTCTGGGATTTCTCCCAACAGCCTCACCTGTTGCCTCCATCGCACCCGTCTGCTCACGGTGGGCTCCCCCCACCCCATCGCCTTGTGGGTGCATCACCCATCGCCTCTACGTCCTGCCTGACCGTCGGGTAACAAGGAGCCCAGCTCCACACTGTGGGGCACAGAGCGGCTGTGTCCTGGGGCGCCGAGTCCGCGCGACCTTCCCAGGGTCGGTACTGGTGAGCCGTGGCCCGCGGGGCCTCCTGCATCCTACAGACCTGACACGGCTGTGACTGCGGCAGGTCACCGCTTCTAAGCGTACGCTGGTCACCAAAAGGAGTATTTGCGTCATAGGGCGCCTGGGTGGCCAGGTCGGCTGCGTGCCCGGCTCTTGGTTTCAGCTCAGGTCAGGATCTCAGGGTTGGGAGGTCGAGCCCCGTGGGGCCGCCTGGGCCGAGCTCACCGGCGTGGGGCGTGCGGCGGGCTCGGCGGGCTCGTGGAGGCTCCGCGGCGTCCAGGCGATGCTTGCGGCCCGGGAGCTCTGGCGTCACCCGCTGCCGCTGCGACTCGACGGACGGGGCGCGTCAGCTCCGGGGCGTTGGCTTTTGTCGACTCCCGTCTGAGGGCTGCCTGCGTGCGCCGCGTGGGACACGTGAGAAGCCGGGATGCTTTGGCGAGCTTGAAGAAAATAGACATTTTTCTCGTCGTCTCTTCCCGTCCTTGCTGCTGACGGCGTCCGCAGCGCTGTCCTGGGAAGCCTGCTGCGAGTTTTCTCTCGCCCGGAACATGGAAATCGAATTTTTTTCTCTTTTCTTTGCACACAGCAGATCACGGCCAGGACCACAAGCTGCCCTGACCCGGGTTTTGCGTGAGCCGGTGGCAATTTCAAAATGAAGCGCCGGGCCGAGGCCACACGGTGTGTTGGGGCCCAAAGCGAGGCCGGACTCTGTCCCCAGACACTTAATTCCGCGTTCTCTCCGTTGTTCCACACCCTCGCGGTTTCTTTGGTTGAAATAATGGGCAATGCTGTGCCTTTGCAAGGGAAGTTCAAGAAAAATTCACTTGCTAGAAGCCAATTATGCTGAGAGCTCAAGTCCTCGTAGATTCCAGCTCCCGAAGAAGAACACACACGACCACGAGAGGGCGGGAGGAGGGTGAACACTGTGTGTTACTCTCTGGCCAAACACTAGACTCACCTACAGTGAAGCTAAAAAAAATAAAAATAAAAATAAAAATAAAAAAAGAAGAAGGTGTATTGGTACAGTTGAATGCTCTTGGGAGGGGAGGGACTACGTAGGGAAGCGGGGAAAGCGCTGGCGATCTTCCAACTCCCTTACACTTCTTTGTCCATGGCGTGTGGGGAGGCCAGCGTGGAAGCTTGCAACCTCCCTGGCCCCTCGTGACGTCCCCAGCAGGGCGCTCGGTCGGGGTGTGCCAGGGCTACCGTCCCCAAAGCCACAAGCTGAAACAGCCGGGACGTGATATCTCAGGTTCTGGGGGCAGGAGGCCCAAGGCCGAGGCAGCAGCGGACCCCGTCCGGCGGGAGCCTGCCCCCCGGCCCACAGATGGAGGCCGTCTTCCCACAGCTGGAGGGCCAAGAAGTCTCTTGGGGGGGGCATTGCTCCCCAACCCTGGGTGTTGGGACTTCAGCCTGAACTTTGCAGGTCGCATAAATACGCAGGTCATGACACCTCGGTGGTGGGGCTTGGTGACGGTCGTGGGCACTTCTCGGCCGCTGGAAGCGTCGCCCCATTTTCTGTCCTCATCCACACGGCAGTCTCCCCGCATGGAGGCCTGTGTCCACAGTCGCCCCCTCCCCCTTCCGTAAAGGGACACCGAGCGTCGTGGATCCATTATGACATCATCCTGACTAATCACGTCCGCGATGACCGTATTTCCAAATAGGGGCGTATGTGGGGTCCCAGGGCTCCCGCATACGAATTCAACCCGTGACACTGCCTGTTTCGGAAAAAGGTTCACCCTTCGATTGGCTTTCTCAGCTGGGAAAAACCCGAATACAGACAATATGGTTCCCCATCTACCAGGAAACGAAAATGTAAGTGGTGAGAATTTACTTTAATCGCTTAATACCATTAAACCCATCATTTACTTTTAAATAAAGTCCCTGCCATTCAAGACCACGCTGCCCGGAGATTAAGAATGTCATGACCAGTTTCATCACCTTGAGATACTGCTTGGTTTTTACAGGCTTCCCTCTTGTCCAATCTTTTTTTCTTAGCAGAACAAATATTTTCATTTACTCTGAGTGAATTCTTGATAAGTTCTCGATCCTCTGCGTCCAACTCCAATTTATTTAAAAGGTTATTTAGAAGACAGCATCCCCTTTTTTTCTTGTTTGGTTTTTTTTTTTTTTGTATTTTTTTTTTTTTTAGAAGACAGCATCCCCTTTTTTTCTTGTTTGGTTTTTTTTTTTGTATTTTTTTTTTTTTTAGAAGACAGCATCCCTTTTTTTTTTGTTTTTTGTTTTTATTTTTGTTTTTTGTTTTTTTTTGTTTTGTTTTGTTTTTTTAGAAGACAGCATCCTCTGATGCTTCCTGCGCAGGCTGCTGTTCCCCGTCTTATGTGCCATCCCCCCCCCCCGCCCGAAGTACACGTCCCCGTTACAGTATTTTGCAGTCATTAAAATAATATTCTTTGTTTTTAGCCCGTCTCCTCCATTAGACTTCGGTCATGACAGTTTTAAAGATCATAAAAAAAAGCCAGCACTTTTTATAGGACAATCATCATTTGAAATTCTCAGAAGTCTAAAATGCGGTCTTTTGAAACCCTGTGATCTTTCAAAAAGTCTAAGCATTGTAATTAGAAATGATTACAAGTTGTCTGAGATTTTAAAGCTTTTGGAAAGTCTTCACCATGACAATTTAATCTCGTGTAGTGAACGATACCCACTCGAGTCTGTCCCGAGTGCCTCTCGGCCCCACCTCGGGCAGCAGCTTCATCTTTCGGGGCGCGGGGCGTGCGACCCGCCAGCCCCCGGTCAGGGCCACCTTCCCGCCTCCCTTCCTCCGACACGCACGGGCAGCTGGGTGGTGCACCTGCTGCTTCCCAGGATCCCGGCTGGAGGGCGAGGCTCGCTGCCTCAGTGGACCCCGGCTGTGGCCACGGGGACTCGCCCCCCGAGTGGCTGCCCGGGCCCGAGCGTGGGGCTGTGCCCGGAGCTGGGACTCGGGAGAGGTCACCCATACAAGAGACGCGGACTCCCTCCAGGAAAGCCTGCTTACTTTAAATGGTCTTCTAGAAGATTCGATTTACTTATTGGGGGAGGGCAGAGGGAGTCAAGATGGGCCGCTGGACCGACGGAGCCCCCGGTGCCCGCTGCTGCTTTCCCCGGGCGGGCGCTGCCTTGGGTGCCTGGGCGGGCTCACCGCTGCTTCCTCCGGGTCGACCCGGGCCGGCGGCTGCCAGATGGGGAGATGGGGGGACGGACGGACATGGGGGGGCGATGGACAGGGGACGGTCGGACGGGGAAATGGGACGGATGGGGAGATGGGGGGACAGGGGACGACCAGGGAGATGGGGGACAGACGGGGGGACGGACGGTGGGGGGGGGACCGCTGCTCAGAGCCGCCTCCGCCCCTCGGCCCCCATGGCCCCGTGCAGGTAGCGGGCCTGCTCCTGAGGCCCCCTCGGTCCCCGGGTCCCCAGGCCGAGCCCTGTCCCTGTCACGGCGGACCGCGCACCCCTGCGGCTGAGGGCGCGCTGCCGGAGCACGGAGGCTACGGCCACAACTCTGGAAGAGCAGAATTAAAAGAAAAGGAGAGAAAAGCCCTCTGCAGCTCGAGTCTTTTGGAAACAATCCTTCCCCCTCCTGTCCCAGCTGCCCCCTCGCCCCCGCCCCCGCCCGCCAGGCCACCAGGGAAAGGACACGAGCTGTCACACCAAATGTTTCTATCGAACGGTGGCTTCGTGAAAATACTGGAAGCCTTGGGTTCAAGTTATCCATCTCAGGGCCCATGCCCCATGCCCTCCCTCCACCCTCCCCCTCCTCCCTCCCTCCTCCCTCTCCCTCCTCCCTCTCCTTCCTCCCTCTTCTTCCTCTTCCCCTCCCTCCTCCCTCCCTCTCTCTCCCTCCTCCCTCTCTCTCCCTCCTCCCTCATCCTCCTCCTCCCTCTCCCTCCTCCCTCTCCCTCCTCCCCGCCCTCCTCCCTCTCCCTCCTTCCCCCCTCCCTTCCTATTCTTCCTCTTCCCCTCCCTCCCTCTCTCTCCCTCTCCCTCCTCCCTCTCTTTCCCTCCTCCCTCCCCTTCTCCCCCATCCTTCCTCATCCTCCCTCCCCTCATCCTCCCCCTCCCTCTCCCTCCTCCCTCTCCCTCCTTCCCCTCCTCCCTTCCTGTTCTTCCTCTTCCCCTTCCTCCTCCCTCCCTCCTCCCTCTTCCTTCCTTCCTTCCTCACGGGAAAAGCCTTCTGCTGCTGGCTTTATAAGCCACATCCCAGTGTCCCCGGGGAAAGGTGTCCCTCGGTCTCTGCCAGGGGCTCCTGTCTAAAATATCAACCAGAGCAAAACTGGAACACTGGTTCTTTCCCAGGCTGGGTTGAGGAGCGTCCCTGTGGTTTTCTCGCCTCCATCCGTACCCAGATATGTACTGGTCCCCTGGGAGCCCTGCCGTAGTCTGTGGGGATGGAGAACGGGCGTCTTAGGCCGAGTCCCCTTTCCCAGGGGGTTTATAGCACATCGAACTCAAACCACCTGCACGGGAAAGCCAGTCGGCCCAGCAGCTGGTGTGTCCGGGCCAAGAACCAGTTGTCCCGCGAGGTCCCAGGAGTTTAGCAGACGGGAGACGTGTTCTGGCTCCTGCAGCTGGAGGATGGCAGGAGCTCTCCCGAGGGGCTGGGCCCGCGTTCTGTGATGGGAGGTGTTGGGGATGGAAGGCCGGGGAGGATGCAGGAGGAGGAGGGGAGGTCCCACCGGAGGAGGAAAGAACGAGCACACCCAAGAGAAGCTCTGTGCCCCGCCTGCGATCTGCCCAACTCGGCGGACAGAGGAGCAGACTGTCTCCTCCGGCACGTGGTGGGTTCCACAGGGCCTGCCACACACGAGTGCCCGACCTCTGCGGTGTCGGGGAGGCCAGGCTCCTGGGTGGAGTTCTGGGGGGACGCAGCTCGGACGTGCTTCCTGCTTGGGAACGAATGGGCCAGGCCAGAAGGCAAGGCCTACCCGTAGGGGCGCAGGGACTCCACTCACTCATCTGCTGATGGATGACCTGGGAGTCTGGGCTCCCCAAGGGGACAGGGACTTCGCTGTGGCATCAGGAGACACACCCGAAAGGCTGAGGGGTGCCCAGAAAAGAGCTCCGGATGCTCCAGGACAGACAGTAGGACATGAGCACGTTTGTAGCTGCGTGACCCTGGAGGGAGGCTCAGCTCGGCGGGCCGGCCCCCCGCGGTCCGCGGCCTCTGCGCTCCAGTCCGCCTCACCTCCCTCCCTGCTGCTGGGGGGCTCAGGAGGCCACACCCAGGAGGACCCCGGACCCTGAAGGCTGACGGCCAGCAGTTCGTTCTGGGAAAACGCACCTCTGGGGGCTGAGGCAAAACCTAAACCCTCGGGTAGAACTTCCAAAGGATCCCCAGCAGAGACCCCAGAGACCCCGTATTCCTTGTCGTGCAGGGTACCTCCCAGCAGACCCAGCACATGCGGTGTTCGCTCGGCAGACAGTCGGGGAGCTTCTCGGGGACGCGGGCCGGGTGGGCAGTGCCGGCCTGTTCGTGCAGCAAGGAGCCGGCCCTTGCTTTGCTGGTTCCATCGTCATCGTCATCGTCATCGTCCTCCCCCCACCCCGCCCGTGTGGTGTCGCGCCCCCCCCCCAGAGGTGGACGGATGCTGCAGGTGATGAGCTAGCTGAGTGGGAGATTTCCTTACATTTACCACCCCCTTTAGCCCCAGAAATCCCCAGACTCTTTACAAAAGCGTTCTGCATGAGGTCGGGTGGTGTGGCCACTGGGTGTGGAACCCCGAGAGGCCCCTCGGGGAACAGCGCCACCGGGAGGGCTGCCCGGGTCCTGCTCCCCACGCCACGGGTCCTGGGGCAGGCAGGAAAACATTGAGAGGCTTCCCCCCGGGCTTCAGGGGTTTCAGCTAGAGCTGGGATTGTTCCTAAAAGTCATACTTTTTTTTTTTTTTTTTTTTTTTTTAATGTGGGTAGAGTAGGGAGGCAGCCTGTATTTTGCACGCTGCTTTATCAAACCACCTAGAAGGCTTTGGCTATGTAAGTCCTGCAAGTGTGACTCAGTAGGATCTTTCCAGAAGCCACTGTACTGTGCAGGGAGACGGCGAAGAAGACATGGGACATGATAGGAGGTCCTGGGGTGAGGTGCACAGGCCAGATGCAGGGCCTCCCCCCTCTCTTGAGGAACCGACCCCGTAGCTAGAACCACACTGGCGGGGTCTCTGGACATCCTTGCACCTAGTCAAGCATCTCAAACAAGAATAATGAGGCTGTTGATGGGTTCCTGGAGGTTCTGTGGTTGCGGGAGTCGTGAGCACCCCCACTAGGGTATGCTCCAGGCCTGGTCCCCCCGCACTGTACTGTACACCAAAGGCTTCCTGTCCCCCGTACTGTGTGGGTGCCACCGTCAAGTTGAGCAGTACGCAGCCCTGCCTACCGTGCCGCCGACAGAGGACCTGGTTCCTTCACCTGGAGGCTGGTCCCAGCTCTTCTGTTTCCTAGCTCCTTGGCCTTGGGCACGTCATAGCACCTCAGTCTGACCTGGGCCATAAATCTTCCCCATAGTCCCCTTTATTTCTCAGCTGGTCTCATCATCATTTTTGTATCTCTCCTCCATCTGACAATATTATTTGAGGATTTTTGAATGTGGATTTCATAGTCATTACCAAGGGAGTAGTACATTGGGTTTTTTGTTTTGTTTTGTTTTTTAAAAGGTGGGGAGGGGCAGGAACGAGAGGGAGAGGGAGGGAGGGAGAGAATCTCAAGCAGACTCCCCGCTGAGCGTGCAG
Source organism: Canis lupus baileyi (assembly GCF_048164855.1). Taxonomy (NCBI): domain Eukaryota; kingdom Metazoa; phylum Chordata; class Mammalia; order Carnivora; family Canidae; genus Canis; species Canis lupus. Next base: position 39,559,799 of record NC_132864.1, read on the forward strand.
CCTAACGCAGGGCTCGATCCCGTGACCCTGAGATCGTGACCTGAGCCAAAATCGAAAGTCGGGCGCTCAACCGACTACCCAAGATAGTAGCACATTGTAAGAAAACACACACACACCTACAGCCACACGCATATGTATAGAGAGCTCGTCACGGAAAAATGGAATTGCAACAAAAGCGAGCTTCCGGGATCCCTGGGTGGCGCAGCGGTTTGGCGCCTGCCTTTGGCCCAGGGCGTGATCCTGGAGACCCGGGATCGAATCCCACGTCGGGCTCCCGGTGCATGGAGCCTGCTTCTCCCTCTGCCTGTGTCTCTGCCTCTCTCTCTCTCTCTCTCTCTCTCTGTGACTATCATAAATAAATAAAAAATAAAAAATAAAAATAAAAAATCATGGCCAAGACCAAAAAAAAAAAAAGCGAGCTGCCGTATGCCTCAGGAGACCTGCAAGGACGTTAATTCTGCTAAAGCTTGGGTGCTTGTCCAGCCCTCCTGGAAACACAGTTTGGAGTAACTTGAGATTCAGGGCCCGGCAAGGGGGGAAATTGCCATGGAAATAACCATTCCTAATTCAGTTAGTTGACACGGGAAATAAGAGAGTCCCCTGGCAGTAAAGCAAACAGGATTCCCTTTCCAAATTTTAACAATTCTGATTAGGGCTAGTTTTATCAAAGAAGATTCTTGCTGGCGTCTCGTACAGCTCCCTCCGTCGCTTAAGCCCGTCGGTTAAAACTGTTTCATGTTCGTGGCCCCTTGGGACCCACTAATGGAGGTGGATTAGTATTCACTGTAAAACAAAAAGACTCAATGATGAACGGGTGTGCATTGGGATAAAGTGATCTGGGGAGGGTTGTTTGGTTTGCTTTGGTTTTGATTTCCGGAAAATAACCGAGTCATTGGGAGATGTTTCTAACTGAAATGCAAACACCACGTTAACGGCCCGTTCCCAGGTTTTTCCTCTTGTGGAAAGAGAGAAAGGAGACAGATTAGAATGAATTATAAGGCCATCAAGGTACAAGTGATTGCAGGAATAATCCCCTCCCTGCATGGGTTTTAAGACACCTGAACGTGTTGCAACCCTGGAAGGTTTAGAACTTTTGTTTCTAGAGAACAGTGGAGTGTCCCCCGTCCACTTGGGTATCCATCCCTCCATCCTTGCCAACCCACCAGGGCTAATTCCACTCCGGTCGCACTCCCGGTCTCCCTCCCCCCGGAGGCCTCCCCTGTCCACGGGCACCCTGTCGCTTTGTCTGCACCACTCCTTTGATGCCTTTGGATTTTTGTGTTTCTCTAGCTACCAGTCTGTGAACTCTTTGAGGACAGAAGCCATGTTACTTATCTTTATTCTTATTTTTTCAGTCTTTTTTCTCAGTTCCTAAAATAGCGCCAGATAACAGCACCTCGTAAGTGTTTGGTGAATTGACTTAAAAAGAGTATTTACATAGGCCCCATCGTTCAAATGCAAGAGGCATGTCTGGACTTGATTAACTAAGGCTCAGAGAAGTGGGCACAGGTTGTCTGTGCCTCTGGCTCGGATGCTCTCCACCAACCCCAGGTGCACCCCCACCTGTACCCCACACCTGGGAACCAGGCCTACCTCTTCCTTCTTCCGTCACAGGGGAAGGAAATCTGATAAACCTACTCGTATGGAGCCGTATTGACTCTAATACGTCCCCTTGAGTGACTTAACCACCCCTGTTTATTTGAGCTGGGAGTAGTTCTTGGCTAGGCTTCACGGCTCTCCTAAGGCGTTGACCTGGTGGGAGGTTTGAAGGTTGTAATCATGTACCCGACCTCTCTGATTTCTAACTGTTGAAAATAGATCCGGGGAGCCACGTGGGTATGAACGCATTATCCACGGACCCCCGATAGCCTCCTAAGGAACAGAGCCCCCTGCTGAAGTGAGACTAGGGGAAGCTGAAGGTGACGCTGCGCACTTACCTCTCAGACGTCCGTGGAGCAGCCACGTAGAGGAGAAGCTGGATCAGAATTGACTCGGAATCTGTTTTCTCCTGCCATACCACCACAGTGTCCCTGGAAAAGTCACCAGTGGCTTCCTAATGATCAAATCCAATAGCCCTTTCTTGGTCTTCACTGATATACAGCGGCTATCTGCCGCTGATGAATATGGCCTTCTCGAGTTTTCCTGTGCTCTAGGCTTCCAGGGTATTACTACGCTTCTGTGATTCTCTCTTCCTTCACCAACCGTCCTCTCATGGGCGCTCTCCGAGTTCCCCCCTGAAGAGTCGGCGTCTCTCCGGGTTCTGCGATGAGCCATCTACCTTCCCCTCTCACCCTGTGGAGAATCCATCGCCGATCTCATCCGCTCCCACAGCTTCTACTCTCGTCCGTCTTCCAACAACTCCGCGAAATCTGCGTCATCGCTCCAGAGCACTACCTATAGTCCAGATCAGTTCTTCTTTTTTTTTAATTCCACAAATATTTATTGGCAAGTTGCTGTTGTAGTAAGGTGGCGGTAGATGGTGGGGCTACAGAGACAAGAGCCCCTGCCTTTAAGAAACAGACTAGTAGTCGAAACAGAGTGCAATGGTGATAATCCAAGAGAGTATTTTGGAAACACCAAACAAGAAAACTCAGATCAAAATCGGGAGATTTAGAGAAAGAACACAGAAAGGATGCCTCGAAGGATGCTCAAATGCTGCTTATCAGTGAACATTGTTATTAATTCAAGATTCCCTCCCCTCTTTTCCTTCTCTTTCTCCTGGGTGACGGATGGTCTGAGCGCCAAGGGGGGAATTGGTTTGGGCGCCTTGTCTTTCCTCGGTGACCTGTTAGTTTCACGTGGCCTGCAGGAGTCGTGGTCCTCCCGTGACTTCTAGCCTGATACCCTGCTGAGTACTTGCGGACCCTCCATGAAAGGCTCTGAGGTCTCCGAGCCGCTCTCCCTACCTCCTGCTGAGGTCGGCAGAGTTTTGTGAGCTTGACCTTAGGTCCATCTGCGGAGACATCGTAGGGTAGGAATTCTCTGAAATGCACAGGGTTTTTAGGCTTTACCCTGAGATCTTTTTGTAGAACCTACCTCTCCAACTTAATCGTACTTCTTTTTATCATCGGAGTCTAAAAGCCTCAACCTTGGGTGGGATGGAGAGCTGATATCTAGCACCCATGTCGTCCTCTTCTCTCTTCTGTCTCTCTCTCTCTCTGAGCCCCACCCTTTGTCCTGAGAAGGGTGTTGACTTCCTCTCTCCAATCTCTGTTCCTTGCATCAAGTTCTGTAGCTTTCCCTACTGCAGGATTCTCTATACGATGTCCACGTTTTAAGTCTTCCAGACTCCACTGCGACCAACAAGTATATTTTTCCTCTCCAAAGACCCAGATCTTGCACATCAAAAGCTCTGTGGCTTTCCAAACCCACGACTCTGCCATGAATTCCAAGGACCTCTTTGGAACCTCAAGGCCAAGAATTGGACTTTCTGTTCTTGATGCTGCTTTTGTGTCCTACCCTCCCTGAAGCAAAGACCTTCAATCTTCTTCAGTTTAATGTTAAAAGGCTAAAACAGCTTTTATAATTAAGAAAAAGAAAAATACACTGGATTTTGTAATACGATTTTGCTATATTGGTAGCCATACCAGTGTTCCATAATGGATTATATGCTCTTCCATTTTGTGATTGTCCTCTAATTTCTTAACTCTAGTATGAAAAATTTAAGATTATGCAGGCAGAGCAAAAATCAGAGATGTCTTTTGTATTCCTCAGAGCACCTGGGTTCATGTTTTCATTCATTCATTCATTCATTCATTCGGCAAACATTTATTGAATACCAAGAGCTGTTGACAAAAGATAAATAACGACAGTCTTTGTCCTTCATGAGTTCATGAGTTAATAAGAATTACTATTAGGTAATAAAGGGAAAGTGGAAAGTAAACCAAGATAACTCAGAGGAGAAGAATATAAATCAGAATGAGGGAGAAAACAAAACAAAACAGCTTCTCAGGGAAGGTGACACTTGAGCTGACTTTTGAAGGTTCAGTGAGTTAAACATTAAGGAAACTTTTATTCCATCCAGAGGGGCCTGTATGTATGAACAAATGGGAGCATATTTGCAAATCACAAGTCCAGAACAGGTAAAAAGTCTTTGGTGGTCAGAGGGGAAGGCAGTGGAGAGATGGGGTTAGTATTCACTGAACTCATCGAGAAAGACCTTTCGTGCTTATTAGAAGTCTGAACTTAACTATGAAAACTACGAAGAATTACAAAAGGATTTAAGGATTTTAAGGAAATCCTTAGAAAGGATTTTAGAAAGGTCAATCTGGCCAGTATGGAAAATGCAGAGAATGAATTGCGTTTTTAGGGGAGTCTCACACCAGAAGGGATAAAGATTAGAACATTATTGCCAAATTCAGATGAGTGGTAAGAGCCCGAATACAGACCGTGAAACGTGGAAGAGAAGGTCCGTTCAGAGGATGCGAGAGGCCTGGTCCCCCTGCCTTGGAGGATAGAGTCGCTGAGCGTCTGTGAAGCATAGTCTCGGGCTCTTAGTTAGGGAAGGGCACACGGAGGGCAAATACAAAGTTGAGATTTGGCCTCGTTAAATGTGATGTGCCCACGAGACTTGAAGGAGAGACGTCTGCTGGAGAGCTTCGCCTGAGGATCCGTGGCCCACACACGCGTGGGGCGGGAAGCGTTGGTGTGATCGCTGGAGGCATGCGTGTGGAGGAGTGAGGAAGCACGGAGAACACAAGGCAGGGCAGAAAGTCCTGTGGGACAGGGTGCAGGCCCTGGAAGAAGGAAGCCTCCGAGGAGCCATAAGAGAGCGCGTGGGCCGCAGGGCGGCGGGTGACCTGGCCCCAGTGAATTAAGGACGGAAGCGTCCTGAGGAAGCGAGCGGAGCGTAGGAGTATCAGAACTCCACGGCTTCGGGAAAGGAGAGGTCGTGAGTTCTGCTTTTTCTAGATTATTAAGGAAGAAAAGCAGGAGTAGGGAATCCATGGGGATTTTTTTTTCTTTCATCTTAAACCAGATTATCAGCATTAGGACCTTGATCAGGTGAACGTCCAACCATGGTGTGAATATAAGGGAAACCCGCCTCAGTGGCGCATCCGTATAGGCACCTTCCTAAGTGAATAAAGTCTTGAGATCATATACGCAAAGCATCCTTAGGGGATAATGTTCGGCAGCGGCCAACTCTTCGCCGGCTCTGTTCCTCCCCCCCCAAAACTAAACAACAGCAAGATCCTGCAGAAAACTGTGCTACCGTCCATGTAAGAGAGTCGACGCCTCCTCATTGAGGACCCGCAAGGATGCCTATGCCCGGCAGTTGGCGAATTCCTAAGAAAGGTCCTCGGCCTCTTGCCACGTTACGGGAGCTTGTCACTCCTGTTGCAGAGACGCGTCTGGGAGGGTGGCACCGTAGTCGGGATGGAACTCGTTTGATCCCGTGGGAAGACAGCGCTGAAACAGGTAGTATTTGTGACGCACGCACGTTCATAAAACGAAGCAGGGATTTTTGTTTCCCTTCACTCAAAATTCAATAAAGATTTCTCTGAACTCCGCATTCCTTGTGCTCACGGGGAGTTTGAGGAATGGTCCTCCTGTTCCCCACCAAGCGTCTGTCCCGCCTGCTTCCGTCTACACCGAACAGGCGTTCACCTGGTTACCCGGGCCTTCCCCAGGCAGCCCCCGTCTCAGAGTCAGTCTCGAATTTCCGAGGGAGCCGGAACCGGCCCTCCCGCAGTGCCCCTTGTGGGGCGAGGTGGTGGGTCGTGGGACCGGGGTTCAGCCCACGGGGAAGGATTTTGGTTACGTACTTGGGAGGGGGGTTGCGCCTCGTGCCGGAGGAGACCCCGAGGGAGGGGACGCGACACCCGCCACGGGAAGAGCCAAGGCCAAGACTAGAGGTGGAGCGACGGAAGGAATGCAGCCGAGGGGACGTGGTGCGGCTCGGCAAGTGGCCACACTGGAGGCCTTCCTCCCTGTTGACCGGGAACCGTGTGAGAATCAATTTCCTCCTTACCTGAGCCCAAGTGAGGGGGCTCCTCTGTCCCTGCGTCTGAAAGCATCTCGAATGACACACGTATGATGAACCGTACAGTCAGCCCGCAGACCATGCGCGTCACCGAGGCCCCGTCCCTGCTTGGATCGGAGGGGCACCCCGCCCCGCGTGGACGACCTTCTCCGCCGGTCTCACCCCAGACCCCAAACCGCAGCTGTTAGGCTGCTTCGGGCCGCAGCACTGTGCATCCCTGCCGTTGCCGTCAGCTGCCCGCGGGGACGGCACATTGAACCACGCACGACTCCCCACCGACACTCGTGGGCATGCCTGTGTGCGGGGACATCAGGGTGACTCAGCCAACATTTATCACATAGGAAATGCCAGGATCGAAGATGAAATTGCAGATGAAGGGGAACCTGAAGGACTCAGTGGTGGAGTCTCTGCCTTCAGCTCAGGGCGCGACCCCAGGGTCCCAGGATCGAGTCCTGCGTCGGGCTCCCTGCAGGGAGCCTGCTTCTCCCTCTGCTTGTGTCTGTCTCATGAATAAATAAATAAAATCTTAAAGGAAAAAAAAAAAGGAATTGCAGATGAGTAAGACCAAGTCCTGCTGGCAAGACATCTCTGATGGCTTCAGAGCCTAAAATTGCTCTGAGGAAAAGAGAAAGGCATTTGTTATATTTCCTACTGTGCGATAGAGTCCCTTGGAATTGTCGGGGCTCCCAATACTAGCGGTGAGTAGATGACATTAAGTGGCACCAGCGACACCCGGAGATTAAGAATCCGTGTTCTTTTTTTTTTTTTTTTTTAATTCTTATTTATTTATGATAGTCACAGAGAGAGAGAGAGAGAGAGAGGCAGAGACATAGGCAGAGGGAGAAGCAGGCTCCATGCACCGGGAGCCCGACGTGGGATTCGATCCCGGGTCTCCAGGATCGTGCCCTGGGCCAAAGGCAGGCGCCAAACCGCTGCGCCACCCAGGGATCCCCCGTGTTCTTACTAAATATCCCCCAGCAGGCCTCTGAGACTTACAGCAGCCGGGGTAACAGTAACCGCCCACCCTTTTATGACCGAAGGGAGTTTGGAGCTTGGCGTGGTTCTATGAAGCTCCGAGTGGTTTTTGATACCTGAGAAAAGAGAAAGAAAACAACGTGTAACAGGGAGAAAACTGTTGTGTTCCCCTTAAGCATGGATTGGACTGACTTGCACATACCAGGACGAGTTCACTGTTGGGCTTTGGCGCTGAGAATAGGACCTCCCCGGGGACCTGGGCCAGTCCTCGCCGTCGTGCTTGGCAAGACGCAAAAATCAGTTCTGCTTCACGTGAACGGGAGTTTGCTGGGAGAACAGGGGTGTGTACGTGGAGGGCAGCCCAAAGAGTTAAAAAGAGCCCAGAGGACCGGTTTGCGGATGTGCAAAAACCAAGGGTCTGTCAGTGAGCCACGGAGTCGGGGGGCAGCCCGAGTGTTGGGCGCACCTCCGGTCACCATGGTTGCAGTAAATGCTATTCCCCGTAGCCCTTTCATTCTTGCATTAGCAGTTTAAGGCTAAAGGCAAGGAGGTGAAACCTATGTTTGGCCAAAATTCAGATCACCTGCCCATTCTCTTGACGTTCCCGGAGAGAACAAAGAAAAGGATCTAAAAATAATAATAAAAAAAAGAAAAGAAAAAAAAAAAAGGATCTGACCTTTTTTGCTCCTGTAGGAGGAAGCACACTCTCGCGTCCCGATTACCTCAACCACGTCGGTAATGAGCAGATTTCCAAAAGGGGGCATTAGGATGCGGAAGATGCTGCACAGGCAAAAGATGGCCTGTGACGCATTGCTCCGTTACGGTACCGTCTGCAGTTCTGCGGGAGAACTGAATTTGGCCTCAACTTGAATATGGAGGGAATGTACTAGAAGTCCAGAGTTGGGGCCGTCTGGAGGCAGGTTGAATCGGCTGCTCTTGAAAGTCACCAAGTCACAGGCGTTTCCAGTTTCCCGTCTGCCGTCTTCAGTGGGTTGATTTTGGCCCCTGGCTGGAGAGGGCAAGGTGGATGCAGCATTTTCAGGCATCACAACCAGATATAGCGAATCTGGAAAAGGGAGTGAGACCTTCTTTTCCTGAGTTGCTTTCTCAGAGTGAAGAAACCTTTTTCAGCAGCACCCGGCAGACTTTCCTTTATGTCACACTGGATAGATTCAGACCTCAGGAGCATCCACAAGCACAGAAAATGGGGTGGCTGTGATTGCTTAGGCTCAATAGCATCCTTCCCCTAGTTCCTGAAAATGGGGTGAAGTCAACCTTGCATGAGTCGTGAGTCACATGTGCATTGACTAGGTATTTGAATGGAGTCAAAGTTTTATTAGAATGCAGGGGGTGGAGGTGGGGCACCTGGGTGACTCAGTCGGTTAAGTGTCCATCTCTTGGTTTCAGCTCAGGTCACGGTCTCAGGGTTCTGAGATCCAGCCCTGGCATCAGACTCGGAGCTCAGTTCAGAGTCTGCTTGTCACTCTCCATCCCCTCACTTGGGCGCACTCTCTCCCTAATAAATAATAAAATTAAAATAAAATAAAATAATAAAATAAATAAAATAAAATAAATAAAATAAAATAAATAAAAATAAAATAAAATAATAAAAATAAAATAAAATAAAAAAAAAATAAATAAAATAAAATAAAATTAAATGAAGTTAAGTTAAATTAAAATAATAAATAAAATAAAATAAGCATAAGCAGGGTATGGGAATGAGACTTGAGAAGACTTCTGCGGGGTCTAACATAGTCCATTACCCGGGGAATCTGGAAATTCTCTGTAGCAAACCGGCCCATTGGGTAAACTTTGAATTGGATTCGTCCCTAAGACGTAAACCTCCGATACAACGATTGCAGTAATTCTTACTATCATATCACTATCTTGATTTTAAAATAAATTATTTCAAACTGCAAATTTGAGTAACGCGCTCGATACAAAATTCAGCCCCATCTCTGTGGCGCTTAAGGTACAGTCTTTGGCGGATACCCTTTCTGCATCAAATGTTAATGAAAGGTTGTATAACTGGAGGCCCGAAGAGCACCGCCTGCCTTCTGGCTGCAGGCAGACTGATGCTTCTTTACGCCACTCACAGATTGAAAGCCAACGGTCTGTTTCCCGCAAAGATACCCCTGTTACAAAAACTAAAGCTAAAATGCCTTGGTTTTATAGCTGGTATTTTCTCAGGCGGGGCCTAATGTGCAATTTTCACTCTTGCTCATGAAGTTGTTTGGTGTTGTAAATTATGCATTAGCCTCCAAACTGCTGTAAGCATCACCTCTATTATTTGTGTGCCTCATCAATAAATTATGCCATTTCAATAATATGCAAATTTCTATCAACATTTTTTGGTCTTGAAATTACAAACCTCGAGCTTGTATAAATAATATATGGAAATGTAGATGGTATCTGCAAGCCGATTTTATTATTGGGCACTTACTGGTAATGAAGTATAATACTTCGTTGGATGAGTTCTTCATAAAATGTCTAGAAATGGGTCCCTAACTGTCCTGGATCCCTCTCTTAAAAATAAAGACATTTACTTAGCTATAGGGAGTAAATGATAACGTTCTGAGGGACGATGACCAACTTGAAGCCCAAAAAAAGAGTTTTAAAGAAACAACCCTCTTAAAAGGCACTTGGGGGTTGGTCTGCATTAGGGCTTTCTGGATGCACATAATAACGGTCGGTAGCCTGGCAACATTTCTCCCAAGAAAATTGAAAACTACTTTGCTGCCAATATTCATAGTAAGTGGTAGGATCTTTGATTGATTAAGAAATTATAATTGTGAGTGGTTTCATAACCTTGATGGAAATAAAATACAAAACCTTCTTACGTCTGTGGATTTGCTTATAGGACGGACACCTGGAATTCTTGTTCTAATTTAGAATCTCCCTGGGAGATCCATCTGCTCCAGGGTTGTCTCTGATCTGTGAGCACCACGGGGATGTTTTGGTGGGCAGGGCACAGGAAGCTGTAGGATGAGTGGAATGCTGGCCTCCTAGGGGGCATCCGATGCGTGCAGGGCCTCCACCCAGCCCCTGATCCCATCACAGTATGGTAGGACCTAGAGCGAGCCCACAATGCCAGCCCAGAAGTGTCAGGTAAGGAATTTCTCTTTACCCTTCACGCCCCTCCCTTCTCATATTCACACCTTGCTTCCTACAGTCCCTCCCCTAAACTCCTTAGTGAGGGTCGTCACCCTGCCCCAGAGTCCTGGCTCCAGGTGTCCTAGCTCCTCCCTACCTCTGTCTTGATCTCAGCCTCAACACCATCAACGCCTCCGGGTTAGCTCTAGGACCTTGCTGATAGATCAACGAGAGAGACCTAATTTTAGTGTTAGTATAATAGGCGATAACATTAGTAACCAGGGATTTTGCAGTGTGGCTGTAACGATTACAATAACTTTAAAAAAAATAGCTCTTCATTGTAACCTTCCTGTGCAACATCTACCGGACGAAGCAATCTTACATGCTTTTTCTTGCTTGATACTCTGAGCAACACTGAAGGGGGCCACTATTATTATCCCAATATTATAACCCCTTGATACTCTTTTCCTTTTGAACTCCAGCTGTACCCCATTTGCTTTCTAGCCATCTGAGGAGACGCTTTTTATGTTGCCTGGTAATTTAAAATTCCGGATTCGTGCATTGTTTCATTTTCATAACAATCTCTTCTTATTCTGTGGCACTGCTATCCTCTAGATTCCCTCCTAGGTTCTTATTTTTAGGTAAATACTGAAGTTTTCTACTAGTCCTATTGGTTCTGTTTCTTTGTGTGCTCTTTTGGGCGTATTGTTTTTCGACCTTTATTCGTATTTTTCACGTGGCTTTTAGTTTACTCCAAATATTTGGTAGTTTTATTCTTGTCTGTTTGCTGTGTTTGAAAGTCTTTGGCGGCTGGGCTGGGGGGCTAGAGAAGATGCAGGGTGTGGGTATAAGTGCTCACGAATGATGGGGAAAGGAAAGACGAATGTTCGTCGTGTTGTGTTGGAAACGTGCCTTCTGGTGGCACCTGTCCTTCTAGTGACGGGGCCCTTTCTCCCTGTTTCAGCCAGTGGACAGTTGAGTAAGGGAGTAAGAGGACAGCCGATCCGGATTTCATTTGCCAGCGAATCAATCACACAGACTTGTATGTGTTTGCACTAAGCACAGAGCACGTTTTTAACCACTCTCTCCTTCTCAGGGAGCTCTCCTGCTTGTGTTTTCGGGCATGCTTTCCCCAATGCTAGTTTCCACCTGATTTCTAAATTTCAGGAATGCTTCCAAACCTCTGGCCCTTGGATAGCACAAATCCCTATTTCCACATGCTGTGTGGTTTATGTTTTAAAATATCTGTTCCGTTATTTCATGAGACATCATTCATCTGGGAGGGTAGAGGGACTCCTGGATTCAGTCTACCATTTTGATCCACTCTTTACTCCCATTTCACAGATAAAAGGACTAGAATTAGCTTAAAGAACGTGCCCCAAAAATCTGCCATCCTACTTATTCTAACCAAATCCTCTGATGTCACAGCTTGTGTTCCCAACCAGTATCTATTCTGATTTTCATTATAGTCTTTCCAGTTTACATAAAAATGGCTCATTTGAGCCCTACAATACTATCTATAATGTATTATGACCACTGTTTCCAGTTTATTGATGAGGAACCAGACTCAGGAATGTAAAGTGGCTAGCCCAGGAACTCAAGCTATTAGTGGCATAACAGTAGCAAATAGTTCTACATGTGAAGCCAGTAATGCTTGGCACATAATAAGAAATCTGGATACAGAGAAAAAAGTCATGCCCCAACACCCCAGGACCTCACAGAATACAACCTAAATTAGGATCCAAGTTTCCTAACGCACATCCCATCTAAAAGCACCTTTGTATTAAGCCTCACTACCTTGATTTCCTTGGTTCTGTTGTTATCCCTCTTTCAAAATCACCTTGCTAACACACACGCACACACGCCCTTACCCTATTGGGAGATTGCAAATGGCAAGACCTGGCTTGTTTTTGATATGACTACATCCAATAACATATTGATGTTTCCTGCAAGTAAACATCAGAGAATTAGCCCTTAGGTTTGCAAAAGATTTCCAATATGACCTCAGTGTTCCAAAAGTTATGCATCTTTGTTTTAAGGTAGCTATGCAATGTGCTTGGAAATAAAAGAGAGAAAACTAGCTCAATCAAACAGAATACATTGACACATCAGAAGCTTACTGAATAATCAACTGGGGAGTCCAGTAGACCAGGCTGATTTCTAATAGTGCCAATAGACAGTTCAAATAACACCAAGCTTTCGTTAAGCAACCACATCGCACGGAAGATTTCCAAGAGGCTCATTGTTAACTGGAGAAAACCTAGCAAGCCTGTAATAAAACAATTATAAGCACACTACAGATATTAATTTGATTTTGGTACTATTACCTAGGCCACTATATTCCAGGTGGGAAAGTATAAAAGCAGAAAGCATTAGATACCAGCACTGACTGGCATGGCTGATGTGAAATCTCGTTGTCTCTGCTGAATAAGGGGGTTTGATCTAAGTCCTCACTTACCGCCTTCATGAGTGACTTGTTAATAACATTAGTAATCATGGTAGCCACCATATGTTCACAGAGCTATTGAGAGGACTAACTGGGCTCCAGAAATGGAATTCTGTTCTATTCATTACTGCCTAATTTCTGTGTCTTCACTAATGAAACACAAAGGAAATACATAATAAGAATGACAATTTACATTTGATATTGCTTAATTAATCATAGATAATTATCTATAAATTGCCTCTTTTTGTCTTCATCAAAATACCGTAAAATAAATATCATGATATTTAGGCAATGTCTAAATTATGATGTTTAGATAACGAGACAAGGAAACATTCTGAGAGGTTAAGTGATTTATCCTGGGTAGCACAGCTCCCCAAACACAGATCAAGTGATGAAATGAAAACTCATATTCCATTCATCTGTCTCTGAATTCCCATGCTGATGCCACACTGCCCTGCTTCCCTAGCACACTCAGAACAAGTCTGGACCACTGGGTTTTTCCATCCCTTATATGGAGATGTTCACTTTGTAGATATGCGGGGTCTTAGGATTCACTAACACCACAGACCCTTTGGAATTTCTCTGCTCTGCTCCCAGCTCAATTCATCACACCCACATATGTGTTCAGCAAAAAATCACAGGGATATGTAATATTTAATCTAGTGTTTCCCCCTATTTTCCTGAAATAATAATTTCCCTCCTGTGACCACTAGATTAACATGAGTTTTTAGTCAGTTATTTTGAGCGCCAGTTATTAATGTTTTGCCTGGGTAAACACAATTTCTAATAATCAGAATTTATCATGAAATTCAGCATGGCACTATGGAGAAATATACATTATTTAAAAACAAGAATTTCCAGCTGGTTCCAAAGTCTCACTTCAGCTCTGTACTAGCTATGATTGAATTTGGTTTAAAAGCAGTAAAATGGGGATCCCTGGGTGGTGCAGCGGTTTAGCGCCTGCCTTTGGCCCAGAGCGCGATCCTGGAGACCTGGGATCGAATCCCACATCGGGCTCCCGGTGCATGGAGCCTGTTTCTCCCTTTGCCTGTGTCTCTGCCTCTCTCTCTCTCTCTCTCTGTGTGTGTGACTATCATAAATAAATAAATAAACTTTAAAAAAAAAATAAAAAAATAAAAGCAGTAAAACGTATTCTGGCATTTTAGCTTCATTTAAAATATTATGAATTGCAAACATTCATTTCAGCTTGATCTTTTCAGCCCGTTCATTTTAGTGTCTCTCCGAAAATTGAAGATGAGATACATAACCACAGACTCCTTGCAGGGGGACATATTTATATCCTCCTTGGTATTTGATTTGAAAACTTTGACTTTAAAAAAATGCTTTATTACCACTAAAATAACAAACCAAGAGTTATAGTTTAAAAGCCAACAAAGGAGATAAGATAGGAATCATTTTTAAAAAATTCAGTGAATCCAAAAGAAGACAGAAAAAAAGAGAGATGGAACAAAGAACAAATGGGAAAAATATAAATCATATAGTGAGTGATATGCCTAAACCTCATCGATAATGACATTAAATGTAAATGGTCTAAATGTCCTCATTAAAAAGCAGAGATTGTTAGATTGAATTTAAAAAGCAGGATGCAACTATATGCTGCCAAAAAGAAATACATTTTAAATACAAAGACATAAATGTATTAAAAGTAGGAAGTATGAAAGACATATGTCGTACTAACACTAATCACAAGCTAATATAACTGATGTGGCTATATTATATAGCTGAGTGGTAATATTAGCATTAGATGAAATAGATTTCAGAGCAAAAAATATTAACAGGGAAAGGAAGGTCATGTCATAACGATAAAGGAGCCAGTGCAAGAAGACAAAAGAATCCTAAATGCATATATACCTAATGAATTCAAAATACATGAAAGCAAAACAAACAAAAAAACCTGATAGAGCTTCAAGGAGAAATGGAAAAATCCACAATAATTGTCAGAGACATCAATTTTTCTTTGTCAATAATTTATAGCAAAGAAGACACACACAGTAGAAAAAAGAAGGAAAGAAAGAAAGAAAGAGAAAGAAAGAAAGAAGAAAGAAAGAAAGAAAGAAAGAAAGAAAGAAAGAAAGAAAGAAAGAGAGACAATTTCATTAATGATGTAATACGCGTAAATGTTACTTATCCACCAACTTTATCTAATTGACTTACAGAACACTCCAGCCAACAACAGCAGAATACACATTCTTTTCAAATACACATGGAAGATTTACTGAGAAAGATCATATCTTAGGAAATCAAACATCTCAGTAAATTTAAAAGGATTCAAGTAATACCAAGTATGTTGTCTGACTACATACAGTGGAATTTAATTAGAAATTAGTAACAGAAATATCTCTGGAAAAGCTCCAAATATTTGGAAACTACATAGCACCTCTGAATAGGCAATGGGTCAAAGGAAAAATCAAAAGGGAAATTATAAAGTTTTTTTTAACTGAACGAATAAGAAAATGCAACATACAAATTTGGGCATACCACTAAAACGGTGTTTAGGAGGAAATCCATAGCACTAAAGGCCTGTGTTGGTAAAGAAGAAGGGTCTCAGATCAGGGAATCTTAGCTTTGACTTTAAAAAAACAAGGACCAAATAGAGCCAAACTTAGCAAAAGAATAGAAATAATAAAGATCAAAGTAGAAATTCATGAAATAGGAAATAAACAATAGAGAAATCAGTATGACCAAAAGTCAGTTCTTTGAGAAGATCAAATAAAAATCTCTAGCAAGATTGATCATGAAAATAGAAGAGAAGACATATATTAGCAATATCAGTAATGGGAGAGCTAACATCAGTACAGATTTTACAGATATGAAAAGGATAATAAGGAGATATTATGAGCAACTTACACCTGTAAATGTGACAACTTAGATGAATGGACACATTTCTTGAAAGACACACACCACCAAAGCCCACTCAAAAAGAAATAGAAAACCTGAATAGCCCTAGACACACTAAAGAATTTGAATTTTTAACCTTCTCATGAAGAAAACTCCAGGCCCAGGGAGTTTCACTGAGGAAATTCTACCAAACATTTAAGAAATAAGTAAAATCAATCCTACATAATTCTTCAAAAAAAAAAAATCACGGTGGAGAGAATACTTCCCAACTCATTGTATGAGACCAGCATTATTACCTTTATGCCAAAAGCATGCGAAGAAATTACGAGAAAAGGAACTCCAGATTTCTTCAACATTCCTGTTTAGGAAACTGCAATCTAACATTGCCTAGCAATCCTTTTTTTATTTTTTTCTTCTTCTTTTTTTTTTTTTTTTTTGGTTTGAGTTTTTAAACGTAGCAGTAATGACTACTCTTCGTACAGCACTGTTCAAGTTCCACATGGATTTTCTACATATCATCTTAATTGTACAGCAACTTTAGGAAGATAGTAATGTTCTGTTTTATGTCCACGTTACGTGTGATTAACTGAGGCTCAGAGAGATCGGTCCCCTACTGAGGGTCACACTGCGAGAAAGTGGTGTGGGCTGGCTCGGACACAGGTTCCCTGACCTTAGAGTCCGGTCGTATTTCTCCTGTCTTACACGTTGCCTCTCAATGCAGAATGGTAAACTGGACCCAGATCTTTAAAAAATAAGCTATTTCTTGGTAGATGAGAAGATTCGTGACAACATTCCCTCCCTCAAGACCCCAGGATACCGTGGTAGACTAGATGTCCGTCCTTTATCTTTCAGACCTGTCATGGCTGCCCTCCGGGTCTGTAAGTGGAGGCCGAAGGGGAACGGCCCATGGCCAACCACCCCTTCCATTCTGAATAGAAATATATTGGCCTTAGTCTTTGATGACGCTTTGCCACGCTGTACTCAGGTCGCCGTAAATTTATGTAATTTGCAGAGTGACTACCAGAGGCCCGTGGTGAGTGTCCTCCGAGAATGGCACAAAGTAGAAAGGATAATATCCTCCTGCCATCCTCCCCAAGGGTCAACGCCACATGAACAGTCTTATCAGTCTCAGTCAGGCTATTCTTCAGTTGAGCTTCTAGACCCAGCGAAGCCCTTCGAAAGCTGAAGTAGTCTCGTTAACAGGATCAACCTGAGAGCAGTCGGCCTCTTGCAAGAGACAACATGCGCGAGAGGCAAGTGAATGAAAGGGGCCTTCCGTACTGCAAACGGCTTTACCGTTCGGCAAGGGGTGCGTCTGGGGCGCCATCCAGAAAAATGCAACCTCTACTGTCTTCTTAGTCATGTTAGTAATTCGTAATCCCTTCCCCTGGAAGCTGTGCTCGGTGTCCTACCTGCATGTCGTCCCAAGAAACTCACGGAGCGAGACGTCTGCGGGCCTATCCCTGGAAGTGAAGTGTTGGACTTCAGGCACCACTGACTCTCACCACAGCTTACGTCCTTTCTGATTTGCATCCTTTCTGCCTATAAACCTCTATTCTTTTCCTGTCGTTCAGGGTATTTTTGATTCTTATAACAATTCTGGGAGGAATAAGGAGTTCGTTTCCCTACTTTCTCCTCAGCAGAGGCAACATAGTTAAGAAAAAAAAAAAAAAGGCGTCGATGCATCTGAGGCGCGTCGGCCACTTGTTCATTGTCAGGCCTGGAGGGAACTTACCTAACGGTGCCGACGTTCAGGGACTTCACGGGTAAGACGCTGGCACCATCCACGGGTCCTCGTGAGAACCAGAGGAGCTACCGTAAGACGCGGGAAGACACAGGCCTCCCGAAGACCTCCAGTAAGCATCGTTTTGATCTTTCCCCTTAATGAGTTTAAGAAATGACTGATTTCTCTCTGCTCTAAAGCATCTTGATATGTGGCCCTTCCTTTGGGTCGAACAGGAGGTGAGTTCTTACCCGGCAACCAGAAATCTGACAGCTCCTGTCCTCCTGATGATGGTGGCTCTCTGTTCTTGCAGCTTGACACGACATGTGAGTTCTGGTTCCCTTTCTGGAGTTTAGAACTTAAAATGTGTCAGGTAGGCAAAGGACCCTTACCTCACGAGAGCGTAGTGAACAGGTGATTATTGCATGTTAGCTACTGGAAGGAGGGCCACAGCTCCAGGCCGTGGGGAGGCCGAGGCACGATCCTCCTATGACCTGCCCAAGCGGTTCTGGTTCCGAAATCCCATAAGGCACCAGCCACCCCATCAGAGAGATACGGGCCTGACCCCTCAAGGCACAGCAGGGCTTTGGGTTTCCTAACAGACTAAGAGAAGAAAGGCAAAGCCGGAGACTCCACCGGGCCACGGACCTGGAGGTACCACTGATACACAGTGTGACGGCGACGATGGGGCCGTCGTGCCTGCGGTCCAGTCTCCGCTACCCCTGTGCGCCGTGATAAAGATGGAACAAACCTCTCTCGGCTCAATAGGAGTTCTTTCTTTTTCTTTCTTCCTTTTCCTTTCCTTTCCTTTCCTTTCCTTTCCTTTCCTTTCCTTTCCTTTCCTTTCCTTTCCTTTTTTTCCTTTTCTTTCTTTCTTTCTTTCTTTCTTTCTTTCTTTCTTTCTTCTTTCTTTCTTTCTTTCTTTTCTTTCTTTCTTTCGTAAAATGGTGATTATAACAGTAGCCCTGTGGAGTACCAGGCACCTAAGGATGTTCAGTCCACAGTAAATGCTACTTCACTTAGTTCCCTAAAAGAAACCACTCCCTATTTCCATTTCCTTCTAACCACGATGTTAGGAAATGGAAACAAAAAAATGTAAAAACCAAACCAGATAAATGTGGTTTTACAGCATTTGCTTCACCGATTCTAACGTTTCTTAGATTTGACCGATCTTTATTGGATCTCTTTCTGGAGTCCCCCCTTTCGCGGCAGGACCGCCGCCCGTGGGATCCCCGCCCGCGTGGGAAGGCGGTGGGCCGCGCTAAGAACGTGGCTGAGTTTGAATCTTGTGTGCTTCTCTTCCTGAGTCTGGAGCGTTGGGCAACTTTATTCAACCACTAGGACGCTGTAAAAAAGGGGAAACTATAGTAGCTGTCTCCCGGAGTTGCTGTGCGAATTCAGTTAATACCTCGGGAGCACCCGGAGCGGCGCTGGGCAAGTAGCAGGGGATCTGCAAGTGCCAGCTGCGCGGGGACGTCGGCGTCAGGAGTAACGCGCCGTAGGCACCGTTTCTCTTCATCTTTCCCTCTTTCTGTTGATTCAGGAGGCCTGACTTTCTGCTGTGAGGATTGTTTCCCTTGACCTCCTTTTGTAAAAAAGTTGTTATGTATTTATTCATGAGAGACACACAGAGAAGCAGAGACACAGGCAGAGGGAGAAGCAGGCTCCCCGCGGGGACCCCGATGCGGGACTCCATCCCGGGACCCCGGGGTCACACCCTGAGCTGAAGGCAGACGCGGAACCGCTGAGCCACCCGGGTGCCCCTCCCTTGATCTCCTTTTTGCCTTTCTTCCCAATAGTAAAAGAAAGAGGGCAAAGTGTTACCTGCATACAACCTGCAGCCCCCAAAAGTTGTCACTAGAGTTGTCGTGTGTTACAATATTGCAGATAAGAGTGACGAGGAGTCCCCTCCTGACTTCCGTCTGGGCATCCTCATTATTCCCATGAGCCCACTTCATTAAAACAGGTTTAGTAGACAAATAAAGGTGCTCCAACATATTTTTTTAAGATTCATTTATTTATTTGAGAGAGAGCGTGCATGTGTGCACGGGGGAAGGTCAGTGGGACACGGTCCCAGGCAGACTCCCCTTGGAGCACGGAGCTGGACATGGGGCTCGATCTCACTACCCCAAGAACATGACCTCAGCCGAAACCAAGAGTCAGACACTTAACCAACTGTCCCCCCCACCCGCCGGCGCTCTGAAAGGTGCCCCAATTTTGACATGGCTACGACTTCTGCCCTGAGTTGTAGTTCACTTGTATTTCTCCATATTCCACATGAGACTGTCATCTTCTCGAGGGTAGTGGGCCACATCCTAACTTCTTACAGTTGTAGCACCGAGTATGTCCACAGCCAGTGACACTCAGTGAGCTGCTCCCTGACTGAATAGTGGATGGATGGATGGATGGATGGATGGATCAGTGGGTGAATGGGTGGGTGGATAAATGGGTGGGTGGATGGGTGGATGGGTGGATGGATGGATGGGTGGATGGTTGAGTGGGTGGATGAATGGATGGATGGATAGATCGTTGGGTGGGTGGATGGATGGATGGATGGATGGATGGATGGATGGATGCATGGGTGGATGGTTGGGTGGGTGGATGGATGGATGGATGGATGGATGGGTAGATAGGTGGGTGGGTGGGTGGGTGGATGGATGGTTGGGTGGGTGGGTGGATGGATGGATGGATGATGGATGGGTGGATGGTTGAGTGGGTGGATGAATGGATGGATGGATAGATAGGTGGGTGGGTGGATGGATGGATGGATGGATGGGTGGATGGATGCATGGGTGGATGGTTGGGTGGGTGGGTGGATGGATGGATGGGTAGATAGGTGGGTGGGTGGGTGGATGGATGGTTGGGTGGGTGGGTGGATGGATGGATGGATGGGTGAGTGGATAGGTGGATGGAAGGATGGATGGAATCACATTCAAAGTATAGTATGTGAGGCCTCTGTAGGGCAACAGAGGAAACTTCCAAGTTAGTTCAGGGGTGATCCGGGAACCACCTTGCCACGATTCATTGTCCCCCCTCAAACATGACTTGTGTTTTCCTGTCTCCGAGCCTCACTCGCATGTCTGGAATGCCTTTTCCTCCATCCCTACTTACCAGAGCCTCAGCTCATGCGTCCCTCGAACCTTTCCTTCTCCAAGCCAAGCGTTTCTCCTTCCTCTGACCCCCTGTAGCAGCTGTTGTCTGAACCAACTAGCTGTCCCTTAATCCAATCCTGTTGCATGTTTTTAGTTATTTTACAAGATAAATCCTTTACAGATTTTCGATCCCTGGCAGCAGTGGCCACGTCCTACACTTTTCTTCCCAACCTTGGGGCTCACACTGGGCGCACTAACAGCCACATGATGGTTGCTGGGGTCACTCGGCCTAAACCGCCTTCAACAGCCTGCAATGCAAACTGGAAGTCTGTGTTGCAGGATGACACATTAATCTGTGGGTAAACAGGAAGAGTCGACGTGTGAACCACATCGGGACAGAAATGTCAGTAGCGGGTGGAATTGGAGCTCGATTAGTTCCTTTTTACTCTCGTGCTTCGTTTTTGTTTGAGTGGCTGCGTCTTTTTATTTTTGTCCCACCCGGGCTTCGGGGCAGAGGTAGTGGGTGAGGGCGTGTGACTTTAAGTGTCGTCGCAGCACGAACCAATAGAAGCCCTACTGCAGAATTGTTTATTTTACAACGAAACATTTCAAAACAAAATATGGGACAACTAATGCCTCTCTGCCATCTGTTCTGAAGAAGCGCGGGGAGGCGTAGATGGGGGTGAAGTGTTAGGTGCACCGTTGCCTCCGCCTCTTCAAACCTTTCAGGAACACGGCGCTGATGGCTGTGGTGTGGAAACCGCCTAAATCGACAGCGAGTGCCGTGCCTTGGAGCACCTTGATGGTGACCGTACGCAGACCCCAAGCCACGTGGAGACGTGTCAGCGAGCAGGGTGCTGGGGGGTCGTGTGCATCCGTGCTCCCGGCCTTAAATCCCCGTAGGCGCATCTTTTTAAAATGCAGGCGAAGGGGAAAGCATCACCGACCGTCGCTCCCGGTCTCAGGGCGGCCACCAAGGCAGAGGACCGGGTGCCAAGGACCAAGGCCGTCCCTGAGCCCACGCGTCCGTCCTCTGCTGCAGGTGCCAGGCGCGTCCGGTCCCCAGCGCTTTCCTTACTCTGCGTCCACGCGTCGGAATCCATGCGTGTCTTCCTTGTCTGACCATCATGACCTGGGAAGGCAGCAGCCCCCTCCTCTGTCACCCTGGTCATGTTGGCCTCGGTTGCCTCGGTTGCCTCTGCAGAGGAGCCAGTAACGCCCGTTTGGTGCTGGCTGTGACGGGCCACTTGGGGTCGCACCCAGCCTTCCTCCAGGCGGCCTCAGGGACCCCAGGGCCCCTCCCTCTCATGCGTCTGCTCAGGGTCAGGCTCCCGCTTCCCATCCCTGGGTCATTGGCTTCCCGAATCCCGGGGACAAACTCAGCTGTTCTCTGCTCAGCCCGTCAGGCTCCCGGCGGCGTCAGGGGAACCCGATGTGCTGCACCTGGGCCTCTGCTCCCGACTGTCGTCCCGTCGTCCGTCCCTGCAGCCGCGTCCGTGGGCCCACATGGTTGGTGCCAGGCGCCGCTCGCGTGCTGGTGAACAAGACAAGGTTCCAGGCCCCGCGGACCTTCCATTCCGTGCTGGGGGAGCTGGGAGGGGACCACGGGACACGTGCACTCGTGCCACATGGCCGCAGGGCCGGGGAGGCGACCAGTGCAGGGGAAAGGACAGCGGCGGGGGTGGCGGTGGGGCCGGAGGGAAGTCCCGGGTGCAGGGGGGGCGAAGAATTGGCCCGAGGTGGCACCCGGGGCCTGGCCGAGCCATCTGCCCCCCAGCCCGGGCCCCACCCCTCGCCCCGCTGTGCTCCCCGCCCCAGGGCGTCCCAGAGTGGACCGCTGAGACTGTCGCCAGCACAGCCACACGGCGGCAGCCAGCACCGCGTCCTAGCGGAAGGTCACACGGCGCAGGAACCCAAGGGCCATCGACGGGCCAGCGGACAGGGCCCGACATGTCGCCAGGAGCGGCCACACGGTCCCCGCAGGGCTCCCACTGTGTCGGCAGACTTGGCCAAAGCAGCGACATGAAATTCTATGAAATTGTTTCCGATTCAAATCCGCTGCAGTTAGAAGCCGCGTCCGTTTCGGGAGATTTAAACCCCAAACCTCCGCGTCCCCCTCCTTCGGGTGCAGCAGGTGCTAGGCCCTTAACCGTCACCAGGTCGGGGAACCCGCTTCTGGACAAGGGTCAGGGGCACGGGTTCCACACGGTGTCTGCGGTCGTGCATGTGAACAGAGCGCGGCCTGGGGAGGGGACCCCGAGGTGCTGCCCGCGGGTGCATGGAGCCGGCTGTGTTCCTGGCCCGGGCGTCGTCGGTGCTGGCGGCACAAATAGGGGTGGGCGCCACGTGGGACGGCAGGCAGCGGGGGACACAGGCGCCTTATGTAGGGCAGAACCGTGTTGGGGTGCCCGGGGGCTCAGGCCATGACCCAGGGTCCTGGGATCGAGTCCTGCGTCAGGCTTCCCGCAGGGAGCCTGCTTCTCCCCCTGCCTGTGTCTCTGCCTCTCTCTCTGGGTCTCTCATGAATAAGTAAATAAAATCTCAAAAAAAAAAAAAAAAAAAAAAGCGAGAACCAGTACTCACCGACTTAGGACTCGTCACCAGTGCCCCCGGCGCGTCATCCAGCAATCGATCCCCTTATACAAGGCGCCTCGCTGGGAAACTGGCTGTCACCGTGTGAGGCTGGAAAAGAGAGAAAGTCAGCTCTTCCACTACCTTTTCTTTTTTTTTTTTTAATCTTATCTCTTACGAGGTTTGTGTCCCACAACCCGTCACTTAAGGAGGAAACTCAGTGGACCGGGAGCGCGCGCCCCCCACGGGCCGCCCTGTGTGCTGAGGTCACTCCAGGTGGGGACCCGACACCCATGACGCTGACGTGCTCGATCCTCAGGAATCTCCGGGGCCTGCAGGAGACCCCAAGGAAGCCGCAGATGTCACCTCTGGGCCATCGGGGCCCTGGTAACGGGCCGTGTCTGGTTCCTCGGGGGAAATGTGGAGCAGACCTGCCCTCCACCCAGCGGTTCGCAGCCTGCCGACAACGGTCCCCGAACTAACGGTCTCAGGCAAGGCCCCGTGCCCCCGGGACCCCGTGTGGCCTCCAGGTTCCGGGTCCGTGTCCCCCAGCCTCCAGAAGGAAGTGGCCCCGAGGTCACACACGGGGCAGAGGAGGCGGGTACGGCCCATGTGGCGGGTCCGTGGGGCCCCAGGGCCTGGCTCAGGACCCGGGATTGCCTCCTCTCGGCGCCGTCGGGGGTCTGCACGGATCCCAAGCGCCGGGGGACCCAGGGAGGCGTCGGGGGGAAGGTTCGCAGGAGACTCGACGGCTGCACGTGCGCGGGGACATTGGATCCTAATTGCCGGTGTTCACTGGCTCCACGGAAGGTCTTTTTCTCCCAGAGGTGAACGAAGAGCAGCGTCTTTCGGTTCCCAGTGAAGAAGCCTCGGAGCAGGAGCAGCAGCACCCACGGGACCGCGACCTGGGGTGAGACACCACCAGCAGGTGCCGCCCACCCCGACCGCCCGAAGCAGCTGAGGGGAGGGAACGGGTCCAGTCCCCCTGCAGGTGCTTGCTGTGCCGCGACACGGTGGGGGCCCAGGACACTGGCCCCGTCCTCATCCGGGGCGACAGGAGTGGCATCACTCCAGCTGTGAGGTAAACGCCTGCACCCCGTCGGGGCTCGGAAGTCCCCCCAATCACGGGTGAGACGGGTTTCAGCCACATGAAGCTAAAGCAGGGCTCTAGCCAGGCCGTGGGGCTGGGGGGACCTCCAGCCCAGCCCGATGCTCTTCCTACGAAGTGACGCGTGTGCCGCGCAACAAGAGCTCAGGGAAGACGAAAACACTTCTCAAAACCAGAAAATAGAGCAATTAAGTTAAATAGGTTTCTTTCTTTTTTTTCCCAAAAGGCATTTGAATGTTTGCATAGGCTTTTTCCATAGACGTTCCCCGTCTCCCCCTTCTGATTGCTGCGTCTTCAGAAACGCATAGAATCACGCGGAACAGGAACGGGGTCTGGAAGACGGAGACGGTGATTCGGGGGAGAGCAGAAGGGGGCCCCGCCTGGTTTTCCGCTGCTCCCTCTGCCCCTGGCCCTCCAGGGGGAGGCCACAGAGAGCTCCGGGGGGGGGGGGGCAGCAGTCCTCCGATCCTGCCCCACGGGTGACCTCGGGCACACGTCCTGCTTTCTGCCCCGGGGGCTGCCCAGGCCGGCCAGGAGCTGGGAGCTGCAAGCTGGGAGCTGGGAGGAAGGGCTACCGGGCCTCCCTGCTACGGGCCGCGTGCCTAGCAGACCCTGGGGTGCGGCGGCCGCGGGGCTGTGGGTGCCCCTTCGGAGCTGTGGCCGTTCACCCCGCTAGAGGACAGCAGACGCTGAGCGACTGGCAGGCTGGCGGGGGGCCCGGGAACGTTCCTCCGTCAGGCCCGCGGTGCAGGCGCCAAGAACCCTCCTGGAGCCGGGCTGGCCGTCGGGGCGGAACAGCCGGCCTCCCCAGGAAAGGCGGCCCGGCAAGTGCTTTGAAAGGGGGGTGTCCCCAGTCCGCTTAAGGAGCACCCTGTCCGGGAGGCCTGCTTCCCTGAGGTCCCGCCGTTGGCCATCTCATCCGCGGCCCTAAAGGTCTGCGCGTGTCTCTAACGCCTCCTGCCGGGAGCTCGGCCCGACGGGAGGTGTGAGCCTGGGGGTTCGCATGCAGCCCTGCATCCTCACGGGGGGCGGCGGGGGGACGTGTAACCGAGCACGTCGTGGCCACCTGCACGCCCCTGCGAGGACCTGCTGGCGGAGCCAGGAGAGGCACGGTGCCCGTGCCATCGTTACCTTGAGTGAGGACACAGCTAGCCGCTCGCTCGGGAGATCCCTTGGGTCGGTGGGGGAGCCTGGGTGAGACGCTCCGAACGCCCTACCATAGCGGACAGCCAAAGCGAGGCCCCGGGCAGAGCGCCAAGGTGGGCTCCACGACGCAAGCCTTCCGCCGCGCCCCCCCGCAGAGCTCTCCAGGTGCCCCCGCCAAGCCCCATGCTGCGGCCTGGTGAGCACAACCCAGCTTTAGGGGTGGGCTCCGTCCCCAAACGTGCCGCACCCCGGCCCACTGACCTGGGCAATGCCGTTTCGCCTCTGAAGCCTTATCCCCTTAACCGAGGCACAGATTGATCATCCTCACTTACCAGGGTTGTTGCAAGACGCAAACAAGACAGCCCGTGGGAGCATCCTGCACAGAGAGGCGGGCCATAAAAAATATCCCGTTGAACCACGGGCTTCATCAAGGCAGAAACACGGCTGCTGATTTCTGCGTCTCCAGCAAGGAGTTCACCACAGAACAAAACCACAAAAAAAAAAAAAAAAAAAGAAAGAGACAGAGACAAGGCTCATTGTTTCCCTGAATTTACTGGATGATTACTGAACCGTGGCTTCATTTTATGTGGATATTTCTGTGTGTTTTAAAAGTCCGTGGATGTCCATTCCGGATCACTGACTCCGAAGGGAATGTGGGTGATGACACAACACATGAATATAAAATGACTCGGGGATGTCAAATAAAACTGTATTATTCATATCTGCGCCTTCAAAAGAAGGCATCTACGGCACATAAAATCACGTGGGCAACAAAAAAGCCAAAAATCGTAAAGATTCCAGAGACCGTAACCCGTTGAGGCCCTAAGCTTGAAATTTCATGATGTGAAAAAATGGAGAATTTTTTTTTTTTTTTTTTTTTTGAGAGAGAGAGAAGGGGAGGGAGGGGCAGGGGAAGAGGGAAAGAGAATCCCAAGCACGCTCCATGCCCAGCGTGCAGCCTGACCCGGGGCTCCATCCCGCAACCCTGAGATCACAACCGGAGCCAAAGTCAAGAGCTGGCTGCTCAACCAACCGAGCCACCCCGGTGCCCCGAAAACGAGGAAGATTCTTGATGCACTTCCTTCGTTGCCCTTCTCCAGGGTAGGTCGTGGTGTTACGGCCGAGGGCCTTGGCGTGGTCGCAATAACATAGATATCGAAATACGCGATTCATAGTTCAGGATCTGGCCTCCGAGCCGTGTCAAGATACAAGGGTACCATTTTATCCAGCGCTGTTGGCACTTTGACCTTTCTGGAAAACCTGTATCCTCCTCCACACCCTACACTCTTTGTTTGCCTGTCGAGTCAACGCAGTTGACTACTTAGGGCTGTAGTGTGTAAAGTTCTACCCATAATAATTCCCCGTAAATTTGGGTTCTTGTCATTCGTAAAAGAACCACCTCATCAATCACAGGCCTTAAAGTCCTAATTCCAACTTGAATATGGTGCTTCTTAGCAAGATTTTCTGTAGGGGACACATAAGAAGACACATTGGTTTGAAAGCTTGGAGGATCTCTTCTCAAAGCACGCCGTGAAAATCCAAGTTTTAGGCTACCAAGCAGTGACTACCTCCCTCAGACCCTGCTGTTCAGAAGCCTTTGGAAATTTAGAGACATAGAGTCTTGATTCAGAAAGCACAACTTCCCCCATAAGAATTCAGCAGAAGATAAAAATAACCTAACTGAGCTCCCACTCCTCTCTCCAGACATGATGTCTAGGAAGGCCAGATTCTCATCCTATGTAATTCTGTGAGAATTCCCGCAGGGAAACCCGCGGAAGAATTCAGAAACCTCCCTCGCGGAAATTCTCATGGAGCTATGTAGGATGAGAATCTGGTTGATAAACAATAAACAGAAAATTCCTTAAGATATGATCTTTGGCCTCAGTGAAGCCCCAGATGGTAACTGGGGAAAGATAATCTTGGGGCTCCAGGACATTGTCTCCTGGGTTCTAGAGAATTCAGTGGGCTCTTCAGCAATTCTCTCGCCATAGAGGGACATATGAATATTTGTAAAATTGCCCCATTCTTTTTTAATCCAATTTCCAATAAGGGCGCATGGGACCAACCAAATATTAGGCAGGAGGGTAACATATTTGCATATGTGGGGGGGTGGTATTTCAAAAATGACATAGGTCTGTTGTAAAACATTTAAAAAATAGAAATGCATATAAAGTAAAAAAAAAAAATTTTTTTTTTTTTAGAAAGCCCTGAAAAAAAAAATCTAAAAGACTTTTCCAATTAATGCAATTCTCCTATTTCTCTTCGCAGAGCTAAGGGGAAAAATGAGGTCAGATTATCATCCGGTGGCGACTGAATAATTTTGAAACCTTCACCTACTTAGAATTCACTGTGGCATTTTCTCTAAGGAAGAGTGAGTGGGAGTTTTTAATGTGCTTCAGCTCATAAGGTGGAGTTGCTGTGATGTAAATACAGAAATGGGAATCCGGGTCAGGGTCACGGAAGGGCAGGGACGGGCTTTGTCATGCTAACCCTGGCCAGGACACGGAAGGTCCAAGGAGAGCAAGGCCAGGGGAGCCCCACAGGTGAGACTCGCAGGAGAACCAGGAGTCAGGCCAGTCAGGAGAGAAGACCTGGAGGACCAGGACGGCTGCCCGCGGGCCCTTAGTAATCTGATTTCCTCTCTACCCGTTCTAGGCTTTCTGGTCGGGGGCGGGGGAGATCGTCTTGGCAGGCGGTACTGGCCGACACTAACGGGGGCTTGCTACGTACCGGGCTCCCTTCTGAGGGCAGTGGTGCACGTGCCACCGAGTCCCCGTGCGGCTCAGCAGCCCCACGACACAGGACTGCTCGTACCCCATTGTACAGACAGCAGACCTGACGCTTGGGAAGGTCAAGTCACTTGCTCAGTCGTGTGACTGATGAATTTGTCTGAAGTCAGCTCTTACTCTTTCAGTCTTTCTCTGGGCACAACGACCAGTGTCATGATAGTCGCCTTACTGATGGAGGGGTGGTGAAGAAAGCCATTCAGAAAAGCACACATGGGGGCACCCGCGTGGCTCAGTGGGTGGAGCGTCTGCCTTGGGCTCAGGTCGTGATCTCAGGGTCCCGGGATCCAGCCCCACATCGGGCTCCCTGCTCAGCGAGGAGTCTGCTTCTCCCCCCTCACGATCCCTCCGTGTTTTCCCGCCCCCTTCTCTCTCAAATAAATAAATAAAAATCTTTCGGGGAAAAAAAAAAAAAAAAAGAAATGCACAGGTCATCTCAGCTTCCTAAAAGGCATGGTGGAGATTTTGATTATGACGTCATCAGTCCAGCCAGTCGGGTCAAAATTATTCATCTGTTGTTGGAATGTGAACAGAACCTCAATGCGCTCTTGAATTCCAGCTCTTTGGAATGCCATACACCTTTGCTAAGCTTCATAATGAGCCCGAGGTAGCTCCAACAGGGGTCGTTCATCTGGGGAGAGGTGGGAGCCGACGTCGTTAACGGGCGAAGAGAAGTAAGTCTTTTACCATCTTTTACCCGAAACCATCTCTCACGAGTTCATTTGCCCATATGCTCATGAACTTCCCTCCTGACCCCCCGTTGCCTCTCCATCAGCCTGGAGTGTCTGTGCTCAAGTGAGACCTTCCTAATTGCTCACACACACTTACAGCACGGGTGTGCTTTCCATCGGGCTACTTCTTGGAGGGAGCCTTGAAATCCAGAGATCGGGGCGCCGCGTGGTGCAGTCCGGTGAGTGCCTGACTCTTGGTTTCGGCTCAGGTCGTGATCTCAGGGTGGTGAAACCGAGCCTGACATCGGGCTCCATCCTCGGCATGGACTCTGCTTGGGTTTCTCTCTCCCTCTCCCTCTAATCCCCCCACCACCACAGCATGCACTCTCTCTCTATTTCTAAAATAAATAAATCTTAAAAAAAAAAAAAAAAAAACAGAGAGGATTTTTCATACTTCTGCAGTCTCCTTTCTACTCATCTCCAGAGTTGTAACCTGATTCCTCCTAAGTAGTCCTCCCTGCCCAAGATTGAGCTTCAGAGTGCTCGTTGCAGTAGATCTGAGAGGTACAGAGGCGACCTCATAAGCTAATCCCCAGCAATTGCACTGTTGGGGATTTACCCCAAAGATACAGATGCAGGGAAATGCCGGGACCCCTGTACCCCGAAGTTTCTAGCAGCAATGTCCACAATAGCCAAACTGTGGAAGGAGCCTCGGTGTCCATCGACAGATGATGGATAAAGAAGCTGTGGTCTGTGTATGCAGTGGAATATTCCTCAGCCATTAGAAACAACAATACCCACCATTTGCTTCGACGTGGATGGACCTGGAGGGTATGATGCTGAGTGAAGTTAGATAATCCCAATCAGTTTCAAGGACAAGTTTGTGTAACCAAATAATTCCCTAATGGCCAGGTTGACTGGAGGGGTCATTTCTGAGCAAGGTAGTCTCCTCACTACTTACAGCCCCCAAGTCCCATCCTCTATGCCATCAAAGTAAATTTAACGAGGTAAAGTAAAGGCCCACAGGGTTGCTAGTGGATGCACTCGGCTGTAAACTTCCAAAGAGCCTTTCTGCTTCGGTGATTTTCCCATACAAACAGCAAAACGTGCGCATATACTTTAGGATTTCACATCACAGTCAAAGCTGAGCCTCTGAGATCAAGTCAAACAGCAATGTGAACCATCTGGAAGGACCTGATAAGTGGAGTATACACATACACATGTGGCTGCCGCCTTGAGATCCGTGGTGGAAGCATTTGGAGAGCAAAGAAGAGAAACAACTATTTCCCTGAACCAGTCCTTTAAAAAACAACCTCATCCTTCCCCCCTCCCCTTCCAAAATCACAGGACTTGAATTCCCCAATCTCGACTGTCCCTTCAGCTCTGGGCCTTTCTAACCAGCCTTTTCCTCAGGCTCGAGGAAGGCTTGCTTGCACTCCACTGCTGCAGGGGTAAGGATGCGGCCTCGCAGGACAAATGGAAGACCGGATCCTAAGGCTTCTGTGTGCTCCTCCAGGTGGAGCCAGGTGGCTTGCTTCATGGGAACCAGGTGCCAAGAACAAACCAACGAGACGAACAAAGCTCCTTACAGTTTTTCTTTAAACTGGAAGGCAAAAAAACCAAAAACAAACAAACAAACAAACAAACAAAAAACAAAACTGGAAGGCAAAACAAAACAAAAAAATAAAATTAAAAAAATAATAATAAACTGGAGGGCATGCAGGGCGCCTGGGTGGGTCGGTCAGTTGAACCCTGACTCTTGATTTCTGCTCAGGTCACCATCTCAGGGGTGTGGGACAGAGCCTCGGGTCGGGCTCCATTCTCAGCTCAGAGTCTGCTTGAGATTCTCTCTCTCCCTCTGCTCCCCCCACCTCTCTAAAATAAATAAACAATAAAGCGGAAGGTGTGGATATAGAGAACCAACCTAAATAAGAAAATGGCTTATGTTATTTGTACTCATTTCCTCAGGTAGGACGTATCTTCTACACATGGGCACGGTTTCCTTTTGGCGCCAAGGATAAAAAGAGAGGACCAAGATCAGGTCAGGCTTCTTGGTGGCTTTACCTATTAAACACGAACGATGAGTAGAAGATATGGACAGGAGGGAATTTTATCTGCACCTGCAAGAGGAGCAGAAAGCAGAACAGGTCAGGGCTGCTCAGAGAAATTGTCTGAAACCTCCTGGAACGTGAGAACCGACGACAACGCCGAGTCTGACTTGCCCACCAGCAAAACCGCGGAAGCACAGAGAGAGAGAGAGATCTGAAAAAGAAAGAGCCCCCTCAACCTCGGTGGAAAACGTGATCCACCTTCACCCCTGTTCGACCTCAGTGATGCTTAATTAATAGTTGGGGCCACGCTGCTGTAATTAGGGCAGCGAGCGTTTGGTTGGCCACTGGGAGGAAGGTTGTAAGTATGGGGCAGGGATGGCGTAAGACCAAGTAGATTGGCAGCTCGTACCAGGTGTCCCCTGCCGCTTGCCAATGTTTCCCTGCGCCGAGAGCTGTGCTGAACTGGTGTGTGTCCAACGAAGGGACGACGGTCAGGGAGTGTGGGGGGAGGAGGTCCAGTGTGCTCGTGGGAAGCGAACGGCGCCGTAGGCCCACAAACGCTCTTAACACGACCAGAGAGAAGAGCCAGGTTGGGGGAAGGAGGGGCCAGAGGCAGAGGCCAAGAAGAAGGAGGAGGCGCAGGGATATGAACGGCCCCCAGACCTGTATCTCCTTCACCCTCTGCCCCAACCTGTTCCCGTGTGACCTCGGTGAGAGAATCCGCCGTCGTTTCTCCTGTAATGACAGGAGCTCGCGGTGTCTCCCGACCGTAACACAGCAGCGCGTGAACGCTTCCCCCGGGAGCTGGGGAGGCCCTCAGCAGATCTGTGCCCAAAGCACAGAAGTTCGGTCTTTCTGGTCTCTCGTCTCAACAAGTGCTAAGGATGAACATTCATTCATTCAACAAATATTGAGAGAGCCCCCGCGTGTGACCGGATCCGTCCTCAGCCGGTTAACGTGTTCTTTAGGTTGAATTGTTCAGGAGTCTGAGGATTAATATGCAAAGAGCAACTGAGAAACCACAGAGTGTTTAGAATCCCTTTTCCTTCACTATTGCAGAGTGTCTCGAGAGCGTGGTTGAGGAACGACGTGTTGAACCCCATCCCACCCCCCGGCCCTTCCTCCTTTCTCTTCCGCCCGCCCTCTGACCTCGAGCCTCCTCTAAGGTCATCCGTGACTGTCCAAACCTGCGGACGCGGTGCGGGTCTGTCTTTTTTCAACTGAGGTTGCGGCATTTGGTATTAATG
Organism: Canis lupus baileyi; assembly: GCF_048164855.1. Taxonomy (NCBI): domain Eukaryota; kingdom Metazoa; phylum Chordata; class Mammalia; order Carnivora; family Canidae; genus Canis; species Canis lupus. The sequence continues at coordinate 39,591,550 of NC_132864.1, forward strand.
ATCGTTCCCTCTCGGCCAGAACGTCTGCCTTGCGGGGTTTTCCTAGCCACGGTGTCGTGTGTCCTGAATATTTATAAAGTGAGCGTGGAACCAAGGGGATGCGGGCACAGATCTCCCCTTTGTCATCTTGTGACCCTGAACAAATTATTTAAACCCAAGGTGGTTTCTGCATCTGCAAAAGGAGGTGCTTACAGCCGCCTTCAACACGCTCCTTATGTTGTGAGGATTCCATGAAGGTAAAGCAAGCAGGGCGCCTGGGGCGTGCCCGACATACGAGTTCTGTTTGGGTTTCCCTTGACTCCCTGTGCCCCGCTACTGGTGTTAGGTCCTCCCCATCTCCTCCCTGAGTCATTGCAGGGCCTCCTCACAGTCCCCCTGCCTTCAGGGGCTCATGGCTGCATTCCATTCCTCACCTGCAGACTTTCTCAAATGCAAAGCTGATCCTATCACATCCCACGTAATAGGAACCCGGTGACCTGAAGGATAAGCAAAGTCCACACTCCTAAGGGTGGCGTGAGCCAGGCTCATGTCTGCAGCTTCAGTAACAGCCACAGGCGTCTCCCACCCCTCTTACCTGGGCCGCATTGGACTACCTTTGGTTCCCAGAGCGTGCCGTGCCGTGCGCACACCTTCCTACCTTTGTACAGGACCCTTGCTCTACTTTGAAAGCCTTCGCCACCTTTCCTGGCTGGATTAGTTCAGTGTGTTCTTCAAGATCCAGTTCGCCATTACGTCTTTTTAAATTCTTAAAGCAGACATTGTTGACTCTCCCTCTACAGCGCTTCAGTATTATCTAACGCATACATCATGTTTTCACCATTTATCTTGCTTACCTGTCTTCCCAATCAGGTGTGTGCTCCATGAAGGACTCTCGCTGTGTCCTGTTCTTTTCATAGGGCCTGGCACCTAGTATGCTTAATACATGTTTGTTGACCTGATTACATAAACGATGAGTTTATGCGCCAGGACACCTGTACCCCGATGTTTCTAGCAGCAATGTCCACAATAGCCAAACTGTGGATGGAGCCTTGGTGTCCATCAAAAGATGAATGGATAAAGAAGATGTGGTCTATGTATACGATGGAATATTCCTCAGCCATTAGAAACGACAAATACCCACAATGTGCCTTGACGTGGATAGAACTGGAGGGTATTATGCTGAGTGAAGTAAGTCAGTCGGAGAAGGACACACATTATATGGTCTCATTCATTTGGGGAATATAAAAAATAGTGAAAAGGAATAAAGGGGAAAGGAGAAAAAATGAGTGGGAAATATCAGAGAGGGAGACAGAACATGAGAGACTCCTAACTCTGGGAAACGAACTAGGGGTGGTGGAAGGGGAGGTGGGTGGGGGGTGGGGGTGACTGGGTGACGGGCACTGAGGGGGGCACTTGATGGGATGAACACTGGGTGTTATTGTATATGTTGGGAAATTGAACACCAATAAAAAATAAATTTAAAAAAATGAGTTTATGTTTTGGCAGGGACAGAGTTGGAAAAAAAAAAAATAGAGTGCAGCATTTGAGCCCGTTTGAACGTGAGAGTGAGTCAACCGGGCGTCATGGGCAGATGTGCGGAATCCATGATGAAGGCAGCGTGGAACAAAATCGGGGTCTGCGTGACAGCAAACGTGTGTGTGACATGGTCCACCGAGGAAACCGATTCGACCTTTTCAAAAGCAAGGGCACATAGAGGAGTATGTAGGTTCAGAACATGGAGTGATGATCAAATGCTCATATGTAAATTATTCAGAGCGCACAGAATAGGCGCTCACCTTATTCAGCCACCGTGGGGTTGGCCAGCAGGGTGCACAGTGACAAGCTCCCATTGAACTTGTGGACTGAGATGAGAAATAGCAGAGGGCATTGCAGGAAATCTCCTTGTGCCCAAGAATCGTGAGAAAGTAGCCAACTTTGAGGAGGGTATCTGAGCTTAGACACGTAAGAGCTCCAATAGAAGAACGATGCTGGAATCGTCTGTATCTGTGGGCGTTGGCATGCCCTGCCTCTGCGAGAGCCATCACGTATATGAACCATTGATTTCGGTTTCAAATGATTTAACTAGAGCCCAGAAAGATTCCCTTAAGCCACCTCAATATATGAGAAACAGCCAGTGATATTGGGTCGTTAAATGTCTCAAACTATTAAATTTTAGCACTGACCACTGAGCTTATGTCTTAGACCTCATCATATTCCCGTGGAAACTAGTTTAGTTTGTGACTTCCTGGAAGCAACATTATAATTTAGCCTCAGTCCTCAGGGCACCTTTCTTGGTTGAAGTTAGCAGCATAGTGTCTAGAGAGGACAACAGGCAACTGTAAATTTAACCCTCTGGATCTTTTACACCAATGTGGCCTGAACTCAAGTTTTTTCTTCTGAAATTACAATGAAAAAAAAAAAAAAGAAAATGAGAAATAATAAACAGATAAGTTATAGGGCAAAATCATTAACTGTAATATTAAATTATCAAAATTTCAAGTTCTCTGGTTTAATTCATTCGAATTCGTTTATCATTAAAATGACAAATGTTTTAGTAACTTACTGAAAGGTCTTTGTGATCTCACGTCTAAGTGGAATCTTAAAAAACCAAACTCAGAGATACAGAGGACAGATCGGTGGTTGTCAGAGTCAGGGTTAGGGGTTAGGTGAACTGGGTGAAGGTGGCCAAAAGGCACAGATTTCCGATTATAACATAAATGGTGACAATGGTTAACAATACGGTATCGTATATTTGAAAGTTGCTCAGAGAGTCTTAAAAGTTTTATCAAAAGAAAGCAATTCGTAGCTATGAAAGCTGTGCCCACTAAATTTAATGTGGTGACCATTTCACAGTATGTACGTGTATCAATCATTAGGTTGTACACCTAAAACTAATGCAATATTATGTGTCAGTTATATCTCAATAAAACTGGGGAAAAAATAAGTCTTAAGAGAGGCCTTTGGATTTTTACTCCTTTATTAAACTTGGCATAGTAAGTTTCCTGTATTCTCCGCTGTTTCATGAATATTGTCATCATATGGACCAGACGTTGGCAAACTACGCCCACGGGCCAAATCTGGCCTAACTCCTGCTTTTGAAAATAAAGCTTTACTGGGTCGGAGGCACCCTGACTCATTTGTGGCTGCTTTCATGCTGTGACGTAACGAAGTCTGTACGACACGCAAAACCTAAAATATTCACCACCGACTCTTTGTAGAAGAAGGATGCTGGTCTTTGGCGTGACAATGGTTATTAAGCCAAATAAGTAAGGCCTGTTCTTTAGAGTGTTGAACCCAGAGCTCCTGAGCCCACAGACTCCAGGGCAGTTTATCTTAAAAAGTGAAAAATAAAAAGATCTCAAAAAAAAAAAAAAAAAAAGCTACCAGCTATCAAAATGAATTTTTCAGCTCTACCAGCAATGTTTTTAAACCACGAGCCGTCAGAGTTCCTTGCCTACCACCAAATATGTTCAGAAGCCTAACGTAAGGGACGTTTTATGTGCCGAGTGAGCTATTTGGCTCTGTTACTTTATGTAATCCTTTGAAAACTGTTAAGTGGCATTCATTTTGAGATACAGGGGCGATGGCTTGCAATCTAAAACTGATTTCTTGTAAGAAAGTGGGGAAGATGAAATATAAAATCACTCTGTAACTCGGGGCCCTGATGACTCATAAAATCTTTCTGGGCTCTATTTAAATCGTTTGAAACTGAAATTAATGATTCATATATGTGATGGCTCTTGCAGAAGTAAGAAAGGAGTCATGATTCATCTAATATTAGTGCACGGGCTTTGTTCTTACGGCACAGGGTGGAGAAATGCATTTCCAATGGCTTGAGATGTGTGCTCTCGCACGTGTCCTTTTGCCTGATTTTTGGATACCGAATGGAAATGAGGTTGATTAAACTAACTTCCCCATCGCATTACCATGGAAAAATTCACAATATCTGAAAACGAGAGGTCATTCCTCATCTCTCTGATGGGTCATGGTGGCCCCAGTGCACCAGACAACATTGTGTGTGGATCTGCATCTGTTCTTACACCAAATATGTTTAAAAAAAAAAAGGACATAGCAGATAGTTTCCTGAACAGTTGAACAATTTGGAATAAAGCAACATTTTAGTAAGTTGGATTATGTTTTCCTACTGATTTAAATTGTATTGCAGAAATGGGTCTTCAAATAAGGTTTCCTTTCTCAACCCACACCTGCAATTAAAACTTAAGACATGTGGAGAAATCCCATTTACTAACAAGCCACTCAGGTCCTTTCAGATTCAAGGAGTCCTAAAAAAACAAACTAAATCAAATAGATTTCCAAATTTTAAAAATGCATTATGTAAAACATCAATTTGGAGAAAGGAGTCACTATCTAAAATGTGGAAAGAGAGAAGTCTCATCTCCCTGTGTAATCCTTACGGAATAAGCGAGAAGAAAAAAGAAAAAGAAAAGGCTCTCCTGTCTAATTGAATGACTCTTCTCATAAAGCCACCGTGATCTTCTTTTTTTTAAAAATTTTTTAAAAAATTTTATTTATTTATTTGACACAGAGAGAGAGAGAGCGTGCACAAGCAGGGGGTAGGGCAAAGGGGGGAGAAGCAGGCTCCCCACAGAGCAGGGAGCCTGATCTGGGGCTCGATCCCGGGTCCCTGAGACCGTGACTGGAGCCAAAGACGCTTAACCGACTGAACCTCCCAGGTGCCCCCGTGATTATCTTTTGAAGATGTATTTTGAGGGTCTCGACACCCTTAGCCGAGGTGCTAACCCATGTAGCGGTTGCGTTTCTGGGATACGTGTCAACGGGGGACGGGAGTAAGGCGAGTAACACAAAAAACCCAGGAGAGCAAAGCCGAAGTTCATCCTAATCATGGGTCCCTGAGATGGGAGCCCGTTTCTGCTCCGCGTTGATCCTTGTGGCAAGTCGAGTCACCCGTGTCCTTCGTCCCCAACAGCGGATTTGGGCGCTGCCGTGGCCGCCGGGTGCTCTGTACGGACCCCTGGCTGTGCTGCTCAGCCTGACCGTCCCCACGGCCCCGCGGCCCTGCAGCCTGGCAGCGAGGCAGCACAGGTCCTGTTTGCATTTTGCTCCGAGCACTTCGAAAATCCTTGTTGACCTACTAAAGGGGACTCAAGTTGGCCTTTCTTCGTTGATTCGTACTAACTCCTGCTGCTTTCCCTGCACCTGCCCCTACGACACACGCTTGTGACCTCCACGCCTGGCCGCTGGCCCTCTGCTCGGTTCTGTCCTAAGGCCGCAGGCTATGTGGCCCCGTGTGGCCCCGGCAGGTGGCCCGGGTCGTGATCCCAGGGTCCTGGCATCGAGCCTCTCCCGCTCCCTCTGTACCACCCCGACCCGTTCTCATATTGTCTCTGCTCTCTCGCTCCCGGATAAATAAATAAAACCCTAAACAATCACAAAGCAGAGCAAACCACAAGGGGCAGTGGAAGCCAGCTGGGGCCCGCCCGCCCGTGATACGGGCTAGCACACTCCACGGCAGCCTAGAGCTTCGGAGGGCCTTTTTGATGCGCACGATTATGGTGGTTCAAGGGAGCAGGAGACTGAAGCAACGGGAGAGGGCAATGAGGCCCGATCTACGTCGGCCAGGCTGGTGTCTGCCGTCCACACCAGGGCGATTACTCTTACCCACGACTGTGAGATCTGAGCGTTGATCACGAGATGCGTGTCCCTCCGCTAACCGTCCCGGTTTCCAGGAGAGGCTGCCCTCGAATCAGCCGGAGGTGCTTGTCTCCCTGAGCTCAGAGATCCTCAGAGAAGGGACGCTGCCAGTCTCCCGGCGCCAGGACGTTTTCGCTCAGCCCAGCAAACATCCTTTCTTCTGGAACACAAGCCCTAACTGCGCAGCGAGCGCAGCGACCTGTCTTCGTCTGGATCGTATTTCTTGGCCCCGTGGTGGGTCGAGGTCCCAGACGGCCTCCTGGCCTCCCTACTGTGGCGACTTACGCACCTTGCGTTAGCGAGCCTGCTTGTCCATTGTGTTACCATTTTGCTATTTCCCGGTAGGTTTGGGATCCATTATGATCTTCGGATCTTTCCTCTTAAACGTGAGTCCTGTTTTCCCCTTTGTCTAGCTCAAAATTAGCTTTCCTTCTTGGGTAAAGGACTCTTTTATTTTTGAAGGACTTGGCCCATGACTTCGGGGTTTAGAAGTAGTTCTAAACTCCTACCTTTCTATTTTTTTTTTTTTAGGAAAATCCTTTCCTATTTTTTTCAGCAGAATAAAATGCCCAACCCCACCCCACCCACCCCACCCCTGCAAATGCCACATATAAGAGATAATAGAGGTCTAAAATGTAGAGAAGTAAGTCCAGCTCCTTCATTATACAGATGATGACACCAAGACTTACAGGAATTAAACAGTTTGTCCCGGACCTCGGATATTCCCAGGAGCAGGGGCAGGATTGAAGGCAGGATCATCCGATTGCCCCCGACATGCTCGTCTACACTGAAGCTTTGCAGCCGTGCCTTACGTCACACTCACAAGTTCACAGGAGAGGACAGCCCGACGAGAAAGCTATGGAAATTGTAAATCCGAAGGAATTTCATAGAAAACTGCCTTTATTGTAAATAATCTTACGGATGAATAGTACGTGCATTATAAACTAGACTCTCATGCTATATCATACTGGAAAATTTTATGTATTCAGTTGGCCAGAACCCCCCCCCCCAAAAAAAAAATCTGCAAAACCCTCCAGTTAATCAAAATGGGTTCTCCCTCACTGGACTGGATATAAATATGTACAAATGTGTGCGAGTATAGACAGCACAGAATGGTGAATCCAGGTTCCGTAGTTATCAGTGTGTGGTCAAGCTCACTGTAGCTGTCGTCCCGATCTCCCCCGTGATTATTTCATGGAAATCCCGGCCTCTTATCGTCTCACCTGTAACTAGTCCAGGGTGAATTTCTGAAAGATGAAGGTGCCCTTCTAAAGGCACAGCCACAATCGCTATCACACCCACAAATATTAATAATCTCTAAATGTCGAATATCCAGGCCCAGGATTGCTTAACTGCATCAGGGAGCTGGCCAGTGTTCCTCTTTTCCTAATTTTCATCTGTGTGTGTCCATGTAACAGCTTGTGCGCTTGATCGAGATCCAAATAAGGTTTTACGGTAAAAGTGCATGTGCCGTGTAAGCAATCGATGCATGTCTCTTCAGTCTCTTTTATTTTTTTTTATTTTTTTTTTTTATGATAGTCACACACAGAGAGAGAGAGAGGCAGAGACATAGGCAGAGGGAGAAGCAGGCTCCATGCACGGGGAGCCCGACGTGGGATTCGATCCCGGGTCTCCAGGATCGCGCCCTGGGCCAAAGGCAGGCGCCAAACCGCTGCGCCACCCAGGGATCCCCAGTCCCTTTTAAACTATGGGTCCTCTTCTCTGCCCCCGCACGTCTCCGTCAAAGAGAAGGGGTTAACGATCTCGTATAGTCTCAGCAGTTTGCCTTTCGCTGAACGCACCCCCGTGGTGTCACTTAGCGTGTTCATGCAAACCTTGTATTTCCTATAGATTGATAGTTAGGGGTAGAAGATTGATCATGGTCAGACTCACTGGGGGCAGAGAAGGCCACTTCATAGGTGACAATGTGTTCTTCTGTTGGGAGGTGAGCTCTTACCAGCTCTTGATGGTCCGTGTCAAGATCCATTAGTTCACTAGAGAATTTTTTTTTTTAAGATCTTATATATTTATTCATGAGAGAGACAGAGAGAGAGAGAGGCAGAGACACAGGCAGAGGGAGAAGCAGGGTCCATGCAGGGAGCCCGACGCGGGACTCAATTCTAGGACCCCAGGGTCATGGCCTGGGCCCAAGGCAGACGCTCAGCCACAGAGCCCCAGGTGTCCCCCCCCCAGTTCATTAGAGATTTCAAAAAAATGTGGTATTTCACTTTGTTAGCCAAATTAGTGCAAAAGAACATTCATTCATGAACTTGTGGGTTGCTCTTCATTGCTCCTGTTCTGTTCCCTTAGAGATTATTTTGCGAAAGTATAGGTGAGCAATATTTCCTGAATTCTTGCAAGGTCTGTGGCCTTTTTACTTGAAGATCCTTTGCACCGGTTATAAAATCTGTGACTCACATTTTTCTTCCTTTGAGTGTTTTAAATGTGATACTTCAGGGTCCTCTGCAGAAAATATTACTGTCATAGAGTCTGATTATCTGAATTTCTTTTTCTTACAAATGACTTGGGTGGTTTTTTGTGGGTTTTTTTGTTTGTTTGTTTGTTTGGATACACAAAAGATTTATTATTGTGTTTTTAAAAGAAACTTCTAGCTCAAAACTAAAGTCCCATAGTTTGACTAGAGTATGTCTCAGCAATGGCTGTTCTTGGTTGATTTCTTTTTAGGGATGTGATGTGCTCGTTCAGTACGTGGTTTCAATCATATTTCTCTAAAAAAGACCGTGCTTAGCGTTTGTGCTATTTCGTTGCCCTGGTTTTCTTTGACTTTCAGGCGTCTCCCTTGCGTGCCTTTATCATCTGTCGGGAGATTTTTCTGCCCCTTTTTTTGTCAAACTCCCGGTCTTTCAGGTCTCTGTTAGTCACCTCCCTGAGCCCTTTCCCAACCTCTATCCTCTTTACTGTCATAGTACTTCTGTTTTGACACATATCAAATAATGTATTTTTATGCTTGGTTTTTCTATCAGACCATGTTTCTCAAAGCAAGGACAATTTCGTGTAAATCGGCATATGCGTTAAGCATAGGACTTGGCGTCTAAAAGACATTAAAATGTATGTATTTTGAATGAATGAGTTTAATGGTTGATTATCAACATGCCATTGTAAGTATTGAGCAATCATTGTTCATTAGTTTAATTAATCATTGAACATTAATTATTAATTTAAATGTTCATTAACATTTAAACTGGGACGCCCGGGTGGCTCAGCGGTTGGGCATCTGCCTTCGGCCCAGGGCGTGGTCCTGGGGTCCCGGGATCGAGTCCCACATCGGGCTCCCTGCACGGAGCCTGCTTCTCCCTCTGCCTGTGTCTCTGCTTCTCTCTCTGTATGCCTCTCGTGAAAAAATAAATATTTTTGAAAAACAAAAAAAGAAAAATTCAAATTATGCTAGATGTTAAACTCCAGGACTTTTCCCCCAACTCTTTCGCCCTTTCCCTATTACCCCCACGGCCACCATTGACTTGTAAGGTAACTTTTACCTTTAGGAGAGACACTCATCAGGAGAAATGTACTCCTGATTATTCTGAGAAAATCAATTGTGGAATCAAGGTGACAAAAAATAAATAAAAATCAATATGCTTTGCATAAACCAGAGAGAGCGATCTGCAGAGTTACAGAGGTTGGACAGGGCCTGGCATAGAGTTCAGCGTGACTAGAGCTGAGACTCCGAGAAGAGATGAAGCTTACAAAGGAAGGTTGGAGGCAAGTTGGGATTATGGCGTGTCACACTAGGGAGCCGTGATCTTGTAGATTGGGGGTTCTCAACTCAAACGAACCCCACGGTAAGCTGAATAGTGGCCGCGTAAGTACATGGGGTTTGAATCCCTGGAACTTGCAAATGTTAGTTTATGAAGAAAAAGGGTCTTTGCAGATGCGATTGAGTTAAGGATCTTTGGAAGAGGAGATCACCTGGGTGGGTGGGTGGGTGGACCCTAAATCAAATCACAAGAGTCTTTCTAAGAGAGAGGCGGGGGGAGATTTGACATAAACTCAAAAGAGAAGGTGGCAGTGTGACCCAGCGGCAGCCACAAGTCGCCGCTGGGAGCTGGAAGAGGTAAGCAACAGCTTCTTCTCTAGAGCCTCTGAGGATAGCACAGCTTTGCTGAGAAACCGCTTTGGGCCCAGTGAGACTGCTTTTGGACCCGTAGCCTCCAGAACTGCGACAAAATAAATTTGTGTTGTCTGAAGCCACCATGCTTGGGGTATTTTATTACAGCAGCCACTGGAAACTAATACTAACCTAACATCCTCCTTTATTAATTGAGATAAAATTCACATACTGTAAAATCCACCCTCTTAAAGTTTACAATTCAGTGGGTTTTTTTTTAAGTATATCCATAAAGTCGTGCTTTTGGTTTGTAATCATCGCCATTTGTCTAATAATTTCAGAACATTTTCATTACCCCCGAAAAGAAACCCCGTGCCTATTACTTCTCACTCCTTATTCCCACCTCTGGCAACCATCAGTCCAATTTCTGTTTCTTTGGATTTGCCAATTCTAGACATTTCATAGGAGTGGAGTCACACAATTTATATGCTTTTATGCCTGCCTTTTTTTCACTTGACATTGTTCTCAGGGGTCATCTATTATGGATCCGTGCTTCATTTTTGTTTCTCACTGGATAATGTTCCCTTGCGTGGATAAACCACATCTGTTTATCTGTTCATGAGTAGATGCGTATTTTGGTTACTTCAACTCTTTGGCTATTATCGGCAATACTGCTGTGGATGTTCATGTACAGGTTTGTGCGTGGACGTATATTTTCAAATGTCTTGGGTGTAAACCTAGGAGTAGAATTGCTAAATCATATGGCAAGTCTGCGTGTAACCTTTTGAAGAACTATCAGATTGGTTTCCAAACCAGTTTCATGTCTGACATTCCCAAGAGTGTCAATGTATGAGGTTCCAATCCTGCCACATCCTTGTCGGCACTTGTTATTGTCCTAATAACCATCCCAGTAGGTAGCCATCAAGTCGTATGATCCCAGTGTGGTTTCCATTTGCATTTTCTGACTGACTAGTGATGTGGAGCATCTTCTCATGTGCTTGTGGGACATTTGTACATCTTCTTTGGAGAAAAATGTCTTTTAGGTTCATTTGTCCACATTTCAATTGGGTTATCTTCTTACTGAATTATAAAAGAGTTCTGTATGTTGTTTGGATAAAAGTCCTCTGTCACATACATGATACGCAAACAGTCTAGCATCTGTGTGTGTCTTTTCACTTCCTTGGTGGTGTCTTTTGAAGCACAAAAGTCTTTCATTTTGATGAAGTCCAGCTTTTCGGGATCCCTGGGTGGCGCAGCGGTTTGGCGCCTGCCTTTGGCCCAGGGCGCAATCCTGGAGACCCAGGATCAAATCCCACGTCAGGCTCCCGGTGCATGGAGCCTGCTTCTCCCTCTGCCTGTGTCTCTGCCTCTCTCTCTCTCTCTCTGTGACTATCATAAATAAATAAAAATTAAAAAAAAAATAAATAAATAAATAAAAAAAAGAAGTCCAGCTTTTCTCTTTTTAGTCACTTATGCCATTTGTGTCTAGCATTGCTTAAAGCTTAAGTCATAAAGACTTAACACCTGAGTTTTCTTGTAAGATTTTATAGTTTTATAAAAGAGTTTTATAGTTTTAGCTCTTGTATTTAGATCTCTGATTCATTTGGGGTTTATATTTGTAGATGGTGTGAGGTAGGGGTCCAACTTCCATGAACCGTGTCTTCTTTTCTGTATTCTAATGATTGCCATCTGTGGCCTTGTGGACCCTACAAGACTAGCCAGTTCCTAGCGATAGGAAGCAACTCACCCATGAGTGTTTTTTCAAATGCAGACCAACCAGTCCAGTGGCCATACACCACTGGCCATATACAATCAAAGAGGCAGCCACCTCTTTTATTAGGTTCTCTCCCTCCAGGCCACTATTCACCTTTCCTAATTATCCCAGGGCCAGGTAGCAGACAACTAGGGACAGCCCCTATGCAACAGAGCCTGCTAAAACTATCCAACTATCCAATCCAAACCTGTTTACTCTGGCTCACCCCTTTTCTCCCATAGAAACCACAGTAAAGGCCCTTGCCCACAATGTTTTCCTCTCCCTCCGCCTCTGACTGACCCTGTTGCTTCCCCAGGTGGGACCCCATAGTGTAGCATGCCAGCTTCTCTTGGGAACTGTGAGCATAACAAACTATTTTCAATTTTAGTCATCTTTTGATCTTTTGACCTTGACATACCTAAATAATGATAAAAACCTATCGAACTTCTATTAAAACGCAACTTCATCCTTTTGCATGAGGCTATCGGGTTGTCCCAGAACATATCTGTTGACAAAACTCATTCTTTCCCTCGTTGAATGATCTTGGCATCTCGTCAAAATCAATTTGTCTTAGACATATGGGTTTATTTCTAGACCCTCAATTCTATTTCATTGATCTCTTTGTCTGCCGCTAGGGCAAGTACCATACCGTCGTGACTACTCTAGCTCTGGAGTAAGTTTTGAAACCGGGATGTGTGTCTCCCAACTTTTTTTTTTTCTTCTTCAAATTCGCATTAGCTATTCTATGTCCCTTGAATTCCCATATGAATTTTAAAATAAGCTTGTCAACTTCTGCAAAACAACAAAAAGGACACTGGGGTTTTGATGAAGATTGTATTGAATCTATGGATCACTGATTTTTTTTCTCTTATTTTTGTGTTTTCTTCATTTCTACTCTAATATTTATTATTTTCTTTCTTCTGCCTCCTTTAGACTTAGTTTACTCTTCTTTTACTTTGTTAAGGTCAGAGTTTAGTTCATTGATTGGGGATCTTTCTTCTTTTTAATATAGGCATTTACAACCACAAATTTCCCCATAGGTACATCCCATATACAATTCGATATGTATCGTTTTGGTTTTTATTCATCTCCACATATTTTCTAGTTTTTCTTCTTATATCTTCTCCGACTTGATTATTCAGGTGAATATTTAATTTCCACATATTTGTGAGTTTCTGTTACTGATTTCTGCTTTTCTTCCATTGTGATCAGAGAGCATACTTCGTAAGATTTCAGTCCTTTTAAATATACTGACATTTGTTTTACGGTCTAACCTAGGCTTCTAATCTGGCTCCATGTCTACTTGAAGCATGTCCCCTTTGTCTGTGAGGTCCAATTAGTTTGTATGCTGTTCCCATCCACTATTTCCTTCCTAATCTTCCATCTGATAATTTTGTACATTATCGAAAGGGGTGTATCAGTGTCACCAACTATTATTTCTCCCTTCCCTTCTGGTAGGTTTTGCTTCATGTATTCTGGGACTCTGTGGTTACATGCAATGGTATTGTTATATGTTCTTGGTGGATTGATTCTTTTATTATTATAAAATGTCCTTCGTTGTCTCCAGTAACATTTTTTTTCTTAAAGTCATTTTGTCTGGCATTAGTATGACAACCTCAGTTCCATTTTGGTTTCCTTTTGCATTGTATATCTTTTTCCATCCTTTTAATTTCTGCCTATTTATGTCTTTGAATCTGTAGACAGTGTAGTGTTGGATCAGGCTTTGTACCCATTCTGCCAATTAATTGAAGTAGGTAAACCCTTTATACTTCATGTAACTACTAAAATGGTAGGATTCATGTCTGCCATTTTGCGGTTTGTTTTCTATACATGTTATTACTTTTTTCCCTCAATTCCTCCATTACTGTCTCTTTTGTATTAAGAGGATAATCTCTAGTGGCACCATTTTAGTGCCCCTCTCATTTTTTTAACATACTTTAAAAAGTTATTTTCTTAGTGGTTTCTCTGGGCTTATAGTTGACACCTTTATTTATAACAGTCTAGGTTGGATTAATAACAACTTACTTTCAGTAGCATACAGAACTTTTGCTCCCATATAACTCCATTCCTTTCGCCTTCCTTTATGCTGTTTTGGTCGTACAAACTACATTTTACATCATGTGCACATCGACACAGCTTTATGATTATTAGTTTATAATTTGCCTTTTTAAATCAGATACAGTGGTACAAACAAAAAGTATATTTATACTGTCTTTTAATATTTACCTCTATAGTTATCTTTACCAGCGCTCTTCATTTTTTCATCTGGACTTGTGTTACTGTCTAGTGGCCTTTCATCCTATTCTGAAAGACTCCCTTTAGTATTTCTTGTAGAGCAGTTCTTCTAGCAATGGATTCACTCCATTGTGTGTTTTGTTTATCTGAAAATGCTTGATTTCATCTTCATTTTTGATGGCTGTATAATTGGATATATAATTCTAGGTTGACGGACTTCTCTCTCTCTCTTTTTTTTTTTTTTTGGACTTTTCTATCAACATTTTGAATATGTCATTGCCACTGCATTCTTACCTGTAGGTTCAGATGTGAGGTCAGATGCTAATGTTATTGAGCATCCTTTGTACAGGATGAGTCAGTCATTCTCTCTTAAGACTTAAGGATTCTTTTGGCCTTTGTCTTTCAGCAGTTTGATGATGATGTGTCTACATGTGAATCTTTTAGAGTTTGTTGAGCTACTTGGACATGTAGATTAATGGTTTTCATCACATTTGGAATATTTTTGGCCTTTTTTCATATATTCCTCCTGCTGGTTTCTCTCCTCTCCTTCTATGATTTCCATTATGATATGTTGGCACACTCGATCATGTTCCCCAGGGCTCTTATTCTGGGTTTGTTTTTTTTTTTTCATTCCTTTTTTTTTTTTCCTTTCTTTTTCCTCAGTCTTGGGAATATCTGTTGATCTGTCTTCAAGTTTGTGATTCTTTCTTCTGTCTCCTCACATCTTTCAGCCCCTCTAGCGAAATGTTCACTTCTGTTATTTTCCTTCTCGACTCTAGAATCTCCATTTGGCTCTATTTTATACTTTCTCTCTATTGGTCCTATGTATTTGCTGAAAAATCATTCTCATCCTTTCTTCTTTTTTCTTTCTTTTTTTTTTTAATTTGGAGAGAGAGAGTGGTAGAGAGCACAAGTGAGGAGGAGGGCCAGAGGAACAGGGAGGGAGAGAGAGAATCGTAAACAGACTTCCTGCTGAGCATGGAGCCTGATGAGGGGCTCCATCTCACGACCCTGTCATCACGACCTGAACATCAAGAATCAGATACTTAACCAGTTAACCAGAATCAGTTATGCTTCTCTTGATTTGGGCTCAGGTCATGATCTCTCTGAATAAATAAATACAATCTTTAAAAATAAACAGACAAACCTTTGTTTAATAGGTACAATGTCTGGGCTTTCTCAGGAGCAGTTGACTGCTGCTTGTCCTGTGTGGGAGCCATAATTTCTGTTTCTTTGTGTGTCTAATCTTTTTGTTGAAAACTTACATTATAAATAACATAATGTGGCAATTCTTGAAGTCACATTCACCCACCTCACAATGGTGTGTTGTAGTT
This sequence comes from Canis lupus baileyi, assembly GCF_048164855.1. Lineage (NCBI taxonomy): Eukaryota > Metazoa > Chordata > Mammalia > Carnivora > Canidae > Canis > Canis lupus. Next base: position 39,606,590 of record NC_132864.1, read on the forward strand.
GTTGTTGGTTGTCGGCTGGTTTGATTTTTCTGAACTAAATCTTTAACGTCTGACTTCTTTGTCATGGGTGGCCACAGAGTCTGCTGGCTACCCAGTGTTTGCTTATGACTGGACAAGGATTTCTTAAATGCCTGCAGCCAATAAGCCCCTCAGTCACTGCTAAGCGACCCTGCGTGTGCTTGGGGCACATCTTCAGCATCCTAACAGGCACTGTGCGACTCTGCCTTTGCTTTTACTTCCCACCTGCTCAGAGCCTCAAGGTGAGTAAGAAGTGAGATTCTGGGTCCTTTTCGAGTCCTTCCTGAACATGGACATGCTCACATCCCTGTGCATGCACTCGGCCTTATAGTTTCCCAGTAATATGTCTTTGCTTTTCAAATATCCCTATGGACATATCTTTCCATAGCTTTTCATTTTAAGCTTTTGGTAAGTCTGTTCTTTGCCCGTTATCTACTGCCTCTGGTAACTGTAATGTTAAACAATTGCCTCTGACTTTTTTTCCTACAGACAATAGAAAATTGCTTCTATTGAGGAAAAGGCTGTTTACAATGAGTGGATGAGATCTGAGTCAAGTCACTTATAGACAGTGAGCTGAACAATATATCCCAAGGAACCACCAGACAGGTCAAATAATGACAGTCCTCTGGGAATGAGGCTTGGAAGAAGCTGTAGCCCTGCTCTGCCCCTCTTTTGGCTGCCAGGCTGCTGTTTTTTCATCGTGATTGCAGGCTGATGGTTTTCCAGGTTATTGCAGAGCTGGAGAGGGTAGTGATGAGAATAGAGCAAGGTAAAAATCAAATAAGTATCACTGTTTTTACTGATATTCAGCCACTTTGCTGGCATAAGAGCTTCCCTGATTGCTGCAAGCCTGTGGTTAATTTCCAGAATTCTGCAAAATACATTTTGACATTTTTTTTGCCAGTATTTTCATTGTTTTTATGGAGGACAGGATTTTTAGGGTTCCTCACTCTGGTATTTTTCACTACCACCCCAATGTCCTCTTTTAATGACAAATAATTTTAATAGCATCCGTTGCTATCCTAAAATGAAATTCATAGATAATATAACCCACCAATACACATAATTTCAAAACTATCAATATAATGACATAACTATAACATAAGGAAGGGAAGGATATGTTAATAATAATTGAAAACGCCCCAAGTACAATTACATGAGAAGACACAACGAAAGAGTCAAAGATTTACACCTATTGGTGGGATCTCTTTGAACTGGACGTCACAAATCAAAATGGTGCTTATGGTTCTGCTCTGGGAGTACTCAAATACTGTGTGTGGCCACTGATATCACAGTTTTAAAAAAAATGCTGGGCAATTCCAAACAAAACAAAATATAATCTTGCTTCCGTTTACATGGAATTTGCATTTCTGAAAAATTAAGACCTTGTAAAAAATAGGGTTAGCTAATCACATACGGGTTTTTTAATCTACATGAATGGTTGGTGGGAAGGTCTATCATGATACTGCTCCTGTATCCTTGGCCGCCATACACTGTATGTCAGTAAGGGTCTCATCATTCCACTCTTTGAGACACCCTCCCTACAGAAAGTGGTCCCAAAACACCCCCTAGGGGGCAGTACCACTCCTTTGAGAACTACTGCTTGGGCTGAGCTAGTAGTTGTTTTTGGTTTTGTTTTAATCTGAGGTATGTTTCAGAGAAACAAGTTTCAGAGAAAGGTCCCCACTCAGAAAAGCAGCACACTCGATAAGATGTAGTGTGCTCTACCCACAACTCACCACTACTTTGCCCCATACCCTACTTTTCAAGAAATTGAATATAAAATGATCACTTAATAATTTGTTTTGAGATTTTATTCATTTTTTCATGAGAGACAGAGAGAGGCAGAGACCCAGGCAGAGGGAGAAGCAGGCTCCATGCAGGGAGCCCGATGTGGGACTCGATCCCGGGACCCCGGGGTCATGCCCTGAGCCGAAGGCAGAGGCTTAACCACTAAGCATGCCCCAGGTGCCCCAATCACTAAATAATTTGCAGGCATTTCGTTGGATTAGATGTTAAACACTGGTGGGTTTTTTTTTCCCCTCCTCTTCGATTTTTATTTGGAGCGGTGTCTTATTTGGTGCACTCAGATGAACCAGAACAGAAGCTGATCTACACACAATGACACAGCTTCTGTCTTAAGACCCTAAGTCCTCAGAGAAGGGCTTTGTTTCTAACTTCCACTGGCATCTTTCTGTCATTGGCCAGTCCAATGAGCTAAATTCCTCGGGTAGGATCCCTGTGGTATGTAGATTGTGTCCAAGAGACCACGATTTTGTCCCCTCGTGGAGATAAGTGGAAGCTGCTTTATGAAGGAGTCACTGTATTTCAGGGCGACAACAGGGCCGAGTGGCGAACACCGTGACCCTTGCCATTCTGGTGGACGCCCTGTGGTTGTATCGACCCCGTAAGGAATCTAATGACAATGGTCCTATGAATTGAATCTGGGCTGGTTCTTAGTGAACTGCAACAAAATTCTACTTCCCTCTTGAGTTCATGACTATTGATGAGTAGTATTACAAATCCTCGAAGAGCTAGAACCTTCTTCTGACCTTCTGAACATAATACCTAATTAGTCAGCTCGCGTGGAGCCAGGTGATTTGAAATGCCGTGGCTCCTGGCCTTCGTTCTAATGGATGTGGAGTTACACGCATTTTTATGACGGCTCCTCCTGCAGGCTGTACCTCCGGACTGGCCGGCACGCAGATATTCGGGCGTGTGATGCCGGCAGCCCCCCTCCCCAGTAGCAGGAGAGAGCCCCGTCTAGTTTATGGACATTTTTATTTCAAGTTGCCCCTTGCGTTGCCGTAACGTGAAGTGATGCCTTCTCCGCAGAGGACGCTTGTTTTACAACAGGCAACTTTGATTCCACCAGAGGGCACCATGGCAAACGTCATTTTCAAAGGTACCCGAACGGGTCAGCTAAGGGAGCCCCAACCCTGAATACGGAAACGAAGGAAAGTGAAGCAGGATACCTTGATCAAGGTATTGATGCCACGGTGATTTTGAAGGCCCCACGGATGACTCCCTTTGCTGGGGATGCGTCCCCCGGGGCAGCCCCCCGAGGCAGACGGGCCCTGGGGACAGGCCGCAGCATGGCCAGCGGGCAAGCGCCCCCGACCGTCAAGAAGGCAGCACGGCTTCTGGATCTCGGGGAGGGGGACCTGCCTCCTCTGCTCTAGGAAAGGCGCCTGCCTTTCGGCACGGGAGTCGGGAGTCGGGGGTCGGGGACACCATTACCAGAGATTCCCATCGCTTCCTGCTCGGAGAAAGGAGTGAATGGATACTGTGCCCCGCGCCCCCTCGCAACAGGGCTCAAGGCCCTTCTCTAGAAATCACGCCACCGAGAGGCCCCAAAAGTGCCCAAGTGATGCCCGCTGCATCGGGGCTTGCGTGGGCCACGGGGTGGAGGAATCGGGGCACACAGGACCCGGTCAGGCTGAGGTGGCCTGCTGTGGGGTGCGCCCCGTTCTTTCCCCCGCAAAGCTGACGCCCACTGACCACTGGGTGGGCTCTGAGGAGGCAGGGACAGGAAAGGAGGTGCCTGGGCCTCCGTGGGGCTTGATGACTGCTGGGGACAGGGCCTGTAACAGGATGATAACAGGGAATCAGAGGTCACTGGGATCCCGGAGTGAGGAAGCAGAGGGGGGGACCAGCAGATACCCCATGGGTGAGGAGGAGGGGGGGGCCCAGTGGATACCCTGTGGGTCAGGAGGAGGCGGGGGAGGGGTGTGTGAGGAGGCCAGGAGCATGGCACAGGCCTGCAAGGACGTGAAGCGGGAGAACGGGCCGCCGTCGAGGCTGGGAGACAGGAGCAGTGACCTGCAGGCTCCACTGTGGAAAAGGCGGCAGGTTCCCTCCTTAGGCCGGGAGCCCAGGGTGGCGAGGACTCCCAGGCTGCTCCCAGGGCACGGGGAGGGGATGGGCGGCAGGTGTGTGGGTCAAGGGGGCAGCAGATGCAGGGTGGTGGCAGGTGTGCGGGGCGGAGGGAGGCAGCAGATACTGGGGGTGGCAGGTGCGCGGGGCGGGGGGGCCGGGGCATGGGGCAGGGGGGCAGCAGATGCGGGGGGGGCGAAAGGTGCACAGGGCGGGGGCGACAGGTGCCAGGGGGGCGGCAGGTGTGCGTGGGTTGGGGGGGTGGCAGGTGCACAGGGCAGGGGGGCAGCAGGTGCGGGGGGTGGGGGCGGCAGGTGCCTGGGGGCAGGGGGTGCGGCCCAGTCTCGATGGAGGGAGCCGGTGCCTGACAGCAGCCGACAGAGGCCCGGAGTCAGGCCCGAGCACGCGGGCGGACGCCGTCCCGGTCACCTGCCGGGGGCTGAGTGTGGGGACAGAGGGGCGACACAGGTGACCTTCAGGTCCCGGGCTGGAGCAGCGGGCTGGCGAGTGAGTGGTCGGCCTAGCCGTTGGGGGCCCGCAGGGAGAGCAGCGCGGCGCCAGCACCCAGGTGGCAGGTGCGAGGCGCTGTGACCCCGGCGGCCGGGCCTTGAGCTGCTCTGTGGGCTGGCGACCCACCCGGCCCAGGGCACCCGGACCTGGAGCGCCCTCCCCCTCGCATCACCTGTGCCTACAGACCGTGCGGCCCCCAGCACCACCCCCCGGCACCCCTGTGTCTCTACAGCCCGCCGGCGCCCCGTGGCCGGGTGGCCCTGCAGGTCCGGGGCGGGGGGGGCGGGACACAGGGTCAGAGGAGGCACGAGGCGCATGGAGCTGCTGGCCTTCCCGTGGCAGGTGCGGCAGGTGCGGCAGGTGCGGCCGTCCCCGTCTCCCTGACATCGCAGCCGCCGCTTGTGACAATCTGCCATCGGCCCTGCTCTCCTCCCTCTTGCCTCTCACCCGCCTCGCCTGTCTCCTGTCCCTTCTGCCACATAAATTTGCTTTCCTGAAAAAGGCTGGTTATTTGGAGACATCATCGGCAGCCAATCGGAGCGCAGCGTGGCTCCGGCCGGGGAGCCAATCCGGCGTCACCCCCGGGTCCCCTCTCCGTGTTGCTAAGGCTGCAGGTCGCCTTCCAAGGGCTGCCTGGCTTGCTCTCCGCGGTTCGTCCTCCCTGTCCCCCAACCTCCCCCCTCCCTGCCCCCTCCCTCCCTACCTCCCCTCCAGGCTCTGGAGCAATTCCAGACACTTAAGCCTCCCGGAAGTTTGGGTTCGGGATAAGCAAGGTCTGACTGTGTATTTTTTCCCTTGAGAAATAGGGAACAGCTCGTCCGCTCAGTGCGGGAGCACGTGTCTTAGCAGCTTAATGTCCCTCGGCGGCGTGACATTCTAGTTCTGTTTCCCGCAGGGGTTTTTATTGTTTTCTTTTTGTGTGTGTGCAAATCAACTTTAATTCAGAGGGACCAGCGCATAGCCTGGCATTGAATTTGGGATTGAAGACGCGCCGTGTGACTTCCACCTCCTTGGGCTTCACCTTTCATGCAAAATATTTTCAGGCTCTTCCAGTTCTTAACCGATGACAGGAGATGATAAATACCTTGTGGCCATTTCATGCTCCCGTTTCTTAGACTTCCCAGTGCTGGGCTCGTGGGAGAAAACCACCCACGGTGGGAGAGCCGGGACCTGGGAACTCCCAGCTAGTCGCCACCGACCGGGCTGTCCCCTCGCTCACTTCCTGCTTCTTTTGGAAGCAAATTACCCTGGGACTAGAAGCCAGGAACCCTCCCCACCCACCGCCCACCCGGGCCTCGTCGGCTTTAAAGGCCGCGTAGCTGCGGAGGTTAAGAAGATTCCCTCAACGCAGAACAGCTCTGCCTCCCAAAACCCTGAAGACATTTGATAAAGGAAAAAATAACTAACAAGTGGTGTCTTTCTCATAACCTTGGTACCCACTTAAACGCTCACGCGGTGCAAGGAGTCGCGGCTTCGGGTGAGCGGCGCGGGGCGAGAGCCACAGTTCCGTCCCGACGGCCTAGGGGGTCGCTGCCTGGGCCCGACCCCGGGAGCTGACCGGTTGCAGCCTCTGGTTGGGCTCCTTCGACTCCGGGCCTATGGGGGACAGCGGGCCCTGGGCACCCCGACAGCCCGCCCTTCGCCGGGGGCTTGTCCGACAACGGTTGGCCCCACACACAGCATCAACAACTGTGAATTTTTTTTTTTTTTTTTTTGCTAGAGTTTCGGGGAGGCCCTCAGCGCTACTGCATATCCTGCAGGTGAAATGCATGAAATCCGGTTAACATGGTAACGGCTCTAAAAATACCCAGGCTACGGTTTAACCACAGAGTTTCCTCCCGAACGTTCAAGAGCCGCCGGCGCCGCCGATCGAAAGCGCAGCAGCAGCACCGCGGGCCTGGTGCGGGCGCCCTGGGGGACGGGGCAGGGCCCAGAGGTCGGGCCACGGCCACCAGGCCACCAGGCCAAGGCGCGGGGCCCAGCCCGGCCGCAGGGGGACCTCGCAGGGCGGCAGGGGCGCCGAGGCACCCCCCGGGGCAAGCCGGGGCCCAGGGACCCGTGTGCCAGGCCGCCCTGCTCCCCTCTCCCTCGGGACTGCAGGGCCCGCAGGACGGTGCCCGCTCCCCTGGCGTTTCCAGTGCGGCCCTTGCAGCCCGCGCGGGACGGTGGGAGCCGGGCCTGCCCTCGACGCCTGGGCAGCGGGAGACTCGCCGGGCCCCAGGCATCCCGGGCTGCCCCGTCCGGGTGGGAGCTCTTCCTGGCGTCTGAATTTTAGATAAACAATGAACAACTTACTCAGTAGAAGTACCCCCCAACTCCACACACACCCCGCAGCGTCTGTGACACGCTCAAACGAGGGATTCTCTGGGTTTCTGAAATTCAGACCTAACGGGATGTGCTGTATTCTAGCTGCCAACCCCAGTAAGGCGCCTTCGGGTTTTGCTCTTAGACTCTCTCTGTCCTCCAACGCCCAGTCAGTAAGTTGAGTTTTGTTTGCTTGTTCAGTTGTTTTTTTGTTTTTGTTTTTGGTTTTTTTGTTGTTGTTTTTTTTTACCTTGGTTTGTTTTGTTGTTTAGTTTAGCTCCACTTCGTTTGTAATCTGTGGGTCAATGTAGAAAGGCTCCAGCTCGGGGAAAATGAACTAGCATTTACTGAGCTCGTTCTCATACCAACCTTACGTTAGGTACTTTTGATGCATTTTTCTTTTGAATCCTTACATTTCTGTATAGTGGACTATTTAATCCACGTTTCGCAGACGAGGATACTGAGGATCAGAGAGGTTAAGTGACTTGACCAAGGTCATACAGCTAGCATGTAGCAAGCTGGGAATAAGCCCGGTGAGGATGAATCCTGCTCACCTTCTTAACTATGTTAGTGCATCTGCCTCGGTCAGATTTATTTTTTTAATTTTTTTTTAATTTTTATTTATTTATGATAGTCACAGAGAGAGAGAGAGAGAGAGAGGCAGAGACACAGGCAGAGGGAGAAGCAGGCTCCATGCACCGGGAGCCCAACGTGGGATTCTATCCCAGGTCTCCAGGATCGCGCCCTGGGCCAAAGGCAGGTGCTAAACCGCTGCTCCACCCAGGGATCCCCCTCGGTCAGATTTAAATATAATGTTTAATTTCTGCATGTCTATAATTTACAGGTTTTTTTTTTTCATAATAAGCCTCAACCAAATAGCGCAGATTCCATAATAAATGAAAAGCTCTAATTGCCAGCTGAATTGCAAACTAGCAACTGTTTCTAAATAATAAACTATTTTATTGATCTCTTTCCTGTTCCTGGACCTCCAGCCCAGGTCATGACTGCTCTCTCCTGAAGCTGTTCCCCTTTCCACACATCAGCTTATTTAATGCCTAGATCAGGGCAGCCCCCGTGGCGTAGCGGTTTGGCGCTGCCTGCAGCCTGGGGCGTGATCCTGGAGACCCAGGATCGAGTCCCACGTCGGGCTCCCTGCATGGAGCCTGCTTCTCCCTCTGCCTGTGTCTCTGCCTCTCTCTCTGTGTCTATGAATAAAATCTTCAAAATAAAAAAATGAAAATAAACAATGCCTAGATCAACCCCATGCGTGACATAGGTGGTACTGTAGTTATAATCCCCGTTTCACAGATGAGGAAATGAGTTTGGGGGTTAAATACCTTTCCCAAGGTCACATAGCCTGGGCTCTGCAGCCAGGAAGACCAGATTTAACTCTTGGTTCATGGAGGGAGTGCCTGGGTGGCTCAGTCAGTTAAGCATCCGACTCTTGCTTTCAGCTCAGGTCGTGATCCCAGGGTCTTGGGGCTTGATTTCGGCTCAGGTCATGATCTCGAGAGCTGCGTAGGGCTCCCCACTCAGAGTTCCCGCTCCCTGGGGAGCCTGTTTGTCTCCCCCTCTCTCTTCCCCTCACCTTCCCACGCGGGCACACATGCACTCTCTGTCATAAGTAAATACATCTTAAAAGAAGAAAGTCAGGGTTCATTCACTTAGCAGTGTATCTCCTTAGGAAAGGCTCTGAACTTCTCTTTCTCCAAGAATTGGAAAGAATCGTGCCTTTCCCTCAAAGGAAAATTTCGCACAGGGTAAGCACTCAACAAACATGAGCTCAAGAAATGACTTTGAGAAGCGTCTTTACTCAGCTCCTATGACAGTAAGAGACATGAGAGACTGTTCCAGGTCAAGGATTGGCGACGTTTCTCTGTAAAGAGCCAGAGACTAAATAAATCAGGCTTTGCAGGCCAAGAGGCAAAGTCAAGGACGTCATGTAGGCAGTTACATAACGAGAGGGAACAAATTTCCACACATTTTTATTGGCGAAATCGAAAATGTAATGATAATAATGACGGAGTACAATTTTCTGTAATGTAGGTCTACGAATAAGTGAATGGAATTCTTTTATTCTGGGGGAGGGATAACGTTTCCCTTAATTGGGGCTCAAAGTTAGTGTTTCCTATCATCAGCATTGATTGCACACGTCCATCTGTTAATGCTGATTCATAATGAGGTTTTACATATTTCATCTTTGAAAAATGCCTTTTCATACTGATAGGCACTGCCAAATAGTGGTGTCTGTCCGTGAAAAAATGATTGTAATTGAGCACATTCATTGCTTGGAAGGCACTTAAAGGATTCCTCTCAATTCCTCTCTTGGTGTTTGCTTTTTAGCATGTCATGAAATTAATTACTTACAATTGAAGGGTAGGTGGAAAGCTCCTCAACTGCACAGTTAAATGGATTTTGAAATGTGGAAATTTCACCTGCACTTGCATCAAGGTCCAAAAGAACACCACTGGAACTGTCGTTTGAGCTCAGAAAATATGTCTGGTACACATTTGAGTGGAAATGGAGGCCTTGCTTCTTGTTCTAACTTGAGACAACAGCACAGGAAATGGGTAAAGCAAGCAGCTCAGCGTTTCATGTGATTCAACCATTAGTTGTCATTGAAATGACTTTACCACAGTAAAAGTTTCACATTTAGGTTGTTTTGCCTTGTAATTTTTGGTCACATTCATTAAGAAACTATTCAGTTCGGCAACAAGTCTCATTTCCAAAACCTTAGAGTAGCTAACAGCGGCACATGTCATTCACAAAAATTTCAGCCTTGGCTCTCAAAAAAAAAAAAAAAAAAAAAACACAGATTTTAGCAATTGATGTGTGACACGGTGAGAAATAGAATATTCAGATTCTACTGTGACACACACACAATTGATGATGCCCAAGTCCACAAAAGTAAGTGAAGCTCGGAAAAAAGAAAGAAAAAAAAGAAAGAAAGAAGAAAGAAGAAAGAAAGAAAGAAAGAAAGAAAGAAAGAAAGAAAGAAAGAAAGAAAGAAAGAAAGAAAGAAAGAGAAAGAGAGAGAGAGAGAAAGAAAGAAAGAAAGGAAAGAAAGAAAGAAAGAAAGAAAGAAAGAAAGAAAGAAAGAAAGAAAAGAAAGAAAGAAAGAAAGAAAGAAAGAAAAGAAAGAAAGAAAGAAAGAAAGAAAGAAAGAAAGAAAGAGAGAGAAGCTCGCCATTAGCACTGGTCCAACTGCACGTGATGGATTTGACTATTTCCCACAAAGCACCTGCTGGTGAAGAAGACAATGAGAATCCATAGGCTTAAAACGCCTTCTAATTTTAGCTAAGTCTTTTTTTTTTTTTTGTCTGATTAAAAACAAACACTTTTACCACCACGATCCGGAACACATCTTAGAAGATTCTCCTTTAGACGGAACTGAATTCGTGTTCCCTCAATTTCTTTGAAGATTTTCCTGCCTGCTTTGCAATGCAAACTGCCGACGGAGGCCGATTCTTCAGTCACTCCAAAGGTAGGACTCAGTCCTCAAATAATAACAACTGAGCAGTATCAGTGACAACTGTCAACTCATCAAGAGCCAAGGAAAACCACTCAGAATCATTTGCCTTGTTGCTTAATTGACTGACAGAGTTGCTTCTGACGCTGCGAACTCTTCAGGCCGCCGTTCTCACTGAAAAGCCAGTAGTCTTAAGCAGCCTTATTTTGCTGGGACAATTTCTCTGACCCCGACAGTCAAGCACCACGTAATTTACTCCCCATCGACAAACAGCTCTCCTTGCTTTAGAAAGCAAGTGAACCTCTTAGAAACTTAATTCTGTTGCGGCCTCATTTTTCACTTTTTATCTTTGTAAAAAAAACAAAAAAAACTGCTCTGATGAGATATCCCACTTATTTTATTTTTATGACCACTGCTTCCCTGAGAGTTGTGACGAGTGTTTAGGCCCACTAATTCCTATGAAGACAGTATTTGTGGCGCATAGCCATGGTGTCATTGCACAATAAATGCAATGCTTTGCCAGCTAATCTGATAACCAAGTCATCTATCCTCCCACCATACATGCCATGGAAAGTCTGCTTTTCTCTTCTGGTTTTGACATGATGGATATGCAGTGGTACTTAAAAAATAATATTAAAAGATGTCCCCGTACAGCATGGCACTTGAATCACAGTCTAATTATAACTGCAGGGCAGCCCCGGTGGCTCAGCGGTTTAGTGCCGCCTTCGGCCCGGAGCAGGATCCTGGAGACCCAGGATCGGCTCCCACGTCGGGCTCCCTGCGTGGAGCCTGCTTCTCCCTCTGCCTCTCTCTCCCTCTCTCTCTCTGTGCCTCTCATGAATAAATAAAATAAAATCTTTAAAAAATAATAATAATTAAAACTGCATCAGTGTCAACTTGTGGTGCATCTACTTTGCAGGGCTGCAGAGCAACCAGAGAACGTATAGGGTCTACACCTCAGCTGCTCTGCTTTGCCTCGGTAGTAGGAAAGCAACCCAGAGATAATAAAAGAACAAATGAGCATGGCTGGTTCCAGTGAACCTTTATGTATGGACACTATGCTGGAATGTTATATCATTTTCATGTGTCACAGAGTATTATTCTTATTTTGGTGTTTTTGAGTCATTTAAAAATTTAAAAACCATTGTCAGCTGGAGGGCCATACAGCAATGGGCAGGAGTCAGATATGGGGCATGGGATATAGTTTATCAGACCCTATTCTGGGTAACTAGATATTAAAGTTGATATAAAAACCTTGATGAAAATTTTTTTTAAGATTTTATTTATTCATGAGAGAGAGAGAGGCACAGGGAGAAGCAGGCTCCATGCAGGGAGCCCAACGTAGGACTTGATCCCAGGTCTCCAGGATCACGCCCTGGGCCAAAGGCGGCACTGAACTACGGAGCCACCCAGGCACCCCGATGAAAATGTTTCTACAATAGGTGACACAGGATCTGCATTATAAAACAGGCTCTGTTAGACGTACGTTAATCTTTGTTTTATCACAGAAAGAGGGTGTAGAGTAGACATTAAAAACAAGGGCTTTGAAATTGGTCGTGCGGGGCCAAGTCTTGCTCTGCCATTTGCTACTTGATCGGGCTACACAATATATTTAAATTTGTTTCTTCATCCACCTAAGTGGGGTGGATCATTAGAATCCTTACTGAGGTCACAAATAAGACAAAGAGACTATTGTCATCACTGCTACTTCACATAGTAGGGACCTACCTTTCGAAATGTGGTCTGCACCACCTGGCACTTTAACGAGATCCTTAGGTAACTTGCATGCGCTTGAAGTCTAAGACGCGCTGGGGTAAGGAGACACTGGCTAATGCAGCCGTGCAAAGGAAAGAAATCGAGGGTACACATTTTGGAAAGGAAGAGGTAATTCTGTAATTGTAGATGACACGATGGCCATCTGTAAGTCAAGGGGACGTTTAAGGGGAGTCATTGAAACCCCTTGCAACTAACAAAGAAACAGAAAAGAGGGATCCCTGGGTGGCGCAGCGGTTTGGCGCCTGCCTTTGGCCCAGGGCGCGATCCTGGAGACCCGGGATCGAATCCCACGTCGGGCTCCCGGTGCATGGAGCCTGCTTCTCCCTCCTCCTGTGTCTCTGCCTCTTTCTCTCTCTCTCTCTCTCTCTCTCTGTGTGACTATCATAAATAAATAAAAATTAACAAAAAAAGAAACAGAAAAGAAAGCTGAATATAAGGAATATAAAATATATTTTGATACATACAGATATGAAAACACAAATACACATTTCAGTAGTTTTATTATACTGCCTCAGTGGCCAATTTGAAAATATAACATTAAAAAAAAAAAAACACTCTGTCCACCAGAGTGACAAAAACAGTAAACTAGGAATAAACCTAACAAAAATTGTTTATGAGTAGATGAAGAAAACTCTAAAACTTACTGAAGGGCTTAAAAGATGACCCACATAAGTAGGGGAATACACCAGACTCCCCTACAGGAAGACTCTATGCTGTATATGCCAGTTGGTCCCTCGTTAATCTACAAAGTCAAAGCTATTTTCTCAAAGTACTTGGCAAGTTGATGCTGAAATTCATTTGAGAGATTAAATGTATAAAATTGGCTAAAACGGGACACCTGACTGACTCAGAAGGTGGAGCGTACGACTCTTGATCTCAGGGTTGTGAGTTTGAGCCCCACATTGGGTGTAGAGATGACTTAAAATAGTAAAAAAAAAAAACTTAGGGGCCCTCGCGGGGCTCAGTCGGTGAAGCGTCTGCCATGGGCTCAGGTTATGATCTCGGGGTCCTGGGATCGAGCCCCACGTTGGGTTCCCCGCCCAGTGAGGAGTCTGCTTCTCCTTGTCTCCACCCCTTCTCTCCACTTGTGCTCTGTTTTGCTCATTCTCTCTCTCTCTTCAACAAATAAACAAATCTTTAACCAAATTTTTTTAAATAAATGTGGCTAAGAAACTTTAGGGATGAAAAATAAAAGAGGCCGGGTTCTCTGCCCTATCAGATATCAAGACACACCAAAAAGGTATAAAAACTAAAATAGCATTTTTATAGAAATGGTCAAATTAATCCATGGCTCAGAATTGAGTCCAGAAATAGACCTATGTTAAAAAATTTATAAAATATGAATAAAGAGGCATTTCAAATAAGTGAAGAATGGATTATTAAATACGGGATGTAGAAACAACTATCTAGGGGCGCCTGATTGCCTCTGTAGTGTGTGGCTCCTGATCTTGGGGTCATGACTTCAAGGTAGGGTTTGCTTAATTAAAAAAACTTAACGAATAAAGAAAAGTTATCCATTTTAAAAGAGTCTGATTTCCCCTACCTCATCCCATAATAATAAACTCATGATGAATTAAAGAGTTGTTCATAAATAGAAATATAAAAGTACTAGAAGAAAATGGAGATTTCTTGCCTTTTTTTTTTTTTTTTGCTAACCTTCGGTTGGGAAAGTTTTTCTTTCAAAATGACACGATATACCAAAATTTAAAAAGGGGAACAATTGAAAAACTTGACTAGTAAAGTTCAAACTGTCCTAATGACCTGCCAAGCAACGGGTCATATGTGCGACAAGTGTAGGATTATATGCAGAACGTACGTGCAAAACAAAGACCCTGCAAGATCCACGTGGGCGAAGCTTATGAATAGGCAAACACGGAAGAAATGCAAATGACTGGTAAACCCATAAAAAGATGATGGGCCTCCCTGGTTGTTCCTGTTTTCTGTTGCAGTGTGACAAATCACCCCCCAAACTCAGTGACGAAACCACCATTGTATCACGTCAGGAACTCTGCAGTTGAGGAGTTTGGAAGCGTGACGACGGGGACAGTTTATCTCTGCTCCATGACGTCTGGGGTCTCAGCTGGAAAGACTCAAGAGCTGGGGCGTGGTAGCTTCTGGAGGCATCTCCACTCACGCGGCTGTGGCTTGACGCTGGCGTGGGCTGGAGCTGGCGACCGGCACCCTGTGTGTCCTCCCCGGGGGCCCGCGAGTCTTCCTAACGTGGTGGCCGGCTTCCAAGCCCGAGGGTCCCGGGAGAACCAGGCGTAAATCGTGGCGTTTTTATGACTTGACTCAGAAGTCGCCAAGTGTCAGTTCCTCTCTGGGTAGAGACCTTACTTTTTTTTTTTTTTTAAGATTTTATTTTTTATTCATGAGAGATAGAGAGAGGCAGAGACCCAGGCAGAGGGAGAAGCAGGCTCCATGCAAGGAGCCCGACGCGGGCCTCGATCCCGGGTCTCCAGGATCCCGCCCTGGGCTGAAGGCGGCGCTAAACTGCCGAGCCCCCCGGGCTGCCCGAGACCCTATTTCTTGATGGAAAGGACGGAAGACGAGAATGGTGGGTGAGGGTGTTGGCGCAGCTCAGTGGGGAAAGTCGGCCTGCCACACGGTTGTCAGGAACACGAGAGTCCAATAACTCGAGACCATTTATCACAGGCCAGATCGGTTGTTCTCCCAGTGTCCGTCCGTCTTCGGAAGGGAGAGCAGGGAGGGGGTGAAAAGGAAGATGAGAAAAACAAAGACATTGGACTAACCTTTATCACATGTTTTTCCCCAGGGGCCCCTGGGGGGCTCAGTGGGTGAAGCGCCCGCCTTGGACTCAGGCCATGATCTCAGGGTCCTGGGATCGAGCCCCACGTCGGGCTCCCTGCTCAGCGGGAAGCCTGCGTCTCCCTCTCTTCCCCACTCATGCTCGCTCTTGCTATGTCTCTCTCTCTCAAATAAATACATAAAATATTTTAAAAATAAGAGAAAAAAAACAAACGAAGGAAAACCTTGGTGTGCAAAGAGTTTCTTTTTTTCTCAAAATGTTATTAGAAACTGACCATTTTATTCGAATCTGGAAAAAAAAAAAAGTCATTGTGAAAAAAATCATTCTGCGTAAATACCAGTACCTTTTCACATTTAAATAAACAAAAGCCAAAAGTTCTCTTATTTAACTTGCTCTTGAACATTAAGCCATACATTCTCCTGAACATAAAATTGCATTTTTTCCCCTGGAGTAGTTACTACATAGTTGTCTTCTACTGGGGGTTGAATGAGTAAGTTTAGAAGTAAATAAAAAATCCACTTCTATGTGTGTGCGTATGAGAGATGTGGAGAATACACCGTATGTTGTATTTGAGCTTTTTAAAGAATGTTTTTTAATTATATTCAAGAAAGTAAAGAACCTCAAGTGTAGCTAATTTTGTCTGACTTTAAGGAGCCATACAGATATTATTTTGTTCCAAGAAAATTCTCCGGTATTAAAGAATTCCTTAAGCTTATTAAATGATTTGTAATTAATGGGTTGATATCCCTGGTGAAGTGCAAGGTGTTGTTATATTGGGTTTTTTTGTCATGTGCTAAGTGCATCAGCCTGTAGGATAGTATTTTTACCAAGACCATTAAAACACAGAAAAATTTTTCCAATAAGAATGTAAGTTTTGGGGTCCCTGAGTGGCTCAGTGGGTGAAGCGTCTGCCTTGGGCTCAGGCCACGATCTCAGGGTCCCGAGATCGAGCCCCACGTCGGGTTCCCTGCTCAGGAGGGAGCCTGCGTCTCCCTCTGCCCTCCCCCACTGCTCTCTCTTGCTCTCTCTCTCTCAAAAAAAAAAATAAATAAAATCTCTAAAGAAAAAAAAAAAAGTTTAATGCTCTTTACCAAAGCCATCTGGGTTCTTTTCATATCACTAATATAAATGTATGGTTTTAGGTTTATTTACCGTACCTGTGATATTTATAAATGTTAATTGTGCAGCTAACTAACTCCACAGCTGAAATATCAGAAAGGGAGACAGACCATGAGAGAGAGACTCCTAACTCTGGGAAACGAACTAGGGGTGGTGGAAGGGGAGGAGGGCGGGGGGTGGGGGTGACGGGGTGGCGGGCACTGAGGGGGGCACTTGACGGGATGAGCACTGGGTGTTATTCTGTATGTTGGCAAATTGAACGCCAAATTTTTAAAAAAATGTAAAAAATATAAATAAATAAATAAATAAATAAATAAATAAATAAATAAATAAATAATAGATAGATAGATAGATAAATAAATAAATAAATAACTCCACAGCCTGCAGCAGCAGATTGTGCGCGCGTCTCACACGCCGCTGTGCAAATGCATAAGGCCACCCTGATCTTGGCACCTGCCACCGCAGAAATGACTATGGCCGAGGATTCGGGGACCGGCAAAGAACAGTCAAGAGTTGGCGCCTTCTCCAGCCTTGCTGGAGGAGGAGACGGAGCAGCTTCCCCCACAGCGTCATCTTTTTGACACTTGCAAGAGAATAATAGATGATTCTCCTGCAATTGCTAATAAAACGCAAACACCGAGTTAGCAAATTAAAAAGTTAAATTTCTCAGAATGGCATGGACTCATCTATATTGCATATAAGAAATAAATATTTTACTCGCCGCATCACTCCATTCTCTCTCAATACGCATTATTTGAAATGGAGGTGAATTAATTTTTTTTTTTACGGGCTGCCCATTCTGACTTTCTCGCGTTGCACCACGTCCCTGAGCCGATGCGAGAGGACGCCCTAGCACAGTGACATCGTGCGGAGCGCGATGCTGGAGCATAAATCAGTTCCCACTCTGGGCGGCTCCCAGGTCATAAACTCTGCTGGTATCTGCTGTTTCAAATCAGGAACGTGGTGGGCAACCCGGGTGGCTCGCGGTTTCGCGCCGCCTTCGGCCCAGGGTCTGGTCCTGGAGACCCGGGATCGAGTCCCGCATCGGGCTCCCTGCACGGAGCCTGCTTCTCCCTCTGCCTGTGTCTCTGCCTCTCTGTGTGTGTGTGTCTCATGAATAAATAAATAAAATCCTTTAAAAAAATAAAAAAAGAAAATTAGGAACGTGAATGCCCACGGAACCCGCGTTCGATTCCGCTATCACGGGCTCGCCCACAGAAACTTATTGATCACGAATAAAATGGCTGTACTTCCATTTGTGCAAATAAAACAGAGGACGGTACGAGGATCTGACTGCTCGGGGACCCTGGTTGTGTCGAGGAGATGCCGGACCAGGACGTGGGTGGGGGCTTCCGTGACACTGCGAAGGGGACTCTTGCAGGAACGATGCTCTAGAGCTTCTGGTGTCCGTGCCAGCTGTGCGGCTTTCCTTATCCCCACGTCACCTACTAGCAAAGCCACCTTCAGTTTGTTTGGGGGCAAGGACTCAGTGCATCGGGCTGCGGTGGTCGTGGCCCCGGGTGTCGCTCCTAAGGAGAAGGGCAGGGAAAGGGGAGAGAAGGCCGGGGCTGAGCTCACGAGACTCCTTCCTGGGGCAGCAGGACAGCTCGGTGAGAAGGAGGGCACGCGGGGAGGGGCGACTGGGGTCTGCAGCGGGGAAGGCAGGTGGCCTGCGCAAGCCATCCGGGGTGCATCCGAGCAGGACGGCCGGTCGGCTGCCAAAGCTGGAATCGAGGGCGGGGCGGGTGGGGGGAAGCTTGGAAAGAGGCCCTACCGTCGAACAGGCGTGCGCGTGGGGTAGCCGTGACCGGCATGAGACCAGACGTGTCGGAAGAGATGTCAGTAGGTCACCCGGCGATTTGCCTCTACGTTTCCTTGTGACCCGTGGGACCAGCCCCATCAGGTGCCGCTAAGCAGACCCCGATGTGCAGAAATGTCTGCTCTTTGGAATTTGCTCTTTAAATCGTGCAGTGACACGATCCCCTTAGTCACCGTCGTGGAGATCACGCCCTGGCAGAGGCACACGTTCACCTGCAAGCAAGCGGGGGTAAGCGGGGGTGTGGGCTGGGTACGTCGGGGCAGGAAGGCCAAGGACGACTTTGGGTTTCGATTCCACAAGAACCATGGGCCGTAGCCGGGAAGAGGGCTGCTCAGCGTGTCTCAGGCTGTGGAGGTGCACGGGGTCCAGTTACGTGCTCACGCCCGTCGGCGACAGGGACCTAGGAAACACAGGGCACCTGGGAAAAAAAAAATTTTTAAAAATAAAAAAATTAATAGAATCAACTTTTCTTAAAAAAAGAAATATTTATTTGATTGAGTGCAAGAGTAAGCACAGGGCAGGGGCAGAGGGAGAAGCAGCCGCCCCGCTGAGCAGGAGCCGGACGCGGGGCTCGATCCCAGGACCTGAGGTCGCGCCCTGAGCCCAAGGCAGACGTGTCACCCACGGAGCCGCTTGGGCGCCTGAGAGTAAACTTTCTGATAAAATGGTATTTAGGTAACGTCGTCGGGTGGTGTGTCAGGAGCAAAAGGCTGGAGGCCACGAAATCTCTTGCTGGAGAGGAGCGGGGACAGCGGCTCCTTGTTGAGCGTCCCGCCTTCCTGCACCGGGCGAGGCTGTCTCCGTCGCCGTCCTTGCACGGGCAGCCACAGCCTCGTCGTCTTTTTATTATTATCGTTATTTGTCCGTGCTCTGGGTATCCCACATGTGTGTGGTTTCTATAGTAGGTGCCATATCAAATCCCCCATCCAGTCCTCCCCTGCGCCCCGGGAGCGAGGTCACCACGCTAAGCCGCCACACGCCGCCGCTCCGCCCTGTGTTCGCACATCGGGATTTCTGCGAGGCTCGGAAACGCGAGCGGCCGGCGGGGGACGACCTCCGTGGCCCTCGGGGCAGACACCTGCAGGGACCTAAGGGTCGGGTGGACATCGGGAGGCACGACAAAGCCGGCGGTAAGGACGCTCAGTGCCGAAGTGCGCAGGACACCGGGACAAGAGCGCACGGGGAGGTCACTCTTTTGCTGCCCTGCAGACCGGGGACGGGCCTGAGGGATGTTGAAAGCGTCGCAAAGGAAAGATAATTGTGTTGTCCTCAGCTGGCGATCGCGCCGCTGGCGGGAGCGGCTGGTTTCGGGGCCGGGAACGGGCCACCCGCTGCCACTAGCGAAGGCTGGTGCCAGGCCGCGGTCTTTCCGCACGCCCGGGGGCTTGCCGTGGCTTCGGCTGAGCACCGTGGGGAGTGTCACCGCGTAGGCAGAACAGGAGCCAGCGGGCTTGCCAAGTGCCAGATGAGCGCACTTCTCGGCGGCCGAGAGCTTACGCCACCGGCGTCTGACATGTTCCCTCAACCCCCTGCGTCCCCGGCCTTGCCAACGTTGCTGCTTCTGCGTCCTGGGACGCTACGAGCTTGGAGTCCGAGTCTCAGTCCTCCGAGCCGTTGCTTCGGTGCAAAGTAACCCTGGCCATTAACAGACAAACAGACACCTGGAGGAAAACACGAGGGGACGCGTAGTGAGGTTTTACTTATCACGGATTCTGGAACGACCGTGTTGCCCGTGAACGGCATGCCGCGCCGGGGTTGGGAACGGGGCCGTGGAAGATGCGCGCGATATTCCGTGACGTTTTGTATAATAGCGCGCGATGCTTTGCAGTCCCGGCCTCTGCCACCTGAAACTCAGCACTTGTCCCACGAGAAGTTTTGGGGTGCGCGGCACCGGGGCTAGCAGCCCGTGAGCGTGGTTTGGGGACTTACTGTCCATGCTGTGCAAAGACAACAGGGAACCAACTACACGTCTGTTCTGAAGTCCCCAAGAGAAGCGTCCTGAGGATGCAATGGCCGCGAGGCAGCGTGAGACTGTTCCACACCTCGGGCGGGTCTGGCGCAGACTCCGCAAGGTCGCTCTCCGGGGCCGGCCGGCGCGGGCGCACAGTGTGCCCGCAGGAGCAGCGCCCGCCCCAACCCGCCCCACAGTCTTTGGGAAAACAGCTCCGGCGTGGGGGGTCGGGGGGGACGTGCTTATTTCCCTAACCGGGAGGCCAGAACCAGTTGCCGTGGAAACAGTCGGCTCTCAGCTTCGCGGGACCCCCACCCAGATAAGGACGAGGGCGGGCGGGCGGCGGGGCTGTGAAAGCAGCGGAGGCTTTAAGGAGAGGCAGCGACGGGTGCGCGGGAGCAGGTGCTCCGAGGCGCTGGGTCGGGGGCAGGATGGGGACGGGCGGCCAGGCTGGGCTCGGACGCCGCTCGCAGCACCGCGCGGACGTTTTTCGGGTGAAATCTGCCCCTGGGATCAGGGGTCGCCTGGGACTTGCCCCGACGAGCCTCGTGCATCGTCACCCTTACTGGAAACAGTCAAGTCGGCGGCAGCTCCGTATTAGCGTGCTCTGGAAGCTTCGGGTGTCTCCATGTCCTTTTCTTCCCTCTTTGATCCCGTTTAATGCCTTGATCGTTAGGAGCCCCCCAGAGTCGGGGAAACAGCAGGATGACCTGGTCTTACTAGGGAGCGACCTAAGGGCCCTAACATGCTACTGCTCTCTAACGCGTTCTGACGAGTGCCGCCAACGCGCCCCGCGGACCGACCGGATGCCCCGGGCCCGTCCACGTGTGCGCCGGGTAACCGTCAGCAATCTCCCCAAAACGTGGGGGTAAAACCAGCTTGTAAGCCTCAGTTTTTGTCAAAGGATTTCCGCCAAGCGACCGGAAGACGGTACCGAGAAAGCTCTTCCCTCCTTCAGCACCTGTTATTTTCATAGGATCGTGGCACGGGATGAGGATTTAGAACCTGTAACGCGGGCAGCCGACCACAAGGATCCCCCAGAGCGTGGGTCTTCACTCCTCTCAGAAGAGACGCCTGTAAACATTCGGGGTCCTGAGTTCGAGCGCTAAAGAATTCCCCAATTTATGTTAATTTCCTTAAAATCATTTTTTTTTTTTTGTCTGAGATGCTTTGGACACCTTCACGACTCCTTATTTTTCTTTTTCTTTTTTCTTTTTTTTTTTTTTGGAAGATTTTATTTATTCATTCATTTTTCAAAATGAATTCATTTATTCATTTATTCAAAATTTATTTATTCAGAGAGAGAGGCAGAGACAATGCTTGGACAGATTAGGTAACTTGACCAAGGTCACATGGATAGGTAAGTCCGAACCAGAATTCAAACCCTAATTTTTCTGACTCCAGAGGTGCCTCTCAGGATGAAAAAACATATTTCCCCAGGGAAATCCTGCTTAGATGTAACTGCTGAAATTTGTCACCAGCAAACTCTGGATTTATTGCTCGCCAAAACTATATTTGAAACTGAGCTCCCAGGCTCGATGACTTCTCCACCTCTAGAGCCCAAGGGAACATTCGGTTCGTTTCAGGTGAAGTGGCATGAGACCGAGTCTGCGATGCTTCACACAAAAAGGCGTGACTCCTGAACGGCGAAGGTTCAAACCCCACCCCAGCCCGCGAGGACAACCGTGCGTGGAAAACGGGCCTTTCAGCACCGGTTCTGTGGCCGCTTTGGGCAGTGAGGACCCAGCGAAGCTGGCTTCGGGCCCCGCCGGGCCAGGCCCCGTCTAATGTTAGGAGCTGAGCTGGCGCAGAAAATTTGCCCTTCTTGGAATTCAGCACAAAAGATTAAAAAAAAAAAAAAGCACCATGGAGGTGTTGAATTGCTGTACTGCCTGCTTGGAATGGAAATGAAAACTTCAGGGGCGCCTGGGTGGCTCAGGCGGTGAAGCATCTCCCTTTAGCTCAGGTTCTGATCCCCAGGTCCTGGGATCGAGTCCCCTGTGGGGTCAGGCGCTCAGCGGGGAACCTGCGTCTACCTCTCTGTCTGCCCCCCCACCCGTATTCTCTCTCTCTCTCTCTCTCAAATAAATTAATAAAATATTTTAAAATATTTTATTATTATTATAATAATAAAATAAAATTTATATATAAAATAAATATATATTTATTTTTATATATAAGATATATATAATATATATATTTTATATATTTTATATATAATATATTTATATTTATATATAAAATAAATATTATATATAAATATTTAAAATATTTATGTATCTAAAAATAGATACATAAATAAAAAGGGAAAGGAAGCAACCATGAATCAATCAAGCGCAGCTAGTGTCCCCTGATGCGGGGCTTAAATACTTACGTAAATCAAGTCGACTTCCTAATTCCAACGGTCTCTGAACTGAAATTCTTCCTGCCTAGTGGCAAATCAGGAAATCAGCAATGCCCGCTGACCGGCTTCCAGCAGCAAAACTTCTAGAAGGAGGTTGAGGCTTTGAGCACCAGCCAGCAAAGTGAGCAGCGTTTTACCATTGACCCCGGTATTTAGTGAGCTGATGGTGGAGGCCGAGTGGGCGCCAGGAGGTGCCCCTTGTACTAGCAACACGCGTACTGCGGCAGCCCGGGCCAGGGCCGCCCCTAAGCGGGCGGAAGCAGGGCGTCTGGGCTGGAGGCAGGCTGGAGGGCTGCCTGGAGGGGGCTTCGGGGGCTCGGCTCTACAGCACCCGGAGCACGGGAAGGACAGGAGCACGTGGTGTCCAGGCTGCGGCCTGTCGCCCCACCGTCACCCGCCCGCCTGTGCGTCTCATCGGCCGCAGCCCCCGGAAAGCAGAGCCCAAGGGGATTGGGCAGGAACCCGGGGCCCGAGCAGAGCAGAGGAGGGAAGGGGCGGCTGGAGGGGAGCGGGAGTGGCAGCCGGTGTCTTCGTGTTTCACGAGCGAGCAAGCGAGGAGGGAGGAAGCTGACGGACGGTCGTGTCCACGCGCACCCTCCTGTCTCTCCGAACGATGCTCCGGGGGTGTCGGCACAGAGGGAAGCGTCGGCCACGGGCACCGAGCGCAGAGCCTCCGCGTCACCCGTGAGCAGAAACCCACGTAATGGCATGAAGACTCGGAGGCCAGTCGCCAGACAACATGGACCAGGGATTTCCAAAGCAGAAAATACACGGACGAAGAATGGTTAGTCTCATCGGCTCACGCTCTCGTGCACGTTAAACCCAAGTAAGGTGGGTCTTTCCTGCTGAATCATCAAGAAACATAGCTAACGCCTCACGCGGAAGGGCCAGCGGGGTCTTTGACACGCTCTTAGGGTCAACTGGCGCGGCCTTTCTGAAAACCAACTTAATGGTGATTCTGCTTCCGATATTCCGTCTTAAGGAAACGCTCCAAAACACAGATAAAGATGAATGCACATCTTTTTTTATCTTTTTCATAATAGACCGAAAAAGGAAACAGACGTCCCACGTGACTGCAAGTGTCGAGTGAATCACACAAAGTCCATCCCATCACATTTTGTAGGGGCATTAAAAATCCTGTTCCCGGGACGTCCATGGGGCTCCGCGGTGGAGCGTCTGCCTCGGGCTCAGGCCGTGACCCCGGGGTCCCGGGATCGAGTCCCGCATCGGGGTCCCCGCAGGGACCCTGTTTCTCCCTCTGCCTGGGTCTCTGCCTCTCTCTCTGGGTCTCTCATGGATAAATAAATAAAATCTTAAAAAAAAAATCAGTTCACAAAGACATTCTTGACCTAAGGTGAGCAGAAATGCAATATGAGAAATCACATGTGTATCAGCACGACCGTGTTCAAAGAATAAAGTCAGGAAAATGTTGAAGAAAAAATATCAAAATGTCAGTAATAGTTGCTTTTTCTCTGGACAATGAGATTTATGGTGATTATTTCCCCCTTTTGCCTCTTTAAGGCTGTGTGTTCTCTCCAAATATTCTAAGATGAGGAGACATTCGTTAATATTTATTGGATGCCCACATTGTCCCAGTCACTGTTGGGAGGACCTGGACCCACAGAGCTCTTGAGGCACAGCCCCTGCCTCCATTTGCTTCCGACCTAGTGATTTTTTTCTTTAAAAAGATTTTATTTTGAAAAAAGATTTTATTTAAAAAAATATTTTATTTATTCATGGAAGAGAGAGAGAGAGCAGGGAAAGACGCAGAGGGAGGGGGACAAGTAGACTCACACTGAGCACAGGGCAGGATTCGGACCCTGGGATATGACCCGAGCCGAAACCAAGAGTCGGATGCTTAACCGATGGAGCCACCCGGGGGGAGCCTCTCTAAGTGATTTATTTTTATCTTGTAACTTGAAAAACTAGAGAAGAAGAAGCTCTTGTTTGTAGGTCCAAAGCCCTGTGCAAGGTAAACCAACAGAGCTTTCAGAAAAAGTGAATAAGCAAAATATCTTCAAGGCTCTGGAGGAGCTAACGCACCCTTAAGTAGGACACAAACGTGCTGACTACAGATGGGGAGAAAAATGGCACATTGTATTGAACCAAAATCCCAAATTAAGTTCTGTTCACGCATCCCGTGATTGAGAGTGACAGTGCAGGCCCCTGAGAAGGTAGCGTACAGTTCGCATGCAAGACCCCGTCCAGAATATGTAAAGAGCTCCTCCGTGGCAATAAGAACAAGGCAGACAAGCGGGGGAACAGTGAGCAAAGACCTGAACGGGCAGTCGCAGAAGGACACCAGGTCAGCAGGCAAGGATTCCCGACAGTAGTCCCCATGCAACGCAGACCACGCCCCGAGTGGCATCGCTGCACCCCCGGGTCAGGCACAGAGGTAGCGGCCAACACGGACGTAGGGGTGGGGCAAGCGGCCCCCCGTGCTGTGGGTGGGAGTGAGATTGGCACACCCACTGGAGAAGACACCTGGCGGGGTCCGGGAGAGCCGGGCGGGGGCGTTCCAGCATCGGCACCCCCGACCCACACCTGGTATGTCCCTTACCTTACATCCGTCACCGCCAAGACCTCAGCCCGCCCAGCCGTCCGTCGCCAGTGGAGGGAGCAGGAACGGGCAGCACGTTCGTGCCCGCGGCTCGGTCCCACGCGGCGTGGGCGACGGGCTCCCCACCGAGCGAAAGGAGCCAACGCAGGCCCGCACCGTGTCGCTCGGTCTCCGCGGTGCTGGAGGACGACTGCGCTAAGCTGTGGGCTGGAATCCAGGGCAGGGACCCCCTGGGCGGGAGGGCAGGGCGGCGGGCCCGGGGGGCTTCCGGGGTTCTGGTCTCCCCACCGGTGGCTGCCCCGGTGTGCTGTTCACGCGGATTCACCAGCGCATACTTTCGGGTATGAAAATCAAGAACTGGGAGACGCATGTTCATGACCCCGCGTGTGTAGCCGTGACACGTACACATACATGCACACGCGTGTATACAATCCCAGAGCGGTGTGCATGCATGTGCCTTCACCCCCACACACGCATGTGTATGCATCCAGCTGTAACCCCCCAGCTGCCGTGTTATCTCCCTTCTCACCTGACTCCGGTAGCTGTTGGCCCACTTCCTCCCCGGACCCTTTATCTGTAGCTGGAATAATGGTCTTGAAGCACAGGCTGGGCCGTGTCTGTCTGTGGCTCGTGACCAGCCGCAACTACCCACGTCAATCAGAATAAAATCCTCGGAGGAGGCGTAGATCCCTGATGGCTGATGTCAAACGGTCTCACCACCCAGACCTGTCGCTTTTATCTCTTTATCCTGCTTCATGTGTCCTGGTGGTTCTCCTCACCAGCTGACATATCCTTGACGCGGTTGTGGGCTCACAGCCGGCCTCCCCGTCGCTAGTGTGTCGGCCGCGTGGGACCGGGGACCCGGGCTTGCGGCTTCGTGTCTCTGCCGGCACAGCACGACGTAGGCAATGAGTGAAGGAAGGAAGGAGAGCAGCACCGAAGAATATAGGAAACAGCAGAACGTATATGTTCCACTTTCTTTTATGGGTTAAAACAAAACACAAAAAACAAAAAAACAAAAACAAAAAAAGAAATTACTTACTTGATGTGCTTCAGGCCTGTTTCTCTCTCCCTCTCTCCCTGTTTTCTCCCCCATAACCCCACATGACACGTCCATGCAATGTCATTATATAATCCCAGTGGTTCAGAATTAAATGAGGGTGACATCCAGGTAGAGACCCATTATGCTGGAATTCAGGATTTTTAACTGAGCCTTGTTTTGTGGATACATGGCCCTTTTGAATACTAAAAACCCTATCATTTTTCTTGCTAAAAGTATCTGTGTTTGGGACCTAGGGATGCTCCCTTCAGCATTCTGGCTAAGAAAAATTTTCAAACATGGGAACTCGGGTGGCTCAGCGGTTGAGCATCTGCCTTCGGCCCAGGGCATGACCTCAGGGTCCTGGGATCGAGTCCTGCATCGGGCTCCCTGCATGGAGCCTGCTTCTCCCTCTGCCTGTGTCTCTGCCTCTCTCCCTCTGTGTCTGTCATGAATCAATAAATAAAATCTTTAAAAAACTCTTTTTCAAACAAAATAACACCATTTTGTTAGGCTTTACAACAATTCAAAACTTTTCAGACCCTGAGGATGAATTGTTCGTAAGGGCCTGTGTCCAGAAATTGAGGTTGTCTCCATCAGAACGCATACCTCCCTGTCCTCAGGATGAACCGGGGGGCTCCGGGAGCAGGCAAGGGTGTTCACAGTTCATTTCTGTGTCTGTATAGACTGGCCAGTTACCTTTTCACAGAGCCACCCAGTGGGGTGTGCCCCTTGGCAGGCGTCTAAAAACCGACAAAATGTGCAAATGTTGGCACAGGGAGGGAGAAGTCCAGTTTGGTTGTCAACCTGCTTGGCCCTTCAATTCAAGTTTTTTTTTTTTAAAAAAAAAAGAGCAGGCCGTTTTGGTTACACATAGCTGACGACACAGTTTTGTTGCTTTGTTTTTTAGTTGGAAAAATGAGAAACCGCGATAAGGCCGCGAGTACACAAAATGTACTCAGCTGCTAGCGAGACTCTCCTTCCCCTCCTCCCTCTGGGAAAGCAATAAGCATAACATCGAGCCGTAACTGTAACTGCAGATCAAATAATAAAATGAATCCCAAGAGACACTGAGTATAACAAGGCCAGTGTCAGATCATTCGCTCATCAAGTAGTCCAATCTTTCAATAAGGCAGGCCGGGATGGCTAGGGGAACAATGATGCTTTTAGGTCGGAGTGAGTGCGAAACAACCGCTCCTGTCAGAGGAGAAGGCAATGCCAAGGTTCATGTTGGAGTCAGACTTACAGCTCAGGAGGGCAGAGCATGGAGTAATGAGGATACGCATGTGGCTCCAGTGTGGGGATTCTGGTTTCACTGGTTGCATGACTTGGAAGAGCTGTGTAACCCAGGGCGAGTTCGTTAACCTCTCTGAATATCAGCTTCCCGGGGGTGTAACATGAGGATGGTAAAAACACCTAATCTGCGGGGCTTTTGTGACGATCCAGTGAGGTCTTGGTTCCAAAAATATTTTATTTTATTTTTAAAGATTTTATTTATTTATTCATGACAGAGAGAGAGAGAGGCAGAGACACAGGCAGAGGGAGAAGCAGGCTCCATGCAGGAGCCCGATGTGGGACTCGATCCCGGGTCTCCAGGATCACGCACTGGGCTGAAGGAGGCGCTAAACCTCTGAGCCATCTGGGCTGCCCCCCGAAAAATATTTTATAGCCACGAATACGCTTTGATAATGTATAGGATTATTAGTGTGCTTGAATAATTCCTTAAATACCTCTTACTTCCTCCCTCCCTCCTACAGTCACGTCCGCAGGGTTTAGCTGAAGTACTCCCATCCCTGCGGCCTGCGTATCCCTACTGTTGTAGATGAGGATGGATTTCAGTAATTAAATGAAAAAGTTGTCTATGTTTCCTATCTGAACCATCCTGCCTAAGGCTTCAGAATAGAACGATGGCCTTCTCTGAAACCCAGATTATTAATGCTGCACATATATAAACAAGCGATGCCCTGGCGCCCCTGAGGGTAGGAAGCCAGATGAAGATTGAAAAGTGAGGAAAATCTCCTCCTTCCCCATCCCAGAGGGAACAACTGTTTTCTTCTCCGGGATAGGAAAGGTGGCTACTTGGTGAACACATACCCTGCGCCAAGCACTGCGCTAAGCTTTATTGGACGTGACCCTCACAGCATCCTGTGCCGTGATTGCCGCCTACAGACACGAAGACTATAATTAGAATAAGTAGCTGAACCTGGGTCACATGGCAGAGTCAGGATTTGAACCCAAACCTGCCTAATTCCTTTCCTGGTCTTTTTCTGTTTGTGAACTGATTGATGATTTACCTCCTCTCTTTGAACCAACTTTGTGTACCTGTGTTTGCCCTTCTGTCCCTTTATCCTTTCATTTTTTTGATGCCAGTAATGAGTAGGGCAGAGGCTTATGACAGAGATGCCTAAGGTGCGGCCGCCATGCTTAAGAAATTGTGATCCCCTGCAGGAAAGGGGACAGGCGGACAAATCCCTATACGACTTGGAGGAATTGCAGAGGCCCGTAGGGGATGGAGCGTTAGCCTCCTTGCCTGGAACGTGCAAGTAGCGCTCTGTCTACTTTACTCAGCTGTTGTCAGGGTAGAGTGACACGCCTTTATCAAGGGTCTGGCAAAGACCCTGACTCCTAGTTGAAACGCTCAGTACATGGACCCATAATGTTGCCAGGATAATAACTGGGATCCCAGGCTGGCAAAGCAACTTGGTGTCAGATCTCGAGAGCCTCAAATGCCAGTCTAAAGAGTTCGGACCTTCAGCTTGATAAAAACAGTTGTGCCAGGGTCAGTAATCGTTCTGAAAAGGAATGAGAGCAGATGCTCTTTCGCACCACCTTTCAAAATTCATCGTGAATGAGGTAGAGTTAAGGGGCACAGTTGGAACTGGTTTAGAGGACTTTTTATATTTGATGCACTAAAAGGAAAGATGATGTTTTCAAGTTTTTAATGCCCTGTACTTTTTCTCCCACAGTAATTAGTGAATGCCAAAGACGGCAACTGGAGTCTGTGAGCTACTCCTCCCGCTATGCTCTGGGCCTCTTTTATGAAGCTGGCACGAAGATTGATGTCCCTTGGGCTGGGCAGTACATCACCAGTAATCCCTGCATACGCTTCATCTCCATTGATAATAAGAAACGCAATATAGGTCAGTACCCCCATTATTCCCCTTAAATACAGTAACAATGGTGGGTGTAGATCATGAAAAATGCTGTTTAATTGAGTGTTGCCATTCTGAACAGAGCAAGCATTTAACTCCAAGCCACAGGGGATAAAATTTAATGTCACATTTGGCCAATAACAAAATACACAGTGAAACCAGCAAAGTTTTTCGGAAAATCATTCCCCACATGGTTTGTATTACTGAGTTCATGAATATAGTGTCAGAAGTTTTAAGATTTCAAAATGGCCCCAGTTCTATCGCTTTAATCTGGGCCCATCTATATGCAGAAGGATCTCTCCTCCTTTGTGGCTTGGTGGAGTTTGTTTGGCTTCGTTTCTGAAATGTGCTAAGTGCTGCTCTTTCCACTTCCCAGGCTGGAAATAAAAAGCGAATTGTACTATGTTATGAGAATCCTCCACTTCAATATAATCTTATTTATTTAATTTTCATCTCAAAGACTACATAAAAACGCTTTCGTGTACAATATAACAGAAATGATAGGTAAAATGTTTCATAAGAGGTTCACTAGAATGGGCTAAAACCTACACGCCACCCTTTTTTGTTGAAGGCAGTCATTAAAATTAGATTTGAATCCCAAGAATAAACATAGCGCTCGTCTTTGGAGCAAAGGAGAAAGTGTATTCTTCTTCGCAGGATTAGAACAATCCCTGAGATGACTGCTTTTTGAAGAATAAATGGTAATGATGGAAAACGACTAGATTCTTGAAGGGAGTCGTCATCTCAATTTGTTACGGCGTTTTATGGCGCAGTGACGGTTTCTCCAAGCCGTTAGTTAGAAGTCTTTCTTGATAAAATCACCAACTAACGTCTTTTGGCCTGCCAGAGCTTTATAATGATAGAATTGGGCTGGAGTATGGTTTTTATATCAGAGCACATGATCTTAGAAAAATGTTTCTTTTATAACTTAAAACTCCCTCGGGGCTAGATTGTTTATGTTCACATGATACCGCATATATGTACAATCAGCAGTTTGTGAAACGCCCTGTAACAGCAATGGACTAACCATTTTTAACTCTACAACTGCTTGGTTCTGACAAAAGAATAGCCAGTCCTTGATAGGTGTGATATCTGTTAGGGTGAAGTCAGTCGCGTATACCACAAAAACCAATTTAAACTTGTTTAAACAACATAAGGTCATTTGTTATATTACCTACTGTGGACTGCGGCGCATCCCTCCAAAACTCCTGGGCCGAAGCCCTGTTCCAGGATAACTGGCGGCCTTACCAAATGAGCGCGAGAGAGTTCTCTCCTGTGCGTTTACCAAAGGAACATCATGTGAGGTCACATGAGGGTGGCGAGAAGGCGGGAAGGCAGGCGGTCTGCAAGCCAGGAGGCTTTACCAGAAACCAAATCGCCGGACACCTTGGTCTTGATCTCCCCAGCCTCTGGAGCTACGAGAAATCGGTTTCTGTTGCTTACGCCATGCCGCCTGTTGGACTGCATTTTGTTATGCCAGTCCAGGCCGACCGACACCTTATCTAAGAGGAGGAAAGTTGGGGAGATGTCGGGAATGACCGATTCAGGACCTGAGCAGTACCTTCCAGGGCCTAGAATTGCCCTTTTCTGCTCTCTTCCACTCTTGAGGTGGACCTTCTCTTCCAGGAGGATTGGGAGCAAGATGGCACTAACCGTTAGAATTACGTGCAGACCCAACGACGTGCTCAGGAAGAAGAGGGACCATTACATTTCTGTTTCTAGGAATCAGGGAATTCTCTCCAGAGCCCCCTCAGTTGGCCTCACCTTGTATGTCATCGGTCAGATTTGGGTTGCTCGACCGGTCTGAAATCCATCATTCGCTGGCAAGGGTGATGGGACTGCCACGATGAACTCGACAGATCAAGGTTTACTCCTAGAATCGGCGTTAGGATCATCTCCCTTTACCCATATGAGGGGTAGACTCCTGAATGAAATAGGAGGGTTTTGTCTGGAGGAGAGAAGGGAGTAAGTAGCGGACGCCAGGTCGGCCATACGAGACACCCATTATTTTCAAGTAGAGTCACATCGTAGGTAGGAGGTGAAGCTCTAAAGTTGACACGTAAGGAGAAGAATCGTGTAGATTCAAAATTATCTTTGAAGATCCCTTAAAACTACATGACGTTTTGGAGACGGAGCTACCTTTCAGTAAGCTCAGGATAGCCGTCTTTCCAACATCCAGTGGATTTCAGTTTCTTTGGGTGAGGCCGGATGAAATAGTCGGCTCGCATTTATAGGACGGAGTGATCTTTCCTACTGTGAGAGACGCACAGAAAGAAAGAAAGAGCCGTCGCCATTCTCTCCTAACAGGTGAAATCACTGCACAAATGGAGTGGGGTGGTGGGTGATAGCACCCACAGTTGTGCAAATGCAAAAGAGCACAACATAAAGTCAAACATATTTTAATTTCTCACATGATTGGCAGCCTCTGAAATAAGAGAGACAATTTTTTTTAAATTTTTATTTAGTTTTTATTTCATTTTATTTTATGGTATTAACAACCACACAGTTTGAAAGCAGGAGGGCTGAGTGGATTGGAAACCATGTTTTTGCTACAGCTCATGGCAGTGCCTCTTCAGACAGCAAAGAAATGCCTGCCTTTCTTTGCCAGTTTTATGGAAAATTAATCTTGGATTATGTGAGTTTTAAGTTATGGGAGGCCTGCAGCAATGGCATCCCCTAACATAAAATCTAACTGCCTTGCATTTAAACTACTTTTTTTTTTTCCTCCTCACTATCTGGGGCCAGGGTGCTAAGTGTGTCTAGTTGAATTCACACAATATAAATGTCCAAATAGTAAGACTCCACTGTATTTTATTGGCATTAATATTTAAGCAGACCGGTAAGAGGTGTCTCTTTATGTTACTAACACTACCCCACACCCACCCTGTCCTTGGAGTGTTTGATTGAATCTAGAATTAATACTGTAAATACACACACTCAACTAATGAGGGAGAGCGTTTCTGCTCTGTCGAGGTAAAGCAACAACAACATCAAAAGTAGCCGGGTTGAGTCCACAAGACCCAGCTGTGTTGTTAGGTCTTGGAGAGAGCCAGAGGATGAAGGATTAGTGGCCCAGACCAGACAAAGGTCAAGGAGTAATCATGTGTCAGGTGTCGGGGGAACCTAGTACCTGCAGAGAGCCGCCCCGAGAACCAGAACCTCCTTGGCAGAGGGGCTAAACTCTAAGGCCTGATAGACCAGCTTCAGGACCTTTGTTAGAGGTAAGAGCCACTGTACCCAGGTCTGTGTTCCCCAAAATGCATTCAAGGAACACCAATTCCTTTTTTTTTTTGGAGGGAGGGGGAGAACACCAATTCCTTGATATGCTCCTTGGGAAGGACTCTGTCATCATGTACTTTTGCAAAATGCTACTGACTTTACGTCTCCTTTAGAGAGTTTCAGGTCATATTGCCCTATTAGAAGACATTCCTATATATATATATATATAAACACCACCTTTCCTCTTCATTTAATCTAGAATTTCCCAAATGTATTTGACCAGGGGATCAATTTTATTTGAGCACCATACCTGCTAATATCTGACGGAAACGGTTCCCCTGGACACCCTTGAGAAACCCTGACCTGACATCACCGTTTGTGCTTCAGCCCTGAAAAGGAATCCTAGGCCAATAAAGGGGTGTGGGGTGAGGAGTGGGGTGGCCAAGGCTGAGCTGGAAGCCATCTGGAGAAAAAATACGGATTTTTTTTTTTTTCAAGAGATGGAAGAAGCTTAGAGCCAACCTGGAGCCCACCAAGAGCCTCATTAGGACAAAAGATCCTTCTATCACTCAAGAATTCCAAGGGATTTAGGGACTCTGTGTTGGGAACCAGGATCAGAGACCAAATGTTAAAACAAAAGAGGTTTTCAGTGCTCTTACCACTTGGGAAATTATAAAGGTTTCAGGGGCGCTGTGCCAGGAACCAAGGGGAGAGACTAGTTCATCTATATTCTATTATTTCACGCCTCCCAAGGTCTCGGAGATCCCTCTCAAGACCTTATATTTGGAATTAGAATGGCCAGGAGTAACGTCTTAGATTCAGCTCGGTTCTACCTCTTTATAGCTGTGTGATCTTGGATGAATTACGTAAACCATCTGTTTACCGATCAATATGACGAGGAAACAATACCAACCCCAAGGATTTGGGGATGAAATGGCTTGAACGTATGAGGAGCTTCGTATAGCACCTAGCAAGCGACGGGCCAGTATCTGTGGTCCCTGTTATCACGACCAACAATGCCACTCTTGCACTTGGATATCCTATTTTCCAAAGCTGAAGGCATAAATATAAAAAGCCTGACTTTAGTGACTCCAACCCGCTGAAATCACTGCGGAGAGGAGGCAGGGTGGCCCTAATGAGTAAGACATATACGTGACCCTAAAAATGGTTGGTCACAATTTTAGCATCCTTCCCTGTTCGCCATCTGGAAGAGTATTAATGATAGTAAAGTGGCCAATAGACAGCAACCCGGGGAGATTAACGTAATCTGCAATTCTAGAAATGCGGCGGCCAATGACCGGAGTAACATGGCTTCCGGTGACTCATCCAAGGAATCCGTTCAGTTCATCCCAAGACGAAAACAAGCAAATGAATAAACTTTTCATCATACGGGATTTACACCTGCCGGTACCTTATTGTTGGGGATCCCTGAGCAACAAACACGGTGTAATGCATTCTGCCTCTAATAACTGTTTTACAAAAGACACACAAATGTGCCTCACAGAACTGTTTATTACATCAGCTCCTTATAGGAAAAAAATGGGAGCATGACACGAAATCCTATAAATAATTGGGATGAGCCTGGGGCCTTAAATCCATCTTGGGTTCACTTAGGGGGGTTTGTGACTGTTCCAGTTAAGCAGGGAGCCGTGCAATCGACAGCCCAAGGTGGTCTGCTTCAGGATGCGAACAAGTGAGGGAGCGTTTGCCCTTAAACTTGTAAGAAATGTACTTAGGAGAGGTAGCAATTGTTTGTTTTTTTTTATTTTTTTAAGATTTGTTTAGGGGAAAAAAAAAAGATTTGTTTAGGGGCGCCGGGGTGGCTCAGTCGGTTAGGCGTTTGCCTTCAGATCAGGTCATGATCTCGGGGTCCTGGGATCGAGTCCTGCATCGGGCTCCCTCTCCCTATGCGCCTCCCCCTACTTGTGTGCTTCTCTCTCTCTCTGTCTCTCTGCCAAATAAATAAGTAAAATCTGTTTGGGATTTTATTTATTTATTTTAGAAAGAGCGAGAGAGCATGTGCGTGTGCCAGCAGGGAGGGCGAGGGAGGGACAGAGGGAGAGAGAGGGGGTCCTCAGGCTGACTCCCAGCTCAGCACAGAACCCAACGTGGGGCTTGATCCCGGGACCCGTGAGGTCGTGACCTGAGCCAAAATCAAGAGTCAGTCGCTCAACCAGCTGAGCCACCCCGGTGCCCTAAGGGAGGGAACGCTTCATAAGGAGATCAAAAAAGGAAGAGGGGAGAAGAAGGAAAGGTCTAGGTAGGAGGGGAAGGAAAGGGGAAAAGGGCTGTAATCACGGAAATGGTCCTGTTTCCCATTGGGGCTTCTGTTGTCAATACCGGCTCCGGAGCGGCGCTGGCAGGGAAGGCGGCCGTCGTCGTCTCGGAGGAACCTGCGACGCCCGACGCCCGGCTGACCCCCAGGAGGGAAAAGATGCACGTGTGTGCGCGTGCGCGTGCGCGTGGAGCCAAATGTCTGTCTGTGGTCGCACACGTCAGCGGGCACAGATCACAGCACAGACTGACCTCGCGTCTCGTCCACATTTGCCAGTTCTCGAGACAAAAACGAGAAGGAAGTTCCGCGGAGCCCATCTGTGAGGAGAACAGGTGCCCGCAAGGCGACAGCAAGCAGCAGATCCCTTTCAGCCTCGGGCCTCCCCGGAGCGCGAGCCTCAGTGGGAAGGAAGGGTTTACACCCGAGACCGCGTTGCCCCGCCACTCGCCCAGCACGGCGACTCCTGGGAAGAGCAATGCCAGGGGCGGAGGGAGAGTGGAAAAGGAACTAAATATGCATCAAAAACCGACTTTAAAAAATGCCCTGTGGAGTCTACTACCGGGAAAAATGCCATTCGGCCGTTGCTTCCAGAGAAACCGAGCTCCCCGACCCTGGATTTCCACGTTTGCGGAGCAGGTGGTTACGAATACGCGTTCCCTGCCCCGCGTGCCAGGCTCGGGGCCAAGAGCTAAGTGGTCTCGGTGGCCCGTCTCCCGAATCGAAGGTCGTGGCTGTCTCGGGGGAGGAATTCTGAAGAGACACAGAGGCTCTGTTGGCCTAGTGACTTGGGGTCAAGGAACAGCCGTCCTAAATGCACACGGATGCACAGACACAGACAACGTAGAGACCATCAACTCACGCCTGTCCCCAGAGCCGGGGAGGGACGCCTGGGGGGCCCAGGGCATGACCCCGGGGTCCCGGGACCGAGTCCCGCGTCGGGCTCCCTGCATGGAGCCTGCTTCTCCCCCTGCCTGGGTCTCTGCCTCTCTCTCTGTCTCTATGATTAAATAGATGGGAATCTTTTTTTAAAAATTAAACACTTAAAATAAAAAAGAAACGTCGGGCCAGCCTATTATTTCACTTTCTCGTGCGGCTGCCGAGGAGCTCGATGCAGTAAGCCGTGCCGTGTCCGAGGGCGGGCGCCCGGGGAAAGCAAGCCTGGGGCCCGCGGCCTCCCGGCCCTTCTGTGCTGCGGACGGCGGCGGATCACCAGTTCGCACAGCGGCCACGCGAGGAAGCGGGTCCTAAAGCCCGAGAACCTTCAGTTGCTTTGGGTGCCGACCTTCCGCCTTCGTGCCCTGCCCTCTGCGAGCCCAGTTTCCATGGGGCCGTTGGCCTGAAGTCACGGCGACGGGGCCGGGGATAGGGCTGAGGCCGCCGGGGACCCTTGGGCTGGCGGGATGTGGTCCCGACGCCAGGCCCGGGGCGCGGGGCCTGAGTGTGGTTTCCTACGCTCCTGGGGGGACAGGTGGGGACGAGCGTCAGGCGGGGCCCGCGGGTGGAGGAGACAGAGGCTGCCCTGGCCGCTGCCCGCGGCGGGAGGAAAGGCCGGGAGGACGGCGTGCGCGGGCTCCGGCGCGGGGAGGAGCGCAGGGGGGACTCCGCGGGCCGGGCCTGCCTGGGCTGTGCGACCCTCTGCCACCCGGGGCCACATGCCCAAGTGGGGAGCTCTCGTCTGGCAAAAAAACCTGCTTCCTTAGACGTAATGACACCTAATTTTGGCGACTTGTGCTCCGGTCCCCGTAAAGGGTGGTTCCTTTGTCTGCTGAGCCCCCGGAGGAGGTGGGATGATGCCACCGGGGAAACGGGGAGAGCTAAGCTGCTTTGCCTGATTGAGGAGAAAATCGGAGCCGTCCCGAGGCGGCGGGGAGGGCGGGGAGCAGGCCGGGGAGGGGAGAGCCGGGCCGAGGCTGAGCCGACCCGCAGGACGGCGGCGTGACGTGGGCGTCTTGGCCGGAAGATTGCTCCCTGCAGCCAGCCCAGCTCTGGCTCGAGCGGCGGCTCCAAGTCCGCGTTTGCTCCTTCCTGGGGACTTGCTGAGGAAGCCCCACAGAGCCCGCGCACCGTTTGGGGTACCGGGGTGGAGCCGATGGGAACCCCGAGATTCCCTCCCCGAGCGGGACCCGGGAGCACAGCGGGCCCACGTCTGTTTCGAGAAACCGTATTTTGAATCGAGACAGAACTCGTCATCCTCCCGGCCTCAAATAAAGCGAGTCCAACTTGCCGGCTCCCTCGGACCTGCGACGGGGTGAGCACGCGGGGTGGGCCGTGGCGAAGGCCCCCTCTGTGGGACTGAGCTGCTTCCGGAGGACCTCGGAGTTGAGTCGAGCCCGGGGTCGCCCAGGGTCTGAAGCTGTGGACACTCGGGGTCGGGAGCCAAGGCTCACGATGACGTGCTGTGCTCTGCTTCCCAGACAAGTGCGCGGTTTGCATCGTTCTGGGGGCGTCTCAAAGCCTCTGCGAGCTGAGAACAGTCTCGTAAGGCTGCGTAGACGCAGCCTGTGGGCCTCAGGCCCGGGAGACAGTGTAGACTGATGAGCCGGGAGAGAGCCTGGCAGGTCTTACCTGCGGCCCGTCCTTGTCTGGGGCTCTGACGACACAGACCCGAAGAGACGCAACCTCCCCTTTGCCCCGAGCTCCCTCAGACGAGACCTCCCCATCTTCGCCCCTGTCGGGAACCCCACGTGAGGTCCACCCAAGTGTCTCGGGGGCTGAAGAATCGACATGCTGTTTGCAGAGCCTGCTGCTTGCTCCAGAACTAGACGTTCTCTCCCGAGGCGGGAGACGCACCACGGTCCTCGGGCCGGGGCGGGGGGGGTGGTTGCTGTTCGCCCCCTTGGCTCTTACGTGGCACCGCACTAAATCTTCGAGACAGACGCCAACATCGCGGCCCCCCGGGCCCAGGGCATGGGCGCTCAGTGGTTTGCCGAGCCCGTCGTCCTGCGCGTAGCTCCCAGATGCCCTCCCCCGGCCCGGGCACTAAGACGTCAGTGACACTGAGAATCAGCGCCGCGGCCCCGGGCATGCACGGAGCAGGCCCGCCGGCCGGTGGTGCATCCCAGTCCGGGGCTCCGTTGGATCACGGAAGGCCACTGAGCTGTCTCCGTAATTCCAGAATCGGGAAGCCTTTGCAGAGCACGTGCGGGTTCTTGGCAACGCGAACCACCAGAAGCGTCTCGGGGAGGCCCTCCGTGCCGTTGGCGACACTGCAGCGCGGGGGTCCCGGAAAGACCCGGAAGTTCTCCAGGGCCCTGTCCCCGAAGGGGTGCAGGGGTCCTCGGCGGCGGTGTCACCCTGGCCTCTAGGGCGTGCACGTCTGGACGACGCCCTGCCACAGACCCCGATCTCCAGGGTTTCGCTCCGAAGGCTCCCAGTGCTCCCTGGTGAAAGGAGCTTCTCCTAATCCCCGGATACAGAACCGCCGCGCTCCGGCTGAAATACCGCATCAGAAGATACGTGATAAGCTCTGCAAACGTGTCATTTCCCTGCCACAGTCTAGCAATTATGTCTGTTTTCTATCCCGACGGCACTAAGAGGTCTTGCGCAGGAACCGTGCCAGGCGCGGCGGGTGCACCCTGACCCCAGCTCGGGGAGTGACGCGCCCTTTACTGTACACTCCACGACTTGGTTTCCATCCTCAAGGATGCTCAGAAACGGTTGGCAGCGTCCAGCTTCGCCGTCACAGAGACCCGGCTTCGAATCACGAAACTCAACTCTTCGAATGTGGTTTGAGCCGTTTATATGGCTTCAGGCTCAATCTCTGTGGGTTAACAACTGGTGGCACGCCGGCCCTCCCGGCGCGGTCCTGCCTCGCAGCGCTGGCCGGGAGCGGCTCCGTGACCCCGCCGAGCCTCGCTCACCTGCGCCGCGAGTGCGAGGTCAGTGACGTCCCCCGGGAACGTTCCGGGGCCCGAGTGCAAAGGCGGATCTGACAGCCCTAGTGGCACGCGCGGCTCGTGGCAGGCCGGTCGACGCTGTCCGCAGAGCCGCTGCCCCACGCAGAGAATGATTTCACGGTCTCAGCCCCCAGTTACAGAACCGTCCTCGATGCTGAGAAGGAGAAGAGGAAGCCGCCAGGCGTCCACGTCTAATTAGATTAAATCATCTTTATCGAAAAGCGCAACGGGCCACGCCTCGGTGGGTCCGCGGGAGCTCCGTCCCGGGCAGGGCGTTGACCTGGACTTGTCCGATGCACTTCTTCTGTCTCTCTGGGGAATCTCAGGTGACTTTCTGCAAAAGAATATTCCACGAAAAAAAAAAAAAATGCACCGCAGCACCTCTGAGAGGAGCGAGACAAGTGGGTGGCGGAGGAGAGGGCGGACACAGGCCCAGGAGCGGGCTCCCCGGTCACCCTGCGGGTCGCCGCCCGGGACGTCGCTGTGCTGTTTCATCATCTGTTTCATCCTTCGTGTTTCCACGTGTCTGGAAGCGCCAGCGGTCGCTGCGCCCAGAGGTGACGCCAGATGCCACTGAGTCACCTTGGCCCACGGGGCCCGTTGGCGGGTCCCCGGGGACTTGCCTGTTGGCACGCGAGCCCCGCCGTTTCAGCGACTGCTGCCCTACAGGCTCACGGACGTGCTCGCTTGGAAGACGAGGGGCGTCTGTGTGAACAGTGCGGGCCGCTGGGTCCCCGGCCTCCTGTGAATGAATATTAAACACCGGGATCTGAGAAGACTGCGTGGAAACCCCATTAATATTTATAACCGGTCTGTGGGACTAAGGGAATTCTTCGGTATAAAATATTCCGAATCCGTGTTTGTAAGAACGAAGCATCTTTGAATTTAAAATATAGTTTTCCTCGCCGAAACAGATTCCCGCTACGCCCGCTGAAATCCAGGTTGGCGGGGCTGCATCGCCTTCCATTATTTAATAGAGACGGGAAGGGCGTTTAGAACCTTGAGCTCCACCAAGCCTAATTCACTCTTTTATTATTATTATTAATTATTATTATTATTATTATTATTATTATTATTATTGTTGTTGGCTCCTTTTCCACTGTCTACATTCATGATCATGGTTTCTCAAGAGTGGCCAATGATGTCATAAGGATTATAATCCCTTGGATTTAAGAGCTGTTGCCAAAACCCAGATTCAATCTCTCTCTCCCCTTTTTTTTCCTTGTTTCTGTCAAACATGCAAGAAGAACGATTCCACTGGTCTTATTGGTAAAGGAGATAAGAGTGTCCACGGTAAACCAGTACATTTCCTCCCCGAGAAGGGCCAGAAATACGTTGACGCCGTCATCAGCGTCAGGTACCCCCAAACCCAACACTCCACACCGTCCAGACGGACGCTTCCCGGGTCGCCCCCCGTCGAGCGAGAGCAAAGCTCTCGCAGGTCACATCCTGGAGCCCAGAGATCTGTCTCGTCCGCCCGCGGGATCCTTTGCAGGGAGCCCGACGTGGGACTCGATCCCAGGACCCCGGGGTCACGCTCTGGGCCAAAAGCAGATGCTCAACCGCTGAGCCGCCCAGATGTCCCCCAATAAAATCTTATTTACCAACAGAAGGACCTTAGCTGGCCAACCCCAGACCGGCCCGTGCTGGCTTAGCTCGCCCGGCCCTCCTGACCCACTCCAACCCCTGCCCCGGTGTCGCCCACCCAAGGCCACTGTCCATTCTGTCCTCCCTGCGTGGACGGTCTCACTGTAAATGTCACTTCCACAGAGGCCATTCCTGAATTCCTGACTCAATCAGGTTTCCTGCTGGCCCTTTAATAGCTGCCTGTACCGTGACTGTCGGGAAGTCGTCACGCCTGCTTCCCCTGCAGGTTGGGAGGCCCACGGACGCAAAGCCTGGATTCGCTTCGCTCCTCTTTGTATCTCCGGCACCCGGCCCGCGGCTTAACACACGGTCGTTTCTCAATGAAATGTTTGTTAAATTGAGAATGAAAAAAGTAATTAATTAATTAAGAATGAATTAATGAGATCTAATCAAAACATGAAAGAAAAGAAAACAATTTGGGCTCAGATTCGAGATATGAGGTGCTGTAAGTCCATTCATTTCCAACGTATTTTATTTTAAAAGTTCTGTACTTGAGGGATGCCTGGAGGGGCTCAGCAGTTGAGCATCTGCCTTTAGCTCAGGGCATGACCCCGGCCGGAGTCCCAGGATCGGGTCCCATGTCGGGCTCCCTGCATGGAGCCTGCTTCTCCCTCTGCCTGGGTCTCTGCCTCTCTCTCTCTCTATGTCTATCATGAATAAATAAATATTTTTAAAAAAACAAAATAAAAATTAAAAAATGTCTTACCTGTTAACTCACTTATGGTAATATCTCACCTGATGGTAATTATTAGTGTCTCACTCTCCTGTCTGCCTCAGACACTTCCCTGCAAAGACTTTTATTTTTTTTATATTTTATTTATTTATTTATTCATGAAAGAGAGAGGCAGACACAGGCAGAGGGAGAAGCAGGCTCCATGCAGGGAGCCCGACGCGGGACTCGATCCCGGGACCCCGGGGTCACGGCCTGGGCTGAAGGCTGCGCTCAACCACTGAGCCACCCGAGGATCCCCTCTACAATGACTTTTAATGCTCAGTATAGGGAAATGCTCATTTTGTAATAATTTTGTATTATGATTGTGATTTTTCCAGATACTTCATAAGTTTTGGTCATTTTAAAATAATTCGGTGGCACATTTCTTTTTAACACCTATGTTTTGAATATCTATTTACTTATTTGAAAGAAAGAGAGAGAGAGAGAGAGTGCGAGCGCACGAGCCAGGGGACGGGAGAGGGAGAGAGCACGGATCCCAGGGAGACTCTGCACTGAGCACAGAGCTCAGCTGGGCCTCCACCCCAGGACCCGGAGATCATGATCTGAGCTGAAATCACGAGTCGGCTGCTCAACCGACCGAGCCACCCAGGCGCCCCTCTGGCACGTTTCTTTTGAAAGGGAAAAGGTCAACTCCAAAAATTGACCGTAGGACAATGATCTCTACAAGGAAAGAAATATATGTATTTTCTCCTGCTCCCCAGATTATCTAGGCCTACGTAGGTTATTCATGAGTCCTACACTCGATGATGGGTGGTCCTTGCATTCCAGCTCTGTGTTCCGGTGAGTGAGGCAGTTGTGGGCTCACCTTCAACGGGGAGCATTAAACATATCCCAACATGTTTTTTTTTGCTTTTGTTTCTTTTGCCTTCGTGGATGTATCTTGCAAGAAGTTACTGTGGCCGAGTTCAAAAAGGGTGTTGCCTGTGTTCTTCTCTAGGATTTTGATGGAATCTTGTCTCACATTTAGATCTTTCATCCATTTTGAGTTTATCTTTGTGTATGGTGCAAGAGAGTGGTCTAGTTTCATTCTTCTGCATGTGGATGTCCAATTTTCCCAGCACCATTTATTGAAGAGACTGTCTTTCTTCCAATGGATAGTCTTTCCTCCTTTATCCAATATTAGTTGACCATAAAGTTCAGGGTCCACTTCTGGGTTCTCTATTCTGCTCCACTGATCTATGTGTCTGTTTTTGTGCCAGTACCACACGTCTTGATGACCACAGCTTTGTAGTACAACCTTTGGGACTTCATCAAGATAAGAAGCTTCTGCACAGCAAAGGATACAGTCAACAAAACTCAAAGACAACCTACAGAATGGGAGAAGATATTTGCAAATGACGTATCAGATAAAGGGCTAGTTTCCAAGATGTATAAAGAACTTATTAAACTCAACACCAAAGAAACAAACAATCCAATCATGAAATGGGCAAAAGACATGAACAGAAATCTCACAGAGGAAGACACAGACACGGCCAACAAGCACATGAGAAAATGCTCTGCATCACTTGCCATCAGGGAAATACAAATCAAAACCACAATGAGATCCCACCTCACACCAGTGAGAATGGGGAAAATTAACAAGGCAGGAAACCACAAATGTTGGAGAGGATGTGGAGAAAAGGGAACCCCCTTACACTGTTGGTGGGAATGTGAACTGGTGCCGCCACTCTGGAAAACTGTGTGGAGGTTCCTCAAACAGTTAAAAATAGACCTGCCCTACGACCCAGCAATTGCACTGCTGGGGATTTACCCCAAAGATACAGATGCAGTGAAACGCCGGGACACCTGCACCCCGATGATTCTAGCAGCAATGGCCACGATAGCCAAACTGTGGAAGGAGCCTCGGTGTCCATCGAAAGATGATGGATAAAGAAGATGTGGTCTATGTATACAATGGAAGATTCCTCAGCCATTAGAAACGACAAATACCCACCATTTGCTTCAACGTGGAGGGACCTGGAGGGTATTATGCTGAGTGAAGTGAGTCAATCGGAGAAGGACAAACAGTGTATGTTCTCATTCATTTGGGGAATATAAATAATAGTGAAAGGGAATATAAGGGAAGGGAGAAGAAACATGTGGGAAATATCAGAAAGGGAGACAGAACATAAAGACTCCTAACTCTGGGAAATGAACTAGGGGTGGTGGAAGGGGAGGAGGGGGGGTGGGAGTGAATGGGTGACGGGCACTGGGGGTTATTCTGTATGTTAGTAAATTGAACACCAATAAAAAATTAAAAAAAAATAAAAATAAAAAAAATAAACATATCCCAACATGATAATGCGTTAGAACTCCTTGTAAGTAAAACTTCGACAGTGTTTGACCTGATATTCTCTTTTTCCCTCGTTCCAGTTTTGCAAAATGACGATACGTAGTTTGAAGTCTAGGTAATGTTTGTGGAATTGAAGTATGTCTATCTCCGCAGGGCTTCGTGATTGCATCTGGCCAGTAATCCTAGTTGGGTCTCTGGGGTTCCTCGAGTTGCCCTTACAGGAATATAAAAATGTACCTTGTTTCATTTTATTTTTTTTCCCATGATTTTATGTGTTTATCCATGAGAGACACAGAGAGAGAGGTAGAGACCCAGGCAGAGGGAGAAGCAGGCTCCCTGCGGAAAGCCTGATGCGGGACTTGATCCCGGGACCCCGGGGTCACGCCCTGAGCCAAAGGCAGATGCTCAACCCCTGAATCCCCCCAGATGCCCCTAAAACGTACCTTGTCTTAAAGGGACCATATAAACATATCTGCTCCATCAAAGAAGGCGGAAACCATTCCATCATCTGAAATCAGCCTCTTGGGGTCTATCCTTATTGACGCAGCTGCCTGCGGGTGTTCCTCTGGAGAGCTCGGTCTGCTTCTTGCACAGGCGGATAAAGGCAGGAGCCTGAGAAATGGGAGCAAGCTCTGGACTCAAACGGGTTGTTGGCCAAGTGGTGAACTTCCCTTGCGCAGAACCTCCCGAGGGCCCCGTAACAGGGATTTTGTGGATCCGCAAGGATTTCTCTTTGCCATAGAATCCGGCAATCCCGCCTCCTTGGTTTGCCACAATGCAGTCAATGCAGTTGTTTCCTCTGAAAAGGTCAGAATTATTTGAAAGAAAATCCAAATTTCCAATTCAGTAGTAAAGGTGATTGGAAAAATCCAAGTCTCAGGTCCTGAGACTGGGAACGGGGGAAATGTTATCTCAGACGCTGCTGATGTAGAAACACGTAGGAGCTCCGAGCTCCAGTGCGCACACCGTGTACGTGGGTTCGGGCATGTCACGGGTCTCGCTGTCCCTCTCGCTGGTCGGTGTCGTATGTACCAGCGGGAGTGTGTGCTGAGGA
The DNA here is from genome assembly GCF_048164855.1 of Canis lupus baileyi. Taxonomy (NCBI): domain Eukaryota; kingdom Metazoa; phylum Chordata; class Mammalia; order Carnivora; family Canidae; genus Canis; species Canis lupus. The sequence goes on from NC_132864.1 coordinate 39,650,453, forward strand.
GGTCTATAGTCACAAATAAGAACATACGCTTTTCCTCCGTTACAATTGTTTCTATTAAAAAAACAAAAACAAAAAAAAAAAACAAATTTTCTGTAGCCTGAATGTAGAACAACTACGTCAGGAGTTTGAAAAGTACGAGGAAATAGGGGCACCTGCGGGGCTCAGCAGTTGAGCGTCTGCCTTCGGCTCAGGGCGTGACCCCAGGGTCCTGGGATCGAGTCCTGCCTCGGGTCCCCGCAGGGAGCCTGCTTCTCCCTCAGCCTGTGTCTCTGCCTCTCTCTATCTCTCTCTCTGTGTCTCTCAGGAATAAATAAATAAAATATTTTTTTAAAAAAAGAAAGAAAAGAGGAAATAAAAACCAGAACAATGCGGTTCAAGCTTAGAAAACTCCATCCCCATAATCTTGATTAAGCTGCGCTAAGTGCTTTCCGCGGTTTATCGCGCCTCATCTTCACGACGACCCTGTGAGGTGAGCAGCATCCCCACTCTGTAGATGAGAAAGGAAGCAAAACCATAGCTCTAGCCTGAGCTTCCTTTGTCTCTAAATCATACTGGTTTTGATAAAAGTAAACACCTCTCTCCTAGAGATCCCACCCCCCTTCAGCACGTGGAGACTCATCCATCCCTAGAAACGCGATGCTTCTTTTTTCTATCCTTCCCCAACCTGCACTTTCTATCACACGGAAATTAACAGTGGCTGTTAAAATTAATTTCCTAAAGATGAGGTTATAACACCAAACGTGTTATGTGAGGTTTCACTTGCAGCTCCCCTCTCCTTCGTGGACCCTCAAGGGCACGTGTGTGCCTCCAGCCCCAGCAGTGCCACCACCGGTCCCCTGCCCCCCCCCCCCCCGAGAACCCCGGACACGCAAGAACTTGGAAATTCTGTTTTCCTGCCATTGCTTCCATGACACACAACATTCACTCCCACATCACGCTTTATGGGGGTAACTCAGGTTATTAGGAATCCCAAGAGGCCTGTGTTCTTTCACACTCAAGATCAGATCTATTGGGGATCCTTGAGGGGCTCAGCGGTTGGGCGTCTGCCTTTGGCCCAGAGCGTGACCCCGGGGTCCTGGGATCGAATCCCATGTCGGGCTCCCTGCATGAAGCCTGCCTCTCCCTCTGCCTGGGTCTCTGCCTCTGTCTGTCTCTCTCTCTGTCTATAATGAATAAATAAAATCTAAAAAAAAAGTCGTATCTATTGAAATACACAGTCAAGAGTAATGTCATTTTCAGAATAAGCTTGAATCTGTCTTAATATATGTTCACAAAGTGGAATATTCTCAATTCTGGGTATATTTGCTTCACTCTTACTGGTCACGCAGGATGGTCCGTAGAGCTGTGACACCTGAGAATCGTTTACCGTTTCAGTGCGTGAATCGGGTGTCTGTGGTGTGGCCAGAACTGTTGGGTGTTCTAGCAGAGGTCTAGGCCGGGATGGCCCTGAACAGCGCTGCGCCTTTTCTCACCAAACTACGAGGCGGCCCGTTGTGTTTAAGCTCACAAGCGGGATGGAGCTTCAGGTCCTAGACCACACCCAAGGGCTGAGAAAGCTCCAACGAAGGAAAGTCCCATCCCCTGGGTCCTGTGGATTCCTAGTTTTGGTCTCTGAGGACCAGGAATTTGTACCACGAGGACAGCAGGAGTGGCCGGGGAAAGCACGTGTGCCCGTCTCGCTGCCACTGCCAACCAGGCCTGCATATTGTAGACTCAGTAGAGAACTACAGCTGAACGGGGCCTCAGAAGAATGGAATGGGCCCGGGAAGAGTTTTTCCCATAATTACTTGGTCAAGCTTTTTTTTTTATGAATTTATTTTTTATTGGTGTTCAATTTGCCAACATAGAGCATAACACCCAGTGCTCATCCCGTCAAGTGCCCCCCTCAGTGCCCGTCACCCAGTCACCCCCACCCCCCGTCCTCCTCCCCTTCCACCACCCCTAGTTCGTTTCCCTGAGTTAGGAGTCTCTCATGGTCTGTCTCCCTTTCTGACATTTCCCACTCATTTTTTCTCCTTTATTCCCTTTCACTATTATTTATATTCCCCAAATGAATGAGACCATATAATGTTTGTCCTTCTCCGATTGACTTACTTCACTCAGCATCATACCCTCCAGGTCCATCCACGTCGAAGGAAATAGTGGGTATTTGTCATTTCTAATGGCTGAGGAATATTCCATCGTATACACAGACCACATCTTCTTTATCCATCATCTTTCGATGGACACCGAGAGCCAGTCATTGTAACCAGTGGGGATGGATTTACTGATCCTTTGTCCGAGCTCTAAGGCGGGCGATAGCCCCCAAATCAAAATGTGGGTACGGTTGCCGCACAAGAGCCCGTAGATGCTGAGCAGGGGACGTTCATCTCTGTGATGCTCATAACTGTCGTAGCGGGCAGGCTCGTACCACACCTTCCTTGTAAGGCCCGGAGCTTCTTGATTCTCTGAAGTAGGTCACCAGGTGCAAGACTTTGACCCTTCATGAGCTCGAGCCCCTTTATAAGACCCAAAGCCAGTCCAATAGGAAAAGACATAGTGACGCTAGTTTGTGTCTGCAGTGGGTGCTTTTCTCCCTCCTCCGGGCCCATCTTCCACACCCGGCCCCGGGGCCATCCTCATCCCTTACAAGTCCCTTCTTCCCACCTTCACCTTGTCTGTTAGGAAGCCTTGCTGACTTCGAACACGTGCCTTCTCGCACCTTCTCTCTGCTCTCAGGACTTGGGGATGCCCGTCTAACGGGCAGCGGCCCAGCCCAGGCCCTGTCCCCACCCTCCCGACCGCATCTCAAAGCCTCTTGCTCCGGCACCAACAGGTATTGCGGAAATAGGCGAGAGATGGTTCATGTTTCAAGTGGCGTGGATCACTGGCGGAGGTTATCATTTACCTCCTCGGCTGGCCGGGGACAACGGAGCACGCTCTTCTGCGAACGATTTTCCACTGTTTGCTGGGAGGTTATTTCCTGAATTTGTATACACTTCCTCCTACGGGAGCTCTGGGGCGACATCTTCCAGAATCAGAAGTATGAACTTGAGGGGAATTCTCGTTTTATTTTCAGTTCATCGTGTGGGGTTTGACACACCAGTTTATATGTGACTAAATGCCTATCAGTACGGTCATCTCAGATGGGACTGTTGGGAGGACGTCTGTGTGTCTCGCTAAACGTAAGGAATCCAAACATACGGGCAGCCCGGGTGGCTCAGCGGTTTAGCGCCGCCTTCAGCCCAGGGCGTGCTCTCAGGTCCCGGGATCGAGTCCCCCATCAGGCTCCCCGCAGGGAGCCTGCTTCTCCCTCTGCCTGTGTCTCGGCCTCTCTCTGTGTGTCTCTCATGAATAAATAAATAAAACCCTAAAAAAAAAATCCAAACACATGTATCCTGGATAACAGGGACAACAAACATACATATGTATCGGTTATAAGATTTCCCTTCTTCCCTTTATTTCAATAGAGGCAAACGCAGGCGTCCATAGGTACATGAGCACCTGCAGGCCCAGGATAAACAAGTCCAGGACCAAGCGAGGAGCAGACACCGGGAGCTGTGCTCATTGTTCTTAAAGCCAGTCCTTCCAGCTCAGCGAGGGAGGAGTCGCCGCTGTCCGCTTTGTGCTGTCGCCGTGCCCCGGGAGCTGACCCGTCCCGTGGGTTCGGTAGACGACAGAGCCAGCTCCCTGTCTTCATGCCCCTCCCGGGGCGGGCAGCCAGCATCGCTGTTACATCACCCACCTGCTCACCCAGGTGTCCTACGAACACGGGGTGCTTGGCCCGAGCCGATCCCGAGGGACGGATGAGAAACGTGGAACACATAACGTGGGGCCCACAGTTCAGGTAGCGTCAGTCTAGGGAGAAGACAGGCAGGTATGTACGGTGTGGCCGAGGCTGTGACCCCTCCCGTGACGCAGCTCGCCCCAAGGTGTGGGGCACGGCAACCCCTCGAGAAGGCTCCACAGCTCTAGGCCCCAAGGCGGCCTCCGGGGGGTCAGCCTCGAGGGGTGGGCTCTCCAGATGCACCTGCGGAGCACCGGCTGCCCGCCCACCGCGGAATCCGCGCTTCTCATGGCCCTCGTCTGGGCCGTGAGGACGGCACCGTGGTACCCGGACGGGCAACACAAGGCCCCTGGAGAAGACTAGACGAAGTGGGTCTCTATGCGAAAATACCGCTTTCACGGGCAACTAACTGGACTCCAAAAAGGAAATAAGATGCAGCAAAACTTAGGGCTGGCAGGGCTGTGGAGGCAGGAGGCTCCCCTGTGCTCCTGGGGACGGGGGTCATTTTGGAGGATCCTTTAGCTGTATCTGAAATCATTTTCTTCGGCTTACTCTTTGACTCGGCAACCCCATTTCTAGCGATTTATCCCATCAGTGCAAGAAAGATGCATGAAGACATGTGCTCGTTACAGCGATCGTTGCTTGTCACGGACACTGGAAGCAAGAAATACCCAGCTGAGGAAGACCGGTAGTGAGCCGCGGTGATTCCGTACTATTGCATTAAGCAGGCGCACGTGAACTGATAAGAAGTCATCCGAGATGTGTTAAATGAACAAAAAATAAATAAATGAATAATAAAGCAAGTTCAAACAATACATAGAATAAGATGGTATTTCCATTTTGAAGAGGGGAGGAGAAACTCAGGTTCATGTGTAGAAAATTCTGGAAGGATACGCGGGAAACCATCGACAGTCATTACCCTGCGGTGTGGGACTGCCAGGACTAAGACAGAAGCAATACTTCTACGTATTTTTCACTTTGTAGCCTTTCACGGTATCTGAGTTAACCTTTTTGGTTGGTTGTTGTTGTTTTTGTTTCCTTAGAGTTTTTTTTTTAAATTGAAATAAAAGTAGCTTTAAGCTGCCAAAAATAATTTCCTACTATTTTTTCCTTTAAAGGATCACACTGGGCATAATCATATTAGGGACTCTAAGAAGTCTTACTTACTTGTGTTTAAAACAAGCATTTCAAAAATATGTTTGCCCAAAGAATTTCACTGTTGCTGCTCTGTTTTTTTTTTTTTTTAATTTATTTATGATAGTCACAGAGAGAGAGAGAGAGGCAGAGACACAGGCAGAGGGAGAAGCAGGCTCCATGCACCGGGAGCCCGACGTGGGATTCGATCCCGGGTCTCCAGGATCACACCCTGGGCCAAAGGCAGGCGCCAAACCGCTGCGCCACCCAGGGATCCCTTTTATTTTTATTTTTTGAGCACTGGGTGCTATTCTGTATGTTGGTAAATTGAACACCAATAAAAAATAAATTCATTAAAAAAAAGAAAAAAATGCATTTGAAAGACATTCATGCTCTGACTCTTAATATGTCACATGAGTCCTCCCGAGGCAACACTGATGTGAAGAAGCGAAGGACATCGTGACCGGCCTAGAGCCCCGCCACCCGGCGGTGGGAGACCATTTCTGGCTCAAGACCCAAAGGTCAATTGACGTCCTTCAAAACCTGACGGTGCCGTCAGGGTAGAGCCGGGGAGCGGGCTCGTTCAAACCAAGTAAACCTTGTGCTGTTTCTCGGGGGGGGGAAGAGCAGTCCAGAACTTTCTGTACCTCTTAGATGGTGGATCGTAGTTTCCTGGGAGAGCGAGGTGCTCTTTTCAACAGGGATGGGGGGAAACCCCACTATTAGAGTGGGGTCACGTTTGCTGCCCCCGATGTGTCCCGCATGAGCCTGTTCCCTCGAACCCCGAGGGCTTTTCCTTGGGTTTCCAAAGCGGCTGCTGTTCTCTGTTCATGCAGCCCCTTCTCCCAGGGAGAGAGTGAGGGACACATAAGGCAACGCTTCTCCTCAAAGGCGAGAGGGTAAAAATGAAGTAAGTGGAGGGAGGACTGGGAGTAAGCCCGTCTTTCCTCCGTGCCCGGCCCCTTTCAGCCTTCTGTACTTCCAGAACCTTCCTCCTCACTTAAAACCATAAAACTGAGTATAAATTGAGTATAAATCCTACAAAGTCCCTGCGACACTTGCCGTTGGAGGCCCTGGGGGTGCCCATGTGGGGCGCTCCCGAGGGGGATATGAAGTTGCCTGTGGCATGGCCAGGACGCTCAGAGGAGCTGGGCCTGGGTCCCCTACACATAGGAAAGGGGTCTTGGGGCACCCGAGGGCTCAGCCGGTGAAGCGGCTGCCTTGGGCTCAGGTCATGCATGATCTCAGGTCCTGGGATCGAGTCCCGCGAGGGGCTCCCCGCTCAGGGGGGCGTCTGCTTCTCCCTCTGCCTCCGCCCTTGCCTGTGCTCTCCCCAAATAAGTAAGTAAAACCTTTAAAAAAAAAGAAAGAGGTTGAGACTATTAACGAGCAAAGAGACCCACATGTGGCCTGTGGGGACGGTGCGGCCCAGCCTGATTCCTGAAGGGCCGCGGGTGCTCAGGCTTGTGTGGGCTGGTGCTGCCAGGGGCCCAGGAGGGGGCCCGCCCCCCGGTGAGTGGGGAGGCCCGTGGGACGCGGGCACCTGCTGGGCTCCCTGTCCTGGGGCCCCCGCCCCGGGAGGGGCTGACCTGTTGGAAGGGCCTGTGTGGCCGGGGGCAGGGGAGCTGAGCTTGCCCCTAACCCCATATATGGCTTCAGAAGTAGGACCGCAGAAATGGGGACAAACTCCGGTCACAAGCAGGAGGGGAACATCCCAAAATAATTCTTCTATATATCGGATTTTCTAGCACAACAGAAGAAATACATCTTTCTCCATTGTTTTAACTTGTCATCCACTAAATACTTAATCTATTTTAGGATTTGTTTCCAGAGATATCTATTTTGACTCATTGACTATTATTATCCATCAGTATTGGGCATTTTTAATCGCTGTGGCTCTAGAGTGTATTTAAATCTACGGCAAAGCAAGTCTTGACTCATTGATTTTTCATAAGAGTGGAACTATTCTCGTTGCTTTATTTTTTCCTTTAGGGTCATTTTTTTTCAAATTTCAAAAAATTCTTGTAGAATTAAGATTTCTTCTTTCTTACTAGTTATTGCTGGTATATATGGAAATCAATTTCATGTCAGAATTTTTTAATTTACTTGAAAGCTTTCATGTTGTGTCACTGTTGTTTTCAATTGTAAAATTTTCTTTCTTCCTAGTATTATAAATTTTATTTCTATTTTTTATCTTAAGACACTGATTAGAACAATATTATATACCGCCGGTATTTCTGAGCATGTTTGGTTTATGCTGATTTTACTGTGACAAATATCTATATTATTTCATTGTAAATATGATATAAACCATCAGTTTAAGAAAGATGTTTTGGGGACACCTGGGTGGCTCAGGGGTTGAGCGTCTGCCTTCAACCCAGGGTGTGACCCCGGGGTCCCGGGATCGAGTCCCGCATCGGGCTCCCTGCATGGAGCCTGCTTCTCCCTCAGTCTGTGTCTCTGCCTCTCTCTCTCTGGGTCTCTCATGAATAAGCAAATAAATAAATATATTTTTTTCAAAAAGATATTCTATTGAATTTTGAGAAAGCAATTTTTCTCATGTTGTATATTTTCTCCAATGAATTGATGTTAAATGTTAATGAATGCCTTTTAAATATATATTGAGATTATCGGGTTTTTCTTAATCATGTCTACTAATATAAAAGTGTACCTTCTAATATTAATAGAAAAATAGTTTGCAGTTTTGCATATGTATTTGTATGTGTAAATGTGATGTGTTTGTCTGAAATAAACATTGTACTAGCTTGACACTTTTAAACAAGCCGCAAGTAGAGCAACCAGATCCTGAAGTCATTTTTAAAAATTAACTTTTTGACTGTGTTTTCAATTTCTTTTATGTATTTTGGTTTATACTGATTTCCTTTACGTTGAGATCATTTTGATGACTTTTGTTTTCCAAGAAAAACCTCTCTGTTTCTTCAAGAGTTAAGAGTTTATCAGCCTGGGGGGCACCTGGGTGGCTCAGTGGGTTAAGCGTCCAGCTCTTGGTTTCGGCTCAGGTCATGAGCTCAGGCTGTGAGATGGAGCCCCCCTCGGGTTCTGCACCTGCTTCAGATTCTCTCTCTCCATCTCCCTCTGCCCCTCCCCCTGCTCATGCTCACTCTCCCACGCTCTTTCTCTAAAAAGAAAAAAATAAAGAACTTCTGTGTATCTGATACATCCTATCTGGCAGACAAAGGATTTTTCTGTGGGGAACGCTTGCCTGTCCTTGAGTGGGGTGGAAAAAAAACAAAACAAAAAAAAGAAATGAAATGTCTCCCCTGAGATGCCAAACCACATATCCACCCTCAGGCAGATTTGGTGCCAGAATTTATCCTGCCAGCATATTCCAAACATCTAGTTAAAGTAGTCATGGGCAGTATTGCCCCCAAGACATCTGGCAGAGATGAAAGGAAATCTCCAGAGGAACACTCTTTAAGCTTAGGCCTCAGAGAATTTCTCAGATGAAGTTGCTAGGAATTTTGGGCCTGGCAATAGGGAAAAATAAAAAAAAAAGAAAGAAAGAAATCACAAAACACACAAGGAAAACAGCATAATGAGCGTATGGCAGGAGCCATCCCAAACAACAAAAAGGGGAGTCAAACCCATGAAGACTGTAGATTTGGGAATAATCAAACACACAGTATAATACGCTATGTTTAAAGAAATAAAAGAGAAAGGAACAATCCAAGTGGATCATGCAGATTTGAAAGAAAGAGCTTTTACGAATGAAGAATAATGTAAATTCGAGTTCAATGGACAAATTAAACATCAGAGTAAACACAGATGAGGAGAGAACAGTAAACTGAAAGATAAATGAGAAGAAGCAACATAGACTGTAGTACGGGGAGATAGAAATGAGAAATATTAAAAAGAGACCCAGACACATGAAGATAGAATCAGAGCATCTGCTGTATCTATGATCCAAGTTCCACGAAGACAGAAATGGAGAAAGCGAGGAGGATGCTTTCCAAAGTTAATGACAAACATGAGTCTCCGGGTGCAGAAAACAAAGTCAAAGAAGGGAAGCCCAAGGAAACTCACACCTCGAGGTAGGCAAGTAACGGTGAAGAACCCCAAAGGCAAAGAGAAAACGATAGAAACGTCCAGATAGAAAAGAGAAATTACCCACGGAGGGCCTGACGTCAAACCGAGTTGGCTTCCTAACAGCACCAGTGAAAGCCGACCCATATGAGCAATAGTATCTTTAAAGGGCAGAGAGCAAGTATCTTCAATATGTCACCAAATGTCAAGGAAAACTATCCTGCGCAAAAGACATTTAAAAAAAAAAAAACAAAAAACCCTGCAATAGAACCTCATAAAGGAGCTTCAACATGAGACCCCGTGGGAGAAGGAAAGTGACCCTGGAGACAAGATGTGAGGCCCATGACGGGAGCTATAGATGGAGAGATACACATAAACACGAACAAAACTGAGTAAGTGAATCCTGGATGAAAACAAAAACAAAATCCAAACAGAAAAACATCCAAAAAGAAGCATAAAATCAGAATTAAAGTCTTCAAAAGTTCTCATATTATTCTGGAGAAGATTAAGATTGACTTTAATTTGGATGCTTCCGTCCACGGGTAATCGCCAAAAACAGAAACCAAGTATATAACTTCCAAACTAGTAAAGAGGAAAAATGAAATAAGGGGTAAAAGTGGTTTAAACAAAAAAGAAAGCAAAAAAAAAATTTTTTTTTTAATTTTAAAAAGAAACAAATGTTGGAAAAGTGGAATGAACGAAAAACAAAATAAACCGTAAGGCATTTCCAAATGTAAACAGCCAGACACCGGTGACATCGCTTCAATGTCAAGCAAACATTGTCAGAACTAAAAGGAGAAATTGGAAGTTTTACCGTATTCAAGGACAGATTTTTAATCCATTTCTTTCAGTAATTGATCAAGCGGACTAAATTCATAAGCATTTAGATTATTAGATTAGATTAGATTAGATTAGAACCACCCAACTGATAAAATTGTTTGAATGGACTGATTAAAATTTAATTCAGCAGAGGCGCCTGAGGGGCTCCGGGAGTGAAGCATCTGCCTTTGGCTCAGGTCATGATCTCAGGGTCCCGGGATCGAGTCCCGCGTCGGGCTCCCTACTCAGCAAGGCGTCTGCGTCTCCCTCTGCCCCTCCCCTTGCTCGTCCTTATTCTCTCTCTCTGAAATAAATAAAATCTTTTTAAAAATGTATTTTATTTGGGCTCCTGGGAGGCTCAGTCGGTTAAGCATCTGATTTCATGATTTCAGCTCAGCTCACGATCTTGGGGTCGTGAGATTGAGCCCTGCGTCGCTCTGTGCTGGGCGTGGAGCCTGCCTGGGATGCTCTCTCTCTCTCTCTCTCTCTCTCTCCCTCTCCCTTTGCCCCATTTGCCCCTCCCTCCCTTGTTCATTCCTTCTGTCAAAAATTAAATAAATAAATAAATAAATAAATAAATAAATACGATCTTTAAACAAATACATTTTATTATTCGTAGCATCATGTCTTTAAGCCTCTGTAACGCGTTAGTGCTTATTTTTGTGGCTGCTGTGACCATGGATCTGAGGCAGCTAATATCCTTGTTTCAGGACAGACTGTGGCAGGACGCAGCTTTGTCAGTGTGTCCGTCGGGAGCCTTCCCAGGCTCGGGGTTCCGCCCACTGCGGACGGAAACGCTGCCCCACTGCTAATAGTGGGGCTCCTGCCGCTGTACCGACCGTCAGCGCCTTGACCCCACTCAAAACCATAAACTAATGGCGATTGTAACAAAGAGGATGACAAGCGTTGATGGGGATGCAGAGAAATTAGAACCTTCGTGCCTCGCTGGTGGGGACGAGGAAGCAGCGCAGCCGCGGTGGGAAATCGATACGGTGATTCCTCAAATGTTTAAACATAGCATCACCATATGGTCCAGCCATTCCCCTTCTGGGCGTACTCCCAAAAGAACTGAAAGCAAGGCCTCAAATAGATCTGGGTGCACCGAGCTCATCGCAGCATTATTCACCGCAGCCGGGCGCTGGGGGGAGGCATAAAGGGTCTGCTGGATGGCGCCCCAGCGCCTGCTGCATCCCGACGCTGGAATACTATGCGGCCCTAAAGAGGAGGGGGAGTCAGACACCTGCTGCCACGTGGGCAAGTCTTATCGTGCTGGGTGAGAGAAGCTGGTCATGAAAGGACAGACATCGGCATTCCACGGAATGTCTGAGATTCAGAGGGGGAAGAACAACGGTGGTTGACGGGCTGGGGCAGGGGGAGCGAGGGGTCAGTGTTTCATGGGTATGGAGTTGGGGGGTTTTGAAGATTTTACTTATTTATTCATGAGAGACACAGAGAGAGACACAGCTTCTCTCTGAAGCTCCTGTTGCTCCGGCACAGAGGTCAGAACGGGGGCCCGCGGGCGCGTCCCAGTCGTGTGGCACTTCACAGAGAGCGGTGTTGGTGTGTCCCGGCCCAGTCAGCCCTGGCGACAGCGCGTGGGGCAAGCACCGCTGCTCCTCATTAGTGACGCGGGAAGGGGAGGCCCGAGGGGCGAGGTCGTCAGGGCCACGGGGCCGTCGGGCTTGCCTGAGCACCTGCCTTCCCGCTACCCGGGCGCGGAAGTGGTTGTGGGCTCGTGCGAGCTCACACTTAACGTGCCCGACGCCGAGTGCCGGGCTCGTGCAACCGAGTAACGAGAAGCACAAACTGACGTGGCTGCTGCCCTCCCGGTGACCGAGAATAGTGGAGCCGGTGACTCGCCGCCCCGAGTGCTCTTCACACGCCGTGGCTTGGGACGTGCTCCACATCCAAGCCGTAGTCACGCACCACTGGGACTTCGGCTTCGAAAGATGCCCTTTAATTTGAGGGTGGAGGGAGCTTTCCCTCCAAACCCATTGTCGCAGGTTGCAGCGATTCGTCAAAATTCTGCAAAGTGTCTGATTCCAATAAAAACAAGTAGCCAGGTTGTTCGCTCATTATGCAAGAACGGTTTCACTTGGGGCCCTAAATTTCCTTTTTTATTGTTCTTCTTGGAGGGGATGGCTAATGTAAGTGGGAGGGACCTGGCAAGGCCCCACGGCTGCCCTTAGGCATTTTACGAGCCCCCCCTCTGCCCCCCCGTTCCCCGCCCAGGACAAATGGCTGGGTCAGTGCAACCTTGAGGTTCTCAGCACGGGGCTGGCGTTCGCCGTCCTCGGAGGCCCGCCCCCCATCAGTGAGCTCAGAACCCCAACCCCTGTGCTCCACAGTGTCGACCCACTGGCTTTCTGTGCGTCTGGGAAGCTGTGGTACCTCGTTTGGTGTTGACACCCCCTTGTTGGGAGCAAGCCTCCCCGAATCTATTGCCTGGTTAACAGAAGTAATGTTCCCTGAGACAAGACGGCTGATGGGGCTTTTTTTTTCCTCTTAAGATTTTTTTTTTAAAGATTTTATTTATTTATTCATGAGAGACCCAGAGAGAGAGAGGCAGAGACCCAGGCAGAGGGAGCAGCAGGCTCCATGCAGGGAGCCCGACGTGGGACTCGATCCCAGGACCCTGGGGTCACGCCCTGGGCCAAAGGCAAATGCTCAGCGACGGAGCCACCTAAGCATCCCAAGACTGTATCTTTTTATTTTTTTTATTTTTTTTTTTTTTATTTTTTTTTCCAAGACTGTATCTTTTTAATGCCTTGATCACTTTGCATTCAACTTAAAACTTTACCCGATTTTCCGTATTCCGTGAAAGAGCGAAAGACACAAAGCTGACGGGCATTATTTGAAACTGTGAAAATATAGCAAAAAAAAAAAAAAAAATCAGTGGCAAATCAAAATGGGAAATAGTTCCTCGTTATAGGTGAGGTCTTACTCTTAACGCTGCTTCAAAGATAAAGAAATTATGAAGTCAAGCCTATTTTTAAAGAGAGGCTTTTTTTTTTTTTTTTTTGAAAGTGAAGTTCTTTGATTGTGGCATTAATAGAACTGCAACAGAATGGTATGTGGTCCCTTTAACGTAAAATGAGTAAGTGTTTGCTGAGCGACTCCTTTGTTCTCAGACCGTGAGGACAGCCTGCGCCACGTACGAGACGCAGCCCCTGCCCCGGAGAGCGCAGGGTTCAGTGGATGAGAGAAGCGGGACACACCGATAAATCTGACCGCACCCACGGCGGAAGCTGCTAGGCGTTGCTCTTCCCCCTTCCTCCGGTTCTTTGCAAGATCTGCAAGGGTCTCCTCTAAAACACCTCGGGACTCTGTCCTCCCCTTGGTTTTGAGTGTCGGAGACGGCCTAAGCTGGCGGCCGAGGGCGAGACTGTTTTCCCTGTAGACTTACTGCCTGATGATTGTGATTCATTCAAACCAGGTTTGAAACGCTGCAGGTGCTTCCCTTCAAGAGGTGTCTTTGTGTTCCTCTCACACCAGAGTCGCCCGACGTCGGGCCTTCCCTCGTGGTCCACACCACCGTCCCATTTGGGGTCATGCACATGGAGCGCAGCACCGAGGACGTGCAGGAGCTCATCCTCCAGCAGCTGGAAACCGTTTTGCCAGGCCTGCCTCGACCAGCGGCCGCCAAATGCCAGAGGTGGAGACATTCACAGGTAATCGGGGAATCCGGGGGCGAGGGCACAGTCTCCTCCGTCAGCGCTGACCCGGTGAGCCGGCCTGACTCCTCTCTCTCATCTCCGCCACTTCGTAGCGAAAGAAACGAGCGATGTGGTCCCGGGAACGACTCTTCGGTTGCCTCAGGTGCAACCGTACACGTCCTCAGGTCGTCTTAGCCCGTTATTTCTCAACGAGAGATGCGTGCAACGTTCCCCAGGGTTGTGTTCAAAGCATCGCAAGGCGTCTACACCCTGAAAATCTGGGGTTTCCTATGCAGGCAAGGCAGGTTATATATCAAAATGCAGCTGTTTCTCTGGGTTTTTTTCCTAAATCAGTACTGTGGTTATATAGAAACCACTGGAACCTCCCAAATTTTTTTGCAATATGTCAAAGTAACCTTGTAAGTATATTTTGCTACCACAATTTTCATTTTTATTAAGTTCCCACTTTGGTTTTGACTGCCGCTGGCAAAGCTCCTTGGGAGACAAAGATGAATATGTGTATAATTCAGCTACTTGAGCTGTTTTTCTGGGTTAGATAAACCTGCTGATTGCTCTCCTCGCTCAGACTTTGAGCTCTTTACACTAAGTAAATGTTGACTTTTCTGAAAATCTCTGCATATTCCAGCAGAAGTTTGTGGGTATTTGTAGAAAAAGTCTTTTGATCTGTAAACTTCGCCGTAAAGCCATCTGGGGCCAGAGGAGCAAAGGGCAGAAGGAGAAAATCAGCGGCGACCTGTCTATTTTTTCCCAAGATTTCCGAGCCCGTTGGTTGACCGAAGTATCGGCACAGCCGGTTACCCAACTTGGGAAGCCTTTTAAAAAGATGGTATTGTGAGAAATTGCAGCAGATTTTGTATATTTTACAGGGCTTCCCAAAATCAGAGGAAATGGCAAATTATTTCCTAAAATACTGCGGCATGTCTGTGTGTTTACCCGCGTCTTCTCAAGTTCAATTATACAGTGAACCTTTGGGGAAAATATTTACTTTAACGTATCATGGTCACTTTGGAAGACTTCACTTTTTCCTTTTAAAAGCATTGAAAAATCTCATAGCTAATGTCCTTAAGTGCTACTTAACTCAATTTTAGGTTGGCTTGAAAAAGAAGACGGGGAAATCATCCCGTCGATATAATTTGAAGCTAGATGTATTACGCAGCAAGTCATTTTGCAATTTATAAATATTCCTTTAAAAGAAACAACAGTTTGTGAGTTTCTTCTTGTGACTTCCGCAAAGTAAGTTAATAAACTGAAAAGATGGGTCTTATTTCTTCAAATTTAATGTGTTAATAGAAATAGATTTGTGCTCTAACCACAAAATGACCTATTCAAAGTTGTGCAATATCACAAAATTTAATAAAAAATATTTGAACACAAAGTACATCCAAACCCTAGCCATGATTTTTATTACAGTTTGGATGTTCTCTCTTGAAATCAACCCAGGGCATTTACAGCTCTGTTGTCACAAAGTCTACGTCAGCTGCAAAGTCTAAAAGGGAGTAAGTTGTTTCATTAAAACTTAGAAGTTTGCATTTTTTCAGTATTCATACTCCTCTTAAAGTACCTTGGGCATCATTCTACAAAGCAGAACGCTGTCATTTTTGCCAGAGATCTTGCCTACACTGGGAGATAGGGGATGGTGATGTCGGATAGATAGATGCTAGGTCAGATAGATAGATGATAGGTAGATAGATAGATAGATAGATAGATAGATAGATAGATAGATGATAGAGAGATAGATAAGTGATAGATAGATGAGAGATAGATGATAGATGATAAATGATAGATGATAGATAGATGATAGATGATAGATGATAGAGAGATGATAGATGATAGATGATAGCGAGATAGATGATAGATATAGATAGATAGATGATAGATGATAGATCGATAGATAATAGATGATAGATAGATGATAGAGAGATGATAGATGATAGAGGGATAGATGATTGATAGACAGATAATAGATAGATGATAAATAATCTCCCACATCACCTCAGAAAAAGGAATAATGAATGACAGGTCCAGAGACATAATAGGATTTAACTAGTTTTCAGTTATTGTTCCCAAGAGAACATTTCTCCAGGGCTTTTCAAAGATCCATAGTGACCTTTGAAATTGGACATAAATGCATGCCGCCTCTTGCCTTGCCAGCCCAGAACACGTGCTCTAGCTTAAACAAGCTCATCGCGTGTGTCCGTGAATGCAGTCATGGGAGCGCGTCCACGAATACGGACATGGGTGCGTGTCCATGAATACGGACATGGGTGCGTGTCCATGAATATGGTCTACTACATGCATGGACTGAAGGGAAGGATTGTGTAGGAACAGGAACAAAAATGAAAGAGGATCGGGATCCCTGGGTGGCACAGCGGTTTAGTGTCTGCCTTTGGCCCAGGGCACGATCCTGGAGACCCGGGATCGAATCCCACGTCGGGCTCCCGGTGCATGGAGCCTGCTTCTCCCTCTGCCTCTCTCTCTCTCTGTGACTATCATAAATAAGTAAAAAAATTTTAAAAAAGAAAAAAAAAGATTAAAAAAAATGAAAGAGGATCAACCACCTGGTTTTGAACTTCCCTTCATTTCTGAGAAGAGGTGCAATCCCCATACTGGGGAAATCCCACCCATACTTTCTTCCAGCCTGGGTCCCACACTATGTTCCTTTCTTTTCCTCCTTCCCCTCTCCTCTTCCACCCCAAACGTCTCTTAGTCTTCATATTCCATCCCCTTTCGTTTTCTTCCCCCTTTCTGATGAACAGATGATAGAGCCCTTCAAACCCTCATTTTATGAAATCCTCATGTCCCCCACCCCCGGAAGCAATAGGTGGCGTGGATTCCCCATGCTAGATCCCTCAGGGATTGATTCTTTGTTTCGATTCGTTTTATTTTCCCCCTTTCTCTCTTCTTCTGGGATCCCTGCACTGCACCCTGGCACCCAATGGCTGCGAAGGGGAGGGGAGAAGAGGGAGAGAGCGACCAATCATGAGCACCCATACTGTGGCAGGTAGGAGCTGGGCCTTCAAACGTGTGATCTCTGGACATCGAAAGCCTGCTAAGGGGGCTAGCTTTAACCCACTCTAGCGATGAGAAAACTGAGGCCTCAAAGCCATGACATAAATCCCCTGAGGTCCCCGGCTAGTAATGACAAAATCAGGCGTCCCGCCTGCCAGTCCCTCCTGCTCATCACTGACCCGCTGTATGATGTGGCTGCTGCAACAAGCCACCACAAGCCACCACAAGCTCAGTAGCTCAAAACAACGTAAATGTCTCATCTTACGGCTCTGGAGATCAGAAGTTCATGACGGGCTAAAGTCAAAGGGCGGGCAGGCTGTATTTCTTTCTGCAGTCTCTAGAGGACGACCCAGGTTCCCGCCTTTTACGTTTTTTAGAAGTTGCCCACATTCCTTGGCTCGAGGCCCTTCCTCCACGTTCAGAGTCAGCGATAGTTGGTCAGATCCCGTCATGCATCACTCTGGCCGTTGCTTTTGCCACTACTCTCCCTCGAGGACCTTGTGATTCCTGTGGACCTGCCTGGATATTCCAGGAAAATCTCCCGATCTTGGGTTCAAGTGATGAGCAATGTTTATTCCAGCTGCACCTTTCATTCTGCCTGCGACGCAGCCCTGGCAGGTGCTGGGGATTAGGGTGTGGACATCTTGGGTCGGGGTGAGGGGAACATGACTTCCGTCCCCGACTTCCTCGTGGGTTCTTTTAGAGGCATATCTCCCGCTATCCTCATCAAACCTCCAGAGCGAGCATCACCCCCGTGGACGCCCCTCTCAGCAAGTGGCCGCTATCTGGAAGGGGTCAGGGGGTATTAGGGGTGGGGGCCACTTCTGGTGCCCCGCTGCTGCTCTGCTGTGCCTGGGCTGCCTATAATGTCACTTACCCACGGTGACGGGAGCGGGGAGACAGATGTCCGTTATTGCTCATTTGCTCGCTTGCTGTGCGCATCTAAGGAATGCCTGCGGTACGCCCACGACCCTGCTCACGGGACCGCAGGGGCTAAGATTTGCGGACGGCCTTCTCCCAAGGCACTCAGCTGAATTTTTGGTCTTGAGTAAGATGATGGTGCACGCTTGTGGGCGCGGCTCTGCTGGGAGAAAAGAAGAAGATGAAGGAGGAAGGCGGCTCTGTGCCTCCCATTTGGGTTTGAATAAAACGCTTGAGGAGGTGGATGCAAACTTAGCAAAGCGATGGCAGGTTTTCATGGTCCCCAGTCCTCCCTTCGGCGCTCTTTGCCCTCCATCATTTACAGGTTTATGCAGTTCACGTAACTCGATGTCTAAGCTGTGATGCGTCGCATTACAGTTTCTGTAACCCGTAGGAGAGTAACGGATGCAGAGATGCCTTTCCGTGACCCTCGACGGGACAGGCGATCAGTTCAACGACCCTAACACTCTCGCTGCTATTCGCTGTGCGTTCCCCCTGTTCGGGGTCTTACCGTGATGCCTTCCTCAAACTATAGTCAATGCCTGATTCGCTTGTGAGTTTAAGTTTCCCCACCTTTCTTCAGTCCCCGAAAATGCCAGCGGCCCCCTCCTCCACTTTGTGTAGCACCCTCATGGATTAATCTCTTTAAAATAAAAACAGAGCAATGAGCAAAAAGAAAATAACCGAATGTATTTTCAAATACCAAGGGAATCAGGAGAGGAGTTTAAGATACATCGGTATCTCTGGCAAGATAAATGGATCCGGACTCACCTCTTATGCTTTGCAGCACTAAGAGGAATCAAGCGTCTTCTGTAGTTACAGGGTTTTTTGGTGTTTGTTTTTACTTAGTCTTTTGCCCTGAGAGGCAGTCTGTTCGTATTTTGTAAGGGAAAAAAATCATGAACTCCTTAAGAATCTGATAGAAGCTGGGGCACCTGGGTGGCACGGACAGTTAAGCATCAGACTCTTGATTTCAGCTCAGGTCATGATCTCAGGGTTGTGAGTTCGAGCCCCAAGTTGGGCTCCATACTCTGCCCTCAGCCTACTTGAGATTTTCTCTGATCCTCCCTCCCCCTTGGCTCATGTGCTCGCTCGCTTCCTCTCTTTCTCTCTTTCAAATAAATATTTTAGAAGAAAATCTGATAGTAGCTATGAGCATGAAGGTTCTCATCATTTCAAAATATGCATGTACATGCGATCACAAAAATTGCATACAATTATGAGGATTTCTAAACAACCTAGTCTTCCCATGAGTCCAGCATCAAGAGTACCTGCTATAAATGTTATACTCCTATATCCTGTGCGATTTAAGAGCCCTTCACAGCCCCGTCTTGTGTTGCAGTCAAGGAAACAATTCCACAACCAAAAGAAATTAAAATACAGGCGTATCTTATTTTATTGCACTTGGCTTTATTGCATGTCATAAGATATTGTGGGTTTTGTTTTTTTTGTTTTTTTTTTTTTGTTTTTTTTTTACACAAGATTTCTGGCAACCCTCAGTGGAGCAAATCTATCAGCACCATTTTTTTTTACCAACAGAATGTGCTCACTTCATGTGTCTGGGTCATATTTTGGTAATTCTCACATTATTTCCAGCTTTCTCATTGTTATTATATTGATGACGGTGATCTGTGCTCAGTGGTTATGCCTCGCTGAAAGCTTAGACAATGGTGAGCACTTTGTAGCAATAAAAATATGTTTAAATTAAGGCATGTATGTTTTTGAAGACGTAATGCTATTGCACACTCAATTGGCTACGGTGTAGTGTAAACATAACTTTCCTGCGCACGGGAAACCGAAAGAATTCCTCTGATTCGCCCAATTGCAATTCTCGCATTTTTGCGGTGGTCTGAAACCGAAGCCATGGTATCTCCAAGGTAGGCTTGGAACTCCAGTCTTTACAAGTACCTTCTCTGAAACTTTGAAGAATATCCAAAATTTGTCATCCTCGCCGGTACTTTTGGAAGTCTATCTTCTCACTCTCTATACCTCCTGCTTCTGGAAGCTCCCACACCTTCCCTGTGCGGTCCGTACCTCTCAATTCCCCACTGAAATTTCTCTGACCAGCAGCCCTGTGGTTTATCTCCTCCCACCTGTCCTCCCTTCAGCCTCCTCTTCACATTCTTCACTTCTGATCTATCTTTTTCCCCCCATTTTGGCTTCTTCATTACCTCAGTTGGCATAGTCCTCCCCATGAGTAGAAGGAATTACATGAGAAAAGAAGAAATGTACAACGGCTTATGGCCAGAATTTTCCTTAGTGGTTGGTGTTTGGTGGGGGAGCAAGTGCACACACCAAAGAGCCTGAGACCACCTCGTACTTACACTCTTCCCCTCCGTGAGGTTAATTTCGGGTGTGTGATTGTGCCTAGGTCAGCCCTGGAAGGTCAAGTGATAATTGATATTTTCAATTTTTTTCATTCTTATGCATTTTCTATTATATCGCCCTCATTATCTTGTTTTGCCTAGGTTGGAACTAGAAGGCAGTGATTGTATAAACATGCCAAAATTACAAACCCAAAGGATTGTCCTCTTCAAAGTAGTCGGTCACCTTGATAAGCTACACCCTTATTCCAACAAGATGGCGCACCTCTTTCAGAGCCCGGCGTGTCTTCCTTGGCCAACCATTGGTTGGATCAGGCCCTTGGAATTTGAGCTTTAATTCAATGTTTTAGGAACAAAGTCACTTGGACTTAAATCTTTTTAATTAAATAAATGGCCGATTCTGACACTTTTCTTAAATGGTACAGACTCACACATACAGCTTTCCAGTTTAAGTACTTTGAAAAAATAACCGTTGTGTTTAAGAGTTAAAATATGCCCCGGGTATTGCCTGCTAGTTTATGACCACAGTAAAATTGTGCTCTGTTGATCATTCGGCCCCTAGCCCTGTGATTTTTTTCTCCCATATTTGTGCTCTATAATTTCTGGAGTTTTAATAATTTTTTAAGATTTTATTTATTTATTCAGATAGAGAGAGAGAGAGGCAGAGACACAGGCAGAGGGAGAAGCAGGCTCCATGCTGGGGGCCCGACGCGGGACTCGATCCCAGGACTCCAGGATCGTGCCCTGGGCCAAAGGCAGGCGCCAAACCGCTGAGCCACCCAGGGATCCCCAATTTCTGGAGTTTTAATAATGTGATTATGATCTTGGACTCTGGCATCAGACAGGTTTAGGTTCAAAGGCCAGCTCTCAGTGGGCCTCTGACAGGCCAGACTGGCACTCCAGGTCCCAAGGCCCATCCATGAACGGTAACAACTGAACCTCCCTCATAAGGCTGTGGTTGGAATGAAATGGGGCAACACAGTAGAAAACATTTACCACAGATGCTAGTACAAGGCAAGTTCTCAGGAGATATTACTAAACGGGGAGGAAGAGAAGGTGGGGCCACTTCCTAGTATCTGAGCTCATGTATCCCTGTCCCCTTGTTTTCTTTTTTAACATTATTTTATTTTTTTAATTTTATTTAAATTCAGTTATTTAACATATAATGTATTGTTAGTTTCAGGGTAGAGGGCAGTGATTCATCAGTCTTACATAACACCCAGTGCTCATGACATCACGTGCCTTCCTGAATGCCTATCACCCCGTTACTCCATCCCCCCTCCCTTGCTTTCTTTTCTTGACTACCTCTCTTCGTGGCCACATGCTGTCCTACTTTTTTGCTTTTCTTACTCTCTTTTCAGAGTTTCTCTCTGTCGTGTTCTCTGCTTCACTTATGCAAATAGTTCTGGACAGGCATGTTTCCGAAGGACTGATTCAATGCCAGGGACTACGACAAGTAGTCGTATCATAGGGAGTGTTGAATAACATCAGAGCAAAGTGAAACCAAAGAGATGGATTTCTGTGGACACAAGGAACTCTTGTCAGTTGGTTTTTTTTTTTTAAGCTTATACATTTTTCAGCTTCTTGCTATTTATTCCCAGACTGACTTGCACATTTTTTAGTGTTTGGTAGTTAAACACATTTATGCCACTTATGCCATGAGTCAACATTTCCTGGCATGAAATTATGGCCGCAGGAGCGCTCTCGCCTATGTGCCATGAGTTTCTGGTAATGTATGGAGAGCCCAAACAGGCCCCTTGGGGATCAGTGGACTGTGGCATGAGCCAGTCCATCCACAGCAGGCCACCTAACAGGTGTCGGTACTAAGTACTCCATTGCGTAATCTCCCACCTCTTTGTCACTGGCTCATTACTAACGAGTTGTTTCAGTTTATATGAGGTAACTGCATATGTGTGAGATCATTGGCTGAGAAGTTCTGATCATTGAATTAGGGATGTACAGTCACAGTTTAATTGAAGTTTATATGAGCAGATATTTCCCCTTTTGACAAAATTCCATATTATGCAAACTATTAAATGTTTTAACACATAGGAATTTAATTAAATCATTTTTTTCTGCAGTACTCATGAGACTGGCCCTACCATGTATTCAGTATCACACTTTTTCAGAACTAATTATTTTGAACAGCATTACTTTATAGAAAACTTTCTCAAAGAATCTGTGTCATTTCTCCTGGACAAATGCTATATATATTCATCTGCAGTCAGTATTACTACTTAAAACTTGATGATGACTGTTACTGTATGGGTGTGGACACCCCAGGAGAAATAAGCCCTATTCCAGCACTATTCCATAAAGCATAAGTCTACTTGATCTATTTAGGGTAGACATCAGTATTATGCTATAAAACCAACAAACAGAAAAGTTCAGTTGACAAAGGCTATTTATATCCATATTAGAAATTAATCATGTATATTCATGTTTCCATTTTTTTTCATGTTTCCGTTTAACACACCTATATTGAGCTCCTACTCTGTGCCAGACATTATGCAGGATTCTAAAGATTTTATTTATTTATTTGAGAGAGACACAGAGAGAGCATGAGCAGAGAGAGGGAGAAGCCAGCTCTCCACTGAGGAGGGGGCCCAGTGTGGGGCTCGATCCCAGGACCCTGGGGTCATGACCTGAGCTGAAGGCAAACACTTAACCCACTGAGCCACCCCAGTGCCCCAACATTATATAGGATTCTAAAGACTCAAAGACAGCTCCCTTCTTTCAAGCTTCCATATAATCAGCAAAGCTAACCAAAAAGCAGATAATCATGATGTAGTGTGGTTTGCCATAAGAAAGTCATGTATAATATACACTGTGAACACAGAGAGCTGGAGGAGAGAGTGGTAGTACATAGCTTCCTAAGAGAGGATGTTACTTGAGCTAAATCTTACACACTGAAGTCAGAGAGGCAAAAGGAATGATGTTGGAATGATGTTCCAACAACAGGTGCAGTTCCAGAGGTGGGAGAGTGCAAGGTGCATTCTTTCTTTTCACCTTGGTCTTTGCACCTGGGTCTAAAGCACTTCTATAGACATGACCAACCACATCATCATTTTATCATAGTGTGTGTGTGTGTGTGTATGTGTGTGTATTCATTATATATTCTCCTAGATATTCATTCTCTCTGTCTCAAAAATGCCATTTATTTTTTATTTATTTTTTAACCATTTATTGATTTTAGAGGGAGAGCATGCATGCGCCCATTGAGGGAAGGACAGAATTTCAAGCCAACTGCCCGCTGAGTGCAGAACTTGACACCAGGCTTGATCTCATGACCTTGAGATCAGGACCTGAGCCAAAATCAAGAGTCAGCCACCCAGGTGCCCCACAAACAATGCAATTTATTAATTCTCTAGTTTATGTAGCTCCCTGGGCTTTGTACTTAACTCGCTTCACCCTCCAAGCACTGTGTGGAGTGTCTACTCCTTCTCCATTGCACAGATGAGGAAGTTGGGAAGTAGATGCTCAGTACATTGCGTGAGGTTCTTCCAGTGGGAAGTGGCAAAACTGGAATTCAACCACAGGTCTGTTCAAAAGCGAGTGCTTTCAAACACTTCACTCTACTGCCAGTAATTGTTTGAGTTCTGGCTTTCCCCCAAGTATGACACATTCTTCTATCATCATCCTTTTGCTGCTGTCAGCTAGAAATAATAGTTAACATTTACGCTCTGATTTTAGAAAGCACTTTTATACTTCTTTTCATTTGATCCTCACAACAATTCTAACCGATCAGGAAGTAAATATTACTATCTTTGCTTTAAATGAAGAAACTGGGGTTCATGTTGCATGGTTGTTGCCTAACGTGACGCAACCAGTAAGTAGCAAAATAGAGATTGGATGTTTCATTTTAGATTCAGAAGTCCACATTTCACACTGTATGCAAAAATGAACTAAACATGGATCATAGACCATAAAACCTTAAACTATAAAACTTCTAGAAGAAACCATAAGAGAAAAGCTTTACAATATTGAGTTTGGCAAACACGTGTCTTAGATAAGACACAAAAAGCACAAATTATAAAATAATAGATTGATAAATCAGGCTTGATAAAAATTAAAAACAATGTCTTTGAAAGACACTGTTAAGAAAATAAAAGGACAAGACACAGACTTGGAGAAAACATTTGCAAAAACATATATCTGATAAGAGACTAGTGCCCAGAATATATAAAGAACTGTCACAAATCAGTAATAAGAAAATGGCCCAATTATTTAAAAGTTATTTGGAAGGGCAACTTTACTAAAGAAGAGGTATGAATTTAACCCTGTAGATGTAATTCTACAATGAAAACTTTGAGACATTGCTGAAAGAAATTAAGAAAGACTTAAATACAGGAAAATACACTTTATGTTCATAGATTTGGAGTTTTTGGGGCTTTTTAGGTAAACTCTGTGCCCATTGTGGGGCTTGAACTCATGACCCCAAGATCAGGAGTTACATGCTCTACCAACTGAGCCAGCCAACTCTCCCAGGAGACTCAATATTTTAAAGGCAATATTACCCAGAGTGATCTACAGACTCATTGTAATCGCTATCAAGTTCTCAATAGCCTTTGCAGAAATGCCGACCCCAAAATTTATATGGAGTTGCAAGGACCCCAAATAGCTAAAACAATCTCAAAAAAGAACAAACTAGAGGACTTACACTTTCTTATTTCTAAACTTACTACAAAGCTACCCTAATCTAAACAATGTGATATTGGCCTAAGAATAGACGTATAGATTAACGGAATAGAACCAAGCATCTGGAAAGAAATCTTATGTTAATTGATTTCTGATAAGTTTCCCCAAGAAATTCAATGGAAATAATAGTCTCTTTAACACATAGTGCTGATAACTGGATATGCACATCCAAAATAATGAAGTTGGTCCCTTAACTTACATCACATGCAAAAACTCACCAAAATGGATTAAAAATCTAATTATACAAGCTAAAATCATAAAATCTTGGAAGAAAACATAAGGGTAGATCTTCACAACTTTGTATTTGGCAATGGTTTCTTAGATATAACACCAAAAGCATAAGCAACAAGAGAAAAAAACAAATAATTTGGACTTCATAAAAATTCATAACTTTTGTGCATCTAAGGATTATCAAGAAAGTAAAACAACAACTCATAGAATGGGAGAAAATATTTGTGAATCACTTAGCTGATAAGGTTCTATGATCCAGAATAGATAAAGAACTCTTGCAACTCAACAGGAAAAAAAAAATCAAACAATCCAATTTTAAAATGTGTCAAGGACCTGAATAGATATTTCTCAAAAAAAGAGATACAGGTGGTCAACAAGCACATGAAAAGATGCCCAGTGTCTTTTGTCATTAGGGAGATGCAAATTAAAACCACAATAAGATACCATTTCATACCCACTAAGATAAAGATAATTTGGGGGGAAAAATGAAAGAAAAAGGCAAAGAACAAATGCTGGTAAGTATGTGGGAAAGTTAGAATGCTCCTACCTTGCTGATGGGAATATAAAATAGTTTGGACATGTGGAAAACAGTGGGCAGTTCCTCAATAAATTATACATAGAGTTGCAAGATGACCAAAGTATTCCCCTCCTATATACCTAAAAGAATTGAAAACCTGTTCAAACAAAACTGTGTCCACAAATGTTCATAGTAGCACCATTTATAACAAGACAGGCCAAATGTCCATCATGGGCATGAATGGATAAACAAAATACGGTATACCAGAAGACGGACTAATACTCAGGCATAAAAAGCAATGAATTATACCTCAATTAAAACATCAGCCCCTAAGGGGGCACCTGGGTGGTTGGTTAAGCGTCTGACTCTTGATTTCAGCTCAAGTCATGATCTCAGAGTCCTGGGATGGAGCCCCACATTGAGTTGCCCACCCAGTGGGGAGTCTACCTGTCTCCCTCTCCTTCTGCCCCCCCCCCGTTCACTCACGCAACTCTCACTCTCAAATAAACAAATAAATCCTTTATAAAAAAACAATCGTTAGGTGGGAAATATGTCTTCAACGTATTTCTAATAAGAGGACCCATGGGAAATTACATAGAAATACACATATTAAACATTTGAAGGACAAAAAAAAAAAAACCAATGAGATATTGACAAATGCTACGACGTGGAAAAACCTTGAAAACGTTGTGTGCCGTGAAAGAAACCAGACACAAAGGCTACATCTTGAACGATTCCACTTGTATGAAATATCTCAAATAGCCAAACCCATAGAGGCGGAAAGCAGATAAGTGTTTGTCAGTGGCTATTACTAATGTCATGTGTATTTTACCACACGCAAAAGAGAAGAGTTTGGATGGCAAGTAAGCTCACAAAAAATTGCTGAAGATCATTGGTCGTAAGGGAAATATAAATTAAGACTACAATGAGATGCCATGACACAACTACTAGAACGGCTTAAATCAGAAACTCTGAAGGTACCAAGCGCCGATGAGGGTGTAAATGGAGCCTCACGTATCGCTGTGGCAACGCAAAGTGGCACCAGCCCTTCTGGAACACGCTTTCACGGTTTCTTACAAGGTTAAATGCACACTTACCATCTGACCCAAGGGCCCCACACTTAGGGCTTTACCCAAGAGAAATGAAGACATCATCCACATAAAAACTGATCTGTAAATGTTCACAGCAGCTTTATCACTAATTGCCCCGAACCCCGGAAATAACCCAAATATTCATCACCTAGTAAGTGGGCAAAAGGTTGGATATCCATAAACGAAAATCTACTCAGTGACAAAAGGAAACAAGCTACTGCTGTTTGCGATGGCGTGAGTGACTCCCAGCAGCGTGATCTCGGCGAAAGGAGCCATACTCAAAGGCTAGCTACTGTTTCACTCTACCCGTGCGGCTTCCCGGAATAGGCAAAATTATAGGGATCGAAAATGGATCAGTGGTCACCAGGGGCTGTGACGAGGAGGAGATAAACTACGACGGGACACAAGGGAAATTTCAGGGGGTGACAGAAATGTTCTCTATGTTATTTCTGTGGTAGTCAACAAGGCCGTGTACGTTGTCAAAATTCATAGAACAGTACGCGTATAAAAGGGTGACTTTCACTGTATAGAATTTATACCTCAGTTAAACTGACTTTTAAAACCACTTGTTTTTATCCTCCATTGTCGTCTCTCTGAGGAGCACAAGCATTGATTCTTTTAATTTCACAGGATTCGAAGTAGAAAGGAGGGTGTTTCTGGACCTGAAGACCAAAATGGCGGCCGTCTTTTGGCCCAAATCTCACAACGCAAACAAACCAAAAGCGTTTTTTGGCCCTCCGCATCCCACGATCCCACGCGATTGGATCTTTTGAACGACACAACATTTATATTGAGATGAAAATAAAAGGATTCCAGGCTGTTGGTTCACCTCTTGAGGAAGAAGTGGCGTCCATCCCGCCAGCACCCTAGGCAGGCCGCCGACTGCTGGGAACGGAGTTGAAGAGCTAATGCATGAATATACTAAACCCCACTGAAGGGCAGGACATCTCCCACAAAATGAAAAGCTCTAAGGGGGACTGTAACACGACCATCGTTCTGGCCGTTAGGACCGCAGCAGTACTAGAGGAAATAGTCTCTCATCCTTCATTGTGTGCTTATGAACAACTCCTCGCCGGAATAGACGGCTCCAGCGTTCTCAGGACTGCAAAAGCTAGAATAGATCTAAACGGATTCAACGTAGACCTCAGGAATTGGATATACAATTTCAGCAAACTATGGCCTTCGCAATTCAAGCCCCACTAAAGCTGCTCCATGGATCATATAATTGATTTGTGGCGCTTTCTGCCTGCATCTACCCCATGGCCTATTAAAGTGGGATAGACAAATAACCAATAAAGCGGAAAGCTCCGCCGGGAATTGACCAGACCGCATCACTCTCTTCACACCTAGGGTGTTCCGACCAATAGTAATTTTACAGCGGCTCTCTGTAGCCCCAGACGCAGAGCCCTGCAGCCCGGAGCCCACAACACAAGCAGGCCTTTCCCTAAAGCACGACAGAGAATCGGGCTCATGAAATCACCATTATATACAATAGAGCACTGGCGACGCGAGTCGAGCACAGGCAAGAGGACACGAGGAACGCAACGCTTAAGAACCAGTCAGCAACGCACCGTCTCCGCAGGAAAGCACCCGGTGTTGATGCAGCTCTATGTGGATACGAAGGACTACGACACGGGATGATTTTTAAAAAGCCTCAAACACCCGTGGCTGCAAGAAGTGCAAGAGTTTTTAAGGAAATATACCTAAAAATAGACCGAGTAGCGTAATCAGCCGTCCCATGCATCATTATTACCCCAGTTCTCAGTATTGCTTATCTTCCATAATATGCAGCGTACGGCTAAGAACAGCCCGTATCATCACTTGTCTTAATCACACAGCAAATATATTCCATACGTGTATGACTTCGGTCTGTGCCACTAAAGAGCGCAGAGACTTGACTGTTCTAAGAGAGAATCTGTAAAAGATACAGACATACATTGGCCAGGTCACCCGGAAAATGTGGCTTCTTATCTTCATGACACCTAGAACTTTCTAGAATGTTCTAGAATAGCCAGGAAAGAGAGTTATTTAAAGGATTCTTTAGACTTTCTGTTATCTTACTTTTCAGGATGTTCTTCACAGCACCATTTTGTGAGCTGAGGCTGGATTGTCTGGGTCGTCACTTGCTGTTTGAAATTCAGGCTAATCCAGCCTTTGCCTGGTTTCTACAAAAGGTGAGCCAGAGGCAGAGAATCCCACGTTCTGGAAGTCAGAAAAAGGAGCAAGGGCCCCGAAGAGTTGACTCCTGCGCGGTGCGTGTGCTGGGGAGCTGAGTTAGGGTGGGCAGGTGTCACGTGCGATGACATAGGAGGCGAGTAACGTGATGGTTCCGAAGGCAAAGGGAACTTTAGAGACTGAAACACCAGAGAAACGTATTATCATAGATGGGGAGAAAAAAAAAAAAAGTTTCTCCACGTTTTGAAGGCCATTTGAACACTGAGAATTTGCAACTTTCTGAAGTTTGGATTAGTATTTTGTTGGCCCACATGCACACATCCTCCGAGCAAACATTTATTCAACACCAGCCGCGTACAATGGAGTTGGAGATGCTGGGAATATGAAAATGGAAGAAAAGAAGAAAAAATCTACCCCCGGAAAACAAAAACAACCCTCGTGGCCCGCTGTTTCTGAGGACTTATAAGGCTTTTAAACAACAAATACTTCTTACCAAGTTGCCATTTGGTGAGTTAAGTGTGGAGGAATCAGCAACGTTTTTATTGCATTTTCACTGGCCCCAGGGGGGCTTTTAAAAAGTAGAAGCAAGGGATAGAAACATTACATTTTTAATTTGGCCAGTGGAACACATTTTTTTTTTTTTAACTCAGGAAAAAATGCTTAGGGGCTGATGGTACTTTTCGCTCCTGACCCATCAGTGAGGTCTCCTCCTTTCCGGAACGCCTGGGCCGGAGCCCCATCTATAAATATGTAAACAGACATTTCCACTAACATGAGCACAAGTCCCGGGCTCCCCTTCGTCTGTTTACATTTCTCCCTGTTTTTGTAAACAGGCATATGATAGATGCTTGAAGTCAGTGCCTCGGGAACATGGCAGGGACGGGGAGATGTACACATGGGATCAGCGCAGCCCACGTTTCCCTGCAGCTTCTTGCAGTCCGGACGTAGGCATTTATTCCACATTGGATGAATTCTATGCCCCTGGTGCCGACGTTGCCCTACAGCCTTGCGCGTGCTACCGGAGGGTCTAGCCGCAGGTGAACAGACGAAGGGTGTGCTAGCCCCAGATTCTAGTTCTAGCTGGATTAATATTTGGATAGAAGGGGGGATTGCACAAGTTTCTGGGAAATGAGTCGTACACAGATTTTATTCCATTTAAAAAAATTACTCATCCACTCACCGAGTCCAAACCAAGGTTATGCGGCGTTACCTGAGATTACTGGTGGTTTTTCAAAGCTGACCTCTGCTCCCCTGCCCCAGACCCCCCTTCATGGAAAACATTCCTCAGGCTGAGCATCTCTGTGCTCAGGCCACCTTGGGCGCCTCGCCCCACAGCGGTGGTTCCAAGCGTTCTTATTTCATGGACCAGTAAAATCCCTCTAAAATATTTGGAGAAAAAAAATAAGTAATAAAATAAATAAAATAAAATAAAATAAAATAAAATAAAATAAAATAAAATAAAATATAAAATAATGAAATATAAAATAAAAATAAAATAAAATAAAATAAAATAAATAAAATAAAATAAAAAATTAAATTAAATTAATAAAATAAAATGAAATAAAATAAAATTTGGGGAACCACTATGATATTGCCATCTTTGCATCCTGCGATTAAGAATCTAAAAAGCAAAAGCACAGACATAAGCATTTAATGGAAGGAAGAACCAAAAAGCAAAAAAATAATAAAAATAAAATAAGTAAAACTATGACCTCATAACCAAGTTATAAATAGGATACATTTAGCTCTGTGAAGAAAAGCTCGTAATTGTCCTTATTTTTTCTCTTCTTGCCATAGAATGGCTTCTGGGAACCACTGCCTTTGAGGTTTGCATAAGGGCTTAAAAGAATAAGTTAAGTCAACCGAACGTTCCAGTTCTGCTGCTTACGTAGCTCACACGGGTGGCCGCGGAGAGGAGGCGTGGGGACGTGGGAATGGGCCAGGCTTCCCCGCTGCTCCACGGCCGCAGGTCCCCACCCCCCGGGGCTCGGGCGAGCGCCCACGAACCGAGACCGGCCCGGTGCCAGCCGCGGTCAGGCAGGGGAGCAGCGGGCGCCGGGGAGGCCCCGGACTCCGGGAAGGAGGGGAGGCCAGCGTCACGCTCCGGCGTTGGAGTGGTTAGGGTCGGCTTCAACAGTCGGTGTGACTGTGGAAAGCTCGAGGCGGTCTCAGCCGTGTCCCTGGTCCCGGCCGGGGCGTGACTGTCGGGGACAAGGCCACATGGGGCGGCCGCGGAATTGGGCTTTCGCGGCACTGGGGTTGGGGTCGTTCGTTCCTTAACGTGAATTATTTCAAATGCAACTAGAAGTCGGGGATCCGGGCCCGGGGGAGCAGGTGGGGCTCCTACACGGTCCTGTCTCTGGGGCGAGCCGGTCGGCTCCCTCACGAGCAAAGAGGAGGCCTTGGCGAATACGGACAGCCTCCGGGAGCCCGCGGGTCTCCAGGCCCCTCGCCCGGTCCGGTGCCCGGGGGGCGCTGCGTTCCCGCCGGGGGCCCTGAGCCCGCCTGCCAGGGCCGCCGAAGACGTCCCGGCCGTCTCCTCCCTCGGAAGGACGAGCGAGCGGGAGGCTGCGGCCTGCGTACGTGAGGCTCAGACGCTGTCCCTCCGGAGCGGCTGCCCTCCAGGACCCTCACCTCGGGAGGCAGCCTGGGCCCGGCCCTGGCGCTGCGGGTCCGTGGGCCGCGAGTGGTCCGTGCTGCCAGCCGTGGGCCGTGGCGCCTGTGGCCGCCGTGCAGCCCGGGGCACGTGGCTCTGGCCTCCCGCTGTCTGTGCTCTACTTTCCCACGAGTCCCCACAGGAGCAGCTCCACGGTCATGGGACCGAAGCCAGAGCTGCAGCCTGGTGCTCGCCCGGGGGTCACGCAGTCACGTCGTGGGGGATGAGGTCACAGGGTTTGAGGCTGTGGGGGATGAGGTTACAGGGATGTGACCAAGGGGTCACAGCCTTGGGGGACGAGGCTGCAGGGGGGTGAGGTCACAGGGGATGAGACCATGGAGGTTGAGGGGGTGGGGGCCGAGGCCATGGGGATTGAGTCTGCAGGGGGATGAGGTCATGGGAGATAAGGCCGCAGGGATTGAGGCTATGAGGGTTGAGGCCACAGGGGATGAGGCCACAGGGGATGAGGTCACGGGGGAGAAGGCCGTGGGGGACAAGGCCGTGGGGGTCAAGGCTGTGGAGACGAGGCCATGGGAGGCCGTGGGGGGCAAGGCCTCGGGGGATGAGGCCATGGGGGTTCGAAGCCATGGGGGACGAGGCTGTGAGGATGAGGCCTTGGGGGATGAGGCCGTGGGGACGAGGCCACAGGGTCGAGGCCGTGGGGGTCGAGGCATGTTGTGGGGAGGACACAGGGCCGGGGCGTTACTGAGGACGTCTGGATGGTCCTGGCGCTGACAGGTTTGGACAAAGGCGCTGCACCAGGCTACCCCGGCTTCGTGAGAGAAGGGGGAGGAAGCCGGTAAAGAGTATCCGATCCGCTTATTTCTGGTTGTGGTCCCACAGCTCGGGTCCAGGTCAGGTTTGCGGGCGCCTCCCGAGGGCCCGCCCCAGTGACCACCGCTGCCAGGTGGGCAGCTGCCCGGAGGAGGAAGGCCTTGGCCCCGGGGCCACCCGATGGGGGGACGAGATGCGGGGGCTGGGAGACGCCCCACGTGCTCCAGGATCCGCACACTCGCCTCGGGCAGGGGCCCAGCGATTCCCTGGCCACCCGCCTGGCGCAGCAGCTTCACCCACGGCTGCTCCGAGGGGACCGGGGCCGCAGGGGTTCCGAAGCAGCCACCCGCGGCAGAGCCGGGCCCGAGCGGCGTCACCAGGGAGCCCGGCTCCGGAGGCCCTGCCGCTCCTTGCCTTTGGGCTTGCCGTGCATTGATCCACGGTCCGGGCTCCCACACGTCTCCCTTACCCCGTTTCTACCCTAGTTTCGGAGAGAATTCAGTGATGGATCAGGTCCTGCGACACCCGGGCTCATCCGTCAGGCCCTCCTCACCGCCCATCACCTGGGCCCCGACCCGGTTAGCCACATGTCACGGCTTGTGAGACGCGGCCGGGTTGGCACCTACACCAGGTCGGGGGGCTACGGTCGGGGGGCTGTTTCCACGCAGGGGAGCTCGGCTATTTGGCTGGAGTACAGGGAGGGGGGGCTGCAACCCCTTGATATTTTAACCGACAAATTACTTGGGACCGTTTGAGAAAAGAGTGCGAGGCACGGTCACGTCTGAGACCCTCCGTCCCCGCCGCAGAGAAAGTGCACGACCTGAGCTTGCCAGACAGCTGGCTCTCCAGGCTCAGGGAGGATGCCAGCAAGTACCGTTCCGTGGGGCGTCACGTAAGAAGCGGCCCATGTCGCCCTTGCCCCAGGGGACCCCGACGTGGGGAAGAGCGTGGAGCGGGCCCCCCGAGTGCGCGGAGACGCTTTGGGGAAGGCCTCGCCGTGTTCCTCTCGTATTTCCCTGTGTTTTTGCAGAAGGGCCCCCGGCAGGCCAGCCCTGAGGCTGCAACTGCTCCGGCAAGGAGAAAGCTCCGTGTCATTCTTCTTCCCCATTGGTGCCGCCTCCGGGGACGGTGCCTCAGTGGGATGCGACCACGTGCACGACGAGGGGTGCAGGGGTGCAGTAGCAGGAGCCCGGCTGTTTAAATGCCGCCTGCGGTTTTCTTCCGAGGTTGGCAGCGCATCGAGGACTGGAGTTGGAGAGGCCTCAGCCCTCGCCTCGCTCACGTGGCAACACGGGTGACACGGGGGGCCCAGCAGGGTCACAGCGAGAACGGAGCAGCCAAAGGACGGCCGTGCAGGCGGAGCAGCAGGAGGGTCCTGCGCGGGTGGGGCCCGGCGGCCGAGGGCTGGCTCCGCTGCGACGTCGGTGTGCAAGGAAGGACGCACGTGGTCGTTGTGCCGCGGGATTTTTATTTCATTTTATTTTTCCGCTGCTTATCACCCTCCCTCGGTGGGCGACCCCCATTTAGAAGTCGCTTTAGCCTTCTTGTGCGCTCGTCTTATTTTTCATCTTTGATTTCATTCTCACGCCAAAGGGACCTTTTGCGTGTGTCTTCACCGCTGATAATCAGGATACAAAGAACCCGTTGGGCTCCGCGGTGTGAAGATGGGCGACACCGGCCATCTGTGGCCTCGGGAACCAGCAGCTCTGTGTGGTTCCACGTCACACGTGCCCCACGAGCTGCTCTGGGCCGCGACCAGACGACAGCGCCGCACCGCTCGGCCCGGGGAGCATTCTCGTAACAGCAGCTCCTCCTCTGTTTGAGTTTCTGCCCAGTGGGAGCCTCCGAATAGCCCTTCTCGCGTAGATGGTTCCCTGCGAAGACCTTCGTCTGATCAACTGTGTGTCCAGCATTGCGGTTTGGTTTCTTTGTAGACTCAGCCCCCTCCCACCCTGGATACGAGCCAGTCCCCCCGGCCGCTGCTCCTGGACACCTGCCGTCCAGGAAAGGAGGCGAATCCGGGCATAATTACGGTGCAAAGCGACGACTAAGCTCATAGGTAAAATAACATGCTGGAAAGGCACCTACCCTGCCTGGCGGAGCAAGAGGACTCAGGGGCAGGTGACATCTGTGCTGCTCGGGGGGGCGGGAGGCTTTCCTTGGCAGGAAAGAGGGGGCGGTGCAGCATCCTCGTTCGAAGTCACAGAAACACGACAAAGAAGCACGTGTGGACGGGACACGTGGCAAAGGCGAACGGCAGCCAAGACACGGGGCTGGAGTAAGACGCGGTCACACGGGCCTTCCGTGTGGCGCGGGGAGGGTCTGTTCGTCCACAGGGGCCTGGAAGGTGCAGCACCCATTCCCGTGGGGTAGATCTGCTCTCTCTGCCTCCAATTCATCGCCGAGGCAGAGAGAAACACAGCTGAGCGGCCCCGGCTCCCGCCTGTGCAGCACGAGGCTTCTCGGAGCCGCCACTTCCCGTGGGGGCCGAGGCAGCCAGATTTCCGGTGGCGGCTCAGCCCCGCCATCCCCCCGACACGGTCCCTGAGCTGCGGGCCCTCGCTGTGGCTGGAAGGGAGCCCGAGGCGGCGTTGCCCTGAGACCGTGGCTTTGGCACCCGCGTGCTCCCCGCGGCAGGCCCTCGACTCGGGGCAAGGAGCCTGCAGCACGCACTCCGCATCCATATTTTCGTCGTTGGGTGATTGCAAAGTGGGCGAGTGCACCTAAATGCAGCGGGACTCATGTCCTGCAGGCTGCAGGCTGGCTCCTCAGCAGCCCCGCCATCGGCCGTGTGACCCAGCAGCTGGCACTGGGCGCCCGCCAGATGCAACCACACAGCGCCAGTAGATTATCAGCTCCCCCCGGGCAGAACTTTGTCCCGCGTGCTCTCTCCTGCTTAATACTTATGAACATCCAGTGGTGTCGTGGTTTATCTGTACGGGGACATCAACCGGAATGTGTCAGGACTTCCACGAATGGAGATCTATGTGTGGGGGGGTCATGCGTAGACTCACGGGTGTGTGTACATGGATGCGTATGGACCCGTCGCCCCATTTGTGTGAATTTCCGAGATGCATTAAGCTGCGAGACCATCAGACATTTTTGTCTTGTTTTAAAAATCACACATATATGCGTACAACCATTATTTTGTGTTATGTGTACATGCGTACGTGTATATGTGCATGGACGAGTCACCCCATTATATGAATTTTCCAATCTTGGTACGTGTGCTGCCGAAGCAAGCACTTGTATGAATTTCCCAGATGTGTGAAACGATCAGTGATTATCAGACATTTTTGTTTGTTCTACTGAAACCAAGTCTTCATGGGAAACGTTTCTGGAAGCGTTGGAAGGGCGAGTTCTGGAGTCCACTCGCTCCTTTCGAGTCTGTCTTCATCTCCTAGCTCTCTGTCCTCGGGCGGGTGGCAATCTTTCGGAGTCTCTGTGTTCTCCTCTAATAAATGACAGTAGCAGTAACCCCCTCGTAGGGCTGCCGTGTTCACCAAATGGGCGCCCGTGTAACCCGACTGGTACGCGGTGAACATTGCAGAAATGCTGGTAAGTGATACCTCATGCATGTTAGAACTGGTTCTCGGACATTGGGGCCGTCATCGTGAGCATTAGGATTGCAGGGAAACCTAGCTGGCATCCGCAAGTCCGATCGAGACTCAGAAATTATTCGCCCCTCTATTCAGTGGCCCCCGACTCTCCAGCCTCTGCGTGGTTATTGTCTGGTCTTTAAATGTTTACGTAGCGCCCCTTCTTTGCAGACTATCAGCTATCACGTTCCAAAATCATGGTTTTCTTCTTCCTTTAGTGTTTCACTGACAAATCAAATAACCCAATTTATTTAAATTCTATCTAATGTAGCAATTTAGAGGCACCTGAGGGGCCCAGTCAGCTAAGAGCCCGACTCTTAATTTCGGCCCAGGTCGTGATCTCAGGGTCGTGAGATCGAGCCCTAAATCAGGCTCCACGTTCAGCACAAAGTCCACTTGGCCCCCTCCCTCCCCCCACTCGCACGAGCACGCTCTCTCTTCTCTCTCAAATAAATAAATGTTTACTATTTTTTGAAATAAAATAAAGTAGGGGGGCACTTGATGGGATGAGCACTGGGTGTTATTCTATATGTTGGCAAATTGAACACCAATAAAAAATAAATTTATAAAAAAAATAAAATAAAGTAGGAATTTAAAGGCTCTGATTGAACATCCGAGTCTGCTTTAGTGTCGTGTCTGCACGCTGTGCTGTCTGTTTTAGCCACTCAAAGATCTTTTCAGCTAATTTCAAGAGTATTAGCTACGGAAAGACAGATACTGCATGAGCTCATTTATGCACAGCATCTGAAACAAAGTCAGAAGCATAGGAGGGAAGGAAGAGGAAGGAAGGAAGGAAGGAAGGAAGGAAGGAAGGAAGGAAGGAAGGAAGGAAGGGAGGGAGGGAGGGAGGGAGGGAGGAAGGAAGGAGGGAGGGAAGGGAGGAAGGAGGAAGGAAGGAGGAAGGAAGGAAGGAGGGAAGGTAAGGAAGGAAGGAAGGAGGGAAGGAAGGAAGAAGGAAGGAAGGAAGGAAGGAGGGAAGGAAGGAGGAAGGAAGGAAGGAGGGAAGGTAAGGAAGGAAGGAAGGAGGGAAGGAAGGAAGAAGGAAGGAAGGAAGGAAGGAAGGAAGGAAGGAAGAAGGAAGAAGGAAGGAAGGAGGGAAGGGAAGAAGGAGGGAAGGAAGGAGGAAGGAAGGAAGGAGGGAAGGAGGAAGGAGGGAAGGAAGGAGGAAGGAAGGAAGGAGGGAAGGGAAGGAAGGAAGGAAGGAAGGAAGGAAGGAAGGAAGGAAGGAAGAAGGAAGGAAGAAGGAAGGAAGGAGGGAAGGGAAGAAGGAGGGAAGGAAGGAGGAAGGAAGGAAGGAGGGAAGGAGGGGAGGAAGGAGGAAGGAAGGAAGGAGGGAAGGAGGAAGGAGGGAAGGAAGGAGGAAGGAAGGAAGGAGGGAAGGTAAGGAAGGAAGGAGGGAAGGAAGGAAGGAAGGAAGGAAGGGAGGAAGGAAGGAAGGAGGGAAGGTAAGGAAGGAAGGAGGGAAGGAAGGAAGGAAGGAAGGAAGGAAGGAAGGAAGGAAGGAAGGAAGGAAGGAAGGAGGAAGGAAGGAGGGAAGGGAGGAAGGACATTATGTGAGTTGATGGGTACATTAGCTTAATTATGGGGACGATTTCCTGGGATGTCCGTGTACCAGAACACCAAGCGGCACACCTTAGATGTATATGATTTTTATTTGACAATCATAGTTCAATGAAGCTGGGGAAAATCAAATTGCAGTTGAACGTAATACAATTGTGGCATAATTTTTAAGTAGGATCCATGCTGACTGTGGAGCCTAATGTAGGGCTTGAGCTCAAGACCCTGAGATCAAGACCTGAGCTGAGGTCAAGAGTCGGACACGTGACTGACTGAGCCTCCCAGGCACCCCCTGTGGCATAATTGTTTGAAAAAATCATCTACAGGAGGTGCCTGGGGGGCTCCGTGGGTGAAGCGTCTGCCTTGGGCTCAGGTTATGATCTCAGGTCCTGGGATCGCGTCCTATGTTGGGCTCCCTGATCAGCGGGGGATGTTTCTCCCTCTCCCCCTGCCCCACGTGTTCTCTCTCTCCCTCTCTCTCTCTAATAAATAAAATCTTTAAAAAAAAAAAAAAAAGATTACCTACAGTGCGTACAAAAGACGCTGCTGCTATCAAGGTACCTCTGGAAAAGCGAGAAGATGCTCTTAAAATCTTATATTTGTTCCTGAGCAACGCAGGATGTTAAACGTTGGTACCTTTAGTGACTCAACAAAGAACTAATTGTACCTAATCTTTTTAAAGCCCAATATGGTTTATACATTTAAAAAGAATCTATGCAAACTTCTTCTGGTTTTAAGAAATCACAAAAGCACGTACTAGCTCAGCCCATCCAGAACCACATCTCAGCCCCTTGGTCAGACAGCGTGTGTTATGTTTCTTGATTTGGGGAAGGATAATTTTTTTAAATTTTTTTTAGGGGGGAGGATAATTTTTAAATAAACAAATCCTCATGGGCCTTAGCTCATTACTTTCCATGAAAATATCATGTAAGAGACAGAACTGCCACGGTGTACGGCATCCCCTGAAGCTGTACAGGGATATCATTATTCTTTTTTTTTTTTTTTTTAAAAAAAAGTAGATTTATTTATTTTATGGAGAGATTGCCCATGCAAGTGTGGGGAGGAGCAGAGGGAGAGAATCTCCAGCAGACTCCCCACTGAGCACGAAGCCCTACGCGGAGCTCGACCCAGGACCCTGATCCTGCCCTGAGCCAAGAGTCGGGCGCCCCACCAAGGGAATTGCCAGGCTCCCCTTGGAAGTAGTAACTGTATATTTTTAGTGACCCTGTGTTTATAAGTATTATATGCTTTAATTTTGAAACACTAAGTGCCTCTCACCTTGCCTCTCCTCTGATTAGCGCCACCTTCTACCCCATGCACACAGTGTGACAGTCCCACAGTTTCCAGAACACACTGTGTTCTCTCTTGCCCGTGGACTGTGGGGCCTCCATGCTTGCTGCTCATTCTCTTTGGAAAGCCCTATCCCTGTTTCTTTTTTCTTTTATTTTTTTTAAATATTTTATTTATTTATTCATGAGAGACACAGACAGAGGCAGAGACGCAGGCAGAGGGAGAAGCAGGCTCCCTGCGGGGAGCCCGATGTGGGACTCAATCCCGGGTCTCCAGGATCACGCCCTGGGCTGAAGGCAGATGCTCGACCCCTGAGCCACCCGGGCATCCCGCGTCCCTGATTCTAAGACTCGGATGCATCCATCAGAACTCAAGTGAAACGAGGCATCACCTCCCACTTGAGGCCTCTCCATGCAGGTGTGCTGGGCCAGGCACCCCCCGGGCGTTCCCACCGCACCCACCGGTCCACCGTGTCTTAGCCCTTACACACTGTTGTGTGCCTGCAGCCTGCGCTGAGCTGGACACTCCTCCAGGACACGGTCCCCGATCTCGTCTCTGTTCGCCTTGTCTGGCACGTAGCAGGGACTCCGTAACTGGCAAATGGTTTCATGAATATCTTCCCCCTTGTGAGACAACAATGATGACGATGACACCGTACTTCCCAGTGGTGGAGCGCACGTATCATGATCCACTAAGTTTGAAATTAATGTCAACATTTGGGAACGTCGGCGTAAATGCTTGGGCGAGGGGAGGGGCCTAAGGGCTCCCGGTGCTGTGACCCGTGTCGTTTTCTCCAGGTAGGAAACTCTTCGCAGGTGAGTGTTGACATCACAGGACAAGAAGGCAGAGAACGTCAACTGCAACCCTTTTGTGTTTTATTTTGCGTCGTGTTGTTTTTTGTTCTGCTTTTTCAGGTCACAAACGCTGCTGCCAACTCCCACGGCCAGCTGACCCTTCACGTCAAGCCTTTCCTCGTGTGTGGAGGGGACGCGTTTACCCAGTCCAACTTCGACGGCTGCATCACTTCGGCCTTGTGCGTCGTGGAAGCTTTAAAGAAGCATATTTAGCACCTGTGTCTTTATCCTCTACATGAGCTTCGGGGTTTTGTGTTCACAGTTTCCCGTTATTGATTATTTCGCTTTCTATTTTGTTGAGAGAAGTGACTGGGAAGTTTTCCATATGGGGTATAAAATTGATTTTTATGATTTTGGTAGTTACAGCACCCCGTGCTAGGATGAAAACCCCTTGTCCCCTACACCTTTCGCGGCGTCTTGAATTGCCGTGACGACTCTTCGTTAGACGACTGGTCCCCAGGAAGCGTGTCAAGTCGAAGGAGCGGTTCATGCTCCAAAACCTTTGCTCTTTTGAAAATTTCCATTCCAAATAAAGAATGATTATTATTATCAGCGCCTCATTTTTAATCTTC
Organism: Canis lupus baileyi; assembly: GCF_048164855.1. Lineage (NCBI taxonomy): Eukaryota > Metazoa > Chordata > Mammalia > Carnivora > Canidae > Canis > Canis lupus. The sequence goes on from NC_132864.1 coordinate 39,690,161, forward strand.
AGATGCGTCCCGGATTCGGTGTGCCTGCCTGTCGCTGAGCTACAAGGTTCCCCCAAACTGTGGACAACAGAGTGTGACCCCAAACTGTGGACAACAGAGTGTGAGCTCTGTCTCTCTAGTTACTAAGCGATCCCGAACTCCAGGTCGTAGATGTCGTCTCTACCGTTGTGGTTTGCAGGGCAACGGACCCACAAACCTCTCTTTGAATCTTCGCGACATAACCAGATGCAACTCGACTCTCCCAAGTCATATGGTGGTTTTTAACCTTAAAAAAAAAAAATTCAGTCTTAACATGAAAGGTAAAAGTTAAATAGAAACCGAGAGAGAATATATCGATCCTCACCCTCTGCTGCCCGTTGGCTGGTGCGTTCCCTTCATGCGCTCTCCAGGATGTGCTGTGGCATTTCGACCGCGTCGGGCTTAATGAATTTAATACAACAAGAAAATTTACTGAACTGGAAAATAGATGCACTTAAAATAGTTCGATATTTGCCAACTTACTGGTTCAGCATATCACCCACATGCTTCAGTGACCCACCTGCTTCCCGTCACTCGCTGCCTGGACAGAAATTGATCTCCGGCCTTCTAAACAAGCTACTTGTCGCTAACGGAAGAGGGCACGGAATGTGACTTCTGGGATGATGAGATGAACAATATTGAGATTTCTTTCATCGTTTTGGCCCACATTGGATTAACATTTGTCTTCCTTTTGGCTTTACCCTCAACGCGTGGCAGAAAAGACATTCAGACGTGCCAACTGTCTTGTGTTGGACTAACGTAGCTCTGGAAACATTTGACCGAAAGCATCCCGGAGCTTTAAGAACAATGTTCTATTCGTCTCACGAACGCGCATCCTCCAAAGAAAAGAGAAAAAAAAAAAAATACTTATGTGGGGTTCGGGGGCGAGTTACTTAAAGAAAAGATTCTTCTAGGTCATCACTGAGGACTTCTATTATCCACTCGTTTAAATGTGTTTCCCTAATATTTCTGCATCTGTTTTGAGAAATCTATGGCACCTACGGGCAAAGCCTCAACCGTGCTTAGTAGGTAAATCATTGGTACTGAACTATTTTAGGCATTTTGAAAAGTCATTTTACGCGTAGATCCACCTCGGCAAAGAAAAGGCCAATTTTCTGCCGCCCGGATAAGGAAATAAAATGTATCCAGTGCTTGCGTTCTTTATTTCCATCCACGCCTGTTCCTTCAGATCTTGGAATTGGCAGAAAAATATCTTGGGCTGGAAGGCATCCCAGTGGGCCGCGAACGTCGGATGGCCGGGATGCCCTAAGATACCCAGGGCCAGGGTGTCCGGCGCCCCCGGGAAATGGGGGTCGGCAGTGTTTGGAGCAGTTGCCGAGGAGGATGTACGTCAGCCCACAGGACCACACAGCACTGCGGTATTTCCAAACAAGAACTTTTATTAAATCAAGCCAGCCAAGGAAAGCTGCTGTGTTTTGAAAGGAGCGTATTTAAGTGAGAAACGGCTTGAGCAGTGGGGTGATTTAATACTTGTTAGCTGATAAATATAGCCTTCGCCAGAATAAGACTTTATGATGCAGCGTTGAAAAGCTTAATTACTGAAGCGTCTATGCAGGTCCCTCTTGCTCAGGCAGCCAGGGTGACAAATTATAGCCGTGGAAGGGTATTTTTCACCGTTGGCATTTCTGAAGCGGAGAAGTATGTCTAAAAACATCGGGAAGGCAGTAGTAATCCCAGACCAGCTATTGCTGAGGGGAAGAAAGGGACCCTTCATTGAGTCACCAAGCTTTCTGTGCAAAATGCCACCATCCCCGCCCCCTGCCTACCCACCACCTTGGTGAGTAGAAGGAACAAGGTCAGTTGTACATTCATCTGGTGTTTTACACGCATCCAAGTACATACGTGTCTATATTCACCCAAGTAGGTGCCCACCACGTGTGTTCTGTGTAAAGGATATGCTCACACATACGTGCGTGTGCCCGGACGGGGACACACTGTGCACGTAATACACTCAACGGAAACGCCAGAGGCGGAGCCCGCGTGTCTGCAGGCCGCCTCCACTTCCAGGGCACCGCGCTGCGGCAGCGGCCGGCCCTCAAGGCTGGACTGGGTCTTGGCTGCCGCCGGTCCGGCCCCACCGTGCGGCCCACCCACCCGCCTTCGCCTCGGGAGCCGACACGCACGCTCAGGTGATGTTCGGTGCGTCTGAAAGGGGCTAAAGGCTCCAGAAGTCCAGGCTCCGCGGCTGATACTCCGCGATTCCCACCTGCTGGCTCATTCCCTCGCTCGCTGTGAGGAATCGCCGGTCCCGGGGATGCTGTGCACCTGTCCTGCCCTCTGCACACCTGTCCCCGCTCCCATTCCCCTGCCTTCTGTCCTCTCCTTCCCGCCTCTGCTTTGCCTCCCGCTTCTCCCGCCGTGCCCAGTCCTCCATTCTCAGAAACCCGGAACGTGAGCGCAATCACGTTGGCATTCCTAGTATTTGCGGTTCCCTGTTTTAGTATTTTCTCCCCCCCTCCCCCTCCCCTAAAATTTTAAACAATCTGGCTTTTTATTTGAGTTGGTCGGACAATCCTTATTTTGATTTTCAGAAGTAATGCGAGAATTTAAAGCTGACGATCGCTCCCAGGGATCTCAGTGCTAAGAACCCACACGGGTCTACGCAAAGCGTGGCTCCGGGCTCCGTGCTGGACGCAGTGGAGCATAGTCCGCGATGTCCACCCAAAGATTCCAGGTAGGGGCGGACAAGTGCCCCCTGGAGCGGCAGGCAGGGCAAACGTACACGCGCTGTCATCACAGGCAGCGAATAAGATCCTCTAGCTCAAGAAGCTGGGAGCCGTAAAAGAAAGAACTAGGTTGCCCTGGGAGGGGGTCCCTGAACGGATGCCGACGTGTGTCCGTCAAGCACGCCCTACAGCGAGCGGCCCTCCCTGCGCCCCAAACCCCGGCTGACCCGGCTGACTCTGGGAGTCTACGCTGCCCGTGCCTGCGGTGCAGACAGGTGAGTGCCCCCAGCAGGGAAGGGCCCCGTGGAACCCAGAGTGTCGTCTGCGGGAAGAAGACAGAGGCCCGGCAGACCTCAGAGTAGCTGCCACAGCCCCGAGCTGCCCGGCTCCCGTTGGGCAGGGGCCTGTGCTCCAGCCAGTGCCATCCAGCCAGGGGAGCCAGGGAAGGTTGAAACGTGCTACGGTCTTTGTTCCCTCCTCTACGGACAGTGGCGATGATCCGCGGAAGGGTTCCCAGCGGCCTGCGGCAGGTGGGCCTGCTCGGCAGACGGAGCCCTGAAGAGCGTGTCCATTCAGAACACACGGAGAAAATTAAATTAATTAATTAATTAATTAAATTTAAAAAATTAATAAAATAAAATAAAATAAAAAATAATAAAATAAAATAAAATAAAATAAAATAAAATAAAATAAAATAAAAACAGTAACACACGGAGAGTCCTAGGAACCTGGGATGTCCATGTTTGGAGGGGCTCGGAGGCCACTTAGACCAGTTCGTAGCCCCCCGGGGTGTTTGAATCTTCATGAGGAACTACAGAAAGCTGTGGATCTTCTCCTGAGAGTGACAACAGAAATGCACATAGACACATAGACTCGTCGCCCTGTTCTGGAGTCTGCTGGCCAGCTGCCTGGTTTTGTAAATAAAGTTTTATTGGAACACAGCCTTGCCCATCCGTGTGCGTTGTCTCTGGCCGTGTTTGCCTTGCAACAGTAGGGGTGGGCGTTTGCCACAGAGACCGTATGACCTGCAAAGCCTGAAAGAGTTACGATCTGGTCCTTTAAGAAAAAAAATTGCTGACTCCTGTTCTGGAGGGTTGCAGGCCTCGCCATCTATTTTTAGACGCTCAGAGGTCTGTGAACCCCAGATTAAGAACCTCTAAATCTCAGCCCTATCACTTTATGTAAATACAGGCTTATCTTAGATCCACACATCTGGTCCATTGTTCCTTGATCCTAGGCCTCGTTGTAAAGCCTTTAAGGCACGCGGGCAGCTTTGCAGTTAAGAGCGCATCCTCTGGAGTTAGACAGATCCGAGTTTTAATCCAGACTTTGCGCCTCATTGTGTGACCTTGAGGCCCTTAAACAACCTCGTAGCCTGCTTCATCATCTGAGGAATGAGTTCAAGGATTTTTATCTCATTTAACTCCAAAGATTGTTGGGAGGCGTGAATATGCAAACAACCCTCGCAGGGTGCTGGACACACAGGAGGGGCTTAAAAAGACGATGGGAGGAGGAGAAAGGAGAAGCAGAGCCTCCTGGTGCTTGCAGGTTCCCGTGAGGGCCAGTGTCCTTTGCATTTACGTGGGACACGGGAGAGCTGACGGCAAGGCGAGCGAGCGAGCGTGCTGAGAGCAGATACGCGGCCACACACAAGCTGAAAAGCTCCGGGTTTCTTCAAACCTTCGGGTAACGGAACGGCGGTGTCTACCTGAGACCGGCTCCGGGCCACTTTCTCTCGTTCTGCTCCAGGTTGGTAAGTGGACCCCTGTCACTTGGGGGGATAAGGTGGCTTGCTCGATGCGGACTTTGGGAGGAAGCCGGGGTGGGCGGCTCCCGGGAGTAGGGCAGGCGTACAGTGTCGGCCCATTCTCTGCAGTGAACCGTGCCTTCTCCTCCGCGAGCCTGTGTGCAAAAACCTGCACGCTTCCACGGGATCCTTCAGATTATTTACTCTGAAATGCTGTGAAAACTGGAAGTGGGTTATTTTCACGTTCTTCACATGTTTGGCCGAGGATACAGATGCGTTTCCCGTCCTTGGCCTTCATTTAAAAATGAAACTCAATCCCTGGCAGGTTCCGTGACACTGTGGTGGCTCCATGACATGTCGAAACCATTGCTTACTAGCTGTGCGATCTCGGACCAGTTCCTTAGGTCTCTAAGCCTCAGGGTGTTCGCCAGTAAAATGAGGATACTAATTTTACCCACCTTAGGATTACTCTGAGGCTTATAGAGTATCAATGTAAGGGCTTTGGCTCGTGCCTTGCAGCTAGAAAATGCTCGATAAATTTGAGCTGTCGGCGTTACTATTATCATTAGTGAACTGTGACTTAGGAAAACAGCCATCTGGCCAACCACCACTGCATTTGCAAGTAGTAGAGATGCTTTAGACTCGGCTGGGGAGCCAGGCCAGTGTTTGTGAAGCTCACTGGGGACTGTGCTCAGGTGCCACTGCAAGTTTGGGCTCAGAGTCAGAAATCCTTTTTGTTCAGAAATCCTTGTTGACTCTTGAGTGAACGAATGCATCAATGCCCTATGGCTTCTTGCTGTGCTCCTTGACTTACGGGGCACCCGGCTTCCCTCCAGCCAATCGGCTCTTCCCGCCCTGTGACACCACTCGCGTGTGTACTTACTCATTTAGCATCTACTTGCCACCCAAACCACAAGACCCACAGAAGCGGGGCCTGACATACGGGAAGTACACAGTAAAAATCTGTTGATCCAGCAAACGAATGAATTCAACTAATTAACATTTCTTATTCTAATTTTAGCAAATACCAAAGGGAAACAGTGCTGATACAGAATGATCCCGTAGAACAAAATTGTACCAGCCTTGTCCCCAGTAGAGGAGGAAATCACGGCGGTACCGACCCTCCCCCAGCATCGCTCCTCTTCAGAGTCAATAGGTGATCTCGTACTTCACGCTGCCTGCCGGTATTTGGCAAGTCCTTATTTGGAGGTGGGAAGATGTGGGAGAGCTGCTCTACCATTTGAAACTGCCTAATAAACACTTGCGCTTCACTTCTCATCATTTTGCCTACTATTTAAAGGTTTCTGCCTACGAAGCCAAAAATTCGAGCAAAGTAATGAGCCAGATTACAGAAGCCTGCTGAGTCTGTTTTTAATATCCTACCTGAAAAGCTGGAGACCTATATATTGGAATTCATTAAGACTACAGATAATTGAATTACCTGGAGAGGGAGCTTATGTGAATTTCAATTTAATAATTATTAAGCCACAAATCCCTTTTTTTGTACCAACTTCTACACTGATGTCTTTCCAGAATGCTTGGTTCACTTTTTCTTTTCTTTTCTTTCTTTCTCTTTCTTTTTTTTTTTTTTTTTTTAGTGCCTATACATCACATATTATGGTATATGGTACACGTAGCATATGAAAGTTGAATAAATCTTGCAAAGCTTTAGAACTGAGATTTCATTAGAATATAGCAAGCTCCATGAGGACCAAGATTTTTGTCTTTTTCCTTCACTATGGAATCCCCAGTATCCAGAATCATGCCCGGCACATATTGAATGACTAATTCAAGAACATTCAGACCATCAGCAATTAGGAAGCTAGATTATATACTTAAAACATGTAGCAAAGGAAATGGAAAACAATTCATAAATTCTGACAAGGTACAAAAAATGAGAATGAAAAAACTTTGGGTCTTACTTAGGAATATGTAAGCAAGTTCTGTAAGGATAGTGATCATGTCTAAATTATCTAAAATATTTCCCCAACACCTAGCATATGGTAGGTCACATAGTAGACCCTGAATATATTTTTGTTGAATAAGTAAATGATTAAAAGAGCAAAATGCTTTAGGGGCAGCTGGGTGGCTCAGTGGTTGAACATCTGCCTCTGGCTCAGGGCGTGACCCCAGGGTGCCGGGATCGAGTTCTGCATCGAGTTCCCTGCAAGGAGCCTGCTTCTCCCTCTGCCTGTGTCTCTGCCTCTCTCTCTCTGTCTCTCATGCATAAATAAATAATCTTTAAAAAGAAGAAGAAGAAAATGTTTTAGTGAAGATGAGCACTACATTCTAAAAAAGCCAGAAGGAACTTCTGGAAATACAGCATTTACAATGGTCCATCTCTGTGTAGTTGGTGTGCTTGCACCAGAGTGGGGGACGTGATGCTTTCCCCATGCAAACAGCATAGCTCCCATGGCAGCGAATGCTGCTACTGTGATTTATTACCTACCTGCAACGGACAGTGAAAGTCTGTTGGCTTACATTTTCATTTTCTTGGTATTCTTTCATTAGAATTGATTTAAAGATGAGAGTTAGACCTAGTGTAGTACTCACTCCTGTAAGACAATCACAACCTCAAACGCACACACCGTGTCTTAACCACTACAACAAGCCATGCTTATTTACCCTTTGGAAAACAAACTATCTGATGCAAACCAAAAGATGGCCAGAAAACAAAATGTTAATGGTACAGGGACCATGGTGGAGAAAAGAAATCAGCAAATGTCACTTAATTGAGAAAAGTAAGTTCTACGTTATAGAAAGGACCTAACAGGGTATGCCTGTATTTAGGAAATCCATTCATTAAATTGGGAAGAAGTCAAAAACCCTCACATCAGCGTCTTGAAATTTCTAAGGATTGCATCAAGGCATGGAGCATAGTTTTTTGTTTTTTTTTAAATGTGACCATATGGAAAGAAAGACAAAATAGGGGCCACCTGGGTGGCTCAGTCGGTTAAGCTTCTGACTCTTGGTTTCAGCTCAAGTTGTGATCTCAGGGTCCTGGGATGGAGCCTCACCTGGGGCTCAGTGCCCAGCACAGAGTCTGCTTGTCCCTCTCCCTCTGCTCCTCCCTCTGCTCTCTCACTCTCCTTCCCTCCCTCCCTGTCTCCCTCTCTCATAAATAAAACAATCTTAAAAAAAAAAAAGGAAGAAAGACAAAATAGTTAGATTTGCCATCAATATGATTATACTCCTAGAAAATTCAGGTGAACTAACTTCTGGAATTAATGAGACATGGCTAGGGATCCTGAATTACATATATTCAAAGATCTGTAACTTTTCTAGACGGTATGATAATCAATGCAAATATATCTTGTATATATTGTTATTAACAACAACAAAAAACCAGAGAATACAAAGGAATATCTCTGAGAAGATATATCCAGAATTTATACAAGGAACTGTTCTCAAAATTTTGCCAAATGATATTTTTTAAATATTTGAATAAGTCGGAAGATATACCATATCCATGAAGGGGAATAGTGAATATTATTAATTTTTCACTTTCCTCTAATCAATTTATTAATTAAACATAACAACAATGGACCTTTTTAAGACAAAAAAATAATTCTAAAGTTCACCTGGGAAAGATGAACAGGTGAAAATAGCTAATAGTTTTTGAGTAAGAAGGTCATATATGTGGGACTTATCAGCTCTTAAGATATATTGTAAAATTGGATAAATAAAAAAGTTGACCATTGGTTCTAGAATTGACACAAATCAATGAAAATAATGGCTGTAAAAGCATTCAATGTGAAAAGGGAGCATTCAAAACCAATAAGGACAAATTATTTAACAAATGATTTCAGGAAATTTGGTTATCTCTTTGGTAGAAAGAAAGAAGGAAGAGGGAAGGAAGGAGAAAGAAAAAAAAAGAAGTCAAACGTGGTTCTATCCTTATACCATGCATTACAATAACTTCCAAATGCATTAAATGGGTAAATATAAACAAATATGCATCCCCCCTAAAAAATAGAGGAAGACATAGATATTTAAAACTCTTAGAAAAAGATACTAAAGGTTTACAGACCAATTATTAAAATACCACTTTGAAATGATTAATAGTAAAAGTATAATATCTTTAATATAGAGAAAACTCCTTACCAAAGGTTAAAATTTTGGTATTTTCATTTTATTTTTTCAGGAATTACAAATTATACAGATAGAAATCCTGTCTCTATTCCCTTTTAGTTGCTCTCTTCCATCACAAGGAAACTACTCCCATATTTTAAAATTGTATCATTTTATTTTTTATTATTTATATGTTTTTTTCAAATTATGTTGGTACTTTTAAATTATGTTAGTATATTTATACTTTGCTTTGTTTTCATAAAAATATGGTAATGTTCTTTTAGTTTCTAAATTACAGCATAATCTATATAGTCATTTAGAACTTTCCCCCTCTGTTATATTTTTGAAATTTTTCCGTGTTGATATGCATAGATTAGTTTATCCACTTTCATTACTGTAACACTCTTCCATTTTATGAGTCTATGAGTTTATTTTTCCATTTCCCCATTGATGGACATTGAGTTGCTTTAAATTTTTACTATTGCAAACATCATAATAAATACCCTTGCATGGGTCTCTTTTATGCTTGTATCTTTTTTTTTTTTTTTGCTTGTATCTTTTTTTTAAGTTTTTTTTTTATTTATTCATGAGAGACACACAGAGAGAGAGAGAGGCAGAGACATAGGCAGAGGCAGAAGCAGGCTCCATGCACCAGGAGCCCAACACGGGACTCGATCCCGGGTCTCCAGGATCGCGCCCTGGGCCAAAGGCAGGCGCCAAACCGCTGAGCCACCCGGGTTGCCCTGCTTGTATGTTTTTTACAAAACATGATGTTAAAATGTATTAAAACTGAGTTGTGAGTTCAAGGGAATATGTTGCATTTTTTTCTGTACCCTCTCTGTCTTAAATAATAATTTGAAAATTAATAAAAGAGAAATATTATGAGACTACCTTAAAGCCAGTTGATAAAGTGTTCCCATGATTAAAATAGGCGGGCCCAGGTTGGGATGAGAGTGAGATTGGAAAACCTACGTGATGAGAGACCCTCAGGGAGATGGCCAGGCCCCTGTAGAGCCAGAATCCTGCCTACTTCGTCTACACAGCTTCCCTGGAAGCCAAGAGCCTCTGAGGGTAGACAGGGAGCTGTCAGGTTATTGTGGTGGTTTTGAGTTAGAGACCATTCCTCTAATTTCCCAGCTCCAGGCACTGGTATGATTCTAGAAAGTGGGGAGAGCAATCTCTACAACCTCCCACCAAATGACGGATTGAATTTCCCCTCTGGCTGCTGAAAATCAGGGCAAGCTGTCATATTTTATTTTATTAAAAAAAGAAAATAACCACCATGAGATGCCACCTCACAGCCACTAATGGTTGTTATCCACAAACATACCAAAGCAAAACATACCAGAAAGTAACAAGTGCTAGAGAGGACGTGGAGACATTGGAACCCTCGTGCACGCTGGTGGGAGCGCGACGCGGGGCAGCCACGGTGGAAACACATGGTGGCTCCTCAAAAATGTAAGCATAGAATTACCACGTGACCGAGCTGGCAATCTCTCTTCCAGGCATATGCCCAGAAGAAGAGGAAGCAGGGACTCGGGGAGATGTGTGTGCACCCAAGTCCACGGTGGCCTGAGTCGCGGTAGCCAAGAGGTGGAAGCTTCCATGACGGATGAAGGCGCGAAGAACAGGAGGTGCCCGCGGACCACGGACTGTCTCGGAGCCTCCAAGGGGAAGGAAATGCTGACCCAGGCACAGCGTGGCCAAAAGCTTACGCTGGGTGCAATAAACCAGTCATGAAATATGTGCAGTCCACCTAGACGAGGTGTCTAGGGGAGTCCAGTTCATAGAGCTGGACGGCAGAACGGTGGCTGCTGGCGCTGGTGGGGAGAGGGGACGGGGGCTGGCGCTGAGCGCGTGCACAGGCTCAGCGAGGGAAGATGGAAGGATGGTGCCCATGGCTGCAGGACAGCTCAAGTGCGCTTCCTGCCACAGAGCCGTACGCTTGAGGGGCGCCTGGAGGGCTCGGTCAGTGAAGCATCTGCCTTCGGTTCAGGTCATGATCTCGGGGTCCCGGGATCGAGTCCGGCGTCGGGCTCCCTGCCCAGTGGGGCATCTGCTTCTCCCTCTCCCTCTGTCCCTCCCTCTGCTCGTGCTCTCTCTCTGTATCTCTGTGTCAGTTGAATAAATAAAATCGTTTTTTAAAAAAGAACTGTACACTTAAAAACGGTAAGTTCGGTGTTGTGCATATTTTACCACAATTTTTTTTTAAAAAAGGAAAGAGGGCAGCCCCGGTGGCCCAGTGGTTTCGCACCGCCTTCAGCCTGGGGTGTGATCCTGGAGACCCAGGATCAAGTCCCATGTCAGGCTCCCTGCACGGAGCCTGCTTCTCCCTCTGCCTGTGTCTCGCCTCTCTCTTTCTCTCTGTGTCTGTCGTGAATAAATAAATAAAATCTTTAAAAAAAAAAACACAAAAAAATAAAAATAAAATAAAAAAAGAAAAGAGAAAAAATTGATATTTCTTACGAAACCGGGAGAAGGCCATTTTTACAAATCTATGAGAGTAAGGCCCCCTTTCATTATGTTTCTGTTCTACTTAACATCCGATTTAACAGAAGTGGCCAAAAAAGAGGAACAAGATACACACACAAATAAATATATATAAACACGTTTTGCCTAGTAAGTAATCAATATATATACACATGTGTATGTGTATATAGAGAGATGTAGGTATGTGTAAACATATACTTTATATACAAGTTTATATAAATAGTATATACTCATATATATACATAAAATCACGTTCTGCTTCATGAGTAAACAAAAGCATGCAGGTTAAAAACCCCAGTGAAAGGCAGATTGGCATCTTTTTAAAAATTACTAAATTCTAAAAAGAGATCAAAAGTGACAGAAGTTAAATTTTTCACAGCCTCTCTGCGTCGTAAGCTGGGAGTACGTATCCAATGTGGTTTCTTAAGCATGTTTTTTGACTCAGTAATCACACTTCTAAGAATCCGGCTCAAAGGAATCATCAAGGATGCAGACAAAGACGTATTTGTAATATGTGTAATTCCAGTATTAATTATAATAGTAATAGTCTAAGTCAACACTACTAGGTTGAAAAAATTCTGATAGATCAAAGCAGTGGCATGGAGGGCAGTCACTTGAAAAGCACACTTGCCCATCTGGAATAATTCTTACGATGTATTGTTAAGAGAAGAAACCCAAAATACGTAGCATTCAGGCCAGAATATATTTTGATCTTCATTCTTCTAAAACATAAGGTGTGTGTCATGTGCATTTGGGTGTAGATGTATGTGAAGAAAGGAAATATCCTGAAATCCCAATGATGGTGCTCATGGTGGTGGGATTTTAGGCGATTTTTGTACTTTTTTTGTTTTCTATTTTTCTATTTTATACTTTTTCTATAGTTTTACTATGAACGAACAGGCAGCTAATGGACTCTGTTTTAAGATGCCTCCGAGGGCAGGCCCAGGCCCAGGAGCAGCAGGAGAGCAAGTGAAGCTCGTAACAGCTGGGAGGGAGGCGGGAGTCACCAGAGACCAGCCTTGCCCACCGGGCCTCGTCCTGTAAACCTGCAGGAGAGAAGGTCTAGCTTCTTAGAAAATACACCCTGAGTAGAGTAAAGGGGCGTTTTGTCCACAGTGAACTCTGAGATGGCTCAGAAAAAAAAAATATTAGGCCAATAGGTAGGGATAGATACATAGATACACAGATGGATGATAGATAATTGATAGATAGACAATAGATAATCGATAGATAACTAAATGGGGGGGTGGAAGGGAGAGCGAGAGTATACAAAAGGAGCCAAAGTAGAAATTTTGGTGAGAGATAACTGGGGATCTTTGTTCTACTGTTGCATCCTTTCTATGAGCTTGAAATTATATTTAAGTAAAATGTGACTCCACAAAAATAAAAAAAGAGAGAATTAAAGGCCTGTCAAACCCAGTGATGATGACTAAGGCACGAATCTAAATCACCAGGCCTGCTTCTCCGTCCGCTCATTTATTTAACCAGCATCAACTGGGGGCCTGCTCTGCGCCAGGCCCTCCATTCAAACACTTGGGGACGCGCAGGGAGGAAAACCTGCCGTCACCGCGGTCCCCAGGCCTAACGCACGGGTCTGGGGCCCCGAGACTGAGCTAGCGTCTCCGGGCCCTGGGGTGCTGCTTATCTGCACGGACGCAGTGTCGCTCTTCAAAATACGGCCTTCGACTCAGAAGTGGTTTGTGACAGCCATTTGTGGGCCAAAAAGTGGCTTCATTTTAATTAAAATGACAGAAAGAGAAAGAGCGGGACTGCTGACGCCTGCTGAGGAGCGGCCCTCCTTGCGTGACATGTTGGCCCTGGTGCCCTGGGTTTCGCGCAGCACATCCTGCCGTCGCCCTGTTCAGCCCCGTGCCCGACGGTCTCACCCCGTCCCACGCCGGAGGGGCCGAGAGGCTGGGGCAAGTGGGCTCCCCAGAAGGGCCGGGTGCCTGGGACTCCTCCCGCCAGCGCCCAGGCTGCCTCTCCCACAGAGTCCCCCGACGGGCGTGCCCGGGCCTGTCCTCGGGGCGGAGGGGCGCATGTGCCACCGGGTCCCGGGCCGGAGGGCTGCGGGCTTGGCGCAGGCCCGGGCAGGTGAGGGTCAGGTGCAGCCCCGCTCTTCTGCCCCAGACCACGGTGCCGGCTGTCCGCAGCCCGCGTGAAGCCAGCTGAGCCACGAGCCCGCCAACGACCGGGGCAGGGCCGTCCCGCCGTGGGGCCGTGGGGCCGTGGGGCCATGGGGCCATGGGGCCGCGAGCCCCGGGGAAGCTTTGCAGCAGCCCGGGGGTGGGGGGTGCAGAGCTGCGCCGGCCCGTGAGCTCAGCGGCCTCCCCTCCCTCTCGAGCCCCAGGAGTGTCTCCCCAGGAACCGAAAGTGGAAGGACTCAAACGAAAAACTGCCAACCTCACCGAGACGACGATTCCTGTCCGGACCCGAGTCTGGGAAGCGCCCCCGACGAGCCCCCAGACATGAGGCTGCTCGTCAGAGGAGGAGAGAATTAGCTCCTCTCAGATTTACTCAGTGACGCTTCCGAGCGCTGGAGGCCAACCCTTCGCCCCAAACCAGAGCACCGAAAGGCCCGACTCGGTGCACTCGCGGTGGAAATGCCTGCTCTCCAAGGCGGGCTCCGACGCCGACACCGCAAGCCAAAGATAAATAACAGAGGAAATCCTTGAGACCACGACCTCCCGGTGACCCCTGAGAGCTAAATCTTTGCTAGACCTCAGAATATCAAACAGGCCACCAGCCGGCCAAGAGCAGTTTGCGCACGAACGGCCTGGAGGCCACCTCGGCACGCAGGAGCCTGGCTCTCTAGAAGCCTGAGAAGAGAAACTCCAAAGGAATTTTTGTTGTATTCCCCAAAACCAAGGTTTGACGTTTAGGGGAAGAACCCCTTCCGGGAGATGAGCTCATTCCTGGGGCTCCGCTGGGGTCATCGGGAAAGGTGTTTGCTTGGGTGCAGGGATGGGACCTGCCCCTGTCCAGTGGTGAGACTTTAATCAGTATTTGAAAAATGTGGTCACTCGCCAACTGGCAGGATGTCACAGGGCTCCTCAGCCTGGAGGCGTGGGCGCCGGGTTCCAATCAGCAAACAGGGTGGAGCATTGGCTGTAGGACCAGTCGTTGCACAGAGAGTCCTAGGGGATGCTGAGCCCCCCAGGCTCACCACGGGGGGCGCACGGAGCCGGTCAGCACATGGGTTCCCCACTCAAGACAGCTTCTCCGTTCACAGCCCACGAAGGAGACGCTTAGCTCCCCACTTCCAGTTTAGGAACCCCTGAGATCCAAGACAGTAACTGAGGCAGAGGGACACCAGCCTGCCCTGGGAGGGCCCGACCTGAAGCCTGCGGCAAAGCCAGCGGAGTCCCCAGAGCGACGGTGTGGGGAGAGGCCAGAAGACCACACCTGACCTCGGTCCGGTAGACGGGGTCCTGGCAACAGGAGGGCTCAGACAGGCCGAGTTTGCATCCCTCCGTGAAGACTCACCAAAGAGCTCCAAGGTCAACCGGTAGAGGTTGCATACGGAGAAACGGACGTCAGGGCGTGTCGGGCCCCGCTGTCCTCTTGTCGAAGACCTCATCTCTGTCCCAGAATCTGAAAACGGCCTCGAAGTTTGGAAGGCTTCTGTCTTCAGCGGGTGTCGGGGCCCCTCTCTCAGTCCTTCACCAGAAACATGAAGGGTTCTAGTGAGGTCAGAGGACGTTACGGAACAATGTCTACTGTCGTGGACGCAAGTCAACGTCTTCCGGGAGGAGCACCTCTTCAGGACACAACAGGCCTCCCCTGGGTGACCTGTTGTGAACACCCCGCGGACGTTCGTGGCTTCTGTCCCTGGACCTTTGTGGGGCAATCACGCAAACGGCGTATCTGACCCTGCGGACCCAAAGTCCCCCGTTTCGGCGCGAGCTAGGCCAAGCCTCGGGGTGATGACAGGTGAGAATGACAACCCAGACTTGGCCAATGTCACCATCACTTTGGTTCTCTGCCACCGCGTCCAACAAGCAGTGAAAAAAATGAGTTGAGAAAGGAAGAAAACCTTCATGAAAAGCTTTCAAGCCCAGGCCCTTACCTCACACCCTGGTCCTATTTACACGCACGGAATCCGTCCTCGGGAATCCCGTCGTTTATTTATTGGGAGAGCGGTCAACTCATGGCCATTCTTTGTGAAGCCAAACGAGGGTCTTGTGCGTGGAAACATTTTTTTCGATCTCACGGTTACCAATATTTTTTATTATTTTTTTATTTTTATTTTTTTTACCAATATTTTTTAAAGTGGCCCAAGAAGTCTGATATATTTGACGCACCTGGAGTTTGCATTATATTGTTTTTTTCTCCAAGGAGGATATGGTTCCTGAGGTTCGCTCATCTTTTATCACAGACTCTGACAACTCGCGGACTCTAGTGAGCATTTGTCAGTATCTCCCCGACCTCGACTGTCTTCCCTTCCGAAGGCTTCGCTTTCCCTATCCCAAGTCTCTGTAGTGTAGAGCGGGCTGTGCCCTGGATGAAGACAGGGTGAGTCCTAGGCCTGAGCTCATCAGCGCTTCCCACGGGCTCGGCCACGCACCTGGTGTAGGGGTAGGATGAGCCTGAACTCATTCTATCAGGTTGAGGCTCAGGGCCTTGCAAGAGTTTCCCACCGGACTTAAATTGGGGAAGAGCAGCCCCTGGAGCTGCCGTAGCTGCGCCACCATGTAGGACAAGCTTAGGGCTGGTGGGGGCCCCACAGGAAGGGCAAGGGTGTGGCCAACAGAGTGGACGGTGGAGCCAGGAAACGGAGATAAATTCTGACCCGAAGACATCATTCGAGCTTTGAGCCCTGCCCTGGCCTTTTAAGTTCTGCAAATTGATAAGTTCTTGTTTGGCTCATGCCAACCTGACTCAGTTTATTTAAATCTCTTGAAATTGGAACGCAATGATTGTTCTAATTTATGCAACGGTCGTGGAGCTATTCCCAGAAAGGAAGAATTTTTGCCTCTGATTTCCGTAGGTTTAGGCCACTAGCAATACTGTAGTAATAACGGCAGTGGTGGTAGCAGCAGTAAATCCTACTTATCGAAGACTTTTGCCCCCAGGCACTACGCCTACAGCTTCATGCACATCATCTCGTTGGTGCTCTTTTTCTTTTTAGATTTTTTATTTTATTTATTTATTTTAGACAGAGAGAGAGAGAGAGAGAGAGCCTGCATGAGCAGCGGAGGGGCAGAGGGAGAGAGAATCTGACGCCGACTCCACACTGAGCGAGGAGCTGGACCTGGGGTCGATCCCACAACCACAAGATCACAACCTGAGCCAAAACCAAGAGTCGGGCGGTTAACCCACTGAGCCACCCAGGTGCCCCTCATTAGTACTCTTATCTCCATTTTACAGACAAGAAACAGACGTGACTAATGTCATAATATCTTGGAAAGTGTCAGAGATGGAATTTAAACCCCAGAGCACCCGATCCCGTAGCCAAGACCGGCTGTTATATTGCAGGTGCCACGTAGGCACGGAGGACAAAAGTGACATATGTTGTCCTTGTCCTTCAGAGACTCTCATTCCAGTGAGAAAGAGAGAGGGATCGAGGGATACAACATGTGGGGGCCACGGGGTCCACCCTTTCCCTGCCCCGTGTCATATTAGGACCTTATCTGGTCAGTGGCTGTTGCTTTTTTTCCCAACCACATGCCTGAAGCAGGAGAGAACATTCGGAAATGTAAGTTCCAAAGTCTATGAAAAGCACTTAATAAAAACATGGCGCCATCGCCAGTGCCTCCCGCTGCCAACCATACGTAGGACCGTTCCCGCTTACAGGCAAATCTCGCACCAAAGCTTGTCCCTGTGATTACCAACCCACAGGATTTAGTTTCCCTCCCAACTAAACTTAAGATCCAAGTTTCTGGGGGCATCTGGGCGGGGGGGGGGGGGGCTCTGAGCATCTGCTTGTGGCTCAGGTCATGGTCTCAGGGTCCTGGGATCCAGCCCCAAGTTGGGCTCCCTGCTGAGTGGGGAGCCTGCCTCTCCCTCTCCCTCTGCCCCTCTTCCCCCCGCTTGTGCTGTCTCTGCTCTCTCTCTGAAATAAACAATTAAAAAAAAAAACTCAAAAAAAAAAAAAGAGAGAGAGAGAGAGAGAGATCTAAGTTTCTGCAAGAACAGCCAGGTCCTGGCTGGCTCTCATCCTTTCCAATGATGCCCTTGAGCCCCTTGCAGGGATACCGGATCACGCCTACCCTTCCCAGTCTCCAGATCCAGATCCTCTATGTCCCCCTCTCATCCCCCCTTCTTTTTTTTTATTTATTTATGATAGTCAGGCTTGTACATTAGGGGGCACGGCCCTCATTAAAAATAAAATAAAATTTTAGAGAGAGATAGAGAGAGAGAGAGAGGCAGAGACACAGGCAGAGGGAGAAGCAGGCTCCATGCACCGGGAGCCCGATGTGGGATTCGATCCCGGGTCTCCAGGATGGCGCCCTGGGCCAAAGGCAGGTGCCAAACCGCTGCGCCACCCAGGGATCCCCTCATCCCCCCTTCTTATGTCTCCTTTCCATCATTGGTCACCCTTTTTGAAATGTCCTCAAACCCAAAATGTGAAGGTCTGACTGTACCGTTCAAATACCTACAGTTTGGAGGGTGTATGGACTTGCTACTTAGGGGTAGAGGAGATGCCGCTAGCGTTTCCTCCGGGGACCCAACCCCTCCGCCCAGCACAGCCTCGCCTCTGTGGTGCTTCTTGGGTTTGCAGCATCCTCGACTAGCTCTCCGACTGCCAGGCTCTTCACTCCATGAGATTTGCAGTTCATTAAAAATAGGGTGCGTGGTGCATCGGTTTGGCGCTCGGAAAAGCAGACACTGAGATGCGATTAGATGTGGAAGGGCCATGCCCGTGAGCGATAAAGAGCGCCGGGGGCAGATGCAGGCCTGGAGAGCGTCAGCCAGGGGTGCAGGTGTGACAACTCTGAAAGGAGCGGAGGAGAAGGAGGATGGGGCAACCTCGAGGCGGTGTGGGGCTGGCCCCTTGCGCAGCAGCGCAGACGTCTCGGTGGGAGGAAGAAATGGCCCTCGGGCCGCGGTCTGCTCCGTGCAGCGCCCAGCCACCGGCCACCCGCCTTCCCCGAGCAGCTTCTGGAGGCCACACGTGGAGGTGACCCCCCGGGAGGCGACCTCCGGCCCACGCGGGGCCTCTCGGCTCACGGTCACGCAGGCCCTCGGGGGGCCAAGAAGCCCCGGAGCTTCCGTAGCCTCCGAAACGCCACCCTTTCTGCGGCGGGAGGTTTACCCCGTGATTCTCTAACACGAGCTGCGGCTGCTGGGAAACGCCGGGAGAAGGATTCAAAGGCAAGGTGGGCGCGACGCGCGTCCTCCCGGGACGGCTGACAAGCCCTGCTCAGGCCGCCCCTGAGCCCCGGGCCCTCCTCCAGCTCCAAAGGGGAAGAGAAACCAGTGACGACTGATACTGACCGTGCAGGCCACGTGGTGTCACCTTGTAATGAGAACAGCCCCGTCAGGACGGTATTTCCACGACCCTTGCTGGAGAGACGAGGCCACGGTGCCGAAATAATTGGCTTAAACTAACCCAGGCAGCAAGGGCCGCTCTGACTTCAGAACCCGTAACCTGCCCCCACGTTCCTATCACCCAATAGGTGATCGGGGCGATCCCGTTGTTGGGGGGCCAGAGGCTTGTACATTAGGGGGCACGGCCCTCATTAAAAATAAAATAAAATTTTAGACGGGGTCCTCGCCTGAGGAAGCCCGAAGCTGATGCTCCCTTAGCTGCCATGCATCCGCTTTGACTGTGAGCATGTCCTCGCCAACAGCATTCGTAGTAAGAAAAACAGCCACGCTTCAAATCCAAATGTATGAAAACTGAGCCGGTGCAGGATTTTAGAGCCGACTTTGATGAGCAAAGCTGTTGCAGGCACGCAGGGACCCGCGTGCCCCCCTGCAGCCTCCACGTGACTCTGCGGCGTCTGACTCACCGACCCGACGCCCCTGCTCAAACTCAAACTCTCCCCGTGCGATCCCTGCGTCTCCACTGTGCCACGTCACAGCGACTTCTTAACAATAGTGTGTTCGTAGCTGCTGCGTCAGGCCCTGCTCGGAGCTCTGTTCTCACTGCTGGTCGAAGGCCTCGTCCCACCGCCGCTCCTCAGATGAGACAGCCGGGCCCTGCGAGATGCAACGTCGTGTCTCTGGAATGCGCTCTCTGCATCCCTGCAGCACGATGCTTCACTCAGCCCAGGTAAGCCAGGCATGAACACAGGCCCAGAATAAAGTAGAAGAATTGCAACGTCGAGGTTTTTTTTAAAGACTTTATTTATTTATTGGAGAGACAGTGAGCAAGCCAGAGAGCACGCATGAGCAGGGACAGAGGGAGAGGGAGAGCAGGGAGCCCAACCTGGGGCTCGGTCCCATGACCTCGAGATCATGACCTGAGCTGAAGTCAAGAGTCGGGCTGAACCGACGGAGGGCCCCGGGCGCCCCTCAGAGTCTGGATAAGGCCTCACGCACGGAGGCTGGGTAGGCGTCTCGTCAGTCACAGACTTAATGCTTAGGTCAGACCCCTCTTTTGGCACCTGTGAACAGTGCAAGAACAAAACCGTATTTCACGTCAAATCAGCAATTCTGAGATATAGAAGACCTTGACACTGTGTGATTTAATGATAGGAAGTAGCTGTTTCCCCCCCAGATTGCAAATGTTGAAGCCCAGAGGATAAGCGGGACAGTGTCTGAACTGAAGTGCTTGTCCTAAGCATTACCCTTCTGTAGCCATCATCGAAGTGTGGGTACCTGAGAGGTGTGCTCCCCCTGAAAAACGAGAAACCCCCCAGGAACGGTGTCTGGGGAAACCAGGGGGGCGGGGGGTGGAGCACGTGTGTGTGCGCATGTGCATGTGTGTATAAGATCACCCGGGAAACCGGCTCGGCGAGGCATCCTGGCCAGTGCAAGTGTGAGTCACGTTCGCTCCTCGAACTCCAATGTTTGAAAGAACTTCCAAAGTCGCCCAGTTCCAGGCCTTCACTTAGAGCCGTGGGCAGCGGGACCCGAGGTACCAAGGGTCACAGAGCCAAGGAGCATCGTGCACAGAACAAACGGACGGAGGACTCGGCTGCGCCACGCCGCTCAGTGACCAGGCCGGGCCGCGCGCAGCATCACTCGGCCTGCACCGGGAGCACAGGTGTGTGCACGGCGTGGACGCGCCCGGTGGGCACCGGAAACCCTCACCGTGCTGCCCCGTCTTGTCGCGGGCTGCTACCCTGCGATGCAGAACATCGTAACCCGGCGTCGTAGAAACAAAGGAAGCAAAGTTTATTGCTCAGGGTCCTGGGGCGGGCAGTCGGCGACCAGAGGGTCAGCGTGGTTGGGGGCTGATGGCAGCGTCTTTCACCCCTTGTTGCTCCTCACGAGGTGGGAAGAGGGGCCTGGCTCTCTGGACTCCTCCTACGAGGGCACTAATCCTGTTCATGAGCGCGTCCTGCACCTCCAAGGCCCAGTGACCCCCCTGCAAGGGCCCCACCTCCATGCGTCATCCCACTCGGGATCAGGGCTCCATACATGGGGAGGGGGACACACACGCTCATTCCACAGCACCTGTCACGGCTCTGGGCCTCTGGGTAAGCTCTTGTCTCCAGCTGCAGTGCTTCTCTTCTTGTTGCCACCAGACGAGCTCCTTCATTCGTCGAGACTCAGAAGCATCACCCTCATAAGGAAGCTTCCGGTGAAGGCCCCTCGTCCCCCACCTGCCCTTCCAGGAAGTCGTAATTCGCTCCCTCTTCTCTTTTCTCAGGGCCCGGCTGCCAGGGCTTTGGGCATGCACACGTTGTGTCTGGGTCCTCGGTTTCATCGTGTTCCGTCCATTAAAATCTGAGCTGCTCAAAGGCAGGGGTCCGGCGCTGCTCACTTCTCTAAGCATCTAACGCCTGGCCTCCTGCGAGTACTGAAAAAACGAGAGGAATAGTGATAATTAACGTCTAATCCGTGCAGTAATCCTAAAGGGAACGCGTGGTGTTGCCAGTGTCCACCGAGATCTCTCGCTCTCCCAGGCAGGTGTGGCCGCGTGACCCGCCGTGACTGATGAAATGGAGGCGGACGCGAGCTCCATCCCGTCCGTGAACGACGGTCAGCGAGCACCGGCTCGTTCCTCGGCAGAGGCGGGCCCTAAGGCCTAGTCTTGGGCGGGCAAGGTCCCGAGGCGGTGAAGGCTCAGTCACCCTCTGCTGACCCACGTCGGACGCATGGCACGGACGGGAGGGCTGTCTCTGTCGAAAGCGACAAATCACTCATATTTTATGTTCGCTACTGCAGTACAGCGAGGCAAGTCCTCCTCCGACTCCTCCCCCCACCCTCTGATTCATCCGTTTCCTAATCCTACCTCGGTGCCGGGGTCTGTTCAACAGCAACCCTGGAAGGTTTTTACGCATTAAGCATTTGTCTTTTCCTAAAGGCGATAAAGACCGTCAGCGGGGTGTGCGTGTGCAGTAAGGTTTTCTAAGGTCATTAAAACAGTTATTTTTTTTTGCTTTCTGCTCAGCAAACGCGGTATCTTTCACTGAATGTCAAACGCAAATGCTTTTTGTCTGTTACGGTTCCCTTTCTTACGTCTTTAATTCGTTTTTATTGAGCCTGATCGATTCTTATCTGACATAACGTCGTACAACGTGTCGATGTGACACATTCGTGTATTGCGGCGCGATCACGGCGGCAGTGTGAGCTCGCATCTCGATCATATCACGTCGTTGTCATGTTTTGTGTGTGGTGGGCGTAATAAAGACCCAGCCTCTTCGCGAGGTTGAAGTCTACAATATTGTCGCCCGTAGTCACTACCCTGTGCATTAGACCTTCAGGACTTGTTTATCTGCACATAGCAGATAAATAAATAACATTTTTCCTACTCTCCCACCCCCCAGCCCTCTGTTTTTATGAGTTTGGCTGTTTTAGATTTCACATCTAAGTGATATCCTACAGTATTTGTCTTTCTCCGTCTGGCTTATCTCACTTAGCACAATGTCCTAAGGCCTGCTCTGGTTTCCTTAAAGAAATTTTTATTTGAAGAAGAAAAAAAATTCTTTTTTTTTTTTTTTTTTTTTTGCAGTGGTATCAATGAGTTGGTAAAACACTGAAATCAGGTTGGATGAAGGGAACAGAAATCCAAGGCTAAAGAAAGGACCATTGTCTGTCTAACTCAGCCCAAGGACCCTTCCATGAAGGCTGGAAAGTACAGTGTTCTCCAGGTTGGAAGTCAGGTTAGTACGAGCTAGTGCTTAAGAGCACGGTTTCAAAGCCAAATGAGTCCCAATCCAAGCTCTGCCTTGTTCTAGGACTGTGGCCACATCCCTGCACCTCTGGGAGTCCCAGGTTTATCATCCGCAAAATGGGCCCATAATAGCTGCCTTCATATGGTTGTCATATGGGTTACATCCTTCCAGGAGTTCAGGTTGACAAAGCCCTTGCCATGGTTGCGTTGGGCGAAGAGAGGTTTTACGCCCGCCATAAATAACACCTGCCTGTCTGCACAGCTTGGGTGAGAGAAAAATCACAAAGGTATCGCGAGGAAGTGGTGATACTCAAGGAAACCAACCCGCGTTTGCTCATCTTCGTAGTTCCTGTTCTTTTGAGCAAATCTGTTGCTCAAGAAATTAGAAGGTGACCAAGGCACAGTCGGAGGACGTGTTCTTTGCGCTTGGGGGTCAAGGATTAAGGTACAGTTAAATACGTAGTAGACATTGTCTAGGCCCCAACCACTCTCGTTCTCCTTAAAATTCTTGCTTACATTTCTGCCTCATCTTTTTTTTTTTTTTAATTTTTATTTATTTGTGATAGTCACAGAGAGAGAGAGAGAATGAGGCAGAGACACATCTGCCTCATCTTGTGTACACTCCGTGCCTGCATTTTTATCCCCCCATACACCTGGGGGAAATTAGCATACTCAACACACGGTTAGGTACCTGGCCTTTCATTTCAGAATGTATTCAGTTGGTAGCTGTAGATAAAAGTATAGAGACCTGGGGCGCCTGGGTGGCCCATTTAGTTGAGCATCCTGCTCTTGGATTCAGCTCAAGTCATGATCTCAGGGTCCTGGGATAGAGCCCCGCTTTGGGGTCCACACCCCACTTGAGACTCTCTCCCTCTGCCCCTCGCCCTGCTCACACTCAGGAATGCATGCACTCTCTCTCTTTCTCAAATAAATAAATAAATCTTTTTAAAAAGCGTAGAGATGTTCCTTACTCAGTTTACAGGTAGAAACTTCTGTGCAGATGAACCATGATTCATTCACCTGGTTTCCAGAGACACACATTTAAGCCGTTTCCATGTAGGACTTAATGCATAGCCTTTGCACCCGTAAGTGCACATCCTGAAAATCCGTTTAAACTGAGAAAATGAACAAAAATAATAATAAATAATAATAATAATAAACTGAGAAAATGTGTTAGGTTTAGCACTGGAGGTTACTCCTCTGTGGTGATGGTAAGTCAAATATTTCCTTTTCATCTGTGGAAGTATTCATTTTTCTGGCTCTGATTAAAATGTAAAGTAATGACCTGTAAATATTGGTGTGATGACTTCTGCCAAGTTGCAAATGGAGATTGTCTTCTTCACTCTGCTAGGGGTGGGTGGGAATCTTTGGAAACTCCTTTTTTCCTTGGTAACTTCACTTTACTGACTGGTCATAAGGGGAGACCCATGGACGTGATTCCCAGCCCGTTGTCTTAGCCAACCCCTCGGTACTTTAACAAATCAGTCCTTCTGTAGATGATGCGCTCCACACTGTACTTTAACGCTAAGTAGGAAGGAATCATTATCTAAGAGCTTTGTGGACTGTTACCTTTGTATTTAGAATTAGAAAAGGGGGGTCCCTGGGTGGCTCAGCAGTTTAGCGCCTGCCTTTGGCCCAGGGCGTGATCCTGGAGTCCCCGGATCGGGTCCTGCGTTGGGCTCCCGGCGTGGAGCCTGCTTCTCTCTCTGCCTCTCTCTCTCTCTATCATGAATAAATAAATAAAATATTTTAAAAAAAGAATTAGAAAAGGAATCAAGTCCACAAGACGAATGTCCAGGAGAACCCGGGGCATCCAGAATGCACTTTAGCTTGAGGGATGTGAGCTCACCAGTAGCAGAGCACTAGAGACTCCACTTTCTTTTCCCATTTCCTCATGATTCCTGTGCCAAGGGTCCCTAGGTCTCTGGTGAGAAAATGATCCTATGTTCTCAGACATTCAGACATCATAAGCCCCGAACACTCCTAAGGTAAGAGTTACATCCACAGAAGTTCGTTAAATGGTTTCTATCATGACCTAATGGCCAGATCTTAGGCCTGGGATTTGTTCTTAATCATCACCTCACTTCACCTGGCAGCTTTGAGTTTATCATTTCCCCATTATCCAAGTTTGCCCGTTGGTACAAAAGAATGAATATTTGTGATCATCAATAACTGCACTTCGCTTAGAGATCCCCCAGTGAAGTGAGTGGCCATGATTCCCATACGTAGCAGGGTTACACAGTGAATACCCATCATATGATGTCTGTCTCACTACAGCCCTACGAGGAAGGCTAATTATTACATCCTCTGTTTACAGCCAAGGCCTTTGAGGCTCAGAGAAATTAACTAATATTCCCAAAGGAGTCAGAACAAGTGAGTTGTGGAATCAGGATTCAAACTGGACTTTAACGACTGTGCTTTCCAAAGTCAAATTAGATTTTATTAAGTAGAATCCTGAATGCATCGTCGTAAACATTTATCTTCAGTGTCCAAAGTCTTCTGAAAATGTATGCATAAAAGACTCTCTTACAGGAATTACCGTTAATATCACAGTCAGTCAACAAGATTTATAAACTACCCTTTATGTCGTACCAAGAATAATGGCAGTAACATTTTGCATTCCAGACTCCCTTTCAACTTCTCAAAGTACTGTCTGTGTCTATTGATGCATTTTATTCTCCCAGAAATACTACGATTTCTCAGAGGTGAGGTGAGAGAACTTGCCTAGTCAATTATATAGTTTCCTGACCCTTCATCCATTGAAGTTTCTTTTGGGAGGAGGCCTGTGTTTATGCGCGTGTGATTCAATTATTTTATTGAATTTTTTTTTTTTTTAGGTAGAAGAATAAGTTTTTGTTGTAACAAACCAAATATTCTAGATCTGTTTTTTTGAATTAATCACTTGCCTCTTTCCTCCAATGTTTCTGAAGTTGTTCATGCTAATGGATTCGTATGTAATCTTCCACTCCCGACTATGGAAATCCATACATCAAAGACAACGTTGTAGACTGAGTCATGTAGTAAAAGGTACCTTCTCCAGGAAGTCAGGAAGTATAGTCCTCACAAATTTTGGCATAGGAACCCATCCAAGGGGATCCCTGGGTGGCTCAGCGGTTTAGTGCCTTCCTTCGGCCCAGGGCGTGATGCTGGAGACCCGGGATCGAGTCCCGCGTTGGGTTCCCGGCATGGGGCCTGCTCCTCCCTCTGCCTGTGTCTCTGCCTATCTGTCTTTTTCTGTATCTCTCATGAATAAATAAATAAAATCTTTAAAAAAAAAAAAAGGGAACCCATCCGAGATTCTCCCACTGGCCCTAGCATCTAGTCCTGCCTTTCTTATTCATCCTCTGCCTGAATTCCTCTTCCCAGAGAGACGCCTCCCATCCTGACCATCGACAAAGTAGGCTCCCAGGATTAATGGGCACTGGATGAGTTTGCTATGTTCCCAGTTTGTCACGCACTTGACACACTATCTGTTCAACAGAGCACATGAAAATCGTGAGCCAAACCCATTCTGTCACCCGAGCCACTTGCCCATCAATTTCTACCAATGATATTTTATGGCTCATAAGGATGACTTTATAAGAACCCGAAGCTGGGAGTGAAGTGTTTGCGCACACAGTACTCCCTGATACAGATGGAGCACACCTTCTTTTACTCCCTTCCTGCCATTCCCCTGACAGCGTAACAGCGTCTATTGGGCTCTGTCCTAAAATCGTTTTACCATCATTTAACTTACACCCGCATCACATCAATTTTGACATCATAATGTGATTTGCATTGATTCGAAGCTGCCATCGCGATGAGCTCACAACTATGTCAAAACCTCTGTTGAGTAAATAAAGAACTGATTTTGAGTGTGGGGAATGATGTAGGATGGAAAGATCACGGAAGGAGACCAGAAACAATACAAGCTCAGTAGGGAAATTTTAGACATCAAACGTTTTTTTTTTAAAAACACACACACACACACAAAATACCAAAGGTCACTAGTCTCCCACATCAAATGCACAGACAATTTTTTTTTAAACAAATCCATTTCAGTCTGAGTCTTGAAACAAGTCTAAAATATGTGATTTTGTTAAGAAGATTCTAGGATGATTTTAAATTTGTTGTTTTTAAGAAGCGAAGGAGGAACTGTTTTGGATGTCAGAGGAGGGAGGGGAGAAAGAATTTCTTCTCTGTCCCTCCTTCAGCACATGAATTTCAGCTTCCCCCAAGCCATGGACGCCTGATCTTGAGCTGAAAAATTCCGAAATCATTCTCATTTGCAGACTTAAGATGCCACCAGAGGGACAAAGTGGGCTCTAAAATGTGGCTCTGTGTCACTTCTTAGGGGGCTGACAGCCCCTTTTCTCTCAAGGAAGGCTGGCTGGGGCACCCAGAACTTGCCCAACATGCGACATCTGCATTTATGTTGGCAACAGTTCCACAAGGGGGTGAGGTTTGGGCAAAGGTGGGTGGAATCAGCAATGCAAACGTCACCCATCTCATCCTGTCTGAAGAAGGCGGATGGAGACGGAAGGTTTTCAGGCTGAGTTCCCGCCGACCTTAACTGGAAATAACTTGCTCTCTTTCACATCTGCAGCTGTGTCCTCCTCAGGGAGTTGTCCAACTCGATGTGATTTTAAACATCTGTCAGCTAAATCAGAGCTCCAAATTTAGCACTCGGGAACATTATGTGGATTTGCGATGCTCGCTGGAGAACACGGACCCATTAACCAAGCTCACATGAGACAGCCGGGTGGTATTCTGGTTGGCAGTTTCATCTATGACACATATAATTTGCCCGCACATTTATGAACATTATGTAAAGGGAAAGAGTGACCATTTCCCTGAAAACGGCTTCCGAATGGCTGCGAGATCAATACCCGAATGGAAAGTCTTTACACTGGGAACACTCACTGTTTTCCTATCCAATCACTTGCCTGGAATTAAAAAATATTCCCAATGGAGTCATTTTATCTGCATTTCCTGACACTCTATCCTCTACCCTGAGCTGCCTTTCTGGTCCAGCTACCACTTGGCTCCATCCTGGAGGGAGGTAACTTCTGCATAGAGTCGTGGTCCGTGGTTGCCATCTCTGAAGACATCCAGCAAGTGGAAAATCATCCTTTTCCTCCACTGGGCTGATGCTTCTGAAGACACGTGCTGTTGTTGGAGAGTCACGAAGCGAGGCCTTTGTTCCGAGACTCTCTTTTGGGCTGAGGGCGATACCCCTGAAGGATTGCCTGCCAATCCTTAGTCCAGAGGGGGTTTGTAACCCATCCCATCAGGTCCTGAGATCATGGCGCCCTTGAGGGCAAGACAGCCTTGCGGTTCAGTGTGGGCTCCCTCCAGGTGATCTACCGCAGTGGACTAAAGCTGGTGAGTTCGCTTTCCTCGGGTTAGTACCACACCTCACAGCTTCCAGAGTCCAGTCCCGCAGATGGAGCTCGTTACCCCCTCCCCGAAGCTCCCCAGACAGCTGGCGTGCCTCTCATCTGGTACCGACATGTGGTATCGTTAGGGAGTATCCTCAGATGCCACTGAGCACTCTCAGGGGGGCAGAAACGGCATTTGATGCATCGGGCATGCCCAAGATTAGGGCGGTAGACGATGGCCAACTGACGTGTTATAGACAGACGACTGGCACTAGTCTGAACAGCTTAAGAAGATAATGTCTGGAAGCAAGGAAAGGTGGTCTAGGCACAGGTGAGCGGCAGGAGGAGAGGCCTCACAGAGGCGCCCTGGACCATCCCAAATGGATGGCGGCTGTTCGGGGAACTGGGTCAACGCTCAGTTCTCTTGCTACTGGAGGGAGGGCAGTCCTCTGGCTGAGGTGCCTGAGCCCAGGTGCCGGCAGTTCGAGGCTAGGACACAAAGAGAAGAGCATCCCCACGTGGTTGTTTGAGGGGTCTGAGCAGGTGGTGGTTCCCACTTCCTAATGTCTTCCTTTTCCCCCCCCGACCCGGACACTGGATTGGCTGATGTGTACTCCTTGATAGAGGAAGGCCTTGAGTCTTCCCTCCACTTGTCCACTTCTGGGATGACACGCGCGCCCCACCAAGGTCGTCGATAGTTAAGGCCGGAGACTGTAGCATGAGACGGATCGGGGTTCAAGTCCCAGTGAGGAAGTCATTAGGGTGGATCTCCTGAGAAAGTTATCCCACATCTCGGGGCCGAGCTATTAGGTAACTGTAAGGATTAAACGAGCCCATGTGAGTAAAGTCTCTGGGCAAAGGTTCCGCGTAGCCTCTCGATTATCATCGTTACTGTAAGTAGTTTGGACTCTAGTTTGCAAGTGATAAGAAGAAGCCCACGGGCTTCATCAAAACATACGGGTGTGTCTCCTGGACACCAGCAGCGGGGACGTACCCGGGCCCCGGGGAGGCATGGTCGCCTCCGCCCTGCTCTGCATGTCATTGTCTGGGGAAACCGTCCTCTCGGCTCCTCAACCGACAAGGTGCAGATTGAGCTGCCCCCAGAGGAGCCCAAGATGAGTGTTCTTTTCCTGGCGTTCCTCTGTCGGGGGAAGAGGGAGGTTGGCTCCCCTTGAATCCGGTGCTAGTCCTGCTCGTTCAGCTGCGGCCGTGGTTAGGCACAGGTGGCGACGAGGTCACGGCTACCCGGAGGACCCCTCCCCCGCAGGCCCGCTACTGGGTCGGGGGGCGGTCATCACAGGGTGGGCAGATGCTGCAAGAGCTCCCCTCAAGCCATCACGAGGATGGAAACGGGATATTTAGAAATGTGTGAAATGGACTTCGGCGCGGGAGGAAGAAACCCCGGCGGAGTATTGCATGTAGGTCATAATCATAAAGACATTCATTTCTGAGGGTGAAGAGTTACAGGGAGCATAATAAAGAAATGGTTTTCATGTTATGGTGATGAGTTTTTAATGCCCTTTGAGTTCATAACAAAGTTTTGTTTAACGTGCAAAGCTCCCACAAGGATTAATAACCCTGGAGCCTTTGCCACCTAACACCTTAGTGAGGATTAGCTGGAGCTGGCCCAGAGCCAGGCCCCGGGGGACAGATCCAGGCCTGGACGGGAGGACGCGGGAGCGGCGAGGACCAAGGGCACCGGAGGCAAGCTGCCGTTCTTCGCAGGGTACGGATGCGAAGGCCCCTGCTCCTGGAGAGGCAGGAAGCTGACTCCGAATTCGGCATCCTCGGTCGTATTTTCACAGGATGTCGGTGAGTTCCGGGCCGGAGGAAGGGCAGCTAGCCACCCGAGAACTCCTTTGGGGATCAGAGGGCACCAGGGGCATCACGAGAGGATGCCGCACGGTTTTCAGGGCCAGGCGGCTGCCAATTTCCAGAGGTCCCCCCAGATGTCCTATGGATCCACGTCTACGACGCAGATGCTCCCCAGCCCGGCACAGTGGAGCCCGTGAAGAACTCTGGGCGCAGCTCCCACCTCTGGATGCAGCGGAGAAGCCGAGGACGGTCTGTCCACGTGGCCCTTCCTTCAGCCAGAACGTCAGTGCGCTGCTCCTTCTAACGCCTCCCTCGGGGATCGGGGAGGACAGATGGCCACGGTCATGTTCAAGCCAAAGACGGGTGAAGCAACTCTCGCCCCCTACCCCAGAGACAGCCCTGCGCCCCCGGCCTGGCCGGGCCAGGCTCTGAAGTGAGATCATCCGCAGCCCGGTCGCGGAGGAGAAGCGCTCTTTGTGGGATTGCTCAAGCTGGCTGTCCCGAGCCATCGCCCAGATGCTGCCGTAAACACTTTTATCTCCAGCAAAGCTGTACGCGGCCAGAGCTCCAGGAGGATTCAGGGCAGCCTGAGGGCTTTGGGGGAGCGTTCACGGCCCAGGCGGGGGAAGACCCAGCGTTCTGGCGCCAGAGACCCTTCCTTTCTGCTCCGCCCGTGGCTGCGGTCGACGCCGCTAACTCGTGTGGTCTCAGCAGTGTTTGGCCACAGCCACGGGCCCGCGGTCTGTGACGTGCAGACCTGCCGAGTCCTCGGGGGCCGTCGTCTCCTTGAAGTCCCCCGTAACCAGGCCCCACTCGGTGCCCGCCAGTGGGCTAGGAGCGGAGCACAGAAGGCGGACTCAGATCAGTCCTCACCCAAGGTATGTCGAGTCCAGACGGGGGGGAAATGCCCCAGGAGGCAATGACAGCGCAGGGGGCCCACGCCCATGGGGTTAAGGACAGGGTGCCGGACACGGCTCATGACACTCAATGGCATCGTAACGGGCCAGAGAAGGTGTCTCGCAGCAAAGGCCAGACGTGCAGAGTCCTACAGGAAGGTGCGGCGGACGTGGGCCGGTGAGGGTGGGAAGCAGACCCGCAGGCCGCAGGCCCCACACGGCCTCGGGCCCACCTCTGTCCCGACGCCCGGCCGCCCCTGGGTGTCCCCGGGAAGGGCAGGCGCCGTGGGCAGCTGGACACACAGAAGTGAAAACAAAGGCTTTCGTCCAGGGATTATTACAAAACCTGACTCTCTGGTGGCTCAGAGGACCGTGTGAGCTGGGTGCTGGAACTCTCCAGAGCCACCTGGAGAGCACTTCGGATCCCGGGGGCCTATCGCGTGCCGGTAGACGGGAGGAGGGAGAAATTCAGCACAACAGGCCAGAAGGAGAAGAGGGAACAGAGGGGAACAGGTCTGCAGGGGGAGGTGACGGAAACGGGAGGAGCCCCCGAGCGCTGATTCAAACGTGGAGGGTGGAGATGCCTCCAGGTAGTGACGTCAGCAGCCGATGCATGACGTCATAGGGGTTCCCCTATGATTGGAACCCCTGTTTGTAGGATTGCAGAGCTGCGGCCAGAGAAACGAAGCGAGAACCTGACTACTACGATGCCGGGCATGTGCCGGGTGTATTCACCAGGATAATGAAAGTTAATAAAAGTGAAGTGACTGTTTCAAATTTCTCTGGTTACCCGTAAAGGGAGCAGAGACACGCAGGGCTTAGATGAATTGTCCAAGGGCTCACGGCTGCCTTGTTCTTCCCCGTACGACCCATGAGGCCTACCGCATGTCAGGCGTCGTGCGTGGGACACCGGCAGAGCCAAACCCTAGACGGCGGTTATCCAGGCTTCGTTTATATTCTCTTCCGTACGTAGGTCAGAGGCATCGGTCACCGTCACCTTCAGGAGGGCCCGGAAGAGCGTCTCATCTCCTGATAACGGCCTGATCTCTTCCTCGAATATGCAAGCATTTGATCAACTGCAAAATATGGAGGAAATAGTTTGTCCTCAAAAGATAAAGCTCTTGTGGACTTCAGGTTTGCAGCTTTTAAAGCAATCAAGGCTGGCAAAACAAAGCAAATTGAACGAGGTCGAGTGTATTTTACTATGTTATCCTCTGAGATTATCGCCTGTTTTGTTAGACTCGTTAGCATCTAGCTAGTTAGCAAACTTACATGCCTCCCTCACAAATTATATTTTTAGGACGATGATCTTGGGTCATTGAAGTTTGGGTTAATGAAGTTGCCTGAGGATTATTCCCAAGGAACTCTAAATCGGAGGATACAAAGGAGCCGCCCTCGACGAACCCCACCTTTGGTTATGTTTGGTTTGGCTTGCACGCTGTTGGCCCACACAAGAGCCTTAAGACTTTTGAATTAATCCACCACACTTAATAATCAGGAGAAAAAAAATATATTATCTTGATTATATATATAATATAATATATTTATATAATTGTATTGTATTATAATATATATTATAAATAATATGATATTTTCAGGAGAAAATATTTATATTATCTTGATTATATATGTAATATATTTATATAATTGTATTGTATTATAATATTATATATTACAAATAATATGATATTTTCAGGAGAAAATATTTATATTATCTTGATTATATATGTAATATATTTATATAATTGTATTGTATTATAATATATATTATAAATAATATGATATTTTCAGGAGAAAATATTTATATTATCTTGATTATATATGTAATATATTTATATAATTGTATTGTATTATAATATTATATATTATAAATAATATGATATTTTCAGGAGAAAATATTTATATTATCTTGATTATATATGTAATATATTTATATAATTGTATTGTATTATAATATATATTATAAATAATATGATATTTTCAGGAGAAAATATTTATATTATCTTGATTATATATGTAATATATTTATATAATTGTATTGTATTATAATATTATATATTATAAATAATATGATATTTTCAGGAGAAAATATATATTATATTGATTATATATGTAATATATTTATATAATTGTATTGTATTATAATATTATATATTATAAATAATATAATATTTTCAGGAGAAAATATATATTATATTGATTATATGTAATGTATATTATCTTGATTAATACTAATATTAATTAATTAATATATTATATATAATTAATATATCAGTATATTATATAATAATTGATTAATATAATATAAATTAATATAATATATTAATTAATAAGATTAAATTATATCTTGATATATATAATATATGTAATCAAGATTCTACTTAGCATAGTACTTCCTAGGTCCCAAGTGAAATAAATCAGAGAAAGACAAATACCATATGACGTCACTTATATGTGGAATCTAAGAAGCAAATAGATAAACAAACAAGTAACAACACGAAACCAGAAACAGTCATAAATACAGAGAAGAAACCAATGGTTGCCAGAGAGGAGGGGGTCAGGGCGACAGGCAAAATAGGTGAAGGGGATGAAGAGGTTCGAACTTCCAGCCATAAAATAAATCAGGCACGAGGATCACAAGCGCGGCACGGGGAATACAGTCAACAATACGCAATGATACTGCACGGTGACGGAAACCACACTTACCACGGCGAGTGTATTGTAACGTATCCGGCGGTCGACTCCCCACGCTGTACACCAGAAGCTGATACAACATCGAGTGTCAACGACACTTCAGGTAAAAGTTTTTTAAGATTCCCATGTGCGTGTAAAAAATAAAATTAAAATCGTACGCTTTTCTCCCGTTAAAAAAAAAAAAATTAAGAATGCAGCTTCTCCTACACAACCCGAGGTTCTCAGGGTCTCACTCACAGGCAGCCTGGCCTGGCGAGGGCTGTCTAGCTGTATACAGGCAGCGTCTTCAGGGAGAACGAGCCCACGTCACCACAGCCCGCCTCACCCCCTGCACCCACCTGCTTCACGTACTTACACGCACGAAGCCTTTGCTGGCATTTGGGTTCACAGCCTCCGCTCCCTCCCAGGGGTCACAATCTTTGCCAAGCGGTGGACACTTCCAGCCACTTGTCTGCAGGCGTTGGCTCCAGCGTGGTTCTGGGGGTCAGTGGATTCGAGTAAAATGTGCGCCCCTCGGCCGAATCTGCAGCCTTGCCCCCCACGCTCCCGGCGGGTCTGGGAAGGGAGGACGTGGATTTCAAATGGGTCTCGGCCCCTCCGGGACCCCACGGCCCTCGCCAGGGGCAGAAGCTTGCAAGTGATGACAACGGTTTGTCCGATTGTTATGGCGAGTCATGGCAGCACGAAGGTGGGGGCCACCAGTTCTAGACTGGGGGCGGGGGGGGCTTCCAGGAATGTAATAGAGCAAATGGTAACGGAGCTGGATGCTCAGGATCCAGCCAGGAAAGCAGGAAACACTCTAAGTCGGGGAAGTGGAGCGGCTTCACGCTGCAGGTTGGTAACCTGGGGCGCGGTGGCTTCGAAACGGGACCCCAAGTTTCTCTGAGGGTGGTGGCCTGCACCCCCAGCTTCCCCACACCCCGGATCCAGACAGGGGGGTGAGTGTTTCAAGCAACAGAGAAGGTGGAAAGTGACGGGTACACGGAAAGTGAGGGGCGCGGGTGGGCTGCCATCCTCTGGGCCGCGGTGCCCGGGAGGCGCAGGGGCTCGGGTGGGCAGTCCCCGCTCTGAGCCAGCCCGGCCCCCGCTGTCCCGTCTCCCCGGGGATTCGCCTTCCCCGCTGAGGCCCCGCCGACCAACCACCCTGGGCCTTTCCAAACTCCTGACGCACAGTGGCGGTTTGAAGCCACCGAACTGGGGGAGAATTAGTTACCGAGACACAACGGCAAGAACGGTATGTTACGGTAAGTTACGCAGTTGCTAAGAAGCCAGACAAGACTGGGGGGCGGGGGGAGCCCGGGGCTCTGCAACAGCAGGGAACACGGTGCTGCTGTCTCCGGGCCGGAGGGTATGAGTGAGCCTCGGGGTTCAGGGTCGCCAGCAGAAGGCAGAACCAGGCAGGCCTTCCAGAAAGAAGAAACAGCCAGGACTGAAGCTACTACCCAAGGACCAAGGGACGGAGTAGATCGCTGTCTTCTGCCTCCACCTCCTCTGCTACGGCCTCCCGTTGGCCTAACGCAGCCAGAAGGCCAGAAAACCCAGCCTGCTGGGTCAGTCCTTCCAAGACAGGACAGAGCAGAGGAAGACAAAAACAGATGAGCGGGTGAGCGTAGGCCTTGGGCTCAGGGCGTGACCTCGGGGTCCCCGCAGGGAGCCTGCTTCTCCCTCTGCCTGGGTCTCTGCCTCTCTCTCTGGGTCTCTCATGAATAAATAACATCTTTTTTAAAAAAAATGAATGAGGGGAACAGGCCCGGGATTAGCACACTGGGTACTGAAGACTGAGTAGAAGGTCACAAGACACCTAAAGAAGGATGACATTTCAGACAGAAGGAGCAACAGAGGCACGAAGGCGCATGCCCGTGCTCAGGGAACTTCCAGGAGCTCCCGTGGTTGAGATGCACCTTGCATTTGGGGTGGAATAGAGTCAGTAGAACTTCTCATCCCTATTGTATGGACAAGAAAACGGAAACTCAAGACTGTAGATGGAATGTCTGTGTCCCTCTCCCCAGATTCATAGGATGGTGGTGGGAGGTGAGGCTTTGGGGAGACAATTAGGTCATAAATGTGGAACCTCCATCGGTGCAATCAGGGCCCTTATAACAGAGAGCCTAGAAAGTTCCTTTGTCCCGCTTGCCACGTGAAGACAGTGGAAAGATGGCCATCGTGATGACACAGGAAGCAGGTCCTCACCAGACACCAGCCAGCCCCTTGATCTTGGACTTCGTGGCCTGCGGAACTGTGAGAAATAAATTTCTGTTGTTTAGAAGCGACCCAGACTATGGTCTCTGTCACGGGCCCCTGAATGAACCGAGTGTAGTGGACATTTGTCATCTGGGGAGTTATCTGGGCCCCAACACCTTCTTCTTTGCATAGGTCCTGGTGGCAGGCAGAGTGTAGAGTCTGTGAGAGCCGTGGGAATCCAGTTGGACTTGCGTCTTCAGCGACACAAGGGCAGGGAGTTAGTCAATCATCCGCAGACGCAGGGGTGGCCCTGGAGCCTGGTATCTCCAGCGCCGAGTGTCCCGGGGCGACCTCTCAACCTTGCCGGCTTTGGCTCTCTTGCCTGATTCCCGATCTTTCTCGACTTCTGCTCATTTTCTGAGTCTGATCCTCCAGCCTTCCGGTTAATTCTGGGAACTACTCAATATCTTGCCTACAGATCCCTTTCCTGCTGCAGGTAGACGGTCGGATTCTGGTGCTTGTAGTCAGACGGTGATACAACAGCCTCCGTGCTCTTGACTGCTCTGTGCAGCGTTTATCCTGAGAGCAGTAGGCAGGTGTCGCGTGAAAATGGATCCACTGGAGACGCCGGATACGTAAATGTGATGTGGATCCCTCTGAAGTCCCCCCTGAAGGATAGTACAGGATCCTCATAAGGGATATCACTTGATAAGGGAAAAAATCCAATCACTGGCCAACATCAAGTACCCTAAGTGTTTCCTGTGGCTGCGTAACAAGGGACCACAAACTCCGTGGCTCAAAGCAACAAAAATTCATTATCTTACAGTTTTGGAGGTCGGAAACCCAAAACAGGCCCCATGGGGCTCCCATTAAAGCGTCAGTAGGACCGTGTTTCCTCCTTGAGGCTCTGGTGAGAGTCCACTGTCCTGCCTTTAGCTGCTCTGGAAGCTCTCGTATCCCTCGCCCTGAAGGATAGTGGGCCCACGTACGAACGGAGTCAGGATAACGTTCGTCTCTTAAAGGTAGCGGATTAGCAAACGTAATTCCCCCCTGACATGGACGCAGCATCCTCTCAGGCTCCGGGGATTCGGATGCGGACATCTTGAGGCGCCAGAGTCTACCTCCCGCAAGTACTGATCGCGATGGTTAATTCTAATGGGTCAACTTGCCTGGGCTAAGGGGACGCCCAGATAGCAGGCGAAACGTTATCTCTGGGTGTGTCTGTCTAGATGTTTCAGGAAGGGTTTCGACTCTTGTGGATCACTCGACTAAGGAACGATCACCCCCGCTCATACACATGAGCGTCATCCGATCTGTTGAAGGCCGCATAGAACAAAACGGTGGAGGAAAGGCAGATTTGCCCCCTCTGCTTGAGGTCTTCTCCTGCCCCCAGGCGCCGGCACCCCCCACCCCCCGTTGTCAGGCTTTCAGACTCAGACCCGGATTGACATCATCCCCTCTTCCCTGATTCCCAGGGCTTTGGACTTGAACCAAATTACACCGCTGGCGTTCTGGGGTCTCCAGCTTACAGATGGCGGACTGGGGGACTTCCCGTGGCTGCCCATCACCGTAACTAATTCCTATAAGATATATGGTTCTGTTTCCCTGGGCAGCCCTGATACTCTTAGTAAGTACAAAGCTTTAACAGGTTTCACTTTATAAGTTTTCGAGTGATGCGTCTTGGGCCACGCGATGGGCTTCAGGTCCACGGTCATGAACATTAACGAAAAGTTCCTACCGGGCAGTCCGGGTGGCTCAGCGGTTCCGCGTCGCCTTCGGCCCAGGTTGTGATCCTGGAGACCTGGGATCGAGTCCCATGTTGGGCTCTTTACAGGGAGCCTGCTTCTCCCTCTGCCTGTGTCTCTGCCTCTCTCTCTCTCTCTCTCTCTCTCTCTGTATCTCTCATGAATAAATAAATTAAAAAAAAAAAGTTCCTACCTATCCCTGTGCTCTCTGCATGTCCTTTCCTCTGTGACCACCGGGGTAAAGGAGGCTGATTGAGAACAGGACTCGGGCGTTCTCGTGCCCCTGCCCAGAAACCATCCTCATCCCACCACGATTCGCAGCAAAACAGTACAACGGAGCCCTGTTTGGGTCGACTGCTTATCGTGTTTGCCTAATTACCATACAGGGGGGAAAAGTTAGTCGCAGCACGTGTCAGACTAGCTCGTGTGAGCTTTATTGGATCACAACAGCAGCCTCTGTTCTGTAGGTAACCTTCGAGGCTGGTTACACATGTAAAACGGTCGTCTGCTCACAACTTCAGAACATCCCGGGGAACACGGATATCAGAGGCGTGGTAAGGTACCCGGTGCCTGGATCTCCTGCTGTAGGGAGCGGTTACGGCCGGGATGGGTGTTTTAGATGGTCTGTGTATGTTCTTACTCTTTGCTCCCAACGTCCTAACCATGGGAGGGGGCGGGGAGAGGGGAGAGGAGAAGGAACAGGAAGAGGAAAAATGGGATTTATGTAAACATGACAAATCTGTTATATTCCCTACATCACACACTGGACATGTTCTTTTTTTATTATTTTTATTTTTTTCTGGACATGTTCTTAAAAAAAAAACAAACCACCCAACCTCAGCTCAGAGCAATTGCTGCAAATCACACACCCCTGGTTATATGGCACTATTCCCAGCGGGAAAGCCAGAAGTAGTGAGGGATGGATTTTTGGTATGTCCTATGCATTTATTTATGGTGCAGCACATCATCAAACAACACTTCGCAGGCTCCGAGCTGGCAAACCGGAGGGCTTTGAAGAGAAATAATGAGCTGAGAGGTTCATGACACGCCGTTAAAAAGTTTGTGATTGGACTTGGAAAATCAGATGGGTCTCCGAGGAAAGTGACCATTTCTGAGCCATTGCACTTAGAATATTTTTGAGCCCCAGAGCAGATATTTATGGGAAGGGAGAGTTGTTTTTGTCTTGGGTCCAGGTTCTGACTCTGATGTACAGCAGGAAAGTCACTTTGTGCTGCAGACCTGAAGTCCTGGAATAGCCATGATGTCACCTTTTTCTACTGACCGGCCACCGCTGCACGGAGGCGGGAGGCGCGCCTCCAGCTCTGTGATGTTCGGCTCGATTCTCCCATATATGGGCTGCAATCCCAGCCAAAACAAGTGGGCAGGGGAGTGGACGGCCGCGCAGCGCCCAAGGTGGTGCGGCTCAGTGGGACGGCGGAGATGAGGTCAGAACGCAGGCATCATGAACAAAAGCGCGAGAGAAAGCAAAGGCGGCAGGCGTGGGGTGGGATTCGGGCGCCTGGCGTGCGCCGTCCAAATCAACCTCCGCTCTTCCACCGGTGCTCTGAGGCTCCGCGTTTCCACCTTTGAGATGCTCCCCGCCCCGTGGGCACAGGCACTCGCCGAAGAAAGCTCCCTGTGCCTCCCTGTGCGGCCCGACCGTGGAATCCCTCTCAGTGAATTAGGAAGGCGACGTTGGAGGATGGGAGCTCATGCTCATGAACGAGAACAGTCCCTGCAAAGGAGGGGAAAATCACGCACACACGGTGACACAGAAGTAGGCCAAGGCAGGAGGAATCTGGTGAGGCCCTTCCTCCCCTTGCAGATGACACTTGACGCTTGGAGGCCAGGGCCCCGCGACCCGGCAGCTCGAGCCGCCGCCGGGCAGCCCGGGGCCACCGCTGGAGCCCGAAGGCCGAGTGACCCAGGTCGGGCCCCGTGCGCCGTAGCAGGACCCGTCACCCGCCCGTCGTCCTCTCCTTCCTCCCTCCAGGGACGTGAGGGCACAGGCCCGCGGCCCTCGCTCCTGAAAGACCTTTCGGATCCAGCGAACAGTGGGGCGTGAAAGGCTGTTTGTGATCATGGGGGGACGGGGGCGGGGGGCGGGGGGAGCAGCGTGTTATGGTAATCAAGAGCAGGAACTGCTGCTCCTCCAGCTTTCTTCCCAAAAGTCACATGGATCAGGGTCAGGGGACATGTCCAAGCTGCCCCAGCAGGACTCCAACACGGACAAGGGTTTGTGTCTCGGGCAGGGCTGTTCTCTCCTCCTCCCCCTCCCTCCCCCCTCCCTCCCCCCCTTCCTCCCTCTCCCTCCCTCTGTCTCCCCCCTTCCCCTCCCTCCCTCTCTTTCCCTCTCCCCTCTCCCCTCTCTCCCCCCTCCCCCTCCCCTCCTCCCCCTCCCTCCCTCTGTCTCCCCCTCCCCCTCCCTCCTCCCCTCCCTCCCTCTCTTTCCCTCTCCCCCTCCCCCTCCCTCCTCCCCTCCCTCTCCCCCTCTCCCCTTCCTTCTCCCTCTCTCCCTCCCTCTTCCCCCTCCACCCCTCTCCCTTCCTTTCCCCTTTCCTCCCTCTCCCTCCCTCCATCTCCCCTCTCCCCTCCTCCCTCCCTCAGTCTCCCCATTCCCCCCTCCCTCTCCTCCCCTCCCTCTTTCTCCCTCCCCCCCCCCATCCGCCCTCTTCTCTCTCTCACTGTGGGAAAATGAACTTATTTTCCGTGACCCGTGACATCTGACCACTGGGCTGATCACGAGGACACCGTGGTAAACCACAGCTCAACTTGAGACGATCTCCTCCCGGCGCGGTGCCTGAGCTCGGGATGGCACCATCCCGGTGACCCCGCGGGCGTCTGGGCCGCGGTCCCGTCCTCGCTCCCGCCATCCCCTCGCAGGACTGCTCCTGCCCCGCCGTCCTCCCGCTGGGCGCATCCCAGGCGAGGCGCCAGTAAACCAGAGAGCAGTTTGCGCAGCCGAAGCCCTGGCCGCGGTGCTCTCACATAGCAGCCTTCCTTCTAAAAGCGGAGGCTGGGGAAGCGTGCAGACCTCAGAGATCCTAGAAAAGAAACAAAAACAAAACACTAGGCCCCCGGATTGCTGTCGGGATGGTCCAGCAGGGACTCTGCGTTCATCTCCCTCTGGTTTGAATCCTCTCGGTGGGAGTAGCCGGTTGATGCCTCCAGCAGCCTGTGTTCGGCCCACTCCAAAGAAATGCAGCCAAGCATTCCAGAAACAAAGTCTGCAAGGAAAGAATTTTGAGCAGACCCAAGAGATGGACTTTTCTGGGCCTCCCTGGTCACTGCTGGGCTCCCGGAGGGCAGCCCCGAGGTTCAGGCCAGGAGGTGCTCACCCCCCAGCAGCCCCCTTGCACCCGGTGGTGCCCGACAAGGGAGACCCAAGTGTGCAGGTCGGCTGTCCTCTTAGCTGAGGAGGAAGAGGAGGAGGAAGAGGGAGGAGGGGGAGGGGAAAGGAGGAGGAGGGAGCAGGGGCATCACCCTCGGAGCTGCTGCATGTCCGGGAATATAGGCTGCATCCTGGGCCCGACTGGAAGGTGCAGACCGTGGCCTGCACCCAGTTCCCTCCCTGTGTTCCCACACCACCCCCAGGCCCAAAGACACAAGGAGGCCCCCAGGACCCACGAGCAGAGTGGGGAGGTGGACAGCGAGCAGAGGCCCCCACAGTGCAGGGAGAGGGGAACCAGGCCCAGCTGGGGCCGCCGGCCCTCCGGCCTCCCTGGGCCTTACCCTCAACCTTGGCTTAGGTAAGCTGAGCGGGTCGTGTGCAGGAACACGCGAGGGCGACAGGGACACCAAACGGCCTCCGGTTTCCCAGCCGCCGCGGTGGAGGCAGGACGGGTGCCCAACAGTCTGCTTCCGAAGGCCCCAAGGAGAAGCTACCCCTGTGGGGGGCTGGCCCTCGCTTCGGCTCCGTTACTGGGAGCCCCACAGGTAGCCGGGGCGGAGGCCACCCCGGAACAGGTCTGCCTTGCGACTTGAAACACCGACGGCCCACTCGGGGTAGGGAGGGAGGCCCTCGGTGCCGAGGGGCAGGAAGGAGGAGCGGAGCCTCCCAGGGTCCTCGGCGGGGCTACAGACCCAGGCCCAGATCTCACCGTGCGGCCGATGGGCGCAACCGGCGGCGAGTGTGCACGGGCTCCAGTGGCGCGAGGCTTCGGACCCCAGGGCCCACTTGAGCGCTCACACTGAGCCGGCCACAGTGAAATGGGCCAGCAGACGATGCTGCTCCAGGCCAAAAAGTGTGGAAAGCCAAAGGAGCCTCCCGGAAAGTGGGATTTTCTTTAATGGGGTCCCTGCTGGGTGCCTCCCTCGGTCACGGTCACGATGCTGTCGGGGAGAAACTAGCCTTTGCACAGTGGGCTTAGTCGTGGTTCCTCCTCATGCAAGTTACAGTGAAATGCACGGAGTCTGGCCGTGCTCCGGGCACCGGGCGAGGCATTCCTCACTGGCTCCGAGACCCGGCCCTCGTGGGAACCTGGGCGCCCTGTGTCTTCCTCCCCATTGTCCACTGGTGGGAGCCCCCCCCCCCAGAGTGAGGGTGCGGGGCCAGGCTTCCTAGCTCCCGTGCCTCGAGCCTCTCAGCCGCCTCCTCCAAGCACCATCCTATCCGGTGCAGACAAGCCTGGGTTTGTGGTTATAAAGTTTAAGTTCCCAAGTGAGAAAAGCTATGAGCTAGGAAGGTCTCTTTGAATGGCCTTCTTCCACTCTTTCACCTCAATATGAAGGTAGTGGGGTTGCTCCCAAGTATCATCACTCTTTGTCATCAAAAAGTGCATAATTTTAGAAATAAACTCTCACTGAGAAGTCATTAGGTAGCCCGATTCAGATCTCGTCTGGTATTTGAAGTGCATTGAAAGTGAAACAGCTTGGAACTTGTAAGAGGAAAAAATTGCCTTAAAAAATGGGGAAGGTTAAAGACATGAGCAAATAGGTGAACCGATGCTACGTGCGTGTTGACGAAGCAGGAAGAGGGAAGTTAACTTGGTTTGCATCTTAGTTGGACTGCTTGGTCCCTGACCTCTCGTAAAGTGGTGAAAAAGGACATAGTGTAATCCTGTCTCTACTTTTTATGTCTCTTGTTTGAAAACGGAGTGATGCGGGGCAAGAGAAATAAGCTAAAAGTGGCAGTAATGAAGATGAAAAAGAGACTGCACCTACCCTCAAGGATTTCAGGGTCCAGAAGCAGAGGCAAAGCGGTAGGAATGCATACAAGGCCCAACGCTGTGCAACAGAGGAAAGCTCCCGGTGGAATTTGAAGACTTGGACCAAATGAATAATTTGGGGGAATGGGGCAGGGGGGAGGAAAAAAGAGCAAAAGCACAGAGCATGAAAGGAGCTGACGTTTGGGGTCCCAAAGGAATCCGACGCTGCTGGAGGCTCCGTGTGGAGACATGAGCTGGTGAAGTGGCCACGGGTCACAGCCTGGATGCGGGGCGACCAACTGCCGATGGGTCTTCAAACATGGATTTGAGGTCACTAAAAACTACTCTCGTGGTGGTACCAACGTTTGGTCATCTGATCAACCCAATGAAAAGCTGGTTGTTTCCAAAAAGTAATTAAAGAGACAAACTCCTGGCATGATTGATTTTTTTTTAAGAGGCAGAAATAAACAGCACTAGATATGAAAAGAGACATTGAAACAGAAAGAGTAAATATTTAAGAATCATGAGATAATCACACGGACAACTTTGGGCCAATATATTTGAAACTTTAGATACACGGTACAATTTTTAGAAAGCATAAATTATGGAAATTAACTCAAGAAGAAATTGACACTGAATAAACCCATAACCAGAAAGAGGGGGAGAAATTAACTCCATAGTCAAAAATATACCACAGGCAGTACTAGCCCCAGAAGATTTTTGCAGTTTTTTTTTTTCCCCTGAAATTCAAGAAAGAAATAACAACCCCTAACAAACAACCATTCTAGGGGATAAGGAAAGGAGGGAAAAGTCTCCAACACATTTTTTTTTAAGATTTTTAGTTTATTTTAGAGGAGGACAGAGAGAAAACACCAGCAGGAGGGGCAGAGGGAGAGGGAGATTCTCAAGCTAACTCTGTGCTGAGCACAGAACCGCACAGAGGGCTTGATCCCACCACCCCGGGAGCATGACCTGAGCTGACACCAAGAGTCGGGCGCCCAATGGACTGCGCCACCCAGGCCCCGCCCCCAGCATATTTTATAAAGCTGTTATAATCCTGATGTCCAAGCCAGACAAGGACAGAATATGACTCAATCTCACATATAAACAGAAATCCGAAAGTACTGCATAAATATAAGCAAGAAATCCAAAGGGGATGTGTGCATGAAATAGCCTATGAAATGTATTTTATATGGCACGCAAGGATGGCTTAACATCAAAAAAAAAAAATCCATCATATAACTTACCTCATTGGCGTATTACAATAGATAATGGAACACATTCAGCAAAATGCGACACCTAATCGTAATTTAAAAAAAAAAAGTCTTTGCCAATGGGTTTGAATCGTAACTCCATGACTTATTAGTCACTGTGCTTTAATTCAGATGAAAATTATCTAAGCTTGGCATGAGAAAGGACAAGAATGGATGAGGAAAGGAAAGAGGACGCAGGCTAAGAGAGCAAAAGAGCAGGTCATTTAGAAGCACCCCGATGTTTCTAGCAACAACGTCCACAATAGCCAAAGTGTGGAAGGAGCTCGGTGTCCATCGAAAGATGATGGATAAAGAAGATGTGGTCTATGAATACGATGGAATATTCCTCAGCCATTAGAAACGACAAATACCCACCATTTGCTTCAACGTGGATGGACCTGGAGGGTATGATGCTGAGTGAAGTAAGTCAGTCGGAGAAGGACAAACATTATATGGTCTCATTCATTCAAGGAATATAAAAAATAGTGAAACGGAATAAAGGGGAAAGGAGAGAAAATGAGTGAGAAATATCAAAAAGACAGACCATGAGAGAATCCTAACTCTGGGAAACGAACTAGGGGTGGTGGAAGGGGAGGAGGGCGGGGGGTGGGGGTGACTGGGTGACGGGCACTGAGGGGGGCACTTGACGGGATGAGCACTGGGTGTTATTCTGTATGTTGGCAAATTGGACACCAATAAAAAATAAATTTATTATTTAAAAAAAAAAGAAGGAGCAAATCCGAGTAAGACGCACAGGTGCGGAAGGC
This sequence comes from Canis lupus baileyi, assembly GCF_048164855.1. Lineage (NCBI taxonomy): Eukaryota > Metazoa > Chordata > Mammalia > Carnivora > Canidae > Canis > Canis lupus. Next base: position 39,734,265 of record NC_132864.1, read on the forward strand.
TGGAGAAGAGTCCGTGCAGAGCCCCGAGGGTGGACTTCTTTGCTACCCAACACAGAAGACCAACACGCTGGTGAGCGACTGTGGAAGAGAGTTGTAGAGAGCAGACCTCCAGCATTCCGGACTAGACGGTTGTGTGGACGCTAATTCAATTCATCAGAAGAGAAAATGCAACGTGAGGCTTGTGTGACATCAGCAGGGCTCTCTTGCATGAGGGGGAGGTAACCGTTTAAGAGAAGCAAGAGCCAGCACCCTGAAAAAGAGCTCGGGCCCTCACTGGACTTCAATTAATATCAGCAGAGAGAGAGCGAGAACATGCAAAAGAAACATGATCCGCTTTTAACATTATCTACCCAAGATACTACAGGGCCTGGCAAAGTCACCACTTGATAAATGTTGACTGGACTGAGCCAACGCTCCCAGCACGTTACAGAGGGTATGGGGAAGTCAGCTGTTGTGGCTTCGGAATACTCGGAATCGCAGCTGGCAAGAAAAAAATAAAGTTTATCTTGGAAGTCTACGGTAAATCTAGGGTTAAGGGGTACCTCGTGATGGTAAAGTTAGAGGTAAAGAGCACTCAAGACAACAAAGAAGAAAAGATGTTTCTATATTCTTTGCTCTTAGTCTATGGTACATTTTGCTATGTTTTTATAAACAGTGATGACATTTTTGGATCAAAAGTTCAGCTTTGGGGGCACTTGAGTGGCTCCGTCAGCTAAGTGTCCAACTTTTGATTTGGGCTCGGGTCATGACCTCAGGGTCCTGGGATGGAGCCCCGTGTCGGACCTCAAGCTCGATGGGGGTGTCTGCTTGAGATTCTCTCCCTCTCCCTCTGCCCCTACCCCTGCTTGCTCTCTCTGTCTCTCTCTCTCTCTCTCAAATAAAATTAAATATGTTTTCAAAAAAAGTTCAGCTCTGCTCACCACGGGTTTCGTTTTTATAGAAAATAACAAAACATAGTATCTTGGTCCTCAACGATCCCTGTGTCCCCGAGGCACTGTATCCACATGTGGGCAGCGACCGGAACTGCCTTTTACTCCCCGCTTCGTTGCCTGTGGCCTCCCAACTACGTAATATCCATGCACGTCCACTCACTACTACTATGACCTGAATATATGTAAAAATCTGTAGAAATAAAGCAAGCCAAGTCACCCTTTCACCAGGTGTGTGCAAAGTGTGGAGAAAGGTATGATCCGGACATTTCTGCCCAGCCTGGGGAAAGGACGGACAAGACCATGGAACATGGAAGTCAGCTTTGAACGAAATAATATCCCATTGAAGGCAGCATCGGGCGGCTGCCAAGAGGTCTCGTTAATAGCAAGACCGGTCTTCCCCCAAGACGATTGAGAATGACGATGACTTCACTTGGCTTTAAGGAAATTCATTCAGGCCTGAGTTGGGCGGACGGTGCTGGAAAAGCGAGTGGCCCACCTAAGAGCTTGGTAATTGTTTGCTGACTGCCTGGCGCTGAAGTCTCCCCGCTTCGGGACTCCAGATTACAGATGGCATTACCCAGGGACCCAACCCAGATCAGAGGGAGAATGTACTAGAACCCTCTGCCGGGAGCAGTCTCCTGCTGATCTGATGCAAGTGGCAAGATCCACAGCAGGACAAAGGAACTTTTGAAAAGGACTTGAAAAGAGCTCACTTGCTCTGCGGTTAACCCATCAAAGGCGTCTTCCTGTAACCCGGAGGACAGCAGGCCTCGACATGTGCTGGCCATTTGGAAACCAGATTCATATGGAGTAGATCAAACATTTCAGGAGAGCCCCTTGCCTTGAAAATATGGGGCCTTATGAAAATCATTAAGCAATTCATTGATATTTATTTGCTTACACTGTGCTTCAGCAGAGCAAGCTGGAAGAGGAGGATGAGAACCATTGACCCGGTTTCAGAGGCCCTAGTTCAAGAAAGAAGGATTCCCTTACATGCCTGATTTTAAAGAGCCTTTTAAGAAGACAGCCTACCACACAGCTGGCATGGAAAGGCCGTCTTGGCTCCCTTCAACTGTGTATTAGGTTAACAGCCACCTCAAGCTTCTTAGAAACCTAGAAATCCCCAGGCGGTTAGAGGAATTCCACAGGGCTAAGAAAACCCTTGCAATCTCAGAGCTTTAAGCAGAAAAATATTTCCCAACGTCTTCGTTGGCCGGCGTGTGCACTTCGTGTGGAGCACTCCCGGCCTCACCGGGGCGGCCCTCGGCACGTCGCACCCTCTGTCCTTCCTGATGGGCCAACTCCTTCATTGGAGCCTGGGCCCGGCAGACCTGGAAAGGAGCGAGGAGCAAGGCCGTATTTCCACCCGGGAGTTACCGGGTCACGGCGCATGGGTTCCTCCTCCACTGCCTGACTCGGGGAACTTCGCTTCTTTAAAGTTCAAGGAAGTAGCCCCTCAAGATTCATCAGCCTCCTGGCCTCAACTTCCCTGTAGCTCAGATGCAAAGTTCCCATGAGTGCAGAAAGGCTCAGCGGGATGCCATCGTGCTCCCCTTTGGGCTTTCAAATGATCTATATGAAGGCGAAGGCGGATGCCAAATGCATAGCCTCGGAGAAGGACAAACATTATATGGGGAATTCATTCATTGGGGGAAGATAAAAAATAATGAATATAAAAATATATATAAATATATACTTATATTTATATAAATATAAAAAACAGTGAAAGGGAATAAAGGGGAAAGGAGAAAAAATGAGTGGGAAATATCAGAAAGGGAGACAGAAGATGAGAAACTCCTAACTCTGGGAAACGAACTAGGGGTGGGGGAAGGGGAGGTGGGTGGGGGGTGGGGGTGACGGGCACTGAGGGGGGCACTTGATGGGATGAGCACTGGGTGTTATGCTATATGTTGGCAAGTTGAACACCAATAAAAAATAAATTAAAAAAAAAAAAAACAGAAATGCATAGCCTCTGAGGCTCTGGGAAGAGAGGGGGAGGCTGGCTCTAGGGAGCTAGGCTCAACTTCCAGAACATTGCAGAGGTTGAAAGTCTGTCCTCAAATATTCAACACATATGTTTTGAAAGTCATTAAGTTCCAAAATTTAAAAAAAAAAAAAAAAGACAAATTTAAAAGATCCAGCGCTGGTTCTTGCACAAAGCAGATACCCAAGGAATGCTTGTTGAAGGATGAATTTGTTAACTGATAAATACGAGAGATACAGTCTGTTTTGCACCACATGGCAGCTGAAACTGCTAGGAAGACGTTTGTCCCTCGTTTGTCATTAGACGAGTCTTAGAAAATGAGTCGCCTAAGCCCTACCTGTGCTGGAGAACCAGCTTCCTCCACGGAGCCCTCCCGGCACGGTCTCCTCTTTGTCACGACCGAGAGAGACAAACGTCAGGTGGCTTTGAATGGCCGGTTAACTTCTTGTGATCCCCGCAGTCATGGTCCCTGAAGGGAAAAAAAAAAACCTTATTATTTGTTTACCTAAATCTGGGAGGGGGATAACTCCCTCGGGACCCCACATGGATTCTTGGGAAATGCACAGACTCCAGAACTCTTTGGGGACTGATTGATCCGCTCACGAACACGTATCAGACATGCAGTACGGCTCGCACCGTATGGCAGTCAAAGCTGCAGCTCACAGAGCACGTCGATCTCTGCTACTTTTTTTTATAGTCTGCACTTAGAAGAAATGTTGTCTTAGAAGATCTTTTCTCTGGTCTCAAGTTAACCTTGGACAATCAATATTTAAGAAGGAATAATGTGTTTTTTATGCAGCAAGATAAGATAGCGAGTGCATAAATACCGTCACCGCTAAGGTGGCAACACTGCAGTGACATTTTCTGTTGGTTGACAGAGATATTGGTTCTTCTTTTTTCTTTTTTTTTTTTTTAATTGGTTCCTTTCTAATAGGACTATGACCGCCACTTCCCTAGTAGATGGAGGGAGCCTTAGTCATAACAGGCCCTTTGTTGATGAACTAATTAGACTTTTCAGAGAATAAGATCTAGTCTTTTTTTCTAAATTTTATTTATTTATTCATGAGACACACAGAGAGAGAGGCAGAGACACAGGCAGAGGGAAAAGCAGGCTCCCTATCAGGGGAGCCAGAGGTGGGACTGGATCCCAGGACCCCGGGGTCATGGCCTGCGCTGAAGGCAGGTGCTAAACCGCTGAGCGACCCAAGCATCCCAAGATCTAGTCTTGGTACTTTTCATAAGGAGGAGGGGAGGGAGGGAGGGAGGGACCGAGGGAGAGACAATGAAAGGTAAAGAAAGAACAGAAGAAAAAAGTCTGTTAGGGGATCCCTGGGTGGCGCAGCGGTTTGGAGCCTGCCTTTGGCCCAGGGCGTGATCCTGGAGACCCGGGATCGAGTCCCACATCGGGCTCCCAGTGCATGGAGCCTGCTTCTCCCTCTGCCTGTGTCTCTGCCTCTCTCTCTCTCTCCCTCTCTCTCAAATAAATAAATAAAATATATATAAAAAAAAAAGAAAAAAGTCTGTTAAAGTACCTGCCTACGTGACCTCACCACTTGTAACTACCGCCAAGTCCACATACATAGCAGCTATGTCGATGCAGGAGAGTCAAAAAAGAAATTCCAACCTTAGGAATCTAATTTGAAAAATCTCCCCCCCCCCCATGAACCATAGTTATGAATGAGGAGGACTTTACCAACCGCGTCTTGCTACCAGGCCTGGGAAGAGCTCACTCTGGGGTTGTACTCAAACTTTGGAACTTCAGAGTAGCACTCTACTCATCGGTGCTTCACACGGGGATGTTCCTTGAAAGACGCCCAAGAAACAGGCCCGCATAGACACTTGCACTTCTCGGAACCGGGCCAGGAGCCTCCCTGAAGCGTGTGCGGGCTCAGGGATCAACCCTGGGAGGCTTAACCGCTGAAGTGTCTGCCTTCGGCTCAGGTCATGATCTCAGGGTCCTGGAATCCAGTCCCACGTCGGGCTCCCGGCTCAGCGGGGCATCTGCTTCTCCCTCTCCCTCGCTCATGCTCACGCTCTCTCTGTCTCTATCTCTCTCTCCCAAATAAATAAAATAAATAGACCTTAGAAAACAAAACCTCAGAGGGAAGAAAAGAGCAGATGAACGGCGTCATGACACCACGGAGGAAGGCCTGGGTGCAGGTGGCGGGCAGATGGGGTGGGCTTGAGCGAACTGACTTGACCTAATTCTGAATCTTGCAACTGAGATGATGATATTGCCCAGGAATATTACTCATCCGGAGTAAGAAATTACCGGGTAAATCAGCTAACGCGCAGTCTGACACGTGGGCTTGGTGACGTGTCCTGGCTGTGCAGGCCGGTCACCGACAGCCGGTGACACCGTTGATGCCGTGCCGGCCAGGGCTTCGGCAAGGCGAGGGGGCGTCGTAATAAAATTGCTCGTGCTCAGCAGCCCTGCGTGCTGCCCCTGGTGCGGGCACGCTCGCGGCTGCGGCCATCCGTGTGGGGCCCGTGTTGGGGGTGCACGGACTCCAATGCGAACACGACCAGATGCTAATTGTCAGTGACGTCGTCCCTCCAAGCCACCCCCAAGAGAACCTCCTGCATCACCAAAGCTCACCACCTGCGTCACCTTTCTCCGGACTCTCCTCCAAGTCAACGTTTTCGCTCTCTCTTGAGCATCTTAACAACTTTGCCTTTTCCCCTTCTGGGTCCTCAGAATCCTCATCCGCATTGCATCACACACGGTCGCTGTCTGTTTGCCTCGCCCCCTATTTGATTTTAAGTCCTTTGAAAGCAGAGATCGGCCTTATCTTTGTTTCTTAGGGGCCGAGTGCAGGGCGTCGGGCTTAGCAGCTCAATAAAAACATGTTGGGCTGCAGCGAATGGGGACCCCCCCCAGCCACCAGGCCCTGAGCACGGGCCCTTCTGCCTCCCGTGCGCACACCCACAGACCTACACTGCACACCTGGAGAGCTGGGGGCACGCAGCTGCCTGCCTCCCCCCTGCAGGGCCCGCTCCCCGGAAGGCTCCTCGCTGTGCCAGGTGCCAGGAAAGCACGACGGTCCAAGTGGGAGAGTCTCGATGCCAAGAGCCTGCTGATGAGGGGGCAGCGGGAGCCCCACGATGGGCCACAGCTCCTGGCCTCCCGTCCCCTCCTCCCCCTGCACCTGGCCCTCTGGGGGCCGCCACCTGGCTGCTCTCGATTACACAGCAAGGGCCCCACGCAGCCTCCAGGGACTCCGGCGGGAGACTGACCCCCGCACACCCTCAGGACAGCTCCAGTTCTCAAAAGGACTATTATCGTTGCTGTAATATGACTTATAGAGCCCGCATCATTTTTTAAGAGTGTCCCTACAGGCAAACAGAGTACGCGTGAGCTCACAGCTTCTAGAACCTGCCCTGAGGCTCTGCTGCCTCCGGAGACGGACCACCGGCCTGCTGGGATCTGGGGGGACACAAGGCAGGAGGGCTCGGCCTTCTCCTGACGCCCTGCAGGGTTGCCCTGTGTGGCCAGTAAAAGCCCGGTTCAATGTGAACTCCGGGCAAACAGCGCCCGCCGGTTTCGTGGGAGCGTGTGCCCACCCCCGTGGGCCATACGGACGCTGACCAGCTGGCCATGGGTCTGACTCAAGTTGCACCGATTATCCTGTATTTTGTGAGGAACCCGGAGCCCGGGCAGAGCCAGGAGCGTGGAGAGGCTCGGCGAGTAAAGCTTCTTTAAAGCCCTGGCTGGATGGCGAGGCCGTTGTCGGGCCCAGGCCCCACGGGGAGTGGGCTCTGGTCGCCGGCAATCAGCTGGGGGGGGAGCGCGCTGAGCGACCGCTGCCTTGCCCCGGCCGGTGGCAGGTGCCCCCCTCGCCAGCTGGGGAGGGAAAGGCCTGCTCCCTAAGGGGGCTCGCCTTCCGCAGGTGGCCCGTGCCCCGTTCCTCGGCTGTGCCGGGCACCGGGGGCTCCTCACCTGCAGACGCGGGCGCCCCGGCCGCCATCCGCCTCGGCCGTTCCCCGCCGTGCCACGGGCAAGGTGCTCCCCTCTCTGCGCCCTGATGAAGCCAGGGGACCCCCGGGGGCGGAAGCGGGAGTGACACATGGCGCTTATCGTGGCACCTGACCAGCGCGGGTGGCCTGTTGGCGTCAGTCATTGCTACCCGCGTCGCTGTCTTGGGTGTGTGACACAACGCAGGAGGCACCTGGAATCGAGTCTCCTCAAGCCCGGACCTGGGAAGTGCAGGAACAGGGACGCCAGCAGGTCGTCAAGGCCCTACACCGGGAGGTGTGACCTGGGGGACAGATGACTCCAGCGCCAGCCCTGCGGCTGGGACTCCAGTCCTGGGGCACCTGGCCCGCCGAGCACCTGCCAAGTCAGAGCGCAGGTCACCATGTGGACCCGCATTAGTCACCGCAAACACGTGTTGGGAGACTGAAGTCTGCTTTAAGAAATGAGAGAGAGAGAGGGAGGGAGGGAGGGAGGGGAGGGGGGAATGTCAGGGATTTCTTATGAGGAATCAATGAAATCGTCTCACCGAGTGTTAGAGCAGGGCAGGCCGGTAACAACGGCTTGACTGAGGTTAGCTGTTATCCTGCGGGACGCCTCAAAGAACGGGCAGGATTTTCAGTAAGAGAGACGGGAACGTGTAACTTAGAAGAAAAAATGTTTGACGTTAGGATGAGGCCGACTCTCAGTGTGTGAGTGATGACTGTGGACCTGGTTCTCCAGGCAGCGTCGCGTGGAAGACTTTTGAACAGGGCTGTGATGTTTCCAGTGCGCGGCTGCCGTGAAAAGTTGCTCTCACCCACGTGTGTGAGGCGGACACCGCGGGAAGGCTGCGGTCAACTGGAGGCTCTTAGGAAAATAGCAGATGGGCAGTAACATGACCATGGGGTTGAGGAGGGGCCAGAGTGGTGGGAGGGACAGGAGAGGGAGGGAGGAGGAGGCCCCGCAGGCTCAGATACACAGGCCGGGGGGCTCTCGGGTGCTCAGCCAGCTAAACGGCCAGCTCTTGATTTCAGCTCAGGTCATGCTCTCAGGGTTGTGAGATCGAGCCCCATGTCAGGGTCAGGCTCTGCGCTCAGCTCAGAGTCTCTTGAGAATTTTCCCTCTCTCTCCACCCCTCCCCCTACTCTCTCTCTCTCTCTCTCTCTCTCTCTCTCTCAAATAAAGAAATAAAGAGATAAATAAATAAAGCTCAAAAAAATGCAAGCCTGGGTACCAACTGGATACCACTGGTCAGGAAGATGAAAGAGCCAAAGTTTCAGGATTAAAAAACTGTTGGTTGTTGCCCACAGCAGACCCTGTTTTTCTTCTATTCCACATTCCCCATCACTCCTCCCTTCCGACATTTTGTTCAAATATTCTCCTGCCTCTAAGTGGCCACTGCTTCAGAGAAGACTCGCCTATCTTCAGCCCCCAGGGGTGCTGGTGGGTGTTCCTTTGTCCAAGACACCCAAGTGGCTCCATCTTCTTGCCAGGAATCAGACTGGGCACGAGCATATGGCAAAATTCTTGGCACAAAGAAGCCAATGAGTGGAAACAACCCAAATATCATCAAGTAGGGAATGGATAAACAAGATGTGGTATGTCCATACAACAGGATATTAAGTGACAATAAAAAGAGAATGAAATACGGATTCACGGTACAAAAAGGAGAGGCATCAAAACGTTGTACCAAGTGAGAGAACTCACACACAAAAGACCACCTGTGACTCCATTTAAACAGAATGTTCAGAATTGGCAAATCCATATAAAGACAGAAAGTAGGTTAGTGATTGTCAGGGGCTGGGGACGGAGGATCACAGGGAGTGACTGTTAACGGATACAGGATATCTTCAAGGACAGTAAGTCTTCTAAAATTAATTGTGGTGACGGCTGCCAATTCTGTGATTGTAGCAAAACCCGTTGAATTGTACACTTTCACTAGGTTAATTATTTGGTAGGCAAATCATATCTCAATAAAGCTATTGTTGATTTTTTCCTTCGAAATCCAAAAGGAAGACTTCTAGGGAGACTTCAGGAAAACATTTCATCATTACTCTTAAAGAGAAACGCAAAGGAGAGTTGGCTTCTCTTTCTGGAGGCTGATGTATCTGGATATGATCACTGGAGCTGTTGTGGGTGGCTGCCGACCACGACAGGAACCCACGCAAGTCAGAGCTGAGCCACAGGGTGGCCAGAGCCCAGAGAAGCACCTAGGCTTCTCATTACCTAAAATAATAAAATTTACTTATATTTTAGGCCAATTGATTAGAGCTGCTCTGTCACTTGTAGCCGTAGCATAACAGAGCTTTCTAACTCCTATGGTTCCATTAACAGAAATTTTAAGGTCAGGAGAAAGGTTGGTTTTTCAGAGAAACTATGAATTTACATGAATTTAGAAGTACAAGTGTAATGCAGGTGAAAATTTGTGTTTTTTTTAAGATTTTATTTATGTATTAGAGACAGAGAGAGAGAGAGAGAGAGAGAGAGAGGCAGAGGGAGAGCAGGCTCCATGCAGGGAGCCTGACGTGGGATTCAATCCCAGGTCTCCAAGATCACGCCCTGGGCTGAAGGCAGCGCCAAACCACTGAGCCACCCGGGCTGCTTTTTTTTTTTTTTTTTTTTTTTTAAAGGCAGGTGTAAATTTGAAGCGTAGTTCAAGATCTGGAGAAAGGGATAGATGAATGGAGGGAGGGAGGGGTGGGCGGATGGATGGATGGGTGGACGGATGGATGGATGGATGGATGGATAGATGGATGGATGGACAGATGGATGGATAGACGGATGGATAAGTGGATGGATGGATGGATGGATGGATGGATGGATGGATGGTGACTGGATGTGTAGATGGATGGATGGATAAGTGGATGGATGGATGGATGGATAGATGGATGGATGGATGTGTAGATGGATGGATGGATATGTGGATGGATGGATGGATGGATGGATAGACGGATGGATAAGTGGATGGATGGATGGATGGATGGATGGATGGATGGATGGATGGATGGTGACTGGATGTGTAGATGGATGGATGGATATGTGGATGGACTGGGGAGATACTTAGAGCAGAAAGCTGAAGCCCAAGGAGCACAAAGACAGAGAGCAGAGAGGAGCCTCCTGGACTTCCTACACTGAACAGGCAGGAGAGCAAGGGAAATTAGTGAAGGAATCTGCAAACAAAGAGGATAGAAAAGGACATGGGGGAACTGGAAAATGCTGTAAATGCTGTCACACAAGGCAAAAAGAGGATTGAAGGAAGAAGAGGATTGAAGTTTGGGTCAAATTCTATAGACACCAAAGAAGAAATAGTTCAAAAAAGTATGTTCAGATATACAACTAGGAGGCCAGTATGAGAAAAGATTGTTTTTTAAAGGAATTGAGTGGAGTGATGGTGACACGGGCCAGATTTCAGAAGATACGGGCTTGGGAGCGAGAGAGGGATGCCGCAGTGAGTGAACAGTGAGGAACTTATGACACCATGGAGGCACCTCCTTACAGGACATTGGTCCTGTGGAAAGCATCACTGAACTCACCAGTACCTGGTTCTGCTCCCCCTCCCACCACGTGCAAGATGGTGCTTCTCAGGGTCCTGGCACTTGGGAGGAGACGTGTGACAGCTCTTTGGTGAAATGCACAGTGGGTCACTTCTGAACTAGGGCAGTGGGAAGCACATGCCTGACCTTCCCACCTCTCTCTCCCCACTACAGCGGTCATAGAGGGGTCCTCGTTGCATAGATGATAAAACCCGAGACTGAAGACCCTTGATTGTGAGTCACTAAATGGAGGGTAACTCCCCTTGAGGAGAGTCCGTTGCTCTTCTACAGGCAGGAAGAAGCTATACATTCCTGTCATGCCACCCAGATGGAGGGGCCGTTGGTCATCATAACCTAGTCCTCTCCTTGTTAACAGAGAGACTGCAGGAAAGAGAACAGCAAAGTCGAGGAAGGAATGCTTTTATTCTGGGTTTTGATTTTTCATTTTTTTAAAAAAGGGTTTATTTACTTATTTGAGAAAGAGAGAAAGAGCACAAGTGGGGGGAGAAGGCACAGGAAGGGGGACAAGCTGAGCTGGGAGCCCGATGTGGGGCTCGATCCCGGGACCCCAGGATCATGACCTGAGCTGAAGGCAGACGCTTCATCTACTGAGCCATCCAGGACCCCTGATTTTTCATATTTTTAGGGCATGTGAGACCCAAGCAGGTTAGGAAGATGGAAAAAGTCTATAGGGAGGAAGAACCCAAAGAAGACAAAGCAGCATCCTACAGAAAGCAGGAAACGTGGCCACGCACAGGCCCAGCAGCGGGGCCGGGCCCTTCTTCTCTGGGGGAGAAGTACAAATCCAGGCCCAAGGTGAGTACCGGGCCAGTCGGGTTGGAGGGGGAAGCTGAGGGAGCCTCTGCACTCCACTTCCGGGACAGGAGAACAGAGGTGGGAGCCAGGAAGCCTTGACCCCTGAAGGATGAGCGGCAAGGACAGTCACTGAATGCACTTCATTCTCGTGCTTTAAATCCTCTAGGCATTTCCCACACAGAATCATCATGATTTAAAAAGTCACTCAAGTCAGGCCCAGAAAGCGTTAAAACTGCTTTGTTCCAAGTTCTACTCTGGCCCCCACCTCTACTGCTTCCCAGTGTCCTTTACCCAAATTCGTTGCTCCCCTGGCAGGCCAGCCTGGTCCCCCACAGAACAACACATGCTGTGCTCCCCGTGAGCGCACTTGTGATGAACTTTGAGCCACACATCTGCTGCAGACAAGGAACTCTATTCCCAAATGGCTGACACGAGCCGAAGATTCTGGGTTCATCCCCACCGTAGCATATTTTTATTAGATAGGCCGCTGGAGAATCAGAGAAGTGAATTTAGCTGCTACGTCCATACCTCGTGGCAATGCATGCCCAGCTATTGTTCTTTTCATCAGCCTGATGTTATTCTGACTCTGTTTCTGCAGAGTGAATATTTGGGTGGAAACCAGTGTCCATCCTCATTTACCCTCCGAGCCGTTGTTGTATCTGGGCTAAGGATGTATTTTCACGATGTCACCACTCCAAGCCTCTTTCTTTGATTTAAAGCAGGGGTTGGCACACATCATGTGTAAAGTCCCAGAAAGTAAATATTTTTGTGGGACATAACAATCTCTGTGGCAGCAACTCAGCTCGGTCATGGCTGCGTGAAAACAGCCAGAGAAAGCACTTACGTGAATAAGCACGGCTGTGTCCCAATAAAACTTTATTTACAAAGAAAGTGGGTGGGATTTAGCCCCTAGGCTATACTTTGCAGACCCTGCTTGAAGTACAGATTAGCAGGAAGACATCAGGCCAGCCGATAGATTAAAAACCAATATCCTTTCATGTGTTTGTCTCCAAAGAGAAAAAAAGTAACTAAAATGCTTGTTGGACATTTTATTTCTTTAGCAGACAATGGAATGACATACCCCCCCCTTCTAATACATTATATCTTAAGATTTTAGATTTCTTTCTCACCAAAAAAAAAAAAAAAAAGTTGAGAGAAGCAGTAGAATTTGATTCAGGGAAGAGAGGGTTAAATGGCTAAAACTTGTGGGGTGAACGTATCGCTTACCGCGGACACAGCCTCTTCTTCAGACACTGATTTGCTCCGTGGAGCTGACGAAGAGAGATGCAAAGTAAAAACAAATTTGCTGACCTTCATTTCAGAGATCAAAGGTTAAATTCATACCCCGTAGGATGGTTCTGTTAAATCACTCCCAAGCTGCCTGGCAACGTATTTTCAAAAAATATTTCTCTCCAGCCTTATCAAGTGTTCTTTGTGTTCTGGAAACACGATTTGAAGTCCCAGCTAGAGCTGGGACGTCGAGAGTCTTCACTGAAATTCTTCTCCAACTGCATCCAGAGGCCTACAGTTAGTTGGCACAGACATTAGTCGCAGGGGTTCATGCCTCTGGGTCTAGTTATTATTCATCAAAGATGGAAATTGACATTTTACACTGAATAACCAAGGATGGGATAAACCATGAGTCGATATACAGGTAAAAATATCCACTTGGATGTCCTTGTAATTGGGCTGAACAAAGCCATCCTAGATTGGAATGGCCAATCAGGAGTGTTCCCAATTTCTTCGCCTCAGAGCAGAACCCCAACGGTTCAAAAATTAGGAGACCTGTGTGAACAAATTAGTCCAACTCGCAACACATTTGTTAAAAAAAAAAAAAAAAAAAGCAAATGTCCTGTTTCTTTAATTGTAAGATCACACAAAACCTTTCAACAGCAATGGTCCACACAATTTATTTCACGACAAAGTTTCATCCGTCCAGAGTGAGGTGAAAAAATTAGGACACTGGCGTAGGTATTTTATAGACCTACATGCATTTCATTTAAAGGGCCTTCCCCTAGTCTATTCTCATGTTACTTAATCAAATTTAATCAACTTTAATTAAATAATTAGTTACTTAGTAAAATAATATCAAGAGCCCTCTATTGGTCCCCAGTTGTTTTAAACCACTATTGCTATGGATTGAGTTGGGTTCCCTCCACCAACTATCTGTGTGATGGTTCTTAGAGATATTAGGTCGTTTTGTCGGATTTTTTTAAAGGTTTATTTATTTACTTTAGGGAGGAGGAGGGAGGGGGAGATATAGAGGTGGGAAGCAGACTCCCCGCTGAGTGGGGAGCCCGAGAGCAGGGCTCCATCTCATGACCTTGAGAACATGACCTGAGCCAAATCAAGACCTGGCCACTTAACCTACTGAGCCACTCGGGTGTCCCCAGATATTAGGTGTCTGGGAGGCAACTGGAGTTAGATGGGCTCATGGTGTGTGGGGGACCCTCATGATGGGATCTGTGGCCTTACAAGAAGAGAAGAAAGAAGAGACGCACACAAGAAGGTGGCATCGGTAAGCCAGGAAGAAGGCCCTGACCAGGAACCAGATCAGCCAGGATCTTGATCTTGGACTTTCCAGAATGGTGAGCAATAACTGTGTGCTGCTCAGCCTCCCAGGCCATGCTGCTCTGTTATGGCAACCCGAGCTGACTAATACAACACTTCTATTATTTAATGAGTAGGGAACTGAGAAGCTAGAGGGCATTGTTGAAACCTTAATTTCTAGCATTTGCTGGCTCAATAGAGAGTAACAAATCTGGATTTTCTTCCCCAGAGTTCAGAAGGTAGGTCACCGTTGGCGGGCCTCTGAGAATCTGGAATGTACTAAGCTGAGGGCGCGTGTGTACACTCAGGAAGAGGTTGTGTCATTGATGTTGTGAGAGGGGCAGGTATCAGGATACCTGCTTTGTTGGGCGGAAACACTGAGAATTGATTTTTTCCTGCTAGAGGAGAGATGAAAAATTAAAATTAAACCTAAGTGTCCTCCCCAGTGGCGCTCCATTCCCACACCACACACTTCCTAGCGTCGCATGAGTCAAATCAGTGACAATTTAGCAACTGAAATTTCCAATAAGATGCCCATCAGGTGACTTTGGATATGTTCTTTATCCTTTCCAGGGCTTCTTAACCTATGAATGGGGATAATAGCTTGTCCAATCTCATGGGGGTGCTTGGGGGAATAACAACGCATGTAACACACTGGCTTAGTTGGTAGCATAAAGTAAGTGCCCAGTAAATGTTTTGTGCTGTTATTTGGATTATACATTAAAAAGACACAAAAATAGCTGATTTTATTCTTGAAATTGCTTTCTCAAATTTTGAAGCTGAAATAGAAAATAAAATTGCTTAGATCATTATCAGTTAAAGCCAGTTGAATGGTTGGAAGACTTCCATCTGAGACTTTGTGTGTGTGTGTGTGTGTGTAATCCCTAAGGATGCTTAAAAAAATGCTAAACTATTCTACTGAGAGGCAGAGATATCAGATGGAATCTCGACCTCTAAATTCTCTCCTGCTAAAAAGCCATCACCAGTGAGATCCAAATAAAGGAATCTGGCAAAGAAAGACTTGATCACACCCTAGGTTTCTGCCCCCATCCCCTGACCCCATAAGGCTCAGACCCATGTACCTGTGAGGATTTGTTTGCCTGGGACAGGTAGACGTAAAGGCCCCACCTGTCCTCCAATATCTTCCAAGGAGGAAGAGGCTCAGGGGTAATAAGTGTCAGCCACACAGATCACCAAGTGTGAGAAACGACACGGGTCCAGCCCAGAGGGCCAGGTCCCCCAGGAAGAAGTTAGGCCTTTCTGTTTTTTACTGGTCACATGAAATGTCCCCCTGGTCACAACATGGCAAAGCTCTTCCTTCTCAAGACGGAGTGAGCAATGAGTTGGGGCAAAGGAGATTCTTACATTTCCTCTGAAGTACACATTTTTCACTTTGGCGGCACTGGGGGCAGCACAGACCTGTGTGAAAACCATCGAAAGCAAACTCTCCCCTACACACACCCCAAAATAGACACTGATGTAGACACAGAATCGCATGTATAATTTGGGAGAGTAATTAGATCTCCTGGAGCCCATCCACAAACCCCCATCAAGAATCCGTGCCTTACTGTCATTTTAAACAAATACTCAGCGAGCACTGAGTGTCAGGCACCGTGTTGGGCACTGTTATAGGTTTGCGTCCTTAGATCTGAAAACATCCCTTCTTTGCAAATACTATTGTCTCGCTTTGCAGTAGGGAGACAAAAGCTAAGGAAGGTTCAATGGTGCGCCCAGCTCTGGGTTCTCGTAGCGGTTCTGTCAAGTACTGCCCACGGGGACTTGCATCAGATCACCTGCTCCTACTCTCATTCTTAGTTTCTAGTCCGTAAGCTCAGGTTACAACAGTCGTGGTGGCTGACGGTCATGTGTACGACGTTGCGTGCACCGACCCAAACTGGTGTGTGAATCAAGGAGATAAAGAACTTATTAAATTCAACGGCAAAAAAACAAACCATCCAATCATGAAATGGGCAAAAGACATGAACAGACACTTCACCAGGGAAGACATAGACGTGGCCAACAAGCACATGAGAGCATGCTCCGCATCACTGGCCATCAGGGAAATACAGATCCAAACCACAGTGAGATCCCACCTCACCCCAGTGAGAATGGGGAAAATTAACAAGACGGGACACAACAAATGTTGGAGAGGATGCGGAGAAGAGGAACCCTCCTGCACTGTTGGTGGGAATGGGAACTGGGGCAGCCACTCTGGAAAACTGTGTGGAGGTTCCTCAAAGAGTTAAAAATCGATCTGCCCTACGACCCAGCAATCGCACTGCTGGGCACTGACCCCAAAGATACAGATGCAGTGAGACGCCGGGACCCCTGCACCCCAATGTTTCTAGCAGCAACGTCCACAGCAGCCACACTGTGGAAGGAGCCTCGGTGTCCGTTGAAAGATGATGGATAAAGACGCAGCACATCCTTTTGCACAGATTCTGGAACAGGTTAAGCACACAGTAAACCATCACATTCAAAATGGAAATAGGAACAGGTGCCTGGTGGTTGGAACGAGCCGCCCTGCCTGTGAGCCGGAGAAGCTGCGGTGGCGCTCGCAGCCCCTTGGGCCCGCAGCAGCCGTCCGCGCAGGGTGGCTCGGAGAAGGGGAGTGCCCCCCCATAATCCTGCCGACAAGCGGTGTGCCTACGCTCTGCCCGGACGGGGGCATGTGGCGACCCAGACGTGGCATTACAGGCCATGGTGGGCTCCAGCTTCGGGAAATGGGCCCCCGTACATCCCGGTGTCCAGGCGGAAGGAGGGGTGGATCGATAACGGTCCCTGGCACTCATGTCCCCACGTGGAAAAGCAAGCTGGAAGCCGTGTCTGCTTGGAAGGAGCATAGCCCTGTTTTCTTTCGTAAAAGGGCAACATGCAAACCCCTGGTTTCACAGTGTGTCCAAGCCTTTTGGGAAACCCGTCCAACAGTGGTTTGTGCCTGTTTCATACTTGTTTTATTTTATTTGGCAGCAAAATGAAGACCATGTTTCGAATAAAAGCCGAGTTCTGTCCCTTCCACGTTTCATTAAGCATCATAAGCCGTTCCTGTCCTCTGTTTCCACAATCACGCCCGGGCGTGCCTTGCGGACTCCTTTTGTGGGACTAGTTTTGCTTGTTTTTACATTTATGGCTCCTTGTAGGCACAAAATAAACCTGACATTTGATATGGGTTGGAAAGCTTGAGGAAGATAAAAGTCCCTTATCGGCACATTGTTTACATTAATAAATTGATAAAACTGCTTTTGCTTGATGCTGTTTAGAAAAAGCTGCCGGGAAACCCACCCCTGAAATCTGTTCCTGGAGAGGACAGGAAGCAGGGGCGCTGGAGGAGACAGCGGGGCCGGGGGTCGGAGCCCGGGCTCTGCTCCTCACCAGCCGTGGGTCCTTGGACAAGTCGCATGACGTCTCTGGGCCTCGGCCTCCCCTCGTGAGTCACGCTGGGGCAACGCTGCCCTGGGCTGGGCTCACAGGTCCGTGTGAGGACCCACTGACATGATGAAAGTGCTGTGTCCCCACTGACGCGCTTGCAGGGCCTGTGAATATGCCCCGAAACATGGAAGATGATCATTAAAAGAGCAAGATTCTCCTGAGCCCAGAAAACAGTCTCGGTTCCTCCCCGGCCCCGTCATTCCCCTCGGCGGTTTCTGGTGGCCTCGGAGGCCGTCGGGTCCAGGCCCTTTGTCCCGACTCTGCCCCATTCAGCTCCCCACCGTCCTGTGGACCTGTCTGGTCCTAAGCGTCGTCCTGGTGGCTCTTCAGTCAGTCTTCAGAGGTGGATATCTCCCCTCTGAGGGTCATTTAGGAATGAAATGTGTCGCCGTACGTCGGCGCCCCACGTCCTCAGCCTTGTGCTGGGATCTTACAAGAACGAGAAGGCAGGCTGCCTTGTGATACGGGAGGCGACGACCGCACCTGGGGCGCAGCACGAACCCGCAGACGGTTCCTCTTCCCCTGCTCCTCGAATGAAGAACCGGGGCAGAGGAGTCGGGCAGCTTCGCAGGGGCCCGACCACCTAGTAGGGGTGGCATCGGGCTGTGCAGGCACGAGGGGCCTAGAACTTCCTCCCTGATTGCAGGGGGATCAGGATCTGCTGGGGGTCACGCTTCACATTGCACTGGCCTCAACACGGTGACATGTGCCAGCCGGGCTGTGGGCCGGGGGCCCAGACATAGGGGCCACGAGGACACGGGACTCGCCGTCCGATGCAGCACCGATGCAGTCCCCGCCTGAGATCTGGTCGCTGCACCCTCCTGTCCCCGGGGAGGTCCCCTCGCAGGCTGCGCTCTGGCCCGGATGGGGGCAAAGAGGCTGGGGACCGGACAGACCAGGCCGTCCTGGGTGCGAGTTCGGAGGAGAACCGCACAAGCTGGAATAATCGATGCGTCTTCACCGCTTCAGACACGCCGGCTTTCGTTTACTGTTTTAATCTCAACAAGTCGGTGAGGCTGAACCTAAGTCGGATTTCTGCCCCCGCCCCCGGCCTGGGTGCTCCTGCCAGGAGGAGCTCGGACGAGGCTTTAGAGGGAGCCGGGGCCAGCTCTGTGCCAGGGAGGTCAGGCAGCCCCACCAGGTGGGCCCAGGCCACCAAGATGCCGCCGAGACCCGACACCCAAGGGGCCGCAGCCGCGGGACAGCACGGTGGGTCTGCAAGCCGAGGAGGCACGGGGCCGTATTTCCAGCACCTTCTCTCCGCAGTGAGGCCGAGCCGTCGGGCAGGCTCTAGGGCCCCGAGCAGATGGGGTCGAGATTCGGAGGGTGCTGTGCCGGGCTGGGGAGCACTCTCCTGACCCGCTCTTTTCCTCGAGGAATGGGAAGGCTTTAGGCCTCTGCAGTTTGGTCAGTCACTCAGGCCCGTGCCCCGCACGTCACGATTACAGACCTGGGCTCACCCTGTGACAGACGCAAGAGGCCAGCGAGTCACGGTCACGCGAGGGGTAAGGGTGTGCCAAGAAGAAAGAGGAAATGGGGCGCAGCTGGTCCCCTACGGAGCAGTGGGACTCCACGCCGTGCGAGCCATCTGCGGGGGGACGGCCCCCCAGAGCCGGGCCCTCGGGTCGGGGCAGGGCGTGGGCCCAGGGAAGGTGAGGCAAAGCCGGGAGGAGAGGCAGAAGGAATCATCTGGAGGAGACGGGGACGGGCCCTGGACAGATCAGGGTGGAGGCTTCGGGGCCCTCCTGGAAGCAGGTGTGGGCCCACGGCCCAGTCGGCGGGTCGCTCCCCGCACATTCAGGACCAGACACCTGCGGCGACGCGGGACGGGGAGAGGCGCCGAGGGTGGAGGGGGACAGGCCAGCCGAGGCCGAGCAGGCCGGGGCCGGGCCAGCAGGGCCGTCAGCACAGGGCGCGCTCCTCAGGGCCCGGCCGGCCGTGCAAGCAACGCCGAGCACGCGGGGCCCCGGGCTCCAAATCCCTGCTCGTGCCAGGAAGTGGATGCTTTTGGTGCCTAAGGGGAGCCCAGAGAGTAGAACCAAACCCCAGGAACGTGTGCTTCCCATCTGCAGCCCACATCCGCGGCAGCCCGCCCACCATCGTGGAAAGGAGGGATTAATGAGCTGCAGATCGTCCAAGGCCTGGGCTTATATTATTCATTTTTCTTGGAAATGTCTGAGGTTCTGTGATCCCTCTCTAATCCCATATGCCATACTTAGCTTATATTTTGACAGGCACAGGGCTGGCTGCTTTGGCCAACGTCCACTTGAGGATGGAGGTCCTGCCTCTGGTCCACGCCGAAGGCCAGCCTCCGTGGCTGGGGCACCCGTTCCCACCCAGTGGCTTCAGTCCACCCCCAAAGCCCGGCTCTCTGGCGCTAATCACAGAGCAGAAAAGTAAAAAAATAGGGTGTCTTTTTATTGTTTCTCTTTTCTGTTTTTTTTTCCTTTTTTTTTTTTTTTTACTTGAAAGCAACAATTTTTTTTCTCTACCATCAAACCGGATTAAGTTCCTGAGTTAGAAAAGTCCTAAGAATTTTTATTTCGCTGCAAGTTATAAGAATTTTATGTGGAGCGCCTCCACAACGTGGGTTTCTCTTTGTAGCGAAGGCCCTCTATTTTATTTTCCTGGATGGCCTATAATTTATTCTATTATCCTGTACCCAGGATCCCCTGCTCCAACCAAAGGTTTCTTGGCTTTCTACATCAAATACCGCTCTCGGAGTGAGGATCACTTTCTGCAACTGGGAACGCACGACGTTTCTTCGGGTTTTGTTATCTTTCTCCTTTGTTAAAAATGTCGAAACATAAACCACAGATCTTTTTAACATTTTTACCCAACCGATGGAAAAAAAAGTGATTTCTGCAAAATGTATAAATACTTGTCCTCTCGGAAGACCTCTAATTAACTCAGTGCCACCCACGTCACTCCTGCTCCTGCCTGTCCTGTAGCGTTGCTGTAGTTGGCTGCTTCATGCTCATTTGCTAGTCACTGGTGACAGTGGGTGTGATCCCTCAATGTCACGTCTTGAGAATGTGGCCCAGCGGGGGCCCGCACAATGCTGGCCTTTTAAGTGTTCTAGAAAGCTTATTTAATAACCACCCAACTAGATGTCTGAAAATCAATCTGGTCTTCCTCGGGACTGATCTTCTCTCCCCCCATCCCCTAATTAGGACCCACGCTCATCTCCGTTATGGGAGCCTCCAGGCCTACTGGACCCCAGGAGCATCCAGAGCACTCCTCTGCCCCCCTAACCCATGCCTGGCAGCAGCCCACAGGCCACACCTTCTCTGCCTGCTTCACCACCTCATTGGGTGCCCAGGAGCACAGTATTCCGGAATTGGGTTTATTTCCAGATGGAGAAATTGAGTTCTAGACAAAAAAACATGGTGGACACTTGGGTTGGTTTGTCGGTTTGTTCTTTTGATCCTCCCTCTCAACTTTCTTTTGGAAAACCACCTTTCTCCACATTTCCAGAATTTTCATGGGAGGCTTCATCTCGCTCCCATGCTCCAGAGGAAAGCAAACAATCCAGGCCTGGCCAGTTCTCTTGCCCACTTTCAGTAATGGGTTCAGGAGGTGGGTGTGTGACTCAAACCAAGCCAAACTGTCACTCTCAGGATTTGTGCTAGACGTCTTAGGAAAGGGATACGGTCTTTCTCCTGGGTTTGAAAACTGATAGATTATAAGCATGAAGCTTCTGGGGGCCGTTCTATCACTGGAAGCGGAGAACCTTCTGGAGTACTAAGCCAAGAGACAGAGTAGAGATGGAAGGCACAGAGACACGCATGTCCGGTGGCTTCATTTAAGCCTGTAACCCTACTTGTGCCTGAAGATAATTATGAGTGAACTTTCCAATTATGCTGAACATATTCCCTCTCTTGCTTTAGCCAGTTTGAAGGAGGCTGTAGACTTTCCTCCCGATGCCTGGGAACTTTGAGCCTCCTCTTAATGGAAGGCCTCCTGCTCTTACTGACTCGTTGATGTCCAGGAATGGATCGATTCCTGCTTCCTCTTCCAGTGGTTAAGACACAACATAGAAATACAGCTTTTATGAACACTGCTATCATTTCCAACCCATCCTGACCAATACCCTTAACCTGTTCTTTCCCAAACGTGACAAGGTAATGATGAAGTAGCAGCATTTGCAGATGGCTTACCTGGGTGAGGACTGACAGATTAACGAAGGTCCAGAGGTGAGGACAGCAACATAGGATGTGCAAAACTGTGTCCGGTCCCCAAAAGGTGACCGTGGACACATTACACACCAGACAAGTGAGGCCTGCTCCAGAGTCGGCCGATGAGAAGTGTAAGTACTTCCTCTAATCAGAACACATAGTAAGCACTCAATAACTGGGAGCCATCATGAGCGTAACTATTAGTAATAGTAATTATAATATTAATGATCACAGCGGCAGTAGGAGCTTCCTGACTTCTATTTAAATTTCATGTGTGGAAATCAGGCCTATCAAACGGCATGAAGAATACTCACCACAGAGAGACCTTGTTGTCCTCTTAGCCTGGCACATGAGGTTTAGGGGAAAGGAGCTGCAGGAAGGACATTGGGGGCAGTTTTGCTGAGACCAGTAGAGAGTACTTGACTAAGCCAAATTTCTCAAACACTCACAGGCTCTTGTGCACTAATCTCTGCTTCCTTTCAAGTCAGTCACATTTCAGATAAAGCCCCCAGATCTCTGCTAACAGCTGAATTATATGAACCTCATAAAAGCTACCACAAAATACCATGTATTTTGTTCAGCGCCTACCACTAGCATCCGAAACGACATATATTAACTCTTTCAAAAGAGGAATTTTGCAGATATACTCTAGAACACCCACTTCCAAATATGGCAGAAAATGGAAAGCAAACTGAAGGTAAAAACTGGAGAGAAAAAAAAAATCACAAAAACCACCACACAGAAGATGAAGTGACGTCAACCTATGTAAACAGAACATACACGTGTATGTATGACTGTGGCCCCTTCAGGCCCTGGTGACTGAATTTTAAATGGTTTTACCGTGTCGGCTTCTCTGTAAACCCAGCCCTGGATCCTGTGGCAGGCAAAGAGGGAAGAGAAAGAAGGTCATGGTCCCCACCGGACTCAGTTGCCCATGGGCAACTGTGTCTCTTCTTTCTCTTGTGTTCAGGGCTCTCTGCCCAGATCTCCTGCCCTCCAGGATGTTCTACACTCATCAGCCTGCCCCTACACAGAGCAACTGAGTCAGGGATGGATGGGTCTCGGTCGAGAAGAGTCAGGTTCAGGATTCCACTGAACAGCGAGGGCAGAACCCCCCCCCTTTCTCCATAGCGCCTGAGAAAAGGTTGTGCTCTCTATTGCTGCAAAGTCCTACTACTCCCGCTCTGGAAACGTGAGCTTGACGCCAACCCTCGTGGAAAGCAGAGCTGAGAAATGGTGAGAAACTGAATCCCAAAAATCCCCCTCTGAACCCTGAATCCCGTCTAACTGTGCCCCCTGCACGTTCCAGTTTATGTAAGCCACTGCCTTCCTTTTCTGTGTAAGCCGGCGTAGGCTAGGGGTTTGTTACTTGCAAGTTAACGTGGCCTAATGATATAGAGAGTCAGCATCAAAAACAAACAAATGAAATCAAACATCTAAGTTTAGATTAAGCATAAGCAAACCAGGAAAATTTCTTGGATCACAGCTGAGGTTAAGACCCAGGACAACAGCTGGTTGAACCGAGAAACTTCTGATCCATAGACTCATAATTTGCCTTGAGATCAAATAATTACATAAGACATTGGATTTAGGCTGTGTGGTCGTGTCTGCCCCGTTGGGGAGTTTCAAGAGAGAAACTCGGGGAAGTATCAGAGTCTAAGATGGTGGCTCCGGCCAGAAAATGGACCAGGGCTGGGAAGTCCCTCCAGGAAATTAGCTGAGGAGTCAGACGTTTTCCAACATCTGCCTTGGTCAGGAAAAGCAATAGGGAGCTTGCTAAATGCCGAGGAGGGATGCTTGCAACAACTGCATTATTTAGGGCTTCTGTGACTTCAAATGAGAGGCTTTCCCAAACTTGGGAAGGTGCCTCTAGGGCCAGAAATAAAGGGGTGTGACCCTTGTAGCGCACAAGCAAAAAGAACTCAGACAAATGAGGAATTGTAGTTTTTATGAAATGGGGACTGTACAAAGCAGATGCATTAGGAATTTGGAACCAGCTTAAGACAGTACATTGTTTGTTCAATTCCTGGTAGAGCTCCTGCCCCCCAAATTATTTTTAATCGTATATGGCAACCTCTTTGCCAAAAACAGAGCTTTGATGCAATGCTACAGTGAAAAATCACTTAAAGCAAGTGCAGTTCAGAAGAATCTTGGAACCCAGAAGCTTCCCTCCCAAACCACAGTTAATTCAGTGCCCATCCTTGGGAGGGTGGAGGGCAGGGTGACTGCAGCCTCAGAGCTGGGGCAGCGCAGGGGGCGAAAGCCAAGATTTTTCTTTACATTAAGAACTTTGCATTAGGACCCCACATTCTTCTAATTCATGCATTCGTGGAGTGTCTGGTACTCTTTAATTCTCTTTCAACTGGGTAAACATCAGGAACTATTTAAAAATCAGGGCAGGATTAACTCAGCCCAGCACCCATTCAAATACCAAAGTTTGAGTCCCTTGGGCAAGACACTTGCCAACTGCAGGAAAGCTAGGGCTCCACCTGGAGAGCCAAAGGGATCTTTCCACACCTCAGCTCCTTCCTGTGCTGTGACTCATCTGGGTACCACGTGCTCAGCCGGGCTTATAGCAGAAAAACATCCCCAGTACTCACGATCCTCATTTAATATGGCAAATGGGACAGGGGTCCTGGCCCTGGGCTGAGAAACACAGTGTCTAAAATAAAAGGGACAGTTCAAGAAGAGGCAGAGAATTGGCCCTAGAACGGTGCCTGAGACACAGCAGGCACCTAGTAAGGATATGTCGAGTGAACGAAGAGCGGCATAGCAAACGAATGAATGGATGAATGAATGAATGAATGAATGAATGAATCGCTAGATTGACCCATTGATTGTGCCCTTTAAAATGAGACCTGCATGAGAACAACTTGCAGGATGCTTGGAAGCGGAGCAAGATCTCCGGTGGTTAGTGGACAGATCGTTCTGGCCCATCCACGTCGCAGGAGCTAAAGTGGGGCTTTCTAAGGAGGAGGGAATAGAAAGAGGTACTGACTTGGTTTCTGCTCATGATGTTCGTCACCCGCTTGAGAAAAGAAATCCGTGATGAAAACAAGAAGCGACTTTGTAAATGAGCTCTTGTGAAATAAGGGGCACAGAGGGAAAGAGCTTATGAGCATTTATATGGGTTCCGGGGGTTGGTGGTCAGAGAAGGCCTCACGTAGAGAGGAGCCTTATGTAGTGTGGGCAGGATTTGCGTCTGTGGATAAGAGCAGGGGAAAGTATGTATGAACACCAAGACGTGGCATATTTGGAACCGGCCTGACGCGTAAATCTCTAGTCTGTTCACATTTCTTGCACTCTCGGCCGTGTTCCTATGTCACCTCTTGTCTGAATTACAACTTCCCGTTGTTTATCTTGCTGTCTTCTGATCTACTGTCTCAAGGAAGCAAGAGAGATCTTTTTAAGAAGTAAATCTTAACAGTTTCCCTCCCCTGCTCAAGACCTACGATGGTTCCTCACTGACCTTAGAAGGTCTAGCTCATCAAGCTTTCAAGCCCCACAGAACCAGGTCCCTGCTCTCTGGCTCTGGTGCTCACCCTTGCAGCTCCTGGCCGACCCCTCTCTTCCCTCTGGCTCCACCGTACTGACTTCAGTTCCTGAGCGTGCTATGCTGTCTCCCTCAGGCGTCATACATGCTATTCCACCCACCAAGGAAGCCCTCCCCTATCTTTCACCTGGGTGACTCCGATTCACAATCGGGTTTCAGGGGAGACATCACTTCCTCTGCCAAGTATCTCTTGGCCTCAGAGTCTGGGTCACATGTCCCACCTACATCCTCTCACAGCACCCATGCCTCTCATGGAATCAATGAATGTCATACAAATTGGGAAGGGATTGAGGAATAGGTGGGCCTTGAATGATAGGCCCAGGATTCTGAAATTTACCTTGAAAACACCTCCCTATTAAACAATTTTGAACGCAAAGCGTGACAAGACAAGAGATGATGGAATTGATATTCAAAAGAAAAGATAGATATAGCTGACTCTATAGAAAAGGAAAATTGGAAAATGAAAGAAGTCAGAGATTTTATTTCACAAAAAAAACAGGGGGGTGGTTAGAAGAAGGAAGCATGAAATCAAGTGTCTAAATCTAGAAATGCTTCTTATAGAATTTACTAGCATTTGGGGGACTTTTAAGACTGAATTCCACCCGAGGCTGGTCCTCAGGACCAGACACAGGCCTTCTTCCCTTAATGCCATGTTACCACGTTACAAACCCTGGTGCATGCCTCACCCGGACCCACCACATGTAGAGACAGAGCAATGCAAAGTCTCAAGGGCAGTGTGCAAGTAGCCCAGTCTACCTCAGATGCCCCCGTCTCTCTGACGGGGGATGGGGAATGAATGATAGAGTCACAGTTGAGTAGGGGCGCCGGGCCCTCTCAAGCACAAGTCCACTCGAGGGGAGTGCCAGCAGGCACACAAGGTGGTCCTCCGCCGACCTAAACCGCAAGGCCGAGCTGGTCCTTCTCCACAAGATTTTAAGAAAAGAAAGGAAAATGGCATCATTGTTCTATTATGATGCATGTGGTGAGTGCGTGTAGGCAGTGGACGGACAGAAAGCCCAGCCAGTCTGCAAATACGGGAAAGGTCACAACAGCCGACCGGCTGCCATGCGTGGTCTTAGGACTCACTGGGCTGGGTGGCTCCTGAGCCTCGCTCTGGTTCAGAGTCAAATATTGTTTGGATTATAATATTAAACTAGGACTAACAGGACCCACACAGTTAAGATTATTAGAAGAGTGGAAAATTGCACAACCGAACATTTTTCTTAGTCTTCAGAGCCCGAGGGTCGTAATTTGTAGGGATCGCTGGGCGGCAGGGATACTGATTATTTACGAAGCACTGACAGCTCCCTCGGTTCCGCAGGAGACGGCAAAGGAGCCCGGGCTCCCCTACGGCCGCGGCGATGCCAGGCAGGCAGGCCGGGCACCCGACGCAGCGTGGGCGCGCAGGGGCTGTGAAGTGGGAGCGGAGGACTTTCTAAACAAGCCAACAGACACCAGAGCTCGCCGTTCAAGGGGACTTTCCTGCAGATCCGTCACCTTGGGACCTGGCGTGATTAGTTCAGAGGTAGGCCGGCTGCCCAAACAGGAAGTCATCCTCGGACCCGGAGACACAGTGTGGTGTAGGGACAGGGGCAGAGGCACAGACCAGTTTCCTAAGCTTCAAACTCCTCAGACTCCTTCTCCTGTGAAACGGAGATAAGACGCCGAACCACAGGTGCTTGAGGACCGACGGGATGATGCTCAAGATGCTAAGTAGCCTCGGAACGCTCACCGCCAGGGACAACCATTACCTGGTGTGTCATTTAAGTTTGGTGTCAGGTCTATAGGATGAATATTGTGTTTGGGAAGTGATAATGTGTGTGTGTTTTTCGGGGGGGGTGTGAAAGGGCAGAGGGAGGGGGAGAGAGACAATATTAAGCAGGTTTCACACCCCGCGCAGAGCCCAATACGACACTTGATCCCACGATCCTGAGATCGTAGCCGGAGCCAAAATCAAGAGTCAGGCGTTTAATCAACTGAGCCGGCCACATGCCCAGTCATGGTGTTTTTTGACCAGAAGCAGAACTACTGAGCTTGATTGCTCCTTCAGGCAGGCAGCTCAGCTCCTATATTAGCTTCCTAGGCCTGCCATACCTCGTGCCACAGACCCAGTGGTTTAAACAACAGATATGTTTTCTCTCATAGTTGTGAAGGCTAGAAGTCCAAAATCACGGTGCTGGCTGGGCCCTGTCTCTCCCTAAGAGCTCTAGGGGAGGATCCTTCCTTGCCCTGTCCTAGCTCTGCTGGTCCCTAGTGACCCCGGCCATTCCTTGGCGTGTAAGCACAGCACTGTGATCTCTGCCTTCATCATTGCATAGCATCCTCCCTTCTCTGTCTCTGTGTCTCTTCCCTTCTCTCCTCTTTACAAATTTGCCAGTTATAGAGGGTGTGGGGCTCACCTTACACTGGTATGACCTCATCTCAATATGTCCGCAAAGACTCTTTCCACAGAAGAGGCCACATTCTCAGGTTCCAGGTGGGTGTGGATTTTGGAAGTTCACCACTCAACCTAGAACAGTGCCCAAAATCAAAATACGAAACACAAAGAGCTTTACATTATTGAAGACATTCAAAGTAATCGAATGCGGGTTTTATTAAATAAAAGTAGCAGAAAGGGGGCACCTGAGTGGCTCAGTCGGTAGAGAGTCTGACTCTTGGTTTCGGTTCAGGTCACAATCTCAAGGTCATGGGATTGAGCTCAGCGGGAAGTCTGCTCGAGATTCTCTCTCCTTCTCCCCCTCCCCCTCTCCCTCTTCCTCGTGCTCTCCCTTCTCTCTCTCTCTCTCAAATAAATAAACAAATCTTTTTTAAAAATAGCAAAAAGAAGAGTTCCAGATATGCCACAGACAGTGGCAGCTGGCAGCTTTGTTGGAAAATGTGGCTTGGCCACAACTGTGATTAATTTGAAGTCATCATCTCTGACTTTCTGTGTGTGTGCTTATGATCCTAAAACTTTACTTAAACCACACCCTTTTGTCCCTCCATAAATGTAGAATGGACGGTGTGCTCGTGCACGCTCGTGCTGACCAAGTGTCGCTCATCCCAAGGCACTAGCACAGCTACTCCCTCAAAAAGTAGTCATCATCCCAATAATAATGAAAGTGGCATTCTTCCTCTAAATTTGATGTGGCCAAAAATAGATTCAAGCTGAGTTACTCCCTTCCCACCCCCAGTCTCCAAGCTCTGTGTAGACGTACAGTTTGCATTTGTAGAAATAGCGTAAATGTCTATAGACAGGCAGCACTCCGCTTCTCTTGAGGCAGACAGAAAGTCGATGATGTTCTCCAGCCTCAGGGGAACTCCTCCGTTGAAGACGGCAGATTCTGCGGGGAGGCCAACTCTGGAAGACTGAGATCACTACGTAGCCTTGACTTTCAAAATGGTAGGGAATTTCCCTGTAGCCAAAACAGCCAAATCAGCTCATTAGGAAAGAAAACCCAGGGCTTGGGGACCTGAAGGCAGGGGTATGTGAAGATGGCAGGGGCTCCCAGACTCTTCTGAAAGAGGAAGCCAACAGCAAGTTAGCACCAGTGTAAGTGGGGAGCGGCCCTTGAGGAGGAGCCACAGAATTCACACGAATGTTGGAGGAGGGTTTTCAACCACTTGGTGAGCTGCCAGCCTGGGGTCTAGACGGAGCTCTGAGCTTCAGAGGGCTGGGCTGCTTGGAGGTGAGCAGACACGGTGACCCCATGCTGGGGCCTCCACATCTGCTGTTTATGGCCACGCCTCCCTGCCACAACCAGAAGGCACAGATCGCCAAAAAGGGAAGTCCTAACCTGCCCCTGGGTAGCGGGAAGTGTTATAAGTATTGCCCAGATGAGCACAGGGATTCCTGGCCTTCCTGTGCCGAAACCCAGGGAGTCCAAGGAGACTTTGTCGGATGCCCTGGTGACGCAGACAGGTCTTCTCGAAGCGGCCGCAGAATCAGGCCAGCTGAGTCCCAGCTTGTAGAAAATCTTCGAACGAGGACAGGATGGTCATCACGTTGGGGAATGCCCTGCTCAGCTTTTGAGCCCTGTGATTGTAGCCATAGAAGATTATAGAAGCCTTATCAACTCTTCTCTTTCAATAGAGCAGCCCTTTGATTCACGCTAGCCAGGGTTATTTATGAGCTGAAGAGTTGCAATCAGCCTCCCGAGCAGGCAAGGGAACGGCTGTCAGGTTGCTGGTGGGAGCCCAAAGAAGTGTGTCGCGCTCACGGGGGTCCCCGATTCCCTCCCGTCATCGTGGTCTTTGACATCGGGCTCACTCTAGAAAAACTTACCTAGCGGGAACTTAATGTGGGAAGCAAAGACAACATTTGAAGACTGAAATGCCTGCGAGAGGCGTGGCAAGCCTGAGGGATCTAAACTCAGTGCCTGCCAAGGCCAAGCCGGCAACTTCACTCCAAAAGAGAAGTGGAGCTAGGTTAGGAGAGCAGCGGACACAGGAGGGTGCCCTGCCAAACGCGAGCAGGGCTCCTGGCTCCAGCCTCCTGGTGTCACGTCATACAGGAATACAGGCCGGCCCCCCGCCCCCTGCCCCAGCTGCTAAGTTTTTAAGAGAAATGTAGCATCCCAAAAATTCAGATGGGAACTGTCCATTTTCAAGTTTTACTGCAATATAATCGACATATGATAATTGAACATATTTAAAATGTGCGACCTAATAAGCTTACATGCACGTTACCAGAGCCATGACGGAGATAGTGAGCGCACCCGCCAGGCCCCAGAGTTATTTTGTGTCCCTTTATGATCCATCCTCCCCACCCTCATCACCATTCCTGGGCAACCACAGATCTGCTTTCCGCTGCCATAGATTTATATATCTTTGCATTCTCTAGCATTTTATATAAATGGAATCATACAGTATGTACTTTTTTCGGTCTGTTTTTTTGCACTCGGCGTAATTATTTTGAGACTCATTCATGGCGTGTGTGTATCAGTACTTCGTTTCCTCTTATGGCTGAGTCGTAGTCTACTATCTGCGTACACCACAATTTTGTTTATCCATTCACATATTGACGGATATTTGGGTTGTTTCTGGTTCGGGGGCCCCTAGAATACAGTTGCTATGATTATTTTTGTGTAAGTCTTTGGACATATGCTTTTGTTTCTCTTGGATAAACAGGAGTGGGACAGCTGGGTCATACCATAGCTAAATATTTAACCTTTTAAGAAACAACCGAAGTGTTTCCAGCATGGCTCTACCACCGTACCTTCCCGCCGGCAGTGTGCGCGGGCTCATCTGCCGTGTGCCCGCTAACACTCGGGGTGCTCGGGCTTTTCAGTTTTAGTCATCTCCATAGATGTGCAGGGGTATCTCACTATAGTTTTACTTTACATTCCCCTAATGACCAACTCAGGTGGGCATCTTCCTGTGTGTTTATTTGCTGTCACTATATGTCTTCTTTGGCGAGGAGTCTACGCAAATCTTCTGCCTCTTTTTTTTGTTGGGTTATTTATTTATTTTCCTATTGCTCAGTGTCGAGGGTTCTTCACTGATCTGAAGGTGCGTGATCTTCAAGTAACTTCTCCCAGTCTGTGACTTGTCTTTCATTGCTCTAAGAGTGCTTTTCCAAAGTATAAGTTTTTACTTTGGAAACGAAAAGTGCAACTTTTCTTTTTTTTTTTTTTTTCTTCTTTCCATGGATCATGATCTTGGTGTCCTGTCTGAGGAAGTCTTGTCTAACCCAAGACCATAAAGATGCTCTCCTACATTTTCTTGCCTCCCCACCTTCAGAAGCTGGAGATCATGTTCAATGCTATGAAAGTTCTGTGTAGGTCAAACCAGACACGTTTAGGACGCCACGCAGCCCAGAGGGCACCTGTTTATAGCCTTTTACTGGCAACGTGGCCCCTCTTATCTCTGACTTTGTGTTATGCAAAGCCAACAAGGCTCTTGTGTAACTTTTCCACAACATAGCACCTTTCCCAAGAAACTGGGATGAGCACTGGGTGTTATTCTATATGTTGGCAAATTGAACACCAATAAAAAATAAATAAATGAATAAATAAATGAATAAATAAATGAATAAATGAATAAATAAATAAATAAATAAATAAATAAATAAATAAATAATAAAACTGGGAAAGTCTTGCTCAGAGTTATCTTTTCCTTACACTGAAGATCAATGCCTTTTTTTCTTTCTTTTTTTTTTGCCTTTTTTTCTTTTTAAGATGTATTGGGATACCTAAATGTTCTTATTGAGTACTAAGGAGAAGAAGAGACAATGGCTTAGCTCTGCTGAGCTTGAACTTGCGTGGACTCTGGTGGGATGAAAATGACTCATTACTAACCCTATGGGTTTGCAGCCTACCACCCCAACCGACTACTGCTGAGCTTCATCGAATGAGAAAATTGTGGATGGGGTGGGGTCAAGCGGAAGGGGCAGAGGGAAAACAGACTTTTCTGCTTAAATGTCGCTTTCAGGTAAGTAGGGTCAGTGCCAGCGGGGCCTTTTATTCTTTCGCTCTATCTCTGAACTCCAAACGATGATTTCAAAAGCATTTGACTAATTAAATATCCTTCCTTTAACACGGACTCTCCAGCACAGAGTTTTTAATATACTGAGAGAGAGAGAAAATTCTGGCCCTGGGCAGATGTTAGAAACATTTTTTGTAGTCAACAGAGAAACGGTATTCTCAACCCCTCTGGCATTGCTCTGAAAATCCACACATGACGCAGGAAATTAGTTGTCTCATGTCCAAACGCTGTTCGCAAGGACAGTGTTTAAAAATGTGATCAGACGCTAGTGAAATGCAGGCAGGGTGCAGTTCAGAATATGTGATGGGTACTGAAAGGGTAGACCCTTGGGAGTGTCCCTGGGTATGGGCAGT
Source organism: Canis lupus baileyi (assembly GCF_048164855.1). Taxonomy (NCBI): domain Eukaryota; kingdom Metazoa; phylum Chordata; class Mammalia; order Carnivora; family Canidae; genus Canis; species Canis lupus. The sequence goes on from NC_132864.1 coordinate 39,766,013, forward strand.
CCGTAGACGAGGGGCAGCGGGAGTTGCGCAGATATTTTTATTGGGGAGAAGCTTAGCTGGATCCTCTGACACCACTTCAGGAACTCAAAAGGAGCAAAGACAGCTGCCTCGGCCCCCGTGACCGCATGGTACCTCCATAGCAGCTGAGATGCTGGCTCGGATCAAGGAGCACAGACTTACAGTGCAGTCTCTGCTGTCCTGCTGACGTCTCCACGACGTTCAGAAGCAGTACTGGACTCCAGTAAAAAGCGTTTTCAGGGAAGTGGAAGTTTTCCGTTACCCTTAAAGACTCCTGCTTCTGAACCACCATCATCTCCTCTTTCAGGACATACGGAGTATTCTCAAAGCAGCAGGACAGTTTATTCTTCCTCTGAAGCCATTCCACGTAACTGCGCTGATTTTACGGAAAGTATAGAAAATTCAGAGTACCAGCAAAGGGTCAAATGTCCCCAAAACCTGCAGTGGGTCAGCAGTGAAGGCCTGAGGACCCAGGAATCAGCAATCAAGTTCATTAGCCTCTTGGCATTTCTTTCTGCATTGAGTGCTGGTCCTTGATCAGTGCATCACAGCCCCAAAATGAAGCTGGTTCTTGCTATTAATCCAACGTGGGCAGCCTGGAAATATGGACTGAGGAGTAAGTAGCCTAGTAGAGCCATTAGAACAGAACTTGAAATAACGATCAGGGGGTCTGTTGATTATATTAAGGGTTTTCCTCCAGGTCCCTCATAGAAAGAATCATCAAATACAGGAATTTGGGACATTTTCCCCCCTAAAGTATGTAGAGGGATGAGCATTTGGCTAGGAAAAAAATTAACTCTGTTTTACTTAGTAGGAAACACATTGTCTGGGAGCCCAGGGGGTAGCGGTGAAGATTCACCTGCACTTGGAGAGCCAAGCGAGGTACCCGGGGGTCGTGGCCATCACGCCGCTGCTCTCAGAGCACCACAGACTCTACATAGCGTTCCCCACAGGGTTTCATGATTGCTTACTTCATCTTCTGACTCTGCCCAATATCCTGTCGGGGCAAGGACCGTGCCTTGCTTGCTCACCTCTGCATTATTCACCTGACACACCTAGGACAGAGGAAGCATTCAATTAAGTGTTCTTGGAAAGAAAACAAGAAGGAAGGGAGAAATCAGTTGGCTAGAATAGTGATTAATTGATTAAAAGCACAGATTTTGGAGTCAAACTGGATTTCGAATCCAAACCGTGTGACTCACGAGCTGACGGAGTTTGGGCAAGTTTTTCAACTTTCATCAATAGAAAAAAAGATAATGATCTGCCTCAAAGAGTTGTGGTAAGTGGTAGGGGATTATTTTGCAAAGGGTTTAGCATAGTGCTCAGCACATGGTAGGTACTCCATGTATATTATTCTATTTTATATTATATTATATTTTTATATATCATATTATTATATAATAGAACTCATCATAAATCTGATCGACACTTTGCAAGTGCTTGGTAACAATCACCTCGGTCCTTTTGCTGGAACAAACTGACATGGAAATCATGCAGGAATGACCTTCTGCATCACTAGAAATAAGCTGTAAATAATCGGCACTAACGTGGGGCCACCTGCAGGAGACACTGGGCTGCCGCTGCCATCCGCAAGTCTGACCCTGTCGGGGTGTGGAATTTTAACCTGTTCAACAGACTTGTGCATGGCCCAAGGCTAAGGCTCTCGGCGTAGACCCTGTTCTGACTCCCCGGACCGGCAACTCGTAACTCACTACAAGGAAAAGCAGAACATGGTCAAGTGCTCCCACCAAGGTCTGGACCCAAGGGAGTGAGGAAAGTGACCTGCTGGTTAGGAGAACAGGCTCGGGTGCAAACTGGGGTCTAACTAGTTAGTGGCTGACAGAGGCTTTATCCCACTCACAGTGGGAGCGCCTCGAGCATCTACCTTATGGGAAGGCGGGAAGCATGAAATGATACTGCTCGGGGCAGGCTGGGCATCACACCCGGTAAGTGCTCGATAGATGTCAGCCATTCCTGCTGTGACAGTTACTCTTCTTCCTTTTTTTTTTTTTTTTTTAAGATTTATTTGAAAGAGAGAAAGCATGAGCAGGGGGAGAGACAAGCAGACTCCCGCGGAGCAGGGAGCCCGACGTGGGGCTCCATCCCAGGACCCCGAGGTCATGACCCGAGCAGAAGGCAGACACTTCACCGACTGAGCACCCCAGGCGCCCCTGTGGCTGTTACTCTTATCCACCTAGTATTATTTTACCTGGATAACAGTAGTATTATTATAGGTATTAATATGTAGGATAGTTGCTAGCACATTAAACTAGTATATTATACCCATCTCTATGTTACTGTAGGTAAGATTATAACATTAATTGGGATAAAGCTGAGACCATAATGATGCTATTTGTAGCATCTGGTCAGTGCTTCATGGAGAATTTGGCATTTGCGTTAAATCTTAAAGAACAGGTAGCATTTAAGCACTGTTTGGCTATTCGGTGTCTAAAGAACGAAAACAGGTGTTTCTCACCTGCTGCTTTTCCAAGTTTCTAATCAGTTGCCGGCTTTATATTCTCCAGCATGTAGCACCACGTGTGGGAGGCTCCGTTCCCAAAGGGTTAATGAAGATGAAACCTGTCAGGGATGAAGGGGACAAAGGAATACACGTTCAGCACAAATTCCCCCGGTCACCACTTTCCCATATTTCGCCTGAATTACGTACCCTGATGTCCCCCAAGACGGCAAGGCCAGTGGGGACCAGAGCACTCAACACTATAAATATTCACCACACAATCACTGTATTATTAGTATTTATGTTGAAAACAAACTCCCCTTTGGGACTCCAGATCGACTCCATTGGCAACTGGGGGATCCTTTAATATTTAAGCTCCTCCGTCTTCAAAGATTCACATCAGAGTCTTTCCTAAGGCTGAGGACTGCATGTTCTTGCACCTGGGAATTTCCCTTGTGGCCAGAAAACCTGAAGGGGGGGATGCTTCATGCATAAAAGAAACATTAGAGGGGAGAAGAGAAGCCAGAGTGGAGGGGGCTCTAAAAGCCACACGTGAAGATTTAAACGAGCCGACTTCCATCCTCTTCCTCTCATTCCACTAGAAGCTTACAAAACACTGTGTGTGCGCCTGCCCATGTGTGTGTGCCCATGTGCCCTGTGCGTGTGCCGTGTGTGTGTGCCCTGTGTGCGTGCCTGTGTGCCTGCCCGTGGCCACATGCTCATGTGCACGTGCCAGTGTCCGCGTGCCCATGTGCCCTGTGTGTGTGCTGTGTGTGTGTGCCCTGTGCGGGTGCCTGTGTGCACCTGCTCGTGTGTGCCTGCCCATGTCCATGTGCTCATGTGCACGTGCCAGTGTCCGCATGCCCATGTGCACCTGCCTGTGTGCGCGTGCCCATGTGCACCTGCCCATGTGCACCTGCCTGTGTGCGCGTGCCTGTGTGCACCTGCTCGTGTGTGCTTGTCCGTGTCCCTGTGCTCGTGTGCGCGTGCCAGTGTCCACGTGCCCGTGTGCACCGTGTGCACCTGCCTGTGCCTGTGTGCATCTGCTCATGTGCACCTGCCCATGTGTGCATGCCCGTGTGCCCGTGACCGTGTGCCCTGTGTGCGTGCCTGTGTGCACCTGCCCGTGTCCGCATGCCCTTATGCACCTGCCTGTGCCCGTGTGCACCTGCCCGTGTGTGCCTGCCCATGTCCACATGCCCGCGTCCGCGTGCCCTGTCCACATGCCCGCAGGACACGCAGGTATGACGCAGGTAGGGCGCAGTGCGCCATAAATCAAAGCTGAGACTTGCGTGACCTCCCGGAGCAGGTCTCACCGAACCTGCAAAACGGATCTGAGGCTGCGTCCCCAGACTCGGTGAGCGCGAGGAGCGCCCGGAGAGCTGCCGAAACTGAATTCCACCCCCACGGAGCCTGGCTCCAGGGCCCCGACCTGCGCGGGGATCTCTATTTTCACAAGCATCCCTGCACCCCCGATGCAAACGGGTTCTGACCCGCTCCGAAACGCCCGGCCCGGGGTTTCCGTTCTTCGTCTTTAGTTTTCTTCTCTCCTTGGTTCCTCTGGGGATGACTTTTACCCACTTGCCCCGGGTCTCACTAAGGGTAACATCCCCCTCATGGGGGCAGGCGGGTCCCCCCCACACCCCATTTTTGGGAACTATTCACCCTCTGAAAGCAGAGTGACTCTGTAGGGCGCAGGGCCCGGGCCCACGGGCGGAGGGATGCGGGCCCTGGACGGGGCGGGCGCGGCACAGGGCAGGGGGGTGTCCTGGGGGCTCCCCAGGAGCCGCTTCCAGCTGAGCAGGGCCTGCTCGGGGTCGCCCTGTCCCGGGGTCAGGGATCCACCAGGGTTGGGCGCTCCGGGGCTGCTCCTGCAGCTGAGTGGGGGGCGGGCCGCGGCGGGGGGGCGAGCGGCGGGGGGTGGTGACCAGCGCCTGGCACAGGTGAAGACCAAGGGGCCGAGCTGGGAAGATGCACGAAGCCACCCACCCGAACGGCGGGGAGGCCCCCGCCCGCCCACGGCGCTGAGGGTGCAGGTCCTCGTCCGCGAGACGACGGCGTGGGGGTCGGTGCGGCCCGCGCCCCTGCGGCTGTCACGGCGGCAGCGGGCCCGACAGGTGCCGAGCGGCTCTACCAGCTTCCGGGACCGCCGGGTGCAGCAGCGGGAGCGCCGGGGCCCAGTGCCCTGCGCGGGCGGCACCCACGGGGGGACGTGCACCCACCCCGTGGGGAACTACTGGGAAGAGTGCACGGGGCCTCCCCTCCGCCTGCGACGGGCGCAGCGCCCATCCCGGAGCCCGGGACCCGCCTCTGCACCTGTGCGATGCCGGGCCCCGCTGCGCGCCCTCCCGGCCTCACCTCCGCCTCCCCCATCTCCGCGGCCCAACCTCCGCGGCCCACCCCTCCCCCGCCCCCACCTCCGCGGCCCACCCCTCCCCCGCCCCCACCTCCGCCCCCACCTCTCCCCCGCCCCCACTCCGCGGCCCACCCCTCCCCCGCCCCCACCTCCGCGGCCCACCCCTCCCCCGCCCCCACCTCCGCCCCCACCTCTCCCCCGCCCCCACTCCGCGGCCCACCCCTCCACTGTCCCCACCTCCACCCCCACCCCTCCCCCGCCCCCACCTCCACCCCCACCCCTCCGCCGCCCCACCTCCGCCCCCACGCCTCCCCCGCCCCCACCTCCGGGGCCCACCCCTCCCCCGCCCCCACCTCCGCCCCCACCTCTCCCCCGCCCCCACTCCGCGGCCCACCCCTCCACCGTCCCCACCTCCACCCCCACCCCTCCCCCGCCCCCACCTCCGCCCCCACGCCTCCCCCGCCCCCACCTCCGGGGCCCACCCCTCCCCCGCCCCCACCTCCGGGCCCACCCCTCCACCGCCCCCACCTCCGCGGCCCACCCCTCCCCCGTTCCCACCTCCGCGGGCCACCCCTCCCCCGCCCCCACCTCCGCGGCCCACCCCTCCCCCGCCCCCACCTCCGGGGCCCACCCCTCCCCCGTCCCCACCTCCGCGGCCCACCCCTCCACCGCCCCCACCTCCGCGGCCCACCCCTCCCCCGTTCCCACCTCCGCGGGCCACCCCTCCCCCGCCCCCACCTCCGCGGCCCACCCCTCCCCCGCCCCCACCTCCGCGGCCCACCCCTCCCCCGCCCCCACCTCCGGGGCCCACCCCTCCCCCGTCCCCACCTCCGCGGCCCACGCCTCCCCCGCCCCCACCTCCGGGGCCCACCCCTCCCCCGCCCCCACCTCCGGGCCCACCCCTCCACCGCCCCCACCTCCGCGGCCCACCCCTCCCCCGTTCCCACCTCCGCGGGCCACCCCTCCCCCGCCCCCACCTCCGCGGCCCACCCCTCCCCCGCCCCCACCTCCGGGGCCCACCCCTCCCCCGTCCCCACCTCCGCGGCCCACCCCTCCACCGCCCCCACCTCCGCGGCCCACCCCTCCCCCGTTCCCACCTCCGCGGGCCACCCCTCCCCCGCCCCCACCTCCGCGGCCCACCCCTCCCCCGCCCCCACCTCCGCGGCCCACCCCTCCCCCGCCCCCACCTCCGGGGCCCACCCCTCCCCCGTCCCCACCTCCGCGGCCCACCCCTCCACCGCCCCCACCTCCGCGGCCCACCCCTCCCCCGCCCCCACCTCTCCACCTCCGCTGCCCACATCGCACACCCTCCGGCCCCCACAGGCCCTGCAGCCTCGGGGCCAGGCCTCCCCGTGGAGCCTCAGGGCCCTGGACCCAGGGACAAAGCGCTGGTCCCTCGAAGGAAGGCCCTGGGTCCTGCGCGTGGAACACCAGCCAACCCACTGTGGGCGGAGAACTGGACCCCACGGTTGGGTGGGAAGAGCTGGGGAAACCTCCTGCGGTCCCCAACCCGCCACAGCCGCCGTCCAAGTAGAGACTAAAGGTGTCACGGTCGGGAGCACTGACGGAGCCTGGCTCCAAGTGCAAGCCCACGTGCCCGTGTGGCCGTCCCTGACCGTCTGTGGCACTCTGCCCCATGCCGCACACACTCATCCTTCGTGTTCCCGGGCCTGCAGGACCCACGGTGTCACTGCTTCCCAGTGGGCCTTGAAGACAGCATTTCTGGCACGTGGTTCCCGGTGAGCGCCCACTTCTTTCCTCTCAGTAGCTCAGTCTTGGGTCCTAGAAGCCACTAAAGGGAGCATTTGCTGCACTAGGTCATTCAGAGTAAAGAGTCTGCTGCACCTGGAGTGACAAACACGTGCTGTGTGTGGGCAGCATGGGCGGCACCTGTGTCCCCCGCACTGTCCCCAGAGGTCCGGGCACCAGGCTGCACCCCCGGGTCACCAGCGCCCTGTGGCCTCAGCACTTCCCCATTGTTCTTCCTAAATCGGCAAGGACTCCGTGTCTGCAGAGATGAGTGCGTGACACCAGAACACCCGCCTTGCTGAGGCTCGGCTGTCGCTCCATGCGGAGGAAAGCAGGCCCCTGGACTCCAAAATGTCAGCCACCTCAAGCCTCCTGGATGTTTCTAGCACACAGCCCCGCCTCCGCCTCCCGCTCACCAGCCCGGGGGCAGGGCTGGGAGTGCACCTAGCAGGACGCAGGGGCGCGGGCATCTCCAGCCATGCCCTTTCCAGTGTTCCCAGCCCCGGGCCTCACGGCAGTCGACTAACCACACTCCCAGCCTCTCCCACGGGGCAGAGCCTTCCCGACGACGTGGGCTCCCACTTTCCACACTGCTCCTTGCCCAGGGCCTCCTCTGGGCCCCATGGTGGCAAGGGGCAGGGGGAGAAGCCAACTTGTCCCTGAGGGAAGATAAGCAGAGGTCTTGCAAAAATCCTCTATTGCACTTATTAATATTTATAAATATCATATAGCCAGCTACCTTTGTGATGCCAGGCAGAGACCTGATAAAGTATGCATCGAACGGAATCACACTATAAAGAATTTATTATGACCCTAAAAAAAAAAAAAAAAAACACCAACAGACCAGTTCTTTGGAGGGGTGCCTTCCTTCTAGGTGGACTCCCGACGGGTGTCTCTTCGGCCCGTCTAGCCAGGAGCACACTCCCACTGTCTTCCCACTGAAGCCGGAGCCGAGAGCCGGGACGTGAGGCCTTCCACTGCCCACGGCGGCCCAAGTGGCCCAGAGCCCGGGGACCCAGAACCACAGGGCACGTCCAGCGCAGGCTCTGCTGCGGGGCTGCGTGTGGGAAACTGGCCCTCACGGCTGCTGGATGTACGACCAAGGCCACTGACATCTCTGAGTCTCAGCTTCTCCACCTGCAAAACAGAAGGGTGACAGTACGGACCCTGCCAGGAGCGGCGTCCACCAGGGCTCCCCTAACACAATGTTGCAGACAGAACGGCTGAAACCATGGAAATGTATTTTCCCGTAGCCCTGGAGACTGGACGCCCGAAATGAAGGGAGCAGGGTGGCGGGTTTCTGCAGAGGGTGCTCCCCTTGGCTGTGGGCAGACAGCCTCCCTCCCACCGCGTCCTCGCGTGGCCTCTCCCCTGGGCACAGGGCGGGCGGAGCACGAGACCAGAAAGAGGGGAGAGTCTGTGTCTCCTCCTGTCTCAGGACAGCAGCCCCTCGGGTCGGGGCCCACCCTCGCGGCCTCGCCAGCCTTAAAGACATCCTACAGGCCCGGCCCCGGAGGCCTTCACAGTAGAGGTCACAGCAGAGGTCATGGCAGGGACCGGGGACAGAGATGCAGCCTCCAGCCCCCTGCGTGGGGGACGGCCGGGTGTCCCGCTCGCACCCCCTCGGAAAGGAGTAGGGACGAGGGAGGGAAGGCGCCGAGCACCGGGCGCAGCGAGGAGCCCAGGGCAGCTGCCGAGGACGGCAGGGAGGGAGAGGCGGTGCCCTCTGAGGGAACCGGACCCCCCGCGGCCGGAGGTCCACCTGCACCGACCGACTCTGCCCACGCGGCACCTGCCGTTTCTGTGCCGCTGACTGCGGGCTGGGCCTTGAAGGACGGCGTCTCTACTAACCGTCTCCCCATGACCCCAACAGACGGGAAGGAGGTTCAGAGGAGGTAAGCGGCCTCGGACGCGGCTGGCAAGGGGCAGAGGCTCGACGCAATCCCAGTGCTGGTTGGATCCTCTTCTCCTGGGCTGGGCTGTCTCGGGGGCAAACTGGGCTTCGGACGCACAGATCGGAAGACATCCCCCTCCCCAGAGATGGTCTCTAGCAAAGTGCTGTCGCTGAGGCCCATGTGTGGAAGCAGCTCTTCTCCTCTTCTCCGTTTTGAAGGGACAGGGACATGCAGCCATCTGCCCCGAGACGCGTTGAGCTGAGCGTTCGTCTATGCACTTGGGAGAGGAAAGGCTTAAGGACGCTGCATCGGTTCGCTCTGATTTATTGCTGCGGAACAAGCGGCTCACTCCGAACCCAGGGCATTAGAGCGCAATCATCTTTCTCGCTCACAGGTCCCAGGCCGCTGAGGCCTCCAGCTGTGGGTCTGGCTGCGCTCGGCCCCACATTCCCTAGGGATCCTCTGGGCCGCGGGCTCACAGGATGCAGCCACCTGGGGTGAGCTCCTGTCCTAGACCTGGGAGGGCGATGCTCGTTCCGGAAGGCCAGGTGCGGAACCAGCATGTGCCCACCAGGCCATCACAGCCACCGCCCAAAGCAGGTCGCCAGCCAATGGGAAGCTCACTCTGCCTTGGGTTGGGGGTGGGGGGCTGCTAGGGCGCATGGCAGAGGGGTGGATAAAGAATTGAGGCCCACCATCCCACCTGCCAAAGACGTTTTCTGATCTGGGGGGTGGCTAATGGAAGGGGTGGAGGAGAGGGAGTCCATGAAACCCCAGCGGCTTTCAGAACATTCGCGGGAAGAGCGTTGATCTCTGAATAAAACAGCACAACTCCCTGTCCCTTCAAACGAGATACTAAGAGAACCCCCTTCCTCGCCTCGCCCCCTTCCTCTTCTGAAGAAGGCTACAAACTTGGGGCGCCCGGGGACTCCGTCGGTGGAGCACCTGCCTCTGTCTCAGGTCCTGATCTTGGGGTCCTGGGGTCGAGTCCCACATCAGGCTCTGTGCTCAGTGGGGAGTCAGCTTCTCCCCCTCCCTCTGCTGCTCCCCCCTGCTCATGCTCGCCCTCTCTCTCTCTCTGTGTCTCAAATAAATAAATAAATAAAAATCTTTAAAATAAATAAATAAATAAGGCTACAAAACTGTAAGATGCCAAGTACTGGGCAAGCCCAGCCGACGAGCGCGATCCCTCCACCTCGAGCATCTATGAGAGTAGCATTTGGCAAGTGTCTGTGAAAAAATGCGTCCCTGTGCCCTTGGGTCTCTGCGTCCATACTTGGTATTTCATCTACACCCCTGTGACCGACAGACACACAGACACTGGCCTAAGCGCCTCACAAACAGGAACGAGCATGCTGACACGACGGGACGGACGGCCCCCAGATCCACACACGCGAGAGCACGGGGCCAGGCTTCCCTGCGGGAACCCAGCGTAGGCCTCCGGTGGTAGCGCGCCCGGGGATGCTGTGGCCACATTTCGGCCGCTGGCTCGGCAGGCAGGGATGAGGCTGGTGTTGCACCAGAGGCCTGGTTCCGACGGAATGTGGGTTGGCCTGTCTTTCCAGTACAGATCTCCCCTGGCATCATTTTCGGTTTTCTCTCTGAGCCAGACAAGCCCCGGGGTCCTCGTTATTTCAGTCCCAGGAAGCAAGGACCCTGAGGGAGCTCTCTTCGGGGTCCACGCAGGGACCGGGGACCCTCCTGCTCCCCACCTGTTAGGAGCCCCAGGAAAGTCCCCCGTGTGGCTCAGCACGCAGATCAATACCCAGAGGCCTCCAGGGCCCGGCGGCAGGGAAGACTGCCATCGGTGGGGAGTTCACGCCTCCCCACGTCGAGCACTGCGCCGGCCCCGGAGGGTGGCGAGGGAAAAGCCAACGGCTCATACTCTCCGCTCGGAGATGCATTCAGTAGGTTCGGAGCTGCGGTGACGTTAACTGCGATCCGACTGGGGAGCTGGAGGTTGAGAGTTTAGGGCTTCCCTATGAGAACACAGACCCCAATCAGATAAGATGACTCTTTTAGAAGCAATTACAAAAAAAAAAAAAAAAGAAGAAGCAATTACAATGCATCTTACCCTATTCTTTTGCCTAAAAACTCCTTATCAGAGATTGCTTTCCTTATGTTTCCTTCTAGGCCTCAAAAATACCTCCTCCAGGATCAGGAAAAAGCAGCACAGACCATGCAGGCTGGAAACGGGAGGGACGATGGCTCTGGTCCCCCATCGCACTGAAGAAGCCACGTGGATCAGGGTTGGGGACACTCGCGTGTGCCCGACCAGCCTCACATTCGGGGCGAGCAGGGATGGGTGAGGTGGCGGATTTTCTTTTTTTTTTTTTTTCCACGAACATATGGATTGTGTTAGTGTTGAGGAGGCAGTGAAGTTTATAAAGGAAAAGAGAAAACAAAGTTAAGGTACAGCACTTGGTATTACATCAAAGCCGAGCTCCATCTTCCTGCGTGCGTGCTATTGATGCACTGTCTCTGCTTATTTAAAAGTAAAGCGTTTTTTAGAAGATAAATAAATAAGCATCGTTGTCTAATACTGTAGTCCTTTGCCTGGGGGTGCATGAGAATCCCGCTGGGAGCTGTTAAAAATCCAAATTCCCATACAGCGGGCCCAGAGGACGCCCGGGAATCTCCATGTTTGGTCCTTTCTCTGAAAGCTGTGGTTCAGGCACAAGACGTTGAAAAGCACGGATCTAACCACCCCGCTGGTCTTCCGTGGCTTCCCCGACGTCCCTCGTCCCATGATCTGTTCCCGACCTCCCAGGGAGCGGAGGATGGCACGCTGCCTAGTTCTGCTTGTGAGAAAGCCCTGGCCTGAGCCCGGCCACGCTCGCTTGTCGTGGCTTCCAGAGGAGGGAGGTCTCTCCCGAGTGGTTCAGGAAACCCTGCAGACCTCTGGGTCACTGGTTCTCACCCAGGCGTGAGCTTGCCCTCCACCTTGGACGCTGTCTGGACACGTTTCTGGTTACCGTACTCTTGGTTGGGGGGCAGGTGAAGAGGATGCTGCTGCATCTGGTGGGTAGAGCGGGGAAGCCACCGAACATCCCACACGGAGCAGCAAAGAACTACCCAGCACGGAATGGGACCACGTGGAGGTCGGGGAACCCCATGTAGATCCAACTATTCCTCAGAGGGAACTTGGAGGGTTTACACCCCTTCTCCATCCCTTCTCTGGGTAAATGAGCCCAGAGGTGGAGGATCTTGGATTCCGTTCTTATGCATGAACACGCTGTTCCGGGTGAGTAAGCGTAGAAGGATAGGAAAAATCACCTGTGCCTGCAAAGCAATTAGCCCCGAGGAGACCAAGTCCTGATTAAACAAGACAGATTAAACAGCCCTTAGCACACCTATGTAGGTTGCATGAGGCGTGATTAGGAAACCACATTATAGACTCTAATTGACTTAGCAAAAATTCGGTGGGGGAGAATGAACCCATTAAGATGTGGCTGGAAGACGTGGGTAAACACGGCACAGTCCCTGCCCTCGAATACATTATTTCCCATGAGTGGAAATCACTTCTACGCCAAGAGCCAGGATGTGGAGCAGAGAGAGAGGGATGGACTGAGTACAGGGCATAGGGGAGCAGCGTGAAGGAAGAGGGCAGCCCCGAGTCTCCCGATGGGCAGAGCGGAGAGGGGCCCTGGGGAAGCCTCGGTGATCGTCTTGAGTTTGGTCTAAAGACGGAGGGATTTTGACAGAAGGCACGAGAACAAGGCTATTCAAGCAAAGACCCAGAGGCAAAACAGTGCGGGGTGGCATTGGGGCAGGGTGGGGGGTGGCAGGTGCCCCTGGGGCCTCTCGAGGGCCCACGGAACGGTGCACCAGGTGACGGGTGAAAGCGACTGGCCTAAGCACGAGGAGCGGGGCACGCTGCTCCCGTCAGCCCCTGGAGTCGGGACCGCCTCTCCTTCCCCACGGAGCAGCACTCGGCTCTCAGGTCGGGGACGGGCAGGGGAGGGTAGCTGGGCCGTGACCTCGGGTCGGCGCCTCTGGAGCTAACCCCGTGTCAGGAGACGCTGGTCTTTGGTTGCTTCTTCTAACCGAGCGGCTCCTTCCGAGCTACCCTCAATCTTTGAAGTTAGTAAGTAACTTGTCAAGTCGAGGTGTAAACACTAAAGGCAGCTCTCCGATCGACGTGGAAGGTGTAAACGGAAGATGGAGCCGTGAGTGGTGGACACCCCGGGCCAGCGGAGCCTGAGGACGAGGCCCGCAGAAGAGACCTCTGGTGGAAGTCGCAGGTGCCGGGGAGCAGGTCCTGTGGACCTGGGGCTGCATGTCTCCAGCTGGGACACTGTGTCCGTGAGACACACTCGAGTTCCCTGAGGCAACATGACGTGTTTCCAGAAAGACATCTCCATCGTTAAGAAAACTTGGGAAATCTCAAAAAATTCTGCGGCCTCCAGTGAAGTTTCAAGAGTCCCCCGCAGAGCATCCCACTGAGCGTTTAGGATACTAAGGCGAAAAAAAAAATGCATTTGACTTTGATCAACCCAGATTTTTCCAAATAAACTTATTTTATTGGGGGGACCTATTCATTTCCTCTTCAGTCGCTTACCTACGCTTCACGGGTACACGGGCGTTTTACAAGCACTCACTGCGCAGCGGGTCTTATTCCAAACCCTTTACAAAATAGTAGCCCACTTGGTCCTCATATGGCACCTACGAGGTAGACAGTATTGGTTTTTATTTTACAGATAAGAAAACTGACTTTGGAGGCAGGGGGGCGGGGGAGCAGGGAGGTTGTCTTGCCCGTGTCGTCCAGGCAGCAAGCCTCCACAGCTGAAGTTTTTGGTTTTTTTGTTATTTTTTTAAGATTTTATTTATTTATTCGTGAGAGATGCAGAGAGAGAGGCAGAGACACAGGCAGAGGGAGAAGCAGGCTCCATGCAGGGAGCCCGACGTGAGACTCGATCCCGGGACCCCAGGGTCACGGCCTGGGCCAAAGGCCGTGCTAAACCGCTGAGCCACCCAGGAGTCCCTGAAGTCTTTAAACCAATACCTGGAACATTGTGTGGAAAATACAGCGTCCTGGGGTGTCTGCCCAGGGAGGAACGTGGAGGGAACCCGGCTGTTTTGTTGAGGAGCGCCCTCATCTACTCGTGTCCCCCCTCCCCCCGGTATCCCCTTGGTACCTCTGCTCCGGTTCAACCAACACTCTCTGCCACAATGGACCAGAGGCAAAGGTAGAGAAGGAGACACACTAGCCGGGCCAGGCTGATAGGGCCAGCGGACGCCGCCAGCAGGGTGTGCAGAGCCAGGGACGGTGTAGACTCGGAGGTACGCTGAAGCCGGAGCCAGCATCTTAAGTCCCAGACGGGTCCCACGGATGAGACCTCCAGGAGCACGGTCCGTGCATCTCCTTTTACACCCAGGTGAGAGACCTGGACCTGAGAGAGTGCGTGGCTTGCCCAAGGGCCCACGGTCACAGCTGGGCTCCTGCTTCCTAGTCTAGAACCTTCTCCCACGAGAACTCCATTGCTGCCAACTGTAAAGATGGAGAGAGAGAGGCGCCTGGGGCTCAGTCGGTGACACGTCTGCCTTCGGCGCAGGTCACGAGCTCGGGGTCCTGGGATGGAGCCGCGCGTGTTGGGCTCAGGGCTCACGGGGAGCCTGCCTCACCCTCTGCCTCTGCCCCTGCCCCTGCTTGTGTTCTCTCTCTCTCTCTCTCAAATAAATAAATAAATTCTTAAAAAAAAAAATAAAGATGAAAAGTAGCTTAGACTGAGTCACTCTGATGTCAGAAGCAATCAAAAGGTGGTCTCCACTGACACGGAGCTAGCACAGGACGCCTCAGCCAGAGAGCACGGCCCAGCTCACCTATCTCCTGGCCCCCTAGTCTCTGCATCTGGTTTCCTAAAACGAGGGGGGTGGGATCAAAAGAACTGGCCTACTTTTCTTAAAAGCAAAGCACTTTTCACCCTGTAGAACTCCCTGTGACTAAGATTCCAAAGCCCAGGACAGGCTGTAATTTCTTAATTTCTCCAAAAATCTCCCACTTGCCACAGCAGGTAGACGCAGTAAGCAAAGCTCTTTGGGGGACGGGAGCTGCTGAGCCCATGGGGGGTAAGAGATGAGCCCCCTGTGAAGCTGGCACGGATGGGAAGACGAGGGAGCCACCCCCGCAGCCGCAGGAGCTGCCAAAGTCCCTGGTAAAGGAGCACATGTCCTGCCCCCACACATGTCACTGTCACCGAGCCAGGCCTGCCAGGTCTAAGAACAGGAGCTCTTAGAGAAAGCTCCTGGCACGGTGCTCTGCATCCCCTTCCAAGGCCTGAATCAGACCAGACAGGGCCAGGGCAGGCTTGCCACTTGGCCCCTCGAGCGAGCGTTCCCCGGGCCTGGACCGGACCCACCCTGGACCTCACTCTTCGCTATGTGACGTGGACGGCTGCACGCAAATGGCAGGCACGGCCGACTGGATTGCTCCAACTCCGAGACGGGCTTTCTGGCCACGAACTCTGACCTGAAAAGATGGAATATAAGCAAGCACAGATGTGCATGAGCAAGTGAGGAGACGGAGGGAGCACACAGAATCCTAGGCCCGACCAACGCAAATCACAGGAGGTTCAGAGCAGGAAAATCTTCTAATATACGGAAACCAGAAAGGTTGGTGGGAATTCAAAGAGCCTCGATATTACAGCACACTGAAGAAATTCCGTTTGACTGCATGCGGGCTCGTGCAACGTTTCTACAGCGGGAGGCGGGAAGACAGAGTTAATCCACCCTTTAAATCCCACCTCCCCTGAAAAACCTTCCCCGATCCCTGCAATCCACACAGACCTCCCCTTTCTGTGCCATGGTCTCCAGTGGCATCGCCTGGGTTTGTCTGGTCTCCGTGGGTCAGGTCAGGGTGTAGACAGCAGAAGAGTGTACAGCCAAGGATCCAGACCTGGCTCCAAGTCTCAGTTGAGTCGCCAAGATCAGAACAGATGGTGGATGAGAAGTCCAGGTCTGAGAAAGAGAAAGAATAAGCCCTGCTTCTCTGTCAGAGCAGATGATCGGCTGAAAATCTGGGGAGACAAATACATCCTGAGGAGTTAAATGGGAATCTAAGATGAAGGCAGGAAAGATCCGGAGCCCCGCGGGTCGGAGAAGTCAAAGCAAGAGCACCAAAGGGCGGGAACACCAAACTTAGGGCCGACTCTAGCGAACCCCCTTATCCTCAGGCCTTTGTTTAGGATCACACGTCCTGCCACCAGTCCCCATCCTTGGCCCAGAGGGGGGCAGGCACAGGTGTGGTTGTGATTACGTGACGGGGGGTTGGGCAGTGTTGAACGGGCAGCAGGGCGCGGTTTTAAATCTTCCCACCGCTCTTGATTGCGACACCTGTAAAGATGCAATGAAGGACATATTCCTTATGCCCGAGGACGGGGTCAGGGCCGTAAACCTGTCTCCCCTGGCGCCTTGCTGCATGCTGGGCCTGATCAAGGACGTGTGAGCAGGTGAGGGATTTAAAAACAGGTGCTGGGGATCCCTGGGTGGCGCAGCGGTTTGGTGCCTGCCTTTGGCCCAGGGCGCGATCCTGGAGACCCGGGATCGAATCCCACGTCGGGCTCCCGGTGCATGGAGCCTGCTTCTCCCTCTGCCTGTGTCTCTGCCTCTCTCTCTCTCTCTCTCTCTGTGACTATCATAAATAATAAATAAATAAATAAATAAATAAATAAATAAATAAATAAATAAATAAAAATAAAAACAGGTGCTGTGGAAGGCAGTACGGCGTCTCCTCAAAAAATTAAAACTCGAACTACCATATGCTTGAGCAATTCCGCTACTATTTACCCCACAGAAAACGAGAGCATTGACTCAGACACTGGTTCACCTCTGCGTCTGCTGCCGTCGATAGCCGGAGTAGGGACGCAGCCCCCGGGGCCGTCGGTCGATGAATGGATAAAGAAGAGGTACAGTAGGTGCAATGGAATATCACTCGGCCGTGGAAAGGGTGGGGTCTGCCGTTCGCAGCCACGTGGGTGGACCCAGAAGGTATCGCGCTGAAGGAGAAAGTCGCGGGGAGGGAGGCACAGGGAAGTCTGTGATCCCGCAGTCACGTCGTGTGGCGACAGATGGTTCCTGCGCTTGCGGCGAGCACAGTGCGACGGTCTGGAGTGTACACCTGAAACCAACACCACAAATTTAGAAAGAGACTCCAAAGGTGTGATAATTTTAATTAGTAAAATAAAGAGCAAATGAAACGACCAATCTTCACGTATCCTATTTACTTACGTCGTTCAGCTGGCGACTGTAGTCGTAACTGTCTCTATTGTGCATTTCCTAGAAATTGAAGCTGGCTTTTTTGAAAGCTAAGTAATTCATCTTGAAATAAGCCTAAAAAGGCAAACAAACTACTGTTTGGACCGTAATGATGTGAGAGCTCCTATACAGTGCATCCTTGTAGCCTCGCGCTCTCGGGGTTAGGTCCAAGGGGACAAGCCAGGCAGCCACTGTTTCTGCTTGACCATCACCTGCGGTTGAATACTCCGCTTATAATGCCTGATTTTATGAAACAGCTGCTGTAATGGAATATGTCTGACATCAGAAATGTCATAGTAAGGGCTTAGTTGAAAAAAAAATCCCTAATGCTGCTATGGTAAGAAGGGGTGTTCTCAACGATAGATGGAGAGTTTATCGAAAAGAATGAAATCTACTCAGTGTCAAGTAGATCAAAGCGCATTGAAAAAAACCTTTTTTAAAAGATTTTATTTATTTATTCATGAGAGACAGAGAAAGAGAGAGAGAGAGGCAGAGACACAGAGGAAAAGCAGGCTCCATGCAGGAAGCCTGATGCGGGACTCGATCCCGGGTCTCTAGGATCAGGCCCTGGGCCAAAGGCAGGTGCTCAACCACTGAGCCACCCACGGATCCCCTGGAAAAAACTTTAAGACAGAGAGACAGCTGAGGAATTATTTCCAAGTAAAGAACCAGGCATGCAACCAGCAGAGACACACAAGTATCTCAGGCCCGACACTGCCAGGGTGTGTATTTGTTCTTACGTAAACTTAGTATCAAATGTAGGGTCTTATCATCCACGTGAAAGGATTGACTGAGATCTTTCTAATCATAACCCTGTATCTTAAGGGAGAGAACGTCAGAAGCGATGAAACAAGAAACATCTCACCAAAAAGTGAGATGTTAGTCACAATTATTCAAGTTCCCCTAGGACAACAGTCACTTCAATCCTGTGTGTATTGGTGTGAACAAGCTAGGTTGTGCTGCAGGAACAAATACTTCCCTAAATCTCACTGGTTTAACACTTACCGATTTCTCAACCCCACGAAATCTCTGCCTGTGCAGAGATCCTTCTGGGCAGCTCAATGTGCTTGCACCTAATAGCTATGAAATCTGGGGCATGTAGTTTCAGGGTCACCATGGCCCCGGAAGAGAAAGCTTGAGGTTGCACATCAGCTTTTTTTTTTTTTTTTAATTTTTTTGATTCTATTTTTTAAAGTACTCTCTACACCCAACATGGGGCTTGAACTCACCACCTAGAGATCTAGAGTCACATGTTCTACCAACTGAGCCTGTCTGGTGCCCCAGCACCTCAGCTTTTAAATACATCAGCCCGTTGGCTACATACTTACAAGAGGGCCGAGAGATGTGAAAACATGGGATATTTGGTGAGACATGAGCATCTGTCCCACCATGTAGCCCTACCTGCTAGGAGATGTTGAAGATTAATCCCAAGGGTTCTCCTTAGGGCGTTTTCTCCAGCCACCTTTCAATTTGTTAGACTGTTAATGCCACACACATGCTAGAAATTAATTATACCCACAAGGGATTACTCAGGAGCCTCTCTGCCTTCCCCAAATGCTTGCGTCCTATCTCACTTTTGAAGATCCTTCTTAGCAGATGTGAGTGTTTCTCCACCTGCAGAAGGATTGGGCTGCTAGGCGCTGGCTGGGTGGCAGCTCCCATGGCGCCTGCACATCTCCCAGCCCGAGGCAGTCTTGGTTGGCCATTGATGAGACCTGAGTGCACAACATCGTCAAAGTTTTTTGTCTCTTCCCATGCAGAAATCGCTTTGTCACCTTACTTCCTACTTCAGGACATGGTTTTGCTGGCATCAATTGGATGATTCTCTCTAGGAATGAATACCTGCACCGTGCAAGTCTACCTTCCTAGTTAACAGCCTCGGTCAAGTAAGGTTGCTAGGGCCACTGCCATTCCTGGAAAAATGGGGGTGGCAATATTCTGGGCTTCAGATCTTATTCATTTTTGTTTAAACTTTGCTTAAAAAAAATCCCTTCTTTTTTTTTTTTTTATTTTTACCGTGGAGAAATCTCCATATAATATTTTCCAACAGAGTTCGCCAAGAACATATCTTCAGTGGGAAGCACTACATGTGTTACCATTTAACACTGATATATCACTTCAACATGCATGCAATAGCAATGCGCCTTACCCAGCTGCGTGAACTCATGCGGGTGGCACCGGATGGGTGCCTTGGGTTCCCTTCCAGCTCTCAAGTACTTTCATCATGCTGTGACCTTGACTGAGTCACTCAACATTGCTCTGGCTGGGTTTCCACAGAGAGGCGAGAGATGAACAGAGATGGCATGTGTAAATACATGTTCTTTGAGGAAAGGGAGGGTGTTATGTGAATTTAATAGTGCGGCGTGAGGACTTGCCTGTGCACACACGATATATATCACTCGTGGGAGATGTCAACTCCATCCTCGTGGTTTAGAAAGAAGATGGGACAAGCAGATTTACTCTATTCTGCGTAACAAGAGTGGTCTTCAAACATACCATCAACCCCCAGAATCCCATATTCCATTTCCCAGTTACTGTTCCTTTACCAAAAGGTGATGGGTTTTTTTTTTTTCAAGTCTGCTTAAACCCACTGCCTTTCCAATCTAGCTGGAAAATCTTTTCCTCGTTTTAACAGCTGATTTAATTTTATTTATTTACTTTGGGATTCTTCAGACTATGACTTTCCTTATCTCTGCTGGTCTTCACTTACAATCTCTGGGCTCGTTACATTAGAAATGCACAGTTGAGCAACACTTTCCAGGAAAGAAGAGTTTGGGACCTGCTTCCTGGAAATATTAACAGACCCTTGGTGAGAAACGACTCTTCCATTAAAATTGATTAGTAAAATCAAGACCAGAAGATGCTTTTGGCAATGTTTTTCAATGTGCTTGCTAATATTTCATTTCAAAGGATATTGATTAAATTTGTATTGTTTTTGTAGCCCAATGAGGCAGAGTTAATAGTGTATTTTTAAGAATTACATTTCTTTGTTAGATTATTTAAGCCTGACATTTCTTTTTGCTCTAATGCCTCATCACATAACAGTTCTTGAAAAATCTGGGGTAACACTGACATCAAAATATTTGATTGACTCATACTTAGTCAAAGAATGTGTGCTCTGAGTAAAGAAAACAAAATTCAATCTACACTGTGTCCTTACATGACAAAACTGACCAAATAAAATGTGAAAGTTGACTTGGAACCACATCATGGAAAATACTGAGGACCGTGATGAGGAGTTTGGAATGTGTTAAGTAGAAGATGAAGATCCTTTAGAAGGTTTGCAGCCATATATCATCTCATTGTTGTAACAAAATAATCTCGCCAGCATGAAGAATGGATGGAAAAAAAGAACATGAAGGAAAGAAGACCAGTTAAGGGGACAGTAGTTTAAGTGAGCCCAAAGCCAGTTGAGTGACAGTGAGAATGAGGGGGACGAAGTGATCAATGTCTCAAAGGCAAAATGGTCAGATCTTAGTAACCAATGGGGTAGAGACAGTGGGGACTGAAAAGTGACAATCATAGAGACTTGAAATCAAGTGACTTGTAAATGGATGTGTGTGGCATTGATGGCAAAAGGCAAAACCAATACTTCTAAATCCCCTCCCGCTCCCGTACTTCTTTTTGATGGCACACCCAGTCTGAATTTATTGGATCACTGACAGTCTCAGTCTTTATTACCTATGACAAACTCTGAGGCCAGGAACCATGGCCCCAGTATCTGTATTTTTGGATCGGCTGATGCTAAAGGAAAGGCAAAGCAACAGGAGATTTAAAAAACAAAAAAAAACAAAAAAAAAAAACCCTACTTCCTCTCTTATCTCAATAGCCCACACACTGAAAAAAGGGCAGGGCATCAATATACGAAAAACGGGATTTCTGAAAACACTCTGATTCTGCATCATAGGCTCTGAGGATCTGTCATTGGTGACCAAAGAGCCATCGGACCACTTGAGAGCTGCAGAACCTCAGGACTGCAGAAATGCTTCTCAGGGGAGAGCACTCTAGAGAGCCGAGCTTTGGGGATAAACTGGAATATACTACTGATTTCTATTTGACTCTGCATATCACTAAATTGTCTTGGCATCTCATTCATAAATAAATAAGAAGAACTTTACAGTTTATCCTCAACTAATTTGCAGTGTCTGAGCAATCTTCTTAGGCATCTTCTCAGGTAACCTATTGACCCAAAAAGATGGGTTATCTTACCTCAGTGGACTGAGCTCACCATTATTTATAAGAATGGTTCTCATGAATGTTTAGGAGGACCTCGTAATGAAGCTCTGTTTTTTTCTTGGGCATTTGGCTGAGAAGGAAAGAAGAGAAGGGGACCTATCTGTGTTCTCTAGCGTGATTATCCAAGACAGGCTTTAAGAAAAGACACATAGGAATGACTCCATTCCATTCTCATTCCAATGAACAGTTGCTGAAAAACATGGAAGATGCTGGAAGGATCAGAAAGCAGAACGTACACTCAAAGAGCTGAGTGACTGTTCAAGGAAATAAGTTCTAATTCTCAGTAAATTACAAGAAGAGTGTTCCTGGGTCATTGAATTAGGGACCATCAAGAAGCTGGAACTTACATGAGGCCTTCAAGGAGGATAGTTCTTCAGCAAGGAAAGAAGCAGAGAGACAGTATCGAGCTAGTGAGACGCATGATGTGAAGCAAGAAAGCCTTTGCGTTGGTCAAGAGGAATAGGGCTGAGATGGGAGGGAGTGCACTGCTCACGTCACTGAAAAGTATAGGATTCCATCTTTGGAGACTCGTGTGCCACCACCAGAACACCATCCCTCCACCTGTCAGCTCTGCCTTTCTGTGTGTTGACTTGGTAGTAAGGAAGGCTCTCAAAGGTTGCAAAAAAGAACTGCCATGGGCTGTAGGCTCCCTCCACCTCTCCTCCGCTGCCCCAGCAGAGCCGTGGGAAACACCACTTCTTTCCAACTGATCCACTTCAGGATTGCCTGCGATTGGACCAGCGCAGTTACCTATCCTCCCGTGGTCAGAAGGATAAAATACACAGATTAGTCAAGTCTGGGCTACATGCTTACCGTGGGTCCAGGGGATGGGGCCAAATATAACTGGCTATTGTTGGATATTGCTGAAAAGATGAAATGAGACATTCGCTATAGCATTAACGCACCTGGATGTGGTGTAGATCAACTTGAGATCAACAAAAAATAACTTACTGGAATTGCGAAAAATACGGTAGGAGGAAGTACTGAGGTACGGTCAGGAAATAAATTTATTTTTTATTTTTATTTTATTTTTATTATTTGTTTCTTATTTTTATTTTATTTTTGTGGCAAAACACGGGAGATGCCTGAATACTTTTGAACAGGGTGATACTGTTTGGGTTCAAATGACACTCCGATTTCAAATATCCAATTAAAATGCTCGTTCATGGAGAAGAAAGTTTATTAGATGCATTAAGATTATATATTTATGGGAAAGCCATGTTTAATTGAGAATGTTCATATATAAGCAAGTAAAGAGGGGTTTTTTATTTTATTTATTTATTTATTTATTTATTTATTTTTATTTATTTATTGAAAGACAGAGAGAGAGTGCACACACGCATACACACAAGTTGGGGAGGGGAGGTAGAGGGAGAGAGAATCTCAAACAAAATCCCCACTGAGCATGGAGCCCAGTGTAGGGCTTGATCCCAAGACCCTGAGATCATGACCTGAGCCTCAACCAAGAGTCAGACGTTTAACCCACTGAGCCACCTGGGTGCCCCATAAGTAAGGTTTTCTAAACATTTATGAAATTATATAAAAGTGTAAAAGAAGGCTTGATTTGTCTGATAAGTTAATTCTATCGGAGTAACGTCACACCTTGGCCGCCATGAATGTAAGATCAAGAGAGGCCCACATTTCTTTTATTAATTTGCCTGTTCATTTATTATATTCCTCCTCTACATGCAAGCCATTTCAGCCATCATGGCTTGGATCCAAAGAGAAATATGGATTTGGCCCCGTGCACCTGAATATTAGTATGGAATAAGAGAAAACTAACCCGTACTTCTTCAGTGAATCCCAAATCTGTACCCAGGTAGTGAACTAAGCAATACACATACTCTGCGAGGTGAATATTGTCTCCCTTTTACAGAAGAGTAAACTGAGGTTCAAATAATTTAAAGAAAATACCACTAAGAAACACGCCTAGTAAATGCCAGGGGTGTAGACTTCAACACTGGCCTGTGTTCCTTCCACTCTACTGGACTACCTTTCCACATCTGAATTTGCCAAGGTTAGTGTCTCTAAGTCACTGGCTAGAGTCCCGATTTTATTTTATTTCATTTTATTTTATTTTTAAAGATTGTGTTTATTTATTCATGAGAGACACAGAGAGAGAGAGAGAGGCAGAGACACAGGTAGAGGGAGAAGCAGGCTCCACGCAAGGAGCTCAATGTGGGACTCGATCCCGGAACCCCGGGATCACACCTTGAGCCAAAGGTAGACCTTCAACCGCTGAGCCACCCAGGCGTCCCAAGAGTCCCGATTTTAAAAGAGGAGAGATTCAGTGTTGATGAAATTGTGTGTCGGAGAGGAGTTTCTGATTTGCCAAAAGCAATAGCTATTCTACATCGTGGGAACTTAAATATCACACACGTACAGGGAGGGAGAGAGAAAGACAGGCAGAGACAGACAGAAGTAAAGACAGAGAGAGAAATAGAGGACATCTCCCTACCACACATTCCTCATGTATACTTCTGACTGCTGTAAACTAAGTGTGATATTAGATTCCCCGGACACCCTGAGTACCTAAGAGAATACTGAGGGGCCCCTGGGGGCGTCTGTCTTTGGCTCAGGTCACGATCTCGAGATCCTGGGACTGAGTCCAGAGTTGGGCTCCCCACTCAGGGCAGAGTCTTCCTCTCCCTCTGCCAACCCCCCCCCCACCAACTCATGCACATGCTCTCTCTCTCTCTCAAATAAACAAATAAAATCTTTAAAACAAAATAAAATAACACTGAAGGAGGGCCTTTTGTAAAGTGAAATTTCTTAATGTGGCTACCTTACTGTCCATTATTTCAGACACAAACATAACCGAGGAGTCTTCAGGCTTTATCCCCACGCGTTTTGAATAAAAAAAAAAAAATGTGATTGGCCTGTGGCTCCAGACAAGAACAAGCCGCCAAAATGTTAACCACGTTATCTGAAACTTAATGTTTCAAACTTGAAGCCATCCTGAATATGAAAGATGGGTGCTGGCTCAGAGCCGGGGACATAGCTTAGGTGACACCCCATCACCCAGGGTAACACTTTTTCCTGAATGCTTCGCCTCTATCGACAGCCTCCCAAGCGACAAGTCTAAATTCTGATGTGGTTCAATGTATTTGAGCACAGCCATCCTAGAGGCTCATAAAAGGCCTCGTTAGCCTCTGTCTGACCAACTCTGTCTAATATTTATGGAGAGAACCCCATAAAACAAACATACTTCCGGTTGCTTGCCCAGGAATGGGTTTTGGACCTACCCCCCACCCCTCCCTAAAGCTAGCACAAGTGGGTTTTTTTTTTTAAGATTTTATTTATTTATTCATGAGAGACACAGAGAGAAAGAGAGAGGCAGAGGGAGAAGCAGGCCCCATGCAGGGAACCCGATGCAGGGACTCGATCCCGGGTCTCCAGGATCAGGCCCTGGACCGAAGGTGGCTCTAAACCACTGAGCCACCCGGGCTGCCCCCACAAGTGGTATTTGAAGAGCAAGGCAAATTCCATTTTGACTCTGAAGCCTAGTCTGATGCACTTTGACTAGTGTTCCAAATTTTAGGGGGCAGCTTCACCGCAGAGGTCTTCTCGCACACCCCTTGAGTTGGCCATGAATCCGTGAATGTAGGAATGTTTCAGTCTACGTGGAAAACACAAAGGCACTGCGGCCAGCTCAGACCAAGAAAGAGTTGCACTAGGACACATTGGGCAAACCAATGGACAGCACCACTAGCTGAAGGAAAGGTGTGGTGGCTTCCATACTCCTTTGTCCCACTCCCAATCTGAAGATTATGCTCTTCCAACCTGACCACGGATTGCACATCAAAAGCCTGAAATTTTCATATACCACTAACCCAGGAATTCCCCTTAAAATAAACTTATCTTAGAGAAAATAGCCAAAGCTACACTTCAAGGTTTAGTGACAAAGAATGTTCATTAGGGCATAATTTCATTAGTGAAAACTTGACAACATCGTAGAAACCCAACAGTAGGTGTGATGGCTGTGTATTGGTGCTGTGGACAACCTGCTCAGGGCCGCAACGACAGAAGTCCATTATTTCACAGTTTGGTCGAGCGGGCTCGGCTGGTTTTCTGCTTGGAGTCTCACCAAGCTCCAGTCAAGGCGTCCGTAGGGCCCTATTCCCTCCCAGGGGCTATAAGGGAGCATCCGTCCCCGTTGCCTTGCCGTAGTAGAACGGATGTCCTCATTTTCTTGCTGGCTTTCAGCTAAAGCCACTTCCGGGTTCTAGAAACTACTCACATCTGTTGGTTCTTGGCTCCCGTCCTCCATCTGCGAGGCCGGCCACAGTGGGACCCGCCCGCCCCCACCCCCGCCATATGTCTGTGACCTGTGCTTCTGCCTCCCTCTTGCTCCGTGACGTACCCGTGTCATCACACGGGCCGGCCGACGGCCCGAGACAACCTCCCTGTCTGAAAGCGGGACCTTAATCCCATTTGTAAAATTCCCTTCGTGCGGTAACGTCACAGTCGCAGAACCCAGGGACTGGGGCACGTGGATCTTTGGGGGGGCCTACCACAGACGGTGTCGGTTGGCTAAACCGGGGACGTGCATGAACCAAAATGGAATATGAATAAAAGTAACGGTGTGGAGAAATATTCAATGGCATCTGGAAAAACGCTAAGTGGAATATCACATTGAAAAATGTCGAAATAGGGATCCCTGGATGGCTCAGCGGTTAAGCATCTGCCTTCGGCCCAGGGCGTGGTCCTGGAGTCCCGGGATCGAGTTCCGCGTCGGGCTCCCTGCAAGGAGCCTGCTTCTCCCTCTGCCTGTGTCTCTGCCTCTCTCTCTCTCTCTCTGTCTCTCATTAATAAATAAATAAAATCTTAAAAAAAAAGAAAAATGTCAAAATAGAAGAAAAAAATGCATGTTCCCCAGTTGTATGGACGGTTTCAGCTCATTTTTTATAGGGTCAACATAATCTGTAGTTGGATACGTCTCAGTATCAGTCTGTATCTCTCCGTGTATTCATCGATCAATCCTTATAAATCTGTGGAGGTGCAAAGGTCTACCCAAGAATGCTGAGTGGTTATTCAGCAGGGGGATTGCTGGTGAATTTCTTTTTTTTTTTAATAAATTTATTTTTTATTGGTGTTCAATTTGTCAACATACAGAATAACACCCAGTGCTCATCCCGTCAAGTGCCCCCCTCAGTGCCCTCCGCCCAGTGAATTTCTTGAGATGAAGACCTTTTTTTGGAGTCTTTGTCAATGATTAAGTGCGGCGTCTGTAACACACACACACACACCATAGTATTTTAAAAATCAAAACCTTCTCTTGGAAGCAGAGAGCCCTTTGGCCAGACAGGTGACCCTCCCCAGCACCACACACTGTTTCCCCCAGGGATAGTCTCATCCCCGTGGGACTGAGCTGAGTTCCCACAGGACAACCCCAACCCCTGGAAACCTGCCCCAATTCTGAGGAATCCGGGGTCTTCGGCCCCGCGGCCCAGTAGCTGTGGAACCAGGTTACAGGACGAGAGCCTCGCGATCGTCTCCAGCTGCGCATCGCGTTGCTTCCTGTCATCTCGGAGACATCCTCTGACGTGGAGCCGCCTGAAACACCCACGTGTCCTTGTCGCGTTTGGTTTGAGTTTCAGATAGCTAAAAATAAGTCCTTCCCCTCCTTTTGGTTTTAAAGTGTAAGCAGATCTAGCTTTGGATGCACCACGCTTATAAACGAAGCAGCTCGCCGTCCCCACCCAGAGACAGCCAGGGCAGCCCCCGAAGGAAGGCTCCGTCCGGAACAGTCTACGTTCCAGTGTGGTTTCCGCGCGGACCCGCTGTATACAAACTTTGTTCCTAAGGTTATTTCTACGGGTGCCAAATTGACTTCAATTCACAAAAATCATGTGGTGCGTTCCCATGTAAGTTGGATGCTCTGCTCTAAAGAAAACAGAGGGTTGTTGGGTTTTTTTTTTAATCCTCTTCAGCAACCACTCCCGTTTATGGGAGATCCACTTCCGCCCTCGGGATCATACTTAGATCAGCCTCCAAATGGGGCTTCATTCTTGCAGGACCCGGTGGAGACTCGCACCCGCACCTAAGATGCTGCGGGAGGCGGCCGAGCCGATGGGTGGAGTGGCCCAGAGCGTGAGGGTTAAGTGTGGGTCCCCCCAGAGCCACGGGGCAACACCGTCCTTGGGTCTGAACCTTGTCTCTGGCCTTCACCAGCTGTGTCACCAGGGGCCGGTTACCCAACCTCGCATGCCCCCATTTGAGAGATGAATTCGATGGTATCGTGTGTGTTCTAGAAGCTCTGTGAGGCTTCCGTGAATCAGACACGTAAGGTACTCAAGACACTGCCCCGTCCACATGGGCTGTAGCACTTGCCATGGAGGCACGAAAGGGAGTAGCAGTATCGGGAATGGGATTGATCATTGAGAGGAGAGAGAGAGAGGAAGGGAGGGGGGGAGGAGGGGGGATGGAAAGAAAGGAGGAAGGAGGGGAGGAAGGATGGAGGAGGGAAGGAAGGGAGGGAGGAAGGAAGAGAGGGAGGAGGGAAGGAGGGAAGAGGGAAGGAAGAGAGGAGGGGAGGGAGGCAGGACAAAAGGAAGGAGGGAGGAAGGGAAGGAGGAAGGAAGAGGAAAGGGAGGAAGGAAGGGAAGGAGGAAGGAAGAGGAAAGGGAGGAAGGAAGAGGAAAGGGAGGAAGGGAGGGAGGGAGGGAGGAGGGAAGGAAAGAAAGAGGGAGGGAAAGAGGGAGGGACGGGAAGAAGGATGGAAGGAAGAGAGGAAGGAGGGAAGGAAGGAGGGGAGGGAGGGAGGAGGGGAGAAGCTTCTTCAAGAAGCTTCAATCAACAGCACAAGAAGCACCCCCCCCACCCGGGGGAGGCCCATCCGTGCACCGCACAGCTCCGAGCCTGCGGTCCCAAGGGTCCCGAGCTGCCCACATCAGGGCTCAAGGGCACCCCCCCTCCCCCCCACACACACTGATGGAGCCCCAACCACAGAGGGCACTGGGGGTCAACCTCCCGTGGGGACGGCCAGTGTGGGGCACGGCCGGGCACCAACCCAAGCTCCCATCCCGAGTCCTCCACTAGATCCTGCGCCTGCTTCCCCCGCGGGGACCTGTCCAGTCACATGAAGCGAGCGCTGAAGGGCTCCCCGCTCAGGGTATTTGGGGGATTGGGGCTGGAGGGATGGAAGAAGAATGATAGGCTCCGGCTGTTGGGTCCCCGTTGGTCCCACGTGTTTGCAGGTGCAGCCCCAGAGCTCCTCCAAATACACCGGGGCTTTGTGTTTTTAGGGGTGATCTTACATTTACTCTCTTTATAGTCCTCCTCTCCCTCCTCTCTCCCCTCCTCCTCCCTCTTCTTCTCTCCCCCCCACCCCCACCCAGCCCCCTTGGGATCATCTCCAACAACTGGAACACGACCTTCCTAACCTGATTTTCTCCTGTGGCTCAAGCCCCCGTATCAGGACCAGGACTCAGGTGGGAAGCACCCGGCGAGGTCCCGAGCCTGTAACGCCATCGCCTGCTGGAGCAGCCCCTTTAGAACACAGGTCGGCTTCGGCAATTCACCCCAAGTCGTCGACCTGAAAGTGTCGGGAAGTCTCTAGAACACCTCGGCGTGCCAGGTTTCCCAACCAGTGTCACTGAAGCCTCCGTGCCCAGCACCACGCACGCGCACTGCCTTCCAAGATTTTATTACGTATAATTTTTCCGGATATTTTTGCCACAGCGTGACGGGAACCGCCAGATTTCCAGTTTGCAGGGTTTCCCTTTGCTTCTTGCGACCCAGCCAGCGCTGAGCCACTCATTTTCGGTCTTGTTAGGGCAGCAGCCCAGTAGGTCAGAGGTAGCATGAGCTGCTGTCACCAGGGGACCGACGGCGCCGTGGCTTACACAGGACGGACCTATTACATTCTAATGATTTCAAAATACGTGGTGTGTTTTTTTTTTTTTTTCATTTTTGAACGACTCTAGAATGGGACTGCGTCTTGTAATCAACAGCATCTCGGCATCGTGTCCTAATTGGTTATGTGTGTTCTCCTTCCTGAGGTTATAGGACAACATCGCTCCACGATCTATGACGTCTCGGGGGGATCTTTGCCTCATACCACGGCCCAGATGCTGACAACCCAGGACTGGTAGGAGGGCGCCAACGTCCCCAACACGTGACTCCCACACGGGGGCCAAGGTGCTGCTCCATCACCTCCTGGGCAGCCAAATGTGGGGAAAGAGCCAGGGAAGCGCATGTCCATCCCTCCTAAAGGCACCGCCTAGGAGTAGCCTGTAGGGTCTGTACTGTATCCTCCGGCCCACCTGACACGTGTGCACACAACGTCCATCAAAAGACACTTAAAAGCATAATCTCAGCCTGGACACGATGTTCCCAGCTTAGACTCAGCAGCGTGTTTTTAGGAGAGGAAAAAAAAAAAAGGAGTGGATATCAGGATTGACCCACAGCCTTGCCACACCTCTGCCTCCGAGTCCGCGCCCCCTCGGCTAACCCGTTGCCTTCCCACTCATCACCCCCGCACACCCGATCAGTTCCTTGACATCCCAGAGGCACTCACGTGGGCCGTTGGCATTTATGCAGGTTGACTTACTGAGGCCGTGGCTTGGGGATGCAAGAGCTACACCCCGACGGCAGATGCAACCTCAGATCCAACGGGGGCCGTCTCTGTCCCCGTCTTCCTCCGGCCGTCGGCAGCCTCAGTGCGGGGACCTCGTCTAGTCTCCTCTCGCTGTCCCCTCTCACCTCACCCCTTCTCCGCACACCCTCTCCCTTTCACTCACTCGTGTGTCAGCCCACATCCAACGTAAAGATTGATTGATTTGGGGTGGGGGGGGCAGAGGGAGAGGGAAAGTCCGAGCTGAACGGGGAGCCCGGCTCGGGGCTCGATGTCATGACCCCGTGATCATGACCTTCGCCAGAACCAAGAGCCAGACTCTCAATCAACCGAGCCCGCAGGCGCCCAGCTCACACCCCATGGAGAGCCGGCTTTGTCCCTCTTCCCTGCCTTCCAACCCCGCAGCCCGTGCCTCCGAGTCTCTCATCACCGAGCAGAACTTTTCCTACAGAAACATAGACACGGTCCCTACGAGGCCCTCCGTAAAGGCGATGGTGTCATCATGCTGCTTCAGCGGGCCTGGGGGACCCGGGGGAGGGTGCGGAAATCAGGGCCAGATGCCCCACTCCGCACCCGACGTCACCTGACGCGAATCTGACATGGGGAGAGGGGGGCGCAGCACATCCGTAGAGCCGAGCATCATCTGCACATGCTGTGGGTGGTTTGGAGAACGAGTCTACACGTCAGAGGAGGCATCTCACCGGTTGTGAGGCATCCGGGGCGCCCAGCCCCACGGCCCGCTCTCGGCCCCCGCCTCCCGTGCCTACAGCAGCTCCTCAGAGGCTCTCCCTGGGGCCTGGGGCCTGGGGCCTGGGGCCCTGCCGCTCACGTCTGCTGCCCCCGCCAGCTACCGGCCTGACATCACGTGGGCCCAGCGGGCAGTCCCAGTCCCGGGCCGGGCGCCGTGGGACCTGGTGCCGTCCCGTGGCTCCGGCCGGCCTTCCCGGCGTCTGCAGCTCACTGCCCCGCTCGAGCTCCCGAGTGGGGCAGCCCCGGGGCCCAGTGGCGTCCTGGACAGATGGGGCAGGTTGCAGCCCACTCGGGGCATCGGGGGGCGGAGGGGGGACGGGTGCCGCTCGTTGTCAGCCTCCAGGTTTGGGTCAGTTCCCGTGAGTCTGGGTCGGTTCCCGCCGTGCTTGAATCACACGAGTGACAGCCCGTCTCGATGGGAGGCAGGCCTGCAGGTTCTGCTTCCGTGGAATTACACGCGGACGCCTCATAGGGTCCAGAGAAGGGAGCCCTGCGCGCCGTGGCTGGGCGCTGCGAGTGGTTCCCGCTCTCCCTAACTCTGTCCAGATGTGGATGCTCTGTGCCCATGCAAATTAGATGGCTCGCTTTCTTTTCGGCCTTGTCGAGAAGCTGCACTCTGACTCACACAGAAAGAAAAAAAAATGGAAAGAATGTGCGGGAACTACATACACACAAGACATGCTATTTTAATAGGACCGGCTCTGCTGAAGGGAAAATCAGGGCTTTTGTGCTGCAAACAACAGCATTTGCATTTGGAGGGGCTAGACCCCCCCCAGCTCCCCCCCCCCAGTAAGAACCAAGGACGACCTTCCCTCGTCCGGGCGTCCGTCCGCTCTTCCCAGACTCGGCTTTCTGGTTTGGGTTCTAAGTCTTCTGGACCCGGAGCCACATCTGTTCTCTGCCCCCAGCCTTGCTGCGGTGACTCTAAAAGGGAAGAATTATTCCGAGATAATGGGCCCTCTGTAGAGCCTGCAGCCGTTTCCATTCTACTCCTCTCTCTCTCTCAAGTAGTGAACTGCAGTCAGGCCAACGTGGGCATCAAAACGCTCAGCACAAAAAGCGATTCACAGGGCCCGTCGTGTTTTGTGCGCCACAGAGTGTCTCATTTAAAACTCGTCCCGCTAAAAGGCCCATTTTTACTAAATTCGGCTCTTACAAAACGGGAAAAATAAAGGAGAGAAGGGGGAAAAAGAGGCAACGCGTCCCCCTTTTCTGCCATCCTGGTGTCGTTTACTGGTCGCCCCCCGGGGAAGGCTCGTCCTGCGACAGCTGGAATCCAGATCATGTTCGTCCACCCCCACCCCAAATCCTTCCTCCCTCCTCTGAGAAGGCACAGGGGGAGGCCCACGGATACGGGGGGACCGTGGACCCCAGAAGTGAGCACACAGCCGTGTCACGTGACGGCTTCCCAGCGGCTCCCCTACACTCAGAGCGTGCCCGGGTCACAGACCGCGGCCTCCACGCACGGGTGTATGCACCCTGAGGCAGAGAAACGGGATCCCGGACAGAGTAACTCACGGCTGAACCCAGGTGTCCCCCTCCGTAAATGCCTTAGAACCTCTCCCCACGCTCTGAGCATCTACGAGGGGTCTCCGGGCCACCCCACGCTTGACCCTGCAGCATCCCAGCGGCGGGCAGGCCAGCTCAGCTCCCCAGCATCTCCAAGCCCATCCTTGGGGACACAGAGGTTCAACCACGGCCTCTGTCCTCAGCCCCCGCGTCTTCCAGCCACACCGTCACCAGACGCCTGGAGAAAGTGTCTCCAGCCTCTGACTGCCTAACCAGTTAGTGTCCCGAAATCCCAGGGGATTTTAGGCCTGGAGCTTATGTGGCGACAGGGAGGCCTCCTGTCCCCGTTTGCCTGGGACTCGGCACCGCAGGAGGCCACCCGGGCAAGCGGCGGCAGCGGGGATGGGGACGGGGTGGGGGGTGGGAGGACTTTCATCTTCCTTAGTTCAAAGTACTTGTCCTGGGGGGCACCTGGGGGCTCCATCATGAGACATCTGCCCTCTGCTCAGGTCGTGATCTCGGCGTCCTGGGGTCAAGTCCCGCATCGGGCTGGCTCCCTGGTCAGCGGGGAGCCTGCTTCTCCCTCTGCCTCTCCCTATGCCTCTGCATCTCCCCCTGCATGTGCGTTCTCTCTCTCTCTCTCTCTTTCAAATAAATTAATTAATCTTAAAAAAAAAAAAAAAGATGAGGGACTCCAAAGGGCCTGATATGTCGATGGCACCCGCAGGGATCCCTGGGCCGCCCCGTCCTGCAGAGCCACAGGTCCCAGGCTAAGCAGAGGGCAGTGCTCTGACCCTCCGATGCCTCCAAAACCATCTTCCCAGGCGGCCAGAGAGCAGCCCGCCCACCTGGCTGGCCCGAAGCCCCGGGCAACCGTGTGACCGTGGGGAGGCTGGCAGCCCGAGTGGGAAGGAGAAAATAAGAGACTTGTTTGTGACTTTCCCCCCAATGACCTTGAGCTCCGTCCTGATGCTTGTGTCACTGCAGTGGACAGAGGCCTGATGCAGACACTCTTATATAACGTGTGTGCTGGATGCCCCCCCCCGACCCCGCTCAAGACAGAAAGAACGGGGCCTCCAGTCGCCCCGTGTTTGCCGCCGAAGCAGGCCTGGTCCACTCACGGCACATCAGGCCAAATGCGGCGGCGTGGATCGAGGTCCTTAAAAACATTCCCATTCTTGGGCGCAAAAATCTTATTTTGGGGAATTTTAGCATAAGCGACTATCAGGGATCTATAGGTTAATGATCACCAGAAGTTCATCGCAGCAGGGGTATCGTCTCTCCAAGCTCCGGGTACTGCTGGGGGTTCGGGGAGATCTGAGCACAAGTGGTAGCCCAGCCCCAAGGGGACCTGAGCTGAGCAGGGCACAGTGGGGCTGAGAAGGAGCCGGGTTTGTGGGGACACTCAGAGGGTGGCCAGACGTGCACCCTAGGGTCGGCGGAGGGGGGCTGCTGCTTTTCAGTGAGCAGCTGCAAAGCATCCTGGGAAGCAGCTCACCCAGAGGTAGGGAGCCGTCCTTGCAGTAAAGGCTTGGACCTTAGATGCTGAGGCAAGAGAACGTCACTCCCCAGCACCTGCCACCCCCCAGGACCTCAGGGGCTGTCTGAGGCCTAGGAGGAGGGAGGGTGAGGAGGGGAAACCAAGTCATGTCACTGAACCGTGCGACACTGTGGGGCCAAGGGACGCGGCCTTGGAAAGTTGGGGGAGAAGGTAAGTCCCGTGGACAAACGGGCTGTTCCTCCCACTTTGCCTCAAGACCTTGCGCAGCTTCGGCAGCAGGAGGGGTCAGACAGCCGCCGGGCAAGCAGGTGCTGCGCCCGGAGCAGTGGGAGGGGCTGCAGGTCTGCGCAGGCCACGCTGAGGGGCCCCCGGCTGGCCAAGGCAGCCGACATAGTGCAGGGAGCACAGTGCATGAGCAGGGATGAGGTCAGCTTCCAGGGCTGCAGACAAAACCTCAGGCGCACTGGGGGCGGGGCTGGCGTCAGGTCATCCGGGTGACTGATACGCCAACTGTCCAATGGAAGAGAGAGCTTGCAGGGAGGACACGGCTATTGCAGGAAATACTATGTTAGCGTTAGAAATGGTGTGCTGGGGGCACTGGTGGGCTCAGTGAGGTCACCCCCCGGTCACCCTGGGGTCCTGGACTGTAGTCCTGCACCGGGCTCCCCGTCAGCCAGGAGTCTGCTTCTCCCTCTCCTCCCAGCTCCTGCTCTCTTTCACTATCTCTGTTGCTATCTCTGTCTCTCTCCCAAATAAATAAAATCTTTTAAAAAAAATGGTGTGCTGGTACAATATTTAATTACCAATATTTACAATATTTAATTACCAAAAAATGATTACGGTAAAGAAAGTGCATTAAAAAGTCAGCAATGGGGCAGCCCGGGTGGCTCAGGGGTTTAGCGCCGCCTTCAGCCCAGGGCTTGATCCTGGAGACCCGAGATCGAGTCCCACATCAGGCTTCCTGCGTGGAGCCTGCTTCTCCCTCTGCCTGTGTCTCTGCCTCTCTCTCTCTCTGTTTCTCAAGAATAAATAAATAAAATCTTTAAAAAAAAAAAGTCTGCAATGCACGCATCTGTTTCTATACCATACACAAGTATCCCTCATGTCGACACTCACAAGTGTCCCAAGTCCAAGTAACCACCTTCATTACCATTATCGTCATGATTAAATGTCTCCCCATCTCTCCTACTAGAGCCTTATCTATCTTGCTCGCCTTGAGAGTCACCTGGAGAGTCTTAGAACCCGAAAGAATGTTTGGCTCATGGTATGTACTTTATCAGGTAAATGGTGGACCATCAAAACCCAGACTTTTGTCAGAATTATTTCTAGAAATTGGGCCCTCCCAAAATATTCCCCAGGAACTTAGGGGTGACTGCGAAGGAGTGTCTCGTATTCCCACGTGGCTCAGGCCCAGCATCCCCCCGTTCTTCCTGTGTTGGACCCCTGGCCACACTCTCTGACCCATGAAGCATCACCAGCATTGCTGCCTACAGTCAAAATGCTGTCATCTGCACCAGAGGCTCCCTTCCAATCCTTGCGGCAACCAGACACCACTGGGTCTGATTCCGAGGTTGGGAAATCAATCCCCTCTCCACTCCTGTACCTCGCGTGGTCACTAGGCCCCAAAGCAGCCCTGCTCGGCCCAAAGACCAGCACTTTCTTTGAAAGAGTTCTGTGATCTGGGACCCACATTCCTCTGACCACAGAAGTTCAAGTCCCAACAAAGGCTGGGGCAAGGGTGAGACCCTCTGCTGTTCACACCAGCTTTTCTGCTTTTCTCCATCAATCCAAACACTCCACTGGTTCACCGAAGGTAGAACACAGCTCTCTGTGCCGTAATGTGCAAATTCCCAGGGCAGGGAGCAGCAGGGACCTGTTTTTAGCACCAGTTGCATCTTGTCCTCAGCTCAGCCAGTCCGGCATGCCTCAAAGTGAGGGACAGAGCAGAGATGCTGGTGCTCCAGGGGGAGTAACCAACAATTCTCCCTCCTGCTGAGTTCAGCACCAGGTTCCAGGCAACCCAGGAAAGGAGGACAGATGAAGACTCAGTTATCCCCTGCGCTGCTGCAAGCCCGAGCAACAACTAGTTCTCCTCCTATGTTGGAGCTTATGTCTTTGAGTGAAGGAAGTTTCTAGTTCTGAACTCCTGGTCAGCCAGCTATAACCACCCGGCCTCCCACCGATCTCCCGCAGACCTACTGCCGACCTTGCTGCATGATCGAGAGCAAGCAGGGCCACGAGTCCTTGGCAGGATCACACCCCAATACACAAAGAGAAGGAGGAGCTGCGCCACTTAGACCCAGGTGCTCTCCCAAACTTGCCAGTCCCAGAACACTCCACTGCCCTGGAGGCGAGCCAAGGGTGGGATAACAGTCCGCGGCTGTCATGACCAAAGAGTGTTCCTCAACACAGAAAGAAATAGCAGAAATAGGAAATAAATTTCTCTCTGACGACAAAGACAGCTGCACGGAGGTCAAAGACCCCAGATCAATAGTTGTTCTTCCTGGATGGTGAAATTATGGGTGAGTCGTACCTTCTTCCAGGAAGACATGGAGTGTGCATGTGTGTGTGTGTGCGTGCACGTGTGTGATTTCCCATATTTTCTATAAGTACGTAATATACTTGAAATCAAACTGGAAAAGAAAAGTAATTGTTCAGGGTTATATTTCAAATAAAACAAAGGAAAAGAAAGAGAGAAAATCTCACAGCCCTCTCAGCTCCTGTCTGGAAGACTCACGTGCTCTAACACCCCGTGGCCCTGCACCTGGATCGTGGCGCTGCACCTGCCCACTTACATCACGGAAACGAATTCTCTGCCTCAGTCTCCGGGAAGGAAGAGGCCCAGAAGGTTGCAGGCTGAGGACTAGAAACCCAACAGGAATAGGTTCAGTCGGGGCTCTCCAAGGACATGATGAGGCCCCATTGACACACTCTAACCAGTTACTGGCGATTCCAAAGAGGAGAGAGGAGTTGACCAGACTGTAAAGCCACAGGGGAGGATTGTCAGTGTGAGCACGTGGCGGAGGAGAAACTTGGAACGATAACTCGGGATCACAGAAGACGGTAGCTGGGAGAACCCTTGGGTACGAGAGGGAACCCGGGACTCTGCCTCCCACGATCACTGCTGCAAAGAACAAACGGGAGGGCTGGGCGGACGGGTGAGGAGCCCACAGTCCTGCAGCAGCATCAGGGCAGCTCCCACTCTCCTTCCCCTTTCCGTTCTGCAAGAAATTATAAATGCCATTTGCCAAGAGGGGAAGGATTGAAATCTTAAGAATTGACTTGTGAGAAAGAGGCCTGGCCTTTAGGAGGAGAACAAGCCTCTTCCTAAACACAACCAGGTGGTCACGTGGTCCACAGGGCCGGAGGAAGAGTCACAGCTACTTCCCCCCACGTGATCAGCGGGGCGCCCCCTCCACGGAACAGAAAGAGCCACTATATGAGGAGCAGGGGGCAGAGGAATAGCTTTGAGAAAGATTGGGTAAAGCCGTGTTCTCAGTGTTTCTGGCCGCTTGTATCTTTGTGAATTTGTGTCTCAATTGCCTTTGGCCATAGAAACGTTACTTGGCTATTGTGCAGATGGCATCAGGCTAATGCTGGGGGAGAGGGCCACCACCTTGGGTGAAATCCATGATCCGTTCAGTGCAACCACAGCTAGGTTGTCCACAGCTGTGGCCTTCCGTACAGAACCCTTGGCCTTTCCCAAGAGAGCCAGAAATTCTACTCAGGTAAGCGCCTGTACCGTGATCTACTACATGGCTGTCACCTTGCTCCATCATCCATAGCACAGACATCTTACTATTTTTTTTTTCGCTTTGTAGGAGATACAATGAAATGTCTTCCTAAAACTTCAGCATTATTTTGACGGTAAGCTCCTCTTTGGATGGACGATGGAACTATGCCCAATAAGGCCGAGAAGAAAACCAGTAATGGCTGACACAAGGTCCAAGGTGGGAAATAAATCAAACAACCTCAATTTGAACAATATCTGTTCAATCACTTCTAAATGATAACACTGTAAGAAATAGCACTGAGCTATTGGTTTTATGGGTTTTGTTGCTTTTACATTCCAAAAAAAAAAAAAAAAAAGATGTCCTTGTTAAATTGGAGCTCGAAAAGGTATCTGTCACTGGGATAAGCAGTGGCACCTTTGCATGGAGAGAGGTAGGTGGTGAATCAAATGCTATAGAGATATGTGATCTCGTGGGTGGATCTGGCCCTTGTGGGCTGTTTTCTTAGCAGCCCCTACATCACAATAAAGAAATAGACTGTGCAACTGTGATCTAAATTACCATGAGGATCTGCAGACCCAACAGCTAAATCCAGATACAAAGAGAAGCCAAGGCCAATGAGTTAAGACGTAGAGATGACGTAGACACATTCGGTCAAGAATAAAGAGGGAGCGCCACTCAGGCCGCTTCGTGACTAAATGCCTCCCTTTGTTTCAAACCTATTTCTAGGTATAGGAATCGTCATGATGAATGCAACTAAAAATATATTTTTAGCAGCCTTGCTAAGGTTCTTTAATGCGATCCGAAGACCATTTCAAACCCAGGACAATCTGTGATGTAAGATCCTTTTCTCCCTGCAAGAAAATACCACAATCCTTGCCCTGAAAGTTAATCACCAACCAGTGGTCCCATAGACGGAGCCCAGGGCCCGTGAGCCCAACGACCACAAGAGGAGGGATACGAGTGTTCGCGTGCAGCTGTGTGTGTGACACTTCAGGTTAAACCTTGGCGCTCATCTGCAGTAGGAAAGAGCAAGCAGCAAACGATTTCAACGAATGCCTCTCTCTCCACACAGTTTCAAGACTTTTGTCCTGCGTTTCTTAGATTCCTCGTGTTCCTTAAATTCCCCTAGTCATCACCAACGGAAAGGGCCGTGGTGCCCCGCAAACCTTCTATTTCATAAACAGGGGCCTGTCTTAGCGAATACTTTCTCGGGAGGCCATAATTAAAGAAATATTTATCCTTGAAAGTAGAAATGTCAAAAGCAGCATAATTAATTAATTTCTGAAATTTCTCTCCCCTGCTGTGAAAATTAGTCTGCATTTGCTTTTGAGAAAGGGCTTTTTTTGATTTTGCCCGGGGGCTGGAGCTGAGTATGCAGCGCACAGAGGCGTGGACATGGTGGCTCCTTCACGGCTGTAGGTTGGAATAATAGCTATAAAGGCGGAGAGAACCCAGAAGAGGAAGGGAAGAGGTAGGGGGATTATGCCTGAACCATATTCCCCTGTTATCCCACATCCCCATCCCTATTGAGGTGACAGGTTCAGATTCTAGATGTTTCTTGAAATTCAAGCTCTGTTCCCTTTTTATTCTTAAAAAAAAAATTTTTTTTTTATTTACTATGAAGTGACAATAGTAGTCTACAGCCAATAGTCCCCATGACATACACAGGTGCATGTGCGGACCTCTGACGGCGGGACAGAGAGAGAGAGAGGAAGCAGAGTAAGAAAACCTGCCGCTAGCTGTGATGAAACCCTTTGGATGAAAACAGATGATCGGGGGCGCCCAGCGGGGCTCTGCCTGTGAAGCATCAGCCCTCCGTGCAGTTCGTGATCCCGGGGTCCTGGGATCGAGTCCTGCGTCAGGCTCCCTACTCAGCTACTCAGCGGGGCTCTGCTTCTCCCCCTGCCCCTCCCCCTGCTCATGCTCTCTCGATCTCTGTCTCTCTCTCAAATAAATAAATAAAATCTTTAAAAAAAAATCATGGGTTAATGAAGGGACCAAAGCTCCACAGCAAAGACAAGTGGGGGAGGCCTGGGGACACAGCTGAGGCAGGGCTGGGGATGAGGAACTTGGTACGAGCCCCCCAGACCCTGGGACTCTGAGACTCAGCTTCTCCAGGAACCACTCTGGACAGATGGGGACCAGCACACGTTCTGCTCGGTGGAGAAACCAGTACACTGTCCCGGGAGTGACCCGTGCAGCCCCCTGAGATGTACACCCATCCGGGGGGTCCTGCTGCAAAGACCAAGGGGTAGCAAGTAAACGCCAGCCCCTGTGAGCATGACAGGACTAAGAGAAGAGCAGGAGAGAGCAGGACAAGCAGCAAATAGGCCTGGTGGGGAAGGTGCCCGCGTCGTGTTCACGTCCCAGTGCCCGGACTTTGGGAGCCCATTAGCCATCATCGTTCCTAAATTCCTGACCCTGGAGGCCTTCTGTGCAGGAAGGTATGACCTGTCCTCGTGTGTCTGGGCAGTAGCTCCTCTCCCGGGCATTCTCTCCACTGCCATGCAGTGCCTTAAGCCCTAAGCCCTTGCTTCCCATGAAACCACAACCTAGGGCAGCCCGGGTGGTTCAGTGGTTTAGCGCCGCCTTCGGCCCAGGGCGTGATCCTGGGGTCCCGGGATCGAGTCCCACGTCGGGCTCCCTGCATGGAGCCTGCTTCTCCCTCTGCCTGGCTCTCTGCCTCTCTCTCTCTTTCTGTGTCTCTAATGAATAAATAAATAAAATCTTTAAAAAAAGAAAGAAAGAAACCACAGCACTAATGTTACATAAGATTTCCGGGTCCTTGCCCTCCTACGAGGACAAGGCAAAAGGCACGGTTACTGTGTTATGTAACACAGACAGGTTTCAAAACTAAATATAAGCCATGCCCTGCACTCGGCAAACGCCAGCCCATTGAAACACGAAGAAGTTCGTACAGCCTGTTACCGCGAGACGAGATGTTTTCATTTTGTTTGGTCCACGTCCCAAATCACATTTTGTTTTAGATTTGTTCTTTTCCTTTGTCTGTAAAGAACCACGTAAGGCTGAGTCTCAACGCCTTCGGACGGTCTGGTTCCAAATGAATTATTGATTCGAGAAAGAGTGACGCTATCATGCGGATGCCTTGCTTGCTTCCCCGGTTCCAGCGGTGGGCTCTGTGTGCGCCAAGCTCCTCCCAACCGTGGTCTGCGGAGCAAGCGTATCAAGTGCCAGGCCGGAAGGAGCAGGACTCGGCGTGGTGGCACTGGACTGTGATGGACGAGGGTGTAGGGCGGATGGCCTCCTGTCCCGAAGCTGTTGCAGGAGGAGCTGGCCACCACGGTCAGCAGGGTCCTCTCCCGTCAGAGGCTGGCGTGCTGGTGCTGGCCCAGCACTGGGGTCCCCAGAGGTCCTGACTGGTGGAGGTCAGAAGAATGTGAAAGAAGCATCGAGCACATTCACTGTAGCTGTGCCTCTGTGCTCGGAGAGGAAGTCATGCTGAGTGTTTGGGGTACACAGATATTATGTACGGTGTAATGATAACCTGGATCTTGCACGTAATGGATAATACCTGATACAGAAGGAAAAGAAGTAACTGACGCTTAGGAGCTGCATGAACCTGAATAAAACTGAGATACTCTTGGACCGACTCACACGGCAGGGCAACGATCAGTGGAACCGACCCTTGGAAGGAAGCTGAGCATGGTTTCCTTGCTTCCGGGCAGAGCAAGCATGGGGGAAGCAGACATTGGCACAGAAGGGGCAGTCCCGGAGCGGAATGGCAGCGCCGCCGAGCCTCCATCAGCCTCCATCAGCATGGCACTCCCCGCCTCCAAGTGCCAGGGATCAGGTGCAGGGCAGCAAGCGCCAGGTCTATCTGAGGTGGGGCAGAGGGAAGGGGAAAGACCGATAGCACCCCCTGAACGTCCATGAGCGGGGTCACCCAGGTCACTGTGATCCCAGAAGCCGAGTGCCTGCATTCCCCAGGGGAAAGAAATAAAGGGGAAGACAGGATGCGTGCTTCCTGACCACAGGTCTGGGGAAGCCTGTCTCCCCGTCAGGGTCAGGCCAATACCGGTGATACGTCAGAAACAGTGACGTCGAAGGCTCGGGTCCCAGAGACGATCCCCAAGAGCCTGCAGTCGGGGATGCCCGTGGGCCAGAGCTGTCAGGTTGAAAGGCGGAGGCGGGAGGCTGGCTCTAACGTGGCCCTGTCACATAACCCAAAGGAGAGCGTTGATCTCACGGGTCTCTGAGACCTTTACAGCCTCCCACACACTCTTGTGGCCATTTACAGGTGTAGTTTCTGGACTCAGATGTCCGGCTTTCAAACCCAGCTCCCACTAAGTCTTAGCTCCGGTCTTCTTGAGCCCGTCACCTCCCCGAGGGGAAGCATCCCCATCCACAAAACGGAGACAGTAGCGCTACTGACTTCCAAGCACTCGGTTAAATGGGTTAATGAGGGTTAAATGAGGGGTTAAATGAGGTTATATAGGCCAAGCCCTTCACAGCGTCCCTGGAAAAAAGGGTAGGCACTCAATGCTTTGCATCTACTATTGAAAACTATTAACAAACCTCACCCTGGCCCTGCGAGGCACCCAGAGTGGGAACCGTCACCCCCAGGTAACAGGCGAGGGAATTAAGGGTCAGGACATGGGTGGTCTCAGAGGGAGACCAGAAAATGCACTGCACAGAGTTCACGGCGCTCTGAACAGCGGCGCCCTGGCGGTGCCCATCCGTGTCTGCACCCCGTCACGCCTGGGGAAGGGTCAGAGGAGCAGATGAGTTTCAGATTTTTAAACCAAAGGAAAATTTGAGAGAATATCTTCCAGTGTTTACTTTGCATCCCAGACTCGGAACCATTGTGACTCCCACCCAGAAAGGTTGAGGTTTTACAGTCAGGAGGGTCTCAGGAGACAGCCAGAGCCAAAAAAAGGAAGGGCAGCGGGTCATCCGGGGGCAGAAAGACACACCACAGAAGCCCAGACATCCTTGCTCTCGCACGCGGGGCCTGGTGAGAACTCCCTCCCACGAGCCAGCAGGGCCAAGAGCATGTGGCTGCCCTTTGGTCACATCTCTGTCCTTCTACCATAAAATATCAACTTTCTGGAAGCCCCGTGGATTGACTCATCGTGGAGGGAGCTGAGGACTTGCTCCTAACCCAAAACTTAAAAAAAAAATATATTACTATTACCACTGTAATGAAAATGTGTTAATGGATCACAGACATCTC
This sequence comes from Canis lupus baileyi, assembly GCF_048164855.1. NCBI lineage: Eukaryota > Metazoa > Chordata > Mammalia > Carnivora > Canidae > Canis > Canis lupus. The sequence goes on from NC_132864.1 coordinate 39,808,244, forward strand.
TGCCTTTTTTAAGCAGAGGACACGGAGTGTAACGTAGGGTTTCCCAAGGACACCGTCATGAACATCCATTATTTACTGGGTTGTACGCAGTCATCCTCTCGGGATGTTTTGAAACGCATCTGAAGGGAGATGCCACTCAACGAAATGGTTCCAGATTATTGGGCTTTCTTAGGACCCTGTCTCTCCTCCCATGAGCACTATCGTCTCCCTTCCCTGCCCAGCCTGTCTCGGGTTCAGTTGCCTTTTCTCATCTATTATAGACAGCCAGGCTTCGTAAAATAGGTTGCAAGATAAGCACAAATAACACGTTTGAAGGGTAAGTTTTATGATATGTGAATGGAATCGCCATAAAGCTATTTTTAAGTGAATCACAGCCTGTAAAATCGTACAGAAGGAGAGATACCGCATAACTCCTTTTATATTGATAATAAACTATTTCACTCTTACTTAAAAATATAAAAGCACAAACAGGCTTTGAGTGAGGACACAGGATTCCCCCAGAAGTAATATCCCCAAGAGTTCACATATGGTCTTTAGGACATCGCTTTTTGTTTACTTAGGTGATTTTTCTGGCACAGTTCTTAATCTTATAATTGAGTTTATTTTAATAAGATGTCCTATGACTGTAGTTTCTTTGTTGAAAGCCTCCTCCCACATCCTTTGTTCATTCATTTGGCATTTGGGGATGGTCTCCTAGGCACCAGGCCCTAGAAATAAACATGAATTTCTGAGCAACCCGGGTCTTCCTTGGGTGGATGTTTGGTGCGCATCTCTCGGAAGCAGGAGTTTTGATGCTTACTCGATTTGTGTTCCCACAGTAACTCCACAGGCCCCGGATCCAGAGTCCCCGGGGAGGATCGTAACCAGCCAGGTGGGAGGCTGGCCGGTTGTTGAAGAGCTGGCCCGTGGAGTGGTGGTCCTCGACCAGACGAGACTGCAGAGAACAGAACAGAGAGCTACTGTCAGATGCGTGCTCAGGTGCTTTTCCACGCAGCCTCTAGAACCGCGTTACTCAAAGTGTGACTGCCCGGACCAGCAGCCTCAACATCACCTGGTAGCTCGTCAGAAATACAGGATCTTAGGCTCCACCCAAGACCTATTAAATTAGGGTCAGTCTTTTAAAAAGATGCTCTGGTGACTCATCTGCTCATTAAATTTTGAAAAGCACTGAGCTGGATAAGACCACACACTGGCGTGCCTGAAACCCCTGGCACTCTACCCGCTGCAGTGATCACCTCTTTCAGAGCCCTCGGGTGAGCACTGCCAACCCCGAGAGGCCACCGCTTGACACAGAGGCACATCCCTCTGGCCGGTAGGCAGAGACGGTCCTGGGATGCTGTGCAGATGCTCAGCACGTTTAGCAAGCCGTCCAAGATCACTGCGGCTCTCCTCACCATGCCTGTCAGGTTCTATAACTCTTCTCCGATGACTCATCTCTTCATACACATGTGTTGCAATTTTCTTTAAAGACCAGCTTGTCAGCAGCATTCAAAGCTAGTTATTTGTCCTTTGTTGCAAAACTTCATCCGTATTCCTGGAAACACCCCCCCCCGCCCCCACCGCCGCCACCACCACCCAGACCAAATTCAACTCTAGTCCTTGACTCGCTTTGATTCATTCACTCACTGGCTGGACAAGTACTTGCCGAGCGTTTACCATGCGCCCGGCCCTGCCAGCCTCCCCTGCCCTTTCCGTTCAATGACCACCATGTAAACGTTTGCGTACTTTCTCCGCCATACAGCTTGCTTGCTTGCTTTCCTAAAGGTTGACTTACTTTCAACCTCTTACATAAAAATGGAAACGTATATTTAAAGTAGAAAACATGACCTCTAGCCTAAGAGAACCAATACGGTAATGGAAAAGGCAGGCCATATCACTTCTAAATGGGTAAAGAGCAGATGTTCAAGACCCCAAAGAAGTGACACCTCTGGACTAGAACAAGCGTTGGATTGTGCAATGAGTCAAGAGGGTCAATCAGTCAGGTTCTGTTTCCTCCATTAACCCACTTGGACAAGTCTCTCTGCCCCTCCAAACTTCAATGTTCTCAAATACTTTAAAAAAAATTAAATAAAAAAAAATTAAATAGATTTAAAAATTATTTTGTACCATCTGACCTCAAAAGTCTCTCCTCATTGGGACACCGGGGGGGCTCCATCAGTTAAGCATCCGACTCTTGATTTCAGCTCAGGTTGTGATCTCAGGGTGCTGAGATCCAGCCCCGTGTTGGGCTCTGTGCTCAGGGAGTCTGCTTGAGTATCTCTCTCTCTCCCTCTCTGCCCTCCCCCTGCTCACTCTCTCTCTCTTGCTCTTAAATGAATAAATAAATAAATAAATAAATAAATAAATAAATAAATAAATGCCTCTCCCCATCTCTAATAATCCATGGATCCTAAACTACATACCTAAACCCTAAAGGGGCTCAAGGTAAGAAAAGCGTGGGGTTGATTAGGGAGACTGTGTCTTATGATTCGGAGGTCTGGTTTTGACATCAGACAAATCTAAGTTCAAATCCCTAATCTGGTATAAATTCCACACCCTGAGGCCTTTGACAGATGGTTTCCTCCCTTTGATCCTTGGTCATCTCATGCGTAACATGGGTGTGATAATAGGGCATACCTCGTGGGACGATTCTGAGGATGAAACCATCCCTGTAAAGACCTTCACACTGTGCCTGATGTGCAGGAGGCGCTACATAAGGATGGTGATTGTTAAAAAAATAATAATAAAAATAAAAATAGAAAAAAGGATGGCGATCATGGCGACGATGACGGTGGCGGTGCTTTCAGGAAACTCCCTGCGGAGCACGCAGGCTTCCTCGTAAGGATAAACGGCAAGTCTTCATTGGAGGAACTAAGAAGACAGATGGTTTCAACCACAGGCAAAGTGACCAGCTGGCAGCAGAGCAGCAAAAGAGAGGAAAGAGGTAGGGACAGTAGGAATGCTGGTAGGTTAGTGGGCAGCTCTGGGGACCCGAGCCGGTGAGGATAAGAGGGCGCGGTTTGACGGAAGGTGCTGGAGGCCATGAGGTGGCGCTGGAGTTCGGAGGCTCTGGCACCTGCACAGGTGATGCGACGAGAGCCTGAGGGAGGGAGCCAGGTGCCTGCGGGTGGTCGCCCCCAGATAGGGCTGGGTGAGCAGGCCAGCTGTCAGGAAGAGGAAACGGCCCTCGGGAGCTCCCCAAGGGCTCTTCAACACCCTCCCCAAGAAATGCCTCTTGGTCTCCTCCACGCACACATGCCTAGTGTTTCTTTCTACCCGGTTAGAGCTGCAGGAAGCACACGGCCGTGCCCCTGTGCACGAAGACCTGCGAGGCGCTGAGATCACATCCCGTCAGTTCTGAGTCACAGGATCCCGTAAGAGGATCCTGAGTGTTACTAAGCAGCCCGGGTCACTCCCGGCCTGGCTGTAGTCCGAGATCCCGCCGGATGAGAAGAGGTCCCGAGCCCTGCGGGCCTGGCCGGGGCTCTGCAGCTCCATGTGGTTGCCATTACCGAGCGCAGCCATCGCCGAGCACTTGCACAGGCTCCGTCCATCCTGGGCTCCCCGGGATCGGCACCGCGCTGCCCCGACAGCCACAGGAGGCCACGGCTCTTTCCTGGACCCATCCCAGCGGTGGAGGGGGAAGGAATTTTGTCTGATGACAGATCCCACTGCCCAGGACTGTGCTCCCGGGGCTATCACTGGCCGCCCCGTGGCGAGCCTCACTTGGGCTTGGTGCATTCTGGAGTGTAGGCTCTCCTCCACGGCTCCCTGGATGGCGACGTTGTCCCGGCCGGGTACTACGGACACACGGTGGGGTGACACAGAGAGATGGCTGATGGGGCAGGTGGGTCATCAGCAGGAAGGACCGTCCGGCGGCCCCCCCGACACCCCTGCACTGGAGCCACCGTCCCAGTCATCATCTGCCAGGAAAGGCTGTGCTGGGAGCTGCGTGCAAGCCTCCAGAGCACCACCTGTGGCCGGGTCCCCAGGGCCACCACCGGGTGGGGAGGGGGAGGCTGTGGCTTCCTCTCGGCCATTACAGGAAGGGTGTCCCCCGTCCTTGGCGTTAGCTCGTGTATTCAGCAAGCAACTACTAAGTGCTGCTGTATCAGCTATCGTCCTAGACGCTCTGACGGATTCCACTAAGGCCCCGATGATCCACTCAACAGCCGCAACACGGGGGAAAGAGAAGGCTTCCCAGAGACACCGATGCGTGAGCGGGATCCTGGATGATGAGTGGGGTGCTCCCGCCGTCCATGCAGGGGGCCACTTGTGTGAAGGCCCAACCTCAGGATACCCATTGGTTCAAGGATGCAAGGGGGGCCCTGCCGCTCGGGCAGCGCAGCAAACCCAGGGTCCCTCGCGGGGGGTGCATCCTTCTGAGTTCCGTCCCTGCCTCCCTCCGCCCCCGCCCCCGCCCCCGCCGGCCTGCCGTCCATGGCAGGGAGCACCCGGCTGTCGTTCCCCGGAGGAGCTCTTGTTGGTAGACGGCTCTTCCTCTCAGTTCGTGGCTGGCCCAGGTCCCTGGAAATCAAGGGCCTGACACGAGCACTGACGGCAGTAAAATCGCAGCCATCACAGCTCACACCGAGACTTTATTTCTTCCGAAGAAACTTGGAAGCCGAGGCGCAAGTGGGGAACGTGCGGATGGTGCCCGGGAGCCAGGGCTCTGTCCAGACTTGCCCAGACGCCCGGGTGCTGCCTCGAGGCCCAGGCGAGTCCCGGGGGGCATCTTTCTCCCAGAGCAGCTCCCCTCCCACGTCTTGGGTCAGGCGTCCGTCCACGCAAGGATGTGCAAAAGCAGGAGAGGACTGGGAAGGCCTGAGCCGCCCGCCCTCGACCGGGAAGGCACGTGCGTGGTCGGTGTGCCCCGCGCCCGATCCGAGGCCCCCGCGTGAGTAAGACCCAGACCGTGGCCTCAAAACACACAAAACGGGACATGCACCATACAGCTGGGCCATCCGCAGGGGCGGACACGGGTACCCCCCAGTGTGCGGAGCCAGGCCGGACTAGGCAAGGTCTCACGCCCGTCACCACGTGCAACACGCTCGAGCCCTGCCTCTGTTTCCTCATCTGCAAAATGAGCCCGACGACAGCCGGTTGTCACCCGGGGACCGGGCAGTGATGAGGACCCAGAGGGTCAACGCCCAAGGCTCTGGTGCAGGACGTACCCAGCCAGCACCAGGGACCTGTCGGCCACGACGGGGCCGAGGGGGTGCGCGGGGGCCCCGAGCGAGCATCGGTGCTGCCCGGGGCGTGGCTGAGGGCCGGGGGGGCCGCCCTGGCGTCAGAGGCCAGAGCCGTGAAACGGGCATCCGGGTTCAGGAAAGAAGGCGAGCAGAGATCCTACAAGGCGTATTTTCCGATCCGGGACTGAGTCAGAGCTCAAGTCTCAGGAGGCTCCGGCCCCCCAGGGGAACAGCAGCACATTTCACCAAGTGTCTTGTGGCAAAAGGGACAAGACGACAAGGTGATGGGCTGGCAAAGCCCTGACCCCCTGGAAAGCAAGGGGGGTGGGATCTGTAGGATTGGCCTGCTGGGGATGTGGATGCCCCACCGTTCATTTCTGTCCCTCGCGACCGTGGCCCTTAAATCAAATGCAGTGACTGAGCCCCGCTGCCCTGGGAAGCCGCCCCGAGCCCTCGGGTTCACAGGACCGGGCCGGACCGCAGGGCCTGGGGGCCTGGGACAAGCCTCGGGGCCGCAGCTCCCCCTGCGGGACCCCGACTCACGGCCTGGCACCGTGTCACCTGCAGCCACGGAGCCCCCGGCCGGTGTCATCGGAGGGCGGTGGATGGAGGGCGGACCCAGCAACCACGGGGGCCACCGGGATGGGACAGCCCGGTCCTGCCACCGAGAACATTCCTGAAGGCCCGGCGCAGAGGCTGGACAGCCAGGCCCATCGGGGCGGCATTGGGGAGGCTCCCCTGCCTGGGTCACCGAGACAGGAGAGACCCGCACCCCGACTCCCTGCGCTCCGGACGGGGCCCCGGGACCCTAGCAGCTCTTGCACTCCTGCACTGTGATGGATCACACCCCAACCCAGGGCAGAAAGACTGTGTAGACGGGGCGCCTTAGCGCAGGCCGGTGCCTCCCCGTGGTCACCTGTGAGACGGGGGTGATCACAGTGCCCCGGCCTCCCTGCTCATGCCGAGGACCCCCCCACCCCTGCTGGCGTGGAACCCGTGTCCCAGCGGACCCCTAAACCTGCTCCGCTTCCCGTGAGCGGCACCACCGCGCTGGGGACGGGTCCGGGTTTCAGAGTCAGACCCACCTCGTGACGGTGGAAGCAGCCCGGGCCCCCGCTTTATTGTCCATAAAATAATAATAATTCCTGCATGGCACGGCTGTCAGGAAAACGAAAACTAATGCACCGTGGTCAACACAGCGTGTAGCTTCTAATAGTTGCTCGATAAATGGTGACATTAATATGATCACCGCCACCGAAGTCCCTGCGGCCTGGGCTACGTGACAATGTTAGCTGCTCCCGACTGGTCGGCCTCTCAGAGCTAAATAGACAATTTAGCTAAAAACTTAACGAACAGCAAAGAGGGGGCACCTGGGGGCTCAGCGGTTGAGCATCTGCCTTTGGCTCAGGCCGTAACCCCGGGGTCCCGGGATAGAGTCCCACATTGGGCTCCGCGCAGGGAGCCTGCTTCTCCCTCTGCCTGTGTCCCTGCGTCTCTCTCTCTGGGTCTCATGAAGAAGTGAGTAAAATCTTAAAAAAGAAAAGGCAGGGCAGCCCGGTGGCTCAGCGGTTTAGCACTGCCTTCAGCCCAGGGCGTGATCCTGGAGACCCGGGATCGAGTCCCACGTCGGGCTCCCTGCATGGAGCCTGCTTCTCCCTCTGCCTCTCTCTCTCTATCTCTCTATCTCTCATGAATGAATAAATAAATAAATAAATAAATAAATAAATAAATAAATAAATAAATAAGAAAAGGTAAGCTCTTCATCGCTTGTTCTTCCATTTATTCCACAAACATTCATTTTTTACCTTCTGTACGTCAGTCACTCTGCCGAGCACATTCTGCTGATTCAAAGATGAATAAAAGGAAGCGCTTGCCCTCTAACCAAGAGAATTTAAGAAGACATTCCCTCCCCCCACCCCGCCCACTGCGCACCGTGTAAAAGAGGATACTTTTACCAATTACATGACTCTTGATGTTTTTAAAAGCTGTGTTTATAAAAAAAATAAATAAAAATAAAAAAATAAAAGCTGTGTTTATGACTAGGATGGTCAACTGTAAAATGGGGCAATGACTCTCGCTGGAGCCGCAGCGTACAAAATTAACATAATGACATTAAACATGATATTCAAATCACCAGAGTGAATTTTTAGAAAGCACTACTTTTCAACTGCTAAAAGTTGCTTCATTTTTCAAATTAACATCATGGCTAACAGGACCGGCCAGTTTGCCAAAAAGAATCTAAACATGATGCCAATCCACATTATTTACAACACACAGATTCCAATAAGAAAAAAAAAAAGGCTCCTAGTCTTTTTTTAGGTCTGGGTCTCCTTAGACCAGTTTTCTTCTAGATTTGCTCTGACCTCAACCACTGTGAGAAGATATAAAACTCTATGGATTCCAGAATGTTCTGTCCTTGGAAGATCTCCATTTAGAGTTTTTGGCCAAATACCCCATTAATTCCCTTCTGACTAAGGCAATTTGGGGTCAGCTGACCTTGGGGTCTACGGGGATTACAGAAAAGGGACTGGGTGCACAGTTCACAGAAGGCTACATGTTTCAGAAATTTGGGGTAAAGCCAGACTCTGCTATAGGGATTTAAGAGGGAGTTAGCTCAGGGAAGCTTCTCCCTAAACAAAAAAATTCTGAAGTTAATATTGTTATTGTTTCATTACCCACAATAAAAATAGCCACCATTTAATGATAAACAAGTATGCGCTGAGCACTTCACATGTTGTATTTATAAACCCTACAAATAATAATATTGCAAAGTATTATAATTCCTAGCTCACAGATGACACGACTGAGGCTCGGAAGGTAAGTAATTTCTCCAAGCTCATGTAGTAAGAGGCAAAGACGGCATTTGAAACCATGATCTCTGTCTTCTTCTCTCTACACCTCTGTTACCATATCGAACATCCCCGCCCAGGCAGCAAGACTAGCCCTCAAGTATGTGTGTCTAGGCAGGAAATTATTTGTCTAAACATATTTACTGATTATCACCTACGCTCCCGGCACTATATTAGGCTCGAGGAATTGCGAAGAATTCTTGGCTTGGACCTATTTCTTGACTTGAGACAAATTTGCCCTCTTTGCATCCTGTTCCCTCATTAGCCAATGATCTATTGCTCTAGCCACAGGGCAAGATGCAAAAATCAGAAGCTTCTTTCTAAAGCTTAGGGAGAGCTTAAATGAGAAATCTCATTCAGCCAAAATTCATAAGGATATTAATAGCCCGTTGGAATGTCATAGATCCCATGGCGCATAATTCATGTCCAAGGGACAATTTTTTAAAGTATCTCAAGAAACTTGGACCATGGTATGCGCATTATATTTTTTTTATTTTTTATTTTATTATAATTTTTTTTTTTTTTGCGCACTATATTTTTAGAGACACACCAACTTTCCCCTACTTTACTTAACATCGCAAAGTTTGCTGTCGGACTTCCTGTGGAGAAGACCTCCAAGGACATTGGCTGTGGGTGGTGGTATGATGAGTAGGCAGCTGAACTGTGTCATTTGCTGATCCTCAAGGAGAGGGTAAGGGGAAGAAGGGGCCAATATGGGTGTGAGGGGCAAGGAACCATATTTTTGAAAAGTAAAATTTTTTAAGAAAATAAATTAAAAGTAATTTAATTCTGTGGCCAAGCCCTCAAACCCTTGTTTCGTTGGCCAAAGTGTAAGTTGTCATTTTTAGGGACTGGATTTCAGATGTTTGCTTAGTTTTGCTTGTTTCATTTTTCATCTTCCTCACTGAAAGGAAAAATAAATCATGGTTTTCTTCTCCCTAAATGGCCTGGGAGGGAGAAATGTATGAATAAATTATGTCCTAATGGGTCGTTGGAGACTCCTACACATCTCTCTGGGTTCCACCCAGCTTGGGAAGCAGAAGCACAAGGCTTACCCACTTCATAAAGCAAGAACGTCTGGTAAGAGTAGCTCTGGTTTCATGTCACTGAACATAGGTCCCGGCCATCAAGTATCCCGGGTCACAGAGCATGTGATGCCTCCCCAGCTACCTCCATCCCCCTTCATCACGGAAGATGAGTTTAATCCGTCATCTCATCATCTTTAAAGAATCATATTCACAACTTCCTTTTGAGCAGAGTCTCGGGGGAAGTTGGATGTCTTAGTGGTTTAAAACTAGTTCATGACTAATGGCAAAAATCAGTAATTTACTAGAAGAAGAGGAGAGAGGGAGTGAGGGGGTCAGCAAGAGCCACGTGGCTGGCCCGGTGCGTGAATCCATCTTTCTGAAGGCAATGGTCAAAGAGGAGCCAAAGGATATTGTAGGGGAATCAAAAGAAAAATGTAGTTAGGGAGCATTAGACCCGGCCCTGAAATTAGGGGGGAATCAACATTCCACATTTTCACCAAAGTGCTAATTGTTAGATAAGCAATTTCAGTAATCATAATATGTGTGATTCTCTTTGACTATTCCTTGCTATCTTAACGTACCAGGACCTCTGAGGGGTCCTGGTTAAGACCGTTAAGGTGGATACTGGGAATACAATGATCCCAAGCCAATACAGGCCACGCAGGATCCAAATAGGAAGCAAGAAGCAGTTCCCAACCCAGAAAGAAAATGGCTTTTTGGAGACATGGTCCACTGATACCTGGATCATTTTAAGCTTGCATCTTAAGCAAGCTTAAATCATTTAAGCTAAGCATTTTAAGCTCTCTCTCTCTCTCTGTTTTGTGTTTTACATTTATCATGAATCTGCCTAAGATTTCATTTGAAGAAATATTTCCACAAAATTTTTTTAAAATAATGAACAAAAGCCATTACAGTGGAATACCTTCCTCTTGAGAACAGTATTTAAAGGGCAGCCTGGGTGGCTCAGTGGTTTAGCGCTGCCTTCGGCCCAGGGCGTGATCCTGGAGACCCGGGATCGAGTCCCACGTTGGGCTCCCTGCATGGAGCCTGCTTCTCCCTCTGCCTGTGTCTCTGCCTCTCTCTCTGTGTCTCTCATGAATAAATAAATAAAATCTTTAAAAAATAATTAAAAAATTAAAACTGGATAAGATATTGAAACAAAGCTTTCATAGGAAGTATTCAAGAACAAAGTCAATTGTAGGGAAGTCCTGGGACAACATTTCCCAGAGAGGCAGAGCCCAGAGAGATAAGCCCCAACATGAAAAGTTGCTTCATCCTCAGGGCATTTGCCAAGAGAAAGTAAAACCTACTGTGATTGTGGTGGTTTTGTGGGTGACATAGATAAAAGTCAAAGTGTGGAACCTCGCTTGTACGCTGTCAGGGGAATGTAAATTCCACTACAGAAAACAGTATGGAGGCTCCTCAAAAAATTAAAAATGGAGCTACCAGGTGATCCAGCAATACGTCTGCTGCATATAGATCCAAAAGACATGAAATCACCATCTAAGGGATACCTGCACTCCCATGCTTGTTGCAGTGTTATTCATAATAGCCAAGATGCAGAAATAACCTATGATATGATTTTGAACATAGAAAACCTAAAAGTAACTGCATTTGAATCATTTGAATTAGTAACAGGATGCAAAATCAATATACAAAAATCAATGTGTTATTATAGCCTACCAATAAGAAAAGCTGCAAAAGCTAAAAAATTTTAAAGCTAACACTACAGCATCAAGGACATCAACCTGTGAAGAATAAATGCAGCATAAGATATGCAAGATCACCATGTGAGGAACTAGGAATCCTTATTGAGAAGCATTGAAGAAAAGGTATTTCATGTTCATAAATGGGAAACTTGATATTGCAAAAATATCAATCCCCACATTACTCTAAAAGCCATGGTCGTCACAATCAAAATGTCAATAGGTTATTTGTCTGGCGTTTGACCTACTGATTCTAAAATGTATGTGGAAGTGCCAAGGGGGAAAGAAGAGCAAAAACACTCTTGAAGAAGAAAAACAAGATGAGAGAATTGCTCTACCAGATGCCTCACCTTACTGTAAAGCCATAGAATTAGGACAGTGTGGTCTTGACCCAAAGATAGAAAAATAAAACAGTAGAACTCAGAAACAGACACACACGCATCCAGTGACCAGTGGGGTGACCAGTGGGGGAAAGGATGGTCTGTCAATACACTGCAGTGGGACACGTAGATTTTCGTGGAGAAAAAAAAAAAAATGCCAGTGGATCCCTGCCTCACACTGGATGTAAAAATCACCTCCAGCACCATGATAGAACTAAATGTGAAAAACAAAACTATAGGGCAGCCCCGGTGGCACAGAGGTTTAGCGCCGCCTGCAGCCCGGAGTGTGATCCTGGAGACCCGGAATCGAGTCCCACATCAGGCTCCCAGCATGGAGCCTGCTTCTCCCTCTGCCTGTGTCTCTGCCTCTCTCTCTCTCTCTCTGGGTCTCTATAAATACATAAAATCTTAAAAAAAAAAAGAAAAGAAAAACACAACTATAAAGCCTTTAGAGGAAAATAGAAGAAACTTTTATGGCCTTTCGGGTAGAGAATGATTTCTTGAACAAGAGGCGAAAAGTAATATCCATATTGAAAATGATTGATGAATCTGCATTAAAATTAAAATTTTCAGTTAGCATAAGACATCATTTTGCAAGTGGAAAGACCAAGCTACGGAATAAGAGACATTATTTGAAAGACGTGCAACTCTAGAGTAGGTAAGAAATAGCTACAAATCGAGGCTAAAAAGACAGAAAACCAAAATACAAAATGAGCAAAAGACACTTCACAGAGCGAATCCAAGGGGTCAACAAACATGTGGAAAAGTGTTCAACACCATTACTAATTAGAGAAATGAAAACCCAAACCACAGTAAACTACCGCTACCCACACATCCATCAGACTGGCAAGAGATGAAAAGGTCTGCCAGAGACCAACGTCGGCCAGAGTGTGGAGGGGGTGACATATCCCTACACGGGAAAACTAAAGAGAAACGAAAAGAAGAAAAATGACAGCTGCACGCTAGGATACGGATCTTACAGATGTACTGACCCAAAATGACAGAGTAACACGATGCTACCTATACAAGGAAAAGGCTAGAGGTGCCCACGTCAGAGTCCAATCACGCAGATCGGGCGACACCGAGGGTGGTGCTTCCCTCCGGGGCGAGGACGGGCGCGGTGGCGCCGGGGGAAACACCGACGCGGCTGCAAGGCTGGCATGGGCCTACCTCCCGGCCAGCGCGCTGACACCTGGGTGTCCTTTGCTTCAGAATCATTTGCATTTATTGTACAAGATCGAAGAAAGGAGAGAAAAGGAAATCGCCAAACGATTGCCAAGACCTCGTCCCAGGGTTGGATGCTTGGTGGTCGTCGTGTTGCTGTTGTTGTTGTTCATCTGGACTCCGACCAGAACGCTGTTGCCAGGTTTAGAAGACAATGTCGGGGGCGCCTGGGTGGCTCAGGCAGGGAAGCGTCCGACTCTTGGGTCCGGCTCAGGTCATGAACTCGGGGTCGTGAGATCGAGCCCCACATGGGACTCCTTGCTCAGGGCGGAGCCTGCCTGAGATTCTCTCCCGCTGCTTCTCCACCTCCCCCCACCAAAATGAATACATAAATCTCAAAGAGTAGAAAAAAAAAGAAGAAGAAGAGGAAGAAGAGAACGTCTGGGAGGGGGAAGGAGTTTGTGCTGTCAGACGATCTGCCTTTTCAGAGTCGCTTAACCGCTGGAACCGATAAGATGACACTCCGAGTCTCAGATCCCCAAGGGAGGCTGAAAACCCCTGAGAACTGGCCCCACCCCGGAGTGCGCCCTGCACTCTGCGGGCAAAGAGGGCTCAGGAGAGGGTCTGCATAGGTCCCTTCAGGGAGACATAGAGGCCAGAGGCCCAAACCTGACCCCGATGTCTGCCAAATAGCCTGTTTTTGAGAGAGAAAACAAAATAGCCTCTTTTCAGTAATAGAAACTCTCTCTCTCTCTCTCTCTTTTTAAGATTTTATTTATTTATTCATGAGAGATGCAGAGAGAGAGGCAGAGACACAGGCAGAGGGAGAAGCAGGCTCCCTGCGGAGAGCCCAATGCAGAACTCGATCCCAGGACCCCGGGGTCATGCCGTGAGCTGAAGGCAGACGCTCACCCCCTGAGCCACCTGGACGCCCCACACAGACTGTCTTACCAGCTGCAGAAAGGCCCCTGAGGAAGAAACCAGCTAGTCAAAGCTAGACCCCGAATCCTCAGCTCCTCTTGGGACAGGCAGGCGTCCCCTTAGTATGATACAAATTAGGTATATGGCGAAAGCCTCGGCCCCAACGGCGGCCCTGCCGTCCCCGCCGGCGGCCCTGCCGTCCCCGCACAGGTAGAAGCGGGGACACTGGACAGGCCCACGCCCCAGCCCAGAAGGTGCCCGAGAGGACGGCCACACCCAGGTCGTCACAGACATAGAGCACTCACTGCTACAGAATGTCGCGCTAAGTGCAGGGCTGTTGTAGGGGAGCAATTATGTGAAAAAAAAAAAAAAAAAAACCCGCCCGGGTGGGTGGGGGCGGCATGGCTGGTGGTCCAGGCAATGGCAAGTCGTGAACCTCTTCCCAGCGCTGCTGGGCCCCAACCGCCCCGGCGCGCCGCGTGGTGCCTGGAGACACGGTGCAGAGACTCAGTTTCCCCAAGTGGTCCAAAGCGGTGCCCTCGGCTAGCCCCGCCCCTTGCATCACTGCAGCTTCGGTTCTGGTGATGAGAGCGCTCAGGGCCGTTCCAGCAGCTGCGAACACACGGTGCGTCCGGGAAGCCGGGCTGCGGCCTTCAGCGCCGGGGCTGGGGCACGTCCGGGCCCCTTCGCCCGCTTCGCCCGCCCTACAGCGCCCGCCCCAGCTTCTCCGAGGCCCTGAGCCCCGTGTCTGTGGAGCCCCCGGGGACGCGAGCTGGCGCCGTGTCCAGCTGTCTGTCTGCTTTAGCTCCCGTCGCAGGAAGCCCCCGAGGTCCATCCATGCTGTTGCAAACGGCTGCATGTCCTTCTTTTTTAGAGCTGAATAATGTTCCATTGCGTGCCCATGTTTAAAACTCTAAGAACCTTAAACCTGTTACCTTCAAATTCTCCGGAAGGTGCTATCAAACCTTGTGGGCAGACTTCTGTCTTATGACGTCCGTGGACACCCAGAACTACCCACTGCGCAGCCCTCGGGAGGGACGGCTGGGGCGCCTGTTGCTGTTTTCCTGAATCCAGAGTGAATTTGGGGTGTCAGCTTAATGAGGAAGTGCATCTTTTCCGATCGTTGGTTTTTAAAGTCTGCTCTTTAAAATTTCACAGAATCGAAAATACCCTTAAAAAAAAAGCCGGTGTCAGCCAGATATTACAGCACACATTGCGCTGTGTGTACACAGAAAAAAATTTAGGTGTATTAAAGCATAAAGGCCATCGAGCTACATTGAGGAAAAGATAAAAAAGGAAGGCTCGGCGAAGATGTCCGGGCGCTCAAATCATTCTGGCCTTGATGAGGAGGCGCGTGAGCTCAGCTGCACCGTTGATTCCATTCTGTTCGAACATCACCTTCTCTAACCTTCTTTACCCTTACGATTCCTGACCTTGATTATATGTCACTGTAAGTGAATCTGGCGAGCGGTTGGGTTGTTGGGTCAGCGTGTGAATGCCCTGTGTACCCTCCAGGCTGCACACTTGCTTGGAGAACACGGTGAATAAGGTAAGTGTTCCCGTATCACATCCACCGAGTGATGGGGAGCTTGGTGCTGTTACAGTCGGCTTCTGGAAAGACAGGCCTATGCCTCCCTCCCCCCAAAAAAAAACATCAGAGAGGCACCATCTAGATGACACATTTCCCTGACTCACAGAATCACATCAGCTTAGGGACTGAGGAGCTTTGCAATCACCCGGGGTAAGTCCCAGCCAACAGGGGTCGGAGCGCGTGCGACGCAGGGAAAGAGAAGCCGACAAGTAGGCCTGCAGTTGTCTCAGCTCTGCTACCCAGAAAGCCACCTGTACCTCCCTGTCGTCCGAACTGTCCTCCCTGTGGATGAGGCTTCAACCTTCCTCTTTTAACGTTGTGGCGTCTAACCTGAGTAGCGTTGGCCGAGGCACTCGATTTTTCTGTGCATCAATCTCCCTACTTGTAAACCGAGGATGATAATCGTTCCCACTCCCAACGGACGTTGTAAAGATCAAACATTGCCAAAGATTAAATGAGTGATTATATACGTGTACCCTGTACATAGATACACATGAATCTGTGTGTCTGTCTGTCTGTCTATGCTTAGAACCATTCCCGGCACTTGATACGCACTCCGTAAAATTAGCTGCCCTAATAATTTTCATCATTGTTATTATTAGGCTGTGACTCATTTCCCCTATGACATGAGATCCAAAAGTTCAGCCCAAGAAAGTATATCAGAAGTTATACAGAGGTTACCAATTTTTTTTTATTTTTTAGAGAGAGAGAGAGAGCACGGGGCACGTGCACACAACAGGAAGCAGGAGGGAGGGTGGAGGGAGGCGGGGGAGAGGAGGGGGGAGGAGCATGGGGAGCGAGAGACTCTCAGGCGGGGTCCATGCTCAGCACAGAGCCCCGTGCAGGGCCTGGCATGGGGCTCCATCTCCCAACCCTGAGATTGTGTCCACCAAGAGGTGGACGCGTAGCTGACTGCGCCCCCAGGCGCCCCCGAAGGTACCATTAAGTCAACATTTCATGAGCTTCTGATGACTGTGGACACCTGGGCTGAGCGAGGTGCCTCCAACACACTCCCTCACACTCACACACACACCCTGTACGTAACTCAGCATTTTCTGAAACAGCAGGTGCCCATTTGGCCCATAAGCAAACCCGTTAATCTGCTGCTTCTCAAGGCGGTGGACAACACCGAGCACCTTCCCTGCCGCAGGTCACCTTATTCTAATGACATGAACGGGCTCTTCAAGAACGACTTCAACTCTGCAGACGGACAGAGCTCCTGGTGTCATCTTTCTAGATTTCTCTACAGTGAAGGCGGACAGGGATGCGGCTACAGCCCGACCTGGAAATACCCTCGCCAGGGAGCCGGACTCGACGAGCGCCGGCTCGCCTTGTCATGCTACGATGCTAGCATCCCACTGGCCAACCACACGCTGAAAATTCTGGAAGTCAAATTGAAACTTTTTAACAGATCCGGTGGCCGTGTTCACTCGAAAGCTTGCCGGGCGTGTCCAGGCTGAGGCCGTGCTCCACGAGCCACCTCCTCGGCCCCGGGTGTGCCGGGGCGTGCGTTCCTGGGTGAATGTCCTTCGGACCGCCCACCTGCACGCTCCCGGCCGAGGTGGCTTGATGCTTTGTGTTCCGCTTGCTCCGGGGAAGCCACTCTGCTGCCTCTCCAAAGGAGCCTGACCGACTCCGGGCGGCCTCCTCCTACAGAAATTACATCACAGTTTGGGCTCTATTTTTAGAATCCCCAGTTAATTCAGATTGCAATTACCGGCCACCCCTGGACCTTCTCCATTTTAATTCCAACCCCCATTTAAAGAAAGTGGGGGAGGGGGAGGGTGATATTTAATCCTTCCAATTAGTATTTTGCAAGAGCAATCACTTTGCGTCCCCAGTCTGTGTGGGGCTGGGGCAATTACCAAGGGCCACATTACGTCGGACGGTGGCTAAAAGAACCACTTTGAGCCATGTCACTGGGGACAGTCCCTGCAAAACCAGAATGTCTAGTCACTTTGACCTACAGCAAAATGTATCAAATAACTAGGACAAGTGCTACTGCAAACAACTGATCAGTCTTCAAAGCCCAGCACAACCTCTGGGTAAGCCGGGCCACTCCGAATGAAATGTCCCTATTAAAGAGGCAGGCTGGGAAAAGGGAGAAGTGGAGGATCTGTTTCCTTTC
This sequence comes from Canis lupus baileyi, assembly GCF_048164855.1. NCBI lineage: Eukaryota > Metazoa > Chordata > Mammalia > Carnivora > Canidae > Canis > Canis lupus. The sequence goes on from NC_132864.1 coordinate 39,825,182, forward strand.
CTTTCTAGTTTTTCTTTTCTTTCTTTCTTTTTTTTTTTTTTTTTTTCTCAGAAGGGCCTGAGGACGTGAGTGATGAGAGGGACAGCGCTCTGGCCAATTTGCGGAATTCCGGACTTTGCACAACCAGCACCACCGTTTCTGCCCGGGGAAGGGTGACACCAGCCCCCAGACACTGCCGCGGGGAGCCAGACTCAGGGCCACCCAGTGGGCGAGGCCCGGCTTTCGGCCAGCAGGTGCTCATCGTGGTCAGGGCACGGAGCAGGAGAAAATCCCCAGTCAGCAACCGGGTGCCTTCTAACCTTCCATCGGAACAATTGTGCTAAATAAAGAGCAGTGGGCAGCCCGGGGCTCACCGGCTGGTCTGGGTAGGTGAGATTATCAGGTAGATCAAGACAGCGATTGAGAAAAATAACAGACCAGCCATTGTCCCTGCGCTGTCACTGCGGCAGCCCCTGGGCTCCGCGCTCTGCAAGTAGTAGCCTACTGGACGCCTCGGGAGCCCCGCGACAGCTGGATCAGGATCCCCATTTTCCAAACAAAGAAACTGAGGCTTAGCGGTATTAGAAAATCAATCCGAGTTCACAAAACTAAAAGCTGCTGTGCCTGATTCACAACACGCCCGCCGCGTCCCTCCCCTGCAGCTCTCTGCCCAGACCTGACTTCTGTATCCGCTTTCAGAATGACTACGCCAAGGTGTCCCGGCTTCGGAGGCTCGGAAGTCAAGGTCTAACGACACCCGCGTGGATTTGAAAAATCCATTTCAAAAATTGACGCTCCTTTGCACCCCCCCCCCACACACACACACACACGTTCCAGGGGAGGTAAGGGAGCCTGATTTATTTTGCTTTGGAAGTCCCTGAGAAATTCTGTTCAACAACAAAGCATCCCCAGTGATTAGACTTTCAGGAGTTTCTTTCAAAATAATAATTGTCAGGATAGAGTCAGCGGACAACGTTACCCATTAGGGAAAGGCAAACACACGCTGATTGTCTGGAGCGGCGGGGAGCGTGGGCCCGGAGAGGGCAAGTGCGTTACGAAACCACGGGGAGAGGGCCCGCACCCCCGCCCGGCAGCTCCGGGAGCCAGGCCCCGGGAATGTTTCCGGGTGTTCTCTGTGCCTCTGCCTGTCTCTCCAGGCTTCCAAACACCAGGCCCAAATACAATGAGCACTTCAGGAAGACAGAGCCATTTGGGAAGCTGACATTTTACCTAAATTCCCACTCTCCTACGTTTTGCTCTTATCTCCCGGTAACGGCATCAACAGTGCAGGTTCTGTAGGCCCCGGAGCCGAGACCAGACCCCTGCTTCTCTACTTGCTGGCTGTGGCCTCTTGTTTCACTGGTCTGAGCCTCGATATTCTCACCTGATAAATGGTTGAGAAAACCGAATAAAATAATGCACGTTAAATGGTTGGCACGGTTCAGCACTGACAGACACGAGCCTCAATCCTATCAGAGGTTCGCCTTAATACGTGAGTTGATGTAAGTCTGTGAATGAGGCGTGGGTGGTGACACAGGATGTTCTGAGACTCCCCAAAATCCTCCATGACAGTCTGTACCTGTGCTCAAAGTGGGTCCCATGCTATCAGGTTTGGGGACAGGTTTGTAGGTAGGAAACAACAGGCTGGGGCACAATCTTGCCCTTCTCTCCGTCAAAAATTCCTTCTTTCGGGATTCCCCACAGATTCATTCTTTGAATCACCTTGTTTAACATTTTAGTAGAAAAAAAAAAACATTTTAGTAGAAGACCTAAAAAGCAGATAACACCAAGAGTTTCCAGGCAGCGAAATACCTATCGGATGGTGGCGCTAAACGTCTGGAAGACTTGTGGGCGACCTCGTTAAAAGCTTTGTCGTTTAGGTCAAGTGAACCTGAGTTTGAATCCTGCCACTTCTTAGAGGCATGAAACGGGGCCGATCACGTAGCCAGTCCATGCTTCCATTTCCTCGATCGTAAAATGGGAACCCTAGGAGTGCCTGCCTCATGGGCTGTAGAGAGAATGCATGTGAAGCCTAGCTCTGTGCCGGAAATAGTAAGGGACCACTGAGTGTTAGCCGAGGGTGGCATTGGTAATAGGGTGATGGGGTGGGGGTGGGGGAATCACGATACTGGTGAAGGTGCTGCTGGCGGTGGTTGTAACATAGTGTTAGTGGTGGATGCAGTGATGAGGCCGGCCGTGATGATGGTAGCAGAACCGTATTGAAGTGGGGTTCATCATGTGAGATGTAAATTATACCAAGAAACACACAAGCTCTAGGGGCGTCCTGGGGGCTCAGTTGGTTAAGCATCAAACTCTTGATCTCAGCTCAGGTTTTGATTTCAAGGGCGTGAGTTCAAGCTCATCGTTGGGCTCCATGTTGGGCGTGGATCCTACTCAAAGAGACATGGGGCGGGGGGGCTCTAGCCATAGAGTGATGGAGTGTCAACCATTAGTTCTGATTCACAAAAGAATATTGGTCTCGAGAGAAGTGGGAAAAGCAGTTGGACACAAGACCCCTCTCGGGATGGGACTCAGCCCGGAGCGCAGCATCCCCCTGCCCCCCGATAGTGCGTGCCTTCTCTCTCTAAGGACTGCAAATGTAAATACCTCCAGCGGCCAGGCAGGGATGTGAGTGAGCAAAGTGCACAAGGTGACACAGGAGGGCACGATGCGAACAGGGACACACAGGACAGAGCCAGCGGCTCTTCCAAAGAGGAGATGCTCCCCAGCTTGGGCCAACCAACGCCGTGAGCCAGTGCAGACCCAGTGTTGCCAGGTTTCCCAATTTTCAAGAAAAGCTGGGAATTCAAAATCTTATGTGAAATCTATAAAGACAAAAAGAACTCACCTGCAAGTCTGATCGATCAAAACTTTTTATCTAAATGAAGGAGCTTCCCCACCCGTGTGCTCTCGATCTCCAGGGTTTCTGGAATAGCTTCATAGACTCTTTGAATATCTGAGTTCCTGATTTTACTTCCTATTTTCTCTGTTTTCACCAGGACTCCAATTCCTATTTTTCCTGCCTCTGTTTACCTCCTGCCCACTCTACACTGTTTTCTTTTCTTGAGGCCTTGGCTTAACGTTATTGATCCTGATTATACAAATAATCCCGCCACTAAGACTCCTTCCCCAGACTCACAGGAATATTGTCAATTATTTTCTGATGACATCAGCCCAACGTCGCCCTTTCAACAAAAAGACTTTCCCCATCATTCATCCACTTGCATGGATTCCACTGCCTTCTAGAAGCAAGATGGTTTTCAGAGCTACAGAGCCAGCTCACATCAATGGGAGCCTGGACTCCATACCTATAGATCCAGCTAATTGCCTGGCATGTCACATGATGTCACACAGACATCTAGAACTCCAGAGGCTCAGATTGTACCTCATCGTCTCCCCACCAACGCTGGCCCCTTCTCCTACAGGCCCTCTCTCCGTGAAAGCTCCCAGCCTCCACCTCCCCGCCAGCCCCATGCCCGCTGATGGCAGGGTCACCCCACACTAGTCTCAGCCCTCTCTCAGCCTCTCATTCACCACTCAGCCCTTCAGGTTTGATCTCAGGGACCTCATCCTCTGCTCCCCCTCTCCAGAATTCCACCTGTCTTCTCGGGAAGAGCGCTTGGTCCCAGAGCAATCTGTTAACTCTGATACCGCACCCCTCCGCTCGCTATTCCAAGCCAGACCGACCGGACTCCAACACACAAGTCTGATACAGGAGCCACGACTCATGAAGCATCTTCAGTCGCTCCACCTGACCCACAGGACACCGTGGAAACCCTTTGCCATAAACAGCTCCCTATGGTAGGACCCTCGGTGAAACTCTCCTGGTTCGTTTGGGTTTCTTTCCCTAAGCCTTCGTTTCAGAATGTATAGAGTTCTCTAAACGCCTGTTGTTATGAGCACTTTATATGTAAAAGTGTTCTTTTAAAACTCATAAAACTCTATGAAGCTGTGGCGATTATTACTCCCACGCTACTTATAGGAAACCTGGGGCCCAGGTCAGCTAACCAATGTGCCTGCGTCACACGGCCTGGAGTGGCATCGTCAGGATGGAACCAGGTCTGGGGTCTGTGGTCAACCTCATTACCGTACAGCTTCCCCGAGTGCTCCCTGCCAGCAATGCTGTCTTCCTCGACAAATATCTCCTCACATTTCCAGCCCAACACAGGAAACCCCTCTTCCATGAAGCCTCTTCTGGCTTCCAACACAGAGCAGAACACTGCCGGTCTGGCTTCTGTTTCTCATAAAGACCGTGTGCCTCTTCTGTTTCTCATCCTGGTACCTGTAATTCCTTAGTGCGTGTCTGTATTTGTACAAACGTCCCATCTCTCCTACCAGACTGTGAATCCTCGAGAGTCGGGACGTGGTTTCCCACTCCTTGCATCCCCGATGCCGACCACAGTGTCAAGCACATCACAATAATAAATGTTGGGGGGGGCAATAAATAAAACAATAAAACACCATTATGAGATTTACTCTTTAAAAAAAATAAAAAATAAAAATAAATGCTTGGGGTGTATCGGTAGAGCAAATGGATGACTGAGATCTCAGTAAAACAATGGTCATTACAAGAACGATAACGTAAGACCCCTGTTTCTGCACTTCAAGAAGAATATAAAACTGAAAAAGGTCCAATATAAGATATTTGGAGGATGAAGGGCAAAGATCCAATCTTTAGGCTCATGGAGGATGTAAAGTGAGTAAGCGCACATTCACGAGAGAACAGAACCTTAACATTCAGACCTACAGTCTTGAGGCTTAAAAGTATCTCTAGGACTGAAAAACCAAGCACTGCTTTTAAAGAGAATGAAAGTATGAATCCAGCAGCTAATTCAAGCTGAGAAATCCAAATAGGCTTTCTAACAGTTGAAAATAATTCACTGTGGATTGACTCAAATCCCATTTATGTTTTCACTGAACTCCACAAGGAGTGAAGGAGCACCTATGCATAGGCGTGGGGTCAAAGCACAGACGTCCTGCCCCGGAGAAGCTTGTGGTCTGGTGGGAGGACAGATGTACGTGGTCACTGATCCAGCGCTTTCCAAGCCATCGAGGATAAGGAACAGCTTTTCTATTATTCGGTTTCCAATACGTCACAGACTGGAATTTTTGGAGGGCGTAATAAAAATAAACTCCTCGCAGAACGGAATTTAAAAGACATATACAAGATACACCCTCGATTCTTTTTTTATGACGATCAGAGTCCACAGATTTGGAAGGACCGTCAAACTGCTGGAACGGTCTCTAAACACTCAAACCGTCATTTTCTGTCCCCATCTCGGCGCGGAAGAGTTACAGTCTGTAGGCCAGCAGGGTTCGCGGGCCGTACCTGGAGCAGCCTGATGGCCAGTACGGCGTAGGCCGAGTTATCGGAGACCATCAGGGGAGAATAGGATGCGAAGTGTTTAAGGAAAGAAATGACTTGGGACTCAAGCCTACTTGTTTGCTCTATTTTCCCCAATCCTTACTAATCCCTCAGACGAAAAGACCATTTTTCTCTTCCTCTCCAGGACCAATTTTCTTTAAAAAAAATAAAAAAGTAGCCCACATTCCCTGCCACTCACTGTGCCAAGAAGTATTTCATAGCCTAGAACAGGAAAAAAAAAAAAAAAAAAAAAAAACCACGGTGCTTGTTCATACTCCCCGGGGTAACATGTGTATCCTGCAAGGTGAGGTCGTGCTTTGTCTCTCCTTCCCCATCGGATTTTAAGCTTCTCGAGGGCAAGGACTTCCATCCGTACCTTCGTGTCCCGACAGCACCTACTAAAAGCCTTAACCATAGTGAAGTACTGCGTGCGGAATAAATGAAAAAAAGTGAATTCCGAAGAAACAAGTAGACTGGTTAGTACTTCGCGCCGCCGGAAACACATTACTGAGATGCGGTGCGTTTGCAAAGGCTAAGGGTTCCCTTTGGACTTAAGCTGCTGGAATCACTTAGTTTTTCTGTACTTGGTCCACATGTGAACTCCAACCAACATCAAATAGATGTTGGATTAAACAGCCCAGAATCGGCATATGTGATAGATGGGAACTCCCCCAGGCAGGTGGTCGGGTCTGGAGACCGGAAGACTTGGTGCCACAGAGCCCAACGTCCTCAAAGAGAGCCTATGCCCCGCGCCCAGAGAAAAACAATGCGCATCCAGCTCCCCACAAAGAATGACTCAAGGGGCAGACCCAAAGGTATCTGGGTCCAGCCCCCGATTTTGAGCCTGTCCCTCTTTCCCTCGTATTTTGCACTCCTCCTTTAATTATTGTATCCACGCCCCATCATAAGAAAAAAATGGAGAAATCAGTGGTATTGCAAAAGTATTTCCAACCTAAGGAGGCAAAAGGACAAAGCAGCGGCAGCTTCCAAGATGATCCCAGCTTCTCAGAAGCTCCCGCCGCCCTGGAAGCTGGGTTCGTGGAGCAGCGAGGACTCCGGGGATCTGTGAGCAGCCAGCGATCGGGTGAGCGGTCAGGAGGCTCCTGGGAGGAGGCCCAGCTGGGATCCCTTCCAGACCGTGTCTGCACCACCTGTAACTCCGCAGCACATACGCTCGCCAGAAGACTGTCCCAAGCCTGGGGGGTGGGGTCGGGGGAGTTGCCATTCCAGAAAGAACCACCAGCCAGCTCTGGCAGAGAAGGGCGTCCTTGTGCGTTGGGAAGGAGTCCGGGCTTCCAACCCCGGGCACCTCGCCAGGCCTGGTGTGCAGATCCAGGATCCGTGCCCACTGCGCCTGCCCCAACTTGCCCGCGAGAGCGGAGCCAGGGAATGATGGGAAAGGTGTTCATCCCCTTCTCCTCCCAGCTCCAGCCAGCTGCTTTGAAGTCCTGGGCCAGAAGGCATGGCCAGGCCTGATGCAGCGTTTTCTCCAGCGAGCCTTGGGGATTTGGGCTCTCTCTCTCCCTCGGGAAGGCAGACCAACATAAATCAAAAAGCCTGGGCTTTGAAAGCAGATAAACCTCGATTCAGACTCTGTCTGGGCCATGCACTGGGTTTATAAATCCCCCCAAAAGTGATTCAACTTCTCTGAAACGCGGAGCTCTTATTTCCAAAATAGCATTAACTTAAGGCAGAGTCTCTCAGTGTCCGCACTGTGACATTTGGGACTGAGCAGCCTCGTGGGGCCGGGGCATTACGGGGTGCCCAGCAGCATCCCCGGCCCACCCACTAGAGTCCAGCTGTGACAACCAAAACCAATCGCAGACACTGGCTAACACCCCGGGGCTGCTAAGTTGCCCCCAGTTGGGGATCACTGACCTAACCTAATCCTTCGAATTGTTGTGTTGCCGTATTATTGAGCCTGGTGCCCACGAATGAACGAAAAGCACTCAGGGATCATTAACTCCTGTAGCAGATACCAGCACTGTCCCACCCGCGTCCCTCAGCGTCCACCCCGACACCCGTGTGGCTGCTTCCCATGAACACCCGGGACCCTGGCCTCAGGAGAATGGCCAGCCTAAAACAGGCCAAAGTGAAAGCTGATGCCCTTGGAAGGGGCCCTGAGCGCTGGCAGGTGAGCTGGTGGGGGAACATCCTAGCACCCTAGCCCCGTCGTGGAGGAGGTGAAGAGGCAGGTCCCTCAGGCGCCCCAGCCCATCGGGCCCCACTGCCCACGTCTTGGCGGCCGCCTAACACGCGCCCCACCTTCACCTGCTTGCTCCCTCCTGGGCATCTCCCCGAGTCACTCCCCAAACTCTTGGCACAGCTTCCTTTCACTTTCACGTGTTTCTGGCTTTTAGTAACTTAATCTATAAAAACTGACTTTTATTTCTAGAAGTGACCCAGCCGGCCGATTCATCAGGCTTCTCGTTTGGATTTACCCAGATCCCAGGGTTTTGATTTTTTTTTTTTTTTTAACTACTTCAGATAAGCTACTGTCCTGCCCCGGGGACAGCTGAAGACAATGAGGGAAGCGGCCCAGGCAGGCTCGGTGCAGGTCAAAAAAGTAGGATCCGGAATTCCCATTTCTCACCGGGCCCCAAACCCAGCCCATGCCGGCCGCTGCTGCCGCTCCGCTTCTTTGACGGTTCACATCAGACCCAGCAGCCTGGTTTAGCGCCGCGGCCTCGGCACCCGAAACCACACCGGGACCTGGTGGGTACCTGGTAGTAGTCACTGAGTTACTGAGTGGAGGCCGCTGGCAAGCTTAAAGCTCTGGATGCTTCCCCACGTTATCAGGACGGGAGAAAGAACGAAGTCCTCCAAGCTCCACCGGCGGGGCCCTCCTAACCGGGTCTCAGCTTCCTCTCTCCCCACTCACCCGCTCCTCCTGACGTCGAGCTACATGCACACCTGTACTTGAACCATCCCACACTCTGCACGCGTGTCCTTCTCACGGCTGTGCATCACCCCCCAGCTCGGATCGCCTGCGTCTTTCCCTCGAAGATACTCAGGTTCCCCGGGGCGGGGGGTGGGGGGACTCGGCTCCGACTTCCTCCTGGGGATCTGGCTTGATCCCTTCTTGGCCCCCATGTTATCCCATGTCAGGGGTTGCTCACGAATCTCCTCCACTGGAGACAGAGAGGCCTTGAGGCAAGGGGGCCGCAGCTTGGACGCAAAGGTGTCCCCAGCGCCTGACACGTCGTCAGGGCTCAGAAAAGAAAGGCTGGTGGTTCGTTGGAAGTAGTAATGGAGTCATAATTTAAAGCTGCTTCAGCGTGTGCACCAGTCCATGTTTTCCAGAGGAACAAACCAGCAGCATAGAGAGAGAGACACAGAAAGAGACTGATTGTGAAGGTTGGCTCGCGCGCTTATGGAGGCGAGGAAGCCTCACCATCTGCCACCTGCAATCCGGAGGACCAGGAAAGCGGATGATCTAGTTCTGGTCCAAACTTGAAGTCCCTACGAACCAGGAGAACCAGTGGTGTAGGTCCCAGAATAAGTCGGAAGGCCCGAAAACCAGCAGCACTGATGTTGGACGGTGGGAGAAGCTGGAGGCCCCAGCTCAAGCAGAGAGCAAACTCTCCCTCCTCTACCTTCTGGTTCTGCTCAAGGGATTAAGTGATGCCCAGTCTCACTGGTGGGGGCAACCTCCTCTACTCAGCCTACTGATTCAAAGAGGAACCTTTTCCAAAAACATCCGCAGAAATATGCCCAGAACTAACGCTTTCCAGCTAATCTGAGCATCACTTAGCCCAGTCAAGTTGATATAAAAAAGTAACCATCACAGTGCACAACCTCCACTCCCCTGAATCAGCAACTGAGTTCTGCGCGGAGACAATATTTAATAAATCCCAGGGACTCCCCCACGGCCGACCACCTTCAGAAGCACAAACTGCAGGTAGATGAACCACATTACGAAGCCTCCCACGCTATGGTTTAGCTGGAGCACTGATCGGAAGAACATACAGCCTTGGCCAACGAATAGCGTGACCTGCCGTCCCGCCATAGAGGAGGCTCCGTCTGTGAATACAAACTCCTCCCACATTGCACAACCAGGTGGGTGGCTGTCATGAGAACCTAGAAAGGCTTTGGAAGTTGTGCTCTTCATTGAACTGAGCTCTTTCAACCTAGAATAGCGTCTTCAAGATGGAATGTCTACAAATTCAACACCAGACCTTAAATCTTAGAGTTTGTGGTTAGTACTACTGAGCTGGTTTCATGGAAACGAGGGGTAGAGAACAAGATGTATTGGTTCTGCTTTGAAGGTCCAATTAATTCCTTTTTTTTTTTTAAGTAGGTTCCATGCCCAGCATGGAGCCCAATGCAGGGGTCCTGAGTTCAAGACCCGAGCTGAGACTAAGAGTTGAATGCCCAACCAACTGAGCCACCCAGCGTTCCTGAAGGTCCAATTAAGTCCAAGGTCTACGTCAACATCTTCAGAAGGCAGGATCTAGCTGTGATAGAATGACCCCTCCTCACTTCCCCACCCCTCTTTCTCATCACCCTCCCAAAAGAAAGCTGGTTGAAGAGCTCCAGACATTTCCTTCCCAAAACAACCCTGAGACTTGAATAAAATCCAACCATATGGAGAAAGAAATCAGAATGGCAATGAAGAGCAGAATGAAAGGAGAGTTTTCATTGTATTGATCTAATCACACAACCCGCAAGCCCTAAGCAACTACTTTTATGACCAGCTCGTGTATCAGGAAGGGCTTGTTTGCTCCTGAAAAATGGCAATATTTGTAAGACATAGATGTCCACCAGGACAGAGTGCAAGAGTCAAACGCTAAACACGATGTCTGAAAGGTAATAGACGTTCACGTGAAAATAAATCTCCTGACTCTTGTCAGCCGGGGACACTGATTGAAGTATCTCGTGAGTCTCTCTTGCTGAGCCAAGAATAGACCCAAATGTATTTTCAACAAAATAGTAGACCTGGGTCCTTCACCTGAAACGTTCCCTGAGTTCCAGCGACCTAATCTTTGAGTACCCTGTTGCTACCGTTTATGTCACAAAAAGAATCCCTGCGCCACTACATAATCATCCTCCAGTGCCCCAAGTCCATGAGTCACTGGCCTGTCTCTATCTCCATATGATGACCTGAAAGAAGTGTGAGTGTTGCCTTCCTCTTCCTCTGCTTCTAAAGAGTTTCCACTCGACAATACACGGTAACATGTGCCTTCCCAACCACGCTGCACAGGTGTGATCTAAACAGCAAGGGAGAGTCCCCTCAATCCCACAAACGGTCGTTCAGGATGAGATTCTAGGCATCCATTCATTAAAGGCCATGAAAGCTCTACATGGAAACAGGGTTGAGGCTGGAACTTTCTCAGAAAGAAATCACAGAATCACAAAATGCCCAAGCTGGACGTAATCCCCAGGTACCATAAAACCAGCTAACTCACTCAGTGGTTGACGGTGCTCCCCTAAAAGCCAAGGAAGGTGTTTGAAATGCTCAAGTCCCCATAGCAGGGGGGATGAACCAGTCCAGGACTCACCTCCTGATGCCCACACCATGCTCTTTCCACTGCCCCACGCTACCTCCCTCAGCGTTCCTACTCCTGAATCCCCCCAGCCTGGCACGGGTGGCCCAGGACGGCCAACATGTCAAGCCAACAGTTTAGACAAGGAAGAGTTTACCCTCCTTTCCCATGCAAGTGCTACACCATCTTTTGTTACTTTCCTACCTATAAGTCCGTGTGAACTATATCAGGGGACTCACAAAGCTGCTTGCCCAGGACCTCACAGATCCTGAATGGAGTGATCCGGGGCCGAGTAGAGCCTAGATTCTGGTGTCCTGACTCTCTGGCTAGCATACTTTGTATTCCTTGAAAGTCTCCCATGCCCCAGGATTCCTGCAGACATATCTCAAAGAGGAAATGATTGGTTTCAACATTCAAGGCTCATACCATTTTTCAGCCAACATGCTATATAATACCCCATCCCACACGAGTACCATTAGCCAGGACAATCTCTTTCAGCCAGAACCTTCCTGGAACCAACTTTTCCTGCTAAAGACAAACCCGAATCCAACAGAAGTGACTGCTATTGCTGTTATAAAAATATATTATTACTTGTAGGGCTCCACAGAATAAGAGGTAATTCTCTTTTTATGTGCTGCAGTAGCAAGGATGTTTAAATGTCATCTCTATTTTGACAGTTTTTCAGAGGAAGGCAATAATGCCACATTCCATGAGATAGTATTATGTTATACCAAAGACCAGTGCCTTTCCCTGTTGGATTCTCTTGATGGACAAAAGGCTCCAAAATGGTGTGGGAGAGTAGGGGAGGTAGGAATCTTTTTTTTTAAAGCAACCACAGATATCATATGGAAAAAATATAATTCTGACAGAAAACTATAGGGTAGGGAACTTGGCAAAGTTGCATCAGCAACAGTAGTGATTTAAGTTTGATTTTATCTTATTTAATTGGTGGTCTCGACACCTTCCTTCTCCAAACACTCCATCCCTGACTAATGTCTCAAATTCTATATGGTTTGCTCGCTTTTTGGATATGTCATGCCCAAGACATGAGGACTGGTACAGCCTTTAGGTGGGTTAGCCCGCAGATATAGACAAATGGTATGCACAGAAAGAAGGTCAAGAAAAGGAAAGGAGAAAATGAAGAAATGATCCCTCTCGTCTTGGGCTGATGACAGATATCAACTGACCCCGCCCGGTTCGCAAGGGTGATGGCGCAACCAATTCTGAGCTGAAAGATTCTCAAGCCCTTTGATAGGCATTCCCAGGAATAACTCACGGAAGAGGTACGAAAATGCCCATCGCAACGCTAACCAGAGTGGAAAGGGGGATGGGGGTTAATGCATGAGAAATGAGGATGCCCAGCACCTTGTGGAGCAAAATAAGAGGCAGGGTCGTGGGGCAACAATTGGAAATAAAAACCCTCACATCCAACAATTGAGCTGTGCTGTATAGTAAAACAGTGTCAGTCTGATGACATATGTAGCCATTATCAACAATGTGTGAAACTTATATAAAAACATTAAAAAATACTTTACCTGAAATATTAGAGACTATAACACAGTATTGTCTTAGTCTCCTTAGGCTCTGCTGTAACAAAAGAGCCCAGACTGAGGAGCTTGTGCCCCCACCCCCACCCCAGTAGAAGCGGCTGGGGATCTCTTTGGAGGCTCCTTTAAAAAGCCTTTCATTTGTTAAAGATTTATTTATTGCTCTTAGAGAGAGAGAGTGCAAGTGGGAGGGGCAGAGGGAGAGGGAGAGAGGGACTCTCTAGCAGACTCCATGCTGAGCGCAGAGCCCCACGTGGGGCTCGATCCCACGACCCTGAGATCATGACCTGAGCTGAAACCCAGAGTCAGACGCTCAATGGACTGAGCCACCCAGACGCCCCTCTAAGGCCCCTCCTGCAGGTTCCACCCTCACTGGTCTTTGGAAGCACCTCCCAAGGGCCCCGCTTCCTAAAACCTTCACATCAGGCATTAGGACTTCAACATATGAATTTTATGAGAGGACGCAAACATTGTGACCATGGCAAGTATGGCTATTTCAATTATAATAATCTGAAAATACACCGTTGCCCTGCTCCCAAGCCCTCACTGGCTTCCACGGGGTTTTAGCACAATTTCACAGTCTCCTTAACATGAGCATTGGGCCCTTTGTCTGGTCTCTACCTCCACCTCCAACCCTAACTCACCCCACTTCCTAACTGCCGTGACTCTGAGTGTTTAGAGACCTTAGAAATCGCCCAAACACCTCACCCTTCAGCAATGAGCTGAGGCATCACTTCTTCAAGATCGGGTCATGATCCTCCTTGCAACAAGGCTCCCAGTGTCTGCGTGTTCCCTGCACTGCATTTTTCCACTGCCCCAAGTAGACCGAGAGCATCTTTTGAACCGAGATCTTGTCTACTTCATCCGCGGCCAGATCCTAGCACAGGGCCTGGCATATGGAGGGGCTCAGCGGATGTGCACTGGACGGATGCATTAGAAAAGAATGAGCAATCTGCGAGCCAGTGAGAGAATCGGTGAAGAAGCAGGACTGCTACTAGCCTCTGTGCCCTTGTATCTGAGTGACTCTCTGAATGCATGCACACCCGTGTGCAGAGCAATGTTCAGAGGTGACATAAGAGCAGATGGAACGTTAACTAGTTGTCTCTTTCTCAAAACACATTTAATATTGTGGGGAGTCTGTGGCGGTAACAGCTTTACTGAGATATAATTCACTTAAAGTGTAAAAAAAATGTTTTTTTGTAGTTCACAGAACTCTGAGTGTTGCACCACAATCAATTCTAGAACATTCCCATCAGCACAAAAAAGGCCCTAAACCCTTTAGCTATCAGCCAGTTGCAAAACCCCCTTGTTCCCCAGCCCTAGGCAACCACTAATCTCCCTATTTTTATAGATTCATCTAATCTAGGCCTTCATATCAATGACACTGTATTATATTTGTTCTTCTGTGTTTGGTTCTTTCAGTTCGCGTAATGTTCCAGGGGTCACCCACCTTGTAGCAGTAGTAGTGCTTCGTTTCTTCTGTGGTTGAATGATATCACACTCTATGGGTATCATAGCTTATTTATCATCCATCAGTGGGTGGACATTTGGGTGGGTTTGGCTCTTAAGAATAATGCTGCTGTGAACATCCACGTACAAGCTTTTCATTTCCTGTGGGTGGACACCTCGGAGCGGAATTGCTGGGTCATACGGTAATTCTATGTTTAACTTTTTGAGGAGCTGCAAGGTTGTTTTCCAGAGTGACTGCACCATTTCCCATTCCCACCACATTCCCATTTCTTCACATCCTTGCCAACGCTTAAGACTTTGAGGGCTTTTGGACTACAGCCATCCTCATGTGCATGAAATGGCATTGCAGCTGTGATCTGCAAGTGACGTCAAGAGTCTTTTTATCTGATCATTGGCCGTTTGTACATTGATATTGTTTTTAAATTTTTCTTTTAATTTAGAAGAATATTTAGAGCAATAAACAGAAATAACCTCTTTCTTTTTTTAAGATTTTAATTTATTTATTGAGAGAGAGGGGCTGTGTGTGAGCAGGGGGAGGGGCAAAGGGAGAAGGAGAGAGAGAGAGAAGCAGACTCCCCACTGAGCACAGACCCTAATGTGGGGCTCACTCTCGGGACACTGGGATCAGGATCTGAGCTGAAGTCAAGAGTTGGCTGCCCAACCACCTGAGCCACCCAGGCACCCTAGAATTAGTCTCTTTCTAATAAATATGAAGCACCTAGGAGACTTCACTGAGCTTGCGGTAATAACCACCAAAAGAAAAAAGTACAGAAAAGGTGCCTTAATGACCCACAAGAAAAAAAAAGAGCTGATGAGCCTGCTTTTGGAGATGAGCGTGGGCTTCAGCCCAGGAGTCCGGTGACAAGGCTCCGATCCTGACTCCGAGGAGGTTACCAGGCCCCTCTAGCTCCTGCTTCCACATCTGTAGAATGGGACACTAATGAGGACAATATTGTAGGGCTAGTGTGACAATTAAATAAAATGCCCCCATATGAAGCACACGGCACAGCCCCAGTAAACACCCAGGGAGTGCCTGGCGTAGGAAGTAGGTTAATGAAAATCAGTCAGGTGTATTTTCAAACTCTAAGACTTCTAGCAGGCTTGCCATGCAAGTGTGCGTTAAGGAGAAAGAATCTGTTTCCCAAACTGACCAGGAACCCTGCCTTCAGGTCGTTGGGCAGGGCACGTGGTCCAGAACATGCTCTGAAATCTGCTACCCCACGTACCCCCTCGCTTCCGTCACATGGGGACCTGGGCCCGCAAACAGGTGACCCAGGACATTCAGTTACTCGGCTGCAAATCCAGAGAACCCAGGGTCCCCGCTGCCCGGTTCTGTCGCGAGCTCCTGCCCAGAACTCATCGTCCTGGGAGCATCTGCGTCCCCGGCCCCCCACCTGCATGACTCACCAGCCTCCATCCCTGCCCCATCAGGCCCCTGGGGACACCCCCACGGGCCACGTGGAGTATGTCTGAGCACGTAACAGGAGCAGGTCAAGCTGACGCGCCTCTGGAGGAAATACGTCCTATCCTCTTGCCTTAGCAAATACATTTTCATAACGGTCAGGAAGGCCGAGCTCAGATTTGCAGCCTCTCAGAGCCCCTCAGTGAACACGATGCACGAGGAGATGTGGGTCTCCGGTGTGAGGCTGCACCCCAGCCCCCCCAGCCCTGGCTCTGTCCCCCATTGTGAGGAGCCTCATTCATGGGGACGAGACCCCTCGGGCCGCAGGTGCAGCCTCACCCACAGCCCCTGCTGCCCCCTCCAAGCTCAGGGCTCAGGAGCGTGCTACCCGCAGCGCAATGGCTTCGCAGTGAGTCAGACCAGAGGAGGGGCCCGTGCATCTGGGCAGGAATGGGAGTTCCGGGCGCCTGATAAAGCGACGGCCTCAGCACCCCCAGGCTGATCGCCCTGCAGGAACAGGTGCAGGCAAGGGAGGGCGGAGCCGAGTGCAGCCCAGAGGCTCGGGGGCACCAGCAAGACTCCAGGTGACACCAGCAGGCACCAAGAAGTGGGCACAGCGAGGCGACCCGGGGATCCCTTTTCAGCCTTCCCGCTACCCTCGATGGGTAAATTAGAGAAGGAGTAAGAGCTGGAAGGGGACTCGGGGCTCGCATTATCCCCGGATGGTTCGCTGCATGTAAGTAGCAAGAGCCCGGCGGCGGCCAGCGTGCCGCGCAGTATCATTAGGAAGAGTCCAGCCTCCTTATTGGCTCCTTGGCTACCTGGACACATATTTTTAGTTCTAATATCAAAACCTGTCAGAATTGGCTTTGCTGAAGCTGCCAGAATGATACAGGTCAGATCAATTATCACGAAAAATTCAATTACGGGAGAGCCAGATGCGGCGCTATAAAGAAGAGCACGAGGGCACATGTGGCGGAGGGACCGGGGCCGCCGTCCCCGCACGAGGACGACCTCCCCGCGCTTCAGGCCTCGTCCCCACAGCCGCATTGGACTGGGAAAGCCCCCCCACCGTGTGCACCCCGACATCCCCCAGCACCTCCCGTTCTCCCATCACCCCAACCAGGAGACATGGCAACCTCTGACATTGTGTTTGCGCCCAGAGGACTCGGTCGGTGGGGCTGCTGCTGAGCACGGACACCACTTTTTTTTTTAAGATGTTTTTTCTATTATTATTTCAGAGAAAGAGAGAGCACAAGTGGGAGAGGCAGAGGGAGAGGGAGAGAGTCTCAAGCAGCCTCCACGCTGAGCGTGGAGCCCGACGTGGGGCTCGATCTCAGGACCAGATCACCACCTGAGCGGAAAGCGGGAGTCGGGCGGCCAGCCAGGGGGCCCAGCATGGACACTGTTCAACAAAGAGACGAGGAAACGGGTTGGACGATTAAACACAAGGGCCCAAGGTGGACGGGATGGGCTCCTCCGGGCGTGCGGCAGGAGGCGGCCGGGGGCTGGGGGCGCACACAGGACCCAGCCCTGGGATCCACTGCCTGGATCGATCCCTCCCCACAGCTCTCTCTTCACATGACCCTGAGCAATCATTCAACCCTGCTAAACGCTGGCTTTTCATCTGGAAAATGGGAACGAGAATCTCACCCTCTTCCCGGATGTGCTGGTAAAACTGAATGGGACCGTGTGCGTGTGTGTTGAAGTACCTGGCGTGGGGTCTGGGGAACAGGGGAAACTCAGTCCCTGTTATTACTTTTAGCTCCTTGACCTGGAACAGGTTTGCCGGGAAAGCACAGGGTGGGACACGGCAGTGGAGTGACCCCGGGGTCCCGGGATCAAGTCCCGCGTCGGGCTCCCTGCATGGAGCCTGCGTCTCTCTCTGGGTCTCTCATGAATAAATAAATAAATCTTAAAAAAGGAAAGAAAACCGTAGGATGTAAGGCGAAAACCGTGGCTCCGCCGCTAGCTCTGAGGACCTTCATTTCCTCGTCTACAAGTTGGGGACTCTCACCCCCGGGCAGAGCAGCTCCAGGCCTCGGGAACCCAGCCGGGGAGGCACCTGCCGGCTGTTGGGCGCCGTGCCCGCGGGCCTGAGCGTGAGGGTGGCGAGCTGCCCCGGCCCGGGACTCCGCGGGTGCCCGCCCGGCCGCCGAGCTCTACCCGAAGCCTCCCGGGAGTCTGGTGACAGAAAGCAGGTTGGAGGCTTTCCCCCAATCCCCCCTTCACCATGATCAGCGACCTGTACACCTATGACCCCACGTCGCTGTGTGTCGCCGCGGCCTCCTTCCAGGCCCGCAGTCCCCGGCGACCTGCCCGCGACGCCGTCCCCCAAGAGGACGTCAGCCTGGCCGCCGAGGCCTACGTGGGCCGCCCGGACCTGGCTTGGGGTCGGGCTGACCGAGGAGCCGGTGCACAGAGCACCCGGCCCAGGCCCAGGCCCTGCAGCGCCGGGACCTTCCCGCTGGTCTGCAGGCCCTCCCGTCCCCGCCGGCACACGGAGCGGACTGTTGACCTCAAGGACGTGTCCCCCTGGGGCGCTCAGGCCGGGCCGTGGGCCTTGTCGCCAGCCGCCCCCCCCCGCCAAGCCCCAGGGACAGGCGCCCAGGCCAGGCTGGAGAGAAGCAGAAGGAGGAAGCGAGCACCCACCTGAGCCCATGCGCACCCAGGTGGCCATGGATGAGGGGGCCGGTGGGGTCGCGGCAGTTAGGGTTAGGGTTAGGGTTAGGGTAGGGCTGGGGTTTAGGGTTTAGGGTTAGTGTTAGGGGTTAGGGTTAGGATTAGGGTTAGAGTGAGGGTTAGAGGGTTAAGTTTAGGGTTAGGGGTTAGGGTTAGATGTTAGGGGTTAGTGTTAGGGTTAGGGTTAGGGTTTGTTTAGGGTTAGGGTTAGGGGTAGGGGTAACGGTAGTGGTTGGGTTAGGGGTCAGAGTTAGGGGTTTGGGTTAGGGTTCGGGTTAGGGTTCAGTTTCTAGTTAGGGTTCGGGTTCGGGGTATGGTTCAAGTTAGGGTTAGTGTTTGGGTTAGTGTTAGGGTTAGGGTTGGGGTTAGGGTTAGTGTTAGGGTTAGGGTTGGGGTTAGGGTTAGGTGTCGGTGAGGATTAGAGAGTTAAGGTTAGGGTTAGGCATTAGGGGTTAACTTTAGGTTAGGGTTAGGTTTAGATTTTGTTTTAGGGTTTTGTTAGGGTTAGGTTAGGGGTTAGGATTAAGGATAGGGGTTAAAATTAGGGGTTAGGGTTAGGATTTGATTGAGGGTCAGATTCGAGTTAGGGTTTGGGCTTGGGCTAGGGTTCAAGTTAGGGTTAGTGTCAGTGTTAGGGTTAAGTGAGTTGAGGAATTAGGGTTTTGGTTAGGATTAGGGTTAGGGTTAGGGGAGCTGACAGGTTAGGGTTTGGTTTAGAGGAGCTGACAGGGAAGCAGCTGGGGCAGCGGGGCTACAGCCTGCAGCTCTGGGAGAGGAGGCCTGTGGGCCATGTTTTCTCCTTCCCCACAGGACCCCGATCCCCGAGGTGATGCAGCCCCCACCAGTGGCCCCAAGTACAGGGCCTGCTCTGGGGTCCCACCCTCCTCCCTTCACTGGTCCTGACCCTCATTTCCTCTTCCTGAGGGGAAAGAAAAAAAATCACGATTAGAACAAAAAACCCTGATGTGTGTGATTTCAATGTGTTGTTCAAAGGTGGGCGGTAGGGGGGGCAGGGGCACTAGAGGAGGGAGTGCAGGCCGCATCCCTGAGCCTCCCCTGCACTGGCTCCTGCTCAGCTGCTCCTTCCCACCTGCTTCCGCCCCGGCCTCCGGGGCTGCCACTGCCCCTGGGAACCCTCCACCCTGGGCCTCCCTCCCCCCACCCCACCCCTTACCTGCTGATTCCTCCTTCCTCCTTCTTCCTCCCCCTGCTCTCCATCCGTCTCCCACTCCCCCCTGCCTTCCTTCCCCTCTGCTCCTCTCCCCCCTGCTCTCCACCTGCCTTCCCTCCCCTCTGTTCCTCTCCCCTCTGCTCTCCCTCCCCCTTGACCCTTGACCCTGCCCTCCCTCATGCCCTCCCTCCCATCTCGTCCCTTCCCCCTGCCTCCCTCTTCCCTCCCCCTGCTCCCCTCTCTCTTACCCCTGCCCTCCCCCTGCCCTCCCTCCTCTCTGCTCCCCTCCCACTCTCCCTCCCCCTACCACTCCCTCCCCCTGCTTTCCTTCCCCTCTGCTCCTTTCCCTCTGCCTCCCTCCTCCCTCCCCCTGCTCTCCCTCTCCCTGCCCTCCCTCCCTCGTGTAAACTCATGTACACCCCTGTCAGAAGGCCCGGATGCTGGTGGGGAAAGAATAAGAAAGAAGGAATTTGGGTTCAAGTTTAGACAAGGAAGAAAGCCTTTTATTATTATAATAAAACAATTTTACTGTAAACGTCCTAGAACACAGACTTACAGTTCCCATTTCCTCCAGGCTCCCATAGAGCCTGGCTCTGTGCCTAACACAGGACCGCTGCTAGGTAAACATTTGCTGAACAAGGGGATGAACGAATGGACGGAGGGGGGGTCTTGTTTCCCGCGCGCAGCCACAGGCCCACCGGGTCGGAGAGCAGAGGCACGTCTTTCGGGAATCTCAGAGACCCTGGGCGAAGGCGCATGCTCACTTGCAATGGGCCAAGCGTTCCTGAAATGTAACTGCTGGGGCTGAGGTTCGCCCTCGCCGGTGGGCTCACGGCTCCCTTGCTTACCTACTCATTGTCCCGGCAAACCCTCTCTCGTAAACACAGGGAGGATCCCAAGCCACAGGTCTGTACACAAAGCAGGCTCTGCCTGCGAGGCCCACGGCAACACCGGATCATCGTGCCGATTCCCCCCTGCGTTCAGCTGGTTCACCTGCTGGATTCGTCGAGCTCATCCTTTTCGGCAAATATTTGGTTTATACCCTTTTGCCCAAATCCTTCAGCTGAGCACTTTGCACGCAGGATCTCATTTAATCCATTCGATGCTCTGAAGGAGGCGCTGCTGTTATCCTTCCCTTGTGGATGAGGAGCCCGAGGCTAAAGTCAGCCCCACTAGCCCGTCTCTGCGGGATTTCCCAGGGCGCGCGACTTACAGCTTTCCTACCAGGACGGTCCCAGGCAAGCTGTCCCAGCTGACTTGGGACTGGGAAGCTGCCCAGGACGTGGGATTTTCAGTGCTAAAACTGGGAAAGTCCCGTGCAAACCAGAAGAGTTGGTCACCTACCCTAGTCCCACAGCCGGTAAACCTCAGAGAGGCATCCGAGGCCACCCTGGGTCTGACACCAAGGCCCCACTTTTTCCCACCCTGCTTTGCCCAGCCAAGCTCTAATTCTACACTTTTGGCTCCTTCCAAGATCCCACAGTCCCCTCAAACTCCAAACACCGGTCCCCAAGAAAAATCTTTTTTCCCTAAAGCCAACACTGCTACCTCCATCTCCATGGGGTACGCCCCCAACACACCCTGAGGGTCACCTTCAGATCTCTAGAAACCTTCCCTTCCTGATGCTCCCTTTTACCACCACCCTGGTTCCAGGTCTTCCATCCTCAATTCTGGAAACCAGAAGGTTTCTCTGCTTCTTTTCTTTTCTTTTTTTCTTTTTCTTTCTTTCTTTCTTTCTTTCTTTCTTTCTTTCTTTCTTTCTTTCTTTCTTTTTTTTTGTTGTTGTTTGTTTTTTGGGGTTTTTTTGTTTTGTTTTGTTTTTAGGTTTTTTGGTTTCTCTGCTTCTAAGTGTCCACCCTGCACACCACCCTACAGTGTATCCTCTACAAAAAAGGGAATTCACAATACGACCTTCGTGGCACATCACGAAGCTAAGGCAGAGGCAAAAGCACAGAGCCCAGTCCAGCACCACATCCTCCCAACCTACAGGCCAGCATGCTTTCCAATGCATCATCCCCTCTCAGGGGACCTGAGTGGACATTTCTCCCAAGAAGACACCCAGATGGTGAACAGACACATGAAAAGATGCTCGACGTCACTCAGCAGCAGGGAAATGCAAAAAAAAAAACAACAACACACACACACACACAAAACACAATGAGATATTACCTCACATGTCAGAATGGTTAGAGTCAAACAGACAAGAAATAACAAGTGTGGGCAAGGATGTGGGGTAAGAGGAGCCCTCGTGCACTGCTGGTGGGAATGCAAACTGGTCCAGCCACAGTGGAGAGCAGTATGGAGGGTCCTCAAAAAATTAAAAATAGAACTACCTGAGATCCAGTATTTGCGCTACTGGATATTTACCCAAAGAAAATAAAAACACTAATTTGAAAAGATATATGCACCCCTGTGTTTACTGGAGCATCACTTACAATAGTCAGTATGGAAGTGGCCCAAGTGTCCATCAATGGATGAATAGATAAAGAGGATGGGATATGTAGAGATAGATGGATAGGTGATAGATCATAGATAGATCATAGATAGATGACAGATAGACAATGGAATATTCTTAAGATGTACTTCTTTGCGAGAGGGCGAGAGAGGAGGAGGGCAGAGGGAGAGGGAGGCTCTCACGCAGACTCCACGTTGCGCCCCCCGGGGATTGATGTCGGGACACGGAGATGGCGACCTGAGCCCAAACCAGGAGCCGGCACTCCCCTGAGTGCGCCCTCAGACGCCCGGGCTGGATGGTCTGGAAGCAGCCTGCGCCCCGGCGCTCCCAGCCGTCCGTGTTTCTGTGCGTCCTGCCGGGAGCCTCCCGACAGACGGCCGTGCACCAGCGGGGCTGTTCCTGTGTGTGCTGTCGGCAGGGCCCAAGGGTGGGCGCACCTTCGGGCACGAGCCAATGCTGAAGAGGGGAGCAGTGGGAGCAGAGCCCCAGAATGAGGGAGCAGCAGCTGGGGGGCTGCAGCGATGACCGGGAGGTAGGCCTGGGGAGCGGGGCGCAGTCACAGGACATCGACGCCCCGACCCGTGGCCCAGGTTCATGTTTTCTGGACGTCAGGGGAAGAGAGACTCAGTGCACGCGCGTGTGTACACAGCCCTGGTACACGCACAGGCGCACATGCACACATGCAGTGGTGCACACACACATATGCACACGTGCACACTCAGGCACACACTCACACACAGGTGCACACGCACATAGACATGCGTGCACACATATGCACACGTGCACACTCAGGCACGCACCCACATGCACTCACACGCACACGCACACAGGTGAGCACACACAGGCACACGTGCACATGCGTAGGCGTACACACACATAAGCATGCACGCTCACACATGCCCACACGCAAGGCACACACGCACATGCGCTCACATGCACACTCACGCACACAGGAGCACACACGCACAGTCACACACACCCATGCACATGCGCACACAGGCAAACGCACACACACGTAAAAGAAACCAAAGCAAGGAGTACGGGAGAACCTGTGGCTGGGGCTGAGCGCAGCCCAGCGCCCCTGACCCTGAGCAGGTGTCCCCGGAACCCGAGGGAGGCTGGGAGGTGGAGCGGTCGCCAGGCCATGCACGCGCCCCCAGGGCCCTCCAGGGCGATCCGCCGCGCTTCCATCAGACCCGTCAGCGTATCCGCAGGTGCTTCCTGGTTCGATGTCTGGAGCAGCCCGGGACCGTGGCTCCTGGGCACCCCGAGCACCGAGCAAGGGTCAGGCCCCAAGGTGACCCGGGCCCCTGGATCCAAGCCCCGCAGGGAAATGCAAGTGGCCTTGGGAAGAGACCTTTGCTGGGCTCTTGGTGGGAGGGAAACCGAGGCACAGAAGAGAATGCGCTCGGGCTTCTAGAAGTTCTGAGCGTCGACCTTTCAGGGGTCCAGGCCTCCGGTTCCATCCACATTTCCACATGTCCGTACCGGACTCGGACACCACCGGGCGCTGCTTCCGACGGGGGGACACAGATGACACAGGCAGACGCCCCGGGGCTGATGTGGGCACGGAGGCTCCTTCTTGGCCCCGGAAACAGCCGGTGCGCGGGATACAGCAGACATGTGTGGGATACGGGGCGCCGTGGCTGGGGGGCTGCTGGCGGCGGCCGGGCCCAGAAAGGCCTGAACAAGACAAGCTTATCTGAGCTGACGGGGCCTGGGAGGGCACCGGCCTGGGAGGAGGCTGCAGAGAAGTCCCCTGAGTAGAGAAGGACATGCAAAGGCCCTGGGGTTGGCGGCAGGGCAGGATGACAGGGATGAGGGAAGCCCGGGGCAGGCCCCGAGGGCCCACGAAGGCCGCAAGGAGGAAGACCAGCGGGGGCAGCGGCGTGGTGCGAGGGGTGACCGGGTGGGAGGCCGCGTCCCCCAGCAGCAGCCGGGAGCCAGCTCAGCCCCAGGGTGGCCGTGCCGCAGCCGCGCTTGCAGCCGGGGGCCAGCAGGTGGCTCTCTGAGGGGACGGCCGCACCCTGCCCCCCCACCCCCCCAGGCCTTTCCTGTTCCAGGGTCCGAGCCTGCTTCCCGCTGAACCAAACTCCTCAGGGAACACCCACTCTGCCGAGATCTTTTAACCAAAGCAGCCCCCGCATCAGGACCAAGGGCGGTGCAGGTGCAGGTGAGTCGCCAGCTGGCGCCCTGCGGGCTGAGCGCGCCCTCCCCAGCCGGGCCCTGCCCCCCAACCGTTCCCAAGCCCCATGCTCAACCCCGTGCTTGGCCGCCCCCCTTTCCAGGCACACGACCCTGGGGCAGAACAAATGCCAGGAGCCCAGGCCACAGGCCGGCCTCCAACCCCCCACCCCCCACCCCCCGATCCCAGGCCCAGGCAGTAAGTCATGGCTTCCAGGCACTTACGCCCTCGAGTGACGCCAGGGAGCACATGACACGGGCAGCGGTTTGCTGTTGTCACTGGGATTTCCTTGCAAGGATGCATTTGTTTGTTTGCTTGCTTTTGAAATGAAGGCGGGAGTGACTGCGACCTCCTCGCAAGCCCTGGCCATGTGCTTGGGTGAAAGGAGGGGCCTCGTGGCCAGCGCAGGTGAGACCAGGCCGGGAGGCTGCGGGACTTGCCGGTGCAGCCCGAGTCCGTCCGGGACCACGGGGCCCTCCCGGCGGCTGCAAAGTGGGGAGGGGACGCAGCCCTGTCCTCAAGGAGCTGGCCGTCCAGCGGTGACCGCAGCCTGTCCGTGGCTGACCCAGGGTAGAGCCCACAGCCTCCTCCAGCCCCCGCCCCGGGGAGGAACGGGGCCAGCTCCCGAGACTGGACGTGGCCACCGGAAGTGGGTGGATCTGGGTGCGGCAGGCGTGCGACTCGGGGGACCCCGTCCTGAGCGCCCGGAGGCCGCAAGTCGGGAGGCTGCGCTCTGGGTCGGGGTGAGCAGCACCGCCGTCACCTCGGGGCGCCGTCACCTCGGGGGGGCACAGGGCCTGGGCCTGCTGCAGGGCACGTGCTTCCAGGCGCCCTCTCTCCAGCAGCCCTGGGGCATGGGGACGTGCCCAGCCAGCGCTCTCCACCTGTGGCGACAGGTTCCCACGGGAAGGCTGCGGACGTCGGTCCGGCAGGTGGCTCTGACCGCCCCACGGGGCAAACAGCAGCTCAGGTGAGGCCGTCTGCGCCTGGCCCGGCGCCCCCGGGAAGGGCCACCTGCTGCTTGCCCCGGGCTCCGAGGGGGCAGTGTCTTCAGGGACATTGTGACACCCAGAAGGATGAAGGAGCAGGGAGGGAGCTGCCCTGAACACCGTGCACCGTCCTGGTTGGTCCCCGCCCCTGTTGCAGCTCCTGCGGGGGGTGAGGGTGACACCGGGTGAGCTGAGAGCCCCTGCTCGGCTCCCCGCCTCCCTCCAGGCCCAGCCCCGTAGGGCCCCGCTCACTGTGCCCCGTGCAAGACCCCAGGCCTGGACCTTAGGTCTTCCCACCCGAGCCCCCGTCCCCCAGAGCGCCCCCCTGCATCATGACCTGAGCCGAAACCAAGAGCTGGACGCCCGACGGCCTGCACGACCCAGGTGGCCCTACACACTTCGTTGAAGTGGAATCACACACGTGGCCTCCATGTCGGCTGCTTTGACCCAGCTGGTGGTGTCGGGGCCCATGCGTGCGTGGCCACACCAGGGCTCCCTGCCTCGCGGCGGCCCCATAACACCTCGCAGCATGGACACGCACGTGTCATTTCATCATTGGTCAGTGCGGCGCCGTTTGAATGGTTTCCACCCCTGGGCTCTACGAGCACTGCCCCCGGGAGTGTCTGTGTGCACGCTTTGGGGTGAACATCCGTTTTCAACCCTCCTGTGTCCTGTACACACACCGAGGGGCGCAGCCGCTGGGTCATGGGGGCAGCTCCGCATTTAACCTCTCCCGGAACCGCCACACTGGGTTTCCAGAACGGCCCTTCCGTGTAACGCGCGCGCCTGGGCGTGGGGGACCCAGGGTCTTTACACCCTTGCTGACGCGTGCGTGGTATCCTCGGCTATTATTATGGTTGTGGTTGCCACCATCCTGGCGGGTGTGAAGCATCTCGTCGCGCTTTGATTTGCAACCATCGATGACGAATGATATCGGGCATGTCTTCATGTGCTTCTGGCCTATTTTTGCATTGTATTTGGAGAAATGTTTATTCGAATCCTCTGCCATTTTTAAGTGGGTTATTATTCATCTTTCCCTTGTTGAGCCGTGAGAATTCTTTATCTACTCAGGATAATAGGCCCTTTTTAGATTTATAACGTGCAAATATTTCCTACCGTCCCGTGGGCTGTCTTTCTGCTTTCTTGACAGTGTCCTTGACGCACGAAACTTAAAGTTTGATGGAATCCAGTTCACTCTTTGGTGTTTCTCTGCTTTATGTGCCACATCCAGGAAATCATGGCCTGATCCAAACTCCCAAAGATCTACATCTCAAAAGCGTTTGAGAATTTTATCATTTTAGCTTTTATGTTTACATCTTTAACCAATTTTTTAAAGATTTTATTTATTTAGGGATCCCTGGGTGGCGCAGCGGTTTGGCGCCTGCCTTTGGCCCAGGGCGCGATCCTGGAGACCCGGGATCGAATCCCACGTCGGGCTCCCGGTGCATGGAGCCTGCTTCTCCCTCTGCCTGTGTCTCTGCCTCTCTCTCTCTCTCTCTGTCTATCATAAATAAATAAAAATAAAAATAAAAAGATTTTATTTATTTACAGAGACTACACGAGTGGGGGGAGGGGCAGAAGGAGAGGGAGAGAGAGAGGATCTTGACCAGACTCCAAGCCGGGTGTGGAGCTCAGGCTTGATCCCACGACTCCGAGAGCACGACCTGAACCGAAATCAAGGGTCGGAGGCTCCACCCACTGAACCACCGAGGCGTCCCCATCTTTAACCAAGTTTGAGTTAACTTTGTGTACAGTGTGAGGTAGGGATCCAGAGTCACTCTTCCACATGCGGATTTCCAGTTCCTCAGGGCCGTGCGCTAAAAAGATTATTCTCTTCCCCCGTTGAACTGTGTTGGCAGGAAGAAACATCATTTCCGAGATGACCCTGGTGGGAAAGGCGGCCACGCCGTCAGGGACACAGGGATCGGCCGGGCTTTCTCCCTCAGAACCAGCTCAGGCTCCAACACGTAGTGACGGTCCTTAACCTCGTTACTCTTTCACACGCTGGAAACGCTGAGGGGCTCACAGGCGCCTCCCCATCCAGGAGGCCCATCCCCGGACCCCGGGCCAGGAGCCCCTGCTCTCCTCTCCCTCCCTTAGGTTCACCCACTGCTGAAACTCCAGGCAACACCCCCACGGTGTTGTTCTTGTGTGTGTGTGTGTGTAGCTCTACTCTTTGCTTTGCACGGGCCTTTGCACCGAGCCCCTCAACACGTGCCCCTGCTTCCCGGGACTCCAGCTCAGCACGCCAGCACGTCCCGTCACCCTCCTACCCAGCTCATACCCCAACTTCCCTCTCTCTGGTCACAGCACCGTCCTTCCCACCGCACAGGCTCAAATCTCACAACTATCTTCACTTCTTCTTCCCCTCCCCTCCCCTCCCCCCACCCAACAATCCGTCTGCAGGTTGTGTAATGGTCCCTCGGCCCTGACCAACCCTCGCACCCCGCCTGTCCAAGCTCGTATTCTGAGACCCGGCGGATGCGGTAGCCTCGCATCCCCAAAACACGGCCTCGTGTGCATCTGGCCTTCGGGTTCTTCACTTCCTAACGTGTTAGGGCACCACTGAGAGGACAGTTCGGAGCGGTTGGCCCTCTGGCTTGGAAACACTGAGTGATCCTCAACATCAGTACAAACCCACTTGGTCAGGATTTCAAGACCCTCCGCTCTCTGACTGCAACCAACCAGCGGGCCCCATCCCCCAAGTGCCCCCCAAAGCAGACCTCATTATGTTCCAGCCCAAAGCGGTCACCATGGGCATTCCCTGCCCCTTGTCGCTCAGCACCCGGATGCCGTCCCGAGCGAGCGAGCCCCGCCGAGCCTTCGAGCCAGCCCCAGTAGCGGTCGCCTCTACGACGCCTTCCTGATGGCCCCCGCCTCTCACCCCCTATGGAAACGTGCTCAGTTCACACACGCGCTTTTATGAAGCATCTTAGCACGCAGCATGGCGTCACGGACGGAAGAGTCCCTTGTTGCGATCGGGCCACACTCAGCACTGATTCTCATGCAGGGTCATGAATCAGAATCACTTGGGGAACTTTTTCAAAATACCCCACTTGGGACCCAGACTTCCTACATTCTGAAAAGGAACCATCCACTGATGATTGTGAGGTACATCCCGTTAAGAACCACTCGTCAAATGAACAAAACCAGCGGTAATAATGACCAAAATACACTGAACGCGGACCGCATCCCAGGCGCTGTGTAGGCACCGGCCTCATTTCATCTTCACAGAAACCCTATGAGGTGGGCGGGGTGATTTTCCCTTTCTTCAGATGAGGAATCCAAGAATTAAAGACGCTAAATCATTTGCCTATAGTGGGCCATTTAGGAGTCAATGGATTAGGTCACATAAAGGTCGCTGAAGGCCACTTAACGAGCCAGTTGAGGGATTTCCCAGGAAAATGTACGGCCAAATTTGGTAACTCTGAGCCAGTTTCTCCTTTTCCCTGGCTCTGTGACCTTGGGCAAATTCCTTACCCTCCCTGAGCTGTTTGTTCTGCACGATGAGCATGCTATGACACCCGCTACCGTGGGAGGGATGAAGTCAGCGGGACCCCGCAGAGTGCCAAGGGCCCACGCAGAGTAAGAGCTCGGGCGGTTACTGTGATTACCAGTCTATCTACTTTTGTTCCGAATACGCCTCGAACCCAGCCGGTCCTTCTCCGCGCCGGTGGTGATGCTGGGCTGGGCAGCACTGGAGCTCCAGAGGACGCCCGTGAGCCTGGCCCTCGGCCCTCCCGGGCTAGGACTGGTAAACAGATCCCTCCTGGGCCACCTGCCACCTGCGGGGTCGGGCGCTGGGATGCAGAGGAGGACAGGCCGCTGAGGCACTCGCTCGATTTTCAGGCAATTTATCGTTTTGATGACTGAGCCTGGGCCAGCCCACCCGGGGGGGGCTCCGCTGCCCGGGAGGCCCCAGAACTTTTGAGGAACTGCTGCCTTAGGATTTTCCAGCCCGTTCAGCAAGGCCCGTTTACGCAACACGATGCTTCCCTCCCAGACAGCGAGGCTGCTCCGGGGCTCCAGCACCCCCACCTCGGCCAGAACCTCTTTGTTCCCGAACTTCCCTTCGACACGAGCCCACAGGGTCTGGTTCCGCTTTCTCTCCTCCCAGCAGCCGGTCGGGATGGGGAAAGGGGTGGTTCTGCGATCTCGGGACGCTGCTCTGCAGCGGGAGCGGCTGCACCTGCACGGCCAGCGGTCCCACGAGCACCAGCGTGTGTGGCCTGGCCGGGCCCACTCCCCTGCTCCCCCACTCCCACAGACGCTGCCCCCCCCTTGCAGGGCACCCAGTGAGCCCCCGATCCCACAGCCACAGGCTCCACAGGGACTTCCAGGGAGGCTTCTTAAAGGGGTGCCGGGGGTCTCAGTCGGGGAAGCATCTGCCTTCAGCTCACGTCATGATGTCGGGTTCCTGGGATGGAGCCCCTCCTCCTGGGATGATCCCCGCGTGGGATGAGCCCCGCATCCTGGGACCGAGCTTCTCCTTCTCCCCCTGCCCCTCCCCATGCTTGTGCACGCGCACTCTCTACCTCAAATAAATAAATAAAATCTTTAAAAAGCGGGGTGGCATTGGCGGCCCTCGTGTCTGTCTGCCTTGCTCTCTTCTTCCCCCTCCCCCCTGGTTTCAGGCCCGAGGACGCCAATTGGCCTGCCACCTGGTCACC
The DNA here is from genome assembly GCF_048164855.1 of Canis lupus baileyi. Classification (NCBI taxonomy): domain Eukaryota; kingdom Metazoa; phylum Chordata; class Mammalia; order Carnivora; family Canidae; genus Canis; species Canis lupus. Next base: position 39,854,583 of record NC_132864.1, read on the forward strand.
CTGATGTGCTGCGCAGGGAGGACTGCGAGGCAGAAACAGAGCAGCCCGGCCACCGACGTCTCCGTGCAGCAACACCCAGGCTCTGCGCCCAGACTCTGGCTTCCTGTTTTTTTTGTTTTTTTTGTTTCTTTTGGAGTTCAATTTGCCACCATATAGCATAACACCCAGTGCTCATCCCGCCAAGTGCCCCCTCAGTGCCCGTCGCCCAGGCTCTGGCTTCTCTCCGTGTGCAGAAGATGCCAAGGCCGCTGTGTCTAGTAGCTAGAAGCTATTCTTGGCTACTCAACAGCATCGTCCACAATTGCCCAAAACCAGCAACAATCACCCATTGGGCACAAGTGAGCAAATGATGTCGCATCATTGTGACTGCGCCCGGACTCTGTCTCTCTTCAGTCCTGGGAGGTGCCTTTACTCCCCTTTTTTTTCTTTTTTTTTAAGATTTTTTATTCATTTATTCACGAGAGACACAGAGAGAGAGAGAGAGGCAGAGACCCAGGCAGAGGGAGAAGCAGGCTCCATGCAGGGAGCCCGACGCAGGACTCGATCCCAGGACCCCGGGGTCACAGCCTGGGCCAAAGGCAGGTGCTAAACCGCTGAGCCACCCAGGCTGCCCTTTACTCCCCTTTGAAGAACACAGGTGCCAACCCGAGGCCCACGGTGCACCTCGTGGCATCAACACTATGATCAGACGCTCGCAGAGCATCTGCAGACGGAGGAAAAGGTTAAAATCGGACACCCGAGCACTGGTCCGGCGGCTGCCCCGGCCTGGCCCGTCTTCTCTACTTCTTGCTTTCCTTCGGTACCAACACCGGGCAGGGACAAGTCAGGGTTCTGTGGACTCTCTCGCTCACTCTATCGCTCGCTTGCTATCTGTCTTTCAAATAAGTAAATAGTCTTAAGAAAATAATGACCAAAAAGTGTCGAGCACCCACATGCCCATCAGGTGGTGAGTGGGGAACACGCTGCGATGCGTCCACGCCCAGAACGCCACTTGGCGATGTAAGGAGATGGTGGATGGAAGGACCGGGAAAGCGTTCTGCAGAAGGAAGGCAGCCAGACCCACGGGCCGCGGACGGTATGATCTCATTACGTGGAACGTCCAGAGCAGGCAAGGCCATCGCGAAAATAAGCGGCTGACGGGGGTGAGAGGACGGGGATCAGAACTAGCCGTTCATGGGCGTAGGTTTCCTTTTAGGGTGGTGGAAATGTTCTGGAATAAGCGGTCATGGTCATGCAACGTAGTCGATAGACAAAACCCACTGACGAGCACACGTTAAAAATCGCGAACTTTACGTCATGCGAATTCTATCTCAATGTAAAAGATCATTTATGTATAAAAGGGCTGTAAGGAGCAGGAGAGTTAGGACTGGTGGGTAGGGTTGTATTTTACTGGATCAGCCTTTTGAAAAATCGGTTCCCTGGTAGGCCTCTTCTTCTGTGAGCAGAGCCCTTACCTGCCAGAGCCATTTGTTTAAATCTGTGTCAGTAAATTCTTTTCACGGCACCTGATGGATCATACGCGCTCAACAAATGGGGAATGAATGAATATATATGTATATATATGAGAACCTCACATTCCATTTCCTAATGGACGAGGTTTCTAAAAATACTCAACTTCAGGGCGTAGCAGGAAAGCCTGGCCGACTTGCTCCCCTGATCGTAAAGTATGAGGGTAGTGGTCCAGCTAAATGCAAAATTCGCACCAGCGTCCTTGGCCGCGGGCCCCAGTTCCACGGGCATCCGACTCCATGAGCTGTTGGAACCAGGCATTTCTGAACGTTGAGATGCCTTCAGTTCTATCAAGTGACATCTTGAAACCTAAAAAGTCCTCAGAATAAAACAAACCAGGTTTCCTTAGTGGTAAAGCCACGCTGTCCCTACAGCACACTTAGATAGGAAAGGGCACGGGGCCAAGCGGGCGACGATAGCCAGGAATAGAAAACCCCGAAAGATTTTGAAGTGACGATGTCGAAAGGACTGTCTGAGCCTCGGGAGCAGCTCAACCACCCCTGAATTGTGTTTCTAATGCATATCCGAGCCGGGACTGCCCGGGCCCCCCAGCGCGTAGGAACCCATATAAGCCAAATCCTACATTGACGGAGGAGGAAACCAAGAACCGGGGACGCAGAAGGACCCGTCTGAGTCCACCCTGCCGACGAGGGTCCCAGTGGAGCCCAGAGCCCAGACTCCTCGATTTCCGGTTTTGTCCTTTCCCGCAGCTAGGATTCTAGGCCTTATGCTCCTCTTAAACCACCTGGGACGTGCTGAAAAAAAATTCTGGAATTTTACTGTGGCGAAGGTGACCGTAATGGGTTTCAACCAGAGTCACAAATTTTATCAATACCGTAAATGAAGGTTTGGCCCAGTTTCAGTAGGAAAAACATCTCGTGCTTGCCTGTAGGCTGCTCACCCGGTCACTGATGCCTGGAACTACCTGCAAAGTCTCAATCCTTCCCATAAAGGCAGCCATATCCCTTCGGGCGGGCGCTCTTGTCCCCAGACAGGCGACTCCCGTGAGTGTCGCCCATTCTCCGAGGTCGTTCCTGGGGTTGGGAGGACAGCCGCCCTCGACTTCGAGCTTTGCCAAGAACAAGTCATATAATTTATAGCAGAACTGAGGAAGGTATCACCTGCAAATTGGCTGCATATCTATCTTTCTGAGCCATAAGTGAGGTGTTCTTGGGAGGTGACACCCCATGGCAAAGTGTTAGCTCCTTTGGAGGCAGAGGCGGCGAGGACCAACTGCAGAGGCCCGCGTGGAGGACAGCACCCGGTTAGGCCCGCCCAGCACCTGTTTTGCCTTCTTTTTGATCAAAGTGCGCTGGTTTTCCTTTGGAGAACACGGGCCCCTCTCAGTCCATGAGATGTGGACAAAACTAAAACCTACCACCAACACCCCACCCTCCCCGCCACTGCGACTGAGATGTGCACGACCAGAAAGTTCCACCCTCACCGCTATGACTGGATCACAGACGACCCCGTAAGAAACACAAGCCCGTGAGACCCTACAGACAGACTTCCACGGACGTTCTGGAAAAGGGAAGCTCTGTTGGCCCTTAAGTCACCCGCTGCGAGAGCCACTGGAGGCTGCCCTCCGGAGAGGCCCACTCTAGGTGAAGGCCACATGGGGCAAGGGTGAGGGGGGAGCTCAGTGGACGCCTGGATCCTGCCCTACCTGAAGCGAGACCTGCGTGGGCTTTACTCCCATCTGACCTTCCGTGGACCCGAGCTTCGTCTCGATTTCTATCATCTGCCGGGCAGACAGACACTGCCACGCGGCGGTTACACAGACTCCCAAAACACAGAAACGAGACGCGGATCCTGGTGCAGCCACTCTCTGGTTATGAGACCCTGAGAAGTTACACAAGCTCGATTTCAGTTTGCTCATCTGCAGAAGGAGGCCAACAACACCCATTGCTGTGAGCGACGACGAGTCCATACTCTACCCAAAGCACCTGCCACGTCGTCAGTGTCCGACAGGTTCGAGCTCTGATTTTTTAATGAACGAACTCTAACAAAAGCAACCTAATCCGAGCAGCCCCGGTGGCTCAGCGGTTTAGCGCCGCCTTCAGTCCAGGGCGGGATCCTGGAGACCCGGAATCGAGTCCCACGTCGGGCTCCCTGCATGGAGCCTGCTTCTCCCTCTGCCTCTCTCTCTCTCTCTCTCTCTGTCTCTCGTGAATAAATTTTTAAAAATCTTAAAAAAAAAAAAAGCAACCTGATCCCTGCTGCTGCAAGATTACAGCTCCAACGATATTATTTCATTTCTACTAAGCTTCACCGGTATGCGAGGGAAAGTTGGCCTGTAAACAGCCCATCGAAGGGTAGATCTGAATATCACAGTTACTCTTGTGCCTAAAGAGTTGGAAATGACATAGAAGGAAATGCTCATGGCAGTCCACCAAGAGATGAGGAAGGCTGAACTCTACTTGGAGACGTTCAAAAGAAAAAAAAAAAAAAGCAAATCTTTCAACCTGTTCATAAAAACTCCCAGAAGAAATTGCAATGAAATGAAAGAAAAATAGTGAAGATTGCCTGATAGTTAGATTTTTCTTCTATCTTTGTTTTTCTTTCTTTTTGCAGGTCTATTTCTGTGAGCATGGACCGTGCTTCGGTCTGGAAGGCTTTACTGTCTGCACATGCTCTGGCCACACCACTGGGCTTTTAGGATATTGGTTTAAGAGTCAGAGAATCACAGGGCTGGCTCAGTCGGGGGAGCATGCAACCGTCCATCTCAAGGCTGTGAGATTCAAATAAATAAATAAATAAATAATAAATAAATAAATAAATAAATAAATAAATAAATAAATATTTTTTTCTTTTTTTTTTTAAGCGTGGAGAATCACATTAGAGTCATGCGAGGTTAAAAGATCCAAAGGAGACAATTTTACCAAACACTTCCATCTTACCAAGGGAAAAACTTGGCCTAAGACCACCTCGCTAGACACTGGAAGTGTTGGAATTCTGACCTGACATTGCAACTGACTCAGAAACTCCTGGGGGGAGACTCTAGCGACTGGACCAGCTCACCCGGTGTGTGCTCGATGCCACGAATGCTTCAGGGACCCCTTTGCATATCACCTCTTCCAAAACACTTTCCCCCGGGGTGACTAGAAGAAACCCTAAGAGACCCCTAACTCTGGGAAAAAAAACAAAGGGCTGCGGAAGGGGAAGGAGGTGGGGGGGTTGGGGTGACTGGGGGATGGGCACAGAGGGGGTACGTGATGGGATGAGCCCTAGGTGTCGTACTCTATGTCAGCAAATCGAACTCCGATAAAAACACAATAAATAAATAAATAAATCCATCTGAAAAAAGAAAAAGAAACAAATCCTCCCAACTTTCAGTTTCCAGAGCAGGTGATTTTTGCTTCCGTTTCTGCCGTTGTTCTTCTCCAGGTGCGCTTCTGTGCCGTCCTCGCCACGTCCCCAGGAGGGGCCCCTGTCCTTTCCCTTCTCTACCCCCAGTGTCAGACACCGTGCTGCAGGGCCTACTACCCACTTCGGAACCGGGTGCCAAAAACCGGGCTGTTGCTGTGTTTTGGGACCGAGCCACTGAATCCGAGTGGCTTAAGTTTGGGAACAGGCCTGAGCTGCACAGACGCAGGACGCCGGCCCGTCCCCGCCTGCTGCACGCGGAAGGGGCGGCAGGACCGGCTCCGGCCCGGGAAGCGTAGGCACAAGTGGTGTGCGGCACTCGGGGCTGGGCCAGTGCAAGGCCCCTGTGAGAAGCCCGTCTTAGCTCCCCGCTCCCCTGTATCAAGGAGCCACACGCAGGGGAAAGGGGCCGGGAAATGAAGCGGCTGTTGCGCAGGCAGCGGGGACACCTGGGAGCCACTGGCCTTACATCTGGCTCCGGGTGAGCCACAGACATGCCTTTGCTACGTCCGATCGCCAAGATGCGGGGTCAGTCGGTTCCTGCAGCACCATCCAGCCCGAGGAGCCGACGCCAAAGCACAAGCCTTGTGACAGGGACATTCTTCGGGGAGTCGCTGCATTCGGAGAGGCCGCGGGAGTTGAGGCATCGGAGACCTTGAAAGCAGGTTCAGTGGAGCATTTTTTATTATTATCCTGCGGTGCTGGGATCCCTGGGTGGTGCAGCGGTTTGGCGCCTGCCTTTGGCCCAGGGCTCGATCCTGGAGACCGGCGATCGCATCCCACGTTGGGCTCCCGGTGCATGGAGCCTGCTTCTCCCTCTGCCTGTGTCTCTGCCTCTCTCTCTCTCTCTGTGACTATCATAAAAAAAAAAAAAAAATTATTCTGCGGTGCTCCAGATGCGCTCAGGGACCCGCCGCCTTAATGAAGTTTCATTATCAAGGTGTCTGAACCGAGGCCAAAATTACAACCGACTCCAAAGAGGAGACTCAAGAATATGAGCCTCGTCGTCAAGAGCTTCTTTCTCTTCCGCGCCCGTTTCTTTCTGGGCCAAGATGTGAGCTCCCTCTCTCCCCGCTGCACGCCTCTCCAAATCGGGATTTGGGTAAAACACGACACCGGTGAACTTCGCAATGTTCGCAGCCACCACCCCGCCAACTTGGCCTCCTCCAAGAGGCGCTTAGAAAGCCACAAAGACCCGCATCTGGGGTCGTGGTGCAAATGCCACGTCTCGGAGGTACACGAGTCCGCTCCCCAGGAGCCCGGGGGTGCTGCTCCCCCTTCCTCGCCAGCGGGAACCCGAAGTGGCAAGTGCTTCAGGCCGCGGGCTTCCCAGAGCGCCTGGGCTGGGGGCCAGCACGCGCGAGGCCACGACCGCGGAAGAAAGGGGCTCACCACGGGCCTGGGACGATCGCGGACGGGCGTGCCCACTTCCAGCGGGAAAGTGCCCCGGGAGCCTTGCATCCATCAGTTTTCCTAGAAAACGTGGTCACCCAGGTGCCACCCGCGACCCCCTCGCTCACTTCCCAGAGCCGGGCTCACAACCCATCGGGGGTCATTTTAGCTCTTCTCTTCCTCAGTATGACAAAACCTCTCTTCAACCGGAACCATGTCGTTTCTTAAAAAGTCCTCATTTCAGTACAAAGCTCTGCAGATGACAAAGGCTCTAGGTCCCAGGATTTGTTCAGAAATCGGAAAGACGCGAGCGCCCTTGATATTTTTTGTGCCCGAGCCTGGATTGCCTTAGAAGGGTCACCCGGCGAGGATAAACCCAGACGGGCCTCAGATCCCCGAGCCCCTCAGCCTGGGTCCCCTCGGGGGGGACACGGAAGTGACCGTCCCAGACGTCTGCGGCCACTCCGAGGGTCGCACGAGACAAGGCCCGTGAGGCACTTAGCACGAGTAGCAAGCACCCAGGAAGCCAGGACCCCGCCTTCCCTGAAGCCGACAGAGAACCCTGGGGAGAAGCCGGGGAGGGCAGAGCCAGAAGTTCTTGGAATTATCGCCAGACACGGAGGCTGCCTGGGCCTCTGCGGGTTTGGGCCACTCCGAGCCGCAGCCCTGGTCCAAGTGGGTGAGCCAGGCGCAGGCGCCGCTCTGGACTTCCCAGGGTGCGGCCGCAGGAATTTACAGCAATAGCTGGCGACGGCCGCCGAGTTTGTGTCTGCGTCCGCCGTGCGGCCCGGCGTGACCGGATCCCTCCCGGGAAGCTGTTCCAGATTGCAGCCCTTTACCCGGCCAGACACGCGTGAGAATGAATCCACATGTGTCTGCGACGTCGCGCGTCCAATAACGGTGACTTTGGATATTGCGAGACTAAAGGACCAGAGAGATGGTCTCGGCGTGCAAGGGTCAGGGAAGCGTTTACCACGGAAGGAAGCCGTGACCGGGGTTCTGAGGGATGAACAGGAGTTCGGTAAGTGGACGCCTGAGGAGATGCCTCGGGTCCAGTGAACGTGACAAAGCTGCGGAGCGCTGACTCGTGACAACTCTGACCGGGATCCCAGGGTTCCAATCCCAGCTCTTCCTGTCGCTGCCCGCCCCATACCGGAGCAAGGCCCGTGGTTTCCCAGGGGTTCCTGTGTGGGTCACGTGCATGCACGCGAATGCAGGAGCTGTCTTCAGTCTGCTGCGGGTACGGGCGGTTCACCCCCGTGTGGGTTGGACACCTGGCGGCGTCCCTGGCCTCTCCCCACTGCCTGCCGGGGACGTCTGCAGACCTCGCCAGCTGTGAGGAGAGTCACCCCTGGCTGCAAGCACCTGCACGGACAGTGCCCGCTCTCGGCATCCGCCACGAGTGCCGCTGAGCGCCACCTGCATCCCTAAGCTCCCTGCAGCCCAGCCCCACAGCCCCACAGCCCAACAGCCCCATGACCCCAACCCCACAGCCCCACAGCCCCAACTCTGCAGCCCCACAGCCCCAACCCCCCAACCCCATAGCCCTAAATCCCACAGCCACAACCCTATGACCCAATGACCTGATGACCCCATGGTCCCACAGCCCCATGACCCCACAACCCCATGACCCTGCAGCCCCGCAGCTCCAACCCCATGACCCCACAGCCTCATAGCCCCATGACCCCACAACCCCACAGCTCCAACCCCACAGCCCCATGATCCCACGGCCCCACAGCCCCACAACCCCACGACCCCATGGCCCCACAGCCCCACAGCCCCAAGACCCCACGGCCCCACAGCCTGCGGAGAGAGGTCCTGTGCAGCTACCCAGAGAAGTGCAGAGGGGGAAGAGGGTGGGCCCCCTGGGCAGCCCACCAGGGGGACTCAGCTGAACCTCAGTCCGGCTCCCTGGAGCGGGCACCACGGGCTGAGGCCACTCGCGAGGGGCTGTTGGGGAAGCCGCCTGAGTCATCCTCTCTTCTCGAGGTGACACCTTGAGCCGGCACCAGGACCCCTCCGGCCCCCAACCCCGAGCGCCCGCCCCACACCTCGCACCCCCCAGGCTGCAGCTCGCCCGCACCTTGCCCCGCTGCCTGGGTGGCCGCGCCCTGACCCAGGCCGTCCTCTCCTGGACGCTCCGCTCCCGCCTGGGTCTCCAGGCCGCACGCACGGCGCACAGAGGGCGCCCCACGGGCCGAGCCTTGAGTGACCCAACGGAGGGATGGATGAATGAATGCGGGGCCCACCTGCCTGGCGACGTCATGCCGAGAAGTCCGGGGCGCAAGGACGAGGGCCTCCCTCTGCCTCCGCCCCGCCCCGGCCTCACGTTCTCTCTCTTTCTCTCTAATAAATAAATAAAACCCTTAGAAAACAACAGCAAGGCCCAGCGTCTGCATACAGTGAGCAGCAGCATCAGTGACGAAGGTGCACTGTCCTCGCGTCAGGAAAGACCACTTAGTAGTCGTGGGACCTTGGAGCCGCAAGGGGGCCCAGGGGGCAGCTCCGTGGGGGCTCCAAGGGGGACAGGCTTGCATTTCCCACCCCGGGCTGCTGAGTTTGCTGCCACCACTGTGAGGACACGCGAGCCATGCTTCACGGGCTGCAAACACAGGCCGCGCTGACGCCGGGGCCCACGGAGGAGACGTGGGAGGAAAAAGGCCACAGGCCCGACCGCACTCGGGGCCCAGCCGCCGGTGAGGGAAATGTGTGAGGTGTGACCGTGGCCCCACGCTTCCCGCCCCGCGGCTGACAACCGATTCCAGCAGGCTCCGCGGGCGCGGCACCCGGGGGACCCTTGCACCCCGACATCGGGGCTCCCGGGTGCAAAGCGGCTCCTCGGAGACCGAGTGCTCTTAGCGCCACGACCCGGGCTCGGGGAGTCCTGCGCCGTGCGCCCCCTCGGAAGCTGTGAAATAGGGGCTTTCAAAACACAGAGCTCATGCTTGACCGCACAACTGCTGTCATTTCCTGCCTCGGACTTTCACAAGCGGCACTTCCTGGGTGTAGCTGCGTGACGAAAGGCCCAGCGACTGGCTCAACACAGGCCCGGGAGTCCGCAAGGTGCTTCGGCGCTCCAAGCCCATTTCTCCTTTTTTTTTTTTTTTAAAGATTTTATTTATTTATTCATGAGAGACACACACACAGAGAGAGAGAGAGACAGAGACAGAGACACAGGCAGAGGGAGAAGCAGGCTCCATGCAGGGACCTGGGTGCAGGACTCGATCCCGGGACCCCGGGGTCACACCCTGGGCCAAAGGCAGGCGCTAAACCGCTGAGCCCCTCAGGGATCCTCTCGGAGTCCGTTTTTGAAAAAATATCTGCCAAGCCGCATCTGGAGCGGGTTTAAGGATCCAGGGTGGGGGACCCCAGGGGGCTCCTCATTGGGGCGTGACCCCGGGGTCCTGGGATCAGGTCTCGCATCGGGCTCCCTGCTCAGGGGGCCGCCTGCCTCTCCCTCTGCCTGGCTCTCTGCGTCTCTCCTGAATAAGTACATTTTTTAAGTCTTTTTTTTTTTTTTTAAAGAGCACAGGGGTCGCCTTCCACTTACCCGAATTTCCGCTCGCTCGAATGTCTGCCCCACATCCCAGCCCAGGCCACCTCCCCCGGCGCTGCTGTCGCCCGGCCTCAGGGATCCCTGTCCCATTTCCTGCGCCCGCTCCTCCCTGGGGACGCCCGGCCGCCACCCCCGTCCCCCATCCCCTCGCGGCCTGGAAAACAGCTCAGGCCTCCTCTAATCTAAACACCAAGTTAGAGGAAAACAAACCAGCAAGAGAAGCGTCAGCCCCTCTCCGTCACCAACGTCCAAGTGTCGCCTTGCGCCCCCGGCCATGGCTCAGGCCGCTGACGTGAGGAGCGGCTCTGCTGCCCAGGCCCACGGGTGGGGATGTGGCTCCGAGGCGCGATGTGGGCCTGGGCAGCGGCCTTCTCAGGGCCCCTCCGATGACTGGCACCTTCAGCCACGTTGGGATCCCTGGTGCCCCAGCGGTTTGGTCCCACGTCGGGCTCCCCACATGGAGCCTGCTTCTCCCTCTGCCTGGGTCTCTGCCTCCCTCTCTGTCATTCATGAATAAATAAATAAAATCTGTAAGAATAATAAAAATAAAAATGAAATAAAACGTGAACTGGGGGACACCGAGGAACACCCCGGTTGCAGGAGGGAGCGCAGGCCCTGGGTGCCCACAGGCTATAGGCCCCTCGCCGGGCGTTTCCAGCCGGGTGGGGGGGAGGCAGTAGCTGGAGCCGAGGCCTCTGTGGGGCCGCCGTGCAGAGCAGAGTGACCGCGGACCTCTCCGCTCCCGGGACCAGCTTTCCTCCGGGCACCTGCAGCCTCCCGCGAACGCCAACTAAACCTTCACGAGGGCCTGCAAGGTCAAATGGTCGCTCCTGTCGGGGCCGTGGGGAGAACAGACACGGCCGCGGGCACCCCGGGCCCCGGACCCCCCACGACGCGGAGGCCAGACGCTCGGTCTCGTCGCAGGGCTGCTGACCCAGGTCGCTTGTCCAGGGGCCGGGCCGTCACCCACAGAATGAGTCCTGCTGCTGGAGCCGCGCTCCGGGCAGGGACCTCCTCCGTAAGCCACCCCAAATCAACGGCGACAACAGCCCCCGCGTTACCAAGGGCGTCTTCGACGGGGAGCAGACGAATCAACGACAGACGTCGGGCAGGTAACCTGTGCTTCTCCGCGGGGCTGGCCCGGAGCTTTGCTGCTCAAGACCGTGGCCTGCGGGTCGGTGGCACAGCCCGCTGACGTCGTCGGGGACCCCGGGCCTCACTCCAGATGTCGTCAATCAGAACGGGCATTTGCACGGGTGCCCCACAATGCGGGAGGGTATGGAAGCCTGGGAAGTGGCCCCCGCGGGACAAGGGATGTCTGTCCCCCCCCCCCCCGCCCCCGTCCGTCTCCTGCACGCAGCCCTAAAGCTTCCACAGGCTTCCTCCGCTGTCAGGCTCTCAGTTTCCCTCCTGGTGACACCGGCGGGCTCGGGGGAGAAGCCTCCAGGTGCCTGGACATGTCGGGCGTTGACAGCCTCTGCCCCGTGACCCCCCCCCCACCCCCGAGTGGGGCCCAGGGGTGCAGGCAGCTACCGCGGGGAGCACGGAGAGCCGCGCGTCCGGGAAGGAAGCCCAGCCCGTGCTCTCCACACTCGCCTGGTGTGCGTGTCACACGCGGTCGGAGTAAAGCTCGCCTTTCCCACGGGGAGACGCCCGCTCTCGTGTCTCATGAAACGTGGCCTCACCGTCTGCTTTCCCACTCCCGAGGGAAGCGGAGGAGGCACCTCTCCCCTCCCGGGACACGGGGTGGCCGGAGCGGACGGGAACGTCAGCGCAGCCACCACCGGGCCTGTCCCCGCGGCGGGAAGAGCTGCGCACGGAGGGCACACAGGGCGGAGGGCCAGGGCCTCTGCTCCAGCCCTTGTCGCCAGGCCGCACCTTTTGGGCCCATTCTCCTGGATCCTCCCATTTCTCAGAGAGAAGCCGGAAATATGGATTTTTTTATGTGAAATTCCCATTTTTTAATGTTGGCGATTAATTCGACTTCTTTAAACGTCGTGCGGGCCAAACAAAACACATGTACGAGCCAAAATCTACACCCTCTGGACTGTGGTCTCCATGTCCCTTAGAGCAAAGTCCCCAAAGAGAGCATGTTCCTGGCTTGGCTCGGGGTGGAGGCCCCCGCGGTCCTGTCGAGGACGCAGAGCGGGAGCCGCGGGAAGACCCGCAGCACAGGGCCACCCTCGGGGCCGGGGCCGGGGCCGGGCGGCAGGGGATGTTCCCAGAGAAACGGCCTGAGCTGGGCGGCCGCCCCAGTCCGTGTGTCACGTTGACAGAAAAATAGGAGATTCTAGGAGACGGGAAACCATATAGATTTATTGGGGCATAAGCTCATTCTTTTCAGTTCTCGGTCCCGTGGGCGTTGACACAGGTACGCAGTCGCGTTTAATCACTGCCACGGCCAACACTGAGCAAGTCCGGCACACACAGCCCCCCTCCCCGATTTCCCCACATGTCCCCTTAAGGGCGGCCCCGTCCCCGGGGTTCCCGACAGCCGCCCACCTGCTCTCTGCGCCTCCAGGTGAGCCGTTCTCGGGGTGTCCTGCAAGTGGCGTCCTCCTGTGGACAGCCTGTGAGTCTGGCGTCTTTCACGGGGCACAAAGCGCCTGTGCCTTGATCGGGATCCTGCACACGGGCCAGCAGCTCGGTCCTCCTGCCGCCGAGCTCACCGCCGCACGGGCGCCCCGCAGCGCCTTCCCCGCCTGCCAACCAAAGGACACGCGGAGACTGGGAGCAGAGCCCCTGCAACCAGTCACACAGAGGCTGTGGTAGGAAAATAGTCTTAATTCGTCTTGGGTAAACTACCCAGGAGTGGGATTTTTTTTAGGTCTTATGGTAAGCGTATGCTTCACTTAACAAGAGATCGCAAATCTGTCGTCCAAAGTGGCTGGATGGACCTGGAGGGTATGATGCTGAGTGAAATAGGTCAATCGGAGAAGGACAGACATTAAATGGTCTCATTCATTTGGGGAATATAAAAAATAGCAAGAGGGAATAAAGGGGAAAGGAGAAAAAAATGAGAGGGAAATATCAGAAAGGGAGACAGAACATGAAGACTCCTAACTCTGGGAAAAGAACTAGGGGTGGTGGAGGGGAGGAGGGCGGGGGGTGGGGGTGACTGGGTGATGGGCACTGAGGGGGACACTTGACGGGGTGAGCACTGGGTGTTATTCTGTATGTTGGCAAATTGAACACCAATAAAAAATAAATTTATTAAAATAAAATAAAATAAAATAATAAAATAATAAAATAATAAAAATAAAAAATAAAAAATAAAAAATAAAAAAAAACAAAGTGGCTGAACCATTTGACATCCCCAAGAGCTACACGTGAGAGGCGTCGCTGCTCCGTATCCTCCCCGGCGCTTGCCCTCGTCAGCGCTTTGGTTTTGCTTTAGCCGCCCTGAGAGCATGCGGAGTCCACACACCCATTTGGGTTTTGTTTTTGTTTTTGTTTTTTTTGATGAATCGTGCCACATGCAGCTCGTCCGCTAAACCTGTGGCCTCGGCCCAACCAACTGAATACTATTTCTGATGCGACGTCCCATCCTTGCACGGCCCATCCGTCTCCCGCACATCCACATGTGTAATGAGGTAAGTGATTTTTAATTCCACCGGATTCAAATCCCCCCCCCATCCCGACGTGACTTACAGCCGTTATGCTCCTGAGCTTTGAGGGATCGTGGACAAATGCCGAGAAAGAAAAAAAAAAAAGGCACTTTGAATCGCTCTTTCACCAGTTAAAAATCACACCGAAACTCAACGTAAACATAAAAGAAGTGGTCAGATGCGGGTCACGTATTAACGGTGTCTGCTGAGCCTGGAGACGAGGCGCAGCTACAGAAACGCCTTGGCTCCTCACTGTCCGCGGCCCTCTGGCCCCGCACGAGGCTCCGCCGGACTCACAAGCGATCTTTTGAGAAGACGCCGAGAAGGCGAGCGGCACACATTTCCTGGCAATAAACTTAAAAGGTTGCTGCAGCATTCCAGAGATTTTCGACCCAGTTCCTCCGGCCGCCGCATCTGCAATCCGCCGATCCTCCCAACTGGTGTTTTCACGTCTTATCCTCACAAACGTCTCTGCAAACGCCTTCCTCTCCGCCACCCCGTCGGGCAAACGCGGCCTCTTCCGCCTCCTAGAACCCAGAAATCTCACTAAAGCCGCTCAACGCCTGCGAGATGCAGCCAGTTGGAGCCAAAACACGTTTTCAGGTAAGCCGGTTGGGCTCACCCTTGGCTACCAGACGATTCTGTTCGCGAAACGGCCCGGCGGTCCCACTCTCAGGGACGGAGGCGTCCAGCAAGGTGAAGGGGCTCAGGGCCGAACGAAGTTAGATAAAAGCAAAACCAGGACTGGAAAAGTGACGGCTGCCAGACTGTGTCACCGGCCTCGGTTCTCACACTCCCGGGAGCCACATGCCTTCGGCCGTGTGTTTCCTCCCACTGACGTTGGTGCAGCCCGGAGATTTGCTGGGGCCCACGGGACGACTCAGGAGCAGCGGTGGGTGAGCTCCGCGTCTCGGCCTTCAGACGTCCCACGGGTTCTGCTCATCGGACCTTTCCTCTGCCGTCCCCATGAGACGGACCTGTCCCGGGCCGCCCAGTGACCCAGGAAGATGAAGACAGAGACGGGGCCTGCACACCTACCCCGTCACGTGCAGCCTGGGGCAGCTGAACCCCAAGCAAGCCCATGCGTGACCCGTAACGGATGCCTGGCCCGGGTTGTCAGGTAGCAAAAGCCAACTGATGGAAGCACATTCCCGCGTCGGCAGCTCTACCTGGAGAGAAACGACGCCAGCTGCTCGGTGCGCGTTACCCTGCCCGCTGGCCACGCAGGCTGACTCGTAACAGGAGAAACGTAGGGGAGGGGCCCTCACAGGCCCACGCCGCCCTGGGGAAGGCCGTTGCAGATGCTTCGTCGTCACTGCCCAAGGGACGAGGGCAGGAGCTGAAGTCACCTAGTCCCACAGAACCTCCCGTGCCTTTTCTCCTGTTCCTACATCACTGGTTCCCACCTGGGGGTGATTCTGCTCCGCAGGGAACATTCGACAATATTGGAAAACATGCAAGGTCGTCACGCCTGCGGGGGAGGGAGGCGTTACTGGCCCTCGGTGAGGAGCGGACAGGGCTGCTGCCCAAGCCCACCATGCACGGCTCAGCCCCAACGGCAGGGACCATCCGGCCCAAACGGCCGTGGTGCTGACGTTGAGAAACGGTTCTAAGCTTTACATTGAAGACCACGTAAGTTTGGGTCTGAGGAACCGTGTGGTCAAAAGGTATCCAAAATTATGGAATTTATCCCTTTTACAAATCCAAGCCGACTTTCTGTATCCAACAGGCAACATACATGAATACCTACTTTCATCCAAGTATAAATGACTCTTTTTCCATAAATGTCCTGAGTAAATAATACCCGATTGAAGAAAACCTTCCTTTGAACATTTCTGTAGATCTAGAAATAATTACTCGTACCTCAGTTTAGCTGTCAGGAAAATCCCACTTCTTTCCAAGTGTTTTGGGATAAACAAATAAATAGGCAAAGGCGTCCACGTCTGGTGGGGTCCCCCTGCCCCAATCCCCCTGAAGGGCTTTAAAATGTGACAGTTACAACGGTCGGGGCTATGAGGCCTTTTGGGGTGCAACTGCTGTATTATAACAATATCCTTTAGTGTTTCAGTAACTAAACCCTCTTAATGACATCCTAGGGAGACCTGCTTGATATTGAATTCTAGCCTCAACGTCTTGGGTCCGAGCCAAGAAAAATAACCCACTCCCCAGAATCACTGAGGATTGATGGGGGGGGGGTCGTCAGGTTAGTGAGTCAACTGTGGTTGAATATGGGTGTGGAATAGTATATATGGGGCTCTTTCTGCTGAAAGGCCATGTTTTGGCCAGGACCTCCAAAATCATGGAGCTGGCAAGACTGGGCATGGCCGGGAAGAGCCAGAGTGTGAAGGCTTTCAAGGCATCGACGTCTAACCGTAGGCTCTATGCATTTTTGAAAGCACAAAGGACTTTAAATGTAGAACTCAACTCAAGAGAGGACCCAAGATGGTACCCAAGAGGGGACCCATTGATTGGCTTGAAGACCCCAGGCACTAGAGTAGCCTCGTCGTGTAGAACTGAGGCTGAGGACCATGATAATATTCTTTATCTGAGAGTCTGATTATTGTTGACTTGTGCCAAACTTAACTACTACTGGCTTGCTCGCCTAACTTTACGAGGGGACAAGAGGATTCACCGGCTGAAGCGGCTGCCCTTGACACGGGTGGAAGCAGATGCTCTGTCCGTGGATTTAGGCTGAGCCCCCCCAACACCGTGCGGTTTGGTTGAGGCCACCAGCAGGAGACAAGAGAGACGGGTCGAGAGGGTGGGTGTCTGAGGTCCTCACGCTCACTCCACCCGGGGAAAGCTCCGGTCTCTCCGTCCCACATGCTGAAGCCCCTGCCTAACTTCTCACCCTTAAAACGTAGATTCTGCGACTGAAGAGTTTGAAAAGCCGACGTGCCAAACGGCCGTGGTCCCTGGCCCGGGAGGAACATCGCTGGAAAAAATGAGGGGGAAAAAATGGGGACCGTGACCCCAGGGCCCAGAGTCTTTGGGAGAGAGGCCCTGGACTTTTCTGAGCAAGACAACCCTTTAGAAAAGAGAAGTTGGCCTCTCTGTTGGAAGGCTCCTCCCCGATGTCATTCACGCGAGGGGGCTCGTGTCATTTATTGTCCTGACTGGGCCGCTTCTGAGAGTGAAGTGGGGTTCTACGAAAACGTATTGGTGCATACAGAGGCGTGATAAACCTTGACTATGGGTGGGTGAACCGGAATGTGAGGTCACCCGGATTCAAGGAGTTCCCGGCCGTATTGACCATGGTCTTAGAGAGAAAACGGGACCTGTATCTAAGAAAGCCACTGGAGCGAACTGCTGTCGCTTCGACTAAAGAAGACAGTTAACTTACACGACTGGGTTGACCATCCTCCGTCCACACCAAGGGCTTTTGGGTTTTTTTGGTTTGTTTGGGTTTTTTTGGCCTTTGTTTTTGTTTTTGTTTTTGGTCCACTAAATGGGAGAAGAGAGAGAAAACCCTTCGTAATGTTTCTTTCATAGTCATCTCGTGACTTTACATGACGGGCCGTGGGGAATGGGTGACTGTGGGACTGTCCAGCTGAAATCTCTAAAATGACAGGGAAACGTGCGCGTGTGCCATGGCTCATGGTTAGTGCCCAGGAGGAGATGTGGGGACAGCATCCACCCATCTCCAAAGGCCCCGGACGCTGCCCTGGCGGCAGACCCGCGCATCCCTGCCTCTCCTGTTTACCACCATTGGCCACTCCCGTGCCCCCGACCCCAAAGCCGTTCAGATTCTGTTTGGGTGATAGTTAACACGTCTAACCACTTCACCAAAAGACCAACAAGGGGAAACCACCAGCGCAAGAGAAGGTCAGCTTATTACAAGCTCCGGCCGCCTCACACCTTGTGTTTGTTCATGGAGTTTCCCAGAATGTTCCCTTCTGACAGCCTAATTTATGACTTTCCTTGAGCTGCCAAGTCATCACCCAGCAGACTTCTCCCCTTACTCCTGCTGGGCTCACCAGCTACGGGCTCCTCGTGGAGCATGAAACAAAAGCGCTCGGACCAGGCGCCAGGGTGACCCACATCGGGCACAAACACCCTACCTGTCACTCACGGCCACACTTGGCAATCGGCAGTAACGCGGGCAGCCAAGTAATGACGGCAGGGAAGCTGGAGGAAGAAATTTATGAGTTTCAATCTAAATGCTTGGCATGCTGTGTAGCTGGAGGGCTGGGCTCCTCCGTCGAAAATGGAGAACTGTCGCACGAGTGTGGGGTAAGAGCTCCGGGGCACCTATAGAGGGTCTCGTAGGCCCTCACAGGCCCTCGCCCTCCGGGGGCTTCCGGATCTCTCCCTGAGGGATTAGCAAACAGAGGAGGAAGACCAAGCTACAAGCATCAGGACCAAACCCCAACGCGGTTCCTGGGGCCAACAGCACTTACGTGGTGACCACCTCCCTGTGGGAGAACCGGGGTCGGTCTTTATTTACTTCCCCCTGGCTTTTTGGATTTTTCTAAATTTTCAACTTTAAACACATAACCCATTTATAATCAGAAAAATACAAATGTGGATAGAAAAAGGTTGTGGAGGGACACCTGGGTGGCTCCGTGGTTGAGCGTCTGCCTTTGGCTCAGAGCGTGATCCCGGGTCCTGGGATCAAGTCCCACATCGGGGTCCCTGTTCAGCGAGGTGTCTGCTTCTCCCTCTCCCTCTTCTGCCCCCCCTGCTTGCTCTCCCTCTCTCTCTCTCTCTCTGTGAAATAAATAAATAAAATCTCTAATAAGAAGAAGGAGAAGGAGAAGGAGGAGAAGAAAAGGCCCTCTGTGGCCTTCACATCCTTTGCCAACCCGGCCAGGCCCATCAACTATACTGGAGCCCGAGCGGGGCGCTCAGGCCAAAGGAGCGTCTTTGTGAAGAGAATGGCTCAGCCGGATGAGATCACGCCAGTCCGTGTCCCCGATGGCGCGGAATAAAACATGTGGACGATCCCCCTCCCTTAGAGAACCACCACGGGATCATTTCTCTCACCTCATCTAGCAGAGATTTGAACTAATGTGTTTTTCCTTCTTCATTTGTACCTGGTTGTCTCTTTTTCTCAGATTTTTCCCTTCTCGGCCCCCCCCCCCCCCATCACACACGGGCCATCGACCTCTCTCTCAGTAAAGGGAGTCGTCCACACCGGGCCACACCTGTTGACCCCCCTGGACCCCAGATTCCCACCTGTGAATTCAGGGGTTTGGATTGAGGGTCTCCAGTTAGGACGCCACCTGGCAGGTGCAATCCGCAAGCCACACCATGTCCACTACATCATTTTACCTTCAAAGACCCTGGACAGGGGACGCGATAGGCCTGCTTCCCGGGGTCGGGCGGGCACTGAGGTTCTCTGTAGCAGAGGGGAAACCCAGATGCCCCGGTGAGAAGCCCAGGGCCCCTTCCTCTTTGCCCCCAGCACGTCTAAGGGCCCTTCAAGCTCCCAGACTGTGCTGCTGCTCCTGCCCGGGGCCCCGTCCCCCTCAGGGATGTCCTCTGCATGTTGGCCCCAGCGGCCGCAGCGTCCTGCCCCAGAGGCATTCCGGAGGCTCGCTTGGCACCTGCAGGATGCAGGGATGAAGTGCTCCCTTTAATCTTCACCCCCGTGGGTCTGGAACATCAGAGCCGGCCCCTGAGAGCACGAAATTTAGTCTGGGTTGTCTGTGGGCTGCATCTGGCCGGCCTTTCCGCGGCCCGTGCCTTCCCTACAGCTGGCGGCCAGGAGGAGGCTGCAGGCCCGCCTGCTGGGGGCCCGGGCGAATGTGGGAGCTCAGGGGGCGGGGGGCGGGGAGCCGGAGGATTTTCTGGATTCTGCAGCGGCTTGCCCTCTGGCTTTCATCTGTCTCTTCGTGTGCGGCTGACGTGTTCTCTACATGTGCCCCGTGCCATGGCCTCCGTCCTTCCTTCCAGAAGGTCCTTGCCTCCACGACAGAGTCGCTGGCTGAAGAGGGAAAAACTGACGTGATTCAAACCTTGGAAACCAGGTGAGCGCGAAGGCTCCTCAGCCACGCAGAGCCTGGGGTCCACCTGTGCACCTGGGTATGCAAAACCCACCCCCTGGCCTGAACCGGTGCTGTGTACCCCTGCTGTCCAGCGGAGATTTGTAACAGCTGCTCCTTTCATGGTCACACGTTTCCCTGCTTGGGCCGTAGTTACCTGTGGGCCTACCCAGGACGCGAGCCCCCAGGCTGCCAGGTCGCAGCAGCTCCGAGCTGCAAGGCCCAGCGAGGCCGGGCACACTGAGCAGCGCCCCAGGGGCCTGGAACTGCCCTCGAACCACCCGGGAGGAATTTAAGCTCCGTAGGCATGTCCCTCAGACCCCGTCAAGCCTCCGAGGTCCTCCCCCCGTGTCCGCTGTGTGTCCACGGCTCCCAGCCCTGGAAGACGTCCTCGGCGTGCACGGAGCAACGCTGCCAACGAGCCGGCCACCGCGCGGCACAGACTCTGGGCAGAAAGGAAAAAGGGAGAGGGATTTGCGAGCCCCCCCAAGTGTGCCCCCAGCTGTGGGATGTCCTTGCTCCGCTCTCTCCGCGTGGCCAGCAACGTGGGGACGCGGCATCACTTCCCCTCTCACAGGCGGGAAAGCTGACGCACCGCACTCAGGGAAACGGCTCAGGATCCCAAGAAGGCGCTTCGGCTGGGCCGGGATTCGAACTTGGCTCCTCCTGAGCCCAGAGCTCAGAACGTTGCTCCTGCTGGGGCCTGGGGCCTCCCACGGGCATCCCCTCGTTACCGCCTTTCTCCACTGGGGTTCAGGATGGGGAGAAGAAAGTGTGTGGACCGCCCTCTCCTCTTCGGCCCAGGGGCCTGTCCCGCGGGGGCGGATTTCTGGAAGAACATGGGGGTCGGGCTGAAGAAATGGTCTCCGTCCACCTCCAATAACTGGGGAGCATCTGCTCTCTGCGCTGACCAGACCGGGTAAGCAGGTGCCGAGGGCCAGGAGGGCTGGCAGGTGGCTCCAGCCCCGGGAGTGTCACCACGGAGCGGGTTTCCTGCCTGACATCGAGCAGGGTGGCCTCCTCTGGAAGGTCCTGGAGCTCTCGCGGCCACAGCAAGCCCCAGGAGGCCGGGGCAGGGCCCGGAGGGGCCTGGGGAGCAGCTGTGAGTGGCCAGCAGCCGGGAGCCGCCCTGGGGCGGGGGGACAGGGGAGCAGGGTCCCCAGCTGTGCCACAGGCCCGACAGGATGGAAGACCAACGTCCCCCCGAGGAAACAGGAGGAAGGTGAAGGGGACGCCTGAGTGGCTCGGGGCATGACCCCCGGGGCCTGGGATCGAGTCCCGCATCAGTCTCCCCACAGGGAGCCTGCTTCTCCCTCCACCTGTGTCTCTGCCTCTCTCTGTGTCTCAGATAAATACGCACACACACATCATAGAGGAGAGTCAACAGGGAGCCCAAACTCCCCTTTAGATTCCGATGCGGGTTCGCGCCGGCTTCCTGTCTACACATCCCGCCAGGCGCCGCCCGCAGCCAGGGCCAGGACCCGCTTGGCTCCCAGTGGGAACCGCATCGCCCGCTCTGTACGTCCCATGTCCGGGCCCCATGTTTCCCGGAGTGCGGCCCAAGGCCCGAGGGACACAGTGCGGCGACCCCGTCGGCCCCATCCCCCGCGTCCCTGGGCCCAGTAGGACCCCCACACGTGGGCCCCGCAGTGGGACGCAGCGCAGACGTGGTCCTTGGATGGTTTGCTGAGGATCTACCGTGCGCCCGGCCGCCGATGCCAGGATGGGAGGGGTCTCGGCTCCGGGCGAGGCGGCCCAGCTGTGTTTCAGGGGCCCCGTAGCAGGGGCGGCGGCACAGAAACCAGCAAAGCTGAGACGGACAAGCGGGTGGAACTTGAGTGGTCGGTAGAGAGAGGAAAGGCTGTCCTCAGCCCTCGGGCCTTGGCTCCCTGGCGCACTCACCTGGCACCCTGAGGGCCCTGCTCTGAGCCCGCCCGCCCTGGCGCTCCCCGCCGTCACCCAGCAGGCCCCCGTGGGGAGGCCCGGCTGCAGCAGGAGGCCCGGGACCCAGCGCCCCACCCAAATGCCCCTATACTCTAGGGGGAAAGAGGAGCACGCGAGTAACGGTGAAATGGGATAAGCCCCAAAGAAGAGGTCCAGAGTCCCCGAAGGACGTTCCAAAGGACGGTAAGTCATGCCTGCTGGCGGAGGCCAAGAGGGACTTCATGGAGATTCGGGATGGAAGTGGAGACCAGCCCCCCAGAGCCCCCGAGACTAGAATTTCAGGGACCAAAAGGCAAGGAGGGAGGAGGGGGCACAGGAGACACGCAGAGGAGAGACACTCAGCGACGTCAGGGGAGGTGGGAAGAGGGCAGAGAGGCTGAGACGTAGAGCGGAAGGCGGGCAGAGCACGGCTCGGCCCCCGAGGGACTAAGACGCCCTCCCTCTCGGGGTGGGTGGGGGGCGGGCGCCCGGCAGCGTCACCCATGACGGGATCCGCAGCGGGGGAACCCGGCCTGGAGACCGGCTGCAAGCAGAGGGCCTTGTCACCCCCGCCCTGGGGACCTGGGCGGCCTGGGCGCGGTGTCCCCCGAGCTGTGGGCTGGAGGGATCAAAATGATGGCTCTACAGGGACACTGTCTAGGACCTGGGGGGGTTAAACTACGTATTATATATTATATGATACAACTGTATTATATCATTATAATGAATGTTACAATATATATAACAAATATATGTAATATATGTGTGTATAATATATAAAAGTATATATATTAAATATATATTATAACATTCACTATAATAAAATAATGTAGTTGTATCATATAATATATAATACGTGGTTTAACCCCCCCCAGGTCCTAGATGGTGGAGGGTATCTATAGATTTATATTATCCTAGTATATTATGTAACTACATTATACATGTGCACAGATGTGTATGTATAGGGTATAAAACCAGTCATAGAATAAAATATATATATTACTCATAATGAACTCCTGCCGTCTGGCAAATTTCGTGTTTACTTTTTTGCTCTGCGTAGATTCGCGTGTGTAAATCTGCAGATGGCAAGTCACCCGTCTCCCCTTCCAAGACAAGGACCATCCTCTTTGTCATCTGTTCAATTCCCTTGCTCTTTTCCCCCGACCGCCTTCCTCTCTTGAGGCTACTGCGGGCCTTTAAGGCATTTCTATTTATATTTCATTGCTTCTACATCTCTGACACGGCCAACGACATCAGCGTGTGTGTGTGTGTGTGTGTGTGTCCGCACAGATATCCATAAAGATATATGTGTCCATATAAAATATCGCTGTAAAAATATATAACCATAGGGTCACCTGGGCGGCTCGGTCAGTTAAGCATCCGACTCTTGGTTTCAGCCCAGGTCATGATCTCAGGGTGGTGACATGGAGCCCCGCATCGGGGAGCCTGCTTCAGACCCTCTCCCTCGGCCTCTCCCCGCTGCTCACATGCTCGCTCTCTCTAAATAAATAAATACATAAATAAAAATGAAATATATATGAATGTAGGTTATATACCTACGTGAATTCCATATGCACATATTTTTAATCTACACACTTTGCAGATGTGATTAAGGCTGCAGACCTTGAGGAGGGACGATTATCCTGGGTCACTCAGGTGGGCCCAACCCAGTCACGTGAAGCCTTAGAAGTGCGGAACCACTTTCTTTTCCCAGCTGAGATCAGAGAGACAGAGAGAGACAGAGAGACAGAGAGAGACTGGCGACAGAGGGTCGTAAGGATGTGATGCTGGCTTTGGAGATGGAGCAGAGAGACACAAGCCAAAGGATGTGGGCGGCCTCTGAACTGGAAGAGGCCAGGAAACAATTTCCCCCCGAGAGCCTCCAGAAGGAGCAAGAAGACACACAAGGACGAGGTCGCCTGCCTCACCTACCTCGTCGCCTACTAGTTGTAGGGCCGGTGGCCTGAGAGAGTCACTCCAGCTCCCTGAGTCTCCTTGGCCTCAAACGCAATGAGGGCGATGCCTTGTCATGGAGGGTCAGGAGGCTCGGTCGGGTCCCAGATCCGTGACCTCGGGCTCCTCATGCTATGGCCAGTCAGTAGGAAGTGTCAGTGTTTCTGCAAAAGTAGCTAATTCAACATTATCAGACCATGTCCCCTTTCTGCTCAGAACCTTCCAGAGACTCCTCTTCTTACTCACAGAAAACCTAAAGACTTCCCCTGTTCCCAAGGCCCTCCTGACACCATCTGACCCTGTTTCCTCTCTGACTGCATGTTCTTCTACTCTTCCCCTTGCTGACTGTGCTTCGG
Organism: Canis lupus baileyi; assembly: GCF_048164855.1. Lineage (NCBI taxonomy): Eukaryota > Metazoa > Chordata > Mammalia > Carnivora > Canidae > Canis > Canis lupus. The sequence continues at coordinate 39,878,233 of NC_132864.1, forward strand.
TCACCCTGGGGGCCTGGCTGTGGCTGGGGCACACCAGCAGCTTCCAGCCTCAGGCCACTTGCACGCACTGTTCTCTCTGCCTGGAATCCTCTTGCTCCACGTCCACGTGGCTTTTTCTCCCACAGCTCAAACGTTACCGTCTTTTTGAACCTTCCCTAATAACCCGGCTTAATTGCAGTAACCCCCAACCAAACACGCCTCATGCCCTCCTCCAAGCTTCTCCGTAGTAATCCGGTCTTCTGACATAACACTTGTTATTTTTTTTAAAGATTTTATTTATTTATTTATTTATTTTTTTATTTATTTATTTGAGACACAAAGAGAGAGAGAAAAAGGAGCAGAGACACAGGCAGAGGGAGAAGCAGGCTCCATGCAGGGAGCCCGACATGGGACTTGATCCCGGGTCTCCAAGATCACGCCCCGGGCTGAAGGCGGCGTTAAACCGCTGAGCCACCCGGGCTGCCCCATAACACGTGTTTTGTTCGTCTTGCTTACTTGGTTTCCTCCACTGGAATGGAAGCTCTACGAAGGCTTCTCGTGGAGGACATGTAATAGGAAATCGAGAAACATGTTTGAGGAGAGCTCATGATGTGATGAGCACTCAGTGTTATACTACATGTTGGCAAATAGAATTAAAATGAAAAGCAAATTAAAGAAGAAAAATGTTTGAATGAATCAATCAGCATGCACACAACTCTATAATCAGAGAAGAAATATCAGCCGTCTCTCTAACGACCCATCCTTTCCGTTACAAAGGGAAAGTGAAGCTACAAGAGCCTCACATTGTCCCGTCAACGCAGAGCAGCAACTAAGGCCTCGACTGACCTTGCTGAGCCCAACCGACCCAGCGAGGGGTGGAAACACGCTCCAAGGTCTCGAGAGACCCAGCCCTGGTCTCCCAGACAGAGAGCCGGCCTTCCGGTTTCCCAGCCCCCCGCCTCCAGGCCCAGGGAGAGCAGGAAGTGTGGGGGCGTGTGAAGAGGGACACAGCAGAAGACAGACTCACGGGTGACGGGCTGGAGGACTTCCTCTGTAGCCGGTCCCAGCACATGGGGCTCCGTGTGCCTTCACCGAGAGCAGAAGACTGAGGCCAGAACGCAGGGGCCGGTGCGCCTCCATCCAACCCAGGTGGACTTGGGGCCCACGGTGCCCAGCAGAAGACGGATGTGGTCCGTGCCCGAGGGCGTTCCCACGTCCCGGCGCTGCACCGTTAGGAGGACAAACTCAGTCCACGTTCTGCACCCAGTGTCCAGGCCGATGGGGCGGGATCCCCACGAGGGTCCCAGTGTCTTAGACTCGGGAACTGTGTGCTGGGTTTAAGGCAAGCTCGAACCAGGCCAACGGAGACTCTGGCCTTGGCCCTGCCACACTCACGAGACCAGCACCCACTTCCTAGAGGAAGGACCACGTGCACTTGACTTACCGCCGCGTCCCCAGACCCAGCACAGCGGCCCATCCTCTCCACAAATGCTTGTTTCCTAAAATACCCGACTCCTCCGAGCCTCGGGATCGTCACACCCACTTCCTGAAGCTGTGAAGATGACATGAAATCAAGGATCTGGGTCCCTATGCAGTGCCCGGTACATGACAAGCACTCGTTTAAGTGAGCTGCCCCTTGGGTGGCCCCGGTGGTGCTATGGTGGTGGAGGAGGGGTAGTTGGCGCCCGGGAAACGCCGGTCCATCCTGAGGTCCCTAATGCTCTGTTCAATCTGGAATTTTGGTCTAAGCACGGGCTTGAGGAGTTGGGTACCAGAGCAATCCGCCTCTCCCCGCCAAGGCCTGATGGACAAGAGCCGAAGCTCTGCAAAGGAGAAGAATGTTACGTCTGTATCCCAGCCCCCGGGATGCCCGGGCAGAGCTGAAACAGCGCGACTCCGCCCCGCCCACGTGTTCCGGCGACGTGGGGCCGGCTCCCTCCCTGTCTGGGCCCGGCGGGCAGCCGAGGAGGCCACCAGGGTCCGTTGTACCTGCTGCATGGGTTTATCGGAGCAAAGGTGGGCGAGCAGAACATTGTTCCAGGCTTTTCTGGGAAAAAAGAAAATGCGAAAGGTCCTTTCCCTAACTAGGGATGTTCACGCGAGCCCCAGCGAAGCTTCCCATGAAGTTCACTTGCCCATTTCCTCAGCAGGTCCACGGGCCGCCCACTGGGGGTTAAATAAAGATCTAAGGCCTGGGACGCTTGGGAGGGCTCAGGGGTCAAGTGTGTGCCTTCGGCTCTGGTCGTGACCCCGGGGTCCCGGAATCGAGTCCCGCGTCAGACTCCCCACGGGGACCCTGCTTCTCCCTCTGCCTGTGTCTCTGCCTCTCTCTGTGTCTCTCATGAATAAATAAATAAAATCTTTAAAAAAAAAAAGCTCTAAGGCCTTTTTAGAAGTGAAATACCGTAGGATTCCCCTCAAAGCTTTGAGGTCCAGCTCCACACCTACTTGGCCAAGACGTGTGGGTGTCGCACCGACAGGCCGAACCATACGTATTTTGAAATACTTTCTTTGAAAACTTTTTTTTTTTTTCCAACACTTTCTCGCTGTGGTAATAATAGAGAGGAGATCTCTTCCAGAAATAAAAGCAAAGAGCCCTGCCCAGCGCCAAAGAGGTTTGCGAAAGAGGTCTGTAAGCATGAGTCCTGGTCAAAACGGGGAATGTCTCTCAAAGAAACAGAAAATGCAAGGACTCAAACAGTTTCAAGCAGTGACCCCAAGTCACCGGGGCGAGGCATGCCCGCCACCTCTTTCTTATTTTAGAGTCTTCACTTCCAATTGAGCAGTTTGATCAACAGCAGCGATCGGGTTAGTGCCGAGTAGTGGGACCTTCTGACTTTTCTTCGGTTTTGGTTTTTGTTCTTGTTTTCAGGAGAGGGAAGCAGCCAGCGCTCAGGGTCCTGTCCTGTCGAGCCACCACGGAGGGCGGAGACACGCCGCGGGACCAGCCCACGCAGCCGCGGGAGGCCTTCCCACGGGGCTGCCGTTGTCCTCCGTCCTCTTACTGAGCACCTCCTGTGCCTTACTCCGGGTGTGGGAACGCGGGCGGCGGTGAACGAGGACTGGGCCCCTCGCCCTGGAGCTCGGGGCCGGAAGGCGTGTGGAAGAGGGCCCTGCGCAAGCGGATAAACGCAACGAAACACGATAGCGTGATAAGCAGAGTGTGTGCAAAGCGTGAGGCCGGGGCAGCGTGGGCCCAGTTCCTGGATGGGGACATGTGGGTCTCCTCTGAAAGGACAACTAGGAACCCGTCAGAGAAATGACGGAACCGCAGGCCAAACCCACAGGCTCTGCTTCATCTGGGACTTTGCTTTACTTTGAAAAGCTGCCTGAGGGGCGCCTGGGGGGCTCGACAGCGAAGCGTCTGCCCTCGGCTCAGGTCATGACCTCAGGGTCCCGGGATCGAGCCCCACGTCGGGCTCCCGGCTCCGCGGGGCGGCTGCGTCTCCCTCTGCCCCTCCCCTGCTCGTGCTCGCTCTCTTTCTCTCAAATGAATAAATGAAATCTTTAACAAACAAAGTCTGAAGTCGCCCTCCCAATGATCCGGCGATACGGCCCGTGCCGAGGTCTCTGTGCTTCATCTGAGGCCGTGGGTGCAGCAACTGGACCAGAAGGAAGGGCGCTGCGAACACCGCAGGAGCCTGCCCTTCGCGAGGTGACTCGCCCCCTGCCCCTCACCCTGGGCTTGATATTGAGAAACCCAAGGATGGCCACAGCCCCAGGCCACTGTGTGCAGAAATAGGAAATGTCACTCAGAGAGTCCTCCCCTGTGTGTAACCAGAATCATCAGCCTCGAGATTTGGGAACTAAGTGGCTTGGCCATTCTGCACGTAAGCCGTGCGCACCGGTCCAAAGGAGACCAGTGAGCAACAATTCAATTTAGAGTTCACTGAACCCTCTGGTTTGGGAAGGAAATTGCTGGTAATCGATTGCAGCAAGCGCACAGGCTCGGGGCCAGGAAGAGAAGAATCACTTTAATGGGCAAAGCAGATGTTGCTAAATTCATTGCAAAAGTGAGGTGGGCGCAGAGCCAGGCCTTGCATGAGAGATGCCGGCCGATGTGCTCTTCTGAATGAAGAAAACAGAGACACTTCAAAAGGGGGTTCTGCGAGGGGAGCCAGAGGTCTGTGTCCCCGCGACATTGAATAAAAGAAAATGCACCGGGCTGTTCGGGTCGCCTGCACCGCTCCAGGACTTCAAGCTGTTAACATCTCGTAAGGACTTTAAGCAAATCCAAAATACCAGCTAACAACCGTCTGGGGAGCCTTTACTCGGTTCCAAGGAGAGCACGTGGGCGGGGGGGCAGCGCCTCAGCATCAGACCTGCTTCTCCCATCAGTGACTTGGCTGCACCATCCGGAGGCTGTAGGGCCCTGGGCGAAGCTCTTAATCTCCCTCCCTCAGTTTTATCAGCTGCGAAATGGGCCTAATCTCTCTTACGACTCAAGAGCAGGTGTGAGGATCAACAGCCGCGTGTGCAAAGTACAGCGGAGAAGTGCCCTCGAGCACGGTGTGCTTCCAGGGCCCCGACGCGGCCGGTGTCACGGGGCCGTGGGACGGCGGGCCCGGTGGCCTGAGCTCAGAGCCGCTGCCCCCCCCCTCCCGCCCACCCCACGGAGGAGGGCGTCACAGGCCACGTGCTTGGGCGGACGCTCAGCTCCATGGAACCCGTCTCCGGCCCGGGGAGGCCCCCGAGCGTCCTGGGAATGTTTACCCCAAGCAGCTTCCGGCGTGACCCCCCGGATAAGGGTGGATTCCAGTTTCCCAGATGGAGATACTCCCTTCTTATCTGTTCCCACTCTCTTCCGGGGCCTTCGACGGTGACCCAGGGCCCCTCCTGGGAGGATCATCACAGCTCCTCTGAACCCCACCATTCCCACTCCTCCCCCAGTTTTGCCCTAAAATCTCTGCTGGCGCCAGACAGATTTCGTGCCCAACGTACCCGTGGAGGGGCCGCGAAGGGCCACCGGCCGGTTCTTCGGCCTGACCTCGCAGGTTGTCCCTGTGGGCCGTTCCCCCAGCGTGCGGGTCTCTCCTAAACGGTTAGTGACCTGCTGGAGTTCAGATACGGGTCCTGACCCCGTGAAGCGGCTCCGCAGCAGCAGCAGGCAGCCCGAGGACTCCAGCAGCCACTCCGCAGGGGCCCCGGAGCCTGGACGCCGAGGCCCCCCGACGTGAGCAGCGGGCAGCAGACTCCGTCCTCCCCGGCGTGCGTGCAGACCCGGGGCCCTGCGAGCGCGGTGCTGCAAGGGGCCTGGCTACCGGGCTGGCCGAGGACACGCCGCCGCCGCCCCGAGCCGCTCGGCCAGGCCGTCAGCCGCATCCGCGGCCCCCGGGATCTCCAGGCCTGGCCCGGGCCCTCAGAGGGGCCCCTGCAGACAGCCAGGTCCCACGGAAAGCACGTCTGCAAGTGGCCCTGGGCGCTAGAGCGCTCCCGCCAAGCGAGCAGAGCGCCCAGGGCCTTTGGCGGTGGATTCTGGGGCCTGGTGGGCGGAGGATGTTTACTAGGGCCCAAAAGCCGGGTCCCGAGCGGAGAACATGTTGACCCAGAGAGATCCCGGAGAAGGCGGCTTTGCCAAGCGCAGGCTCCCTTCTCAGGTCCTGAAGTCGGCGTCAGAAACTAAACAAACCTTCCCGGGTTCACATGTGTTTACTTTTGGCAAAATGCAACTTCCCGTTTGGAAGGAAAGGGGCAGTCAAGCTATCTATAGCCTCCTTGGACGTGAAGTCGCTCCTCCAAACAGTCGATCGGCTTGAGCATAAAATGAGTCAAACGTACACAGTGAGAGTCCCCGTCCTCCTCGCGTGTCCACGTTTTAATAGGGAACACACTCAACAAAACCAAAACAAATGTTTTTTTTTTTCCAACTGTTGGCCCATGAGACTTGTTTAGGCCATTTCTTCTTCTGAGAGCAAGAAAAACAGACATCAGGACGGAGCCAAGTGACATGTGCTGTGTCAGAGAAGCCGCTTCTACACACTTGGGGGTTGAGATTTCTGCTAAGACAGAAAGTCAGAAAGTTTAAGTTCCCACAGCCGCTCAGACCACATTCCCCTGCGTGAAAACCGAACAGCTATGACTACGTGCCCAGCCGCACCCTGAGTGGCCCTCGATTCCCTTGCGTGTGGTCCCACGCCCTGCTCTCAGGTTTGCAAACTGAGCGACGGACCCTCACAAATGCACCGGCACCTTTTACAAGGGCCCTAGAGAACTTTCTCCGTGTAGCGAGCAGGGAAGGAGGGCTGGGGGGGCTTTCTCTGATTTTTATAGCGACTGGCAGCGTTCGCATAGACTGGGAGCTTATTTACGACCCAGAGGCTCTCGATGTATTTTGGATCTTTTCATCATGAGCCATTAAAGTCGCAAAGGACCGTAAAAGTCATCTGGTCAACCCCTCGCTGCCCACCCGTACGCAGACGCATACGTGGTATCGCCAAAGAGCTGAGGCCTGGAGTCTCGCCCTTAGGTTGCAGACCTCTTGCTCCTTAGGGCAAGCACCAGTGCACTCGTCCATGCATCCTCAAAGTAGGGGCCTGAGCACGGTGAGGGCTCAGGGAGCGAGTGTTGAACACGAGCTGTCCTAAGTCTACAAAATCAGGAAGGGTACGTGGGGGTCCTGACTCGGTCCTGCCAGCTCCCCATGCTCCTACCTTCGGCGTCAGCTCCTGGAGGGCTGCGGAGGACGAGGCTTGCGGCACTTTTTGCCCATCCTATCCTAGGCATTGACCTCGGCAAGCACTCAGGAAAACCATTTTGAAGGAGTAAAGGAAGTAACGAATGATTATGTAGACGAAAGCGGTTGCGCGGAGGAGTTACCTACCGAGGGCTCCCCGCTCCCCGCAAACGAACAATGGTTTGATTTAGGATTTTCGGGCTTCATGACGGTGTGAAGGCCGTAGGCGTTCAGTAGAAATTGCCCTTTGGATTTTGAATCTTAACGTTTTCCAGAGGGAGGCGGACAATGTGCGGGGCGATCCTCTCCCGTGATGCGAGGGAGCAGCCTCCGGGCAGCCCCACCGTCACGAGGGTCAACAGCCAGTGCACGTCCCACCATCCTGCACCCGCACAGCCGTCCTGTTTGTCACCTCGGCACCGTCCTCAGGAGATTACATGAGAGAGTCAACACTTTGCTATCAAATAGACTGTGTCAGGTGCTCTTGCCCACCTGCGGGCTCACCGAGGTGTTCTGAGCGTGGTTAAGGCTGGCGTGGCTGAGCTGTGAGGTTCACTGGGTTAAGTGCGTTAAATGCACTTTCAATTTATACTATTTTCTTTTTTTTAATAATGAATTTATTTTTTACTGGTGTTCAATTTGCCAACATACAGAATAACACCCAGTGCTCATCCCGTCAAGTGCCCCCCTCAGTGCCCGCCACCCCGTCACCCCCACCCCCCGCCCTCCTCCCCTTCCACCACCCCTAGTTCGTTTCCCAGAGTGAGGAGTCTTTCTTATACTATTTTCTACTTGCAATGGGTTTATCAGGACGTCACCTCCTTGTAGGCCGAAAAAGACCTATAAACATTATTATTTTACCTATTTTATTTTATTTTATTTTATTTTATTTTATTTTATTTTATTTTACATTATCTTCAGTAAGCCTTATGCCCAGCATGGGGCTTGAGCTCACGAGCCCAAGATCAAGAGTCGCGTGTTCTTTTGACCGAGCCAGCCCGACGCCCCTCTAAGTACCACTCTTGAGTGATTTCAATATTGTCCTGCTTGAAAAGGAAAATTCTTTCCTTCTCCGGGATGCTGGATTTAGGGGAGGTGGGTAGGTCCATATGCCATACATTCCTTCTACCTTCTCCTTTCAGGGTCTAACTGAACAAGGATAGAACGAGAGGCAGTTAGGACAGGAGATGTCACTCCCCCCATAATCCTGCCAGTTCTCTTCCTATAAACCCAGGCTGACCAAGCCCTCCACTGACTTAATCCTTTAAGGAAAATGGCTTTACCCCACCTACCCGTCTTCTGCAGCCTCCCTACCAAGGGAGGCTCTCCCAGCTTTTGGACTCCGTGAGATCCTTCATTACTTCATGCTCACGGGCACGTCGTGGCCTCCGTGTGGAACATGCTTAGTATCGCCGTGATTCCCTTGACCCCCACCATCACCCCGGCCGCCAATCCCCGCCCCCGCCTCCATCAAAACCAACATCACCAGCAGCAGCCCCAGCAGCACCGGCCCCCACCACCTCCGCCATCCAGTTACTCCCACTTCACCGCTACCCTTTTAAACTTGGGGGAAAAAAAGTTCTCCCTCTCTTGAAAGTCAGCTCAAACGGAACTTCCTAAATCCCTCCAGGATTTGGAGCCAAGCCCCCCTCTGAGCTCCAACAGTTGCTCGTTCTCAACCGTGTAACTACATCTAGCACATTGCATTTTAGTTTATTCAATCGCGTATCCTTTCTAGCAGCTCATATCCTCTGCTGGACCCTGAATCCCTGACCGAGAGGAAATATTTAGGGGGAGTCCGAACGCAGATCCCGGAGCAATAGGGGTCAAGAGGAAGGAGATGTATCAGGACTGGTGGCCCGGAGAGCCGAGGGGGCTGTGTCTGCTCCAGCAAAGACCAGAGGGTTTCAAGAGTCACTGACCTCGCCGCTCAGCTAAGCCCTAGCATGACTGCTTTGATAGCCGGCCTCCTCCATCTGTCTGGGTTTCTCATTTTCATTCAATTATTCATTAAACAAAATCATAAAGCTCCTGCGCAGGGGCACCTGGCTGGTTCAGTCGACGGAGTGGGTGACTCTTGAGCTCCGGTTCGTGGGTTCAAGCCACATGTTCAGCGTGGAGATCACACTCCGCCCTTTCCTGCCCGGCTTCCAGGACAAGCCCTTGGTCCTTCTGGTCCACGCTACCCTCTCCACCTAAACCTCGACCCAATGGAATTCCTCTTCTCCGTACCATCTTTCCTGTCATCTGTCTGGTTCTTACTAGGCTCCAACTAGCCAACGGGGGCTCTTGAAATTACTTTTGAAAGGGCACCCAGGTGGCTCAGTGGTGGAGCGTCTGCCTTGGGCTCAGGTCGTGACCCCGGGGTCCTGGGATCAAGTCCCGCCCACCGGGTGCTCCCTGACATGGAGCACACTTTCCATGTTTCTATGTCTCCAAACCAGCTTCCTCCTTCTGGACACCGTCTTCTATCACCCTGACCCCAGGGGGCACAGATCATCGTTTCCAAGCAGAGGCGCATCCCCTCAAGGTCAAGTGCTGGGCTTGGAACGTGGAACTCCAGAGGACAGACAGCAAACAAGTCCCGGGAGACCGAAGGTCGCACCACAGAGGGCAGGTGGTCTACACACAGAAAGAGCAATAACCTCCCAACGCGGGATATATAAAGTGCCAGGTGGGTAAGGGACTGCACCCCGGAAGTCCACTCTCCTGATACGACTTTGCCGCCTTGGTTCTCCCCACCTGCTGCTCCTTCCCAGTCTCTCGTACAGCAGTTCCCCACCTTGTCCTGACTGTTGACATGATCTGGGGTTAGCCACGGGCCTTCTTGCCTCCCATCTTCCTACCTCCCCGCTCTTGGAAATCCCAGCCATTCATAAGACCTTCAATACTAAAAAAAAAAAAAAAAAAAAAAAAAGACCTTCAATACTATCTCTATGCCAACACCTGCCTGGTTTTTATCTTTGTCCCAGACAGGAAGGGCCGGCGAACAGGCTCCTACACCCCACTACTCGGTTAGGACCACCACCCAGATGTCTCGCAGACATCTCAAGCTTAACGTATTCCAAACTGAAAGTCTTGGATTCCATCTGTCTCTCTCTCTCCCTTCGTCTCTCACTCACACACACGCACACACACATACGTGCAAACACACACACATATTGATACATACCACCCCCATTTAAATTCTGTTCCTCACTCAGTTTTCCATTTAAATATTTGCTCAGGGAAACAAACAAACAAACAAAAAGCAAAACCATCTGATTCTCCTTCCTTGCTCCCTCTACATCCAATCTGATCCGTTAGCGTATGCTTGGTGGGAGATAAACAAAATGCAGCTTGCAGGGATTTAACCAAAGAGGAGTTTGATTCTATTTTTCTCTCAAATGAGGGCCAAAGAGAGGCAGTCCGGGGTGGAGTGGCAGCTCCAGCATGTCACCCGAGATCCGCCTCCTATTTTTCTGTGTCCCAAGTGGGTGACTTTGTCTTCATGCTTGTTCCTTGTCCTCAAGACGCTGTTCCACCCACACAGGACCTGCAACCCAGGCCTGGGGCAGGGGAGCAGCAGAGACTTGACAGGTGAATATACCTCCCCTTAGAGCACTTGTCAAGACTCCCTGCCCAGCAATTCCCTCTTCCATCTTGTTGGCTGGAACTATATCCCACAGCCACGCTTAGCTGCACAAGAAGCTGGAAAATACGGATTATCTTTTTAGTCGGACACATTGTCACCCCCCAAACCTTTATACTATAGATGTTATATAATTCACACCACATCGCATTAAATTAGTGAGGCAGGAGGGGAGGATGGATTTTGGGAAATCCATCTGAAGTGTCTGCCACAAAAATCCATCAGCACGTTGTTATTCGTACCTCCAGAGTGTTTCATAAACTCATCCCTCTCCCTGTCTACACTGCCACCAGCACCATGTCCCTTCTGTCAGGTCACTGTAATGGCCCCTAGAGTTAACCCTCCAACTGCAGGTCTCTGATTCTTCCTACACTACAGGACAGAGGGATCCTTTAAAAACGAGTATCAGATCATGTCATTCTCGTGTCGACGTACCTGTTGCTTGCACCGGACCGAGAACAAAATTCGAGCCCCGTCATAACCCACAGCCCCTGTGTGATCGCACCCGAGCCACCTCTCCGCTTCCCTTGCCTTGCGCTCTTGGCTCATTCATTCATGTGTTCATCCCCCGAAGCGCATTCATGGAGCGCCTACTGTGTTTAAGGCACTGTTTGGGGCCCTGGGGACAAAGTAGTGAATGAATCAGGCAAAGGCACCTTCCTTCATGAAGCTCACTCTCTACTGGAGGGAGACAGATGACAACCAACACACGTAAGTGAGAGAGTTGGTGTGTTGGACGGTCGCCAGCCACGCACTGCGCCAGCCTCACTGGCCTCCTCGATCGTTCCGCCTCTTCATCTGCCCTCACCATCCCCACAGCCCCCTGCTTACAGCCTCCAGTGTCAGCTTAAAGGCTGCCTCTCCAAAGAAGCTTTCTCTGAACACCCATTCTAAAGCGGGACCATCCTGGTATTGCGCGTAGCACTTAGCACATCCTGAAATTGGATGGACGGACAGATAACACGTGGATTCCTGGGCTTGCCTCTTCCACGTTGGGCTCTCCCACTGAGAATCTCCTTCTGGAATTGCAGGATGCGTCCACTTTGTTCTTGGTTCCAGTCCCAGGGCCTAAAAACAGTCAACGCCTGACATACGGGAGCGCTTCGTAAATATTTGTGGATGGGCGAGCAATCGGTGAACGAGAGAAGTGGATGGATACAGGCCTTTGAAAAGTACTATCAGCAGTTGATAAGCAGAGAGGGAAAGGCTCTCGGAAACCAGGGGAACCACGTGAGCAGAAGCAGAGGGGCGGAGGCCGGCTTGGTCTGCCGGGCTGTTGGGGATCTGGGACCAGGATCCCTGAGAGGAGGTGAGAGGAGGGGCATTGGAGACAGTTGAGGGAAGGCCTGCCATGCTGGGCTTAAAAAGATTGGGAAACTGAGTCACAGGGATGCTGAGTGCTATGATATCGCTCCTCTTTTTTAAGTTGAGTCCTTAGAACTGGCTCTAGTTTCTCTACTGGCTATTAGGAGCCTGTACAAATACTTGTGTAACTGATCCTTCTGGAAACGTGAAAAAAAGGATTATCCTCTCAAAGGAGAACTCCCAGGGAAGGAAGTGCATTAACTCAAAGTTTATACCAGCCAAGGTAACCAACCGCCCACCAGCCCTCCCCTCCCGTCCCCCCATATGCATTCAATGACAGGTCCTGTGGTCTCACCTCCTGAATATTTATCTCAAGAATATGCATCTTTTCCTCTCACACAGCTCAGCTGCTCCAGTCTGCGTGGTCTTGTCCCTCCAGTCTCCCACCTCCTCTCCCTGTTCCAGTCCCAACTGCTCCTAGTCCCCTTAAGACCCCCTGCCACACTGCGACTCCCGCTGAAACGGGTCCCCCGTGACCTACAGAAGAAAGTCAAGCTCCATCCCCTGGGTTTGTCTGCACCCCCATTACCGAGCTTAAAACGTGTACCTGAACATCAACCGGTCACTCGCAGGACCTCTCGCCCACCTTTGTGTCTTATTACATGTTCACTCTTCCCCATCCTTCTGACCCTTGCCCCTCCTTCCCTGGGAGCTAATCCACATTCTTAGCACAGAATGTCTGTCCACCCTGCCCCACCCATGCATTCCCCAAAGGCATCTATTCCTCCCTGCGTCCATGCCCTTGTGTCATAGAGTGTGTGTGCCGTAGAGGAAGCGCTCCATAAATATCTGTTAAAGAGTTGAACCAGGGATCCCTGGGTGGCGCAGCGGTTTGGCGCCTGCCTTTGGCCCAGGGCGCGATCCTGGAGACCTGGGATCGAATCCCACGTCGGGCTCCCGGTGCATGGAGCCTGCTTCTCCCTCTGCCTGTGTCTCTGCCTCTCTCTCTCTATCTGTGTGTGGCTATCATAAATAAATAAAAATTAAAAAAAAAAAAAAAAGAGTTGAACCAGTCAGGAAATTAAAGGCTGTAATGGGCACTGTGCAAATTTGTAGTGTCTCATCAGGTAAACTTAACACTCAAACTCTCCTAAGTTTGAGTCATTCTATTAAGTACCTAACACCAACCATTTGCCCTTCTAAGTGCTTTTGATCTCCCTGATAGTCCTGTGAGGTGCTGTTGCTGTCCTCACTCCGCAGATGTAAAAACGAGAGAAATGAAGCAACTTTCCCAGGGTCGCAGAGCTTGGAAGTTGTGGGGCTGTCGTTGGAATCTGACTGCAGGGTCACGAGAACTACAAGAGCGTAACGCCCACCGAAAAGCATGCATCATAAATTCATGCATCAGGGCATCTCTGTCTTGAGAAGAGAAGCAAGAGAGCTCGGTAATCGGCCTACACTGTCAGGGCACGGCTGGTGTCAAGAAGAGAGAGCCCCCGGGCACACACCTGTACGTGTAGCTCCTGTCCTCCCACACAAGGAGCTGGTGCCACGGCCGCCTTCATTTAAGTCCATTCAGCAGCTGAAGGTAAAGATCTTGGGGTCAGACAGCCCGTAGGTTTAACATTTCAATTCCAGGAGTTCCTGGCTGGCTCAGTCGGTGGAGCGTGCGACTCTTGGTCTCAGGGTTGAGTTCAAGCCCCACGTTGGGTGTAAAGACCACTTAGGAATGAAATCTTGGGGTTCCTGGGTGGTTCAGTTGGTCAAGAGTCTAGCTTTTGATCTCGGCTCAGGTCTCTATCTCAGGGTCATGAGTTCAAGCCCCGTGCTGGGCTCTATGCTGGGCGTGGAGCCTACATATACGTACAAACATAAAATATTTAATGAATAAATAAAGTTTTGATTCCATTTACTTGAGCAGCAAGTAAATGACCTCGTCTAAGCCTCAGTCTTCTCATCTGTAAACTAGAGATAATGGCGTCTAGCTGGTTCTGAGGATTAAAGGAAATTCTAGGTTAAGCATCCAGTGATGTGCCTAACTTACGGAGGTCACCGAACACGGCTGCTGTCACTCTTGTGAGGTTGATTGTTATCCTGCAAGCACCAAATTAGAAATCATTCCAGGAAGGGAGGCTAGAAGTGACAGCTCGGGAGGCAGCGGGTGTCGGTGAGGATGCAGAGAAAGGAGAACCGCTGTGCACTGTTGGCGGGGATGCAACCTGGTGCAGCCGCTCTGGAAGGCAGTGTAGACGTCTCTCAGGAAGTTAGAAATGAAACTTCCCTATGACCCAGCAATTGCACTACGGGGTATTCATCCAAAAGGGTACAAAAGTGCTGATTTAAAGGGGCACTTTTTTGCACCCAGCTTGCGGAGGGAGACCCAATGTCCATTGGCTGATGAATGGATAAAGAAGATGCGGTGTATATACACACAATGGAATCCCAGTCAGCCATCAAAAGAAATGACATCTTGCCATTTTGTCATCAAAAGAAATGACATCATGCTCAGTGAGAGTCAGAGAAAGACCAATACCATATGGTTTCACTCCTGTGTGGAGTTTGAGAGATGGAGCAGGTGAACATAGAAGAAAGGAAGGGAAAATAAAATAAGTTAAAAACAGCAGGGAGTCAAATCATACAGGACTCCTAGCGATAGAGAACAGGCCGAGGGTCGCTGGAGGGGAGGTGGGTCACAGGATGGGCTGGGTGGGCGACAGGTGTTTGGGAGGGCATGTGTTGTGATGGGCACTGGGTGTTGTGTGCAGGTGGTGGGTCGCTAGATTTTACTCCTGAAACCAACACTACACTACATGTTAACTAACTTGAATTTAAAATTAAAAAAAAAAAGAAATTCTAAGAAGGGGGAGGTCACGTGATGTACATGGGCACTGGGAAGCAGTCCCTCCGCCTGGGAGTGGGGTCCGTCACCATCTGGGAAGATGCCCCTAGAGCTGCCTACGACCAGAGACAGCTGAGTGGCAGGGATGACTGTGAAAGACTCACCAGGAAAAGGCTCCAGAAGCTTCCAGTTTCACATTTCCTCTATTTCCTCTCAAAGGCTCAGGGATCAGAAATGCAAGGATGCATCAGAAAATGATGGCTTGCAGGTCGATGGCCGGAACATCCCTAAGGAACACGTTTTCATCCGGCTCCTGTGGAAAGTGATGTTTGCATGCTCTGCGGTCTCATCTCATATTTATTTGATCGACTGCTGGTGAACTTGGTCTTTGCAAAGACGTTTTCCGCTACGACGCATCGTAGGCGGTGGATTTGAAGGCCTTGTTTGGGGGACACTACTCAAGAGCCTCTTTTTAAAAATCTTGTGGTTTAACCAAAGTGGATTGGAATCCATTAAACAGCTGATAGGAGAAGCATAAAGGAAGCTGTCCCGCCGTCCACCCCTGCTCATGCTGGGAAGCAGCCCCCACCACCCACCGCACACCCTGCAGGTGCACCGCCTCCCACTCCCCTGGAGCACCTCCTCCCTGCGCCCCCCTCCCTCATCCACCTCTCCTGCTGCCCGTGTCCAGGAACACCATTGCGGGTGACCGTAGGCCAGCCTGGCAGAAAATCCCATCCCCAAGCGTAACTACGCTCCCTCCAGTCCCTTCTATCCTATATTTTGTAAACGTAGATTCCTTTTGACCTAGTCAAGAATGCAACAGTTGAGCGTGTCAAGGAGTGTCTGTATACCTCCTTGACTCAATTATAATTTTTTTTAAAAAAGCTAGTATTTCTTGAGTGTTTACTGTGTTCCAAGATCCGTGTTGAGAGCTTTTTACATAGATTATTTCATTTAATCCTCAAGATGACCTTACGAGGTAGGTACAGTCATCATCCCCAGTTTATAACCAAGGAAACAGAACATGAGAGAGAATAAATAACTCCTCCAAAGCCACGCAGCTAGTAAAAGAAGTGGTTTCTAAACACAAGTGTGCTAACACCTGCAATAAGACGCTTAACCTAGAACCTTCTACTATTCTCCAATACACACTGTGTACCGACGGTCCCATGAGGGAGCTACTCAAGGGGCTCTGACATCAGAGGACGTGACCAGACCTGAGCGTGCCTCCGTCTTCCTGAGACCGATGCAGAAAACTAAACCCTTTACAGGTGGCCGTTTCTCTACAGAGCCTGTGCCCACCCCGCAAAGGAGGGCCCTCCCGCCGCCCGGCCTGGGTGGGGGCGTCGGCCTACTCTCTGCTGACCCCTGACCTCTTCGGCCTGTGTGCTCCCTACACCTCTGTTGCCGTGTTTAAGCCCAAAGCCGCCCCCTGGAAGCCCTGTCCAGACGAAGAGCTACCAAACACGAGGCTCTTTCCTGAAACCGTCCTTTAGACCCAGCCCGAGGGCGCCGGCCTGAGGAGAGCAGCACCACCTGAGCAACTTATGGCGCCGAGACAGGTGGCAGGGGCTCTAGGGGACGTAGCTGCGGGCACCTAGGCCACTCCACAGTGCATGGAAGCCCTGGTAAGACACCCTCTCCCCGATCCCGTGGACTCCTCTCTAGAAGGGGAAGCCCGACAGGAGGCTGTCCTTAGTTCATGGTGGGCATAGGTCAGGGCACGGTCCCATGCGTTGTTTCGCTTCATCCTTCCAGCCACTGTGTGAGGTGGAGGCAGACAGGAAAACCGAGATCTAGAGACGCGAAGGGACTTGCTCGGCATCTCACAACCAGTTAGTGGCGAGATCCCGACTCGGGTGGTCCGACGCTCGGACTCTGCTATTCTGTACTCCCTGAGACAACGAGGCGGTCAAGATCTCAGCCTTCAGCATGGCCCAGTGCAGCCATCTTCATCGAAGACCCGCAGGCTTTCAGACGGATGCTCTACGCCAACCCATTCCAGCTAGGAATTGCCCTCAATTGTTATGGTTTGGCGTTTATGTGTTTTAAGGTGGCCCTTTGCTGGAGGAAGACCCCACAAACACCACTGAACAAGCAGCGTTGGGTATCCAAGAGCAGCTCCTGGAGATATTTTTAGTTGACAGCTCCTCAATCTCCATGGTGGTGTCCTGGATTCCTCCCAGGAAGAAGGATCTTTTCCAAGGCTGGACATGTCATAAGGAAGTCAGAATCCTTCAATGTTTCCAGGAGGGAATTCCCTCCCAGCATATCCCTAGAAATTCCAATAATTTCTTTCTTCTGAATCCCCAGTTCCAAGAAAAGTCGGTCAAGAAATTGAGCTGATGGGGGAAGTATTATAATCGCTCTGAGAGGACGAAAGCCTGGCCATCGACACCAAGAGATTACTGATTTGAGGGAATCCACTGACATCAAGGAGGAGTCAAGAGCCGAATGGCTGACACATGCAGCCAGGGGTCAAGGCCAGCATCTCGGGGACCCGGGAGCCGGTGGACGTAAGGGGGAGGCTGACCCAACCCAGTCAGTCGGTCTCACCTGTAGCTATTGCCATGTTCTGAGTGTGTGTTTGTGGTCTCATTTGCTGTCAGTGGTGGGTCGTTTGGGAAGAAAAAGGTAATATTAATAAATGTATGTGCATACATAAGTATTAAAACGTCCTATAAGTAGTATACCAAAAAATAAAACATTTCAGAAGAAAAATGAGTTCCTAAATTGGCAGTTTCAATAGGAGATGCTGTGTCGTGCTGTTAACGTTGCTTGGAGAGCCCGTGTTACAGTATTCAAACACTGCCCATTATAATGTTTGCTGGTATTTTCAAGCTACAGCTCACAGCAAATTCTCGAAATCTAATGTTTCCTATTTATTAAATATATTTTCTTAGATAGCATCATCATAAGAATATAGAGAATGCTGAAATATTTTAAGAATAACTTAGGATTTGGGAAATTCCTAAGAATTTCTGGGAGTTCTGATTTCTCCTCCCGGAATCCCAAAGATCAAGATCTGCTGGAAATCTGGAAACACTAGAACTCTTCAAGGAAATGGTAGGAGTGGGAAAAGTGGAGTATCCTTCTGCACGCTCGGGAGCGTGTCCTGGCTTTCGGGAGCCACAGCAGCAGCCCCCAGCCCCTGTCATCCCGTGAGCTGATTGCTAACGCGTCACTGCTGGTGTGAGCTCTCGGCCCAGAGACCTGGGATCAGCTGTGAACTCCAGGGTGCTCCCTGCAGTGCCCAGACTCAGACTGCTCTTCCTGAAAACTGGTGCCACAGTGTCAACACGATCCGCTGTAGGTTATTGGTGGCACTTCAAGGACCAATAAAAACAGGAGAAAGCTAGGGCCACCTGGGGGGGCTCCGTGGTTGAGCACCTGCCTTCCGCTCGGGGCATGACCCCAGGGTCCTGGGATCGAGTCCCGTGTCGGGCTCCCTGCATGGAGCCTGCTTCTCCCTCTGCCTGTGTCTCTGCCTCTCTCTCCATGTCTCTCATGAATAAATAAATAAAACCTTTAAAAAAAAAAACAAAAAACAGGAGAAAGCCAATCCTAAATCCAAAGGGCAGAACAAACTCCACTTTCCCAAGACAGGACGTGAAACTTAGAATTTTCCGCCTCAGCCTGTGCAGCAAACACCCAGAGCAAACCCTCTCTCTGTAGAGACGATGAGGAAGCAGAGACCCCCTCGAGCTGTGAGGCTGGGGGACACCCCGAGCCCAGAGAGCGCCCCACAGACGGCGCACGGGAGGCTCGGCGAGCTGGGTTGGAGGCAGCCGGCGGGCCCGGGACAGGAGAGGCCCACGCATGTCTCGTCCGTGCGCCCCGTCCCGCTGGCGCCACGCTGGCCTGGGGCACCTCGGCTCAGCCCATCCCCTGCACGGCCCGTGCCTGCTCCTTCGCATCCTCTACGCGAACTGGCCTTAGGCCTCTCGTGCAACCTGCACCCGGCGAGCATGGCAGCCGCCCCCCCGCCTGCACACCCGTACAGACAGGTAAACGGGGAGAGACGTCTATGTATATGAAGATACGCCTATAAAGATAGGTGGGCGCTGCAAAAAAAAGTCAAAGTTTGAGGACAGTAATTTACCAAGACCAGTTCACTGCTGTAAAGAGGATCGTGTGTGTGTGGACGCTCTACCAACTCCCTCGTGGGCGGGCGCAGCCCATAAACAGAGCTGGCTGCCCCAGAGTTCTTCCAGCAGCTCCTACTCCCCGAAATGGAACTTTAAAAAAATAAATAAAAAGTAATCTTCATGCAGGGATCTATGCCAGTCCTTTCTCAATACCGTCAGGGTGAGTGTTGTGCTGCCAAAATGTGGTCTTGGGCAGTGTTTATTTTATTGTACTGTATTAATAAACCCGAGCATTTCTCCCGAGAAGACGCGGCGGGGGCCCTTTTATAAGGAACAAACAACAGGCTTCACAAGACGACTGCCAACCGCAGCCGCGAGCAGGGGCTCCGCTGAGGCCCAGACCCGAGAGTGACACACAGGGTGACCTCGCACGTGAGGCCCGGGCAGGAGAATTTGGTCTTTAGTCTGTGGAGAATGGAAAGTCCTTGGAAGATTTGCGCCACGTGCCCAAGGCAATATTTTCGGAAGATAAATTTGTCTCTTGAACGGGTGATACAGTCACCTGCCAGCCAGGTGGCCCGTTACCCAAAGCACCTCTCTGCAAAGCACCTTAATGTGTTTAGTCAGTTTGGGGGTACAGGGAAAGAGGCCGCAATGCACTGACATACAAACCGCCAGGAAGTAGGGGAGTCGATAGAAGCCAAAGACTCAGTGGCCGGATGGACGAAGGGCCCGTTTTACTCTGTCGTGAAATGAGGGAGATTTCCGCTGCGTGAGGACGGGCGTCAAACGCCCAGCCAGGGGCCTGGCGCGCCAGTGTTAGCTCTCCACGTGCTCGCCGGCCTCATCGTCATCGTCATCATCCTCGTCGTCATCACGACCCCCGGCACCAGCACCGGCACCAGCGGCACCAGCAGTACCAGCCCCAGCACCAGCAGCACCAGCACCACCAGCACCAACACCACCAGCACCAGCAGCAGCACCAGCACCAGCTCCAGCAGCACCAGCACCAGCTCCAACAGCAGCAGCACCAGCACTAGCACCAGCACCAGCACCAGCAGCAGCAGCACCAGCACCACCAGCACCAGCAGCACCAACACCAGCTCCAGCAGCACCAACACCAGCACCAGCACTAGCACTGGCAGCACCAGCACCAGCTCCAGCAGCACCAGCACCAGCTCCACCAGCACCAGCACCAGCTCCAACAGCAGCAGCACCAGCTCCAGCAACACCAGCACCAGCAGCAGCACCAGGTCCAGCAGCACCAGCACCAGCACCAGCACCCGCTCCAGCAGCACCAGCAGCACCAGCAGCAACACGTAGAGCCTCCAGAGCAGGGCTTTCCAGAAAATCTCCTGAAATCCTCTCCACAGGCAGCTCCGTCGCTCTCCAGAGCCTGCCTCAATGTCCTTTTCTCCAGCTTGGAGAAGATCCGCTGGGGGCAGGGGGCAGGATCTGAGGAAATACTTAGGAAAGCAGAGGGTGTTGACCAGGGCAACAAACTAAGCCCTAATTCAAGCACGATGACAATACCCAGATCATGTAAATGGGCGGGGCACCCCTCGGGTTGCCCAGGTGCTCCTTACAGATGCTAATCCACCCCGTGGGGACCCCGTGCGGGCGCAGCTGCCAACAACAGTCCTGGGTTAAATCCACCTTAAGGGAATTCTTCAGAACCCGACAGGCTCTCGCTCTTCCAAGAACCCAGGAGGATCATTTGTTCCCTACCCGATTCATCTTTTACCCCCAAACACATTCCCTTGGAGCAATCTTCCTCTTTAGAAGTTCCTCTCTTGGGTTTTAGAGAACGTTTTGGCTTGAAATCTTTCTAAAATTAAAGCCAACTGCTCTTGCTCCCCGGCGCGGTGATATTTCACTGTGACCAGAGCTGATCGCAGACGCATCCCAAACCACACAAGTTCTTACTGTTTAAACTGTCCTAAGCAGCTGTTAAAACATACCCGGCGATATCAAAGCCTCTCTAATTAACTTCCTGCTTCTCTGGGACTTCAAAGTCTTTCAAAAAGTTTTAAATAGGGTTTTTATAGAGAATTTGACCTAATATTTAAAGAAAATTTTGCAAGCTTGCCCAAGAGACTCCAACTTCTCCTTTCCTTTTCCACCACCACCGCCCACGCTCCCACCCTTAGAATTCGGGGACCAGCAGTGAGAATTGAGGAGAACCATTTAAATCTGCCGTAACCAAAAAGATGGGCCTCCGTGCGCATCCCGGGTCTCTCTCTGGCCTGTAGGTGACATCCTGCCCCATGACTGGCCCTGCCCCTGCCCTTCTCAACCTGGCAATCCCTTCCCGCCCTCCAGACCCGGCTCGGGCACCCTCTCTGGGGAGCGCCCCTGACCCTCCCCGGGGCCTGCGCAGACCCGCACCTCGTCCCCGGACCTGAGCGGGATGAGCTGGGCCGTGTCCGTTTGCATGTCTGTGCCCGTGTCTAGACCGTGAGGTCCACGGGGCCGAGGCTGTTCTGTGTGAAGCACTGTGACCCCACAGGCTCGGACGGACTTCAGCACGTCATGGTCAGGGCTTCGTGGGGTCTGAGAAGTGACTGGATCCCAACTCATTCTGGGGAATTGTAGGGTTGCTTTTTAGTGGATCTATTTCTTCCTCATTTTGGTCCCCCTCCCTGGGCTTTCTGGGAACTTCATATAACAAAGTCATTGCACTTAAGGACACCAGGGCGCGGGGGGACTCAGCAGTGGAGCGCCTGCCTTCAGCTCAGGGCATGACCCGGGGTCCCGGGATCGAGTCCCTCATCAGGTCCCCGCAGGGAGCCTGCTTCTCCCTCTGTCTGTGTCTCTGCCTCTCTGTCTCTGTGTCTCTCATGAATAAATAAATAAAATCTTTTAAAAAAAATGCAAAGTCATTGTACTTAGCAATCATTGCTCTAAGATATAGTGTCATAAAAATAACCAAAACTTAGGGCGCCTGCGGAGCTCAGTGGTTGAGTGTCTGACTCTTGGTTTCAGCGCAGGTCATGATCTCAGGGGCGTGAGATCGAGCCTGGCGTCAGGCTCCACGCTCAGCAAGGAGTCTGCTTGGGACTCTCTCCCTGTCCCTCCCCAGGCCCCACTTGTGACTCAATCTCTCTCTCTCTCCCTCTTTCTTTCTCTCAAATAAATGAATAAATAAAATCTTGAGGAAAAAATAGCCAAAACTTAGAAACAAGCCAAATAATTGGGGAGAGCTGCTGCATACCCTTCCGAGACCAGCCTGGGCCCCTCCTCCGGGCGAACGCGCTGAGCTTGTTGGTTGACGCGGTCGTGTCACGCCGCCACGTCAAGCTCTGCAGAGGCTTTCCAACACTTCGAGGATAGAATTTAAGCTCCTCTCCCGGCTGCCAGGTGCCCTGGGGGCAGCTCAAGGGCTAACTGCCCAAGCTCGTCTCAAGCCTTTCCCGGCCTCGCTGGCTTTGCCCCAGCTCATCTCAGGTGTCGCGAGTGTCTTCAGACATGCTCAGCATCGTCACCTCAGGGCCTTTGCACTCGCAGTTCCTTCTGCCAGAAGAATCTCTATGCGTCTCCCCCTTTCTTCACAAGCCTGGCTTCTTCCTCTGATTGTAACTGAAATTTCGCCCTCGCACGACGGTCATCCCTACCCATCCTTCCATCATTCCGTCTCCCAGGACCCGGTCCCTTTTCCACCCAGCACTGCCAGGATGGGACTCAGGGCGACGCAAGGTCCTCCTGATCTCGAACACATCCTCCTAAAGACAGTGGCCAGGAGGGTCACAGGCATCGCCTCCGGGCTGCGTTCAGGAGACGCGTGATGGCAGGTGCCCTCGGCCAGCGCAGGACGGTCGGGACCCTCCACAGGGGTGGACGACAGCCCTGCCCACCGAGGGCCCAGTGTCACTGAGACCCGGGGCCATGTGTGTAGCTGAGGGCTGGGTTTGGAGCAGATGACAGAAAAGACCAAATGGAGTTCAAGGGTCTTTGAACGGCAGGACGGGGAGAGAGGGTCCCACCGAGGCCAACAGGCCCAACTGCACCCCGTTTGCTGCAGGGCATCAGATTTCAGGGCTCCCTCCAGGCTGGTTCCTCTTTTAAAAAATATATATTTCATTGATTTATTTATTGATTGATTTATTCATGAGAGACACACAGAGAGAGGCAGAGACACAGGCAGAGAAGCAGGCTCCATGCTTCAGACTCGATCCCAGGACCCCCGGGGTCACGGCCTGAGCCATCAGGGCCACAGCTCCATTTCCATGTCCGTGATGGCACCTCCCAGGCACCCCCATCACTTGTGCAAACGCCCCATCCCCTTCCAGATTCCCCCGGGGCCCTGGGCCGCGCTGCCTGGGCTCCGGCCTCCCGAGGAGAGACGCTTCGAGGGCGATGCCCCCCAGAGTCGTGCACTTGGCTGCTTCCTCCTTCTCCATGTCAGGGACAGGGGACAGCGCCCGCCAGGCCAGGGCGGCACAAGGAGGGAAGGCCCAAAGAGGTCTCACTGGCCGTGGAGTGGCCCGCAGCTCGGCCTCGCGATCAGACCCTGGGACGTCTCCCCCCGAAGTCCTTGCCCTACAAGGCTTGTGGCCGACTGTAACACTGAGGCGGGGGCGCCAGCAGGGCCGCCTCGCTTTGGGGGAGAAGATCACCTGCGACCCAAGATAGGCTTGGGACGGGCGAAGGTCACCTGTCTCAGAATGTTTCCCTTTCCAGGTGCAAAGGGCTCTTTCTGCACGGCCGCCACCTGCCTGCGTAAAGGCCCAGCTTCCTGGGGCCGCCCCCGCCCCGAACCCGCACGGGGACCCCCGAAGCCACACAGGAGGGCCCCTCTTATCGCTCGGGACAAGCGCATCCGAGGGGCCGCTCCTGCCCCATCCGCAGGCACATTAAACGCTTGAAACGTCTTCAAACTCACCAAACTACACCCATGAACTTGTTGCCGTGCTTTGTTTAATCTTTTTTTTTTTTTCCCTCAAATATTCTCGTGGCCAAAAATAGAACATTTTCCATTCTGAGGAACAAGCAGCATCCATGGGAATTAGAAGTAGTGCTTCGTGCCGGCCCGGAAAGTTCCAGCCAGACACGCACAGTCATGTGCGCACACGCGGCCTGCAAGTTCTGGGAGGCCGCCTTCGTGGGTAGCGGCCGTGGGAGCCCCGATCCTCGCGCTCCGGTCAGTCCCGGGGGAGCACCGGGCATCTGCGGAGGCTCAGGGCGCCCGGGCACCCGGCGAATGTCTGAACACAGCCCCTTTGTCCTCCGTCCCCGCCCAGCGACCCAGGATCCCCCCGACTCCCTCCCCTCGGCCAGGGTTCAGGGGGCCCCCCCACACTTGCTGCCCTCAGCCAGGGTTCACGGCCCCCCCACTGGCCACAGGCAGTTCTCTATGGTCACTCCCATGGCGGAGCTGGACTGCGTGGGGCGCTGTGTTCAGGCCTCAGTGGTGAGTGGCATGTCCTGGAAGAGGCAGACGCGGGGACACCTCAGCATCCCCAGGGCGGACAGTGGGGCTGTGTCCTGGACCCCCCTACGGGCAGCAGGTGCGCTGCTCAGCAGGAGGAGGAGAACCGCAAAAGGGTCACGTGGTCTCAGGACAGGACCAGTGAACAGCAGGGGTCCCAAAAGTGCACGTGGAGGGGTGGGTGGGGGGACAAGGGAGGGAAGAGGAAATGGGGCCAGAGGGGAGCCCGAGCGTCAGCCGTCCACCGAGGGTGAGCGCAGCAGTGGAGCAGGTGGGGGGTCCGCGGTGGGGGGTGGCCGGATAGGCCAGCAGGGCCGCAGGGACAGAGGGGACCCAGCGGGGGGCGCGGCGTGCATGCTCCTTGCCCAGCAGCGGGGCTGCCCCAGGCCCAGTCACCGCCCCAGCCTCGACCCCTCGTGTGTGGACGGAGGTCACGGCGTGTCGCGGAGGCCACCGCAGGTCACGGGGCTGCAGGCGGAAGGCGGGGCTCACCGGCTGCTCCACCGCGGAGCCGTGCACCTGCCACCCCTCCTTGGGGGACACTGCGCGACACCCTCCCGACCTCCTGGCTCAGCCCCCACCGGCAGCGGGGAAAGAAGGAGCCCCGGGGTCACAGCCCGGACGGAGCCCCGCGCCAGCCCCCGTGCTGCGAGGAGAGGGCCCCGGCCGCCAGCGGGCCACGTCCACGCGGGGCCACGTCGTGGGCTCCGCGCCCGGCTCACCGGCGGCCTGTTGTCACCAGCGCTGCCGCCTCCTGCTGGCCTGGCGGGAGCCCGCGCCGCCCCTCGCCCCTGCGCCCCGCGCCGCGGGCTGCACCCGCCACCCCTGCCCTTGCTTGTCCGCTCGAGCGCCGACGCCCGCCTCTCCCCGTCCAGCAAACACTAGGCGCCTTCAGGCCAGTGCGGGGGCCTGTGTGCCCCTCAGCCCAGTGCCCTGGCACGCGCACAGCGAACACACCCTGCCGCGAGGCACCTGTGCCCTCCGGGGCTGGCATGAGCAGGTGCCCCGGTGCCTAGAGGCAGACATCCACGGAAGGAGGACCCCGTGAGGGACGCAGCAAGAATGTCCCGCGAAGCTGGAGGGTGACCGCGGAGGAGCACCAGCAGCCGCCGGCGCCCCGACCCGGGCCTCCTGGCCTCCAGACCACGGGCCAGAAAGCTCCAGGTGATGCGGCCTTGCTGAGGCAGCCCCACCGCAACGTGCGAGGGGAGGGGCGGGAGGGGACATGAGGCTGGGGACGGAGTGTCACCTGACTTCGGGCCCCCGGGCCTCTCACGAGGAGACCTGGCTGGTGAAAGGATCGCTAAACCTTAAATTCCTACAGAGCGAAGTAACCCTTTAAGGATTCAAAGTCTAGAACAGGCAGCAAACTGTGGCTCGCGGGTCAAGTCCAGCCCATCCTGCTTGTCCCGGTAAATAAAGTTTTACTGGTTCACAGCCGCACCCGAGTCGTTCATATCTTGTCCGTGGCCAAGGTCACGCCGTAACGGCGGAGATGAGTAGTCGCGGCAGAGACCACGTGGCCCGCAAAACCTAAAGTGTCTCCTCTCTGGCCCTTGACCACGGAAGTTTACCGACCCCTGCTTGGTCCAGAAGAAAAGCAACCTCGACGGAGCCACGGAGTAGGACAGCGTCAGTGCTGCGAGATGCACAGAGAGCGCCGGGGAACCCAACAATGACCGGTTGCAGAGAAATCTTCACAGGGAAGGAGACATTTGGTAAATGAGGGATTTTACGCGGAAAAGGCAAAATATTTGCTCTACTCCCTCGCTGCACCACCTGGACCGATGGCTTCTGCGCTCCTGGCTGCACGGGCCTACGGGTCGGGGCTAGAGCCGGCCTGGCGGGAATGGGGATGGGCGCTGTCCTCTGCACAGTGAGCTGGACTTGCCAGGGGCACGCCTGAGAGGACGTGTCCCACCCCAGACCCTGCTGAGAAGCCAAGGTGGAGGCACGGATTTGGGATCAGATGCAATGAAGACTGCCCAGGGGGAAGCCGGGAAAGGAGCGGAGAAGACGGTTGCCCGTGAACGTCGGGGGAACTGCACGGCCTCTGTGGCAGGCGGAAGGAGAGGAGGAAACCCTGAGGGAGGAGGGAGGGGAGGACAGGCACAGCGGGGAGGCAGGAGGAGGTGGGTCCCGGAGGCCCAGTCGTTCTGGGCCCGAGGAAGTGCACTCACCCAAACCGAGCCCCTGGAGGGGGCGGGTGGCAATGACTTGTTGACCCCGAGGCAGAGGCCAGGCCTGTCCGGGAGGAGGGCGTCTCAGTGCAACCCCACATGGAGTCAGTCTCCATCTGCAAGGGGCCCCCTCCCTTTCTTAGGGACAGTCTCCCCAGGAATCACGTAGCATGCGGCTTTGGTCTGGGGTCTGGGGCCAGGACCTCAATCCAAGGTATTTGCGCATCAAGATAGTGCGAGGGGATCCCTGGGGGCTCAGCGGTTTAGCACCTGCCTTCGGCCCAGGGCATGATCCTGGAGGTCGGGCTCCCTGCAGGGAGCCTGCTTCTCCCTCTACCTGGGTCTCTGCCTCTCTTTCTCTGTCTCATGAATAAATAAAATCTTAAACAAAAAATAAAAAAAAAAGATACTGGGAGGGAATTATCCCTGAGACATGAAATCCTCGAGTTTTCCAAATTCTCGGGGATGAGTCTGTATTATTTTAGAGGAGTAAAATGGCGTGTTTGCAAGGAGGCAGGGTCCTCCCTGGAGGGTTAAAGTGAATCAAGCCCGTGAATTTCAGTACGTGTACTTTATTTTTTTTCTTGATCTCAGACTTTTTTTTTAAATAATTTTTTAAAATTTTTATCCATTCATGATAGTCACAGAGAGAGAGAGAGAGAGAGGCAGAGACACAGGCAGAGGGAGAAGCAGGCTCCATGCACTGGGAGCCCGACGTGGGATTCGATCCCGGGTCTCCAGGATCGCGCCCTGGGCCAAAGGCAGGCGCTAAACCGCTGCGCCACCCAGGGATCCCGATCTCAGACTTTTTAAAAAATATATATATGCAAATATCTCCACTTAAATGATATCACTACTAAGTAGAGAGCTTAGGTTCCTTACAAATGCACCCCCTTCAGAGGATATGCCGTGCCCCCCCCCCCGCGTGGGCGTGGTGGAGCCATACGGCTTACGATGGAGCTGGAGTTCCTTCCTCTTGGAGGATTGTCTTCATGAACTGCGCTACTCACCAGCCACCCCCCAAAAAAATCAGCCTCGTTGTTTGACAACAGTACAGTGGGTGTTTTGCTTTTATTGATCTTGACCCCCCGCTCACCCACCCTTCCATCCAGTCGGATTTTACTCCGAATACCACTGAAAGGCCCAAAAGATCTAATTCTTCCTCAAAGGATTACGCTTTTTTATTTATTTTTTTTAAATTTCCTCCCTTCCTTGAGGATGTTCAAAAGACTCTGACGGCAGTTTCAAGGGAGGAGGCCTGAGACACCTTGAGGGATGACACAGCTCTGAAACAAGTGCTCGACCAGCTCGAGTGGCTCCTTGGAGAGGACGAGGCTTTTTCCAGAGCAGCGCCGGGTGTTTGCTTAAAATGAGATCCACCGCACAGCTTTTCGAGCCCCTTTTACGCTCCGCGTAATCCTCTAGCTGCAATGCCGTAGGTTGTCTGTCAACAGCTTCCGTTAAAAAATAACAAGACTTTAGAAGTAACTGAGTCAGACTTTGTACTTGTAGGGACGGTCCATCTCCTCCTGCGGATAAATGCCAAATGGACGTGATGATGCCACGGAAAGCCGTCGAGATCCATAGAAGCTAAAGAGGGAGGAGGGGGGAAAGTCAGTCGCTGGTGGAAAACTCGTCGCCAAACGATATGCACCACCCAGGGCGGGTCTTCGTCTAACACCTGATAAATGGGGAGAGAGGACACTACACAGGGTGTAGGGAAACGGCTCCGTCTTAGTCCTGCAAGTGACCCCAATTCTGGGAATCTGTCTCAAGAAAATAATCAGAATCTGTGGGGAAACTTCTGTGCACAAAGATGTCATCACAGTGATACTATTTATTTATAAGGACGACGGGAAGAGGCTAAGTGCTCAACACTGGGGACATGGTTGCGTAAACTGCTACATTTAAGACTCTATGAAGACTCTATGACCAAGAGGAAAAAGACTCAGCCATAGTGTTGAACGAGCTAAGTAGGATCCGTGGCTTCATGTCTGATGTGAGGTCAGCAACGTAAAAACACACACGGGCCATGTAAGGGCTAAAAACCACGAAACGTAACGTCACCAACCAGCGGGGCGTCCTAGAGTAGTGAGTTAGGCAGGGTTTCGCTTCCTTCCTCTTGACTTGTCTGCGTGCTCCTGACTCGCCATAATGGAACGAAGGTTATAAACTTTATATTATGACAACTGGAGGAGGAGGGGGAGGAGGAAGACGGCGGTTGTCCCCTCGCTCTGGTCTCCGAGGTCATTAGAAACAACAGATCCGAGGCATCGTTGGAACGGGGCGCCAGGCCACTAAGACAGAGGGCGGAAAGTCAGCAGCGTGAGGAACGGACCTACGTGAGCACGTGGAAATGAAGGCCAAGGGGTAACCACAGTGAGAACTGGCAATCGGGGAGGAATTTTGAAAGGTTCGCCACTGTGATTTTCTTGCGTTTCTTTGCACCGGCTCCTTCTCCGATTTCGTCTGCCGGGTGCTCCGGGGCACGTGTTCCGACCGTACGGGGAACCACAAGTCTGTTCTTGGCTTGGGTTCTAGAGGCCAAAGCCTCTGAGGAGCTGTAAAACCTGGACATGAAGTAAGGAACAGGCTCGCTGGCTCTCCGGATGAGAAGGCATTGCCCACACCCAGGAGGACAGGCGAGACGGTGGAGATCCTCAACGTGGGGCGCAGCCCCACCACCTGCCCCCTCCCCGCCGTCAGGCGAGGACAGGCCGGAGGACACCTGTGCCTCTTGCCCAGGTGGAGGCAGAGCAGAAGGGTGGCATGGCACGTGGGAGCAGCCAAAGCAGCCGCGGGGGGCCCATCCAAAGGGTGCAGAAGAGACGCTGGATTCCCAGATGTGGAAGAGCAGTGGAGAGGAGTGGACTCCCCCCAGCCCCAGCCCCCAGCAGGGGCACAATGCCCTTCACGCTCCAGAGGGCCCACTGTGAGCCCCAGGGCCTCAGCATCTGCGCAGGTGAACCCCAAGCCGCTTAAACGAGCAGAGAGATCCACCCAACTCTGAAAGAGCCCTGAGGTGAGAACGGAAGGGACCCAGTGGCCATCCACGGGCTTGGTGTCCAGGGTCACACATGGCCACCCACGTGGCTGCCCGCGCACACAGAAAGTCACGCTCA
Source organism: Canis lupus baileyi (assembly GCF_048164855.1). Lineage (NCBI taxonomy): Eukaryota > Metazoa > Chordata > Mammalia > Carnivora > Canidae > Canis > Canis lupus. Next base: position 39,907,481 of record NC_132864.1, read on the forward strand.
ACAAAGGCACTGACCTCAGTCTAAACGGTGGCCGTGGACAAGCCCCCAGGAAATGCAATATCATCATGGGACCGGGGGAGGCTGAACGGACAGAAATTTAATGCTCAGTACCCAAGGGGATGGGAACCCAAATGGGAAAGCGGCTATTTCATTGATACCAAGAAGCCGTCGATTGTAAAATGCATCATTAATTTATGTACCGCTAAGGGAGAAAGATGCCAATTAGTCTATGAAACAATGCTTTGTCATCACGCAGAATTGGTATTTTATGCTTGCTGAAGACGCTTTTCTAGACTTATTGGGACATAGACTTTTATTATAGATCACCCTCGTGGACGCAGGGAAAAGAAAATAAATTAGTTAAGTTCTGGAAACCGTCTTCGCACTCAGAGTTTACCCATCCTGAATCAGGCTCAGGTTCTCCGTACAGTATAGTCCTCTGTGCTGATGACACAGCATTTCCTACAAGGATCCCCACCATTGGCTCCAGTTTTCCCTTAAAGATGCGCCACCCCCCCCCCCCGCCCCGTCCTCAAAGGCCTCCCTCGGGTACATTCTTGCTTGATGTGTGAGGACCACCGATGCCTTTTTACTGACTCAGTAACAAAACCTATCAGCGTTTCAGGTAACCCAGAGCAAATCTACCCTAGCACCTCGTATGAGCTTTTCAGTGACCCCGAACACAAAGATCTGCTTTACGGGTATCGTGTTTACACCCACCGCCCTGTTCCCAACCTCCCTGTTAACTGACTTCTCACTTCAATCCTGGAACTCGGGATGGTTGCTCTGGGAACGTTTCAAACGGCGGCGCAGAGAACTCAACGGAAGGAGCAGTAAGGTGAATGCCTAGGACCGAGGTCACGCACGCCCGGGCAGCCCACGGGCCCTACCCCCTGCCAGTGGCCGCCACTCAGCGACGCCGCCGGCGGGAGGACCGGCCTGCACAGACGCTCGCCCACGAGAAGGCAGGGCTTAGAAGGACTGACGCGTGATCTTCCGAGTTCAAGAAGTATTTCAGGTACGTACCTTGCACACCTGAGCTGAAGTCAAGTCATGCCGGTTCACAGGCCTAGTGGCAGGGGACCAGGGCGTAGTTCAAGGGCACCCGGCCAGGAGGGTGCCAGCAGGCCGGCCCCACGGTGAGTCCAGGGTCCTTGTCCCCCGCGCGGCCTCGGGGGCCTGGCAGGAATCAGCTCAGTGGGGCAGAAGCCTGGCGGCGCACACGGGGTGGAGGTGGCCCGGTCCCCCAGAGGAGGGGTCACACATCCTCGCGCTGGGCCCTTCGGTGACCCACGTGCAGCCCGGCCCTCGCTGAGTGTCCCTGACCACCACCTCCCTTCACGGCGTGGCTGCAGCGCGGGATGCAGATGAAGCAAATGACAGGGCACCGAGGCGGCCCAGGGCGTGACCCCGGGGTCCCGGGATCAAGTCCCGCACCAGGTCCCTGTGGGGAGCTGCTTCTGTCTCGGCCTGGATCTCTGCCTCTCTCTCTCTCTCTGTGTCTCATGAATAAATATATAAAGATCTAAAAAATAAAAGAGCAGGTAAGCAAATAAATGTACAATTACATCTGACAAAGTGTTCCAGACGTGGGGGAAAAAAAGGAAAATTGTGACGTTCTCCGATGGGGGGAACGAGAGGCAGTCTGTGGAGAGGGAGCACCCGGGACCACCCACCTGAGGAGACGGTGATGAGATCACTGTGGTCTCCATGCACCTCGTCCCCTCAGTGGACTAAACACCCTCTGGACGGCGTCTGGCCGTGTCCCCATGCACACGAGCTGCTCAGTCAATTCATCCACGAGGTGGCTGCCTTTTTGTCCTCCGGAGAGCATCAGCCCAAATCTGGGTGTTGACCTCGTCTTTGTTTTTCTCTTCCACCCACCTCGGGGTCCCGGGGGCCTCGTGGGCAGGTTCGATGCTTGTGGTTCCCCACAAGCTGGAAGACGCCGGAGGGCACTTGGTAACTGCCACCTGTTGCATGCCAGGAAGGTTGGCAGGATGGTCTCCTTGGGAGTGCTGTCCGTAGCTTAGTCCTGCTTTATCCACTGTCAAGAAAGAAAGAAAGAAAGAAAGAAAGAAAGAAAGAAAGAAAGAAAAAAGAAAGAAAGAAACAAAGAAAGAAAGAAAGAGAAAGAAAGAAGAGAGGAAAGAAAAAGAAGAAAGAAAGAAAGAGAAAGAAAGAAAGAAAGAAAGAAAGAAAGAAGAAAAAGGAAAGAAAGAAGAGAGGAAAGAAAAAGAAGGAAGAAAGAAAGAAAGAAAGGAAGAAAGAAAGAAAGAAAGAAAGAAAGAAGAAAGAAAGAAAGAAAGAAAGAAAGAAAGAAAGAAAGAAAAAAAGGAAAGAAAGAAAGAAGAAAAAGGAAAGAAAGAAAAAGAAATAAAAGAAAGGAAGAAAGAAGAAAAAGGAAAGAAGAAAGAAAGAAAGAAAGAAGAAAGAAAAGAAAGGAAGAAGAAAAAGAAAGAAAGAAAAGGAAAGAAGAAAGAGAAGAAAAAAGAAGAAAAAGAAAGGAAGAAAGAAAGAAAGAAGAAAAAGGAAAGAAAAGAAAGAAGAAAAGGGAAAGAAAGAAACAAAAAGGAAAGAAAGAAGAAAGAAAAAAGGGAAAGAAAGAAAGAAAGAAGAAAAAGAAAGAAAGAAGAAAGAAGAAAAAGGAAAGAAGAAAAGGGAGAGAGAAAGAAAGAAAGAAAGAAAGAAAGAAAAGAAAAAAGGAAAGAAAGAAAGAAAGAAGAAAAAGGAAAGAAAGAAGAAAGAAGAGAAAGGAAAGAGAGAAAGAAGAAAGAAAGAAGAGAAAGAAAAAAGAGAGAAGAAAGAAAGAAGAAAAAAGAAGAAAAAGAAAGGAAGAAAGAAAGATGAAAAAGGAAAGGAAGAAGAAGAAAAGGGAAAGAAAGAAAGAAAAGAAAAGAAAGAAAGAAAAAGAAAGAAAAAAGAAAGAAGAAAAAGGAAAGAAAGAAAGAAGAAAGAAAGAAAGAAAGAAAGAAAGAAAGAAAGAAAGAAAGAAAGAAAAAAAGAAAGAACAAACCACGCTCAGAGTCACTATTAGGAAATGAAGCAGTGATGACGCTCCAGACACAGACGTTTGAGGACAAGGAAGCGTTTCAGGGGAGAATCCTGAGCTTTGACACGGGCCTGCGCTGCGGCCTCAGAGCCCGAGAGCCGGGAAGGGCCGCGGGAGGGGCCCCTTGGGCCACCGAGTCAAGCCTCTGGCCCAAGAGCCCTGAAGAATCCGCGATCGGCCGTTCGCTCCGGGACTTGAAACTCCCCACGCGCTTGCATTTCATCAGCTGCTTCGAGTTACTTTTAAAGAAACACATTTTCAGTGCGAAATTTTTGACAGAGAGCGCGGAGCAGATGTAATTCTTTGGAATAATTACTTCCTTTGTTGACAGCTCTTTCTTTTTCCTTTTTTTTCTTTTTTTGTTTCCACAGCACCCACTTGCAATTAAATAAAACAGTCATTAAGACCTCTGAATTCGCTCAGAATCACTGTCCCTTTGGTCGCCTCCAGAGATCCTTCATACGTCCTTGTGGAAAGAACGTCTTGTCGCAGACGCCGTGTGCTGGGACAGAGGGCTTGGAGTCTTCCGATTTGTCGCCGTAAACTCATAATATTCAGGAAATTTTTAACTGGAAAATCATCACAATGAACGTGAAAATCCAAGGCTAGAGACCAGAGGGGAGCGTAGGTCTCTCGGGGAGGGAAAGGAGACTGGCTTGGCTCTGTTGGTTGGTTGGGGGGTTTTTTGCTCTTTTTTTATGCAAATTTCGAGCGCGGGGAGGGATGTAGTGCCATCCGTGTTAGAGACGTCCACCCACACGCTGCCCCCCGTGTAGACGGGAAACCCCGGGTCTAACTTAGCCTTGACCGAAGTGAGTCTTTCTGAGCCTCCCCCTGAGACACGGGGTGTTCAAAGCTGATGGGAAATCGTCGGGTGAGTCTTGAGGGTTTTAACGCGGTTCAGGCAGGGCCTCCCCTGCCCCGGCCCCTGCTCGCCCCGTGCCCTCCCCCTCCAGGGGCACTTCTCACTTCTCCAGAAGGCACCACCGTCCCCTCCCAAGACAGAGCAAGCCACCCCCGGGAGCGGCCCAGGCGGCCTCCCCCCGGCGCCCCGGCCGTGTCATCCTTCTATTAGGACAGCACCCGCGCCCCGGCCTCTGACTTCCCCCCCGGGGGGCCCGGGCCGAAGCGGTCCCCTGCTCCCGTGACTCTGGGGCCCATTTGGCCCAGCCGCCGAGCCCTCCAGGATCCAGCCTCAGTTTCCCCGCCGTCCTCGGCCGGCCGTCTCCCCCGAGCCCTCCGTCCTGCCACAGGGGATGCCGCTGCTCTCGGGCACACGCGGCCCACTCCCGTCCACCCTCAGGCCCCGTCTCAGGAAAGTAGCTCCGAAGGGCCGGCGGGGCCTCGGGGGACCCGGGACAGTCAAGCCACCGTCGGGCCGCTCCCGACAACCAGTTCCCAGCTCTGCTCCTTTGCTCTTCAGTTTGCGGAGCCCGGAGGGAGAGTCGGGGGCGGCCGGCCAGTCCCGGGGGAGGCCCCGCTCAGGCCGCCCCGCCTGCGGGGTCCCGGGGGGCCAGAGCTCAGGACCCCCGCCCCGGACGTCCCGGCCTCGCTGTCGTCCTGCGGGTCCCCGGGAGGGGCCGGCCCGGACCGAGGGCATGGAGCTCTCAGCGTGGGGGGACAGGCGGCCGGCGTGCCCGGGGCATCCAGGATCCCAAGGACCCTGGGCGCCTGCCGGGGCCACAGCCCGGGAACATCGAGAACGGGGCCTTGCTTAGGCTCAGCCCGTCTGCTCGGCACAGCTGCTCCCGGCCCCGCCCTGTCCCTCATCCCGTCCCCTCCCCGGGGTGTTGAGGGCCCGGCCCCCCTCGAGCTGGGGGCTTCGGGTCCCTTCCCCGCCTGCCCGGGTCTCCCCCGGACCCCCGAGAGCAAGGCCCCGGGGCCTAAGTGAGGCTCCCAGCAGCCCGAGGCGGTAGTGGCCCGGCCGGGAAGCGGGAGGCCTGCAGGTGGCCGAGCGGGCGCCCTCCCAGCTCTGTCCCAGCCCCATCCTCCCCGGCCGCGGCCACCTTCCCGGGGGGAAGCCCCAGGGAGGCCGCCAGGGCCGCGCACGCTCCGGGAGGATGGCTCGCCGTCCGGAAGGCTGAATTCCTTAAAGAAAGAGAGAAAGCAGAGAGCGAGCTGTCCCCGCACGGCAGTCATCGGCCTCCGTGAGGCCCGAAGGGTCGGGAGCTGCCTGTGCGCGGAACGGCGACCCGGGAGGTGACCGGGCCCGGGAGCGCCCCGGGACAGGCACCCGCCCGCGCTGGGCCCCCGAGGCTCAGGCCTGGGGCAGGACTCTCGGAAATTGCCAGACACGAAGTCGTGCAGAATCCAGCCTTGGGGGGCGGGGGGGGGCGTGAACCGGGCCCCGCGGCCCTTCCCGTTCAGGGCCCAAGGCGACCCTGCAGGGGTCCCCCCCCCATCCCGGCGCCGGGTCAGGCTCCTGGGGCGATGCGGACTCACCGCCACGACCGACCGGAAACCACGACAACGGCAGCGAGGTGACCGGGCCTCAGTGCCACGCGTCGGCCGTCCTCACCGGCAGGGGACGCGTCGCTCAGCGTCTTGCTTTGGTCCCGCTCTGCGGTGACGGTCGGACACGACGCAGGAAGGCCAAGCGGCTGGGGAGGACACTGGCCTCTCTCCCTTAGGAAACGGACTTTCTTACTCCTCTACGTGGAGGCCGAAAGGAACTTGACAAAAACTCAACATCAACGCTTAATTCTTAAAAAAAAAAAAAATTGCTTAGTAATGTAGAAATAGAAGGAACAAAAAGTTAGGACCCAAACGAGACAGAGAACGTGTGGGCAAAACCAGCAGCTGATGCGATACGCGAGGTGACGAAGGGAGGCCTGTGGACACCGAAAATAACGGCCGGCGTCCCCCGTCACCGGGCTGAACGTGGCTGCAGCGTCCGGTCGCGGAAATAACGAGGAAAATAGCGAAGATGCAGCTTTTGGGAAGGAGACAAAGTTGTGGTTCGCATACAGTGTCACCGCTGGTCTAAAAAACCCAACCCAATTAACTAAAAAAATAAAAATAAATAAAAAATAAAACTACCGGTCTGAACAGAGAGAGCCGAATGGGGCAGAAAGACGTGAGATCGACGTCGTCGTTTTCCTCGGTTCCGCGCCCTCCAGGTGCGATTCACGGTTCACGGGCAAACCCCACGCGTGGACTGATGCCCAAAGGGAGGATACTTAGAAATCGGATCCCACAGAATAGTAAGAGAATACGCTGCTGTGACCGAGGACAGAGTCTCTGTGCCCGAGGGACGGCCCGTGCCTGTAACTCCCTACGTCGTAACAAGTCACAGGGACAGCACAGGCGCTGCCCGCGCTTCAATACGTGGTCGGATCCTAAGAGGGAAACGGCCCTAGAGAAAGAATAAAAGGACACTTCTTGACGTAAGAAAAGACACAAACGGACAAGGGAACACTGGAGGTTTGTCTGACCTCACCGGGGCTTGGGAAAATGCAACGCAAAATAATAAAAATATGGCTTCTCCCTAAGATAAAAGGAATTTAAAAGATCCATCTCAGGGCACGTGGGGGGGCTCAGCGGTTTAGCACCACCTTCGGCCCAGGGTGTGACCCCAGGGTCCTGGGATCGAGTCCTGCGTCGGGCTCCCTGCACGGAGCCTGCTTCTCCCTCTGCCTGCGTCTCTGCCTCTCTCTCTGCGTCTGTCATGAATAAATAAATAAAAATCTAAAAACTAAAAAAAATAAAAATAAAAGATTCATCCTATGCCAAATCAGCAAGAGGAGGACATGATTCACGACCCCCAATAATTTATGACTCTTGTTTTGTTTTCTCTTCCAGATACTTCGACCCTATTAGGATGCCCCGGGGCAAAGGCTGGTTGTCCGAAAAGCCGTCCCTAAAGTGAGGCCCTGAGAGCAACAGCGTCCGCTTCTCTGGGAAACGGGCCCGGTCCCCACCCCAAACTGGTGGATCCGAATTGCTGGAGGTAGGGCGGGAAGCACACCGATATTTGGGAGCCAAGCACTCAGGTCGGGGGGTCCTGGGATCGAGTCCCACGTCGGGCTCCCTACACGGAGCCTGCTTCTCCCTCTGCCTGTGTCTCTGCCTCTCTCATGAATACATAAATAAAATCTTTTTTTTTTCTTAAAAAAAAAAAGGAAGAGGCACCAAGCAGTGCCTCGATTATCTCCCTTGTAGGAGTTTTGCACAAGATCGCTTGTGGGGACCCGGAGCCCAGCGGTGTGTGTTTAACTCGTATGGCGGTTTGGCCGTAAAGTGTGGGACACGTTGTGCACGTGTGACCTCTGGAAGCACACCCGGCACCCAGGGGACAGGGCCACGCCGCACGGGGCGTTCTCGGGGCAGAGAGGCAGGTCCGCTCCCCGCGGGTCCGTGCACACGGTTTCTTGAGCTCCTGTTACGGGGCTGATGGTTTAGGTGACGTGGCAGGGAACCATTCCATGCACAGGCCTGGTTTTTGGGTTTTTTGGTTTTTTTTTTCCCCTGACTTAATTCCATGGGACGAATCTCCAGGCCTGGGATAACTGTGCGGGGCATGAAGAATAGGAGCGTCTGATAGTTCTTGCCGCGTGTCCCCGTGCCGCTTTCCAAGGGGGTTTGTCCTCCAGCGACGCCAGCTGTCCTGCGAGCCGAGCCGCAGCCCCACCTCCCCACACAGGGCATAACCTTCTATTTTTATGGGCTTAACGTGTCGCCCCAAGGCGGCTCGATTCTACTTTCTTTGCTTTCTAACGAGGTCGGAGATTTTTCCCGTGTGTTCCTTCGGCGCTTGCGTCGCCTCTTGTGTGACTCATCTGGGGAGGGTTCCTTGATGATCAGAGGTGCCACTTCAACGGAGCCTCACTCGAGAAGGTCCTGGAAACAGAGTCACGTTCCAGGTTTGGTTCTAGGTGAATGGGAGCATTGGGGAAAAAAAAAATAAATCAATAAGGAATCCCTCCTCTGCATTGGCAGAGCCTCCATGGAAGGATCCGCTTGCGCTGCTGCAGGGCAGCCTCTAGCCCGTGGGACTCGGCGTGAATCGGGAAAAAAAGAGGCCTCTTCTCCTAACTCTGGGAAACGAACTAGGGGCGGGGGTGACCGGGTGACGGGCACGGAGGGGGGCACTTGACGGGATGAGCACTGGGCGTTATTCCGTATGTTGGCAAATTGAACACCAATAAAAAATAAATTTATTAAAAAAAAAAAAAAGAGGCCTCTTGCTGGGGCCGCGTCCCATGGCCGGGGAGTGTCGTCTGCACTGGCTCCCTCGCCCACGGGCTCCTGCGCCCTGGCCAGCCCGCCGGCCGCCGCGGTCACCCCCGGCTCCAGCCCAGAAGCCCCCATTTTCCGAAAACCACAACAAAGCGGCAGGAGGACTTCTGCTCCTTCCTGCTCCTCCGGCCTTTGCTTCTTGCCTGGTGGTTTCGCCGCTTCCCGGGGACTTTTCCATGGTTTGCAAGGAAGCCCTGGGCTTATGCTGGGAGGGGTGGGGGGGCCCTGAGGAGGGGGTCGGGGGCACCTCCCCCACTTCCTAGCAGCGAGAAGGAGGCGAGCGTGTCCCTGAAGTCATCCCCGTGGTGTCTGAGGCAGTTCCCTGCGGGACCCCTCCCCACCGGCTTTGGCGCCTTAGAAGAACTTTCTGGCTCTGCCTCGCCTGGTCCCCGACCGTCGAGCTCTCCGTAACCCTCCTTGTCCTTCCAGATGTCGACAGTCACTCGCACCGCCGGCGTCACGCGCCCACGCGTTTCCAGCTCACAGGACGAGCCCCGGTTCCACGCAGCCCTTCCTCCACCGCCTGCCACGCTGCTTCCTCCGAATGAACCGTGCCCACCAGTCTACACCGCGAGCCTCCCAGGCCCTGCCGAGCCGCGGGGCCCGGGCTGCAGCCCGGCGAGCCCTCCGCAGCCGTCGTCACAGGCCTACGGCTGCCTCGCCGAGCCCAGGGGACACTACCCAGTCCTCATTGCCAATGGAATAAATTAAATAATCAAATAAATAAACAAACAACAATACATATACGTCTGTGCCACATGGAGGAGCAAGCCCGCCTGCCAACGCCGGCCTGGCTCGCCCAGCGTGGAGGTGACTCACCTCGCACAGACGTCCTCGAGCCGCAGTCAGGCCCCGGCGACCACGGCCCGCGCCTACGCGGCCCACTCCGGCCTACGGCACGCCCGCGTGGTGCACGATCCTCAGGACGCGGGCGCTGCTGAGTTTGGGGGTAACGGGGACGTGCCGCGGACCCCTGAGGGCGGTAACGGTGAGGGGCTCAGACACTCCCCCAGTCTCCCGTGTTTGCAGCCTCCTGGCCGAAGCATGTGAAGGCCGGTGCTTCAAAACCATCACGTCCCACTGGTGTTTCTTGGGCTTCTCCTGCCCGTGCCCCCCTCTACTCTACCTTCATGCTTAAATGAGTGACTTCCTGCCCTCGGAACTTGGCGCCTCCCAAACACCTATTTAAATCGCAGACCTCGGGCAGCCCGGGTGGCTCAGGGGTTAAGCATCTGCCCTCGGCCCAAGGCGTGACCCCGGGGTCCCGGGATCGAGTCCCGCGTCGGGCTCCCTGCATGGAGCCTGCTTCTCCCTCTGCCTGTGTCTCTGCCTCTCTCTGTGTCTCTCATGAATAAATAAACAAATAATTAAAAAGATAAATAAATAAAAAAATACAATAAATCTCAGACCTCTTCGCTGAGCCAGATCTGTATGGCCAACGCCAAATGCATCTCCGGCGCCCGCTGCGCGTGTGGTCCTAAGGGGAATGTCACCGTCACCCGACCCGTCACCCAAGTCAGGACCTGAGAGTCACGCTGGGCCTCTCTCACCCCCCAGGCCGCGGGGTCCCGCTTATTCCTCCTTCCCCCGTCCCCTCGCGCGTCTCCATCCCTGCTTCCGCGGCCCTCGCTGAGGCCTTCACTTCCTTCACCCCGACCTCCTGTGTCCCTGTGGAGGCCCGGGTGGCCCAGCCTCGGGGTTGGCCCGACTCACCAGGACCCACGCGCGGAACAGTGCAGGGTGTGTTTCCAGAAAGTGGGGAGGCCTGTGCACCTGGCAGCACCAGCACCTCCCGACCCGGTTCCCAGGGTCTCCAGCCAGTTGGCCAAGTGGGGGAGAAGCACCCAGCCCAGCGCAGGGAGGGCCCCAGGGGCGTCACCAGGGTGCCCCACAGCTCACGCCCGCCCCACCACGGAGATGGGAGCAAGGCCACGGGGCCGCACGGGCAGCTGGGGGGGCCTAGCCGTGGGGGGTCCTGGAAAACCGCTGGGCTCCCCGCTAAAAGCGGCTATTTGCTCGAGCTTCACTCTGCTCCCCGCGGGGTCCGACGTGCAGCCTGCTGACGTGTGGCAGGAGAGCGAGCCGCGAGCGACAGGGGCGTCTGCAGAGGCCTCCTCCGACCCCCCGCAGCCCCGGCCTGGCTCCAGCCGTTTCCTCCAGGAAGCCCTCCCCGACCCAGGCCCAGGTAGAGGCGGCTCCCCTGGGAGTGACGTGTAGGCCCCGGCTGTCGCCTGTCTGGGGCCCGGGGGCACCGCGGGGACTGTCCTGTCGCCTGCTTCCGTGGGCCTCCGCCGGCAGGTGCAGCTCCGGCCGTCTGCACCTCGCAACCCACTGGCAGCCGCCGGGACACACGGGGACAGAGAAAACACGGGGAGGCAAATAGAGTTCGGGCCCCCGGGTGAAGGGCCCCCACGCCCAGCGAGGCTCACCCGGTCCCCTCACCGTCTCCATCAAAGCCCTTGCAGCGGCCTCCCCGCGCTCCTGGCCAGGCCCCGGCCTCCCACCTCGGCCTATGTGGTGCACACATTGGGGCGGCTCCGGGCCGGGTGACAGTCCCCCCTCTGCCGGTGGCTGGTGGCCCGAGCGCCAGGGTCGCCGCTCTGCCCGCCCGCTGCCTTGCCTGAAGCTGGGGCCCCTGGAGCCGCACCCCATCTCTCACGCCCCACCCCCGCCCGCCCCTAACCCCCCTGTTCCTGAGGAAGCAACTCAAATATATCTTCCTTCTGGGGCCCCTGGGGGCTCAGCGGGTGAGCGTCTGCCTTGGGCCCAGGCCGCGACCCCGGGGTCCCGGGATCGAGTCCCGCACGGGGCTCCCCGCAGGGACCTGCTTCGCCTTCCGCCTCTGTGCTTCGTCTCTTGCTCTCTTGCTCTCTCTCAAATAATAAATAAGATCTTTAAAGAATAATCGTAATATCTTCTTCTGAAGCCCCCCCGGCGCACAGAGGTCCTACAACCTGCTCCCGGAGGGTCGAACCCCACGGAGCTACCTCGACACCGGGTGCAGGACAGTCCTGTTCATGCACTGGGCCCGGTGCCCAGGGGTGGCCTCGCTCGCCCCCACTTACTGCGATTTGCAAGGAACTCGCCCCCTTCCTCCGGGGCTGGACGCAGTTGGCCCGTGAAGACCCCAGTAAAGGTCCCAAAGCTGGGAAGCCAACCGAGTCAAGACACCCCCACCCCTTCTGCCCCGCCCGGCCTCCGGGATGCTCCTGACAATGTTCCTTGGCCTCCCTCACCCCCACCCCCCCTCCATCCCCCGCCCAGGTGTCCCCCTGCTTCCTGCCCCCACCTCACCCGGGCTCCTGGACCCCAGCAAGCGCCCCCCCACCCCTGCAGCCCTGGGCCAAAGGCAGCTCCTGCTCCTCCTGAGCCCGGGGGGCCGCCCAGCCCCGACAGCCCCGCTCCCCCCTCCGCAGGCGACAAGTCTCCGCGGTAAATTCCCGCGGGTTTAAAGTACAGAGTGATGCTGTCTGGGTGAGCGCACCCCGACTCGGCGGGACCACCTCTGGATCCAGGTGCTCGAGGCAGGACGGGGCTGCGACCCGCCTAGTAAATGCTCGTGCTGAGGGCGACGGGGCCTGGGGTCGGTGCAGCGGCCGGAGGACGGGGGGTGCAGGGACCCCGGGAGCTGGGACCCCGGAGCGCCCGCCGCCCGACCCTTGGCCTTCTGCCCCCGGAGGAGCAGCGCCGTCGCAGGAGAAGCTGCGCCCACGGGGGGCATATTCCTTCCCTGTGATTCACGCACCCAGCAGCCTCTGGTTTCCCGGAATTCGCGCTAAGTGGTAGCTTTCAAAGATGATGATGTTTGCCAACAATCCCTGGGGCACCACTTTACATTTTCCTAAAACAAAAAGAGGATTATTCTGTCCATATTTCTCCTTTCCACGGCGTCCGCGGGCGGCAGCTCTTCCCGCTGGCGTCAGGGAGCAGTCGTCCCGGGTGGGGGAGGACCACCCGGTGGGGGAGGACAACCCGGCTTGGGCTTTAAACGCCACCTGTCAATTAGGGTCGACAAGCCAGCGTCCCGACCTCCTCGGGCCTTCCCACCCACCCTCCTGCCCTCAGTCCTTGCTGGTCATGGGGAAGAGGGCAGGGATGGACGCGGGGCGCTGGGTCCTCGCCAGCTTCCCAGCACCCCATCCCAGCACCCCCTATCCCAGCACCCCCATCACAGCACCCCATTCCAGCGCCCCCTTCCTAGCACCCCCGTCCCAGCACCCTATCCCAGCACCCCATCTCAGCACCCCCTGTCCCAGCACCCCGTCCCAGCACCCCGTCCCAGCACCCCGTTCAGCACCTCCTTCCCAGCACCCCATCCCAGCAGCCCCGTCCCAGCACCCCCGTCCCAGCATCCCCATCCCAGCACCCCATCTCAGCACCCCTGTCCCAGCGCCCCCTTCCCAGCACCCCCTTGCCAGCACCCCTGTCCCGATTCTCGGCCCCACACCATCACCCGGAGCAACAAGCTCCGAGGCTGCATCAGGGACACTGAGGCCGCGACCCTGTGGATCTAATCAAGTGGAGTGGAGCAGTTCCCGCTGACTTGCTGTCCCCCCCCAGACGTGTGCTGCCCCCCGGCCCAGGGTCCAGCCCCCCAGCAAGGCCCTGCTCCCCGAGAGGCCCGGGGCACCCTCCTGCCGGCCCCAGCGCGGCTGTCCCGGGAGGCTCTTCTCCCCTGCCTGGTGCTGCACCTGCAGACGTGGCCTCCGCAGGCCCCGGGCAGTGTCCCCACCCCGTCCTGTCACATCCGGAGTAGTTACCGAGCTAATTCTTCAAGATCCAAGGTCCTCCACATCTTGCAAGCGCTGGTCTTGACCGAGCGCAGCCTCCCCAGGCCTCCCCCACCCGCGTGTGTCGCCCCGTGTCACTGCTGCCTTGGGAGAACTCCGGGTGATGGTCACCGATGGGAGCATCACTGGGCCTGCAGGGGCAGGAGCCAGCACCAGAGACCCCACAGCCACCGGGCCACGCGCCCACGGACTCAGCGCAACTGTCCCCGGCTCTGGCCGCGCCGTCGGGGCTCCCGTCGCTGCCCGACAGCAGCAGGGGCCTCCCAGGGTTACGGCCACTTTCCTACTTACGTTCCCTCAGGGTCACTTCCCTTCTGGGCCCATGGGCCACGGTGGGGGAAGCCTCCTCCAGCGACGGGCGCCGACCGCCTCGCTGGCCCCTTCCACGGAGAACAGATGTGGCCTGGAGCCCCCGCAGTGCTTGTAGCGCCATGAGGCTCCCAAAACACACTAAAGATTTCGTTGCCTGTGTGCCCGTCTCCTCCTTCCTGCCAGTCACCGCCCATCCCTCGCGGACGGACCGTCTCTTGACTAATAATATTTGACGTGAGTGTGAATTGGCTCACCTCCCCCTTGGCTTTTTTAATCATCCAATAAATACAACTTCTTTGTAGAAAGTCATATAAATAAAAGGGAAATATTAGTGATTACAAGCCCCGCCACCCAGGTGGGTACTAAGGGGGGCAGTGTGATGAGCACTGGGTGTTGGACGTAGGTGATGAACCCCCGAATTCTATTCCCGAAACCACTATTGCACTGCACGTCAACTAACTAGAATCTAAATAAAAATTGAAAACAACAAAACAGAAGCCCCCCCCCAAAAAAAGAAATCCCACCACCCAGAGAAATCACTGTAGTCTCCATCTTGCATCATTTTAACCATAAAAATATCTTTGTATACATGCAGATTTTCTTTAACATGTTTTTTTTAATTTTTTTTTTATCTATTTATGATAGTCACAGAGAGAGAGAGAGAGAGGCAGAGACACAGGCAGAGGGAGAAGCAGGCTCCATGCACCGGGAGCCCGATGTGAGATTTGATCCTGGGTCTCCAGGATCGCGCCCTGGACCAAAGGCAGGTGCCAAACCGCTGTGCCACCCAGGGATCCCCATGCAGATTTTCCAAATAAAATTATATTATGCACGTGAGTTATTTTTAGGTAAAACTGTGTTATCTAGGGTTCCATGGACTTTAAGGAGAAGAGGGGGTTTTGTGGCAAAGAATAAAATGTGTTATATATTTAAATAAATCTGATTAATTTCTCCTATTCAATTTATCTGTGATCACAGATACTTCTGGTTGGGTAAAAACTCAAAGGAATCACGCTGATGTTTCCTTCCAGTTTGTTCTGATTCTTTTCCTCACTCCCCATATAGATCTTGGGTCACGCACTTCAACGCTCAGTGTGTACAAGTGCATTGCAGTGACATTACCGGCGTCTGTGTGTCGACAGTCCGACGGCCGTCTTCCGTCCTCACTGTCCCTTTTACAAGAACACAAGGAGCCATCGTGTTAAAATGGCCCATACGTGCTGGGCCTACTGTGTAGGTGCCCGGGGGACACGTGGGGAACCAGCGGGAGGCCCTGCGCTCGGAGCCGAGGCTCCCACCTGGGCCGGGCTTGGGGGCCCAGAGTGTAACAGAGCTGCCCAGGAGCCCGAATTTGAGGACTTGGCCATGCTGCTCCCAGGTGCCGTCAACCCGGTCCCTAATGCATACGGGGCCTCTCTGGACGTCTCCTGTGGGGGAAGCAGGCGGCCCCATCCTGGGGCTGGACACCGGTCGCATGGCTCGGCCCCTGTGCCTGCCCGCTGCACGTCCCCAACGCTCCTCGCAGGCCCCGCGCTTGTCGTGTCCCCTCGGTGCCCAGAGCACCTTAGGCTTGCCGCTGCCTCGGTCCTTGCTCCCTGGGGTGCTGACTGTGCTCCTGGGTGCTTCCAGGCTGACCTAATTTCTCCGCGGTCCCACCAGCCTTGCACTTCAGCTCACATTTCCCTTCCTTTCGCTCCCATCCCGCTGTCTCACCGTAACGCCTCGTATCTCTTCTTCAGAGATACCTTCTTCTTCCCAATTTCCTCGGGGCCCTGAGAGTGCTCCACAAATGCTCCCTGAAACGCCATCGTCTTTCCTGAGATGCACCCATCCTCTGGTTCTGAGAGCCATGGCCATCCTCTGATCCCATGCGGCAGAGGGTGGTCTTTTCATATATCCCATTTCGGTCTTGTTCTGTGGCTATTTGCTAATTTTTAAAATCATTCATTTAACTGGAAAACATATTCATTGAGGAGCTCCAGAGGGCAGGCAACAATACTGGAAGGGTAATGCTGGAAAAAACAAACAAACAAACAAGCACTAGCTCACAGTCTCGTTCTCTGTTGCAAAAGAGACTTTAAACAAGTAAGAAAACAAGTATCTGGTAGGAATGGGGCAAGGTATTAAAGAAAAAGAAGGAAAAAAATAAAAATAAAAAATAAAGAAAAAGAAGGGAGTCCTAGGGATCCCTGAGTGGCACAGCGGTTTGGCGCCTGCCTTTGGCCCAGGGCGCGATCCTGGAGACCCGGGATCGAATCCCACGTCGGGCTCCCGATGCATGGAGCCTGCTTCTCCCTCTGCCTGTGTCTCTGCCTCTCTCTCTCTCTCTCTCTCTCTCTCTCTATGACTATCATAAATAAATAAAAATTTAAAAAAAATATTTAAAAAAAAAAAAAAAAAGGGAGTCCTACCAGCAAGAATATTGGAGAGAACCCGCCATAGAGCGGATGACCCTCCAGACCTTTTGGGAAGTGACACTGAAGGTGAGAAACGGAAGATGAAAATGAGCAAATCCATATGAAGAAAGAGGGAGGCGTGAGCCAGGAAGGTGTGAAGCACAGCACGTGCCAATGCCCTGCGGCCCGAAACCCTCTTGCTCGTCTCTGCCTCCAACACGCCGCAGCATCTAAAGTGAGAGAGACCCACGAAGCCGGGTCGCGCCCAGGCTTGGCCGCTCTTGGAGATGCTACGGGAGGTTACTAGGACCTTCAAGGAAAGGAGCGCACGGTCTGACCGATGCCTTAAATCCCCTGTGGTGCCGCTGGGAAGCACGAGGTGGAAAACAGTAGAAGCGGGGAGTCTGTTGGATGCAGTCAGTGAGCCGGGTGAGAAATCGTCATAGCTTAGGTGTCGGCAAAAAGGATTCGAGATGTATTTTGGGATCGGAATTTTGGATTAGGCAAACTGGGTTAAACGTGGTGCAGAAGGGGGTTCGTTAAACAGGAGGAAGGAGGTGCCGGGCTTTGGGCTCGAGCGATTGGGTGGACAACACCACAGTTGCTGAGACGTGCGAGCCCCGCAGGGAAGCAGGTGTAGGACTGAGAATCAGCAGTTCAGTTTGGGACAGGAGAAGTGTGTGATGCATTTAAAGAATAGACTAGATCGAGGGGGCACCTGGGTGGCTCAGCGGCTGAGCAGCTGCCTTCGGCTCAGGACGTGATCCTGGGGTCCCGGGATCGAGTCCCACATCGGGCTCCCTGTAGGGACCCTGCATCTCTCTCTGCCTGTGTCTCTGCCTCTCTCTGTGTCTCTCATGAATAAATAAATAAAATCTTAAAAAAAAAAAAAAAAAGGAGTCTACAGAAGACTGCAAAGAACTGAGGCGAGTGGGCCCCGGTCGGACTGCGCGGGCTAACCTGTCTGTCGGTGGCTTCCGTCGTTCGTTCTGTCCCAGGAAGGCAACTTATCACGTCGGTGGGCTGGTGGCTTGGTGACCACTCCCAGTCCGCCGGCCCATCTGGAGCAGCCCCGCAGGCACCCAGGCCAGCCCTGGGGGGCGAGGCCTTACCCGCCTCCTCGTGAAACCCCGAGTTACTCAGAAGACGATCAGAGAAAATCCCCGACTCGCTTTTCACGGCCGTGAGCTCCGTGTCCCCTCCTTATTTTAGCCACACCGCCCATCCTACCCCGCAGCCCTGAGCCCGGTGACTTAACGGGGCTGAGAGGGCTTCTAGGATTTCCTTCCTTCTCTGTCACTTCCGTCCGGTCCTGCTAGCGCCGGGCTTAATAGAAATTCTTTGAATTTTGTGGAATGTGGTTGGCACCGTTCCCCCGATTTCAAAACAGATCGGTTGGGGGTGTTTTATTTTTGTTTCTTTAATGTCTTTCGGCCATTCCCAATTCTGAGAAAAGCTTCAGAGACGTATATATACGCCGTCATCTTGGCCAAGAGTCTGTGGCAACTGGCATGGTTCCTTGATTCCCCTAAATGCGCTTAATTCAGATCTAAATATTCTTGGAAAATGTGTTAAAAATAGGCCTTTTCAAATCCACAACCTAAAAAGGCCTTGTGTCTTGGTGTCTATTTGATGACACCGCCTGGCCCTGTACCGATGGAATCGCACAACGTGAACAAGGACGTTTAAGGTTCTAATGCAAACAAGTGGTACATGCACACGGTGGAGTATTATTCAGCCCCAAAAAGGACTGAGGTTCAACATGGATGAAACACGCAACATTACGCTAAGGGAAAGTAGCCAAACGCCAAAGACCACGTATTATATGGTCTCGTTTACATGAATGTCCTTTACATAGATCTAGAGAGACACAGAGAAGGCCAGCGGTTGCCAGATGCGTGAAGGGACGCGGAGCGACTTCGCACAGAAATGGGCAATGGAAAGGGTTTGGAATTAGCAGGTGGAGGCTGATGTTCGCACAACTTTCTGAACATACTGAAAACTACGGACGCTTCACGGTACACGAACTACATCTCAATAAAAAAAAAAAAATTCTCATGCAACCTCCATGGGCTTGAAACCTGTTGAAAAATTTCAAGCCGGGGATCCCTGGGTGGCTCAGCAATTTAGCACCCACCTTAGGCCCAGGGCCTGACCCTAGAGTCCCGGGATCGAGTCCCACGTCGGGCTCCCTGCATGGAGCCTGCTTCTCCCTCTGCCTGTGTCTCTGCCTCTCTCTCTCTCTCTCATGAATAAATAAATAAAATCTTAAAAAAAAAAAACCAGATGAATGGAATAACCACTTAAAATAAATTAAAACTGAATAATCTTTGCCTGCTTATGGTTTAGTTCATATTCACAAATGCAATCTCTGACTACAATTGTGGATTTGTCTATTTCTCCTTTCCATTCTATTGGCTTTTGTTTCATATATTTGAAGCTCTGATATTACATGTACACACATTTTTTAAAAATATTTATTTATTATTTATTTGAGAGGGAGAGAGATAGAGAGAGTAGGGGGAGGAGTAGAAGGGCAGGGAGAGAGAATCCCAGACGTGGAGCTCGATCTCATGACCCTGAAGTCACGACCTGAGTTGAAACTGAAAGTCGGACACCCGATCGACTGAGCCATCCGGGCCCTCCCGCGGGTACACACACGTAGAGTGATAATGACTTTTTGATGAGCTGACGCCTCTTATGTTAAGAAATGTCCCGGCTGCCCGGGTGGCTCAGCGGTTTAGCGTCTGCCTTCAGCCCAGGGCGTGATCCTGGAGACCCGGGATCGAGTCCCACATCCGGGTCCCCGCAGGGAGCCTGCTTCTCCCTCTGCCTGTGTCTCTGCCTCTCTCTCCGTGTCTCTCAGGAATAAATGAATAAAATCTTAAAAAAAAAAAGAAAAAAGTAAAAAGAAATGTCCCAGTTTACCCTTTGTAAGAGCCCTTGTGTTAAAAATCGGTTTTCCAATTCAACAATCGTGTTTTCCTCCACATCATTTAGCAGATCATGACATTCACACTAAATACTTTAGGATTATTTTCTATTGCTTCTATTATCTCTGTTACTTCCGGATCCAGTTCTCTTGGCTACTTTTTTTAATAGCGTTTGTTAAAAAAGTAGTTTCCGGTTCACAGCAAAACTGAGCGGACAGTTGCCACATGCCCCCTGCCTGGACAAACGCGTAGTGTCCTCCACGACCAACATCCTAGGCCGGAGTGGAAGGTTGGTTACACTCAATGAACCTGCACGGGTACGTCATTGTCACCCAAAGCCACAGTTCCAACAAGAGTTCACTCCTTGTGTTCACGTTCTACGGGTTTGGACAAATATATGATAATGACACGCATGTGCCTTGATACTACCAAAGTAGCTTCACTGCCCTAAAACCTTCCTTGCTCCCCTGGATCATCCCTCCTTCCCCCTAACTCCTGGCACCCACTCACCATTTAACTGCCCCCTTATTTTTGCCTTTCCCGGATGCCATATAATGGGAATTACACTATATGTAGCCTTTCCAGCTTGGCTTCTCTCACTTGGTTCACACATCGACGGTTCTGCTATGTCTTTTCGAGGGTTTGTAGCTCGTTTCCTTTTAGTGCTGAACAATGTTCTCTCACCGGACGGGCCACAGTTGATTGACCCACCTACTTGCTGAGGGACAGCTTGGTTGCCTCCAAGCGTTGGCAATTAGGGATAAGCTGCCACACACATGGGCTCGTGTGGCCGTAAGTCCCAGCTCCTTTGGGTAAATCCCAAGGAGCCCAGTCGCTCGATCACACGGCAGGACTGTATTTTTTTTTTTTTTTTTTTTTTTTTTTACGGCAGGACTGTATTAAGCCTCGTAAAACACGGCCACGCTGTCCTCCAAAGCGGCTGCACCTCTTCACGTTCCCACCGGCAGCGCCTGAGAGCTCCTCCTGCTCCTCATCCTCACCAGCATCTCGTGTGGTCAGTGTCTTGGGTTTTCCCCGTCACAAACGCGTAGTGGTGTCGCGTCATGGTTTGAATTTGCAACCCCCTAGACGCACATGATGTGGAGCATCTTCTCATACGCTTACTTGCCATCTGAATACCTTCTTTGGCGAGGTGTCTAGTTGAACCTTTACCCACTTGCTTGTTTTCTTGTTCTTGAATTTGGGGTATATTTTTGTATATTTTCGATAACAGTTCTTTATCAGGTGTGACCTTCGCAAACATTTTCTCCCAGGTTGTGGCTCATCTCCTCCTTCTCTTGACAGTGTCTTTCATGCAGCGGAGGCTTTAACTTAATGGCATCCAGCTTATCGATTATTTCCTTCATGGATTGTGCTTTTGGTGCTCCATCTAAAAACCTGTCACCCCACCCACAGACATCTAGATTTCTTCCTGTTATTTTCTAGGAGTTTTACACTTGTACATTTTACACTTAGGTCTACGAACCACTTCTAGTGAATTTTTATGAAGGGTGCGAGGGATATATTTAGATTCACGTTTTGCACGTGGATGCCTAGGATTTCAGCACCATTTGTTGAAAAGACTTTTTTCCACCCCATTACCTTTCTATCGGTTGAAAATATTCATGGGGGACTATTTCTGGGTTCTCCAATCTGTTCCACTGGTATATTTGTTTATTCTTTCACCAACAGTACAATGTCTTGATTGCTGCAAATTTATAGTGACTCTTGAGTTTGAGTAGTACCAGTCCTCTAGTTTTGTTCTTTTCCTTCACTTTTATGTTGGTTATTCTGGGTCTTTTGTTCTCTGCATACAGTTGAGAAGCATTCTGTCAATATACACAAATTGGGATACTGAATGGGATCACATCGAACAGCTAGACATCTTAATATTGAGTCCTCCTATCTTTGAACATGGAGAATTCCCCCATTGACCTAGTTCTTCTTTGATTTCCTTTGTCAAGCTTGTGCAGATCTTGTCACTATTCTTTTAGATTTATATTTAAGTATTTCCCTTTGGGGGAAGGGGGGTTGCTGATGTAGGTGGTATAATGTATTTAACTTCACTTCCACTGGCTCATTGCCAGTACTCAGGAAAGCAACTGGCTTTTGTATATCAAACTTGTTTCCTGCAACCTTGCTATAATCAGTTATTAGTTCCAGGAGGTTTCTGTTGTTTCTTTCGAATATTTTTTTTAAGATTTTATTTATTTATTAGAGAGAGAGAGAGCATGAGTGGGTGAGCGGAGGGCAGAGGTAGACAGAGAAGCAGGATCCCCACTGAGCACGGAGTTTGACACAGGGCTCCACCCCAGGACCCTGGGATCATGACCTGAGCCAAAGGCAGACACTTCACTGGCTGGGCCACCCAGGCGCCCCATTTCTTTAGGATTTTCTCCATAGACAAGCATGTCACCTGCAAAAAAAAGACAGTTTTATTTCTTCCTTCCCAAACTGTACACCTTTTATTTACTTTTTTGTCTTATTACATAATCTAGGACTTCCAGTATGATGTCGAAAAGAAGGAGTGACAGGGTTCATCCTTCCCTTACCCTTGATCTTAGTGGGAAAAGTTTTTAGTTTCTCACCAGCCAGGGATAATGTCAGCTGTAGGGTTTTGGTAGACGTTCTTTATCAAGTTAAGGTTCTTCCCCTCTATTCTTTGTTTGCTGGGTTTGCTTGTTTGTTTGTTTAATCACAAATGGCTATTGGTTGATTTTTCTCCTGGTTATGGGTCATAGTTCCCTGCTTTTTGTGCCCTGACTATAATCACAGGCCTGGAGACATACAAACAGAAGGGCTATTTGGCAAATAGCAAGCTGTCTGGGGTGACTGGAAAGTAGGATGCAGGAATATGAAATGGCAAGACAACAGCAGCCAAACCATGGAAGTATCTGTAAACTGTGCTGATGAGTTAAGGGTTTACCTGGAAGAAATACCCAAGCGTGAGTGTGTGGTCATGGGAAAAATCACGTACAAAACGAGGAATCCCTGCCCAAAGAGATGAGATGATTGAAGAAGAAAAGGTTTGAAGCAGAAGAGAGAGCATTTGGGCAAGATGAAGAACTTGGTCTTTGAAATAAGCAGAAAGTTGTCCGTTTTATTGTAGCAGGAAGAAAGTCAGAGAGCGTGGGTCTGACTGTGAGAGGTCACTCAGTTCCGCGGTAGGGACGTGAGTACTAGCACACACGTACTTCAATGCTGTCCACAAAATACAAGCTTAAGTCACTGATCAAGACTAGAGAGGTTTGAAGAGTGAGAAGGTATGAAGCAGTCATCCTGGAGAATGACACAGTAAAGTTGCCAGGAAAAAACAAAACAAAACAAAAAAAGACAAACCAGAAGGGCTGCTGGGTGGTGGGAATGTCTGATTGGCGGGAATTACAGCCCTGGGGAGACACCGGAAAGCACAGTGGTGTCCTACCCTCCGTGTTCTGCTGCTGAGGTGCAGACACAAACGGATGATTTGGAATTTGCCGGACAAATGACTGAGGAAGAAGGTGTCAAGGAAATCAAGAAGGTGCTACTTAAGACTCATTATAATGAAGCACACAACGGGGATGAACACCCCTAAGGACATAGGAGGGAAATTAATAATAAAAAAAAAAAGCGGTAGGAAGTCTTATGGAGCTGAAATCATGCTGAAGTAGGAGTGGTACAAGGATGTGTGTGTGCAAGTCCTGGGATCATACAGGGCAGGATGCTCGAAACCAGAAATTCGGGCGACATCGGACGATTAGAACTAACGGGGCCAAGACCGTGATCAGGCGAGCGGCTGGTGGAGGCAGACGAAGGAAAACAATGAATGGAAGCGACTGGGGCCGGGAACTGCGGCTCCACGGGACTGGACAAATGATCTACCAGACATCCCAGCAGGATGCAGGTGCGGGGGGGACAGTAGGCTGGACACTGGAACCATCAGAGGAGAAGAGCAGCGGAGCAGGGAGTCGAGGCCGGGAAGTGTTGGATTGTGTAGTCTAGTGGTGTGGACTTCAGGGGGGACGGCCGTGTGTGCGTGCACCCGGGACTGTGAACGTGTGTTTATTCTTGTTATTTGGGTTTTCGGACAAGAGAGGTAGTAATGAGGAGCAAGAGCCATACCTATCCCATCATCCCACCCTATAAAATCTTATAAAGGTAAAATCAGCTTCCACTTGAGACGGCTACAGGGGAAGCTGTGCCTTTGGGGCGGGGGCAGCCGGGCATCAGTTGTAAAGTACTGATAACAGTGAGGGTCACGAAACCGAGGAAATCCCCCAAGCAGGCTGTCGGTACAGGCGAAAGGAGGGAGAAGGATGGAAT
Source organism: Canis lupus baileyi (assembly GCF_048164855.1). Lineage (NCBI taxonomy): Eukaryota > Metazoa > Chordata > Mammalia > Carnivora > Canidae > Canis > Canis lupus. Next base: position 39,930,504 of record NC_132864.1, read on the forward strand.
CCTGGGGAACGTTGACGTCAACATCGTACACATAATTTTTAAGTATTAATGTGAAAAATAACATAAGCACGTAATTTTAAACTTTAAATAATACTAGAAAGTTTACAATAAAACAGATTCCTACCCCTACCCCAGTCCGTGCTCTGGATGCCCTAGGAGGCCGTGCCCATCTATTCTCACGTACGCTTGTCTCCTCTGGTATCGTCTCTGTCTGTCAAACTCGGCGTCCTACTTCTATCTCTTTATCCATCAATTTTAGACAGTAAGTGATAGGCCCGGACTTCCTCACGGTGGGGGGTGAGGACTCAGCTCTTCCACAGCTCACCCCTCTCATCCCACCACACCACACCCCCAGCACCTCAGCAATTTCTGGTTAAATCCCTAATCGGTGTCCACACTCTAATAATGTACAGTGACGCTTCTGAGGAACCCGACAGTCATTTGTGACCATACACCCAGTCTCGTTGAACACTTCATTTTTTCCTAGAGTTGGTAATTACCGCATGTTTTCATTCGTTTTTCTTTCTTCTTCTTTTTTTTTTTTTAAAGATTGTATTTATTTATTCATGAGAGACACAGAGAGAGGCAGAGACACAGGCAGAGGGAGAAGCAGGCTCCATGCAGGGAGCCCGACGCGGGACTCGATCCCAGGACCCGGGATCATGACCTGAGCTCAAGGCAGATGCTCAACCACGGAGCCGCCCAGGCGTCCCATTTGTTTGACTTTCCCTGTACCTCTAACACTCTGACACATTTTTTCCAAGAGTCTCCGGCGTCTCCCTTACCCACCCCCTGGTAACTTTTTGCGTGCACTCAAAACGCACTGGTTCCATTTTTCCTCCCAGAGACCCGAGTCCTGCACAGGGCTCCACATTTCGGTTTCAGTCTGGACTGGGTTTTTCTCTCGGCCTGCAGCGTAGTTTTATTTTTAGGACTTCCTTTTGCTGTTCTCCCTCCCCTTTCCCAGATCCCATGTCTTCCTCTTTCTTGGTTTACTTCTGCATTTTCCTAGAATATGTTGTCCCATTCCTTGCCAAGAAACGTTGCATAGGTGATAAAGATCCCGGATCGCTATATATCTGAAGATTTGCACAGTCTACCTTTATACTTGGTTCGTAATTGGATGAGGTCTAGACCATTCCTAAACTGGTGTATTATTCTACGTGTCATTCTTTTTTTTTTAATAATAAATTTATTTTTTATTGGTGTTCAATTTGCCAACATACAGAATAACACCCAGTGCTCATTCTACATGTCATTCTTTTTTTTTTTTTTTTTTTTTCTCTACATGTCATTCTTGAACGCGCACTTACAACTAAATTAATATGGTAAATATTGTAAATAGACAAACGAGTGCATGGAGATGTGAGTCAAGACAAGGGTGGATTCTTTTTTTTAATTTATTTTTGAAAAGAGAGGAGAGAGAGGTGGGGGGATGGGCAAAATGGGTGAGGGGAAGTGGGAGATGCAGGCTTCCAGTTACGGAATGAGTAGGAATGAGTAAGTCACGGGAATACGAGGCAGAGCATAGGGAATAGAGCCCCTGACGGTGTCACTGTGTTGTGCGGTGACAGAAGGGTAGTGACCCTTGCAGTGAGCCCAGCATTAGGTACAGAGATGTCAAATCACTATGCTGTATGCCGGAAACTAATGTCATGCTGTGTGTCAATTATACTCCAATAAAAAAATACATTTTAAAAAGTAAAAAAAATTAATACAAAATAGAAGAGAGTGATACCCAAATAGAGTGCAAGATAAAGAAGGTTTTCTTTTTCTCTATTTCCAAAAAAAAAAAACAAAAAAAAACGGGAGGGACTTAACGGTATTTAATAGACTCTAGGAAATGACCCAAAGGAGATTAAAATGTCAAAAATAAGATGAAAAAGAGATAATTCAATAAGACAGGATCTAGGTCCTGGGAAGGAGAGGACTAAGGACACAGTAGAAGAGTTTGCCTTAAAGCAGAGGAAGACTGTCTCTCCTGTTACATCACAGGAGGCAGATTGAAGGAGGGAGAGTGTGGGTTGGTGCTAGAAGGACAGGAAGTCGGGAGCCTTTATTTATTCAGTAAAAGGCCAGGGTAGGTCTGGGCGAGAGAATGGAGGAAGTGGGAGGGATGGAATGTGCAGGCGGAGAGGGTTTGTGGAGAGGGAGGGAGCTGGACCCCAGAGGAGACCGGGACTGCCAGGAGGCTCTGGTTTAGAAAAACAACCTCTACCCGTGGCCCAGGCCCAGGGGGAATCCTGAGCCAGCCAGCAGGTCAGCTCCCCGCCTCCCGGTCCCATGCTGCCAGGCTGGGGTGTGCAGGGCTGCCGAGGGAGCCCCTCCCTCCGGTGGCTCGGCACCCAGGGGGTCTTCACCGTGTGTGGGGTCCACTTCCCCACAGGAGGCTCTTCCACCAGGAGACAGGTGGCTGAGGGCGCCGGGCAGCATCCGGACCTGCTGCAGGGCCCGGCCCCAGGAGCTGCTTCCAAGCATGCGGGACGGGTGGCGACCACATGCTCAACGACGTTGCGTGCAAGGTGTCTCAGAAAGGGCTCGCTTTCTCTCGGGACCGGTGATGTGCGCGAGGGCACTGCCAGGTGCGACTCGCGGCACGCCGCCTGTGCAGGGAGAGCCAGCGTACTCTCTGATTGCACCTGCCCAACTCACCTCGGAGCACCTGAGGCAGCAGGTGGATAAGGAAGTCACAGAGCTAGTAAATGGGGCCCTGCAGACCCAGCCTGGGGCCTGCGCAGTCCAGAGCCTGGATCTTAAACCATCAGCCCCTTTGCCTGAAACACCCATGCGGATTTGGTGGACCCATTCCTTCACTCAGTCAATGCACCCGGAACAGTTTCCTGCTTGGATAAAGGAAGAGGCGAGGAAGATCCCCGTGTCCCGTATCAGGCGTCCCTTCGGGGCCTTCAGCCTCCCTGTCACTGACCGATCCTGCGTGCAGACCTAGTGGGGCCCTAGCACCCAGCGAGACCCAGACTGAGAACACAGTACAGACCCTACCGAGTCTTCTGTGAGGCTCTCCTGTCAAAACTCTGGCCCAGGCTCTGCTTGCAAAGAAAAATCAAAAGTAAATTTAGGTTCTGCTTCAAGTTATTACTCTTTTGTTGGATACTCTTAGCTACCACAGCACTGTCCAATAGAAATATAATCCCAGCCATACGTGCAATGTTAAGTTCCCTAGTAACCATCTATTTTTTAAAATGTAGATGAAACTCATATTTTAACATAAGCCAATGTAGCCAAAGCTTATCTTCTTGACAGGTAATTGATGTGATTCTGTATTATTATATAATAATTCCATACTATTCTATATTCTATATATTACATTCTATATTATCATATAATTCTATATTATAATATAATCTATATATAATATAGAATTATATATAAATTAATTATATAACCATATTTATTATTAATATAATTGGTATAAATACCAATGATTAATTGATGTAAGTATTCTGTTATTTGATGCATTGATTAGCATGTGATTAAATTGATATATAATTGATGCATGATAAATAATTATTATATATTGATATAAAACACTGTTGATGAGGTATTTTACGTTCTACTTTCATACTAAGTCTTCCAAATCTGGTGAGTAACTTGGGCTTGGAGCGAATCTCAGTTGGACTGGTCCTATGTCCAGGGCTCAACAGCCATGGGCAGCACGGAGCGAGGAAGGCACACCGTCCTGTTCGAAGTTCCACTTGTCAACCTCGGTTCTGCTCCACGAAGCGAGGGGTACGACCCCATCCCTTCCTTCTGGGGCCTTAGCGTCCTACATCCCAGATGGGAGCCCGAGAACTGCAGTCACTTGCCCGGGGGCATCGGCTAAGTTGGCGGAACCCGGAGGAGCTCCTATCAGAGACTCTAAGTCCTAAGGCGAGGGCCCTCCGGAGGCCGGCTGCTTCCTCTGGGCAGCCAGGCCTCACACATTTCCCACCTGAGCGTGCCCTGGGCATTTTCCCAAGGCAAATTCTTCTAGTTTCCCTCCTACGTGTCCTCGGACCTGTCACCCCCGACCCGGGCGCAGGGACAGCTCCTCATCCAGGGAGATGGGCCAGGGCGCCCCGCGGGACCATGCACATCCTTACTCCACGCTCTTTCCGTAGCCATCCTAACCCTTCAGCGTGTGGAGCGTGGTGTCAGGCGATCGCACGGGAAAAACGGAATTTGAGGTGACCTCGCAGGCCGCCGGCGTCTGCCCGATTCTGCAGTGTCCTCAAGCCCCGCTGCCCACCATCTGGTGGTCCTTTCCGGGACTCGCGTGGCCGAAGGCATCCCTCCGGGAGCCCCGCAATCCTCCTCCCTCCCGCACGTCTGAACTCTCTCCCACTTCCCCTAACGTGTCCCAGAGTACTGCGGGCGATTCTGAGAATTGTTCAAGTTCCTTAGACCCCTGAACCTTAACTTGTTTGGACCTTTAGGTAAAATCTGTCTTATCTGCTTCTCCCCAGAGCGCCCCACCAGGGCCCCCACGTCCTGTGGGGTATGGAGACCCTTCCTGGAGAACAACCAACAACAGTACTTGTTGTCGGTGATGAAAATGCAAGCTTTTAAGTCAAAATTAGTATTTTAAAAAACTTGTCTCTGCCGCTATGAACTTGACGGCTTCCCAGTATTTAAAGACTTTTCTGACGAGCTCAGGGTGATATTAGCAAACGTGATTTTTCTTTTCTTTTTTTTTACATTTACAGTGAGATGTGTCAACATCAGCGAGCCAATATTTTCCAAATAAGCCATCCATAACGTCACAAAATTATACGTGAGTAAAAGATCATTCAAAGAACAAGATACACCAGCATATTTGAATCGACAAATTTGAATACAAAAAGTTCATTGAGAGGGAAGCCTGGGTGACTCAGTGGTTGGGCATCTGCCTTGGACTCCGGTTGTGATCCCGGGGTCCTGAGAGCGAGTCCCACATCAGGCTCCCTGCTGTCTCTCTTTGTGTCTCTCATAAATAAATAAATAAATAAATAAATAAATAAATAAATAAAATCTAAAAAAAAAAAAAAAAAGAGTTCATTGAGCATTCCCAATCCCACATTGCAAAGAACTTTTTAAAACATTACAACTTGAGCTTGGTAGTATCAAGTAAGAATACCTAAAATTATATAAAAAAGCTCTTAAAATACTTCTCCCTTTCTAATTACATATCAGTACAGAGGCCATGTTTCCTTCGTATACTACAACCAAAACACCCTATCACAGCTGATTAAATGCAGAAGCATATATGAAAACCCAGCTGTTTTGTATTAAGCCAAGTATTAACAGATATTTGAAAAAATATTTGTTTTTTAAAAAGCCACCCTTATGGCTAAAGCCTTGTTCTGGAAAGCATACTTACCTTCATTAAAAATGTTATTTGTGTTAACATGTAGTGAGTTTATTGTTATTTTTCATCAATAAGTATTTCTCGGGGAATAATGTCTCAGGTTTAATTTCGAATAGGGTAAAATATCAGTCGGTATGAATAACCCACACAAACACAAGCTCTCTGAGATCCTTTAAGAGTTTGAAAGAATCCTGGGATCAAAAACCATGAGCACCACTTCTTACACCACGGTTCTAGCCGTTGCAGCTTCAAGACTATGCCCTTTAAAAGGGAAAAAAAAAAAAAAGTTCTCACTTAGTTGTTACAGGAAGTAATGGGTTTACTAACACAGCACACCTGGTAGTGTTTCTCCACTGAACAGTGACTGAGCATTTCCGTCTCCCCCGATTCTTCAAAGGATGGATGTGGTTGTGCTTCCCGTCTTGGAGGAATTAAATGGCAAACACTTGTTAGACTCTCAGATCCAGAATTATCATCACTCTTACAAGAATTCGCACTACCTTTAAAGAGTAATGTGGTGCTAATGTAACAATGGGAAGTACTCGAAAGCCTTGAAATTGTCTTCCTTCATCAGGAAGTCATTTTTCCAAACGTGATACGAGTTCCACTTTTCTCCAGACTCGCCTTAATGATGTCTCGTAACAGATTGCTAAGTACTCGCAGCATTAAACATTGGTTCTTGTTGTTGTTGGTATGAGATTGGAAAGCAGGTATTATGCCTTCAGGATAGGCCGGGGTCCACGTGGCATCTCTGTAATGACACCCACATTTGGGGAAATGTGGCCACATCAAAGAGTCAACGTGAGCGGGCGAGCGAAGCAATTTAGCAGGCACGGACTCCGACGGGGAGCTTGGCAACTAGCTAGCGATGACTCTCTTGTGTTTCAAAATCGCTTTTACTGCAGATATGCAACTTAATGGACCCAGTTAGGAAACTTCTCTTTGTCAGTGCATGTGTCACCTTGGACGTTGCAAGCTGCACGGCGTATGTGGCATGTTTTTGCGGACTGAGCCCGTATGAAACACGACAAGAGAAACTTTGCACGATCCTTTTTTTTTTTTTTTTTTTTTAATTTATGATAGTCACACACACACAGAGAGAGAGAGAGAGAGAGGCAGAGCCACAGGCAGAGGGAGAAGCAGGCTCCATGCAGGGAGCCCGACATGGGATTCGATCCTGTGATATCATCCCAACACCTGGGTGGTCCCGACGCTGGCATCTCTCGATGGACTTTTCCTTGGAAATCGCTCCCATTATCCTGGTTCTTCCCACTCCAGCAAATTTGGATGCTGGGGCTGTACCGACTTTGGGCCTTCTTAAAATTTTCTGAGAAATACTTTGTTCAATCAACCCATCCAGTCGGGCTCAGATCACAACTTCTCTGTCACCTCTGTGAGTGGAGGTTCCGTTTCATTTCTATTTTCTGTCTTGTACACACTAGCTTTGGGGCTAGCCCAGGACTCGGAGAAGTTCGTATACACAACGGGGGCCCCGGCCAGCTGTCCCCGCAGCGCATGCTCTGTGGCCGACAGGACACGCTTTTCCTGGTGTCCTCCGGCCAGCACCTGCTCTCTCGGGGTCTCAGCCCCCGTGTCCGCAGTGCCGGGGGCCCCGGCGCAGACCTGCGAGACAGAAGGAAGGGAAGCGTCCTCATGCAGGTTGCTCTTCCGAGGGTTGAGTCTCCTTTACAACCTGTCTGCTCGGGTTTACTCTTCCGAGTTCGGAGGTATTTGCCTTTTCTTGCATTGGGTCCGGAAGCTTTCCGTCGTCGTCCACAGCAGAAACGAGCGTGGGTGGCTGTCCCCCGCCTCGCCTGGCATCGGCAGTTGTCCCGTCCACTTCTCCAGGGTTGATCTTCTCTGCCCTCCAGGCCCCTCCCCGTGCTCTAGCCTCTCTTCCCGGCTTCCTAAAGCACCGACTTGGTTCTTGCTCTTCCCTCTGCGTAGGCCCTGGTTCCCGCTCCACAGTGCAGATGACCCCTTCTGACCCCTACGCCACCGTCATTCCAAGTGGACACGCTAAGGGGCCCAACCCCTGACAGAGGGCTGGTTGGCCTGCTTAATGGAGAACCAATTACTTGAAACAGCATCGTATTTCTCAGTTCAGCCTATATAGGGGACCAGTTTATTTAACAGATTTAAGACCAAACTAGCAAATTTTGCTCTCGTTCGGAGTCTTGATATAAAAACAGGTGCCAACATCTCACCATCTTAGCCATCAAGAGCTTTGCAAGATACAGGGTTCCCTTTCATGGTGCGAACAACTGTTAAATACTTCTCTGTTCATTTTGCGGGACTTAAACCTTGTACCTAAAATGTGCTTTTCCTCTGTCAGTAATAAGGGATATTGGCATGATTCCATTATTGATCCGTCGTCTACACTTCTGTCGTTGGCCTTGTAAATTGGATTCTGTGTAAGAGGTAGTGTGGTATCCTAATATGGTAAAAACCATAGCTGGAATGGGCTCAAGTTCAGTTCCCTACTTACTAGTTGTGAGGCCCGGGCAATTTAAATACTCTTTCCGTTTTTGTGCATAAACCAAGGGGAAACCACCCTCCTCGAAGTGTGGGCAAGTAGGGCAAGCGTCTACCATGGCGTCTGGCACAGAGGACGGGCCCCAAGTGCCCTCCTACCTGCCCTCCCGTCCTAACAGGTAGCTGGGGCTCCCCGGTCCTCTTTCTTTCCCTTCCTCCTTCGACTTCTCTCTGCTCTGTGTTTCGGTCTCCAGGTAGGTGACTTAGCACAGAACTCCTGGGAGTTTGTATCTTCAGGTTTTCTGAGGCAGAACCGTGTAGAAATTTTCTTAAAGAAGGATTTGAGTTCTTGAAGAAAAAAAAAAAAAAAAGGTGAGCAGCTCCGTGCCATGATTTTACCTCCGTAGATCATGAACATGGTGACATTTCTATCTCTTAACCTTACTGGATTTTTCTATGGAAACGATGGCCTCACGTCTTCTCCAAGGACATCAAAACACACTGAATGGTGTCTGCTGAATCTGGCAAAAGGGAGATGGCAACCGTGCCTCCTCTTTTACCAGAGACTTAAAGTTCTCCTCCCTTTCCAACATTCGCCTGATACACGGTACGCACAATCCTGAGAAGCTCATGCATTAGTCACATGCACTGTGATGGTACCGGGAGCAGAGCATTACTGGGTGATGGCTTGGAGAACACTCGCAGCTCCCTCGTTGAACCAGACATGTAAAACGCTGGGCTTCCCTGCCAGGAGATCTTCATGGAAATACTGACGAACACAAAGAAGCCAGCTGATGGTCACACTCACCTGTAAAATTTAAATACATTTCTCTTCCTTACAGATAATAAGGATTGTGAAATTATGAGATCTGTAATTTCAAAAACCTGATTCTAACTGAAAAGAGAAGCATAATCGTGACTCTGATTTGTTATTTTTCCTAATTTACAGGTCACACGGTGTGTTCGAATATCAGTTGATTGGACTGCTTTAGCCAACTTTAAATTCACAGATAGCAGCATCATGCTTAGAGTTATTTTTACAGATATTTTTGATAAGCTTCACAATCTCCATATGTCACATTTAACTGAAGATTATTAAACAGAAAAACAAAACTCCATCTTTTTCCAAGTCTCAGGTATTTCAAGAAGAGTAAAAACATGGCTTATTTTCTTAAAAATTAAGTATGAGGCATATTTACCATCACTATTGGAATGTACTTTCAAATTCTGATGAGGTAGGTTTAAGAGACATGCTCGATCAGTAATGTCTAAACTTCAGGCCAAGGATAAAGGATGTATGCAATACTTTTTCTGAATTTACATAACAATTTTCCTTACATTGGAGAAACCTATTATTCCACTACCTTAATTTTTTCCTAAGGCAAATTAAAACGTAAAAAAAAAAAAAAAATCTAATCAGACTTAGAATAAAAAGAAAATGCAAAATTGCCACAGGAAGTTGTCCTTAAAATCACTTGGAGTCATATTTTAAATTTAAATCATTAGCAAAAGCTATTAGTTGATATTTTCTTTAAAAATTTCCTCCTGATGGGAAGGAGAAAGTGATCAGAAGCAAATACTAGATAATAATGCCACAATAAACAAAAATTTGCAAGTTTCTATTGTATCAAATTAACTCAATTACACTATTTGCCCTTTACCACAAAGTAAATTTCTTGGATCTTGAAACATGGTAGAAGGAGAGTTTCCCTTTGTGAAAAAATTTTCTTCTACTCTTTAGAAATTAGTCCTTTTCAAGAAGTATTTGCTCATGTGAGTTAAGAGTTAAAGCATACAGCACAGGCCATAAATTTCACCCCTTTTGCTTCTTGAGTAACTCAAAATTTATAACTTGTTTCCCATCGATAAATCATAAATGACATTTCCTTTCAGCTTTACAGAAATGTTTAAGGCCATAACAGAACTTTAACTTCTACAGAAAAGCCAAGGTATCAAGTATTTTCAAAGCACACATACATACACACAAACACATTAGTAAGAAAAATGTAAAAATGAACTCAACGCTGAAAATGAAGAGGAACATATTGATTATGTGGATTTCTGTCAGACCAATCTAGAAAACAAACTGACTTAGAACACTGTGACTACTTTGGGTGGCGTCCTCAAAAATTATCCCTAGTTCTACCGGTAATAATCTCAAAAACCCAGGAATCAAAAATAGAGAGTCGTAAAAGGTGAGAATAAACTCTTATGAAGGGTAACGAGTGCCCCTTGCTGACGGATAGGATGACAGAGCATTCGAGCGGCACTGACTCAGGGCTGCCCGGTCCTCACCTCCCCAGGGCGGACGGTTCCAGGCCACCCGGGCCTCTCCACACCCGACCTCGCCTCCCCGCCTCCCCAGCCCGCCGCCGCCGCCGGAGCCGGCCTTACCTGGGAGGCTGGCCTTGCTGCTCACCACGTGGCGTCCCTCGCTAGAACGGAAGCCCCAGGACGGCTGGGATCGGCTGTTCGCCCGTTTCTATCTCAAGGATCTAGAACAGTGCCTGACAGGTGATCAGGAACAACTGACTTGCAATGTCGTTTCTTGATTGCATCACGTCGTTGGTTTTAAGGTGTCCCTTTTCGTTTTGGTTCGTTTTACGTCCCGCTTCCCTGCCGCCTTCTCAGGACCCTTCCAAACCACCAGTCAGAATGTAATTAATTACGCGATGGTAACAAACCGTCCCAAAATCTCCGTCTGATTTAATGTTTGGCTTTTGCTCATGCTAACGCCTAACGTGTTCAATCTGAGTAGGTTCTGCTCCATAAAGTCACTCAATACCCAGGCTGACATTGCTGTACCTCCTGCAACACGTCCAGTCCTTGGTCCCTGCCTGAGAGAGAAGCCCGAGGAGTGCACAAGGGATCTGATCTTGATGCCTTTCCTCAGGAGTGTGACATCACCTTCCCGCTGGCTCCCTGCAATTACCTAGTCACAACAGCCCCGAGGAGGTGGAAGCCCAGGGGAGCCGATGCAGCGCTCGGGGATCATTACTAGGTCACATGCAGATCATATTTCACAGCACGTATCACAGTTTATTTTAATAAAATCTACTTCCTCTTCTGGAGTGGAAACTCCTCAAGGGCAAACATTTGTTACACATAGCAGGGGCTTGATAAGTACTTGCTGAATAAAAAATTTAATACCGAATATACAGGGGCACCTGGGGGGCTCCGCGGTTGAGTGTCTGCCTTCGGCTCCGGTCATGACCCCAGGGTCCTGGAATCGAGTCCCACATCGAGCTCTCCGCATGGAGCCTGCTTCTCCCTCTGCCCGTGTCTCTGCCTCTCTGTGTGTGTCTCTCATGAATAAATACAACTTAAAAAAAATAAAAAATAAAACCAAATATTCAAAATAATTCACCTTTTTAATTTTTTAAAGAAAAAATACTCTCCATAGGAAAGCATTTCTGTTCTTATGTCCATCAGTAACCACGTGGGACTTGGTATAAACATTTCCCATACACCAACTTTGGTTAAATATACAAGTTTGAAAATAACTCATTTGATGCACACATCAAGATGCTATTAACAGATTCATTAATACCCAAGATTCAGCGCCGTATGTCGAAGGTCCTCCAAGGTTGACATTAGTTTCATTACAATGAACTGTGAGATTCCAATCCATGAATCAAATTATTTAATCTCTGGAGTCTAGCACTCAGAAATTTAATTCCCCCACCCACCCAACACACATTTATAAACTGCCCAAAAGGGCAATTTAATGGAGAGGAGAAAGTAAAAACTGAAAGGCATTTGTAAACATGGGATATCATTTGGACAACTGTATAAAGCGGGCAGAAAATCCTAAAGGTGCACATCAATTAAAGCCTGTAAATGACAGGCTTCAGGAAGCCACACCTGAACATTTCCAGAATTTCACTGCAATAAACAGCCAACAGCCTGCAACACTAGAGCCTTGCTCCATTCCAAAAACCTCTAACCATTTCAAGAACAGAGGAGAATCCACATGAAACGACATAAAAATTTTTAATTAAAAAAATGAAAAACCTAAGTCCTTGTTAAATACTTCATTTTAAAATATGCAGCTTTATTTTAAAACCTGGTAATGCTCAACGATGGCAGTTGACTTCACTCATATATGTAAAAACGTTCTTAAAATAGCAATACATTTCTAAGTGATGTGCTCTGCCACTGATTTTTTTTTCACCAGAATTCTCAAAAAATTATCAAAGAAGAGTTGCATGTTGTGTTCTAAGCCCTTCATTATACTAAACATGGTCAAGCTCCAGAGCTGAAGGTGAACCACTCATGAAATACTGTCTTTGAGATGCTGGAAGTCACAGGAGCACAGAGATTTTAAGATAATTAAGTGATAAGCAGTAGCTTTTCCTTTTTTTTTTTTTTTGCAGGTGTCAAACCCATTTGGTCTAAACTGAACAACTGTTTGGGAGCTATAAAAACTGAGAAGCTTGTCCTTCTTTTCCAACCTCCAAGGACACTGAAAGGTGACAGTGAAACTACTGCATGGGGTCTTCACATGTTCTGTTTAACCACTTAGCATGCAATTCCAAAATGCACGTTTAAAATGATTCTTGAGGAGTTAAGACTTACAATGTTAAGCTTGTTTGTGCTAAATAAACGTTAACTGTCTTATTTACTTGGACACTTACCATCCTCATGCTAACAGTATCTACACATCCTCATGAACCCATGGACTTGGAGAGGGTTCTCGGTAACTGCACTTGGTCTGCGCCTGTAGCATGAAATTCAAGTCACTGTTCATTGTCTGATGGGACTGAACACTCTACAAATACAGGTCACACAAGCTAAGCTTAAAAGTTTTGAGAGTATGCATAGTACAAATTTCATTTCTTAAAATATATAGATGAATATACAGAAAAAATGATTATATAGTCACAAGAAGTACCCACAGAGGCCATGTCTCCACGTGGTGGAACTATGAGTGATTATTCTATTATTGTTATGGCAAAGTATTCTCAAACAGCTAACTTAAGAACCAATGGGTATTACCACCAATGAAATTGTCCTTTCCGGTCTTCACGTTACCTACTTTTAAAGCCACCAACCGATATGAATTTGCCAAGAGTGGCTACCTACATTTTGATACACTTGTAAGAAGGAAGCTCCTTTGAAGGATGGAAAAATAGCAAGATCATGGCTATAAGGGAATAGGCCTGCTCCAAAATTAAAATTAAAAAAGAAAAACCTAATAAGCAACTTAATCATTAGGTTTCCTACAGCTATACAATTCTATAGAAAAATCAGTCTCTAACATTTCATCTTTAAAAGCTTTAAAATATTGTCCTTATACCAATTTGGGCTAATTATTTGTTTCCCTTCAAAACCATTTCTCTCTGTGCTGGTTAACAGTACTGCCAATCAAAACTTATCCTTCAGTCATTTAAGACCAAGTTTCAGATGAGTGGCTAGTTACCTGGCAGGAAAGAACAAAAAGTTGGATGTTAGCAGCAAATTCACAATATTTAAGGGTTTGATGTTTTGTCTGCTTTTGGAAGCCTGCGTGCTAAACACGGGTGACTTTTTACTTCCCGGTAGAAATGGTGGTGGCATTCACTGAAGCAAGCTAGCTCAAGATAGTGTAGCGAAGACACGAAAGAACAAAGTTGTCACTAAAATCCTATGTTTCAGACATTGCCAAGATCTTCTCATGAAACACAGTAACTTAAAACTCCAGGATGGCTTTCAACCTTAATATACCAAACAATAAACAAAAGTGCATGTATAACCCACACACTTTTCATACTTCTTCAGATGATATACATGATTCACATTTACTGTTTTTAAAGTCAAAATGTAAACCTGAAATGACATCAAATCCCACTGTTACATACATGGTCTGCTTTATTCTCTAAACACACGCACAAGCTACGCTGTCACTTCCTAGATCTTCCTATGTTCTGTTTAAAGGAGGATATGCCTTCATCTTTAAACTTTTAGGAATATTAGAAATAACAAGATTAATTCGGTTATACAAAGTCTTTTAGACTATTCACAACCATCAGTTTTTACATGGCACAAGTCACAATGAGTGGATGAAGCTTCCCACATGCTGTCTACAGAATTATAAAGAATGGAAAAGTCACCAAGTTGAAATCTGAAGTATCAAATCCACGCAGGGGAATGATCTTCAGATATCTATCTGGCTTGTGGGGGACGGGGGGAGGGGTAGAGAAAAAGTAATAATCCAAGAATCTTGAATTTTTCAGGATTAGGATGTTATTTAATGTGCTTGAAACAATTAAGTGTTGACTAAAGCCCTAAGAAAAGTGCCTCTCAAACACGAGTAGACTAAAAAATAAAAAGAAAGAAAAGAAAAAAAAAAACAAAACACGAGTAGACTGATACTCTACTCCCGAGCTGACAAAGGCTCGTGTTTTTATAAGTGCAGGTTTTTAAGCACAGCAGGAAAAAAAAAAAAAAACCCCACAAAACTTACAGAGAACTTTTCACATTTGGCTGCCCATTTAAAATGTTAATAAATCTAAACAATTTAAATACTCTCATTTAATAAAACACCCACACAATGACAAGAATGAGACTTTAATCAGTTTTAAGTGGAGTTTATAACACTAAGAGATAAAGGGCTGTTAACAAACACAATAACAAATGGACATCTGATTGGTATGAGGCATTATCCTGTACACATCATATGTTTTTGTGTATCCTCAGGGCATAGCATTTACACACAGAGCCACTGCTGCACAGCACAAGAGTATCTGAAGAGGCTGAATCAGAGGAAGGCTGTTTAACAGACTGGAATTTTTAGTATATATATTCTATATGAAAACAGATTGAACTTTTGAACTGGCAGGGTAGAAGGCAACTCTGCCCAACACTGCATTAAAGCCCCCACGCAGGTGCACAGCTCCACCCCTTCCATCTGCATGCATGACACATTAACAGTATTTAAAGGTAAACGAGGCACTTTGTGGCAACCACAGCCATCGTTATGAACATATTGCACAAATTTTCTAAAACTAAACATGTAACTTGTACCCTACTTTTATTTTTTAAAGCTGAAACATTTGATGCTGCCGGTAAACTCCACTTAAGTTTATAACCTGTGCCACAGCAAAGAATGGTGATGCTATTTATTCAACTGCCCTGTAGTAATTATGGAAAAAAAAATGTTTGAGGGGAGCTACAGAGGACTTGGGATGGCACAGGGCCCAACTGTAAGCTTTCTTAAAAAGTGATGCCTTCAAGTAACTTCAGACATGTAAGCGGCTGCACATCCAAAAAGTCTAAGTAAGAAAACATTCCAGAAACTCAAAGAGATTACCTACAGAATGCATTTCAGGCTAATTATGAATACTGTCATAAATAAAGTTTTAATTAGGACTCAAAAACCTTTCAGTCATAGCAATTCTTGTCAAATTCTATGGGGATGGTAACTGAAATAAAGGAGAGTAGTATGTATAATATATATTTATATATATATAATATATATATATAATGCCATATCTCCATTTCCAATGACTACACCATAAAATGTAAGCAAGGCTTCTCAAAAACATTGAAACATTCAAAATCAAAACCCTCATTCAGACCTTCACATTCCAAAGGAAAAATAATAACAGTGCAAAAGCCCATTATAATGTCATTATTTATGACCTGGCCCTCCATGTTACATATTGGAACAACACAAGTTATGTTTTAATATACTGTGCCCAAAACTGTAACAAATAACAGTATTAATAACTATCGTCAAAACATGAATAGTTGATTTTCATTTTAAGTCAACAATTTTCAGCTTTTATGAAAGATAAGGTGGCATATAAATTTCAATGCTGAGATCTTAGGAATAGTTGTCTCTAACTTTACCAATTTAACTTATGAGCAGTCAATGAATTCTCTATATATATCAATGTTTAAATACAAATGTGTAAATCCTAAGAGCTTTGTTAAAAATTTAAAAATTTTACTTGTTGAATGAAACGGATGAGGTATGGAAAACATGTCAACATTATTTACTAAGAGTATTTTAGATGAAGTTCTGCCTAATTTATTTACCATCAAATTCTATAAATGCTGCTCTAGTAGGTCTTATGCAATCTGTATTTGTAAATTAACTAGGTCAGACCACAGCTAGTGAACAATTTCAGCACCAATAAGTTATTGAAAATGAGATTTTACACCATTTAGAAATAAATTGGCTGGATATTTAAATGTCTCCAGGTCAAGGTATAATTTGAAAGACACCAAATTTCTGTGGGGGAAAAACTTTTTTTAAATAGTATCTTCACATTAGCTTTACAATAGTAGTTGTACTCTGCTTAGAATCATATGCAGTCTGGGCATATCAAATATATGATATTTAAGAAGTTAAATTGAAGCCCTAGTCCTAACTCTAGCACTATGAAGAAATGATTCAACACTGCACATTAAAAAAAAAAATCTATTCTTTCAATAAAAACCGATAAAAGCGTTATGTGGGACAATTTCTACTGAAAAAGTAAATGCCTTATTATTTGTGCAGTGTTGAAAATTTACTGCAACTCTAATTTCCTTTTTAACACAAATAATGTTCTTTTAAATATAAACATTATATGTATTCAGTATTCAAGTAAAATTCCCTAACAGTTAATGACATTTAAAAAATGTGCAAAACTGCAAAACTCATTGTAATAGAATGTGTAAGGTCAAAAGGGCGGAACGGCTGACAGCTATTGGATTGAGTAAGTGCATCATAAATCTTTAAAGAAAAAAACGCTTACTGTAGAATCTCAAATTGAAATTTCCTGTGCAGCATTACAAAATATTTTATATTCAATTGAGAAAAAAGAAGCTTGCAGGCAGCACATGAAGCATCCACAGCAGGTATATGATTGAAAACTAATAAAGTTAAGTGTAGGTTGTTGACTGATGTAGTACTAATAGCATCTGACTTTTCGCACTGGCCTTGATTACACAGGAGATGGAGCAGTCGTTACAACTGAAAAAAAATATATTTAATAGATCATTGTCAATTTTTGTAATGTTTCAAGCCCATTCTTTGTTGATAGCCTCCACATTTATATGGTTAAGTCATTGTTGCTGTGTTTCTCATCTATGACCACATTATTTTTAATATCCCTTCATTTGTGGATTCTTAAGAAGAAGTTGTGGAAGGTTCATTCCTGTACCCCAATACAGATTCACTCCCTCTAGCTGCCTTTTCTAGCACCAATATGCTTTAAAAAAAATAAAATGCACAAAACGACAAGCAGTGACAGCGGCCAATTCCTCAAATGTCCAGATTAATAACTGTAGCATGCTAAAGAAAGGTGCATGAAATAGCTGGAGATGGTCTATGGTCCAGAGTTCAGCATGACAGATCTCCCTTTCTGAGCACTCCCTCCGTTCCCCTAACCCGAATACATGCATTAGAATGTAGCAAAACCCTCGAGAAACTCCTCTTAGCCAACTGCAGACTTATCTGTTGCCACAAGTGCAAAGGGGTAGGATGTGAACCTGTATATCACAAAACTCTTTAGCCACTTCAGTTGGTGACAGAACACAAAATGAGAAATTCCTACGTATACACATCAGTCTGTCTCCACTTTTTATAAAACTGGAATAAAATGGGAAAGTGCCATCTTTATTTATCCTAATTGAATTTTCAATGTCCTTTTGACACAAAAAGGTATATACATGACACAGCTACACAACCTTTTTTCAACTGGACAACAAGTGTCAAAACCCCGTGGATGTATAGGGCAAAACGAGATTGGTCAGGAAGAGAGAATTGTTCCTATAACTGGTAATCTGACACAATGTCCTATTGCCATTAAAAAAAAAAGGTCCAATTTCAGTTTATTCAAGTTTGTTTTCATGGTGTTTTATCCCTCTTGATTAAAAAAAATTCAGACTTTTGTGATTTGTGTGTGCTGATCTTCATCAAAGGGTTCATTCTCTGGGTCAGAGTCAGTGGTGTCAGAATATCTATAATGATCAGGTTCATTGTCACTAACATCTGGCGTCACAGAAGTTGAACTGCTAGCCTCCGGGTTTGATGGCTCCTCTACAGTTTTTGTGAAGTACAGCTTCACCTAGAGAAAAAAAGGCAAAGTTTAAATGGAAAGTCCAGGAATCTGACTAATCTTAAATTACTTGGCAAAGATACATATTTTTAGCAGGTTCGTTTTTAAAAGTGCTGTGGCACACAGGATCTCGAAAAGGCAATGTCTTTTCAATGACCCTCTTCTTCAGTTTTCCTCTAGGTTTTCGTGTTACACACTGAAAACATACACTAGTTAACATACTCGTCTTTAATAAGCGGAAGCTGCAAGCATTAACTAATTCCACAAGAGATGCACAGAGACTGAAGTTCATCAGTCATTTACAAAATGTATTTTCAAACACAAAATTCAATGAAAAACAGCTGAGTTCCAAAAGAATGTTTCACTTACTACCTGTCTGAATCTTTGTGCATTTTCTGATACAAATAATACTAAACAAATACAAGTATTATAAAAACACTGAGCAATAATGATGGTTAGGATCTCATTAGCCCTCGAGGTTAAGAACAGCATACAACGATCTAAGGGCCTCTGCAGGCGGTGCTGAGTAACCTGTCAAACAACTCAACAAGGCAGGTATTTCCATCTGGGAGGACAGGAAGCTAAGGCCCAGAAAGGCAAGTAGGTAGTGGATGTGAGGTTTTGATAGGATCTGCCGTGAAACCCCTGCCCTGTTTTCCAATAATCAGCATCAATTCCCCTCATCTTACATCCAGCATCCGTTCCATCAGTAAATCCTTTCAGTTCCACCTGTAGAATGCCACCTCCACCCACTCTGATGGCTTCTCACTGCCCCACTAGCGCTGCCACCGCTAGTCCAAGCAACCACTATCTCCCGTCTGGAAGAGACCACTGTAGCAACTTCTTACCTCACCTCCTATCTCTGTTCTTGCCTCCTCTCCCTAACTTTCCTCTCCAGTCCACATTTTAAAAAATATTTTATTTATTTATTTATTTGACAGAGAGATAGAGAGCGAGCATGAGCAGGGGGGAGAGGCTGAGGGAGAAGCAGAAGCAGGCTCCCCGCTGAGCAGGGAGCCCGATGTGGGGCTCGATTCCAGGACCCTGAGATCATGACCTGAGCCAAAGGCAGATGCTTCATGGACTGAGCCACCCAGGCACCCCTCCAGTCTACATTTTAAAGACAAAATTCAGATGACATCCTTCCTGTGCTGAAAACACCTCAATGTCTTCAGACTCCGACTGCCACGCTTTAGTCAAAACGACTGCGTATCTACTGCTCCCCAAACATATGAGAATTATTCCCGTCTCAGAGCTCTCATCCCAGGTATTTGTACAGCTCACTCATCTCATTTAGGCCTCCGATGAAATGTCACCTTCTCTTAACTACTGAGCTAAAACATACACCAAGGTCATTCTCTATCCCACTTCTACTTTCTTTGTTCATAAGTACTTACCATCATATATCTCTGCTTACTGATAATTGAAATAGTTTTTATTTGTAAACATAAATATTTAATCTTATTAAAAAAGGAAACAAAATAGCAGCAGTCACACTTTAAAAGCTATTAATTAAGGAAAATGCAGACTTAGGTAAAAGATAGTAATGGAAACCCACGGATTCCAAAAGATAGTATCCAAAGATACTTCTAACCACTTAAAAGAACTGTAAGAAGTAAAGGCACTTAGTACTGGACTTACTTTCACTTAAAATATGTAACCCCCCTTTATTTTTATGATTACTTGCAAGATTCTCATACTTATCAGCTAAAGGTAGACTTGCCGCATGTTCTAGAAATGGAATGAGGCAAAACAAGTAAGAGAGAATGTTTGCAAAGTAAGAGAGAAAGGAGGAAGGTATGGTGAAAGGAAGGGGGGAGGTCAGAGAGAACAAGAAACAGGAAAGGGGAAGGTAAAAAGAGCAAATTACCAGTGGAAAACATTGACAAATCACATTTTTTAATCTGGAAAATTCTTATCAATGCACAGGAATAGAAATACACACATCACATATAGACATAAGTAATGATCCAAATAATTCCATTATATGAGGAAGCAGACAGAGCTTCAGAAAGGGAGTAACAGGAGGATGATGGGAGAAGGCCTCTCAGAGCACCAGGCCTGAAGTCAGGGCTACCACATGGAAGGGTAGCCAAATGCGGGAAGGGCAAGGGAACGGCGGCAGGTGGAGACGTACAGGGAGAGGAAAGGAGAGCTCAGCCTCTGGCAGAACTGAGGAGAGGCCAGGATGGGTGGGTCTCAGAGCAGCAGGAGGACATGGCGAGAGCTCACGTAGGAGGAAGGCCTGTGCTCAGTTAGGCAGGTCCTTATAAGTCGTATCAAAAAACCACAAAGTCTTTAAAAAGTATAAACATGAGTGACACAATGTCTATTTTAAGATCACTTTGAGGAGTTGAAAATAAATTGAAAAGGGACAAACTCAGGAACAGTTAAGAACATCCCATATGAATCATTCACAAATGATGGAGTTCCCTTCTACCTCTTTCTTCCCCCATTCCTACTTCATATCCCATAAACTGAAGTTCCCTTCCCAATCCCTGCCCCACATGTCACCAAACAAAAGCAGCGAAAGAGGTTTTTAAAAGGGGGGGGGGGGGGGGATAGAAAATAAAAAAAATAAATAAATAAAATTTTTAAAAAAATTAAAAAGGGGGGGCAGCTTTTTGACTTTTGACTCTGTGTGCACATCCTTATTAGAAACTCAAGTTATTAATACCTAAATATTGCTTCTAAATAATACTTAAAACTCACTCATTCAAGTCCTTCACCAGCTAGACACCTAAACCCCGCCCCACACACACACAAAGAGCCACCCACCACTTCCTTAAAATTTCTTTAACCGACCTTAAAATTTGGAGAAAAATATCGGTTGGCCTTGTCTTTATTTGCTTTGTCGAGATCATTTTTTGTTAAAGTGAGTACTAGATATTCCTTGTCATTATCTGCACGTTCTATACTGCAAATACTATCAATTTCTTGATCACATAGACTTCCATTTTCTACTTTTTCTGAGGTTTCCTCTGGTCCTGGTATGAAGAATGTGTTTACCCAAAAGTGAAACATTTTGTCCTTTAAAAAAAAAAAGACAAATTTTAAATTGTTTTTAAAGAAGAAAACATATAACCTATATTCAACATTTGCCCCAAGAAGTCAATAAAATAAGGCTCGTGTCATTTGACAGTCTGAATAAAGACAAACCTACAAACACTTGGCAATCTGTGGGTTATCTGTTGCATCTAACTCACACATGTTTATTCTTTTGTTCAAATTTTAGACCAAAAATGTGATTCCACAAGTTCTAAGATAACTTACTTTTGTTTTAAAACCATAAGTAAAATATTTCCTTTCTTGTCTAATGTTAGCTTTATAAAATGCTTTGAGTTTGTATGTACGTGTGTATTAAATAATCAGATATGGGTTTAATGCTGTTTCAACAAGTTAACCATTACAAAATTTACTTTAACAAAGGTTCTTGAAATGTCAACACAACTTCCCGAGGAAGCACGGCAGATACATTTCTACTTCAGAAGCAACAAGAACACTAAGTGGCTTCAGTTCCTTACACGACAATGCATGTGTTTGAAAACATTCATAGTCCTGGGTGTTATTCTATATGTTGACAAATCGAACTCCAATAAAAAGATATACAAATAAAATAAAATGTTCATAATATGGGGGAAGGAGACAAGCAATCTGACTTTTTTATGTTATAAAAAAATGCCTATTAAAAAATTACTTATTAATAATAAAAAAAAACACAACAGATGTTCATCACTTCTAACCCTTCCTGACCAATACATAAAATGTTCTCTCTTTCTCTCTTCTTCTAATGACTGGAATTTGGCCTGTATGGGTCACTTGACAGCTAATGATGTGCAGCTTTGTGACATCTTATTTACCTGGTGCCTTAAATTGCCATTAAATCTGTTATTCTAACTTACCTTTGAGTTTTGCTATTTTCCCAGGAAGATGGTAAGACCCTTAAATATCCTACGTTTAACTGACTTTTTTTTTTTTTTTTTAAAGATTTATTTATTTATTCATTCAGAGAGAGCGAGAGAGAGGCAGAGACACAGGCAGAGGGAGAAGCAGGTTCCATGCAGGAAGCCCGATGTGGGACTCGATCCCGGGACTCCAGGGTCACACCCAGGGCTGCAGGCGGCGCTAAACCGCTGTGCCACCAGGGCTACCCTGACTTTTTATCTTTTAATAGTACCTAGTAATCCTGTATGTAAGTCTTTAAAAAAATATATTTGTTAATTTCAATTATTATAGCAAAGTCACTGAGTTAGTAACTGTACATATCTTTTACTTAGAGTCAAAAGAACATAAGCTAGTGATATTTAAATCTCCAAAAATGTGGATTCTGTTTAGGTACTGATTATATTAAACCTGTTTTTGTTTAAATCATAGCAACATTTGTAACAGGCAGGGAAAATCACATAAAATGGCAATATATGTAAAGTAATCCCAGTTAATGATATATTACAAATATTAATCTAATCTTCCATTTTACATGTATTAAAGTAATGTACACATGGTAACTACAAGTGAGAACTTATACACTCCTACTAAAGATACAGGGAGACAGTGATGCAGGTGTCTGTTTTAAATATAAAATATAACATTTTAGAGGCACCTAGCTAGCTCAGTTGGTATGTACTCTTGATCTCAGGGTCATGAGTTCAAGCCCCATGCTGGGTGTGGAGCCTAATTAAATAAATGAATTTTTTTTTAAATAAAAAAATAAAAATTTACATGTACCAGTCTTATAACAAATAGAAAAGAAAAAATACCTTAATTTTAAACATTAGCTAACACTTCCCGGACTACTAAAAAATTATTTTCCAAAGTTATCAAGATATATTTAACTTTCATTTATACAGAATAGGCAGGAAATGGGTTTCTAGTGAAAAAATAAGAGTTTAACATTTTGTAAATTTCCCAGCTATGTGGATTCTGGATATAGAAAATAGTATTTCTTCAGATAAGTCAAGGTAGAGCTTAAAATTTTTGTAATAAATGAAACTTCATCTTTTTCTTAAAAAAAAAAGCTAAATATTGGGAAAACTAAATCAGTCCTATTACTGAGAATGTCTAAAGATTGGCAATATACTATGTGGAATGTTTATTGAGGCAGTAACAACATACAAAGCTAGTATTTTTGTTCATTACTATGCCACCTAAGGTACACTCACTTTACTTTTATGTTCACACAATATTTTAAATCAAGAGAGTTTAAGAATTAGCTCTTGGGATCCCTGGGTGGCTCGGCATTTAAGCGCCTGCCTTCAGCCCAGGGCGTAATTCTGGAGACCCGGGATTGAGTCCCATGTCGGGCTCCCTGCGTGGAGCCTGCTTCTCCCTCTGCCTGTGTCTCTGCCTCTCTCTCTCTCTCTCTCTGGGTCTTTCGTGAATAAAGAAATCTTTAATAAAAAAAAAAATAAAAAAAAAAAAGAATTAGCTCTTGAATTACCTAACTATGGCTCAGTAAGATGCAAACCTCACTTTCTAAACCTGCACATTTAATACATTTTTTCATTCTTTATTACTTCCTTTGCATACTTATCACTCTCCTAAGCTAAAAATCAAAATATTCGATAAATTTGAGGAAGCTAAATATGAAATGATCTGGTCTCGAGAAACAAACCAAAATGGGGGAAAGTGTCATCACACAATAATACCATGGGACAGAGCTTATTTATACATAGAGACCAAATCTTTTATAAACTCAGGGCCCCTTGCTAGCTTTTCCTTGGTAATTGATCATTCTTTCTCAAAGGATTATAACTTTTTTTAAAAAGATTTTATTTATTTATTCATGAGAGACACAGAGAGAGAGGCAGAGACCCAGGCAGAGGGAGAAGCAGGCTCCATGCAAGGAGCCCGATGCGGACTTGATCCCAGGACCCCGGGACCATGCCCTGAGGCAAAGGCAGGCGCTCAACTGCCGAGCCACCGAGGAGTCCCAGATTATAACAGATTTAAGGGGGTACAGAATCTTTAACATTTTTACAAAATTTCTCTGCATAACCTAACTTACAGAAAATTCATCTAAAATTACAACGCCAGGGATCCCTGGGTGGCGCAGCGGTTTGGCGCCTGCCTTTGGCCTAGGGCGCGATCCTGGAGACCCAGGATCGATTCCCACATCGGGCTCCCGGTGCATGGAGCCTGCTTCTCCCTCTGCCTGTGTCTCTGCCTCTCCTTCTCTCTCTGTGACTATCATAAATAAATAAAAATTAAAAAATATATATTTAAAAAAAAATTAAAAAAAAAAAATAAATAAAAAATAAAAAAAATAAAATTACAACGCCATAAGGACTTTTCCCCTAATAAGATTTGTTACCATTATATTATAATGGCTCATCAATGCTCAAGTAAGCAAAGCGTGTGCAGATCAAACAGAAAACCAATTACAATTCACCAGATGGTTAGGCACAAAATATAGCCTGTAATCTCTCCTTACAGAATGATTCCCGTCTACCTAAATATTTTAAGCTAAAGTTCTGAGGTTACTATACAAAATACAGTGATTTGGGATATTGTTCCCAATAAAAGTACAAACCTTTTTTAGCATCTTGTTCTGTTTGTGGAAGAACTCTACTTTGATGTCACCGCACACAGGCAATGGCTGAGGGAACTCAAAGTACATGAACTTGTCTTCCCGTCGTGTGGGTCCTGAATTGGAGGAATAGATCTTCACCTTTAGCTGGCAGACCACAAACTGAGGATCTGCACGGTTAAATACACGTTAGCATCATTTCACTGGAAATGCCTTCAAATGTCAAACTGTCAAACACCATTTTAATGGTTAATATTAGCAAAACACATAATATAGTAATTCTGAGTCTTTAACCCAGATCTAAAACAAATCAATGAAAAAGAAAAGTTCGAAAATATAATCAGTACAAAAGTTTCCCTAATTTCAATCTTCAACGCAAGGTTTTATTCACTGGTTCTACTTCACAAATACTAACTCCCCACAGTAGACTCTGGCACTACAATAACAGCAAAACTTTAACATTAAAATGTTAAAAATCTAATATAAATTAGATTCATAATTAAAAGGCTAAAATAATTTTCTGGTATATCTATGAACTGCAAAGAAAGTAACTGTAAAAAAAGATACTTGCTGCAGTATTTTAAAGTCTCTACCATGTAACAAAAACCACAAAATACAAATCATTACATGTTCACAAGACGCATGAGCATATAATTTATAACAGATTATAATAAATCCTATAAACACAAGACTCAATATTCATAAAAATATCAACCATTACTTATTTTACCTATAGTTCACATTTTATTTCTTAAAGTTATTATAAAGCCATCATCATAAGAAACAGGAAGAAAAAGATTTGAAATGTCTGCAAAGAAATAGAACAGACTCAAGCACAAACTGTAGCACAATCTTCCTCCCTCCAAAACACACTCCATTTTCATTAACAAGTATTTTGGCTGTGGCCCCTGTCTGTTTTAAAGTAAAGGGAAGGATTATATTGTGTTAGTGATTAACCTTATGACTAAGTAGTGGGTCTTGAAAGAAATATGCCAAGACAGTTAAGAAATACAATTCTAAGCTTGCAAAAAGTACATGAAAAATTTCATACATACATACATACATACATATATATATATGAAATATGCACACACTTATAAACAGGCATAAAATCCTCAACACCAAAAGGCATCATCCTTAAAGATGCAAAAAGAAGTATCACATTGTTTATCAACATGACCAACAAGTGAGAAAAAGGTAAAAGGCTTATCCAATCTAGATGCATTTTTCAGTTTAATACAGATGTGCTGGCTCATCTGTGAAGTATCTAAAGCAGCATCAGCACTCACATAATAAATAGGTTTGATAACAGCCTACCTAGTGAGTTTTTCTAATATGAATTTGTGAGGCATTTATCATGAGAAAAAGGGTACTTCAAAAAGGGGAAACATTACACTAACAATCTGTCAATCATTTTCACTTCCTTGACTCAAGGTTCAAAGTACAGTGAGCCATTTTATAAGACTATGTGATTCTGAAAATTTCACTAGGAAGTCTAGCTTGAAGAAGCAAACAAAAAGATATGATTTCAAAGCTTTGATAAAAATCAGCCAGGATGAAAATGACTTGTAATCTTATTAATTCAAACCACACTAGTTCAGAATCTGATAATCCTGATTTCAAAACTTTCAAAAGCATATTAACTGTATAAGCCAGGTATCAATTTAACTACATCTAAACTGTGTTTCAGGAATTCTACAGTTGTATGATCAATCCATAAGCTAATTACAAATCAGTATTACTTAGAATTTGCCCCAAAAACTAAGCTAAACGGTTTTAATAAAAATAAGTGGAAAAGATTCCCTCAAATCACTAGAGAAAATCATTTCCTTTACAATATGCATTTCCCATCTTAGATCTCTAAGACCTAACTAATCAGAAGTCCAACATCAGCATGGTTCTGCTGACCTCTAAGACACACAGTATTTTCTCTTTAATAGGACTGTGTTCTAAAGAAATGTAAGTCAATATCTGATAAACAAAAATCAGAATTAAACTGTTCTGATATATGCATATTGATATGCTGTATTGTGTATTGACAGAAAAATCACACTGATCATCTTTTACTAATGTTTCAACCCTTTTAGATGTAAAGAGTATAGTAACTTTTTCTTTATTTAGGAATATTAGGACTATAATCCAGTAAGAAACCAGCTGCTGATCCCCAACAACTTTGCAGAAGCTTCTTTGTCTTCCTCACTGCTCCTGATCTTCCTCCTGAACCCAGACTCAGAACCCACCATGTCTCAGTCGTCCTGTTCTTTTTCCCTTCCCACCCTCTAGCCCCGTACCTGATTAACACAGAAGGCTAGTTACTACTTTGTCTGTTGCCTGGTGCTTTCCAAAATACCACATCTCTCTCTCTCACCCACACCTTCGAGAACCCACTGAGGATCTTCACATCAACAGCTCAACTGCACCTGACCAAAACAGGTTTAAAACCAAAAACATTCATGTCTCCAAGTCTCAGTGAGATTCATTTTTCCTTCATCCCTTTTCTGGGAATTATTCACATGGCCAGAATCAAAACTGACAATATATTTAGATATAAACGGCAAAGGAAAAAGCAATCAAATCCCACGTGAATGCCTTAGCAAAGCACTTCTGGCTTATGGCAAGTCCCATAACCGGAATCCTTTCTACCACTAGCCCCCCATCTTGCAATTACCACTTCCTACACAGCCAGACTTAAAACAGAGCGTAAGCCTCTAGTACTGCCAGAGTATCTCTCAAATCGGGTCTGATATCCCAATTCAGGGTCCTCTGACAGCCAGCCACACATCCCACCCTCTTCTGTTCTGTGTCCAGTTCATTTCCTACTGCTATGCCTTAAGTCAGGCTACTTCCTATTGCCTGTAATCCTTCAGTTTCAATGCCAATCTAACAGTATACTTCTCCACTGCTCAGTGAAGAGCTGGATCCCCTCCATGAAACTATCTGACAACCCCCAAAACTTTTATTTTTCTGAATACACCATTTATAATTTATACATATAGCATCCCATTCAATTATGTATTACTTATAATATAGCTTCATTACATAGTATTAAATCACAGTGCATAAATGGAGAACTAGAAAATTAGTAATGAAGTTTTTTTTTTTTTTTTGAGCCTCGGTGTCCATCAAAAGATGAACGGATAAAGAAGATGTGGTCTGTGTATACAATGGAATATTCCTCAGCCATTAGAAACGACAAATACCCACCATTTGCTTCAACGTGGATGGACCTGGAGGGTATTATGCTGAGTGAAGTAAGTCAATCGGAGAAGGACAAACATTGTATGGTCTCATTCATTTGGGGAATATAAAAAATAGTGAAAGGGAATAAAGGGGAAAGGAGAAAAAATGAGTAGGAAATATCAGAAAGGGGGACAGACCATGAGAGACTCCTAACTCTGGGAAACGAACCAGGGGTGGTGGAAGGGGAGGTTGGCAGGGGGTGGGGGTGATTAGGTGATGGGCACTGAGGTGGCACTTCACAAGATGAGCACTGGGTGCTATTCTGTATGTTGGCAAATTGAATACCAATAAAAAATAAATTTAAATTAAAAAAAAGAAGAAGAAAAAGTTTTCAGTAGTCAGTAATTTTTAGTTTAAATGCAATGTTAAGAGGTAAAACACAAAAACAAAAACAAAAACAAAACAAAAACCCCCACACTGTTTAAGTATAGGCAGGCAGAACAGAGCTGATAGATTTTTTGCTAGAGGCCAAAGTGGGGAAAAAAACAAAACAAAAAAAAATCACACTAGATTCGAAGACGATTAAATGGAGTGTTTTTATTCTTTTATCTCCCTAAGATGTTGTACCTTTCTTTTGGCCCTTACACCTGGTACCTATCCTTTAGAACAAGCGAGAATTTTCCCTTTCTTTTTCCTTCTATGAATTTGTAAAGTTCCCATGTCAATCATCTCTGTTACTCCAGTGCCTTGCATCTAGAAGTCTTTTTGTTTATCCAAAATCTCATTATTTTTTGACATATAGTTGACACACAATGTTGCATCAGTTTAAGGGAAACAACCCAGTGATCCCACAAGTGTATACATCGTGTTGTGCTCACCAGCAGTGTAGCAACCCCACCTGTCACCATGGGGCACTACAACAGTGCCAGGGACCACAGTCCCTTGTACTGTGCCTTTTTATCAGCACTTTTAAAAATTGTACTGAGAGACAGGGATCCCTAGGTGGCTCAGCGGTCTGGCGCCCGCCTTCGGCCCAGGGCATGATCCTGGAGTCCCGGGATCAAGTCCCACATCAGGCTCCCTGTGTGGAGCCTCCTTCTCCCTCTGCCTGTGTCTCTGCCTCTCTCTCTCTGTGAATTTATTTATTCATGAGAGACATTTAAAAAAATTTTTTTTTTATTTATTTATGATAGTCACACAGAAAGAGAGAGAGAGAGAAAAGCAGAGACATAGGCAGAGGGAGAAGTAGGCTCCATGCACCGGGAGCCTGACGTGGGATTCGATCCCGGGTCTCCAGGATTACACCCTGGGCCAAAGGCAGGCGCTAAACCGCTGCGCCACCCAGAGATCCCTTAAAATTTTTTAATTAAAAAAACTGTACTGAGAGGACGAAACCATCAATGAGGTCTCCTAGAAGCCTATAACATGCTATATTAATAAATCTGTGGCCTATGATAAAGTTGTCCAGCTCTAAGAACACAAGCAAGATACAATGAAGGGGATTATACCTAAATAAGAAAGATGAAAACCACCAAGAAATTAATTTCCTCAGTATAGGTTAATTTAAGGATAGAAATTTGTTAATCACATAAATCAGAAGCAAAGAAGCAAAACTTAAAGATAACCGAAAATCATTAGCAAATTACAAAATCTCACTGAAATACTATTCGAGGTATTAGAAGAAATACTATAGTAGTTTCTTATCTACAAACCACAAAATTGCCTCTAAATAAATGAAACGTATTTCTTAAACAAGAACACATGACTGATCACTGCCAGGAAGAAACTGATATAAAATTCCGTTACAGGTAAGAGCAACAATAGTTGGGTCTAAGGTATCAAGTATGAAAGCTTCTATCAGTCTAGAATAGAAGAGAAGCAAAACAGGACAGGGGCGACTGAGGGAGGCTCACAGAGGTTAGGGTAAGAGGGAAATCAGTGCGAGGCAGGCATCACCGACATGACCTCTATTTAGTACATATCTAGAAAGTTTCAGATGTCAAAGTATCTTCATTTTACTGATGAGCAAATACAAAGACAGGTAGATGGTGTATCTGGGGTTACATAATCCAGTAAGGACAGAGCCAGGAGGAACTGGGATCTACATCCAGGTTGTCTCTAATACACACTTTGACTCAACCCTATTCACTTGACAGACTTCAGCTGGTCACCATGTCTTATAATTTCTTCCTCTGTATTGATTGACCCTGTCACCATTACTATCAACATCTAGTTGTCCTAAGATAGGAAGGAATTGGTCCCTGCCTCCACACCAGGAAACTAATGAATCCCACTGCCACTCTGATGCTGGATCTCTAATGGGATATAGGTTTTTTAGTCAGCTGGTTACAATTTAGGCTGCATTTGGTAGAGGCAGCAAAGAATATTTTTTTCTTAAGTATAATTTAGCTTCTAAGACATTAAAATCCATTGCTCTTGGCTTCCTTAGCCCAATGTGCTAAACTACTGAGCTACTTACTTAGTTTGGATACTTCAGAAATATATACCCCTGGATAATTAAGTATGGTAAATTTCTTTCTAAATTTTAATGTAAACTTCTAGATATGTCTAGAAAAGTGTTCCATGTACTGGAAGGATGAAAATTTAGAGCACTTACTGCAAGTTCCGCCACTGAACATTGGAATAGTTTCAAACATCATCTTGTGAAACAACAGTGCCACTGGTCTATAATCCAGATGATTCTTTAACAGGTAGCTATAATAATACACATAGCGCCTCTGACTGGGAATAGTTACTCCCTGGTGGACAGAAAAAAAAAATAAAAAAGAAAAGCCAAATTCAAAAGAAAAATTCCATTATAGTTATTTCACTAAATTGTTATGGTAACTGGGTTGTACCCACTGAAGAACATATATACATTAGAAATTTGACCTTGAATGATTAATATTTAAATCCAGCTTAACAACAGAGTAAATCAGAGCAACATTAGTACAAAGGAAAGTATCAGAGTAACTTTTCTCCCTTAAAATATAATTATTGTAATACCCTCATTTATTCAATGGTAACAACAATGCTCCAACCTATGAACCCAATAAGCAAAGGCCACAGCATATCCAAAATAACTGTCAAAGGCATCTGCACTACAGCTGTGCTCTTTACACATAAGGCTTCCTGCAAAAATTTATGGACTTGTATTGAATACGTAATTCCTCAAAAGCTTGGTTACTTATTTTTCAGGCAAACATGTCAGAATCAGAACACATAAAGGCAGAGTACCTCTAAGAGACAGAAATAGCAGCAAAAAGTGATGGCCTTAGACCCCCTCCCCCTAAAACAGGAATATGTAGCTGGCATAAATGTATGCAGGAGTTCCATAACAGAGGTGCTTAAGAGATGTCCCTGAGCTGCACAGATCTCTTTGCAGAAGAAACCAGGCATACACAGCATGTTTAGAGAAAATATAAGTATTACAAATGCTAAAAAAACAAAACAAAACAAAAAAAAAAAACAAACAAAAAAACGTAATTCATGTGCTATTAAAAAAAACAACCAACCCTATCTAAAGAAAAAATCTAGTGTGTGCAGCCATGCATTCATTAATGCTGCTGAATAAATGAGGTATGAAGTCTCCTTCCCTAGGACATGTGTTGATTTCAGGAAAGTGTAAGCATTTGACTTAGAGATAGAAGGTAAATAGTAACATGAAGCCATCTGACAGTTGAAAGTTACTCGCAGAAAACTTAAAAGTATATTCAAGAGAAAAAAGAATTTACAATATTTTAAAGTTATTATTGGCATGTGAATCTCTGCATGTGTTTAAACACTCTGGACACAAATGCTTTTCTTCCCTGTAGGGAAAAGTATAAAGTACGTTAATGTGACTTTAAAGACCGATATACAGAATGGTAGGTAAACAGGTATTCACTCTAGTATCCTTAGGTTTGTTTTTGTTGTTGTTGTTGTTGTTGTTGTTGTTGTTTTTTAAGGGTAGCATGAGGGGAGCCTGGGTGGCTCAGTTGGTTAAGCATCTGCCTTCGGCTCAGGTCATGATCCCAGAATCCTGGGATCGAGCCCCACACTGGGCTCCCTGCTCAGCGGGGAGCCTGCTTCTCCCTCTCCCACTCCCCCTGCTTGTGTTCTGTCAAATAAATAAATAAAAATCTTTAAAACAATAAATAAATTAAGGGTAGCATGATTTCATTACAATTAAAAAAATACATCAAAAACGGTATAAAAGCCATTTCAAATCAGGACAAATGATTTAAGATTCTGGCTATAGGGCAAAGACCACACAATCAGAAGACTTGGAGTTGAAAGCTGACAGTCAAAATACCAACTCTGATTTGTTTCCTCAGGAAAATAAAGACAATACCTACCCTGTCTTCTTCACAGGATCCTTATGAGGAGTAAACAATAAATGCATTTACACAAAAGCATGCTAAACCTACAAAATGTTACACAAATCCTAAAATTAGCAGTTTTACAAATCCTATCTACATCTGGAGTATAATTTTGGAAGAACTGGAATTTTAGTTCTGTGTACAGTATTTTCTTAAAGAAACAGTAGTAAAATAGTGTTACTGTGAAAAGCTCCTATAAAAAACTAAGGTTGAAAATCATTATTAAAGTCTGAAAAGTGTTTAAACTTAAAATGACTTATTGTATCACATTATTTAATACTACTTCAGTAAACAACTTATCATTCATATTAATCAAGATAAAGCACAGAATTGCAAAGCAGGTAGGGGGAGAATAGCAAATGGACGATGGCTGGAAGGAATCTTTTTTGAACCATATGAATTTATGATTTAGTCTAAAAATTAAATTAAAATTCAAGAAATTAAATCAATGGAAGTCTGTAAGACCAAGCTATCAAGTTGTCTATTGGGGTTTAGTGGAATGATAGATGATATTTTCCTCTTTATCTTCCTGGTATAAGTTTGTATGAATAATTAAAAGGTTTGCAAAGCTTTAATTTTTCTCAAGTAGCAAGCGAATGGTAGCACACCTATAATGCAGCTATTTATATAGTGAGTTAATCTCTGCCAAAAGGGCAAGGCAAATGTTTAGAGAAAGAATATATGAACCTACCAGATGTCAACCCTGGATTAATAATTTGTGTGTAAATATAAACTGAACCAAATTACTGACACAATTCAAAGAGAAACACTGGAAAGTACAATTTAAATTTAATTATTTTACTATCAAAATATGCATAATTTCACCTCTATAGTTTAACTTTGCAATTCCTACCAAGCACTACCTCAAATTCCATGTATTAAACTAGCAGAAATAACAGAGTTGGAAGACTCAAATATGTATGGACCACGGGCTTCAGTTATATCCTTCTCTCTAGTCTCATCTCTCATGGCCACAATGCACACTTACTAAATAATTAACAGTAATAAATCACTGTTATTTAGATTTTGAAATAAAAAGAATAAAACTGTACTGAATTGATATTGCAATTTTTACATTTCAAATATTTCCTGAATGCATATACTGAAAACAACTGTTTTTACCTACTGCATTTTGACGATAAAGACTAAAATCTCTTAAAATCTAAGAAATGAACATGTTAATGATCTTCAAAAATTTATTTTATACATATGAAAAGAAGGCTGAACTTCAAAGCTCTTAGAGATTAAAAGATGACTACATGTTTACAAAATTTCCATTCTTCATTCAAATTAGCCAAGAACATTAAAGTCAAATTGGTCTGTAACCATTTCCCCAAAGTATAGTTCCACCCTCTACCACTAATGACAATCTTATATTTGTAACCTTTTTTCCTCAAATGTAACTTTTAAAACATTCTAATCTTAGTTATACTTGACATTCTTCAGGTCGACTTCACACCACCTTGCTGGCCATCATCTCAAAAAGCAGCCACTGCTTCTTCGATTCCCTCAGGTTAACAGACCAGGAGGAAAGGCCCGGGAAGATGTGTGGTGCTCCTCCCTCCCAAGGGCTACTGCCTTTACTCAGTCTCACCTACTACTTCCAATCTTTCATTTCCATACCTTGTTCTTCTGGTACACACTTATTAAACTCTCAACCGCCAGGACTGCAGCACTATGTTCAAACCACCTCTCTTCCAATCCTGTCTCAGACATCATCCTCAGTGAATTTAGCTCCTATTTTACTGGGAACTCTTGAGGTTATCCAGTGTGGATACTCTCAAAATTCCCTTCTCCCATCTTAAAATTTTTTTACTCCTGGCCATTTTGTAAGGAGTTCATGTCAACATAGGTTCCATTTTCGCAAGTGCTCTATTAATTATCCTCTCCCTGGCATTTGTCTTTGTTCTACCTGTCTCCTCCTAATAATCAGCTCAGGTAACCCTTATCCTTTATCCAAAACAATTCAAAGACTGAAAATGCACTCTCTCTCCAAATCTTGTATCTCTCTCAAATTGTCACCCTCCTTGTCCACATAAATTCTCAAAGGTAAGCCTCTGCTCCTTAACTCACAGGAGTCTGTTATCATGAGGCTGATTTCTTAATGGTCAATAGTTCTTAATGGTCACTAACAGTTATTTCCTATTATTTGCTTAGTCCCATCCTGTATCCTTTTTCATTGCCTTTTTCATTTGCAAACAGTAAACCACTTCAACTAATAATTTCAAACACTGATTGTATGAAAATGCCAATCAAATCAATACATCTCTTTTAAAGCTCTTTTCAAGGAACAAGAAGAGAAAGGGGAAACACAAAGTATACATTAAGTTTGAGAAAGTTCTCTGCCTCTGTGATAGGAGATCTTCTCTAAGGTTTTCTCCTACCCTTACTATGTCTTCTCTTCTCGTCCCTAGCTGTAGGCACAGCTCAAAAATCTGACCTGAGCAAGCCCTTCTTTATCAATCCCCTTTGTTATAGTAGTTTAATTATCAATCTTATACATTATCTCCAAAGCCTGTATCTCTCAATATGACTTTATTCCCAATTCCCAGTCCAGAATTTCTAACACTGGAATGGACATTTCCAGCTGGAAATTTCAGAAACACTTAAAATACAACATATCCAAAAACTGAAGCTTTCCTATTCTTGCATGGACCAACCTCTATTATTTACATTGAATGATATTCACTATATTCCCTGGCATCTGAGCCCCAAACCTCTTTGAATACCACCAGCACCACTGTTTATTGAACTATTACCATGTTCTTCACATTGTTCTCAGTACCTTAATAAATATAATTTAGTACTCATTAAGTGGGTATTATTGGTAACACCATTTTATAGATGAGTTAAGGTCACACATCTTGTAAGTAACAGAACTAAGTTTCACCCCAGTACTCCCAACTCCAGAGTTTACACTCAACCACTGATACTATCCTGCAAGAGTAAAGGAAACAACCTGAGAGGCAACAGTGAACTACACAGGGTTATAGAAAAGAAGGGTAAAGAAACCCTTGCACTACAGCAAAGCCCCAGGCAGCAGACTAAAGACAGAGACTGGTCAGCAGATCAACTGCCTGGGACATACACACAATGCACATGTGCGCACACACACACAGGATGTACAAAATGGAAAGCACACTAGAAGTCAAATTCATTTAGAATACTCTTAGTAGATTTCTTCACATCTATTCAGATGCCAAAATCCAGACTTTGACATACCTCTCAAAATACCAGTTCTAGTTTTGTGTGGTAATTCTAATTCAGTCACCTCCTGCAATGTTGCAATAGCCAAATGATTATCAGCCTCTGATTTATCTTCTCTCCAAACTATTTTTATACTCCTCTTTGATTAACTTGATAAAAGTGTAAGATTAATCACACTAACAATTCATAATGCTATATGGTTTCTCAGTGACTACTCAAATAAGAAAATGTATCACACACTGTAATTCCATAACATAAAAATACAGCCCAACCTCTTTTCCACTCATATCTCTCACAACAACCTTAAATGTGCTTTTACTTTTGACCAAACCAAAGTACTAATTTCTCCCATATCATACTTGCTGTTTTTTTAAGTATGCTATCTTTATCAAATTAAGGACATTAATCTGCAAGCAGTCTGGAAATCTTATATATTTTCTAACACCTAGACCAACTAGATAACAGAATTATTTGATACTTCCAGGCTGGATAGCAGCCACCTGAAATACAATTCAGATTAGGTACATGTTGAGGGCTCCTACACATTTTCATTGTTGGATAGTCTGCTCAAATTTTGTATTTCACCTTGAAGCAATGATGTTCACTGAAAATTGCTTATTTCCCATTGAAATTTTCAAATTCATTAGCACAGACCTAAATATAATTTTGTTACCTCCACACTGTAGTTGTCACCTTTCTCAAACTTAATGTATAATTTGTGTTTCCCCTTTCTCTTCTTGTTCCTTGAAAAGAGCTTTAAAAGAGATGTATTGATTTGATTGGCATTTTCATATAATCAGCGTTTGAAATTATTAGTTGAAGTGGTTTACTGTTTGCAAATTCACAATCTTTATTAATCCCTCTTTCCTACTGGTTATTATCTTAATAATCTCTAAAATATATTTGTATTTCCCCCATTGACCCAAAATTATGTAAGTAACTGGCTTTAAATTTCCAAATGGTTGATTTGATTTAACTTTAAAAAAAAAAAAAGTCCCTAGCTGGGGACGCCTAGGTGGTTCAGTCAGTTAAACATCCAACTCTTGGTTTCGGCTCAAGTCGAAAGGGTTGTGGTATCAAGCCCTGTGTCAGGCTCCTCATTCGTGCAGCATCTGCTAGAGATTTTCTCTCCCTCTGCTCCTCCCCTGCTTGCATTCTGTCTCAAATAAATAAATACAATCCTTAAAAGCATAGGGGAAAAAACAAAATTATATATTAAAAAAAATGTCTAGCCATTCCGAATTATAATCAAGGAATGGGGTTGACCTATTTCTACTTGGAGATGAGATTTTCTTTGCAGCTGACCTAATGAATTATTAAACTTGGTAACTGATTTCTGGATGACAAAAAAAGAAAAAAGATACATTTTGTGGGGTATTTTTATTGTATTATTCAAGCCATCTATGTATCTTATTTTGAACCTTCTTGATCTTCAAGTAAAGATTCCTATTACTGTTGCTTTTCCACCAATTTTTTTCTCCATTTCTTCCAGCTTTTGCTTACTGTATTTGATGTTACATTTAGCACATAAGAGTTCGTAACTAACTGATAAATCTTCATAATCTGGAGTGTACCCTGTGTTAATATAAACTGACATTCTTGATCTAGTTTTATACATTTTGTTGTAAATGCACTCTGATAATGATATCCTGTCATCTTCTTTTAAAATTTACATTTGCCCAATGTATCTTAAATGAACCACTTATTTTTCTAACCTGAGTTGTTCTATGTAAGTCTCTTGTATATGACTAATCTCTTTAAAAAACCCAGAAACTTAGAAGTATAGGTTATACACATCTCTCAAACCTAGAACACTGTCCTAGTACTTCCAAGCCAGAATTCAACCTGGATACAGCACAATACAAGATATGAAAGGTTTTGCTCATATTCTGTACCCTTGAATCATCTTCTCTAAAATGATTACAATCCAGATTCCTCATTTAAAAAAGTATTTTTCTACTTCAGTAAACTTCACTGGCACTTCCAAACTCAGAAATAATGTCAATGTTTTAAAATAATAGTTTTTGCCTGAAGCTTGAAAATCTGTTTCAGAATGTTCACAACAAGATTATTACAGGAAAAGTAATTCAACAAAGGAAGAAATATAGCTCTTAGGAATGGTCATCATTACAGTGACAACATGTAACAGTAGTTCTTATATATTAAGCTAAGTGCCAGACATTTTATATATACTAGAACTTTGTAAGACAGAGACTATCACTTCTATTTCAAGGATAAGAAAACAGTCCTGGTGCACATAATTATCCTGTTCAAAACCCAGACTTGAATCTAAATATGACTCTAATTCTAGAACTTTAAACTCCAATGTCCTGGGTTTTACTAACAGCACACAAACTTACAAGGTAATGCAAAAGAAGTCATGACCTGTTTGAGCACTGTTTTTCCCATTTATGAAGAGTCTCCAAAGTTTATTCTGGTGCTTTGGTTCCATGAAACTTATTGTAAGTAATGTATCAATAACAGTGCTGCATGAACCACAGAATCCTTCCAACTAATACAGAGCAGACCACTGGCACTGTTGTCTCTGTACCTCATCCCTTTCCCCCTTGGGAAGCTGTCATTCCCCCTGTGGTTTTGTGGAGGTGGGATGGGCTCTATTCTTCAGCATCAGATATATGTCCCAAGCCTCCAGCCGGAATGTTTGGTTCAGGGATGGGTGCATACTCGAATCCAGGTAAATCAGAACCTAATCTAGGAATTTCTGCTCTAATTGTAATTCCCCTCCTACTGCAGTTATTCAAGTAGACAGAATGTAAACCTGGAACGACTAGGAGTCATACCTGGCTATTATTTGCATAGTGCCTCCCTGAAAATAAAGCATACAGAGAGAAAATGGGAGAGCCGAGAGAGATTACCCATACCTGTTAGGCATCTAAGTCTGGGCCAGAGCTCTTTAGGCTATATAAGCCAGTATAAATGTCTCCTGTGTTTATGCTCCTTTGAGTTGGGCTTCTGTGAGTGGAAACTGAAAGAGTTCTAATGCATTATAATATAACTACTTTTTTTTTTCTTTTTTAAATTTCTATTTCTACTTTGGGGATCAAAATAATAAAGAGTAATAATTGGGACAAGAGAACAGAGCACTGTAGAAAGAATACTAGATTTGAGGTTAAGAGATAGTTTGAGTCATTACACAGACAGATGAAATGACCTCGGATAGACTGATCATCACAGATTTATTTGATCATTTATATCAGAATAGGTCTAAACTAAATCATTGCTAAAGTTCTTCAAGATATAAAAATCTTATAATTTAATGAATATGTAAATTGTATAAGAGGCTTAAATACCATGTATTAGAGGAACACAGTTTAGCCCAAAAGAATTAATATGTTAGAAAAAATAAGATTGTTATATTAGGAGTTGTTCTTTTTGTTTTGTTTTTATTGAAAATGAGAAGAATTAAAGTTTAAGTAAGGAGAAAAATGAGAAAATTTTAATAGGTTATCATATGGGGAAATTTAGTAAGTAACTAGAAAACATAACCTGACTATATCATCAGGACATAAAAATTCATTCCTCAGACAAACTAGAAAATTTCCTCTTCTTGGGATCACTCAGAATAAAGTTAATATTTATTATTTCTAGAAAGTTTAAGTCTTCATTACAGATAAGCTAATGAACTCAAGTACAGAGATCATAATATATATGAATTTTATCTCTAATAATTGCTTTGAAAACAAAACAAAAAAGAAATCAAGAGCTCAATTTTTTTCTCTAAGAGTTTAATCAAAGAAAGTAAGTATTAATGCTTACTTTACTTGCCACCATTCTAGAAGGGTGAGGAAAGGCAACAGAAAGAGAGAGGAGTAGCAGAAATTCTGGGTAAGTTTGTCATGTAGAAATTTTGCCTCTTTGAATTCAGATATTTGGGGAATCTTGCCAAAATATATACTTACAAGCACTAGCAGGATGCTTTATCTCTTTCATTCAGTTTACAATAAATCCTGTGGGTTAATGATCATTCTGATACGTAAGCGTAAGTAGAGACAGTGTGAGGCATAGGACTGGCAGGAACCAGCTCTGCAAGCTGCCCTGCACCAGGCTCTTTGGGGGCGGGGTGGGGGTGGAGGTGTATAGGGAACTGCTGACAGTGGCTTTTACTCATAAAGTAAAAGGATCAAATCTGCAAAGGAATGACTCTTAGGGAAGTGTAACATCGTTGCCTTCTTCTAAATTATTGAATGAAAGAAGGACTCTTCCTTCTCACAAGCAGTTACTGTGCCTTCAGAAAACATGCTTCCTTAGAGGAGGTGTCAGTTGTGCTCTAGCTTCTGCGCAACACTCCAAACTTGAAGTATTATTGGGGTATTACTAACACAAGGCACACTGTCCGGTCCGCTGGCACCAACCACTCGGCCATCTCATCTGTACCGAGCCTGCCGAGGGAATGGCAAGACTGCACCAGATGACTCTGAGAGTCCCTGCCAAGTCCACAAGTTCTCCGCTAAAACAGGACAACTGGCTCTTCTTTCTTCAAAACAAGAGTGGGTAGGAGTAGGGGATCAGGAGGTGGGAAAGGGTGAGGGGGACAAAGGAGGGATGTGGAGAAAGAGAAGGAGGAAAAGAAACAATAACCTCCGATATCACTATCACCAGAACACAACTTTCTTCTGAATGTTTCCCTATAGCTGAAATTAAGGATATAAGCAAAGTCACATTAAAGACAGTTTTAATAATATTAAATGCCATATAAATGGAAAAATTGATAAAATATATGTATCTCCTATAATAATGGTTCAGTTAAGATACTTACTTCCCTGGAAGACTTCCACAGTTGTGTAACAACAGCTTTACCATGTTCAGCTTAGCTCATTTCTCATGATGAAACTATACTTATTAAAGGTTAAAAACACATTATTTCACCAGCACCCTAACCATTAAATAAACATGTGATATATCTGGAAGTTTTCAGAAAATTAAATTGTCAAAGATTTAAAGGACACCCACAGCACTGTATTTACAAGACTAACAACTTCAAGCTGTCTTTATTCTCCTTAAGTTTGGTCCACTAAATGCCTGAGCGTCAGTTTAAAAAAAAAAAAAAAAAAAAAGGCTATAAACTGAGGAGCCTTGTCAAAATAGGCCCATTTTGGGAGAGCGTGTCCCTATACAAGAGATTAATTCTGAACAGTCTCAAAGTTCCTTTGCAGCTCCAAGATAGCAGAGAACAAAGTTCAACAATGTGCAGGGGACTCAAATTTTACTCTGAATGCTATCAGTCACTGTTTGAATAATCCTAATCAAAGCACTTCATCTTTCTGGGCCTCTGTTTTATCATTTTTAAAATAAAAATTCCTGCCAAAAAAGGTTCATAATCTTACACCCATAATCTTTATCCCTTTAATCTAAGCTTTCTAACGCTGTTTCAGCATAAAATGCAAATGGAACCATCAGTAAAATATAGTCTCATCAACAGCATCTGCTCATAAATTTCTTTTTGTCTTTTTAAATATCCACAGAAATAAAGGTAGGAGCACATTAGGATACTGCTTTAGACCACAGCTGAAAAAAATTCCTCCAAAAATGGTCTGGGTATATTAATTAATCATGAACTAAATAAAGCACAACAGATCTTAATGATTTATTTTGACTCCAAGATGCTAAAAGTGATCAATTTTGTCTAAATTACTGAACTCTGAGTCTTTATACAAGAGCTAAATAATGTAACAATTTTACTGAGTACACACAGAACTCCATCCTCTGTTAGCCTGTTATCTTCTACTTGGGGTAGATTCAAACCTATGAGAGGAAGAAGAAAGCAGTGTGCCTGGAGCATTGTACAAAATACAACATACTGCATTTGATTTTCATAAATACTTCTCTTACTATCTTTTCACTCTGGCCCCTAATACACAACAATATCCCACGGGCCTTGCCAGTTTACCAAATCTCTCTTCACCTTTACAGAGAGATAGAATTGACCATATTTTCAGATTGTGAGGGCTACAATATCTTCCCAATGACAAATTAAAATATGTCCTCACTTTTTGACTATGAAGACTTTTCTTGGATCTAACAGAAACTGCTTACGCACCATTGGGTTTTACTTATATCCCTGAAAATGATGTGAAAGACTATCCCGAGTGCTTTTTATATGGCTAGTTCCCACTATCAGAAGCATTTAGTGAACTCTCCTGAAGAAGCATCTACATCAGACAGAGTGTGTATGTGTGTAGGTGAGTGTCTATAAGACGGAGGGAAGGGGGGGAAGAGAATGTGTGAGAGCACAGCTTAGTTAGGAAAGGTTACAGACTACTCTAAAAAAAAAAAAAAAAACCTTACCCCCCAACTCAAAATCCTGATTAAAACACTCTACAAGTCTGTTGGTTGTAATGCCCAAGAAACAAAAAAGTTGCAGCTGAATGTGGTAAAGGCAAATACTTTAAAAATGGTGGAACGTGTGTGTAGCTTGCAACAGAAAAGTTAAGACTGTTGCAGTATCTCTAACAAACCTGCGCATTCCAGAAAAACCAACCACTTTCTCTAAAACTATGAAGCAGGGCATGAAAGGACTGGAAATACCACTTCCCTTCAGTGTATGATGACAGCTTCTCAGTTTAGCCAGCTACTAGTTTTCATCAAATACATGCACGGTAACATAATCAAAGAAAAATACTTATTTTGGAGTCCTCTTTGGAAACCTGAGGGAACATTAACATCTTCAAAATGCTCCCAGAAAAGTTCTCCGGAAGAAATCTCAGTATTCTGTAGATAGAATACCTTAATATCTGGCAAAATATCTGGTTTGGTTGCTTTGGTAAAGATAGAGCTCTCTACATGTCACTGTGACTCAATCCTTTGTTCATCATTATGTATTGGGGTGCAAGACTCTATCATTGATCCTGGGAGAAAGCTTATTTATTATTGTGGAAGTATTCTACTACTTCATGAGTGCCAAGCCTTGAATCACAGCCTGTACAAGAGGATTTGTCATGAAAAATCTACTGTTATGAAAATAGCCAAATTCAGGAAAGCCAAGACTTTCAATCAAGGGCTTCTCAAGAGGTTTTGTCAAGAAGTGGGAGCAATTATGAAATGTTTCGCTACACATAAGTTCCCTAGTTTCAGAAGGATTTCTACGGCCAAGATTTTAACCGCTGTTAACTGGATAAAATACAAATTGATTTACACAGTTTAACTCTTCAACCTTGAAACTAAAATATGAAGTCATAATCCCTTCCTAACATAGTATTATGCCAGGATCTTGCCAAAAATGATCTCATTAACAGCAAAGAAAAGGATATAAAATTAACTTATCTGAAGAATCTTAGAGAATTATTTTTTGACATAAACCTACTTTCATCTGACAAAAGAATCTATAGATTCCATTTGTTCTTTCGTGAGATAGGGTTTTAAGCACTTATTTTCACCTAAAACAAAGTCAAAATGGATTGGACATCAAAGAAGACATAAAAGTTGTCAAGTCAAAGACGATGGCTTTTTAGTTTTAATGTATTGTTTAAAACCTAGGACCACCTGGGTGGCTCAGTTGGTGAAGCGTCTGCCTTCAGCCCAGGTCATCATCCCAGGGTTCTAGAATGGAGGGTCGCTTCTCCCTCTGCCTCTGCCCCTCCCCCTGCTTGTGCTCTCTCTTCTCTCAGTCTTTCTCAAATAAATAAAATCTTAAAAAAAAAAAAAAATCTAAATAATAGCAGCCCTTTCATTAAAACTACTATTGGGCAGAACTAAAGCTTAATTTTGATTAATTTGTAACCATTTAGATTTATTCACTATCTTCAAGTAGTGGCCCTGCTTTTTCCATTAAAAAAGGGGACATAATTCTTATTTTCCATGTTAAAAAAAATTTAGTGTAATTAAAAACTGTAAGGAAAATTTTATGTTCATGTATATCATGCACATTTTTAGTGAGAGGCTATTTATAGCTTTCATCATATTTGTAGAAGGTACGTAACATAAATACTTTGAGAGCCATGGACTTAAATCTAGTGTTCTGGCTCCATATTACAGAGCTTCTCTATTTTTACTTTAAATTCGTTTTACTTGATTTCTTTCCCACAACTACTATGTCTACTGCTCATCAACCCTGCTCTAAACTCCTCCTACTGCTTCAGCAATTATACTCTGTTTTTTTTTTCCCTTCATTCTCTTTTTCCCTGTGCTGCCCTGCATTTATTCTAAGTGTACAACAAGTGACCTTCTATATTTTTAATCAGTAAAAGCAACTGTTTCCTCGAGATGATGAAACGATGAGCCACAGTAAACATCTCAGGCCCAGGCCCCTCTAGAATCCACTCCACTGCTATCATCCCAGGGTGTTCACAACATAAAGAAATATAAGGCAATCTACCTTAATCAATATTCACTAAAATCAAGTATGAATATAATATTCAGTTTTATAAACTATCGCCAATATACAGCACTTGGCATCCTTAGATGTAATTTTAAAAAGTCACAAAGACAAAACAAGAAATGAGGAAGGAAAAAAGGAACCAGGAATCGATGCAACTACTCAGCTAAGATGGTTGAAATGATCACTTATCTTTGTTTTGAAGTTGAACTAAAGAGAAATCAGCCTAGGAGCACCTGGGTGGCTCAGTCGGTTAAGTGTCTGACTCCTGACCTCAATTTAGGTCTTGATCTCAGGGTCATGAGTTCAAGCCACATTTCCTTCCAAAAAGGAAGGAAGAAGTGAAAGAAGGCAGGCAAGTTATTGGAAGAAAACTTTCCTGATTGTAAACATTATGAAAACTAGAATAAACTCTGTACATAAAGTTGTGATGTCTCCCTCAGTAGCGGTCTCTAGGTGAGTTTCTCTATCTGGAGTGGTTTGGGTTTCTCCTTCTCAGAGACAGAGAAATGTACAAAATCTCTTCGCAAGAAATATAAACATATTGTGTTCACACTTGCCATCCAAAGAAATGAATCCCTTGAAAATCACTGTGAAAGTTCTCCCAAGTTTACGTTTTCCACTCAAACATACTTACACAGATTAAGTTTGTCACTGATTTAACACAGTTTTTATTAGCCTTCTGAATAAGAGAACCTCTGACTAATCTTAATATAACTACATTCATGAATATTCATATCAAAGAATAATTTTCATGTACTTATACAAGTAAAGATCACACTTTACTAGGTAAGAGCATTCAAGTTATTATCCAGACACTTTATTCTCAAGCAAGGTTCAGAAATACCAAGCTTACTTTTGATCAGTGTACTGCTTTTTTAAACGCTTTTTCAGGATTTTAGAGACCAAAATATGCTAGACAGTTAATGGGTAAGATTTACTGGCATGATATGAAAATGCTAGCATGAACAAAAAAATTAAAAGAATCAGTAATTTGCTAATATGACAGTTAAGGTAGTAAATGATTTCAATGTTCAGAATAAAGAAATAAGAGTTACCACAATAAACACCTCAGGCCCTCACTCTAGAATCCACTCCACTATCATCCATCTTTTTAAAAAACCTGTTTTCCAATAAATTCTCCAAGAAAGAAAAAAAAGAAAGAAAAAAAATC
This sequence comes from Canis lupus baileyi, assembly GCF_048164855.1. Taxonomy (NCBI): domain Eukaryota; kingdom Metazoa; phylum Chordata; class Mammalia; order Carnivora; family Canidae; genus Canis; species Canis lupus. The sequence continues at coordinate 39,975,134 of NC_132864.1, forward strand.
AAATATAACTTACCTTTTTGTCTCTGGTCCTTACTTCCCCATAGAAATCTAGGGCCTCTTGTGCCTTTAGAAATTTGCCCCGATGTAATAAATATGCACAAATCATTACACCAGTTCGTCCCTTTCCAGCTTTACAGTGAATTGCTGCAACATGATTGTCATCTTCACTTAGCCATTGGTCAAGATCTTCACAAAAGGGTTTGATAAGTTCTAGCTGTGGTGGATTATGGTCTTCAAAAGGATACTGTGCAACTGTGGTAAAAAGATAACCTCAGAATTAGAAAAAAGTCTTTCCTGAACTGTTTATTAAAAGTAGGTTAACTTTAGAAACATTGCATGTAAGCTTAACAGATGTTTAAAAGAAAAACGGAACTCCAGAGAAAAATAATTTGCTGTCTGATAATTTTCCAATTTTTGAATAGAAAATAGTCTCTCATTAATTCTTAAACCTACCACTAGAGAGAGAGGCTAAGCATTATTTCCCCCACTTTAATGAAAGAGGAAACTTTGCAATGGAGAGGGAGCACACGTCAACATATCAGAGGGAAGAGGCAAACTCAAAATGAAATGGCACACAGGTTTCCTGTCAGGGCTCTCAATGCATTTTCTGACAAAAGGAGTCATAATATTTATAATACTACGTCATCACAAAATATATATTCCAGAGAAAGTATAAATAACCGATAAATCAATGATGGAAAGGATTGATTTTACACTTGATATAATAAAAATGCTAAGTGTGTTATTTAAGGATGGTCTGGCAAATGTTAGTGTTGTATACTATGGATTTTTAAAGGCATTTACAAAAGAAACTCAGAAAACTACTTACAAAAATCTACATAGTTGTAGTAAAGTTTATCTAATGAAGTTTCAGATCTTTTCATGTGGATAGTCATAAAAACCCCAAATTTCTCTGTTCCCTATAGTCAGAGCTAAGCATTTTCTTTTAACCTGCCTAGAAATAGTTTAGCTATATCACTATTAAATTTCTTCGTATTGGTCCCTGCCTCGGTTCCACTCTATTAAAATCCTTTACTGACATTTACTATATAGAATTACCCTCTGTGTCATCTAAATATGTGAAAAGTATGCCTTCTATCTTCCATCAAGTCACTGATAATGTGGAACAGGACTCAGTCCATTAAGTCCTCTGTTGTGTTGGGTGAGCCTGGGTGGCAGATGATGACAACTATCACGGGGAGTCACCGGGAAGGCCTGCACCTCAGCCTCGGCCCAGCTGCACTGGCATTCCATCTTCATCTCCCCAGAGGCACAGAAACATCCAGGAAACATTGCTCAACGTCTATTTACAGCTAGATACACCCTAACTAAAACACACTTCGCCTGGTAAGGAGCAGCCTAAATTCACAAAAAAGGAAAAATTCTTAGTGGATCTGTACTGGCTCTCAACCATTAATGCTTCTGAATTCTCAAAGCAGCTGTCGGAAAGTCCGTTCTGGATTTTCAGAAGGCATCAATGGCAAGCACATCAACATGTAGCTCACGGAATCCAGCTTCTCTTTCTGTCACGGTAGCATCTGCCGGGCTTCTCTCTACTCTCCAGGTCTCTTATGGCTCAAAGGGTTCCACAAACAGAGATGGAAGTTCCTTTGTGGGCTCTCAGAGGAATTCACTATCCCTGGAGAAGAACCCATTCAAAGTAGCTCCTGCTCGCATCTGTCAGGTTCCTCTTATCCATATTTGTCACATACCCTTCTCCCTGACTGGCCCCTGTCACGGTTCCACAGTTATTAAGTGGCTCTGCTTTCTCTTAATCTCTTACTGCTACTCTGCTCTATCTATAATTTCTTACTGTTACACCAAATGCCTCCAACAGTAGATATAACCCTCTCTTCATTTTATTGTTAGTCTAGACATTTTTCCTAATTCTTACAGTCTACTCTGCTATTTAGTATTCCTACTAGTACTGGCAGGTTTATTTGGTAATTGCTTCCTACAACACAAGAACAAAATTACATTTGTTTTCCAAATTGTCAAAGACCATCTTTAAGACAAATATTTATTTACCTCACTTAATAATTGAGATTATTCATTACTGCTATGACTGTTAAGATTTAGTGTACTGGTTTTAAGTTATATAACATAATACATTACTCAGCAGTTAATACCTACCTCTGCAGTTAAATTTGGCGGTATCATAATGTCTTTCAGCACACCTAAAAGAAAAGTTTAAATGTGACCTAGTTATTTTTTGCACTGGCAAAAAAAAGTAACAAACATTTTCTGAACTGTTTTAATGGATCAGGCATCACACTGTTTTGTATTAACTATTTCTTTCAATCCTACAAATCCTATGAAGTAGGCAGTGTCTTTATCTCCATTTTACAATTAAGGAAATCAAGGCTTAAAATGTTAAGTGTATGCAATCATACCTTAGCTTACACACTTGCTTAAAAACTTGTGATGCCACAAATGCACAACACTGTAAATTCAGTTGCTGCATCTGTACCTTCAAATTTCATTTATGGCATTCTGCATGCTAAGGGAATTTATTTTTGATTTCACCAAGTATATACAAACAACTATTTTCAACATTGTCTTCAACTCAGAGTTGAACATAGTTTTCTCAAACTATTATTTTAAAAGCTATTATTTTTAAAATAGTAAAATAAGAGTAAAAAAAAGTAAAAGAATCTACTCAAAAACACTCACTAAAAAATTTTTAGGCCAGACCTTTCTCTCTTTAGAGAAGCCAAAGGTCATCTTTTTCAATAATCTCTCAGGTTAATGAGTTTTAATTAAAGTCTGAGAGTAATGAAAGAGTAATAAGTAAAATAAATCTACAACAGTAAAATGTTGACTCAGCATTACATATAGAATACTAAAATTTGTCTTTTTTAATGGCAGTGACATGTTTGTCATCATGTACTGGTTCACTCATGATTAATAGGTGTATTTATAAATATTAATAAGGCTCTGAAAGGGATCCTGTACTTTAGTTTGTGGTCAGCAAAATAATGGTAACTACAGCTACTAACCAAGTGAGATGTTTTTTAAAAAATTATTTCAAATAAAAAAAATTATTTCAAATAAAAACTTAGCATTTTAAAACAAATAAAGGTCTACAATCCCTTAATCTCCAATTCCAAAATCCCAGAAGTTTGAGACATCTAACATTTTATGTTAAACTATGACAAACTCAATTGTAGCAGAACCTGAGTTTATGACACTGTATGCATTCTTCAACTAATACACTTAAAGAGTCAAACACTTCATGCTAGGTACTGCTACAAAGCCCACTGCTGTGTTATGTAATACAAAGCAGTATATGCTTCCATATTACCCTTCTGCAAGGGGAAAAATCCCGAATGCTGAAACACAACTGGCTCTAAGAGGTTCAAGCAAGTGATGGTGGTAATACATTTTACATTTAAGGAATTCTAAAAATATCTGTATAGTTCATCTACTTCAAACAGTTTTAAATCCAAATCCATATGAAAGTTGAATCATAAACAAATTAGAATCCACCAATTTCTAACTTGTCAGACCTGAAATAAATTGACTTTCATACTACTGCTTAAAACAAAGATTTTCCCCTTTTTTTGCATATTATAATTTAGTATATTGAGTTTTGCTCAAAAAAAACTTACTTAGTAATGCCATATGCACATTTATGTATCTTTGCTAAATAATTTCATACTTACTCATACACAGAACACAACAGGTAAGAGGAAGACTGACCAAGAAAATAGTCATGTTTTACATTTTCTTTAGTACAGACTAAAGAAGAGGTCTGATTAACAGTGAAGAATCCATAACAGAATATTTTATAAGGAATCATATAAAGATAGGATTCAGAAGGTGAGAGAGAAGGAGTAAGCTAGGAAATAATTCTAAGAAGCTGGTCTCATGGCAGCACAACAACAAAAAAAAATAAACATTCTGACTTTCATGTAGCTTTAGTTCTCTAAAATTCCCATGCTTCTTCAGAAGCTCATGTTTGGTTTGATAAACATTGCTTAAGACTACCATCATAAACTGATTCTCAAATATTACTGGTAAGAGGAGGAAATGGAGGAGAAGTGGAAATGAGCTATATTCCATGTCTACTAGATGTACACACGTTACAAAGGAGTTTCCATGTTTTTTAATTTCATAGTCACAACCATGTAACAGAAAATATAATCTCCATCTTAAACGTGAGAAAGCTAAGATTTAGAAGAGCATTAAAACCCTTGTCCCAAACTACAATATGCAAGTGGAAGGGACAGGACTCAAACCCAGTATCTCTGGTTAAAAAGTCAAAGTTTTTCCAGCACTGCTCCATACTTCCCATTTAAAATAAAAAATTGCCACCAACAGTTTAAAAAAAAAAAAGCAATAACAAATTCTACCCAAAATCAGCCTTCCTACAAGAGTAGTATTTGGCACAAAAGATAGAACAAAAAAGTGATCATGAAAACATGAAAAGGTTATGAAAATCTCTACAGGTATGGATACTGGGGCCAGTAGTGATGGAAGCGATCTGGAGGAAGGGTTGCTAGGGTAAGAATGATGACTCTTCTTAACTGACAAGTCTCTCAACAAGTCTTCATTACAAACCAAAATTGAAGATACATAAATGGAAAATGGGATTTGACCGAGACAAGTATTAGGTAGATCTGACCATTTATACTTCCTTATAATTAAAATTCAATTTAAAAGATACCACTTTAAAAAATCTTCACCTTATATTGGCTTACATGAGACAAGAGAGATGAAGAAGCATTGAAAGAGTTTTTAATGAAGCAGGAGACAGAAGGTGAATGAAGAGAGAAGACTACTAACAGGAAAAGCTTCCAGAGAAATGAGACTTGCCAAAGACTCAGCCAGATAAGTAAGTCTCCTCTGTAACTCTCTTCAACATCACTAGCCCAGCTTACAAAAGAAAACTTAACAGGTAAAAATTAACAGCTAAAGGTTCTTCACCTAAGGACCGAGAGCTATATGCCAAACAGAAAACACGATGATATACAGTAGTAACCCTTTTTTTTATTATTTTTTTTACAGTAACCTTTTTAAAACAAATATCCAGTGATCATTTAAGCTTCTCAAAAAGAAAGGCAAGAACTGTATTACACCTCTATCCCCATCCCCCCCCTTCCTCTACCCCCACCGGCCTAAAGGTTATAGAGAGGAACTTACAAAAAATGAAATACACACACTTGCACAAAACAAACTAATTTACTAAGTATCATCATACACGAATTTAATTAATGATATGATGCTAATTTTGTCCTTTCTTAAAATAATTTACTAAATGTTTGATAATATAAAGACATAAACAGGTAGTCAATTATTAAAAGTCCGTATTAAGAACTGTTCTTCACCCACATGTTATAACGGTCATAAAAGGTTTAATTTACCATTAAATACATGTCTAGTGTACATATCTTAAGACTTTTCAATTTATATATGTTTGCAAAGGCATACATCACACGTAATTAACATCCCCAAAATAAAAGAAATAAAATAGAAACATCTGCTGCTTGCCAGACCCACCTACCCAGAGCCAGAAATACAAACAGGGTAGAAAGAAGGTGAAGAATGAAAAGTGACATCAGAACTCAAAACATGCCACAACCTGGTAGTTCCAGAAATTTCTGAAGTAACATTTCCGGGAGGTTAAAACAAACAATGACAACGACGATGACAACAAAACCAGAAAGGGAAGACTGGCAGAAACAGTGGGTGGTCTGCTACCATATGTACCTGTGTGACCTTGTTCAAATCACTTAACCTCTCTATAGGCCTCAGATTCCCCATCTGTAAAATGAGAAGGTTGGACTAAATGATCTCTTTCAGGTACTTTCCAGTTCTGAAAGTCTATGAGTCCGTTTAGTGGAGTGGGGAAGGGGAGCCGAAGTGTATAGGTATACACACACACACACCAGAAGCTACTCTCCACTAATAACCAGACAGTTCATTAACTCTGGGGTCCAATGTTTAGAAATACAAAAACAAACGGGCAGCCAAGTTCCCAGACCAGCTCCCGATGCCACCTTTAACATGATAATGTTAAGTGAACCACAGAAGTGACAGTGCAACCCTGCGTCCTAAATTCTGGAAGCAGGAAGCCACTGAATACAGGAATGAAAAGAATTTCCTTCCCTTTCTTTGGATATAATGTTAAACTCGAATAAAATTTTTAAAAAGGTAGAATTTGTCTTTGTATCTTTCTACCTTCCTTCTGGGACTCTAAATGCCTCATCTTGAGAGTCTGAACCTGACATGACTCACTTAATGGACTGCAGCTTTTGACAATTTTTGTCTTGGGCTTTTTTTCTTTTTTTAAACTTAACTTCTGAATCTAGTTTTTCAAAAAGTATAAAGCTTTGTGGTTTTTATTTTCCTCCACGGAAACATTCTGGCATCTGCAACAAGGTTTGTCAAAGGAGCTTAATCAGAATGAGAAGAAGATATATGCACGGATCATTTGGACCTGGGGCCCATCTACAGTCACGTCTCTGCAGCACCTTTGTCTTTCACTTTGTTCCCTGTCACCAGCACAACCTACACACACACACACCCCCCATAATCTGACCATCACACACTGATTATCTGCCATATTCTAAACACTACAACATGCCAACAAGCCTCTTCCATGCCATCCACTCTGCCCACGATGCCACGCCCTTCCCCACTGGGAGGCCTGCAGGACAGCCTCTGCAGATTCTTTCACCCCAGCTCCAACATGCCTTTCTTTATTGAAAACTTTCCTACAGAATACAAGTACTATTTCCACTGTTCTCCGCACAGCTCTCTTCTTTACAACAGTTCCTTCTTCTGCAACACCATGTCCACCTATCACATCAGACTATAAACTACACAGACTGAAACTGTATCTTATTCACCTCTTCCACCAACAAGTTTTACGTTTTAGGATGTCTACATGTGGCAAACACAGCATTAATGTTTGCTTCTTTGTGAATCTATGGAAATTAGTGAAAACTCATCAGGAGAAATAATAATGGCGTCTACCTCACTCTCAGGTTTTCTAAGGTCTTACCAGGTCTTATCAGAACAAGGCACATACAACCTTCTATCCTTTTTAGTGATGATTTAAATGCCCCCTGAAGGCAGAAGAGGATCTTGCTCTTACATTGGATAAATAAATTCTACAGAAACTGTGACAGTGAATTAGGAAACATAACTTCAGATTAAAATTTTTCCTGTTGCATAATTTACAGACATCATATAGGAAAAATAAAAACCAGATAGAAAAATAACACATTTTATATATCATTTTTTAAAAGGTAGAAAATGGTTATTTTGGGAAGGAATAATAGTCTTTTAAAGGCAAAAATGATAAAATATTTTCTTCCCATTTTTTTGTTCTTTTTTTTCCTTTTCACATCCCTACTCACAAAGTCAGAAAGAAAAACAAAAGGTTAAAGATAAGCTAGCTGTACCAAAGCAGGCAATCCTTACATCCCTGCACCAGACAAGACAAACCACCCAATTCAACAATTTTACGTGACTTATTCATGTTATATACAGTTACAGAATAACTTATGTTATATACAGTCATTTCAATCAAATGACCCAAAGACATTAACAAAGAATAAACAAAACTATACCCACTCTGAAGCGTACCTCCATGGAAGATGTTATTACTACTTTAACAGAAAAGCTCTCCTGTGAATTACACTTCAAGTTACTGCATGGTTATTGGCTCAAAGATGGGCTAGATGCCAAGTCATTTAAAGCAGATCAAGTAACGCGAATGTATGCCAACATTGTTTTGACCTCATCACTACACTTTCAGAATGACCTAACAATGCTCTTAATCAGACTTCTTGGACTAATTGTTTTAGGAACACAATTCTGTTAAAATGTATCTTTAACTCTACCTGATTCTACAAGGAAATAACTTTCACTTAATAGTTATTTTAGAAGATATTTGCAAGCATACAAATAAAAAACATACTTACAGATTGTATATCTTGTAATGGTTTTTATGCTTTGAATCCAAAAACCTTAAAACAAAACAAACAAACAAAAAGCCACCATTAACAAAAATGAGCTAACATTTGAAATTACATTTATACTATTGAGAAAACCTAAAAAAGATTCCATTTTTCCTAATCTCAAATACCATTTAAGAAAAATATATAAATAAATTCCAATAAATATTCCCTTCATGGGCTTACTCTAGTAATCAGGTCATCCTTAAATAATTATTACATTACACAGATTTATACAATCTGAAGTAAAGCCAGAGCTTTTCATAGAATAAATATTTTCATAACCTTCTTCTCTTCGTTCTAACATTATGAGGTTGGGTATTAAGAAATAAGTTATTTAAAAGGTAGTGTTAGCACTTAGCTCAAGTTCACCTAGCTCATACAGATGTGTGAGAAACAGGTGCAATCGAGTAATCTTAAAAATAACCCTGAAAATTAAGCCATCATTTTCTTTCAAACTAGAAATCTTTTCACATTTGAAAGATGCAAGTAGTAACTATTAACTCTATACAAAGTTCATTAAGTACTTTCACATATATCTTCTCAGTCGACACTCAACAAATATCTGAGAGACAGAGTGTATCCACATTTTACAAATGAGGAAGTAGGTGTCAAAGAAATTACAAAACTTGCCCAAGGTCATACAGCTAGTTAAGTCAGAGAATCAAGACCAAAGACCTCTCCCTCCAAACAATTAAGAAACTACACCAGAGCAACAATTACAGCCAACAAAAGTACTTCCCACGTGTTTTTTTTTACCATATTCAAGTCCTTTACACATATAAATATGTTTACTCTTAGGAGGTAGGTAATGGAGGAGAGGAATAGAGAACAGAATAAAAAGATAAAAACAAAAGAAAAGATTTAAAAAGATTTAAAGTCCAGGAGTTTCAACACATGAATAGGAGTTCCAGAAAACAGAAAACATAAGGAGAAGAAATTCAAGATACAATTTAAGAATAATACCCTAAACTGAAGGAATTTCCAAAATCAAAAGATACAATGAGTATTCAGCAAAAATGACGAAAATAGACCCAAATACAGGCATGTACAGCTCAGTGAAATTTCTGAATACTGAAGAGATAAACACAGAACCCTAGAAGAAGCGGGAGAGGAAAAGGTTTCATAAAAAGAATCTGGACTATAAATCAAGTGTGAATATATAATAAAGGCATTTTTAAATGAGAGAAGTCTCAGTAATTTTGCTGCCTACATATTCTCTCTCAGGAAGTTACTAGAAGACATGTTCCACCAAAACAAGGGTGGGAAACCATGAAAGATGACGATTCCAGGAACTGAAGAGTCCAACTCATGAGAAGGGAAAAAGGAATCCCCAGAATAATGGTGAAGGAAAGGAACATCCATCCCAAGCAGACAGTTATACCGCAAGCCTAGTGAACAACTGACCCAGATCAGGATGGATCAGAAGGCTCCTTCTGAAGAAGATTAAATCAACATAATGCCAAATATGCTGGAACATGTTGAGAGATTTATACAGTTTAGGGTTAAAGTTAAGAACATAGAAACTAAAGAAGCAGAGAGAGAAGGGGAGAGAGAGAATTTTAACTCCAAGGATAACAAAATGTTCAGGAAAAAACAGTTTATACTACTTCACTTAACTGTAAATAGCATTTATCTAGTAATAATCACATAAAAACCCAAATCTGATATAACCAAAAATACAATACTACTAGAAGGAGGGCTGAAAATATGTATGTAGTTGGGTAGAGGGGAAAAAGAGTTCATAAATTTGGATGTGAAAAATCATGCCATACAGTAATATGCGCATTACTTGTAATTTTGCCACTAAGTGAAATGATGCATTTTTAGGTCACTGTATAACTATTGCAAATGTCAAAATTTATTTACAATCAACACTTTAAAGTAAGTCCTTAGACTATAAATAGACTTTGTTTAATGTGTTAACTATAGTATTTTATCAGATATTTGCTTTTTAATATTTTCTGTACGATTATAACCAAAATGAACGTAACAGTGACTTTCTCTTATATCAACAAAACATTCTCTAACGGATTTAGTATGACAAGATGAGTTCCTCTTATTTCTGCAGAGTCAGGCCCTCCTTCCATAAACCACTCAGCAGTTTCTAGAACAGGCTCGTTCCTTGCATGAGCACTGTTTCATCAAGGGCTTCAGGTCACTAGTATTTTTTTTTTAATGGTATGCTTTCATGTTTTCATTCCTTGATACGCATTCCTATCAATATTATCTTTTATTTAAATTTATTGAGAACATGTATTAAGTACCTGAAATTGCTCTTGCTTCCCTAGAATAAGATGATTTATGAACTACTGTCTCTGCTATCAAAGTAAGAAAAGAGTAATCAACTAGATTATCAGTGAGAATAAAGTTTAGCTGCGAGAAACAAAAGGGAGGGGGCCTCATAAACAAATACGCTACTAAATATACTAAATACACTACTCTCTCACATAAATTTCAGGATTAGTAGTCTACAATTGGTTGGGTAGATTTGTTTCATCAAGGACTGGAGCCCAGGACCCTTCTATCATATGCTCAGCCAACATGATAGTCCACAGTCCAAAACAATGTGCCATCATATACATAGCAAGAGCAGACGATAAAGGAAAGTTCCTTCAGGAACTTCACTTCTACTTAAAAACAACAGACCTCAAGTTATTACATTATCAAATCCAGCCACAGGGAAAGCTGAAATTACCACGGGCATTCTGGGAAAACATGTACACAGCAAACAAAACAAGCATTCTATTAATGAAGGGGAAATGAAGATGATCACTGATTTTCTCTAGTTTTTCTATTCTCTAACTTCAATTATCTCTAATCTTGATTTCCTTCTGCAAAACAAAAACAAATGACTAATATTAGTATAACAGGTGTACTTCTAATCCTAACTTAAAATCACTCTAAGAAGGGAGTCCATTTGCCAAAAAGGGACAATGGTATAAAAGACTAAGAATTCTTGCTAAGGGGCAGAGGGAAACAAAGGAAATTACTACTTTGTGGTTCTGGTGGTGGTGGAGAATAAACCCTAGAGAACAATGTTTCATTCTAATATTTCACGTGTACTTTTCTTTAAATATTTAAGGTATGTGTCACTTTTTACGATTTTTTTTTTAAGATTTTATTTATTTATTCATGAGAGAGACAGAGACAGAGGCAGAGACACAGGCAGAGGGAGAAGCAGGCTCCATGCAGGGAGCCCGACGTGGGACTAGATCCTGGGTCTCCAGGATCAGGCCCTGGGCCTAAGGCGGTGTTAAACCACTGAGCCACCCGGGCTGCCCTGATTCTTCTGTTTAGCCCGCTTCTTCAACTAACCAAAGCAGCACTGATTTCTGCTAAGACGACTTCGATTCAACTATGAATATATTACAGAAAAAAGTGGTGCTACACACTCTTGGACTCTTGTCTTGTACCCTCTTATCAATCCCTATGCCATTTGTACTTTGGGAATTTTTCTTTAAACTGAGATAAAATTTATACACGGTGAAAACAGATCTTAGGTATACAACCAACTCAATCAAGACACAGAATACTTCCACCGCCCCAGAAAATTCTCTCACGTCCATTTGCAGTCAAACCGCACTAAGCTCCCAAGGCAGCTAATATTCCCATAGATTAACCTGTCCTATTCTTGAACTTCATATAAATGTAATATATGTAATATATATGTAATATATAATATGTAGTCTTTTGTAACTGGCTTCTTTCATTTAATCTAATGTTTTACAGATTTATCCCTGTTACACGTACCAATAGTTCATTCCTTTTATTCTAAGTATGATTCCATTGTGTGGCTACACAATCATTTGATGGATATTTATGATGCTTACAGTTTGGGGTTATTATGAATAAGTATATAAACATTCTTGTGCAAGACTTGTGGGGACACACATTTTCTTTGAGTAAATAAGTAATAACTCGAAGTGGAGTTGCTGGGTCATAAGGTAGATAGGGTAGGTGTATATTTAGCCTCATAGGAAACTACTAAAGAATTATACCATTTTACAATCCTATCTGCATTTTAAGAGTTCCAGTTGCTCCACAGTCTCATCAATATTTGGTGCACAGTCTTTCCAATGGATATAAAATGGTATCTTTCTTTTTTTAAAGATATTATTTGTCAGAGAGAGAGAACACAAGCAGGGGGAGCGGCAGGCAGAGGGCAAAGCGGGCTCCCCGACGCAGAACTCAATCCCAGGACCCTGGTATCATGACCTGCGCCTAAGACAGACGCTTAACTGACTGAACCACCCCGGCATTCCTATAAAATGTTATTATTGTGGTTTTAAATTTCCTTTCCCTGATGACTGATATTAAGCATATTTTCATTTGTTGATTAGCCATTTTTATACCTTCTTCTTTGAAATGTCTGTTCAAGTCACAGGCTCATTCCCCAACCCACCCCCAGTTGGATTAACTGGTTTTTTATTATTGATTTATACAAGTCTTTTATATATTCTGGGTAAAGGTCTTTTATCAGATATACACATTGACATAAATATTTGCTCCCTATCTATGACTTGTCTTTTCATTTCCTTAATAATGTGTCTTGACAATCAACAATTTTAAATTCTGATAAAATCCAATATATTAAATTTTTCTTTTGTTTAGAATTTTGTACTCTAAGAAATCTTTCTCTATCCCTAGAGTTCACAAAAATACTCTTATGCTTTCTTCTTGAAGCTTTATCCTTTTAGCTTTTTCTCAGTTTGCATTTTAATTTGGTTCAAAATTCAAAAATTTAGATAAATGCTAAGGATAACTGGGATAACCGAGACAAGAACAAATTATCTGAAGAACAGTAACTATAAAATTCAGAAAACAACAACTCATTGCTAAATGTCATATCTTTTCCTCCAAGGGTTCTTGTTTTTGGGGGGGGAGAAAAAATGAATAAGCAGGAAATGATCTGCAAAACATAATTTTCTCACAGAAAGCCTACAATTTAAATGTGAGCAGAGAAAAAGGTGTTTTGAAGGATTAAAATTCACTTTTAGTTCATTCTGGGTCTATAACGTTAAGTAATCCAAATACATAAATAAGTAAAGATACACACATCCTATAGCCCAATCCAGGGAACACGATTCACACGTGGCAGGCCTGCACACATTCTGAAGTGAGGTCAAAATACCAAAATGGACACAACAGTTATCAAAAGTTCTCAGGGAGAGATGGAGGCTTTCACTATACACCTTCAACATTTCTGCAACTGTGCTGTCAAGACTTAAGTGTACACTACTTTCAAAAGAAAAAAAAGTTTCCTGTCCTACTTTATTTTCCAAATAAGTACAGAATTGAAGTTATATATCACATTATTTTACCTTCAAAAAGTGGGCTTGATGAGCTTAGAAATCCAACTGCTTTTGAACAGTGTATTTTAGTTTACCTAAATATTTTCATATACTATTTTTGAATTAGAAAAAAATGGAAACCAGGTTTTTTTAAGTGTGACAACAGTCCTCGAGAAATAGTTTTAATGAGATTCATGCAATTCTTGTTTATAAAGACTCACAAGGCTTTTTAAAAATTATATCTTCATTCATACTGAGCCTGTCCTGAGGACATTTAAAAAAACTATTAGCATATACTATCACAAAACCGCAAATCTGATCTCAGTGAAAAACAATGATTAACTAACAAAACAATTTGTTAAAATGCTGATAAATGCTCTTTAAATCCCTCATACAGGCACAGCCATAAAATAAAAAGCCCAATTTTTAATCCCATCATGACACTTACTGTGTTACTTCAGGTGCCTAAAATATTATATTCAAACCCAGTTTTTCATTCTCTTTTAAATTACAAGTATTATTTATCAGAGGCACAAGTGCTGAGAATTTCTGCTTCCCACTCCTACATTTTCCTACATTCCACTCATGAAGTACTGAGAACTTACTAAATAAATAGCCTTAATGATTTCTTTTAACATGCATTTTTTAAAAAGATTTTATTTATTTATCCATGAGAGACACAGAGAGAGAGAGAGAGGCAGAGACACAGGCAGAGGGAGAAGCAGGCTCCCTGTGGGGAGCCCAATGCAGAACTTGATCCCAAGACCCCGGGATCACGCTCTGAGCCAAAGGCAGAGGCTCAACCACTGAGCCACCCAGGTGCCCCTAACATGCATTTTTAAAAAATCACCTTAATTCTAGAGGTGACCTTTCATAAAATTAAATATTGCACAAAATAATACTGATTGGTCTAGTAAACAGAAATACACTAGAAATGGCAAATAGGCATCTAGGTGGTGGTGGTGGTGGTGGTGGCGGCGGCGGCGGCCGGAGTGGCTTGTTGGTTTGCAAAATCAAGGCTATTAAAACAACATCCAGGTTAGAGGCTGGGGAAGAATAAGAAAATGATTAGCAATATCTACCATCAGTCAGGAAGAGAGAATATGTAAAACTTTTCACCTGCTTTTGCCATTTCTGGAAAAAAAAATTAATACAAATTTATGGGTAAAATTCAGTAAAAAGCAGAATTTAAACATTATAAATTACTTTATAGTATGTAAGTTTATTGTAACCAAATTACAGGTGTTAAATAAGCTGGCTCTTAAAATCTTTTTATATTGATCTTCAGTATTAAGGGGTCATCTATTATAAATTTTCTTGTAGTGGCATGCATATACTTTTGACTATTACAGAGCATCTGGAACAGGAATGATCTTCTTGCTACAAGCAAATGTAAAACTGGGCAAAATGTAGGAGGTAACGATTTTAGGCACTAAACAGAAGGCAGCACAGGTTTGTGATCTTTCAGAATAAAGAAACAAGGTAACTCCCATGACTGCCTTACTTTCAGTGTTGAGGCTCTCTTCTGACACAGCAGAAGGCAACAGAACAAATGGAACAAAGGTTTCACTGAGGTAAAAGGCAGAGATTTGAGTTTGGGGTGTTAAGGCAGCTAAAGTTTGTGGAACAGAATAGTAGAGAAAAGGAATTGAACAGGAGAGCCTCAGAAGTCTGCAGAGAAATTCACCTCTGGTCCTTGGCCAAGGGTTGGGATGCATATATGCAGGATCTGAAAGCATAATGGAGAGGACACCAGAGATAGCAGAGCCAGGAGGAGACGTTTTGGCCCAGCCAGAATGGACAGACTTCATTTTAAGGACTCCAGGTATTCAGCTGAGACCCCAGAAAGGCCACACCTTGGAACTGAGGATCATGCCCTAAGACAAAAGACAAAACTGAAATAGGCCTGCCTTAACAAAGAAAAACCAAGCCTGATGAAACCAGAAGATTAATCGTTAATTTAAAGGACTGCCAAGAGGATCCCTGGGTGGCTCAGAGGTTTGGCGCCTGCCTTTGGCCCGGGGCGTGATCCTGGAGTCCCGGGATCAAGTCCCACATTGGGCTCCCTGCATGGAGCCTGCTTCTCCCTCTGCCTGTGTCTCTGCCTCTGTCTTTCTCTGTGTGTGTGTGTCTCATGAATAAAGAAAATCTTAAAAAAAAAAAAAAAAGGAAACAAGTGGATTCAGTCACATTAAAAAAACCCTACACAACAGACAAAAACACAGTAACAAAAAGAAAATAAATAAATAAATAAATAAATAAATAAATAAATAAATAAAAATAAAGGACTGCCAAAATGAAACTCAACAACCTTAAAGAAAGTAACAATCCAGACTCCCTACAATATATCAGTCATGACATTCAACATACAATTAAAATTTATTAGACATGCAAAGCAGAAAAACATGACCCATAACCAAGAGAAAAAAGCAGTCAATACAAACCAATTCCATGATGAATCAGATGTTGGAATTAGCAGATAGGGATCTGAAAGTAGCTATTATAAATACATACACGAATGTAAAGGAAGATGATTACAGTAAGTGAATGGATGGAGAGTCTCAACAAAGATACAAAAACCATAAAAGACAGACATTCTAAGCCTCACATGTTCAGTCTGGAAAGAAACATCTACTCTTTTAACAGAAGACTGGGGACTGCAGATGTGGCCAACTGCGTTTTTCAAGAATGACTGCATCCTGCATCCCACATCCCACATGGCTCTCCATTCAACCTAACTTTAACACTTTTCCCATCGACGATTTTTCAAGAGCTAAGAGATAATCCACTGAAGGGCTTTTTGTAGACTAAATCTATTCTAGTGAATTAAATTCAAGTCTTACGTTAAAGAGCTTGAGAGTCATTCTGTTTCTTGAAGGCGAACTGGTATATCTCTGCTTGGTGCCAATACATAATGATACAAAAGCTTATATTATTAGAGCATTAGATTATTTTCAAAAGCTTGGAGAATTGATAAAAATTCATCTTACAAATATTTATCGAGTACTTCTGTGACAAGCACTACTGTAGATACAGTGTAGTACTGACAACTACAATCATAATAACAAATGCTCCTAGCAGTTTGAGAGAAACCCAGAAGCAAAAGCTCTTTAAGGTACCTCATTCAGAAAAGAGCCTAAGAATACTGGACAGTCCCTACTAATCCAAAAATAGATAAAAAAGAAAAATATAAATTTGAAAAGAAAAAAAAAAACAAAATAATTGCTTATTTGCTACATTTTTCTGTAGCTAACTCACTACTTGGCACCATATTTACTTCTGCTGTATTCATGTTAAATTGAACTTTGCTCTTAGAACTCCAATATACCTATAGCTGCTACTGCTACTACTAAAACATGAAGTTGGGTTGCTGCTTTCCTTTTCAACACAGGAGTCATCTTTGCCTTAATCCCATTAACACAGGCAAGCTCCAAACATTCTAATCCGTAACTATTTTCTCCTAGTCATCTTCAGGTTGACAAACTTAAAATCAGTTATATATCCAATACAAGTAAAATATCTTGTTAAAAATGCACTCAACACTTGCCTGCACAGTACTGCCTTCTCTCTTACCTCAAGATAAACAAAAAAGCCAAAGTATGAATTTTATATTAAAATCTGATCAAAGACAATGATCCCCCAGTCGGAAAGAAAATCTCTCTCAAAAGAGGAATAAAACTAGAGAGAAAAGAAACAGCAGAGGAAGTGAACTATAACCCATTGAAAAAAAATTCAGAAGGCTGTTACTATGAATAAAAACTGCCAACCATTTCTCCAAAGAAGTTATATCATTCTGCACTTTTACCAACATGGATTTGCGTTCCAGTTGATCTACATCCTTGCCAACCCATTAGCCCCTTAAGTTTTAGTAATCCCAGTAAAATATGAAAAAGTGCCTCATTATCTTACAATTTTCACTTTCCTGATGACTGATTTTGAATGTATTTTAATATGCGTATGTATCATTTATGTATCTTCTCTTGTAAAGTTTCTGTTCAAATCATTTGTCCTTTTCTTCATGGGGTTGTCCTCTAATGAATTTGTAAAATTATCTTTATATTGTGTTGAACTCAAGATACTACATATTTCAAATATTTCTCCCAGACTTGCTGTTTTTTTATTTTATTAATGATGTCTTTCAAACAACATAAGCTTTAAATGCTGATTAAGTCTAACTTGTGAATTTTTTTTACATAGTTAACTCCCTATGTACTAAGAAATCTTTGACTAAACCAAAGTCTGCAAAGATTTTTTTTTCCACAAAAATTTTCTTCTCTGTTTTAATCAATTAGTTCTATAGTCTTACATTTTACTTTTATGCTTCTATCTACAATCTGTCTGCATGTAACAGGAGATTTTTTATATCATGAGAAGTAGTCAATGTTCATATCATTTTTTATACTGACATGCAGTTGTTCCAAAGCCATTTGTTAATATGAGTATCCTGTTCCCTGTGAATTCTCTTGGCATCTTTGTCTAACAATGTATGCGTTTTCCTGTAATCTCTATTTTGTTCCATTAACCTAAATACATATACTTTTTTTTCTTTTAATAATCTTATTAACCTAAAGACCCAGCAATTCTTTTCATGGATATTTAATTTAACCAAAAGAAATAAAAATATATGTCAACAGAAGTCCTGGACATGAATGCTCATAGTAGCTTTGTTCATAATAGACCCAAATTTGTAACAACCCAATTGTCCGTCACAGGTGAGTGGATAAATTATATGATAACCATACCATGGAATACTACTCTGCAATAAAAAGAAACAAGTTACTGATGCAAGCAGCTACCAGGGTAATTATGCTAAGAGAAAGAAACCAGACCAAAAAAAGTACCATACTATGTAACTGAATTCATATAAAATACTAACACAGGCAAACACTTAACTACAGTTAAGATTTAGAAACTGCCTAGAACCAGGGTTGGAGGACTGACTGCAGAGGGCCACGAAGAAAACTTTTATGGCAATAAAAATGTTCCAAATCTTGACTGCGGTGATGTTCACATGGATGTATATACATGTCAAAACTCACTGAACTATATACACTTAAAGTGAGTACATTTTTACCGCATATAAATTATACCTCAATAAAGTTGATTTTAAAAGTAATTTGAACATAACTACAAATATGTAAAATGCAACCCACCTCAAAATATGTCTAATGTATTTTGCTTAATACTAGAGATAGCAATAGAAGGAGTGTACCATCTTCAGGAGTGAGAACTTTTAGAATGAAAAGCAAAATGACACTAAGAATAACAGCACTGCGAAATAGAACTTTCCACAATGATGAAAATGTTCTGTATCTATGCTGTGTAGCACAGTAGCCACTAACCATATATAGCTAGTGAGTACTACTGCAAATGAAAATCAATGAGTAAACCTAACTAATTTAAATTTAAACATAAATACCTCTATGTAGCTAATAGCTAACATATTGGATAGCACAAGTCTAAAACAGGTAGATAAAAAATCCAATAGACCACAATACATATGTCTTAATAAAGTAGTGGAAATGGGTATATTCTTGGAAGAGGGAATAAAATTGAAATAGGAAAGATACAGTAATAACTGGGACTTAACAACAGTCAAAATAACTACTAAAAATATTTTCAACTATGTGCAGTTTTCTAACAAATTCCTGATATGTTTGATTAATTTTATCAGCAGATTAATAAAATAAAGAAGAAAACTAAAACTCTGGAAATATTTCTAACCAAGAATGAGGAACAAGTTTGAGTGGAAATGCCAGGAAACAGGGAGAAAGTGTTCATATAATTTTAGAGTTCACGTCAGACAAGGAAGGAAATACTGGCATAGTTAGATATGATACAGATCAGTAAAACAAATTTCAAAAGCTTCATTTAAATAACAGGCTATGAATTCATAACTCAAAATCTAGAAAGACTACAGAGAGACTTTACAAACTAAAATTCTATATAAACAATCACAAATGATAGTAGCTTTAAAAAGGCAAGTGAACAGAAATTATCTTAGAAAACCAATCAATACAGCTACAGAGAATTTACTCACAATGTTCAGATTTAAAAGGTTCACAACCAGGAAAAAAGGGGGGAGGGGAATAATCCTAGATGAATACAAGAGAGCGTAAATAAAAGGACATAAAACTGGTAAAGACAAAAGAAAGGGCTTGGAGTGAGGAAAATGTCTGGATCAAAAAGAACATTAAATGAGGTAGACTCCACAGAGTAGACAGCGGTATGACACCAGAACCAGAAAACAAGCAGAACTCCTTAAAAAAAAAAAGTGTAGGAGCCACTAAATTCCCTTTCACTTCCATCATCCCTATCCAGGAGAATGTTGCTTTCATTTAATAACTCAAGAGTGGGTTTGTCTGGATTAAGAGTGTTTCAAAACTTGCTACTTAAGCAAGGTTATTTCTTAAAGAGTATTCATTCCTTAACAAACAACTATCAACAAAATCTTTGACATTCCATGATTATACATATTAGTAAAGCATATAGTTAGCAATCAGTAATTCAAAACAGGTAATAAATACATCAAGCTCTTTGTAACAGCTGCACCTGAATCTTACAGGTATAAAATTCAAAAGACTAGTGAGGTGGGGCATTATAAAACTGTCTGAACAAAGAATACCACTAACTTCCTTATTTTTCAAAGAGTTCATAAAAACCATTAAGGAAAAAAAGATATGACCAATAAACATCACAAAGTTACTTAATCTCATAATTAAAGAAATGCGATGAAAAATCAAATTACCAATAAATGCAAAAAGTTTTAAGCTTGATAGTATTCAGTTTGCCAAGACTGTGAACAGGGGAAAGACATTCTCAAACAAGTTGGTAAGAACACAAAATAATACTGTTTTTGAGGGTAAAAATTTAATCCATGGACCCATTGGTCTCAGCAACTCCACTGCTAAGAATTTACCTTCAGTAAATACTTAAAAAAGGACACCAAGATACATGTGTGAAAATGTTTATTAGAGTGCTATTTTCAATAGTAATAAAGAAATAGCCTAAATGTACATCAGAGGGGACTGTTTACTATGGAATGATAAATAAAATGGAATAACAGCCAATAACAAAATCAGTTCCATCTCCATGCCGGTATGGAAAATTCCTAAGTATGTTAAATGAAAAAAAGCAAGATGCAGAAGAGCATGCAATATGTTCCCATCTATTTTTCTTTTTAATTTTTATTTATTTATGATAGTCACACAGATAGAGAGAGGCAGAGACACAGGCAGAGGGAGAAGCAGGCTCCATGCACTGGGAGCCCGATGTGGGATTCGATCCCGGGTCTCCAAATAGTGCCCTGGGCCAAAGGCAGGCGCCAAACCGCTGCGCCATCCAGGGATCCCCCCATCTATTTTTCTTAAACAGTAGATAAAAGATGGAAATAATATCTTAAAGAACACCTGTAAGTTTTAAGTGTAGGTATCTTTAGGAAGAGAGTCTGAGGATAGAAGATATAAAGTAAGAGAAGTTTGTAGGAGATCTTCGTCCTCCTTAGGCTGCCCAGCATCCAAAACCATTCTAATCCGGAGACAGTTTCAAGAGACGAGAAGCAAATACTCCCTTCCCCATCTTTCTCCTCATGTGTGCAAGCATAAGACCAATCAGGTCCTCCTGCTCTGGACAGTGAATCCCAGGTGGTGAACAAGCAAGGTGCAGAGGACTCAGATCCCTCAAAGAGATCTCCAGAGAGCTGAAGGCTTCCGAGCACAGTCACCAAATGCAGTCATGGCAGGAGTACTTTGGACACTCAGTATCCAAGCAGCAGTGTCCTAAGCAGAAAGCCCTTACTGTAACCTCCTGATCAGGCCTTGCTTCCTTCAGCTTCTGCAAATCCTTCCAAGCCTGGTTCTCTTAGCTATAAATTATCTAACATTTTACTTTTTCTTTTTTTATTTATTTATTCATGAGAGACACAGAGACGGAGAGGGAGAGAGAGACAGAGACACAGGCAGAGGGAGAAGCAGGCTTCTATATTATATATAATATATATAATCTATATATAAAATCTAGGTTATATATTCAACTATATTTTCCTTGAGTTGTTCTGCTTTATTTTGTTTTTTGCTTTTTGGGTTGTGGTTTTTGTGTGTGTGGGTTTTTTGTTTTTGTTTTTGTTTTTGTTTTGAGTGAGGTTTGGTAAAATACTTTTTGTGCTCCCTTAAATATGTGAACTTTACAATTTCTTATCTAGCACTTTGGGCAACAGTGAGACTGGCAGGAGAATAAACAATCTATTTAAAAGAAAATATCACCGCATTTTTTAAAAGGGGGGAGGGTAAGTCCTCTAAAGAACTTGAATATTACTTAGGAAAACATTCACCATGGCTGCCCCTCCCACTTCCTCCTCTCTCCTCCCAAGGATTTCATGCCCACAATTGGCTCATTGCCTTATAAATTTGATACAATGGAACAGCAGAAAAAAGCAAGAAAACAGCACTTTCCAAAGGGAAATGGGAAAATTTAACTGTAGATACTTAGAAAGTAGACTAAAAACTTAGACAAGAGCAAAGAGATAATACCCTCAAAATGTGGGAAATCTAGAACACAAATCTAAGGCAACTTCAAATAATTTCAATATATAAAACTCAGAATTCATTAAGACAGCTGTGAGAATAAATTCTTTATTTTTTTAGAAGTTTTCACTTTCTTCAAAGAATTCCTATGAACTAGTTCTAAATAAGCTGAAAAGTTACATTTTAAATTATTTTTGTCAAAAATATATAAACATATATTTCAAAAGACATATAAAACTTGTAATAAAAACTCAGCTGAGGGAAGACAGCAGCGTAGGAATCACCAGGAATCCATCTTTGCACCTAGACAACTGTACTGGTATAATCTGACCCGTGTAACTATTCTGGAACCCTGAGTCTATTCAAAAGCTTGCAGCTTCCAGGGGAAGGCTGAGACAGTAAATCACAGTCAATTTTAGTCAATTTCAACTCTTAGTAGGAGCAGCTACCCACCCACGCCCAGCGCCCTCAGCTCCCAGCAGGCAGCCACCACACATTCCCAGCACAGTCTGCACCAGCTTATGGGACCTTGTACTCCAAATATCAGAGATCTGTTCTGATCACTGACTCCTCTGATTACAGACATGCAGACACAGAAGCAGGCCACCATTGCTGAAATCCCCACTTTAAGGCTTCCAGGGGACTTTAAGATCCAGAACCTATTTTTTTTTCCTTCATTTACCTCCCTTTTTCCTCTTTTGGGAGCCAGGCATTTAAGACATGACATCCATGCTGGTGTGAACGTAAGTTTTCAACTCTTTTGGGTAAACAAAGGGAATTCAACTGCTCGATTTTACGGAATAGATTTTGTTTTGTAAGAAACCACCAGCTCTCTTCCAAAACGGCCATACCATTTTGCGCACTGTGGCTATTTCACATACTGCCGTTACCAGAGTTTTGTATGCATAGGATTTCACCTATATGACATTCTAGAAAAGTCAAAAGGATAGAGATAGTAAAAACATCAGCAGTTGCCAGAGGCTGGGGTGGGGGTGGGGGTATAAATAGGCAGAATGCAGACTAGTGTGAGAGCAGTAAAACTACTGGGTATGCTCCTGTAATGGTGGACACATGTCATTAAATGTGTCCAAGCCCATTCGACACACAACCAAGAGTGAACCCTAATGTAAATTATGGATTTTATATGATAATGATGTGGTCAGTACAGGTTCATCAATTATGACAAACAGATCACTCTAGTAGAGGGCAATCATAACGAAGGAGACTCTACAGGTGTGAGGGCAGGGGGCATACGGGACACTTTTGTACCTTCTACCAAATGGAGCTGTGAAAGGGAAATGGCTCGAAACACTAAAGTCTATCAAAAAAAAAAAAAAAAAAAAAAATTTCAAGCAGCCCCGGTGGCTCAGTGGTTTAGCACCACCTTCAGCCCAGGGCGTGATCCTGGAGAACCAGGGTCAGGTCCTGCATCGGGCTCCCTGCATGGAGCTTGCTTCTCCCTCTGCCTGTGTCTCTGCCTCTCTCTCAATCTCTCTCTCTCTCTCTCTCTCTCTCTGTCTCCATGAATAAATAAATAAAATCTTTAAAAAAAAAATTCCACACCGTACTTAATATGATATGCGATAGTAAAAGACAAAACCTTTCCTTCAAGGTCAGTAACAAAACAAGAAGTCTACTTTTGCCACCTCTATCCAAAAACGCATCCATATTGCAAAGGAAGAAATAAAACCATCGCTGCAGATGACATGTTCTTATATGTATGAAACCTTAAAGATTCCACAAAAAAATGGTTAGAATAAACAAATTAAACAAAGCAGCAGCATACAAAATTAACATGTAAAAATTGGTTATATCTCTATGCACTAACAATGAACAATCCAAAAAGGAAAATCCCATCCATGATTAGCTGAAAAAGAGGATCTACGAATGAACTTCATCAGAAGGTGATACAGAGAGAAAACCACAAAACACTGTTGGAAAAATGAAAGACCTAAATAAATGGAAAGACATTCCACATTCATGGATTGCAAGACTTGATACTGTCAAGACTTCAATACCACTCAACAAAATCTACAGATTAATGATATTCAAAAATTTCCAAAACTTTTTTTTTTTTTTGGAGAAAAAGAAAATGCATCCTAAAATTCATATGGTCTCTCAAAGAACCCTCAATGGCCACAACAATCTTGAAATAGAAGAACAAAGCTGTAAGACTTACAATTCCTGATTTCAAAAAGTTACTATAAAGATATAAAGTGTGGTACTGGCATGAAGATAGACATATTTGGCAATGGACTAGAATTGAGAGCCCAGAAACAAACTCTTGTATATATGGCCAAATAATTTTTTGGTAAGTATTCCAAGACCATTCAATGGGGCAAGGACAGTCTTTTAAACAAATGGTGCTGGGAAAAGTAGCTATCCACATGTAAGAGCATTAGGTTGGACCCTTATCTTACACCAAAAAAAAAAAAAAAAAAAATTACTAAACAGGGATTAATAATGATCTAAACAAAAAAGACTGAACATTACAAAACTCTTAAAAGGAAATATAAAAGCTTTATAATACCAGTTTAGCAATGGTTTCTTGGATGTATCACCAAAGGCAGTCAACAAAAAACAGCTAAACTGGACTGCATCAAATTTTTAAACATTTTGTGCATCAAAGGACAGTATCAACAAAGCAAAAAGGTAACCGACAGAATGGGAAAAATATATGCAAATCACATTATCTGGGATTAATACCTAGAATATATAAAGAATATATAATACCTAGAATATATAAAGTCCCAGAACTCAACAATAAAAACATAAACCATTCAGTTTATAAATGGACAAAAAACTTAGGCATTTCTCCAAAGATACACAAATGGTCAAATAAGCACATGAAAAGATGTTCAACATCAACAATTATTATGGAAATGCAAATCAAAACCACACTGAGGTATCACCTTACAACTCTCAAAAATGTCTGGAATCCAAAAGACAAGAAACAAGTGTTAGCAGGGATGTGGGAAAAAAAGGATCCCTTATGTACTGTCAGTGAGAATGTGAATTGGTGCAGCCACTGTGGAAAACAGTATGGAGGTTCCTCAAAAAATTCAAAGTAGAACTGCCCTATGATTCACTAATTCCACTACGAGGTATCTAACCAAAGAAAATGAAAACACTAATTCAAAATGATACACACACCCCTAGTTTACTGCAGCATTATTTACAATATCCAAATTATGGAAGCAGCCCAAGGGTCCACTGACAGATCAATAAAGAGGAGATAATACACACACACACACACACACACACACACACACACAGGAATATTACTCAGCCATTTAAAATAAAAAATGAGATCTTGCCATTTGCAACACAGATGGACACAGAGGTAAGTCAGAGAAAGACAAATACCATACGATTTCACTTATAATGTAGAATCTGATAAACAAAACCAATTAATACACAAACAAAAAGCAGAAATAGACCCATACAAAGGGAAGCAGGTATGGACGAAATGGGTGAAGGAGAGCAGGAGATAAAGGCTTTGTCATGGGGATGAAAAGTACAGCACAGGGAATATAGTCAACGGTATTGTAATAGTGTTCTATGGTGACAGATGGTAGTCCACAATGTATAGAGTTATCCAATCACTATATTATAAACCTGAAACGAATATAACGTGTGTCAACTATATTTCAATTAAAAAAAAATTATGTGGCAAATATTACAAAAGTAGAATCCCCAAAGACCAAAAAATCGCTGGTCATTTTCTTGGTTCCTCTGGAACTTGCACTAAACTTGTCTAGACTCAAAAGAGGAACAGAGGGAAGGAGGGATGGAAAGTCTCCTAGTAGGTGGTCAAAAATGTAAGACACCTGAGTGGCTCAGCTAGGTTGAGTATCTGCCTTTAGCTCAGGGAGTCCCAGGTTCGAGTCCCACATCGGGCTCCCTGCATGGAGCCTGCTTCTCCCTCTGCCTGTGTCTCTGCCTCTCTCTGTGTCTCTCTCTCATGAATAAAAAAAAAAAAAAAAAGTAAAACTGAATCTACTAGATGCTTAAATAGGCCTTTCAGAAGGGAGACTGTAAGGCCTCAAATTTAGACTTTGGAAGTGGTCTCAAGATAATTACAGTCATTGTAAACATGTACACTAAAAGTACTGATGTGTCCAATGTGCACATTTTAAGCACCTGTTTCTAAAATCCTCTTTTAGCATTTCTTCATTTTTTTAAAACACTGGGCCTGGGTACATGAGAGTGACCAAGCGGTTAACATGGATTTCCCAGAGTTCTGGTTCCTAGCAAATGAAGCAATTATCAGCTATCACACTCCAGAAGTAAAAAGAATGGGAAGATCTTGGAAAGTTTCTAGCTAAAATAAGGGTTCTTTATGCTTCATCTTGTTTTGGGGGAAGGGGCTTTGCAGGAGAGGTCAGTTACCAAGGCTCATAGGGAGGGGTAAGTTTCCCAGGTCTCTGCTTCTATAGCTGACATGTGCGATTTCCCCAAGTTACACTGGTTTAAAATAACGATGGAGCAGGGAGGGGGAGAGACACACAATGAGATACACTTCATACCTATTAGGATGGCTCTATTAAAAAAAAAAAAAGAAAGAAAGAAAAAAAAAAAAGCCCAGAAAATAACAAGTGTTGATGAGGATGTGGAGAAATTGGAACATTTGTACTTGCTGGTGAGAATGAAAAATGATGCAGCTGTTGTGGGAAACAATATGGCAGTCCCTCAAAAAGTAAAACACAGAATCATCATTTGACCCAGCCATTCCCATTTCTGAGTATGTAACCAAACAAACTGAAAGCGGGGCCCTGCACAGATACTGATACACCTATGATCATACCAGCATTATTTACAATAGTCAAAAGATAGAAGAAACCCAAGTGTCTCTCCCTGGATGAATAAACGGAATGTGGTATGTATGTACAATGGAAGAAAATGTGTCCTGTGAGGCCACAACATGAATACATAATGCTAAGTGAAATCACATGCTATGCTAAGTCAGTCACAAAAAGACAAATATTGCATGACTCCACTCATATAAGGTACTCAGAATAATTCCATACACAGAGACAGAAAGTAGAACAGTGGTTGCCAAGAGCTCAGAGTAGAGAGAATGGAGAGTTACTACAACATTTCAGTGTGGTAGGAGAAAAAAAACGTTTTAGATGTGACAGTGATGACAGCTGTGCAATGCAAATGTACCCAACACCACTGAAGTACACATTTAGAAATGGTTAAAATGGGGACACCTGGGTGGCTCAGTGATTGAGTGTCTGCCTTCAGCCCAGGGCGTGACCCTGGGGTCCTGGGATCGAGTCCCGCATCGGGCTCCCTGCAAAGAGCCTGCTTCTCCCTCTGCCTGTGTCTCTCATGAATAAATAAATAAAATCTTGGCGGGGGGGGGGGGGGTTAAAATGGTAATTTTAGGAGCTCAGTTGATTTCAGCTGAAGTCATGATCTTCTCAGGGTCATTAGATCAAGTCCTGCATCAGGCTCCACACTGGGCATGGAGCCTGCTTAAGACTCTCCCCCACCCCCACCCTTTGTCTGTCTCTCTGCCCCATGTCTAAAAAAAAAGGGGGGGGGGATTTTATAGTATATATTTTATATGTATACATATAATCTATATATATAATTTTACCACAATAAAAAAAATTCATTTTTAGCTCTATTCATCCTCAAACCAATATCCTCACTTCTTCCCCCAAAGTAATCATCCTCAACTACTCATTTATTTTTTTCCTGGATTTAATTCAGCATTTCTATGTTATACATACAACACTACTTCTTGAAGATTTATCAATTACCTGCATAGCTTCTGCCACAGTAGATGAAGCCTACAAAACCAGTACCATCCCCACTTTTTACTTCTCTTATTCCTAACCTTAAATGGCAATACGACGATTCTGGGTTAGGCCATCCAACAGATGTTAGTTATTTGCTTCCTATGCTAATTCACCTATTTTTCAAAGAATCTATTTCCCCAAACATTTCAATATCCATCTATCAGTTCAATTTTTAATTTTTTTCCTGAAGCCCTCTTTCCTACTGCTCCCATCAGAATTGCTTGCTCTTCAGCTTATAACACAGTTGTCATCTCTCGACTTTTCTTTGTTGCTTCTGAGTTGGATCCACTGTTTACCAAAGCCCCTTCTCTTTTCTTTCTTGGTTTATTCTCTCATTTTGTTAGGGTGCACTGTATGGAAACGCTGCATGGGTACATATTTTTTGGTTGTTCTTGCATGTCTTTCTCTCCTACTTTTGCACTTGATTGATGGTTTGGCTGGATGCAGAACTCTAAGCTGAACAGAGAACTCGTACAGCACGCTCCTCCATCTTCCATCTTTAACTCTTAGGTGCTGAGAAGTTAGATGTCATTTATATTCCTAATCCTTCCTAAATGATCCTGCAAGCTTTTGAGACATTCTCATCATTTCTGGTGTTCCTAAAAAAATTTCATAACTGCCTGGCACTGGCCTGTTTTCATTCATTCCGCTTGGCACTATATATCTCTTTTCAATCTGGAAACAAATCTTAAATAAATTTTCTGGCATATGCCTAAATATAGCATCTACCTCTGGCATATACATGTATATGGTACATTTCATCTTCTGATAGATATGGTTACTAAGAAAATCAGCTTGGGAAAATGACAGACTGGATGTGACCCTTACCTCACTATTATCAACTGCAGCACTTGGGGAAGGTAATCTCTATTAAACCATATATGAAATGGGGACATGAAATGGGGACAGGTGTACGGTAGAGATTTTTAATACAACGACACATGTAAACTGCTTTTGCAACAGTAGCACATGCATGTGAATAAAGTACAATGTTACCTACCTATTATTAAAATTTCAAAAACTGGATTGGTATAGATACTATAAACACTGTCCAATCCATTAAGGTTCTGCTATTTGTAATAGAACTAATAGAAGTGGGAGGCAGCCAATGGGTATAGGGTTTCTTTGGCGGTGATAAAAATGTTTTGGAACTTGAGAAAACTGATAGCTGCAAAACACTGAAGATACAAAATGTCACTGAACTGTTCACTTTAAAATGATTAATCTTATGTTATATAATTTTCACCTCAATAAAGAGAAAAAAAGGAAGGACACAGAAAGGCAATATGAAGGAAGAAGTCAAAAGTTGTTGAAAAGGGAGACTGGAATTGATACTTTTTCCTGTAAATTACTGTGAAATTTTCCTCTATATACTCGCTTTTTAATTCTTTGAACTAAGTAGCCAATAATGACAATGTTGGGAAGACAAACACTTTTCCTTTTGTATCAAAAACCAACATGTTAAATAAAGTTGATTGAAAGATCAACATATAATTAAGAAGATTATTTGAAGCTTTTTCAAGAAGAAAATATGTAAAACAGGAAGTTGGAAGATATATATATATCAATAAAAAAGCTAATAGTAAAGAAGATGATGGATTAATTCATAAAAAAAAAATCACAATATATCAGAAGACTAAGCTCTAGGCATTTCCTTACAATAAATAGGGCAATCTACCCAAATCTCAAATCTTTCCAATAAAAAGGGAAGTAAACTGTGTGCTACTGATTGCAGAGTAGGGGGAAATACTGTTATATCCATCCACCTTTTTTCATTTTCAACATTTCCCAAACTGCAAGGAACACTGTTTAGAGAAATGCTATTCAATACAGTACAAAAGAAAACAGAGAAGGGGTGAGGGAGAGAGAGAAAGAAAAAAAAAAAAAGGAACAGGAAAGCAGCATATTCGAATTTCACTCGAGAGATTCACAAGACACAGCAGTGTATTAAAGGTTCTGCAGTAAGAAAGCCAGTTCACTTCTATGAAACCTACATCTGTCTGATTTATTAAGTACAGAAGAGTTCTTAAGCTATATGTCTGTTAAACACATAATGCATCATTTTGTTAAAGACTGCTTTGATTTATCCCGATAACATATAAATTAGGGTAACTTCAATATTAGCCCCAGGGATAAGATTACCACACATATCCAAGAATAATCAATTACCTGAATAAAACATTGTTTCAAATTACCAGCTAGTCAGAGCAAGAGCTTAGTGACAGTAAAGGAGGGGGAGAGAAGGTGGGTATAAGAGGAAAAGAAGAAAAACAATCTGGGAAAAGTTAGCTCTTCAACTTCCCTTGTTGAGATGTCCTTGTCCTTGTCCTGCCCTGTCAATTCTGATTATTAAACAAAACATTTACAGTTTAGATAGTAAAAAATTTCAGCTTAGTTCACTTCTCCCCCACTTTTTGTTTATTTACATTAATTCCTGATCCTAGGAGGTAACCTCAAAAAGAGAGGTTAAATATTTGTCACCTGAGTACCTCAAGTATAAAATTTCACGTTGCCATAACAATCCATATCCCAAAAGAGTTGAATACTGCATAATTTAAGCATAAAGGCATTTGCACTTTCAGTTTCTTTTACTCAAAGACATACAACACCAACAAAATCTGAACCTGGCACAGCATTTCTTGTTTGGGGGGAAAATCATAGAAAAAACATGGATTTAGAGAAGGAAAGGTAGTTTTAAATATTCTTTAGCTATCCCAATAGGGGGCAGCCCAGTGGCTCAGCGGTTTAGCGCCGCCTTTGGCCCAGAGCGTGATCCTGAAGACCCGGGATCGAGTCCCACGTCAGGCTCCCTGCATGGAGCCTGCTTCTCCCTCTGCCTGTGTCTCTGCCTCTCTCTCTCTGTATCTCTCATGAATAAATAAATAAAATCTTAAAAAAATAAATAAATAAAAAGACATCCCAATAGGTAGGGCTAAGGAAAATCCAAATGGAAATACCTTTGTTAAGAGAAAACTGGTAAGGAAATAAAGACACGTTTTTTCATTGAGATGTTATCATCTTTGAACCAAAAAGGAATCACTACTGATTATTACTACTGTGTCCAATATTGTGGGAACCGATCAAGGAAATCAATCATTTAGGTACTAGAGACAGTAGTACTTAAGTCCCTTGGAGAGGTTAATCCTCACAGGAAAATTACCTGAAGGTTATTTATTTTATTTTACTTCATAGGGAAAAAGCTACAGCTACCTTTGTGGTCACTGTTCATCCTTTTTCTCGTAATAGAAGCGAAATGGAGTGAGCAAGTGAAGCCAACCTCACTAGCCATAAATCCCCCCAGTCAAAAAATGGGGGAGGGCAAGACAAACTAAGCATATCACAGCTATTACACTCTTATAATTCTTCATTATTTACATGCTACTGCCATTGCCATTACCATAAGGGTCACAAGATCAATTGGTTAAATAACATTAGCTAAATAACAAACCATATTCACAAACCTTTTTTAAGGAGTAACATTTGAAAAAAATCAAAAGCTAGCTAAAATAAACTAGACACACTAAAGCAGACAGAATAAACTTCAACCCTGGTTATTGATAGCAAATTAAATGCATGAATCTCAATTCAGAGGCACAAAGGTAGGAGATACTAAGTCAGAAGATGACAGATCAAAACACTTCCCAGCACAGTATTTTCTTGGTGAGATTATTATAGTCTAAGGTCTGAAAATGAAATGTGTAGATCCAGAAACCAAAATTATTAATAACCGAAAAGACAATCAATCACTTTCAGTGACTTTTCACTGTCATAAGAGAGCAAAGAGCAGGCAAAGCACGACCAGCCCCCAGGTTAACTTAGCACAAGGATGCCCTTGCAGTGACCAGAAAACCTGTCCTCTACCCACAGTATTCATACTCTTCTTTCCATACGAGTACTAATCTGATTTGGTTGAATTAGTACTCGGTTGAATACAGAATTATACAGTAGTAATACAAAAGAGATCAACCTGTAAAACATTTCATCTAAGTCATAAGGAGGCCTGATTAAACACTCCTGTGCCACAGCAGAGAATACATGTGCAGTGACTGCACTGCTCATTTTCCAGATTCTCCCATCACTCTCGATTCAAAATTTATGCCCCTCATTCTGTTTTCCATCCCCTACTGCATTTTCTGTAGATGTGTATCACCACTGACGAAGCTGTATCATGGATCTGTGATGTTACCCATCCTTCCAACTGTGTCCTGCCCAACCATGAGAAGATACATTTATTTTCCTATTTTCACACTCTTAAATAGTACTTCTGACAGACCCATGTACCTATCATTGTAACAGAAACTACAAAGAAAGTAGTAGTTTGGGTTTTTCTGTAGTTTTTGTAGATACTGACATTGAATAATTCTGAACAGAATATAAACACTAAAACAGTCCGACTGGACACAATACTGCAAAATGCAAATATATACATCAGTTCAAAGCAAACTAAAAAATTAACCACTTAGAAAAACAACTTATGGCTAGCTCATATAAGAATACAGCTAGGCTCATATGCTTAGACAACTATTATAAAAGGATTCTACATCTGCATAATGCTTTGCAAAGTGCTCTCCCATTATGAAAACATTAATTCTCCCCAAATATTTAAATTGAAAGTCTCCAAGAAAGAGATTTCTGAAAGAGGATAAAGGATATAATCCAAAAATATAAACTTTAAAAACCCATTAAATTTTCTGCTGACATTTACAGTTAATTTTTCATGCATATATATTTTTGCTTTGGAGTGAGAAAATATATTAAGACTGCACAACAGATACAAATTCCTTCTCTCATAAAATATATCATGTACTCAGGTTATACATGTATTAAATCATTTAAATCAGCCTTGAAAAATACTGTTTTGAATCAAGTAATAATTATACTCAGAAAGTTACCCAAGTTTATAAAAGAGACAAAGTCAGGCTTTCATTTGTCCAGCAATTCCTGTCCAGATCCTCTGTACAAAATACTTCTTCAAATGCATGGTATACTTACGGCTCATTACAAACTGTTCTATGTAAAAAATAGATGGTATCAGTTATCTCTACCTTAGAATGAATAAATTTAAGTGAATGAATCCACTCAAGGATTCTAAACCTAATCCCTAATTCTGAAATAAAAGACACAAATCATAGTGCAATGGAATCCAGGAATTAAAATTAACTTGGTAAGAAGCGTTGAAAGGAGTCCACGAAACCGTATCACATACACCTGATCATGTCAAAGGTTCTTATAAAATGAGTTGTATCCCACTGAGGTCCATTAAACAAACAGAAAGCAGTTACAGAGCACCAACATAATAAAAATAGAGTTTACATCTCATAGTACATCATTTTCCACGATTTAGAAATCTTCTCTAAATGAAAATACAGCATGAATACATCAATATTTGAAACAGAAAATAATAGTTCTTACCTTACTACATCATCAATATTGTTCCTGTATACGCCTTCAAGTCTTTCTGCAGGAAACCCCATAGCAATAATGTTGGGATAAATATCTGAGTACTTAAGTTAAGGAAATGTCTGAAATATACAACAATGCAAACTAACATATACATGTGGTAAAACATGAGCTGATTTTAAAAATTAAACGGTTGTCCAAGGTATTTATAAACCACCATATGTAATTAAGAAACACAGGGGAGTACATAATTCCAAAAACAGATCCTCAAAATAATCATAAGGCAAAATAATTTTCAAATCCCTCTACCTAGTACATTAAAAACACATTCAAGGGAAAAAGCAACTTCCAACGCTTAGACATGGGTACCTGAAAAACAAAACCACAGAGTTTATAAATCACAGAACTGAAGTCACCTTGGGACAAAAACCAAGCATCAAAATAAAAACAAAAATAGCTACACAACTACTCATTTTTCATAGTTATATACTGCACCACAGCACAGAGAAAAAGAATTAGGAAGCCAGATTTAAGAGCTGGCTATGCCTCCATCCAGTTGTATAATTTGGACATGTAACTAAACCTTTTTAGCCTTCAATTTCCCATTCCATGCAATTAGGCTGAGACAACCACAGTGATCTCCTCCAAGTTCTTGGTATTTGTGTCTAATACTGAACTAAGGTAGAAACTTACTCTCATTTACTATCAAGGTAGTCAACACTTAGCAAGCCGTTCTATTCATTTATGTTACACACTACAGTTGGCATAAAAACAAACTTCTGTGCTCCAGAAGAATCTGCACCAAACTAACTAAAAAGAAACCATCACCAAATCTACATTCCTATGCATTTTGTCAATCGTAGCAGCTCTCATTTCTTCTTGAGTGCCATCATCCCTCTTTCTAATCTCATGATTTTGAGAACACAGACCTTCCCAAATAACCAAGCTAATCTGCCTCAAGCCTCCTATCAACACCATCCCTGAAGTTCTCCACCTGCCTACTCCTGGACCCCCACTCGTTCTTCAAATACAATCCAAAATTCACTAAATCCAGTGTCTTCTTCTAGATCTTATTTTTTCACTTCCTGCTGCATTCACATTATTGAGCTGATTTCAGTATTAGTTTCAATCCAAAAATAATTATCAGGCTACCGAAGGCCTTTATTTTAGTATTATTTTTTAAAAGGTTTTATCCATAGTTTTACCATACAGATTGGATAGACCTAAAAATATTTTAAGGGAAAAAAAAAAAAACCGACATAGAACATCATACACAGTATGCTAAGTTCTGTATTTAAAAAAAAAAAAAAATGTTCCTTTTGTATAAAATGAAGAACTCTTACACATATAGTTGCTTGAATTTGAACTTCTCAACATACACGTGCATGTGCACACACACACAGATGATAACTGAGAAACGAATAAAGATGATTGCTTCACAGGGAAGGAGAGGCAAAGGGGAGAAGCATACACTTAAAAACAGCAACAAACCGGATTAAATACCAAATTGATAACCAGGAGACAGGGCTTATCTTACAGGAGTTATTTGGACATTGCAAGTTTACTGTACTTCTTGGTAGGAAGCACTCTAAGAACAAAAAGAACTACAAAGAAAATTTAAACTTCTTCTGAGAGTTTGTTTTTACTAATTTCAGTGTTGATATCCTCAAGCTTTTTTCTATATTGTAGAAAAAACTGCTAATTATGCTAATAATTTTAAGATTCATGATTACAGGTATAAAAGAGATACCATTATAAAATCAAGAAATCAAGTAAAAACACTAAAACATCATCATGAACTCATGTTTATAAGAATTTATGTTCTCTAGGTGTTTTCACTGACCTGGCCTAAAAGCATGTCAATCCCAGCAGCAAACAATCCCTGAATGCAGATTTCATCTCTAATATATAATACACTAAAAGATACTAAACTCCTTGGAACAACTGATGCCAGGTCTGGGGCAGGAAGATACAGGAAGATCTTTCTGTGCCAGAAGACAAGGAAGGTATTCAGAGATTAATGGTGTCTATCAGACAGATTTGGAGCTAACAAGAAGACATCCCAGGGCCTTGAGTTGTAACAATCTGAGTATCAAAGAAAAAATTTAAATGGTAGTAAATTAAAATACCCTAAATAAAATTAAAACCATTGAGTCTATAAGGATACTCAGAAGAAAAAAAGAACTAAATCTTTTTCATTTATCACCCTTTTGAAGTGGCTATTTTAACAGTTCTTTCTTTACTTTGAAAGTAGGTAAAGGGGGAGATTAAGTATTGATGCTACTTTTCCTGTAGGTTCTGTATTTCAGGGCAACCAAATAGCCCCATTTCATAAGGGTAAAGATCTACTTTACAGAAAAACGCCAGTTAATAAACACAAAAGAACAGAACTTTAAAAATGGTATTTTGCAACCCCTAATAAAATTACTGATTTAGGCAAAGATGAACAACTGGTTCTACACCAACAGGTGACTGGATGATGAACTTTCTTAGAGAAACAGTAACACTGAACAAAATACTTTCTAATGTAAGGAGACAAATACAACTGAACAGCAGGCAGAAAGGGCCACCACCACCCAATTTCAGGGGGTCCATCACCATCACCAAGAAAATTACATAGAGATCCTATAATACAATACAAATACAATACAAAGGACACAGCATCATCTATAATAACTAAGGTATCTTCAATCTGAGAATCCACCAAGCATTTAGATATAAATTTTAATTTACAATAAATACAATAATTTACAGTAAATAAAACAAAGAAAACAAGCTAAATGACATGTGAGAATTAACTGGACAGATTCAAAAGATCTGTAGCACATGACCCAGTCTCTGCTCCAATGTCTTTTAAAAAGGCAAGGAGGGTAGCTATCATTGATGTAAAGACTTAAGCATTCTATGGGACGCCTGGGTGGCTCAGTGGTTGAGCGTCTGCCTTCGGCTCAGAGCATGATCCCAGAGTCCCGGGATCGAGTCCCCATATCAGGCTCCCTACCATGGAGCCTGCTTCTCTCTCTGCCTGTGTCTCTGTCTCTCTCTCTCTCTCTCTCTCTGTGTCTCTCATGAATAAATAATAAAATCTTCAAAAAATAAAAAGACTTAAGTGTTCTAAGAGCCAAGTTCATAGGTACAGTACTATTTTGGATATTGCTCTGGACAAACCGGCCATAAAGAACATTTTTGAGCCAACCAGAGAAATTTGAACATGATCTGGGCATTAGGTGAGATGAAATTTTACTGACATGGAAAAGCAGACATTACTGACAAAAAAAAAAAAAAAAAAGGTTTCAAGAGAGAATATACAGCATTATGCCACATATAATGCATATATATCCATAATAAACATGTAGACGAAAAGATCACAAATAATCATGTATAGGTGGTGGAAATATATATATTTTTCTCATTTTTGTCTTATATTTTCTGTTGCTGATACAATGCACCTGCACTATTTCTAAAACATTTTTTGAATTGTTTTATAATTATCTACAAGTCTATTTACTGTCATGACAAAATATTGTCTTGTCCCTCATGACTTAAATTCAGCTCTGTATATAGTTTTAAAAAATGAATTTCTATCAAAATGCATATATGTATATACACATACACACACACACACACACACACTCATATAACAATAAAAGACCATGTAATTTTTGTCACTTTAAGAGTACAGAAATTCACCCCCAACCTCAAAGGGTTCTTTTACTATAAAGGCTCTGAAACTCTTAGGATTATCATTTTTAACATTACAAATAATAGCTGTCATCTATTATTCTCACATGAGAAAGTAGTTCCACCTAAAAATGTAGCTCAATTCAAAGACCTACGTTCAATTACCAAAATGTTTTAGGTAGTATGTCCATTCATGAGAAAAAAAAAAAAAAGAAATTGGAGGTTCAAATTAAGCCTGTAGCAGTATTAATTCCTGAAAGTGAATAATCTTTACCTTGTAACTCTGTCTTGGGAGCACCAACATATAGAAAATGAGAAATAACACTCAGGAAAAAAATGAGGCAACAGTAAACCCAAAGCAGCTGCCACCAATCCAGAATTCCTACCTAAGAAATTATGAATACATGTCAGTCAAGAATATAAACTGGTCACCCAAGTTTTTCTTCTGAGCAACAGAGAAATTTTTTATTCAAAGAAATAACAATTACTGCTACTAACAAACTTTCCAACTGAATCCTTCATTTCAGTGAAGATGCTAGTAAGATTTTAGCCTTGCAGAAAAGCACAGTAGTACAAAGCCCCTGGAAATGCAGTCATTGTAACTGGGACTAAACTCAAATGTAACTATTAGTTAGCACTATGAATGCTAACTAATAAAGTAAATGAGGTTGCAAAAGACTTAGTTAACTTACTTTAAAAAACCATAGGCCTATAACTATGCATAAAAAGGGATGTTATGTTACACACTCATTAAACTCACTTGGCCCCCTCTTCCACTCAATTAGTCAGACACAGAGCGAGCATTCTGTGCAAGGGGCACTGAGGGTAGAAGCCTAAGTAAGCAAAGACTACTGCACTGGAAGAGTTCCTACTCTATCAGGAGAGGCAGACACATGGAGGTGCAACGGTGCCACAGGCTCTCCTGAATATAAGACCAAGACATTTTAAGAGACAAAGAGAGAGGGATGAATCCTGCAGGGGCACAGATAAAGCTTCACAAAGTGGGTGATGTTAGATAATTCTTAAGAAGTCAGTCACACATCAGCAGGACAGGAGAACGAACAAGAGCAGTTAGAACATTCCAGGCAGAGGACAGAAGAGGGATACGGAAATACATACATCTGGAACACACAAGCAGTCCAGCGCGACTCACACACAAGGCTGTATGCAGAATGCAGGATGGAAGACTGGGTCTAGTTTTAAGGATGCTGTGGCAGGGAGTTTGATTTAACCAGACAGATAAAGAGCCAAAGGCCACAATCAGCCTGGGGGGGTCTCTTCCTTTACACAGAACCTAGGCATTTGGTCTTTTTAAGATTTCATTGTTCACAGAGGCTCTCACCATCCTTATTCATAGTTTGAGCTTTTACCCAAGACTTTAGCATCTATCATAAGTTATAAGGACACAGAGAGCGTGTGCCACTGTACAAGAAATACATTCCCATTTAATCTTAAAGATCCTACAGAGTTGATACTCCCATTTCATGAATGACAAAATTGAGGGTGAAAAAGACTGGGTAATTTGCACTAAGTTCCTGTACTGAGCTATGATTCAAACCAGTTAGATACATAACCCAAAGCCCAGGCTTTTTATACCATGCTGCCTCATGAAAGGAGATGAAGATCTCTTTTATTTCCAAATCAATAATAAAAATATAAAAATTTTCAGAGGGAGCAGGTTCAAATGAAAGTGAATCTACTAATCAGATGTTAAAACTTTAAAACTTCTAAAAGACAATACAAAACTCCACTGGCTTTTCCAGAACTGATTTCAGCAATTGATAAGCACTGAATTTTGAGACAAATATTTGTTATGCCAAGAATTATACCAATAAACACCTAATATATGATTTTTTTGCTTCCCAATGTAAAAAATTTGATATGCTTTTTTTAGACAATGTAAACCAAATAAAAATAACTGAGAAAAAAATATATATATACAAGATTTCTAATACAGAATAGCCTTAACCTGCACTTACTGGATATACTTTTGAACAAGTAGAGGGCTTCATATGAAATTCTCCTCTAATAACTTATAAATGTTGAGCATAAAAAATTAGAATAACTAGGTCACTGAAGGAAGCCAAATATTTTTGCCATCTAGTAATCTACTTGCAGGCAAGGTGGCACCATGGTTAAGAACATATGCTCTAGAGCCAAGCTGCCTGGACTTGACCTCCAGCTTCATGTATTAAAAAATCTTTTCCAAGTTTACCTGTCTTCAGTTCTCTGTGTAAGATGGGACTGCTCAAAGTACTTATCACACAGGGTTGTTTATAAGGATTAAACGCATCAATATATGGAAAACAACTAGAACATAGTGACAGCTGTCCATCAATTGAACAAATGGTACAGACCCAGACTGTAAGGGCTCACCATAACTATTTGGGTTTTTTTTTTTCCAATGACACTGACTTACTATTGAGTAACCAACCTAATCCTTCTAAAGAGCATCAAAGCCTAACAGAAACCTTAACTGTGTGAAATCTTAACCCTAGCAACCTGCCTTTTAAGTATTTAAATTAAGAACAAATGTAAAATATTCCCAAATTTCCCAAAGGAAAAAAAGGTCTTCTTTCCCCACATTATCAGCGGCTACATGCAATAAGTGGAGAGGTAAAAGAAATGCGTGTATGTGCACATGTGGGTACTTCTTGTCATGCCTAAGGTGGATGGCCACCATTGCTACAGGAGATCTGGAGATGAGATACATGACGTAACAGCAGACAGTCTCCTTTCGCCTCACCTTTGAGCAAACATGTCCAATTTGTTTTAATTAAGGCAAAATTTACATACAAGATCTTAAGTGATTCATTGATGAGCTTTGATAATCATACATATCATGTTGGACAGTCTTGATTTAAGTGCTACAACAATCCCATCTCACACCACAGAATACTGTAGACTGAAAGAAAAAAAAAATGGTAATTAAGTTCTAAAGCCAGTCCACAGAAGTCAATTTCACCAATAATATAACTGACATATTGTAAAATAATGTGGCTACTATAGGAGCTAAGTAAATTTTTACTGGCTATTCTAAGCATCCAATCATGACTTAAAACACTAGACAGTACATTCTAAGTTACATCTAATTAACAAAATACCTTTAGAAAAAAACATGTGAGCTGATAATTCATATCTACTTTGTCTTTAAAATTTTACTTGAACCTAAATTAACGTGGTTTATGTTACAAATTTAACTAGAATTTTCAAACAGAGGATAAAAAAAATAGCTTGTTAAGCCTTATTTTAGAAATGTGTTTCTGAATATAGACTGAATCTTAATTATGGAAAATAAAGCAGTTCTGAAGTTTCTTTGTAGTACTACTTAATATATATACTTATCCCCAAACAACTTCTACACTACAATACCAGTATACAGTACTAGTATTCAAATCAGTAACACTTTTTTCTTGCCACGATTGTTTTAAGAAAAATTATATCCACAGATCAAATAAAGAGATTCTTTAAACTCTAGTTAGCTAGAAGTTAACAATATGAAGCCGTAGCATACATGGAGCATGAATGGCAAATAGGGACATACAGATTTACAGAGGTAGTGACCAAAAAGCATCAAAAGACAATCTGAAGTCACCTGGCTCACGAGAGGAATGAACACCGAGCTTATCCGGCAGCAGGAGTGAAGGAATAAAGTCAGACTAATGAAGGAAGACACAGAAAATGAAAAGCAAGTTAGCAAATACCAGGACTTCACCATTTAATTCTATTTTCCAGGAATTTCTGGAGGTTTTCCCCTGCTTTCTCTCAGGGCTATCAACCAACAGATACTCAAGGATCAGGTGAGAGGAAAAATAATTCAGCCACTGATTCATAAGCTACATCAGGTCTACATTTTTTTCCCGAAAGTTTTTAAGAAGTTTAAATTTAACAAATAGTTTCCATGCATGTCACAGCTATATCCATAGTGTCTTTACTAATCAAATTATGCTTTAAATAATTGCCACACTCACAGACTTCTGTCAGAGTTTCATCTAATGAAACATTTTATATTTCTTATTAGATTTTATTTTTCCCTATTAAATGTGTAAAATGTTTGTATCTGGTTTCTAAATTAAAGATTCATATTGGTAGGAAAGCAGAAATAGGAGTTCCCTGAATTTTCCAGTTGATGAGGTGCTAATTGCTCATTATTTGAGAACAATTTGTCCTAACATATAAAGCATATAATCATTCATGTAAAGAGCAAATTAATAAAGCCTAAAATCTTATTTTCTAAAATGAAATGGGTGCCAAAACTTGAACTACGGATATATTAACAGAAAGAATGCTCGAAAAATGGGGATTTTAGGAATAAAGAAGTATTGGGTCAGAAACACGACAGGACACAGGAATATTTAAATATTTCCTAGGTGTCAGGCCTTGCACTAAAATACGTAATGCATAATGTCATTTAATATAGAAGACCAGAGTTCCATTCTCCCCTTTCAACTTAAAAGCCTATGGACTGCTGGTAAGTTACTAAATCTCTGGGCCTCAAATATTTTTGTTTCTTCTTTCTGCAAAAATAATGATCCTAACAGCTGCTCTAACTTCTTCACTGGTTGTTTCAAGGATCATATGAGATATCTGGACATTATCTTCAATTCCATAAACTGCAAAGAGCTCTACTATTGTAATAAGAAGTTGTTATTATTTGAGGTTGCATGAGAGATGCCACCTAGAAATGCCGTGTTATTTAATTTTAGTTTAAATGTCTCATTACAAAGCAACCCAATATGATGTTTTTATAAACAAATTAGAAAAGAATTCCAATATATTCACTTAAATTCACGTTAGCATAAATTTTAGGTTCCTTTTAACACTTCTAAATTAACTGCCCACAGTGCCAAACCAGAAAGGAAACTGACTGCCAAATAATTTATGAGCTCTACTGGAGCTTTCTACTCCTCCAAACAATTAGGAGCTCACAACTTTCTCTCAAATTGTTACATTATACCAACTTGCCTTGACAGAAAAGTTTACCCATATTTTTGCTTTAAAATGAAGTTTAGATCTCACTTCCTAGAGGTCGTCTTCTTTTTAAATTTATTTTTTACTTATTTATTTTTTTAAACTTAGGCTCCATGCCCAGTGTGGGGCCTGAACTCACGACCCTGAGTTTCAGGGTCCCATGCTCTACCAACCCAGCCAGCCAGGTACCCTTAGATTTCATTTTCTAAAGGAAAATATCACATTCTTCAAAGGTAACATCAAGAATTGCTAGTAATTCTTCTACTTAGTAGCAATACTATAAATTGGTTAATTTGGCAAGAAATCTGCAATCTGTATCAAAGAGCTATGAAACTGTTTTACTTTTTATTCCAAAAACTCCACTCTAATAATGTACTCTAAGAATAACAAAGTAAACTATTCATAGATAGTCACAACCAGTGCTGTTTATAAAGGGAGAAAATGGAAATACTCCTAATACAGTACAGTAAGCAAAGCATGGTATCTAGCTCGATATAATATTAACTATCCAGCTTTAAAAATGACGACTACCCACGGACAGATAAAAATTAAATCATGAACAAATACCTAAGTATGTAATTATGAGTATACATACATTAACAAAAAGGGAAAGATAATTTCCAGTAAGAAACACCTGACATAGAATTAACTTTTTTTCTATTGTTTAAATGGACGATTACGCAGTTTTAAACAAATACTTTTTAAAGGAACAATCAAGGCCTTCTGAACTTGATTTAAATTTAAGCAAATTAGAACCACATAAAAGTACCTTATCAGGTCACTGATAATGCTAGCAATACTCTAAAATCCAAAGTACAATATTTTTCATATATCAGCTGAGAGATTATTCCCCTCAACAAACTTAATCAAATTTTCTTCAGAGCTGTTATGAAATAATGCATCTACAACTGTTCAGACCTACATCTGTGAACCTCTAAAAATTTAAGTTGCCCAACTAACTGGTTTTAACGAGCATAAGAAACAATTACCTTCTTCCTAGGTCTCTGGATGAATACGATAAGGCTGATTTCCTGTTTCAGAACTCTGCTGCTGTTAAAATACACACAAACACACACACACACACACACGCACACCCACACCCCACCCCACCCCCTCTGGTTTTTGTTCAAGACTGACTCCCAATGACAAATCAAATATGGTTGTAACTTACAGAACTTTCAGAAAGATCGTCAGTTCAACGTGCATTAGACATATTTGTCAGCATTATATACCTAAACTAAGCCAAATGCTTACTCTCATTTTCTACAGCAAAATCATAATAAAATATATTAAAAAATCAGAAAAGTTAAAATTTTAACACTGATCCAGCATTACTATAAAGTACGTAGGTGTATCTTTTATGCTCTGATCTTCACATTCAGTGTTAGGTTTATGTTTCTTCTGTAATTCATTCCATTATAAAAGCCATGCTTTTTATCATTTTATCACAGACAACTATCTAAAACACTAGGTTTTGGCTGCTCTATAAGGCCATTAACTTTTACGGAAAAAAAGACACTCAAACAGGTAAGACACAGAAGATGACAAGGTATGTGTCAACAGTTTGAGAACAAAGGCCTAATAATATTTAGTGTGAATTCACTATTAGTAAAATGCACCAAAAAAAAGATTCCAATATTTCCAACTGTACTGATCTTTTAGATGCAACCACGCGCTAAGTCAAAAACTACTACACACATAAGGTACTAAGAAAAAAAAAGTCCTAATACAAAAATGTGTCTCCAACAAATGGGGTTTTCATTTTCCTACTAATTTAAACTAAAACTGTAAATCTTTAAAATTTACTTCTAACAGGGATCCCTGGGTGGCTCAGCGGTTTGGCACCTGCCTTTGGCCCAGAGCGTGATCCTGGAGTCCCAGGATCGAGTCCCATGTCAGGCTCCCAGCATGGAGCCTGCTTCTCCCTCCTCCTGTGTCTCTGCCTCTCTCTCTCTCTCTCTCTATCATAAATAAATAAATAAATAAATAAATCTTTTTTAAAAATTTAAAAAAATTTACTTCTAACAATAAAATTTACCTTTCAATGAAAGCACTGCTAATTCCAACCATTTTAAATCCAGAAAAGCTCCAAACAAGTGTGTGCTAGACTGATTCATTTTATATTTGGCTCTAATATAATAAAATCCAGTCTCTTTATTTTATATCTAAGCCAGGAAATCATTTAGAAATGACATGCTTTTTTCTTTTTTTTTCCAACTGGCAAAAATAGTTTTGCCTAACTGCTGTATTTTAATCCTGGATAAGAATATAAAACTAGAAATACATGTCTATTTTAAAATATGAAGGCACACATATTGGCATTTACTACTACATTAGTAAGAATCATATTAATGATTTTATGATAATTGCCTTCTTCTAATATTGAAAAATATGATTCATATTCCCACTGAGGGTATTTTTTTTTTTGAGGGTATTTTTAATCATTGTATCAACTTTACAATCATTTGAATAATGGATTATCAAAAAAACGCTGAAATTACATTTACCAAAATACTAGTCAAAATTCATATTTAAAATTTTAATGCTATGAAATTTTTAAGTATGTTTAAAAATATAAGAGCAAGTCTACATTGCTTGGCTTGAAAAGGTTATACCTTTAATTTTAGTCAGCTACCCATAAATGCTTGTTC
The DNA here is from genome assembly GCF_048164855.1 of Canis lupus baileyi. NCBI lineage: Eukaryota > Metazoa > Chordata > Mammalia > Carnivora > Canidae > Canis > Canis lupus. The sequence goes on from NC_132864.1 coordinate 40,019,433, forward strand.
CTGAAGTAATACCATTTTAGTATAAATCCAATTGTAATAATTGGGGGAAAAAGGAAGTTAGTTGTAGAATCTTCATATGCAAAGGAGAATATACTAAAAATCTTGGAAAACAAGCTGAAACATGAAAGATAAAACTAAGCAGCTAACTCTGTCAACCAGTAAAACTTTCTAAATACATGAAGTTCAACATATAAGAAAAACAAAAACACCAACAGTGAGATGGAGGGACAGAAATGAAAGCAAGGGAAAGGAGCTCTTAAGGCTTCACACCCTTTATATATGATTAGGTAAACAAAACAGGTAAAGAAAGACTTTTAGTATTTGGATAAAGATGTCACCTACATATGTGCCACCTCACTTAATGTGAGAAAGATAATTTATGTACACATCTGTCTGTCCAAAAAGGCACCATTCTTTCTATGGCCTACAGTTCAGACCTGAACAAATTCTGTAAAGTGATGCTAGTAAAACAATCTACTTTCATCAGATATGAATTTGAAATTGGCAAGATGTTTCTTACACAAAAAAACAGAGGCTCTAAACACAAAGTTGGATGTGAGAACATAAATACAAAATCATATCTAAACTGAAATACTATACCTGGTCATAGTAATCATTTGGCATGATGACAAACTCTCAATAAAAAAACAAAGTCAATGTAATAAATAAAAGTATATGATAATTAATCAGACCCTATTAAACCCAAAATGCAATTTTGGGTTTGTACCTGGCAAGACCCTTTCAGGGGTTCGTGAAAAGGAATTATGTCACAAAAACAACTTATATTGTGGCTCAAAAGGAAAAAGCAAAATTTTAAATGGGGAAACTCATTTTCTAGCAGAAAGATAAGAACTGAGTTATACAAGAAAGCAGAGGGCCTGAAAAATATTTAAAGCAAACGTTTAAGGGATACATATTAAATCAGTTCCCTGATGAAGTTCTGTAATAATGAATTCTTATGTATCAACTGCTAGGAAAATTGGAGTTTAAAACATACCAAAATCTCATATAATAGCTCAAGTTGAAACATGATGTTTCCACTTAAATATCCAAATAATCTTGTAAAACTAAATGACTAAAAGCCAGGCTTCCATTACATAAGCTTTAGTTCTCAACCCTATCTTTGCATTTTTAGTAGAAAAATATAAACACTGGCATAACCACTAAGTTTTGTTTTTGCAAAAGCTTAAAATCTGATATTAGTCTTTAAAGACTGTAATTAATAGATGATTCCAAAACACAGAAATGTCAAAACCACTTATATCACTAGATTATCTTAACTTTTTCCTATATCTGAGTAACAGATGGCAAGCCTTAGTTCTTGGACACTACACAATAATCACAATCTGTGTGACCTTTTCAGTATTAAAAAGATTCCAAGTAGCCTTAATATCCAGCACCTTAGTGTATTTTACAGTATTGCCTATAATCCTGATCACAGTGAACAGAAACTAGATATTCAAACTACATCATACTTTCTTGACGTACTGGTATATTTATTTTACAAAAAATTTCCTACAAGTAGTCCATGAAAACTATCCAGATGTCAGATTGCTTCTTCAGTTTTCAAAAAACATACATGCATACATTCACAAAGTATTTTTATCATTACTTTGTTTTCATTAGCACCAAAAAGGTATATACCACACCTAGATAAAAATTTCCTTATGTTTTAGTATTGAAACGTTATCTCACTTAGAAAATTGTTACTCTAGCAACTAATTGTTTAAAACAAAGAAAAAAAAAGAATTTGTTTCTTCCTCAATATTTTTGTTATAAGTACATGAATTAATACATTTGCTAAGAAAAATCATTTAGCTAATAAGGTTAAAATATCTCCCTATTTTAATATTTTATATCTGGGCACTTTAAAATCTGATGCTAACAAATGCCAAGTTTTGATTACAAGTGAAATGCACAGCAAACATTCATCAATAAGTATCACCAATTACTGAGGCAACATATGCAAATATAAACTGTATCATTCAAAATATGCTCCAGGAAACAGTATCATCATGACAAGCCATACCCTTTCTGATTAAAGACAGGAAAGTGACAGAGTTGTATTGACTTTGGTATAAAATGATGTGATGGTTTATTCAAAAATTACTTGTATATCCACTTTAATTTCAATACAATTTAATATTCCTACAATAGGAAAAGTTTTATTTTGTCTTAAATAAATAAAATATGCTTAGATTTTAAATATGGAATAGCTTTCCTAGAAATAACTAAGGGGAAAAAAGTTTCAGGAGTCCAACATTTCAGCTTTGTGCGTAACAGATTATGATTCTGTGAATCAAAATCATGAAAATCTTTCCTAATATTCAGGTCATCTTAAATCCACTCTAAAGAAAAATCAGAACATAACAGAAAAAAATATTAGCCAAATACTGGAAAAAAGTCTAATGTGTAACAACAGGGAAACAAATATTTCTGACAACTTCACCATTTAAAATAATTAAGGCAGCTATGAGGGGCTCTGGAAACTGTTTAAAAATCCACACACCTTTTAAATCCACAACGATGAACTACATTTTAAAGTAGATGCATACAAACAAAACTAGAAGCCAGTACAGAAACATGAAGTTTCAGAGAAGTAGGGCAATAGGCACTTTTTGAAAATTCTCCTTAGTTTTATTTTTATAAGACACATTTTTTTCTAAAGTATAGCAAGCAAATGAAGTTTATTATTCATATACTGAAATAAATACCATAAGCCTTACTCAATTAAATTACAGCAATAAATGCCATCTGTTTTTCTTAACAAATTTGAAGCTATCATATAATTAGCAGTCCTGGTTTTAAAATATTTATCAGTATCTCTGGGTATCTCCTGCAATTTCCAAAAGAAATCACAACACTCAGTCAAAACTTAAATTTCTTAAGAATTTTTAAAACATGGGGATCCCTGGGTGGCGCAGCGGTTTGGCGCCTGCCTTTGGCCCAGGGCGCGATCCTGGAGACCCGGGATCGAATCCCACGTCGGGCTCCCGGTGCATGGAGCCTGCTTCTCCCTCTGCCTATGTCTCTGCGTCTCTCTCTTTCTCTCTCTGTGACTATCATAAATAAATAAAAATTTTAAAAAAAAACCATGAGGGGAGAATTTCAAATCACATTTCTTCCTAAAAAAGAAAGCTTTAAAAAAAAAAAAAAAAATTTTAAAACAGGCCTGACATCTTACTCTGCTTGTGCAAAGTGAGAGGCAAAGCAAATTATAAAATCAAGCAAATAGAAAAAAAAAAGGAAAATCACAGCAATCTACACCTAGAACACTTTTGTAATTACATTTGTCTGCCCTAAAAACAAAACAAAACAAAACAAATTCAGAATCCACAAAGCTGTTCCCCTGTCATTTTCTCATCTCTGAACTAATCTAAAGCTCCATCCTAATTTTTTCTAAAAACGTCACATTAATACAAGTTTTTAAATCAGATAATTAAAGCCTTTCGATTCAACAGGTTGACACAGTGAAGTTAGGGTGTAGAAAAAAGAATGTAACACATGCATCAGAGAACCTTAGAGTCAGGCCTAATTTCTTTATCTGGAAAGACATGAGAAGTTTGTAGAGCTTGTCAGAAATTTGTCATTTTATATCAACACATATAACTACACCATACCTGACTGTAATAAAAGCAGCTTTAGAATAAAGCGTCAGACTAAAAAAATAAATAAAAAAATTTTAAAAAATGCATTAAACAACAAAAAAACAAGTACATGGGGGGCAAAACATCTCTTAACAGCTCAACAACTACATACTTAAAGGAAACTAGCTAAAGATTACTTTAAAAACTATTGGCAACATAAAAATGAAAAAAAAAGAGGTTTTTTTGTTTTGTTTTGTTTTTTTAAATAAAGCCTATCCATCCTATTAGAGCAGTTCTACATACCTCTTAAATAAATCTTACGGTGCATTACACTTACAAGTTTATTGAAAACATCTTCAGCCTTTTCTAAAAGAAGTTCAAAGCAACACTTTCACTAACAGCCAAATAACACATGAGCCTTCTTCAAACAAGCCTTTTTGGTTACCAGTGATACCCTTTGTGGACAAAGTTCCCATTTTAAAGAATATTCGCCTAGCAGCAGTGAGAAAACCTAGATGTTAAAAGCCTCACTCCATCATGTATTAGCAAATTGACCTTCTTAAAATACCACAGCCTAAGGGCAAAGGTAATGACTTTTATCAAATATTATACTTCTCTTACTACCTACCAGACACTTTATACCTTTAAAGTAGAATTTCTCAACCTCACATTACTGGTAATTTGGGCCAGATAATTCTTTGTTGTGAGAGGGACATACTCTACACAGTAGTAGGGTTGTATAGCAGTATCCCTGGGCTCTACCAACCAGAGGCCAAGAGCATCCTTCCCATATCCATCTCCCAGCTGTGACCACCAAAAGATGTCTCCAGACACTGCCAAAGGCCCAGACAAGGTGGGAGGAGGTCACTCCCAGTTGGCAACCAATATTCTGAAAACACCTCACCTCTACTTCTAACAAACCTAAAAACTACCTACGAGGATCTTTACCACCATGACAGAGATGTGGAAAACAGGGTTCGCTACCGTTAAGCAACGTATCTTTTATTACACAATTGATAAGTGGCCGAGCAAGGAGTGAAGCTAGACTTTAGCTAACTGACTCCCAAGTCCATGCTCTACCATATCACACTGCTTTTCTAAACTTACTGTCTCATCTACATAATCAGAATAATATTTGCCATGTTGAGCTATTTAGGATTTACAGATCAAATGAGATAATGTATGTATAAATTCTATCAACCTAAAGAAAATAACACATTAAGGATTTGTTTGATTGAAGATACCATAACACGATGGTTCACGAAGTGTGATTCCCCGGGCCATGGGAACTTCTTAAAAATACAAATTCTCAGGCTCCAGCCCAGACCTAATGAATCACAAATTCTCAGGGTAGGACAAGTAATCTCCGGTTTTACAAGCCCTCCAGGTTACTCTGACACCCTCTCAAATTTGAGAGCTACTGATATAATGAGGGAAAATACTGCACCAAGAGGCTAAAATCTCTACATCCTTCTTTGGACTCCATGTCTACTGGCCCTTAACAAGCTACCGATTCTTACTGGAACTAGGATTCCTATACTACAAAAAATAATAATAATAATAAAAGATGGGAATACTTGCCAGGCTTTTTTCTTCTTTGCAAAACCAAATGAGCTAAAGATTAAGCAAAAACTTTATTAATTAAAAAAAAAACAAACCACTAAACAAAGATAAGACACTGTTAGGATATATGCCAGCTTATTCTACTACATTAATTAAACAGAAAAAAAAAAAAAAAAAAACAAACTCCTTCTGATTCAAGTCCTCATTTTTCTCTTACTTCATATTTCCTGAATGATTGAGAATGTTAAATAAATTTTACATTGGCCAAATAAAGCCTGGCAAAACACTGTTTTCACATTATGAAAAAAAAAAAAAAAAAAAAAAAAAAAAAAAACAGGAAAAGCTCAAGCATTCCATTTGATCTCTAACAGACTCAGAGTAAAGTAATTCATAAATACACATTTTAAAAATAACCACCTAAAAATCAAGCTTAGTAACATCCCCCAAACTTCATTCTAAAAGTAGAAAAAAGTTTTTGATTCTTTTAATCTCCAATCAGTTCAGAATGTCTAGAATATGCAAAACGCATACATTTTAAAACAGAGTTGTTTGCAACTTTGGACATGTATGCTATATTATAAATCACTTCAAGAATACATGTGATTTAAGGAATATGTGATTCAAATCACAATGCACTTCCTAACACCTTTAGACATTCTTTTTTAAAGGTCAAAAGTATCAAACATATAAAATTGGCAGAATGCAATCCTTGCAATTAATAGTAAAGAACAAAACCTGGTATTTTAGCCTGAAAATCTACAAAAATCGAAATAAAATTCGAAACTATCCTAAAGAGTCTTAATAATATTAAATCAACTCTAAGTTTTGGGTAGTGACATAAAGCAAAACACAGATGACAACTCAACTGTCCTGTAAGATGTCAAAATGTCCAATTCTACTATCAAGACTTAGACCAAAGATACAGCTAGTTTATATGATACATAATATATAAAAATCACATCATCAAATAGTCATAGATAATGAGACAGAGCACCATTCATTCTGCAACGCAAAACAAATAAGCAAAAAAACCTCACTGGAAAGCAAATGCTTTACTACTGATAGTACTGGGAGACCAGCAAAGGAAAAAAAAAAAAAAAAAGAACCATCCCTATGCACACAAAATGGCCTTTAGCAGGTAGGTCTCAAGCTTCTTCCATCCTTCCTCCCCTGGCAAGAATCAATGAAGAAGAAAAAAGACCCCTTAGTTTTCTTCCCGTTTCCAAGGCCTAATATTATATTGATACTCACTCTTGATCAAATGTGAAAATGTGATGCAAGAATACAAAGGTTTAACACAAAATTAAAATTCCTAAATTATATGAATGCATTGTTGGATTACATTAAGTGTAAATTGTGCTGTAATAAATCTAACTTAGCACTCAAAGTTGCATGCCTCTCCCAACCAAAAATGAACTTAAAAACAAATGCTCACACGCCTTTATGGGTAAACTGTGTACATTACTTCTGTATTCTACATTAAAAGTTGTTTTGAGAAGATTACCTTGTGAATAAAATATACAAGTTGACCTATCTCTAACACTAAAAAAAAAAATTCATAACAAATTTATTTTAAAACGTCTACTTCATTACGCAATAATAACAGTAAGTTTTCATCTTACCTCAGTATCTCAAAGCAAACACTTTTTGATTAGCATGATTAACTTGCCTCTGGTCAACAGTATGAATGAACAGACCTTTATATTCCATTGTGATGAAACAATCAAGTCACAGACACCTACGACTTAGAACTCCTAAAGGAATACCCGTATTTCAAAAAATACTCGTAATTTGGCCCAGTGAAAATTCTAACATGTCCAAAACTGAGGAAATTCAGTTACAATCACTGCTCTCATAAATGAAAATACAAATAATTTCTCCTATATGGGTAATCTGAAATTATAATTCTTTTTTTTTTTTTTTTTTTTTTTTTTTTTTAATGAGAGTCACACAGAGAGAGAGAGAGAGAGGCAGAGACACAGGAGGAGGGAGAAGCAGGCTCCATGCACCGGGAACCCGACGTGGAATTCGATCCCGGGTCTCCAGGATCGCGCCCTGGGCCAAAGGCAGGCGCCAAACCGCTGCGCCACCCAGGGATCCCTGAAATTATAATTCTTAAGAGCAGCTGTTACCATGTAAGTATTTACAATGTGGCAGGTAGTATGCTAAGTGAGTTACTCATATTATCTCCTTTATTCTTTAAGACAAATTTTACAGATGAAACAGTTTGAGAAAGGCTAAGCAACCTACCCAAAGTCACCCAGCTGCTAAGCGGGAGAGCCAGGGTTCCAACACGGGCCAGTCTGGCTGGCTCCAGGACCTACCTACTCTACCACCCTAACATCTAAAATGAAACAATGTACACACAATGTGAAGATAAAATTAATGGTCAATATTTTAATGTAATTTAAAATAAATGTAACCTTATGTGAAAATGATAAAACAGTATCGACCAAGGTAGCCTCATTTTTTAGAAATATTATGAGTTTGCTAACTTTGTACCTACTTACACATCTACACAGAATATTCAAACACTTATGGCAGATCCACTGTCCATATCTGAAGTGATGACTATTGATGACAATCAAAGTGCATAACCACCTAAAATATGATACATCAACAGTCTTCCTTTCCACACCACGTGCACACCGTGTGCTGTCGGGTGTAGCCACACATATCCACTAGTCGGTATTCTCAGGACAACCGAGTGTATACCCTGACACCCTGAAGACGTCCACCTGCCTGTTAAATGCAAAGTGCTGCAAATAAAGAGAATATGCCCTAACTATACTGAACTGAAATATCCCCTCTAAAACTAATTCACGCCTAAGTGATGTTTGTTCTTCTTATATTATTATGTTTCCCAACAGCCTTTATTCCAGCGCAAATTACTTGTAAAGAACCAGACTGCTAATACCTTTTCTGTAACCAGTGAAAAAAATTTCAAAAACTTAGAGGCTAGGTGAAGAGTCAAATCCAATATGCTAACTTTACCTTTCCTGACAAAGGAAACTATTGTCCATTAGTGGGTGCAGGTATCCAGTGCTTAGAAAAGCAATCATATTGACAGACCACCCAGCAAAGAATGCATGTGGCAGTAAGTGGCCTTTATAAAACAATTAAGGATATCAGTTTGCTCAGCAAATCCTTACGAACTTAAGGTTATGCAGTCTAACCTCAACATTACTGACAGCTCTGAGAGCAAATGCATTCATTTCAAAGCTACCAGACAGAAAGCCACTGTAAAACTGAATATTTACTGAAATCATTACTGACCCCTATCTCAGACGTTGATACAAATGTCTTAAGTCTCTCCATCCTTAGAACAAATTCTAACACATTTTCTCAAAGAATTCAGGTCACCAAAAGAATTCTCCAATGCTGACCTCACTTAAAATCAAAGTTTAGCTCACAAAAACAGAGAGGGAGAAAAAAGGTAAGAGTGAGGTCTCTGCAAGATAGAAACAGAACTTAAGAACTCGTGGTCTCTAAAGGGGAAAAAAAAAATGATATCAAAGAAATGTTTTACATGATAATTAATAACATAGCTTCTGGAAGCTAAATCCTTCCTTGTACCATGACCAAGCCCAAACATTCCAAGGAAGTGAGAAACTATCATATGCATGCACAATTCTCAATCTCTCTTTACAAACTCCATTTCACATACATTACTGTAGTATAAAAACATTTCCTACACATCTGTCTTACTAAAAAGGCTGAGGTCAAAACTTTACAGTACAATGTTTACTGAGAGTGAATTAATGTTGAAACTTTGTGCACTGATTTTCCCATAATAAATATTCCTTCATTAAAAGTCACTGAAGTGATTAAGTGGCTTAAGATCTATCAAAAAGTACTAAGCTATCACCACACAAATCAACAGCAAACGGGGCAACTCTCAAAATGAGAACATGTGAAAATAAGAATCAGAGATTTCACTTCTAAAAACCAAGGAAACCTCGAACATTAAGAAGTTTGTGTATTTTTTTTGAGTGGTTATTAGGAAAAAGCAGATACACCGTCCCACATAAAAACTAAAATATCAATAGCCGCCTTTCTCGTGTTAAAGTAAAATTCTAAAAGGTAAGGAACACCAATGCATCTTTTTCTATGCTCTCTAAAAATAATTGTAAAACTACGGTGGTTATACCTCACCATATTTTATGACGCTTATTCATCTATTATTCATTTAGTGTATCATAAGCAATGTAAAATCTGTACTGATGGTTGTACTCCTGTGCAAACTTTTACAATGGACAGCAATAAAATTCCTTTTTCCTTATACAAAGTCATATAAACTGTGAATTATTCTCCTTTTAGATGCGCTCTATTCTTGAACAATCTTTATGAAAATGAAGTTTGTAAACTGTTACACAGCGATCAGGATGCCCAGTCATGTTGCTCGGAAAAGAAATACAACTTAGCAGATACAAAACAGTGTAAAATAAAAACTGTGAATAGAATCTTAAAAAAACAAAACAACAACAACAAAAAAAAAAAGAAAAAAAAAACCACCTCACAATACGGGCACTTCAGTAATCACTGATCTTAAAAGATAATACAGTTAACTTCCATAGTCACTGTTACCCTCTACAAGTTAAAAATACTCCCTATGGTTAATATTTGAAAAGACGCAAACTTATCAAGATGTAAAAATACATACAAACAGAGCCTAAAGTTCCCATGAAATCTAAAGACACTAAAATTTTTTTTAGTCTCATGGTCACCACCATTTTCCAGACTAACAGATGTTAACAAATTATTTTTAGGACAACTCAATTTTGCAAATAATCGTCTTCAGTTTTCCTCTGAGAAATCACTACGTTCTTCATCTTTCTTATCAGATAGAAATGCTCCAATCACTACTCTCATAAGGGAACGTAACTTCTCACAGGCTAGCTGCTGAAGCAGACACTACAACCTGCCAAAGTCCTCAATGGCCACCTTAATTTCCCCCCACAATACACAGAGAACCCTAAAGCGAAACCAAGCAAACCAAAGTGCACTGGTGTAATCAAAATTATTGGAAGTCCAACTAACAAAAAAAAAAAAAAAAAGAGCCCTTCACTGACTTTTTCCTAAATGATTTTTTTTCATATATTTGGCTCAATAAAACCACAACTCTAGAAATCAAGTGTTACTAGTCATTTGACGCAGCGTCTGACACTGCTTTCTATGCACACCCTAACTAAAAGTACCGTTCTAGTAACAGTCTCTAGGTCACGTAAATTTCAGGTATGGAGGCACACACCTGTGAAGTCAAAGGCGAGCTGGCCAACCAGCTCAGGACTCCTGTGTAAGAACCCCGCAGAACGATCTGAATCTTAAAGCCCTGACTATTTTAGAGCAAATGGGTAACGTAAAAATAAACCTACTCTGAATGATAAAAGCAATCTACCAAACAGCATCCACAGACATTGGTTTTTGCACGGGGATTTTTTCCTAAAAAGTCAAAGAAACGTGTAATCAATTTGTTCCTATACACCCAGACGGCTGTCAGTTCACACTAACGCTAGATTGCTTTTGAAATAAATTACAAATCAGAAGTTGTCCAGCAACTGGTCACCTTCTAGGCAAGCGGGTCAAGTTCAGCCTGACCAGTGTTGCAATCAATGCAGACTCCAAAACTTCTAAATAGTCTTCTAATACATAATTTTTTAATCAACAGAAAACTTACGTTTTGTGTGCTAGAAAGCTCCTTCTTCGGTGACTTTTACCTTCAGCTCAAAACAGACACTTGGGCAGAATTAGCTGTGCACGTTTATGTGCTGCTATGTAATCCAAAGGGAATTAAAAAAAAAAAAAAAAAAAACCTCTTCAGATGTAAAGAATTTTCTTCAAAAACCAAATCCTCCCCACAGTGTTTAGCAGGACATATGGATCCTTCAGCGCCACTCCACCTTTAGGCAAAATGTTTACTAGTGTTCGCTAAAAATGATCTTTATTAAGAATCCTCCAATAACAACCGACGCAATCACGTTTGAACTAAATACCGTCCACTGTTATAATTCACATCACCAAACTTCTGGCCTTCACAGAGGCCTTGTTAATAAGATGCTGCGGGCATCTCAGACCCACAAGTCAATTCTGTTTTTCATGCCTTAGACACTGGCCTAAGCAGGAACGCTGAACGCCTGTGATACTTTCCATTCTGGGGAAAAAAAAAAAAAAAAAAAAGGAGGGCTCTCTGCCCCAACTCTTGATCAAAACCAGTTCATTATACCTGAAACTGCCAAGATCAATGCCTTTCAATAACCGCTATCTTTTCAGGTACAAAGGCCTAACTTTTAGGCAACCGAAACGATACTCCTGTTAAAAATTCTCGGGTTTCTGTGTCATTCAACAACCTGAGTCAGTAAATTCAAGACACTGTGTGGAAAACCAGCTAACATACCTAGACCATGCGAAGCTGGAGTGATCCGCTCTTGCCTGCGTTGCTGGTGATTAGCTGGTAAATTACACCTGACCTTACACCCGAGCCCGAGTACAATTAACGGACATCACGCGGCGTCAGGAGTCCTGAAAGCTGGATGAGGTGAGCAGCAGTTCTGGACTCGCAGTGACACTTGCATTTCAAGGAAGAACTGAAGCTTCATGTCTGCAATCACGATTTGCTGCACACAATACCCCAGAACCCACACAACACGCTCCTCCGGAATCAAGAAGCAGTCAATCCCCATTCTGCTACGTGAGACAAGACCACTGAACCTAAAATGCGGCTGAGCTGCAAAATCCCATGCCCTGTCCTGGATCACCCCATCAAGGGAGGGGGGAGGGGGGAGGGGGAGGGGGAGGCAAATTTCAGAAAGACCGAGCAGCAAGAGCGGCTCAGGACGTGCGTTACCTGTGACACTATTGATCGCGAACTACACAACTTGGGAGAGGCAGTTCCCGGTTGTAATTCAACTCGGCGTGAGCACACGCGAACCTACTTTCTGTGCCCTCCAACGAACGCCCCGAGTGCTGAGAGCGATTCTGCTTCCAAAGTTATGCAAATCAGCTCACAACTCCCATTACGAATTAAAAAAAAAAAAAAAAGTCTATCAATGCAAGCAACCCAGGAAACTAAATCACTGCGAGATTCTGATGCAATCTGCATACGTGCAACGCTAATTTTCATCTTCATCTAATCTGTGCCGTCGATCTGGGGGCCTAAAGCCAAGGTTTGACCGAAACGTGCTCGACCCCGGAGCCCGGGCGCCGCGTCCCCTCCGCGCGTCGGGCAGCCCGGGTTCCCGGCTCCGGGGTCCGCCGAGGGGCACCGAGTCCCGCGGGCGCGGACAATGGCCCTCCGGAGGGGCCGGGCGCGCGCAGGGCCGGGACCCGCCGCCGCCCGACAGCCGCGGCCGGGCGGAGGGGCGGAGGGGCGGAGGGGCGGAGGGGCCGGGGCGCCGGGGCCGGGGCCGGGAACGAGGTCGGAGGCCGGGCCGGAGCCCCGAGGCCGAGGTCGGAGGCCGGGCCGGGGAGGCCGAGGCCGGGGTCCGGGGTGCGGGTGCGGGTGCGGGTGCGGGCGCGGGGTCCCGAGTCCCGGGTGCGGGGTCCCGGTGCGGGTGCGGGTGCGGGGGCCCGCGGCCGCGCGGAAAGGGATACAGGTCAAGTCCAAGTCGAACCCATCCTCCTGGTAGCGCCTTTTGTTTCTGCTGACGATCTCCTTGATGATGGCTGTCATGTCTGGGAGCCGGTGGCTGGAGAGGAAGGAGGAGAGAGACGGCAGGAGCGGCGGGCGGCGCGGCCTCCTCCGCAGGCTGCAGGCGGCCCCGGGCCTGGCGGCGGGCGGCCCTCGCGCGGCCGGGGCGGGCGTCGGCGGCGGGGCCTGCGCGCGCTCAGGCGGGCTGGCGGCCGCGGGCCGGGGCGGCGCCGGGGGGCCGGGCGGCCGGGCGGCGGCGGGGGGCAGGCTCTCGGGCGGCCCGGGGCCCTGCGCGCGCCGCCGCCGCCGCCGCCGTGGTGCGGGCGGGAGCGGGGGGGGCAGCGGGGCGCCGGCGGCCGCGGCCCCCTCCCCGGAGCCGCCGCCGCCCGGCCGGGCCCGCGGCTTCCACGGTCCCCCGCGCGGGGCGCCGAGCGACGGGAGCACGGCTAGACGCGGGCGCGGGGGCGCGGGCGGGGGCGCGGGCGGGCGCGGGCGCGGGCGCGGGCGCGGGCGGGCGCGGGGGCGCGCGGGCGGGCGCGAGGGCGGGGGCGCGGGCGGGCGCGGGCGCGGGCGGGGGGGCGGGCGCGGGCGCGAGCGCGAGGCCGAGGCCGAGGGCGGGCCGCCCGCCGCTGCCGCTGCCGCTGCCGCTGCCGCCGCCGCCGGCCGGCCGGCTCCCCGAGGGCGCTGCCCCCGCGGCTGCTCACGGGCGCTGAGAGGGGCTCTGGGCCGCGGCCGCCGCCGTCTCTCATCTCCCTCCCTGCGCGCGGCCTCGCCTCTCCGCGGCGCAACTCTCAAACTTCCATCATGGCTGCAGCTTCCGAGACGAGGCGCCGAGCAGCGCGCACGCCCGCCCCGCCGCGTATCCTGCCGCGGCGCACAAAGAGTCCCGCCACATCACCGCCGCCCCCGCCCCCGCCGCCGCCGCCGCCGCCGCGAGCCCGGCGCCCCGGAGCCCGGGGGGAGGCGGGGGCCGGGGGGAGGCGGGGGGAGGCGGGAGGCGGGGGGGGCCGGGGCCGGGCGGGGGGAGGGGCGGGGGGCGACCGCCGCGCATGCCCAGTGCGAGCGGCCCCCGGAGCTGCACTTGCCGCGGCCGCTCCTGCAGCGGCGGACGGGCGGGCGGGGGCGTCGGGGACCCGAGTCGGACGGAGGTCGCCGCGCACCGGGGGCGCAGGGGGCGAGGGCGGGGCCAGCGGACCCGGGGCGCCCCTCCCCCGCCCGCAGCTCCCTGTGTCCGCCCCGTGTGCCCCCGCGTGTCCGCTCCTCGCGTGTCCGAGCACGAGGAACACCCCCACTATGGCCCTCGCGTGGCCACTGCCCCCGTGCCTGCTCCCCGCGTGTCGGTGTGACCACGAGCACCCCCCGCGCGTGTTCCCCCGTCCCTCCCGCGTTGGTGTGAGCACGAGGACACCCACATTGTGCCCCCGCGTGTCCGTCCCCCGCGTGTCGGCGTGAGCACGAGGAACACCGCCATTGTGTCCCCGCGTATCGGTGTCCCCCCGCGTGTCCCCCCGTGCCTGCCCCTCGCGTGTCCGCCCCCCGCGTGTCGGTGTCCCCCCGCGTGTCCGTCCCCCGCGTGTCGGCGTGAGCCCGAGGAACTCCCCCCATTGTGTCTCCGCGCGTGTCCCCGCCCCCGGCTCGCCCCGCCGCCCCACCCCCGCCGCCGCGGGCCCAGGACCCCGGGGACGCGACCACCGCGCCGCCCCGGCCTCGCCCCCGAGAGCGGGCGTCCGTCCCTCGGGGCGCCTGCTGCCCGGTCCGCGCGGGGCTCGGGGCTCGGGGCTCCGGGCTCCGGGCTCCGGGCTCCGAGGCCGCCTGGCCCCGCCCCCCGCGGGCCGCCGCGAAAACCCGGCGGGCTGGATGGCCGCGGGCCGGCGTGGGCGTCCGCGCGTCGGGCTGCGCCCCGGGCCCGAGCCAGGAGTCCGGGCCGGGAGGGAGCGCCGGCCCGGCGGGTGGGCGGGGCCGAGGGGCTTCCAGGGGCGGCGGAGGGCTCCGCGGGCCGCGGCCGGGACTACTTCCAGGGGCGGTCACGTGTGCCCTAGTTGGGGAACTTTCCAAATTCCCAGTCCCCGAGGAGGGTCGGGGGCGGCCGGCGAGCGGCGGCGGTGGGGCGGCGAGTGGCGGGCGGCGGGCGGCGGGCGGCGGGGGAGCTGGTTACACAAGCACCCGCGTCCACGCACGTGCCCCCCGCGGCCGGACAGCCGGGGCCGGTGGCCGCAGAGCCGGGGCCGGCCTCGCCCTGCGGCGGCTGCGCCGGGCCCGGGGACTGTCGGGTGCGCCCCGCTGCGGGCCCCGCTGCTCGGAGGGCTCGGCCCGGCCGTGCGCCGCCACCGACCTGCCGCCTGAGCCCCGGCCCCCTCCACGCCGGCCGAGGGGCGCCGCGCCCGTTGCCCTGCCCGGGGAGCACCACCAGGCGGGCCGGGGCCGCCCAGAGGAGCGGGGCTGCAGCGGGGCCGGAGCGGGGCCGGAGCGGCCTGCGGGTGAAGCGCAGGGAAGTGACGCGCCGCCCGGGGAGGTGCGCCAGGACGCGGAGGCCGCCCGGAGCGGCTGTCCCGGCGCGCGGTGCTCGCAGGCGGCCCTCGCTACGCCCGCGGCGCCCAGAGCGCCCCTCGGATGGCCCCGGCCCCGGCCCCGGCCCCGCCCTCGCGCTCGGCCTCCCTCCGGGGAGCGCCGCAGGAGGTCGCAACCTGCGGGACCCTCGCGGTCCGTGTCGGTCGGAGCCCGCGTGTGCGCGGGCCCCGGTCAGCGTGGGGCGGGGGGAGGCCACACGTAGAAGAGGGAAGCGGGCGGGGGTCCGGGGGAGTAGGGGAGGGCTCCGTCGGGTCTCCAGAACCGAAACCCGCGTGCGCGGCCTGCGGTGGGCCAGAGGCTACGCGGGACGCCCTGCCCTCCAGCTGTGCCGCCGGGTCGCAGGGTTCCGGAGCCGAGCTGCGCTGCCCCGAGCAGCGGATGCTGCTACCTGGTGGGGGATGGGAGACGAGGAGCAGGTTCAAGGAAGGGAGGTCGGCGGCGGAAGGCAGAACTTCGCACCTGTGTCTCCGGTTGCCGACCCCGCCCGGGGTCCCTGCCGTGAGCGCGCGCTCCCCTGCGCCTCCCCGGGAGCTGCCCTACCTGGGGAGGAGTCTGCGGTGCTCTGGAATCCACCTCCCCGGGAGGAAAGGGGCCCGGCGCTGCGCGTCGGAGGCGAGGAGAGGAGGCTTTCCCATTCCCGGGCACAGGGTTCTTCGGGGGGCGGGGAGGGCGCGCCCCCAGCACCGAAGCGCGGGCCTAGGAGGTCGGCCCACTGCGCTCCCGCTGGCAGGGGGGGGAAGACGGCCCAGGAGTTTCGCGGCTTCCCTGAGCATGAGCCGCCCTCCCCCCCAGCACTGAACCAAAGGACCCCTGGTGTCGACAGACAGTGGTCAGCCAGACGGTGATAGCGGGTAGTTATCGGCAATGACTGAATTAACACCGCCCCCCCCCCCGCCCCAGTGTCACAGAGGTTCCTCAAGGAAATTTCAGTTTTCGATTTTTGTTTCCCTTCACATCGTCCTGTACTCAGGGGATCCCCTTACCCAAGTGGTAGAGCTGAAAACTCTTAAATAGCTGACTCTACCTGCGCACAGAAGGTTTAAAATTTCAACTTCAACTGCGGACATCGCTCGGCCGCACAGGTATTACAAGACATCGGTTTCCAGGCGCTTCAGTCCTTTACCTGTCTGGATTCAGACCGCCCTAGGGAGAAACAGAAGCTTGTAACAAAGGGGGGATTATATAAAGCTTCGGGGAGGCTAACTATGCAGAATAATTAGTAAACACGATGAACCAGCTTTAATTATAGTTTCTAACAGCTGATTCCAAAACTATATTGTCACTACACCCAAAGGATGTCCAAAGAAAATAGCTTTCTTATTTTCTTTGATAAATGAAATGACCGGCAACTCGATGTGGGTGATATAAATAGTTGATGTGCTTTTTGGAGGTTCTGCTGCTAAAATGTCTTTTGCTGAACACTGATTGCTATAATGCCTTCCTCGTCTCCCACACACTGACCTTTCAAATAGAGATCTAAATCAATGGCTTTAATTTTTAAGCAGTCTTTTCTATTTTTATCTGTTTAACCACTGTTTTCCTAAATAATACAGAATAGAAAAAAATATAATAATTACTGGTTTGAATTTAAACCACCCTATCCTTCCAAGGGTCCAAGGCTTTTCCCCTTATTTCATTTATCCTGATTATAAATGTCACGGTTCTTTTGAATAAAGATGCTTATTAGTCCAAGACATTTCTCCGGAAGGCGCTACAAGTAACCATATCCAAAAAAGAATTTTTCCCTTCTTATCTGTCAGCCCTCCTGGAGCTGTTGCACAGGGCACTTGGGTCTCCCATCCCGGTAGAGAGGTGTGCCCTAGGAAATGATCGCTCTCAGAGAAATGACAGTGGGGCTGGGTATTCCAGGAGAGCCGCGGAGTGGAACGGGCGCTTGCTGTGTCCAAGATGCATTCAGAAATTGTGACATGGGCCAGAGAGTGAAAGAAAGAAGAGACCTAATGTGACAAATCTGCTTTGACTGCTTTACTTTCCAACCTAACACTGGCTACTGGACATTGTACTCGGGTCCTTTTAGTATTAACTCCAATGGTAGTCCTATGGAATACATATTCTGCTTTTAACTCTTCCATTAGAAAAAGGTACTAATTTGTATCTGCCAGTAGGTCTTGAGGCACTTGCCAGGTGCTTCCCAGAGGGGCCCTCTTTTGTGTAGCCACGGGATGGACATGGAGAAGGAGTCAAGGCTGCCCTGTGCCTCACTCCTACAAATCTTGCCCTTCACAGCATCCTTCTGGCTTCCGGGGCATCAGGGTTTCTTTTTTTTTTTTTTTTTTTTTTTTGGCATCGGTGTTTCTGAAAATGAAGAGCACCTGTCTGAAGGCGAAAATGAGACAACTGTTTAAAGTATCTTTTTTGTTTACTTCTTTCATGATGTGACATCTTTTATCTCCATCCTTTCATTTAATTGTCCAATCAACAAATATTTGAGCTAATTATGTGCTCGTTCTGTGCACAGAGCCATGACCATGGCATACAGGGTCCAGCCTTTACGGAACGGAGTCTCCATGAAACTTGGCTTCTTTACCTGACATTGTTGCTGCCTCCTCACAGCCCATGGGAGGAGGTTAAGGCAGTTGGAAGAACCCTGACGTTGGTAATGGCTTCAGTTATCTTTTGCTGCATGACAAGCCACCATAAGCTCTGTAACTTAAGACAACCACGACCACTTCTTTGCTCACAATTCTGCAGTTTGGAAAGGGCACAGCTGGGCAGTTCTGCTTTCCCAGGATGGCAGCTGGGGTCAGACACGGTGGCCTGTAGCTGTGAGTTTGGTCACTGAGGCCAGAATGGCCAAGATGCTACCCCCACATCTGATTCTTAGGCTGGGCCAGCTGAAGTGGCTGGCGGCCCCCTCTCTTCACGTGATCGCTCATCATTCAGTGGGCCAGTCCCAGCCCCTTTATGCTTTCTTTACAGCCTGGATCCCAAGAAAGAGAAAGCAGAGGCTATCAGGCCTGCGAAAGCCACGGTGTGGAAGCCCCAGAAGGTCACTTCCATTTTATTCTCCTGGCCAAAGCCCATCACAGGGCCAGCCCAGATCCGAGGGGCAGGAAAGAGACCACACTTCCAAATGGAAGGAGCGCCTGGAATGGGAGGAACTATCAGCAGTCCTATTGGGAAACACTCTATCATATCCCACCCTCTGGCCACGACACTTCACATACACACACACACACACACACCCTCCCCCCAAATTATCGTTCTGTGCAGCACTGGCTCTAAGGTCCAGGATCTAATGACACACACACTGGGCCCTAGGAGTGGCTGAGGCCTTTTAGATGCTGCTCCTCTTCCTCTGGAGACCTGTGAACCACACGACATACAGCGCCCAGACAGGGATGAGTCAACTACGATGGACATGTATGTTCAGAACGGGGGAAACAAGGCACGAAGCAGCCACCATCCATAGAGGTTCTGAAAGTCACCCTCACTCTGCAGACCCAGACCTCCTCGAGTGTCTGGTTCTTCTCCCTGGGAGCCGCTTCCCGAACCACGGATACTGGCTCCGGGCTCCAGGGTGCAGGCTATGACCTTGGAGGCTCCCGTTTCCATAAGCAAGTAATTGCCTGCCCTCTGGCTGAACAGCTCGCGCAGGCTGGGTCCTATCCATTGGAAGTCGGGAGCCCGGTGGCATTTTATTTTACATTCTCAACAGTCTCTTTCTTCTTTAGTCCAGGCCGGTGGGGGTTTCATCAATAGAGCAGTCTTCAAAATTGTGTGGGTTTTCTGTGACTCTTAGTGGAGTTTCCTTCTTGCCCACAACTATGCCCATAAAGCAACATCTGTAATTCTTCCAAAGACAAACTTCTGGGCCTTGTTGAAGCAGCTACTGTTGGACTCCCCTGAAGATTCTTCTTAAAAGCCCTTTTGGCTAGACAAGAGGGTCTATGAGACAACATCTTAACATGTTTAGAGGCTTCAACATAGAGTCTTGATTGGATTTTTACCTTGAGGCCACATTTGACAGGCAGGCCCCTGAGGCCATTTCTTCCCTTGAAACTATTGCTGACTACAGAGAATCTCATTGGCTCTGTTTCCTCTACGTGCCGCTTGAAAACGGAATAGTGCCTTTTCTAAGGCGTCTCTCTCTTGTAACAACACCATCACACATCACTAAAGGAAGCCAACCCATACTCTGAACATGCAGCTTGGAAATCGCCTTCGCCAGATCTGCAACCTCATTAGGTACGTATTCCGTCTTCCGTGTCTCACTGCACGCAGCGGCTGCCACACATTTTGCCGCTGCTTAGCCCCACTTCTCCAGCCTCCAGGACAATTTCCTCACTACCCCTGGAGCCTCCACTGGGAGAGTCCTTCCCAGACGGAGGAGATACATCAACTAAGTGCAAACACAGGGCCCTGGACTGGATTCTGAAACCGGAAAAGATCATCACCAGAAACGCTGGCGGAGTTCATACAGGGCTGTAGCTTCTGTTGATTTCTGGGTGTTGATCATTACTCTGTGGTTATGCATTTATTACTATTAGGGCAGCTAGGTGCAGAACACACGTGACCTCTGTACCATTTTTACGACTTTGGTGTAAGTCTAAAATTGTTTCAAAATAGAAAGTAGGGCAGCCCTGGTGGCTCAGCGGTTTAGCGCCACCTTCGGCCCAGGGCATGATCCTGGAGACCCCGGGATTGAGTCCCGCGTCGGGCTCCCTGTGTGGAGCCTGCTTCTCCCTCTGCCTGTGCTGCCTCTGTGTGTGTGTGTGTGTGTGTGTGTGTGTGTGTGTGTGTGTGTGTCTTTCATGAATAAATAAAATCTTTTAAAAAAATAGAAAGTAAAAAATAACTAGTTAATTTAAAAGAGAGAGAGAGAGAGAGAGTTCCCTCATCACCTCTCCAACCTCTACCCAATGCTTGGTCCCAAAGCCAATGCCACGTGTCTTAGATTTTTTTCAAGCCAACACCCAACTTTCAGACATGGATTTCCGTTATCTATTATGCATAATACACCACCCCTGAAACATGGCAGCTTACAACAGCATCGACTGTTCTCTCACTCGCCATTCTGCACTAGGGACAGAACACAATGACAGCTTGTCTTTCCTTCATGTACTGTTGGCTGGGGTGGCTTGACTGGGGCTGGAGGACCCATGATGATATCAAGCACGGGGCTAGGGCCCAGCTGGAGTGCCTGAAATAGTGAGGGGCTGGGCCTGTCTCCTTCCTTAGGTCTCACTGCCTCCATGAGGCTGTTGTCTTCAGCACCGTTGTCAGTCTTCCTTATCATCCAAGAAAGCAAACACTAAAGTTGCCAGGTCTAGGCCCAGAACTGGAATAGCATCATTTTTGCCGCATTCTATTGACCAAAGCAAGTAATGGAGCCTGTCAAGAATTCCGGGGAGGAGAAAGAGACTCTACCTCTTAGTAGGAAGCATGGAGAGAGACAGCGTAATTGCTGGTGGCCCTCTACCACCATGACCACACCCCACTCCCCTAGAAATGTCTCCTTAAAACAGACAATCTTCCCTGGTCAATTCTTCCTAGAACCTCCATCATTTAAGAATCATTGCTATCTGGGTGCCTGGGTGACTTGGTCGGTTAAGCATCTGACCCTTGATTTCGGCTCATGTCGTGATCTCAGGGTCCTGAGATCCAGCCCTGCGCTGGGCTCTGCACTCAGTGGGGAGTCTGCTTGGGATTCTCTCTCTCCCTCCCCTTTGTTCCTTTCCCTACTTGTGTTCTCTCTCTCTCAAATAAATAAATCACAAAAAAAAATCATTGCTATCATGACAATTTGATTAAAAACTTTTTTCTGTTTGTCATCTATCTTGCTCCCTAGCCCTATGATTTTTTTCACTGGCTCTCTCCTCTGTGTTACATGCATATTTCTACTCTAGGATTAATACATGCTATAAAATTATTCATGAAAATTCAATGAAATAAAACAGAAGTGATAATACATATATCCATGTTTGTATAAATCCATGGAAAATATCAGAAAGGATAAACGAGAAGATAACACTGCTTATCTCTGTCTACAGGATGGGGAGGGAGGGCTTCAGGGGGAGAACTTTTCTTTCCACTTCTTCCTTTCTGTATGGGTTGAAAGTTCTTTACAATGATGGCTTAGTGTTTTCATAAGGTAAAAAAAAAAAAATGATTTCACCCAATAGAAGAATTGAGTCTAAAAATCAACAAATGTCCGTCATCAGAAAAATATCAACTAAACCAGGGAGACAGCCCAACCCTGATTTCATTTTTAAATAAATGAGCACGCTAAGGAAGTTCTAACATTTAAGGCTGAATGCATGGCCAGTGTCTGCTGCACCACAGAAATACGTGAGAATATCTGTCATACGTGGTGTCTAGTGTAGTGGACATGCTGTACCTGACCCTGAGTACCCCCTCTCCACAGATCAACTGTTTCCCCTCAATCTACTCTGACTTTTCATGCTATTTAATAATAGCATGAAGCTATTTGCTCATTGCTTTGAAGCAGTTGCTCAAAGAAAATATCAGAATTACTCCTCCGGTATCACAGTACAACCACCACGCAGGGCAGTGGCCGACTATTTGAGGATCCAAGAGTATAAGAGCTAGGAGAAACCTCAAAAGTCCCTTAGTTTACCAATCCCATTTTACAAATGATGACCGGGAGCCCACAGGGTTTATATGCCCAGATTATGTAGCTTCCCAGTGAGGGACCCTGGATCACAGCCTGGGTTAATTCGTGAATAAAGCTGGGAAGAAAACCTCATTTTGATGAAAATCCAAACACGTTCATTAGAGAGAAATTTGGCTAGAGAGAGCTTTTATTAGTATTCTCAAGCCTCGGACAGGCGTGAGCAAAGGGAGCAAGAAGCTTCCCTGAGGATCCGAATAGGGTCTAGTACAGCGGAGACGGGGGCGAGTACACAATATGATTAGTGACACTCACGGTCTCCCCCTGAAGCGGGGTGGTTCTCTAGACCAGATCAGGGCTCTACAGACCAAACACAAAACCACGGATTGCTACACGTTGCCCATTTGCTTCTCCTCCTCATGCCAGGACCACTGGAGCATCTCCCAAGGGCGCCAGGGAGGCAGCCCTTTACATGTGGATTGAAACACAGAAGAGGGAACGCCAAAGCTGCCGGGAAGAGAAGGAACACCGCCACCTGCTGTAGGGCCAGCGGCAGTGTAAACGGAGCCGCTCGCACACCCCAGAACCCACCTCCCCGCACGCGGCCAGCGCCCCACAGGAAGGTTAGTTTGTTCCTGGTAGGAGAAACCCTGCTTGCCTCTCTCCCACTATTGACTCCTACTAGTTCTGAACTCTTCCCTAAAGCCTAAACCTCAAAATAATAAAATATACTTGGCTGAGGCTAGATAAAAGGGATATTGGGGGGTTGGGGGGGAAGCAATACAAGCAAATTTATTCAAGAGTTTCACGTGGTGCAGAATTCCCAGTGGCTCACTCACACACTTCCCCAGATAAATGTCTTTTTTTTCTTTACTCTTCCCATTTCTTCCTCTTCTATTCTTTTTTTTTTTTTTTAAGATTTTTTTTAAAGGTTTTATTTATTTTAGAGAGAGAGTCAGCTCGGGAGAGGGAGAGGGAGGATCTCAAGCAGACTCTGCGCTGAGCGTGGAGCCTGAGGCGGGGCTCCATCCCACAACCCTGAGATCATGACCTGAGCCAAAATCAAGAGTCAGACGCTTAACTGACTGAGCCACCCAGGTGCCCCAAGATTTTATTTTAAGTAATCTCCACACCCGATACGGTGCTCGCACCCACACCCCTGAGATCAAGAGTCCCACGCTCCGCTGACTGAGCCAGCGAGGCGCTCCTTCCTCTTCCATTCTTACACAAATACACGTCCCCTGAAAGGACAATTGCAAGAGAGGGCTGGGACCAGGCTGATCCTTTGTGTACAGCCCTGGTTCTCCCAGGTGGCCGAGGACTGATGTTGGTGTCCTCCTCCAAAACTTAGGTTGAAACTAACCCCAAGGTAACGGTAAGAGGAGGTGGGCCTTTGGGAGGTGATTGGGTCAGAAGAGTGGAGCCCTTACACATGGAGAAGTGCCCTTAGACGGGAGGCCTGGAAGGCGCCCTTCCCTTCCCCAGGCCAGGTGAGGTTCCCCCGGGGGAGACAGCCATCCAGGATTCAGGAAGCTCGCCCCCGCCATAGAACCCGATCCTGCAGGCGGGCTGATGTCGGCCTTTCGGCTTCCCAAACTGTGAGAAGCACATTTCCAATGCTTAGAAGCTACCCAGCTATTAGTTGTCTCAGCCCCAATGGGCTACACCCTCTTCCTTCCATCCTCCTATTCTCCTTTTCCTGCCCTCTTTCTTGCCATCCCTGCCAATCTATTTCCATTTTCCTCCGACTCGCCTCTACATTTCAAGATTCTCCTTAATGGGGCATCTGGGTGGCTCAGTCGTTGAGCACCTGATTCTTGATCTTGGCTCAGGTGGCAATCTCAGGGTTGTGAGTTCAAGCCCTGGGACAGACTCCACACTGAGTATGGATCTTGCTTAAGATCTGCCCTTCCCTCCACTGATCTCCCTCCCTATCTCTCTCTTTCAAAAAAAAAAAAAAAAGATTCTCCTTATTAATATAGTGATATGGCTATGAGACAAGTGGGAAGGTGACATTTACAGCACTGCCAAGTTCCACAGCTCCAAGGGCCGTACTTCCCATTGTATGTTATGCCATTGCTTCATGCCCTTCGATTTTTCGACCACATGAATATAGTATCCTTAATTTACATTTAATGTTTTAAACCTAACCTAGTGGCCCAATGGGGGGTGGGGCGGGGGCACCATTTAATTTCCATGATTCTACTTAATGACAAAGCAGTTCTAGATCCTAGGCATTAAAGCCTTCCTGTTAATGATGTCTTAGGATTAATGAGTTCAAAAGGTACTCTCGTTGTGATTGATATTTTTCCATCTTGCAGCAACTTCAGAAAGAACACCATAGAAAAACCTAATGTCAGACCTAGCTTATAAGGGAAATTTTATCTTTTCTAAATATGATAGTTCTCTTTGGTGGAGGTTTGCTACTTAGTCACACTTAAGTGTGTTGTGCTTCTTAAAAGATGTACAGGTTTTACATTTCAGGAAGCTCTAGAGGAAAAGGAGGTCTATAAGGAACAAGTCGTGGTACTTAACAATTAATTTGGGAATACTTGAAACCCTCAACATAAGTTTTATGAAGCCTGGGAACTTGGGAGGAGGCACAAAGCTAGTGGATAGAAACAGTCTATTTTTCTAAGGACAAAACAAACAAATCCCTGTTGACTTAGCTCTGAGACTTAAGTCTTATCTGAAATTTCTTTCCTGGACATAGTACCTTGGTCTTGGCTGCCTCGCAGGGTGCAGTGCCAGGCCACTGGCTGCTGTTGCTCATAGGACCACCATCTTCCTTGTTCACCTGTTGAAGCAAGTAGAAGGGAGGCCTTAATTTGGATGTGCCTCATTATTAATGTGTTCTTATAGACCTGCTAACTGTATAATATCTTATTACTTTATTATTAGGTTTTACTAAGATTTTTAAAATAACCTTTAACTGTAAAATACGATGGTCTGCATTTCAAATCCTGTTTATTTTACAATGTTGAGGCAATTATCCTATTAACGGCAACTTTTCTTTATGATCTGAATTTGGCACATTAAATCTTCTGTTTTTAAAGTAGAATTATCCTGCCCGAGGATGGCCATTATTCTCTTTTTGAAATGTACTGTCCCTTTTAACTATATCCAGAAATTTGCCAATCAGGGAGCCTGGGTGGCTCAGTGGTTGAGTGTCTGCCTTCTGCTCAGGGCGTGATCTTGGGGTCCCGGGATCAAGTCCGGCATCAGGCTCCCCACATGGAGCCTGCTTCTCCCTCTGCCTGCATCTCTGCCTCTCTCTGTGTGTCTCTCATGAATAAATAAATAAAATCTTAAAAAAAAAAAAGAAATTTGCCAATCAGAAAATCTTGCCCTAAGAATAAGCTATATTAGTAGCTCACTTACCTTGGTAGCTGGGTTGGCTTGGGTTTCCTTTGAGATGCTAGGTCAAGCAGTCCTGACCTCTAGTTCTCCCAAAGTGCACAAAATGTTTTTAATAATCTTCTCCAGTAGACATCTGTTTATTTCACAATGAACAATTAAAGGCATTTCTGCTTCAGGGCACAGAATGCAAACCAAGTGCAGTGCTGTTTTTATACCACCTTGGTTGATGTGGACTAAGGATGCCCTTTAAAAGAAAGAAAGTTATGAATAAAAATACTTTCAGAGGTTGTCCCAAAGCAAATTATAGAGAGGAATTAAATGTCTCATAGGTCTCTGGTGGGTTACCACTCATTGGCCACCAGTTATTTAAATGCAATGACTGTGGATTTTCCCAAAGTTCAAAAACTCCACTGACTCACATATGGGGATCTTCAGAGGGAACTTATCCCGAGTCCTTGAGAGGTAGAGCAATGTCCCCAGCAACACACAGCGCAGGAGACTCTAACACTAGCAATTCTGCTGCTGAGTATATAAACCTCAGAGGAAGAGTTTCAAACTGTGTGAGAACTGAGGCACTCTGATGGTTTCCAAGGAGTAATTCCAGATCCTTACCTTCCATGTATATTCCTTTTTTTTTTTTAAGATTTTATTTATTTATTCATAGAGACAGAGAGAGAGAGAGGCAGAGACACAGGCAGAGGGAGAAGCAGGCATCATACAGAGAGCCTGATGTGGGACTCGACCCAGGGTCTCCAGGATCACGCCCTGGGCTGCAGGCGGCGCTAAACTGCTGCGCCACCGGGGCTTGCATGTATACTCCTACCTAAATCTGAACTAGCTGAGAACTAGTGTAGTCAAATGCCCTGTGGTTCCTAATCCCCACCTCCCATTCATAGTAGCCCTTTCTCTCTCTTTAAAAGACAAAGGCCACACCTGTCTTCTCTATCTGAATGCTCAAGGATATATTGCCCCCAAGGGTAAAAACCTGCAAGAAGCTAAAGAGACAATCTGAAATAATGAGATTAATATTGAGAAGCTGAATGGGTCTACTAACACTTTCGAAGCTTGACACTTGTTTCCTAGTGAAATTGAAGAAAGACCTAAGCAAACCCACTCACTGATAAAATCATTAAAGATACACCACTAAGTGATGCGGGCCATATAATGTGGAAAGTTTTCAAATAATGAATAACATCACTTACACACTTTTTCCGTCATTTACTCATTTCTGTGAATGATATTCCTCCGTGTTTATAATATAAAAGCAAAAACTGGAGGTAAACTGACGCTGAACCTGTCTTCTTCTAGAAATAAGTAAAATTTGTTCACATATGCAAACCGATTTCTTAAAGTTCCGATGATTTTTTTTATGTCTCATAATGATGAACATTTAAAAGCGTTTAATTGGTTGATTATGAACTAAAAATAATGATAACTCGGAAAAAATTTTAACACTTTGGAGTATCGTGGTAAAAAAAAAAGTAATGAAATTTAAGTTTATACATAAAATTTGTCATAAATAAATATGGCAAAGTGATCAATAAAAGACACTCATACATAAACGTATGTTACATTCAGATTAAAATCTGACACAAGTATAAAGTTCAAGTCCCACTGTAAGAGCCTTGTTCTCATGCATAACGGTGTCAGATCAGTATGGTATTTATATGCCATTGGATATATTTAAGAAATTCTACTTTTGTTTTTTTAAAGATTTATTTGAGAGAGAAAAAGAGAGAGAGCAAGGGGAGAGACAGAGAGAGAGAGGAAAGTCTCAAGCAGACTCTCCACTGAGCACAGGGCCTGGACCCAGAGCTACATCCCACAACCCTGAGATCACAGTGTGAGCTGAAACCAAGAGTTGGATGCTTAACGGACTGCACCACCCAGGTGCCCAAAGAACTCTACTTTTATTTTTTTATTTTTTTATTTTTTAGAATTCTACTTTTAAATGCTAATGTTTACAGGGAAATTAATTCCTTTGCAACTAAAAGTTATGATAGAAAGTTTGATTCCAATTCTAAAATGTGTAAGTAAGGAGGAAAAGTTTTTCCAAATTGTGAGGTGAGCTAGCAAAAGAGTTTAAAGACCCCTACTCTACAGAAACTTTCTCCTAGGTCATACAACCACTTACAGAGGGATGTTCACAGCAATATTATTTGAAGTAGCAGGAAATTAGAACCTAAATGTCCATCAATATGGATGAATAAAATGTGACATTCTCATGCAATAGATTATGTACCAAGTTAATAGGAATAAATTAGATAAATTTATCAAGATGGAGGTATCTCAAGATTTATGAGACTCTAGTTAGATGTGGTCCTCAGGAATATTGGGGGGGCGGGGCGCTCATCTTTCTCTCATTTCCTATCCTCACAACAGAAAAACCTGTCCAGGATTTGCCGGCAGGCAATCCAGAGGCCGTGTGACATCATCCAAACCTTGACCCTGGAGCAGAGAACTTTGAATGGGTGTGTAACATGATCATATCACGGTTATGATCTTGAAGGTTCCACAGGTGTCTGAGGCATTTTAATGACTCATGCCCTGCCCGGGGGTGGTGGAAGGGGGATTAAAAGGGCCAAAGAACCAATTAGAAGGAATAGAATTTCCTCATCATCTTTCTGAAATCTCTACCTGCCTGGAAAGAAGGAAGGTGTTTAGGGTGAACAGAAGAAATATTAGTGATCTTGCAAATATCAAATGGTGAGATAAGCAGAACATGACTCTTCATAAGAAATTAATTCTACAATAATAAAATCATAGTTCACAAGTTTGTTTCTGTAGGAATGCAAAATCCATAATGCCCACTGATAATTAAGTTCCTTGCCTCTTTGTGTGAATTTCATTCCTTTCTTTCTGTTTAGAAAAATCTATGTAAAATTTGAATATTTTCAAAACTAAATTCTATTTTCCAACTGACCACAATATAAAATTAGGGACAAAAAAATGGGGATAAGAGCAATAATGATACTATCTACTACCACTTATTAACATTTGTTGATAACTTTAGAAATGCATAAAGTCATTAAAGAAATGCATGTAAATGAAGACCTCTGGCATGGTTACATTTTCTCTCTTAGGTCCCTGCAAACATGTTTTTACAAGGACAGCCCTGGGTGAGTACTATAATATAAATAATGAGTATTTATCAATAACATACTGCTGTCAGTGACCTATACAAATACATCCCCTGTATTTCTGACAACTTGATCCTATCCTGCCCCTCTACCACAAGCACTGAAGTCATCCCTCTCTTATAATAGCTGAGGCTTGGCTATCATTTCTGCACTCTTCCACCTTCAGGGATTTTCTCCAGAAGTAACCGTTTTCTGCAAGTACTCCCCCAGCAGACCCATCCCATCAGTTTAGGAGACATGCCCACACAGGTCCGAACCTCCCTAGGGATGCAGCCTTCACACAGGTACCCCTACCAAAGCAGAGGAAAGGGAGAAAACAATGTCATTGGGTTAACTGTATTCGTTCACCCTCATAGTGTATATGTGAAAGGAGGATTCAGGGGTGTAGCCCTGTGTAACCCTGGACATAAAATTAAACTGGATTGCTACTGCTGGTAAATATTTCCAACATTTTGGTGGGCTTAACAATTTCCTGTCGTTCCGTTCTTCTCTTTGGGGCACAGAATGAAGCATTTCTTGAGTCAGATATTCTTGGTATTAGTTTCCAGCAAACACACTCAACCTCAGTCACCTTCTGTGTCCCTATACACCTATCCCTCACTGCCTCACCCTGAACAGGGAAGTATTTCCCCATGTGCCCTCAGACTATAAATTCCTTGAGAAGCTATCTGACATGGAGGTTAAAAGCACTGTTCCTGCAGCCAGACTGTCTGCTTTCAGATTTTGCTCCGCTTTTACCAATTGTGAGACCTCTGGCAAGTTAGTTACTCTCTCTGTGCCCCCAGTGTCATCCAGCGTATAATGGGGAAAATAAGAGTACTCACTGACGGGGTTGTTCTAAGGGTTAAGTGAGGAGATATACAACACTCAGAACAAGCCTGGCACGTGGCAAACACTGCATGAGTGTCCACTGTTCGCGGTCACAGAGTCAAGAGATAGAGCCTGTTCCTTCACACTTCCCTTGCTGCCACCTCCGACACCCTGCACGCCGTCAGCCATCTGGTAGCTTTCAGTAAATGCTGAATGGATGATTAATTATCAATAAGTGCATGATGGGAGGTGACAAGGAAACAAGGACTCCCCCCAGTCCTTCAAGATATCCCAAAAAACAGTACATTTAAAATAATTTTATGCCTTTTATTGATATATCTTATGTCATACCCATGTGGCAGTTCAGAGTTTAAATGAGCAGCATTGGCCGCTGAGCCACTGTAGAGTCAAGGCTTGGTAATCAAACAGTCCAATCACATTGACCTGCCACGTGCTTCTCTTTAAGTCACATGTCCAACATTGTGACATGAGCAAGAATGCACACAAACTCCTTTTTCCACCCATTCAAAGTTCTCTGTGGGGGCCTGGTTCAGAAGATGCCACCTCCCCCCATGGATTAGACAGCTTCCTGGGTAATGTCTCCTACAACTAGAAGGATGCTAATCCCAGCTGAACTGTGCAAAGAGCAAACCAGCAGGGGCTTCCCAAGAACCTGCCTGATTCACAGCAATCAGAAGGTATAGTAAAACTCAGAATCAAAACGCAACCTAGACTCTCTAGCTTACGCCCTGACAATTCCTAACTACATCGCAGTCTTCCCTTCAGTGAAGGTACTCCCACTTTGCACTGAAGTTTCTTGAAGGTTAGGGGGAGAAAAAAACCCCTTGTGTAAACCGTTTTACTTCTCACGATGTCTAGCACAGGTTTTTTTTTTACACACCAGACATTCAGTTAAGTATTTATAAACCCAATGATTGAAAGACTACGTACTTTTCCAATATAGGCTTAAATATACAAATACCATTTAGCAGCTGGATATAACATAATCCTTAGGTAATAATATTCATATATTACATGACATTATCATGTCATGTTATATAAACCTTTTCTTTCAATACTTTGGTGTGGGATATTATCTGGAAAGGCCTTAATCACAATCTCTATCTTTTGTTTCCCAAAGGGAACATCAACAGAGGAAATGTCTGTTTTAGTTAATATTCTGTGTCCTTACGCGAGGTTTGGAAGGGGAGGCCTATGAAACTGTCTTAATTACAAACCAAACGCAGTAATATACCTTTTACTCAGCTGCAGCACAAATAATCAAAATCCCCAATTTTATTCAAGAGGCTAACTCTTTCTTTCAAACAGGTTCTAGTGCAATTATTTTTTTCTAATACTGCTTTTTGGATTTTCTCTAAGATGGAAGGGGCTAAATCACAGCTGAGGTTTAGTTTTACAAATTATACATATTAATTCTGGAACAATGTAATGCTTTCATAAAATGCCAGTGTGTTTGTGTGTGGGGGAAACTACAGTTACTATAGAATAAGTAATGAGCTTTTATTTTCAATAAAGCAGAGTTAAAACCATGTCTTCTTGCCAAGCTAAAGCTTGGCCCTAGAGGGAAAAAAAAAAAAAGCTCGGCCCTGGGGAGCAGGATGGTATAGAGAGGTGGAATAGGAATGGGGGTGCAGTGCAGTAAGCATGCAAGGAAGAGATGAGAAGCCCATGAAGGAAAGGCACTACCCCCAAGGATCAGCAGCTTCTTTAGAGCCTGCTCTACTGATTAACACAAGCTTATAGAGGTAAAAAACTATGAAAAGGGGAAAAAGAAAAGGGAACATGTGAGATGGAAAGGATAAGTGGGAGAAAAAAAGGAAAGAAAGTCCATCTGGTGGAGAGCAATGGAGCATGACCTGAAACTGCCTTAGGTACCAAAGCTCACTGATGTATTCTAGAGTCTTCGGCTCACTTGAGACAATAACCTAGTTCTAGCCTCATTCCACTCCAATTATGAGGATTTGTCCTTCATTGTTAATGGTCAAGTATTATTAATGTTCTTATTTTCACATGTGAATTTTTAAAAACTATTATCTGCCAAAGACAAGCCTTTATCAAGTAAGCTAAACATAGTTCCATAGCTCCTTTGTCTTCCTTCCACTCAATCATGTTTCTTTAGCACGACTCTCATTTCTTGTATTTTACCACGCTGTATGTGAAAGAAATGGATTTGTGGGCTTCTAACCACATGTGCTTTGAAATAAGCCTCTCAAAGACGGTAGAGAGCTAGAAAGAGAGAGAGAGAGAGAGAGAGAGAGAGAGAGATAGAATGGGTCCAAACAGGACCTAGGTCATTTAGCCTTGAGATTATTTACATGAAACATGGAGTAAATTAAATTAGGTCAAGGGGACCAGGACCCAAATAATTAAGCAGCAAATTAATTCAAAACATTGACATATCAAAAAATATATTTGCAATATTATAACTAACAATACAAAGCATTAAAGTTACAAGTCTAGTTTTAGGGGGATTATTTCCTTTTTGTCTGGAAATTCAGCTAAGTAAAAATTGTTAATAAGCCTGCAGAAAATATGCTATGTGGAAAAGCTGTGATTGAATTGGGAAGAGTGACACAATCAATATGTAGTGCCACGAGTCTTTTTCATGAATATTTTGGCAATCGTCTTAAGTTAGGCTGGATGGCCATAACAAAGTTCCAAAGACTGGGGGGCTTACAGAATAGAAATTTATTTTCTTACAGTTCTGGAGGCTGTGAAATCCAATGTCAAGGTGGTGGCCAATTCAACTCCTGGAGAGAGCTCTCTTGCTGGCTTACAGACAGCTGCCTTCTCACTCTGATCTTACCTGACAAGGAGGGTGGGGGAAGAGAGAGCAAGAGAGCAAGTGCACTCTGGTGTCCTTTTTTACAAAAGCACTAATCCCATCACCAGGGCCCTATCTCTATGACCTCATCCAACCCCAATTACCTCCCAAAGGACTTATCTACAATGACCGTCACATTGGGGGTTAGGGCTTCAACATATGAATTTTGGAGGGACACTAACATTCAATTTATAGCAGCAAATAAAATATATTATTCCAGTTCTAGGTAAAATGGAGTAAGCAACTCTACCCTGTCTTTCTCACTGAATTTAGCTATAAAGGCTGGATGAAACACATGGAACAGCTATTTGAAAAGCCTAAAAATAGCAGCAGGTGAACTGAAAAAGAAGTCCAGAATGCAAAGCACCAGTGAATCAGCAGCGAGTTTTCTGTTTTGTTTTTTCCCCTACCAGAATCCCTTGGTCTAAATGTAAGGCAGCCTGAAACTTGGAATGGGCGCCAGGGCCTAGAGCAAGCTCCTGAAGGAGCCCTCCAGTTCTGCTCTGGCCCAAGGATCAGGAAAAGCATGTCCTAATGCTCAGAGAGTGTCAGGGAATTCTGCCAGTTTTTGTTCTGTTGTCTGTTCTCCATTCTCTAGTACCCCCGGCCTGAGCAATAGTAATGACTGTAATGGCAGTGGGGGCCCAGAGGCACCAAAATCTCTGAGGTAGGGAAACCTTCCTCTGTGAAGAAACTGCAGTCCCAGGAGGGTGGGCAAATCACAGTTGTTGCTTTCTCTATCTCTTTCTATTGCTTGGTCCCAGATATACCACAACTCCAGGAAATAGCAGCAGAACAGGATAACTAAAGCACTAGCTTTCTGGCTATAGGACTATAAGAGGGAGTCCAAGAAACCAGAAAGGACCAGAGATCACAGAGAAGGAAAAACTCGGGAAACTAACAGATAAAATTGATTATAAACTCCTAGGCTCCCATTCAAGCTACACAAGGCCACAGCCAAATCTAACCAGCATACCAAAGACTCTGAGACTGCACTAAACACTGCATGACCACATGTGTCCCAGCCTGACCACTGAGTAGTGTCACACACAGAAGAGAGATCCAAACAGTACTGCAAATGCTTTGAAAACAGAATTGACACTGAAACCACAACCACAGAATAATGGTTAGAATTTGTAGTCTTAATGCAATCACCTCTATTGCCTGCTAGCACAAAAATATCAGTATCTTGCATAGGATTTAAATAAAACCCAGAGCCTTATAATATTCTAAATGTCTGGGATAGATACAATTCAAAATTCTTCAGCATACACAGAACCAGGAAAATCCCAAGTCACATGTGAAAAGACAGTAACAGAGGTCAATGCACACATGATACAGATGCTGGAATTAGTTAACCAAGAATGTAAAGCAGTTATTATAAAAGTATACCAAGAAGTAAGGGAAAATATTCTTAAATACAAAGAAACAGAAGATATAAACAACAAAATTGAAATGTTGTAACTGAAAAATATAATAACCAAAATAAAGAACCCATTGGATGGACTCAATTTCAGAATGGAGATGACACAGGAAAGAGTCAGTTAATTTGAAGATAACTCAACAGAAATTATTCAATCTGAACAATGAAGAGAAAAAATAATGGGAAAAAAATCCCTCAGAGACCAATGGGACAAAACCAAAAGATCTAATATTCATGGCAGTGGAGATCTAGAAGATAAATTGGAAGAGTATCCCTGGGTGGCTCAGCGGTTTAGCGCCTGCCTCTGGCCCAGGGCGCCATCCTGGAGTCCTGGGATCGAGTCCCGCGTCGGGCTCTCGGCATGGAGCCTGCTTCTCCCTCTGCCTGTGTCTCTGCCTCTCTCTCTCTGTCTATGTCTATCATAAATAAATAGATAGATAGATAGATAGATAGATAGATAGATAGATAGATAGATAAATCTTTAAAAAAACATATTTGAGAAGGTGATTAAAATTTCCTGAATTTGGTGGAAAATATAAACTTACAGATTCAAGAAGCTCAGTGAACCCTAAACATGATAAACCCTAAGAAATCCATGCCTAAATACAGAATCAAACTGCTGATAATTGAAAAAAAAAAATCATGAAGCACACAGGAAAAAAAACCTGACACATTCCTTAGAAAACAATAATTCGTTTTTTTTTTTTTTTATGATAGTCACACAGAGAGAGAGAGAGTCAGAGACACAGGCAGAGGGAGAAGCAGGCTCCACGCACCGGGAGCCCGACGTGGGATTCGATCCCAGGTCTCCAGGATCGCACCCTGGGCCAAAGGCAGGCGCCAAACCGCTGCGCCACCCAGGGATCCCAGAAAACAATAATTCAATGACTGCAGGCTTCTCATCAGAAAGAAACTATGGAGGGCAGAATGAAATGGAACAATTTAAAGTGCTGGATAAAACAAAAATAAAAACCAACTCTTCAACCCAGAGTTTAAAATCTATGAAAAATATTCTTCATAAATGAAGTTGAAAAAAACACATTGTCAGGGAAGGAAAACAAAGAGAATTTGTTACCAGCAGATGTGCTCTAAAGAATTGCTAAAGGAAGTCCTTAAGACAGAAGGGAAACTATACTATAAGGAAACTTGGAACATCAGGAATAGAGGAGGAACAACAGAAATGGTAAATATCTAGATAAATATAATAGACTATTCTTCTCTTGAGTTTCTTAAAATACATTTCATGTTTGAAAGCAAAACTGGCAACACTGTCAGAGTATAAAGGGAACTGTATGAAATGATGGCAAGACTTCCACATTCCACTAGAAATGGTAACATATATTGATTCTATGTGGATTGTGGAAAATCGAACATTTATATTTTAATCCCAAGAGCAACTATTAAAACTTTTTAAAAAAAATTTTTTTATGATAGTCACACAGAGAGAGAGAGAGAGGCAGAGACACAGGCAGAGGGAGAAGCAGAGGGAGAAGCAGGCTCCATGCACCGGGAGCCCAACATGGGATTCGATCCCGGGTCTCCAGGATGGCGCCCTGGGCCAAAGGCAGGCGCCAAACCGCTGCGCTACCCAGGGATCCCTTAAAGCGTTTTTTTTTAACAAAGATATATAGCGAAAAACACAATAGATAAAATAATACTAAAAAAATATTAAATGTCCTAAAAGAAGGCAGGAAGGACGCCTGGGTGGCTCAGTGGTTGAGCATCTGCCTTTGGCTCAGGGTGTGGTCCCGGAGTCCTGGGATCTAGACCCACATCAGGCTTCTTACATGGAGCCTGCTTCTCCCTTTGCCTGTGTATCTGCCTCTCTCTCTCTCTGTAGCTTGTGAATAGATAAATAAAAAAGGCAGGAAAGAGTAAAACAGAGAAATGAGGGGAAAATTTTTAAAAAGGAAACCAACAGCAAACAAGTAAATATATCAAATATCCAAAAATATCAGTAATTCCATTGAATGGAAATGGTCTTAAAATGCTCATTATAGCCCAGAAATTGGCAGAATGAGTACAAAGGACGTGACCCAGCTATGTGTTGTCTACAAAAATATGAATTCAAAGATATTGATATAGGTTAAAAATAAAAGGATGGAAGAATATTTGCCATATAACACTAATCCAAACAAAGTTGAGTAGCTATATTGATATCAAAGTAGACTACAGAGAAAAAAAAAGAGCCAGAGATTAAGAGCGTAACAAAATGTATGAATTAGAACTGATAGAACTGAAAGGAGAAAGTGACAAATCCACAATTATATTTGGAAATGTCAACACCCCTCTCTCAGCAATGGATAGAACTAGTAAACAAAATTGGCCAGGATATAGAAGAACCGAACAATACCACCAACCCAACTGGATTTAACAGATATTTATGGATTACTCCACCCAACAATAGCAGAACACATATTATTTTAAACATACATGAAACATTCAGCAAGACAGACAATATCCTGGATCATATTTTATTGCCAGCCTAAAAAATATGTGAAAGAAGTGTAATCATACAAATATTTTTAAAGATTTTATTTACTTGAGAGAAAGAGAGCCAGAGAAAGCACAAGCAGGAGGAGGGGCAAAGAGAAGCAGGCTCCCTAATGAGCCTGACACAGGGCAATCCCAGCCCTTTAACTGACTGAGCCACCCAAGCACCCCTGTAATCATATAAATCATGCTCTCCAATCATAATGGATTTAAATTAAAATTAAATAACCGAAAAAAAATGAAAAGTCTTCCAACATGTGTAAACAACACCCTTCTAAACATTCCATGGTCAAAGAGGCAGTCAAAAGGGAAATATATTTTGAACTGAATAAAAATGAAAACACAACATATCAAAATTTGTAGGATCCAGCCAAAGCAGTACAAAGGGAAATTTACAGCATTAAGTGCTTAGATTTAAAAAAAGGATCTCAAATCACTAATCTTTAAAAAAACAAAAACAAGGGGCGCCTGGGAGGCTTAGTCAGTTAAGCATCTGACTTTGGCTCAGGCCATGATCTCAGGGTCCTGGAATTGAGGCCCGGGTCTAGTTCTGCACTCAACATGGAATCTGCTGGAGATTGTCTCCCTCAGTCTCTCCCTCTGCTCCTCCCCTGTTTGCGCATCGTTCTCTCTCTCTCTCCCTCAAATAAGTAAATAAAATCATAAAACAAACAAAAACACACAAAAAGGAGCAATATAGACCTAAATCGAATAGAAGAGAGGAAATTTTAAAAAGCTATGGGCAGAAATAAATGAAATTGAAGCCAATAAATTAATACAGAAAACTAATGAAATAAAAAACTGATCCTTTGTGGGATGCCTGGGTGGATCAGTCAGTTAAGCATCTGCCTCTGGCTCAAATCGAGATCCCGTGTTCCCGGGGTGGGGGGTGGCAGGGTGGGGGTGGGGGGGCCGTGCATTGAGCCCTATGTTGGGCTTCCTACTCAGCAGGGAGCCTGCTTCCCCCTCCATCCCTTCCCCTGCTCATGCTCTCTCTTTCATCCTCTATCAAATAAATGAATAAAATCTTTTTAAAACCCTGATTCTTTGAGATAAATGATATTCATAAACCTTAACCAAAAAAATATACGGGCAATATCGGGAATCGAAAAAGAGGATATCATTATAGACCCTGTGGATATTACAAGAGTATTATGGGAATGCAATAAGCAACTCTAAAAACATAAATATGACAACTTAGATAAAATAAATAATTGTTGAGAGCAAACTACCAAAACTCATCAAAGAGAAAATAGACAACCTAAAGAATCCTATAACTATAAGGATATTTTTTAAAAACCTTTCAAAATAATTTTCCAGGCCTAGATATTTACACTGTAGAATTCTACTAGATATATAAAGATTAAAGGATACCAATTCTATACAAACTATTCCAAAAAATAGAAGAGGACAGAACACTTCTCAACTCATTTTTATAAAACCAGCATTACCCTGATACCAAAGCCAGACAAAGGGAATACAAAAAGACCCCAAAACAAACAAACAAACAAACAAAACAAAAACGATAGGTTAGTATTTCTCATAAACACTGACATAAAAATCAAACAAAATCTCAGCAAACTGAACACTGAATTTTTTTTTTTTTAAACTACAGCCAAGCAAGGCTTATCCTGAAAGGGCAAGGCGGCTTCAATATTTTTTTAAAAATCAACAAACATAAGCTATTGTATTAGTAGACTAAAGAAGAAAAGCTACATAACCACATCAATTGATGCAGAAATAGCACTTGAAAAAATTCAACATCCATTCGAGATTAAAAAAAAAATTGTGAGCTAGCTAAGGAAGGGAACTTCCTCAACCCCCTAAAGGTCATGTTACAAGAAGCTAACATCTAGCATCATACTTAGTGTGATGTAAGACTGACAATTTTCCCCTTCAGATCAGGGACAAGGCAAAGATGTTCTCTCTCAACTAATGCTATTTAACATCATACTAGAACTCCTAGCAAGAATAAGAGACAAAAGCCTTGTGCATTGCAAAGGGAGAAGCGAAAACGTCCCTACTGGCAGATGACATGATTGAAACCAAAAGAAGTGACCAAAAAAACTCCCCCTAGAACTGAGTTTTAAGAAGGTCATAGAACACAAGATAAAAAAAAAAAACCCACAAAGATCATCTTATTTATACCAGCAATGAACAACTGAAACTGATTTAAAAAAAAATCATTAGAATAGCTCCAAAATTATTTAAATACTTAAGAATAGATTTAACAGGGGTATCTGGGTGGCTCAGCGGTTGAGCATCTGCCTTTGACTCAGGGCATGATCCCGGGGTCCTGGGATCGGGTCCCACACTAGGTTCCCTGAGAAGCCTCCCGCTGCCTGTGTCTCGGCCTCTCTCTATGTGTCTCATGAATAAATAAAATCTTTTTTTAAAAAAGAATAAATTTAACAAGACAGTATGTATGGTGACGGTGAAGGGACAGTCACATAGATCAACCATCCAGTGGAAGAGAACAAACAACCCAGAAGGTGATCCTCACAAATACGGCCAATTGATTTTTGACTAAGGTCCAAAGGATAGGCTTTTCCACAAAAGATGTTGGACATTTTAAGTAAGGTATACTTAAAAATGAACCACAACCTAAATCTCACCCTTTATACAAAAAATGAACTCAAAATGCTTCATAGATCTAAATAATAAAGTAGAAAACTTGCAGAAGAAACCTTTAAAGAGAGTCTTCATACCGCAAAGAGTTCTTACATGTAACTCAAAAACATGGTCCATAAACGAAAAAAAGTGATAAATTGGACTTGATCAAAATTTAAAACTTTACAAAATATACTGGTAAGAGCATAAAAAGATAAGTTACAATGACTAGAAGGAAACATTTGCAAATCATATACTGACAAGGCCTTGTATCTAGAATACATAAAGACTCTTGTCATAATTACCAAAAGCTGGCAACAGCCTAAATGTCCTTCAGTGGCTGAACAAACTGCAGTACAATGGAATACTACTCAGCGATAAAAATGAATTCATTTTTGAGGTATGCAACATCTTGGATGAATCTCAAAGGCATGCCGAATAAAAAAACCAACCCAGTCTCAAAAGGTCACATGCTGCATGATTTAATTGATATGTCATTCTCATAAAGACAAAACTACGGTGATGGAGAACAGATCCGTGTGGTTGCCGGGGGTTGAGGAGGTAATTACGAAGGAGTCACACAAAGTAGTTTTTTAGGCTAATGAAATTATGTATCTTGATTGTGGCGGTGGTGATCATAATTCAGAGAACAGTACACACGTCCATATGTGCACACACAGTCAAGTTTGCCACATGTTAATTTAAAATAAAACTCAAATAGGATATATTGTTGCTATAATATTTGAAAACAATTTTTATCAAGATAAGATCAAGATTCAGAAGCATCCATTAAGATTCTATGGCAGTTAATATTCCTTTCAATCCTGAGAGAAAGTGATTCTTTGAAATTATAACCTCCTAAAAATATATCTAGATCTTCCCTAACCATTTCTGTAACACTGGAGCAGGTGTTTTATCAAGAGGGAAATGCATGTGTTTTATCTTAATGTTGGTCTGTTACTTCAGTGAGACAGATGTGTTCCAAACTTAACACACCGCTCCGCAGGTCAATAGTCTATGAAATTAACAGTAAATTGTACCATGTAGAACAGGAATAGAATTTCTTAGTCCTGAATTTACTTCCTAGAGAATGAGATTTTAAAATCTTAAAAAAAAAAAAAGAAGAGGTAAAAAAATTTTTTTTTTCCTGTTACTAAAAGTACCAAAGGAACACTTAAGTAGAGATAAATCTATGTCCTTACTTCTACACTCTTCTCTTCATCTCTCAATTAAAACATGATTCATGAGAATCTATGTGTTTTCAAAATTTGTCGTGGTGATCTCTCACCAACTGGGGGTGGTGATAAGTACGTTCCTGAAAAGTGTCTTGTTAGCCAGTGCTACTGCCTCTGGAGGTAAAACCCAGAAAGGCTATCCAGCATGTCACAGGCCACAGAGCTGGCCCTCTCATTTAGTAGTGTACTCAATAAACCACATCTTGCAGGCTTGAAACCATTTTGAGAGAGGCTGTATTTGTACCTGACGCTCTGTACTTGGCAATACTTTCCTTGTATCGGACACAGAGACAGAATTTGGAGATGGTCATTAAAATGAAGTGTTATAGACTGCCCCCCACCTTCCTATAGAATAAAGAGGAATGTTGTCCCCTGGAGAGGTTTTTACATGTCTCCTGCTTTTGTCTACGTGTGTGAGTTCTCATGCTGGAAATACTTATGATTCACTCAACTGAAGAAATAGGATTATTTACTCTTTCCCCCTCCCGCCTACGAAAAACCCCCAATCACTGTATCTCGTGACTTCAGACACCACTCAAATTGTTTCCCTGTCTACCTCTGAGAGTTCCAGGAAAGGAGTGGGACACTAGCCTGTGAGGACAACATGATGAGAGACCATGGAAAACCAGTCTATCTAGCATGAGCCGGACTGAACGATGGGTGGATTGGAATGTGGAAGGTAGAACACTGTCCGGCCCGAGATTCAAGATTATCTAGACAGAATTCTCGAGTTGCTTTCAGCCAGTTAAGAATCAATAGCATCTCTTCTGCTTTTTGCACAACACCATGGGGGATAAACCACTGTTGGGGGAGGGAGGTCAACCTCATCCGCTTGTGTGGCCCTCCGTCTACCTAAGAACACAGAAGACATACAGAAATGGGTGTGGGCCAAGCCTCTGGCGCTGGGCCTCACTCAGCATTGGCGGGTCTCAGAATGGTTCTGGAGTTTAAACTTAATCAGCAGTGGACTGGAAAGGAGGAAGGTGTGTGAAATTCTAGCAGGTACAGTGTTTTGAAGCTGAGTGCGACTTTGAGCACGGCCTACTTAGTATATCTGATTTGTTTCCTGTACTTCTGTAACTCGAGTTATAGGCTTTTCTTTCTTTTCTTACTTGCACCTTTGTTTTGTTTTTCTGGTTCCAGAAACACTGACAATAAAAAGATGAGAATGTTAGCTTGCCAGTTGCTGGGCCTTTCTAGGGTGACAGAAGGTCTAAGATATATCTCCTTCTTAAACATCTAAAATCAGCAGGATTTGACCTTGTATTTGCCTTTGAAAGCCATGTACTCAATCTCTAAACAGGATATAGCATTTCTTTTGCTCAGGAGAGCTCCCTCAATTTTAGGAGCATTTCCATGAGTTGCATATAGTGTTTTTTTTTTTTTAATGTGTTGTGTGTGCTCAAATGAATTAAATTTTATATGGAGAATAACAGCTCTGATGTTTGATAGCCCCTAAGTGTAATAAGAAAGTTGTAGTTGGCAAAGAAAAGATTAGACAGGCCAAGTATCAACCTTTTAAATCTCCAGTGTGGTTCAGCTTCTTACCTTCACCCATTGAACTAATTTCTTTCTCTTGTGCGAAACCCACTCAACAATCTAAGGGAGGAAGTTTTCCCCAAACAAATAATAAATGGGGATGAAATATAGGATGAACCTCTAGCCTGAAAAAAAAATCAATAGGACTTGTGAGGACTTGCATTTTTATAAGATGTTTTAGTCTTTAGAACTCCATGAGAGCAAGAACCATAAGCTCAATAAATGGCTGTTATTAGACAGATGGGAACGACAGCCAATATTGATAATGGTCTTCAGTGAACTGAGAAATATCCAGATAGCCATTTTCATGGATTGATCAATATTTTAAATTTAATTGTTGGTGGTCATAAGGATGGAGTCTTGTAGGTTTAATATAACTATCAAAAATGGTTTATTGACTATTAATCAGTAAGAGTCAGCCAGAGGGGTATATTAAGATTGAGAATCAGATAGTCAATAGGTCAAAGATAGAGGCATGGCCTCTTCCCCAGTCAGAGAAAACATTTCCAGACAAGATGCTACGGTTATAACTTGAGATGTGAAGTCTTCATGCAAATACTAAGGGAATATGAGGGAATCTTTGTCCTTACATACTTCTGGAAATAATAGAACACCATTTGGTAGTATAATAAAAGCATCACCTGAGGTATTACAATGGCATATGCTTACTGAGCACTTGATAAATGCTAGGCATAGAGCTCAGCACTTTCTTGATACTGCCTCATTTAATTTTCATTGCAACTCCATGGCATGGCCAAATTAAAGATGGGAAAGTTGAGGCTTATCGAGCTTAATAACTTGCCCAAAGTCATAGAGCTAGTGAAAAACAGATTGTGCATTCAAACCTAGTTCTGTCAGACTGCATGTTCTTAAATCCTACAGGTACCAAGACTGATGGGATTGGTCTCTGGTGAGCACATCAGGAATGGACCTATCATGACAGGGCAATAATATACATACGTATGGTCAGTGAAATAGTTTTATTCCATGTCTCCGATCTGTGAACCATATGTCCTTCTTTCTGTTTTCTCCCTTGGCCAGGTTAAATCTGTAGGAATGGAGCCTAAAAAGCCCCATTAGATATGTCAGATTTGGGAGTGGGGGGCAGGAATCAAATAATTAAAACAGTAGTTGAGAGTGGAGGGATGGATGAAATCGGTGAAGGGGATTAGACTCCTGTTTATTAAATAAATAAGACATGGGGATGAAAAGTATGTCATAGGGAATATAGTCAACAGTATCGTAATAACCTTGCATGGTGACAGATGGTACCTACCCTTGCTGTGCTGAGTAGGGCGGAACGTGTAGAGCTGGGGAATCACTCTGTTGTACATCTGAAACTAACATAACATTGAGTGTCAACTATACTTCAATAAATAAATTTTAAAGAAGCACTTGTTAAGCCCCTCCTATGTCCTAGGCATCCTCTCTTGTCTCAAGAAGTTCACATCTGATAAGAGAATACAAGAACTTAAACCCCAATTAGAATTCTGTGAGATGAATACTGTGTCAGTGCTAAGTAGAGTGAATTCTGGGGGCTAACAAAATGGATTAGTGTTTAGTGTTTTTGTGCTTAGAAAATAAGAGACCTCGGAGCCTGCATCTCCCTCTGCCTGTGTCTCTGCCTCTCTCTCTCTCTCTCTCTCTCTCTGTGTGTGTGACTATCATTAAAAAAAAAAAAAAAGAGATCTCAAATTCTTCCCATCCATTTTAGTTTCACATATGTTCCAGGGTTATAACTTATTCAGTTATAGGGAAATGAGGGGGGCAAAGGGGGGGAAATTATGCAATCTTCATTTCTAAAATGTTAAGCACCAGCATACATTCTTTTCCAAATACTTTCAAGGGCATTTTCCTAGAATCAGGTAAATGAGAGCAAGCAAGTGACCTACTTACAGCAATAAATGCTCCAGGTTATAAAGGATGGGAAGCCAAGTGCATCCTGGAAACCACAGCATCTGGTCTTGTTTTATGCTTCATCTATCAATCTGCTGTTACAGAAATTGAGAATTAATGTTTCAACTACTGTTTCTTCAGTTTTGGCTGATGAATTCATATCTTTGTCATTCTCACTCAATCCCTCACATCCCCTCTCCCATTGAAAAAAAGCATCTGGAAGAGTATTTATGAAGATCCTAAATGAATCCTAAGGAGATTACTCTTTCATCTATGCTTTAAAACTTCTACTGATGAGTCTGTAGTGGGGTTAGCCTTCTTCCCAAGCAATTCCGTTTTAATCAATCCTGACTTTCCCCAGATAGTATCATTTGAGCAGTATAATTTCAGTGCCACATTAAAGCCAAAAAACAAAGCACTGTGGATTTAAAATAAATATCCAAGTTCTAGGTGATGTTTATTGCTAGCATAAACTGTAAAAAAAAAAAAAAAAGTCCAACTGGCAGTCATGCTTAAGAAGGATTATAAAGCAATGTAAGATTGTGGCTTCGTGCTATGCGGATAACAATATAAAATTACATATGCACACGTTTTAAATTATGTATAAAATTCTAAAATGTAAAAGCATGAAAAGTAAATTTACAACATGTTCTTTGAACTTTGCTATTGCATCTGT
Source organism: Canis lupus baileyi (assembly GCF_048164855.1). Classification (NCBI taxonomy): domain Eukaryota; kingdom Metazoa; phylum Chordata; class Mammalia; order Carnivora; family Canidae; genus Canis; species Canis lupus. The sequence continues at coordinate 40,063,400 of NC_132864.1, forward strand.
TAGGTCTCTGTACTTTTTATAGAATGGAACTATCAATTCATCTTTCTACTCTTCCCATTCAGCCAAAATGTTAATTTTCCATGATTTTTGCCTTGATTCCATCTTATTCTTTCTATTGGAGCTTCAAGCAATTAAATCTCTGTCTTTCTCAGTGCTTTTATGCCTGCAGGTACAGCTTCATATTCTTGTTTTGCTTTTTTCTCCAACCATCCTATTTAACTTGTCAAAATAATAATGAAGATTATTCTTTCTGATGAAATATTTTTAAAAGAAACAAGGCTTCCGAGTGACTATCATACTGGCATAATTACTGCTATGTGATTCTATATTATTTGTTGAAGTTCTGCTCTTTCCAAATCACTGTCAAGACAATCATTTCTAATGAGCAACAAATAGGGTCAGGTTTGGTGTGTTTACTTAATCAAAAATTTCAGATTTGTTTCTCCTTTCAAAGAGATTTTATTCTGAATCTTATGAGATTTCCTTGCCTTGATTTTTTGGTATATATCAGCTGACTTAATGATTTGGCTGACCAGATAGGCTTTTGGGGCTGAGACATAAGAGATTTTTACAAAAATACATCTAATATCATCACTGACTAGGGAAGTTTCTCAAAGTATGATCCCAAATGACCTATATCCAAATCATCTCAGATGCTTATTCAAAATTCAAATCTCTGGATTAAAGCCTAAAACGGTTAAATGGGAGCTTCAAAGGCTATAGCCTAGGAATCTGCATTTTGCCAACCTGTCCCAAGTGAACAGACCCGCAGTGAAATCTGAGAACCCCTAAGGTAAGGAATCCCTTCCCCTTCAGGGTCCAGCGCAAAATTCACCTTGGCTGCAGAGTAAATTAATCACACTCCCATACAACTAACAAATGTAAAGGATAATTTAGTCCCATGTGGGAAGAATTACCATAAATTGTTTTAGGAGGCATTAAGAAAAAAAAAAACACAACAAAACCCAAAACCCAACTTTCTATAATAAATATAATAATTATTTTTAATATCTTGATTCTAATAATCACAGAGGGAAGGCCCAGAAAGTTTACCAAAAAAATCTGTTGTTATAATTTCTCGATTAATGTTATACATCATGAATTATTTATTGAGCCCCTACTGTGGGCCAAATATGGTGTTTTATGCTGCCAGGAATTATATAAAGCTATCCTGGGATGAAAAGCATATGTTCACTCAGCTCTATTCTGGAAGAACTTAGCTGACTTAGTGATAGCTGGAAATGAACATGCATGGTATGTGGGAAGACAGTAATTTGGTATCTGAGGACCCAGATATAAGAGGCTTCTTAAAAATTTGCTAAACGAAAATTAGGTCCAAAAGGGATAGGTACAGGTACTTGGTTTATAGCCAAACCACTGGAAAAGGAATGAGCAGCAGCATTTATTTGGGGGCATGTGGACTCATTATGGCCAGTCTTGACTACTTTACCCAACAACTTCTTGCACAATCACAGTCTGCGTGAACTGTCTGGGTGAACCACAGACTAGATGCAATCATATTGGGCTTTCCACCTCATTTTAGGATCCATTTAAGATGCCCCTAATTGAGGATCAAATCCTCATGGTTTGCCTGACTTCCTGTTTTAGCTTCCAAAATCCTATGTTCCAAAAACCTCTGTAGTGTCAGACAATCTGAGTAGATTGGTCACCCTGGTCCTTAGCATAAGGCAGGTGAGGTCTTACTGCTGCACTTTCACTCAGTGAATGATGGAAATCCACTACCATCTTGGATTTCTCAGGTCATTTTCTTTAGTGGTGAGCCTATCCTGGTGGGCCACCTGAAGCTCTTCCTTCAGTAATCTCTACCTTTTAGCTCTGTCAATGCACGTTCCCGGGAGCATCCCAAGCAGTAGTAACTCAGACCCAGGATAGTCCCAGGGAACCAACAGAGACTCTCTTCCAAAACTCAGCAAACCATGGTTTTGGTTTTGTAGATCATCGTCCTGGTCTCGCAATCATCCTGTTTTCCCCAGAGTTCTGTCTCCCCTCTCTATACAGGGAGTCCGGTTCTCTTAAACTTAGCTTCGTTATCATGCAGCCAAAAGCGCTAAATTCCATCCTGATTCCCGTTGACGAATCCACAATTTTAAGATACTTGCACACCCTTGACGTCCCAACCTCGCCCTGTGAAGACTTCGGATTTTGTCATTTCATGGTCTTCTTTCAACAAAGCCTTTAAGTACAGCTGGCGTGAAATGACCCTCTGGAAGAGAAAGCGTGGTGTGTACGTGTGTGTGTGTATGTGTGGCGGAGGGGGGGGAGGGTCCCTGTATTAAATCCGATTCCAGCGAAGCTTGCCATTGAAAGTACATACATTCGGGAAAGTTTCTCTCCCTAAGCCTCATCATTTGCTCGTATGTATTGAAACAGAAGATCGGGGATGCCCTGGGGGGCTCAGCAGTTGAGCATCTGCCTTCCACCCAGGGCGTGACCCTGGAGTCCTGGGATCGAGTTCCACCTCAGGTCGGGCTCCCTGCGTGGAGCCTGCTTCTCCCTCTGCCTGTGTCTCTGCCTCTCTCTCTGTGTCTTTCATGAATGAATGAATGAATGAATGAATGAATGAATAATAAATAGAAAGCATTAGATCGTGGCGATTTCTGAGGATGGATGGAAAAATAAATAAATATAAGAAAAGCATTAGATCGTGGCTACTTCTGAAGATGGATGAAAAAATAAACAGACAAACAAAAGCATTAGATCGTGGCGACTTCCGAGGCCTGCCGGCTGGAGCGCGGGGCGGCGGGGGCCCGGGGACCGCCGACCCCAGGCCCGGCGCGGGCCCGAGGCGCGCCCCGCTTCTCCTTCGCGTCCGCAGGCGCCGGCTCCCTGGGGACCTCCTGGGTGACGTCCCGTCGCTGCCTCCGGGGAGGGGAAGGTGTGCAGGAAACAGGCAGGTCCCCGAGATGCAAATCGCGGCTCCAGACCACCCGGGGCGTCCGGCCCGCGGGCCCGCTCGGGTGCCCCGCGCCGCCCTGTCGCACGGTTTCCGGCGCCGCCGCAGGTGCGGGTCGGCGCGGAGACGCGGGAGGAGGGCGCGCTCACCCCGGAAACTGAAAGTCGCCCCCGCAGCCCGCGAGCGCGCGGGGGCCGCCCGGGACCCCAGGAGCCACGCTCAGAGCGCCGGCGAGGGCCGCGGGCCGACGCCGAGAGCCGCAGCCGCCCGCCGCCATGGCGGACGCCCCGGAAGTGCGCCCCCCGCGCGCGGGCGGCGCATGCGCCGAGCGAGGGGGCGGGTCGCGGCTGCCGCCGGAAGCACTCCCTCCCAGGCGGCGTTTCCTTCCGGTGCGAGGCTGGCCGACGGCTCCTGCTGCCTCAGTGTCCGCCCCGGGGTGAGTAGCGGGCTCCTCCGGGGCCTCGTGGGACGAGGCGGGATGCCGCCCAGCTCCCGTGGGGGGCGGCCGGGATCTGGGAGGCCGCGCGAGCAAGGTCACCGCGCCGCCCCCGCCCCCGGTGCCGACGCCGGCTTCCCGCAGCCCTTGGTTGGTGTCCCGCAGGTTCACCTCCAAGGGCGTCCCGGGCCTCGCTTGGCTTCCGGCCCGGCCTGGGCCCTGGGGGTCCCCCAGCGCGGCCCCTCGCTTGTGCCGGCGGGCGCGGGAGTCCCCGTGGGCGCGGCCCGGGCGGGCTCTGGCGGAGGACGGTGCTCGTGGTCACAGCCTGCCGTGATCTCCGTGGCGGCCGGCGGGCGCGTCCCCGGGGCTGTCCCTGATCCCGTCCCCGATCCCGGCCGTGTCCCCGGTCCCGTCCCCGAGCCCGGCCCCGTCCCCGAGCCCGTCCCCAGTCCCGTCCCCAGTCCCGTCCCCAAGCCCGTCCCCGAGCCCGTCCCCGGGCTCGTCCCCGGCCGTGTCCCCGGTCCCGTCCCCGGTCCCGTCCCCGGGCTCGTCCCCGGCCGTGTCCCCGGTCCCGTCCCCGTCCCGCCCCCCGTCCCGTCCCCGGGGCTCCCTGCCTGCGGGGCTGGGCCTTCGGGGTCGGGAGACACTTCCCTCCGACCCTGCGGTGAACGAGGGCGGAGAGCCTGGGTCTCGCCCCGCCGGGTCGCCGTGCGCTCGCTGCCGTTTCCTGCCCAGACACGGAGCGCGGGTGAGACGCGAGCCCCTCGGGTCCCGTCCGCCGCACCTGCGGCCCCGCCCCGCGGAGCTCCTGCCGCGTTTCCTTCGCGTTCGTACGCGCCCGGCTGCGTATCCCTGTTGGTGTTTCCCGCTGGCCGGACCGGAGTGCGCGGCGTCGGCCACCCGGCCTGTGGGTGCTGGGCGAGCGCACGGCGGAGCGCCTGCCCGGAGGCCGCCGGTAGGAGCCGAGGCCCTCGCACGAGACGGGAGAGCCAGGCGGAGGCTTTGTTCACGGGGTCCGAACCTTGTCATCGTCGGCCACCGGGATGCGCTGAAGCCCGCCCCAGCTGTCGGGTCGGTCGGCGTCGGCGGGCCTCCGCTAGATGGCGGCTCCCGCCCCGCGAACCCCAGCTCCGTGACTACGGGACAGCGTCTTACTCGCATGCCTCCGGTTTTCACAGATGAACTTCGTAGAGCCTTGCGTTGTTGCCTGATGGTTTATTTCCATCTTTGAGTAATAATATCCCCGCCTAATGTTATCACATCTTACAGCTGCACTTTTTTTTTGTTTGTTTGTTTAGAATTTTATTTATGTATGTATTCATGAGAGACACAGAGAGAGAAAGAGAGAGAGAGAGGCAGAGACCCAGACAGGGGGAGAAGCAGGCTCCACGCAGGGAGCCCGACGTGGGACTCGATCCCGGACCCCGGGGTCACACCCTGGGCCGCAGGCGGGCACTAAACCGCCGAGCCACCTGGGCCGCCCTCCAGCTGCGCTTTCCATTTTATTCTGTTGCAATGAAAGCTCGAGAAGTCAATTTTTTACTCACAAGAAGTGGAGTATTGTTAACTCCCCTGTAGGACTCCACGCTGATGGATGAAAGCACACTTGAATTTGTTGCATGAGGAGAGACTCTAATTAGGTGGATTTTCCTCTCTAGCTCTGTTTGTAAAGATGTAATTAATATAATAATAATAACTGCACTTTGTGTGCCCTGAGGAAAATAACTGTGTCTTAGCTATTATTGTATGCCCAGCCTATAGGAGGCATGATAAATACGTGTTGGGTGGGTAAACCACTTAATGTCTCTAGGTCAAAGGTTCTTCATCTGAAATGAAGGCTTTTGATTATTCTGCTGTTGAGTGTAAGTTAAATAACATACTATTGTGAAGTAAGTGGCCCCTGGTAATGTAGGAACGTGGAACCCTTGGCTTTTTTTGGGAAATCGTTCAGTCTGGCGACAGCTTCGTCATAATGATGGAGTGGGAAGTGTTTCTGCAGTTGCAGTTTATCTGTTGAACAGATAGCCACTGAATAGCTGCTCTTGTGTGTGACAGAAAGATGGAGGAGATATAAATCCTGTTTATAAGGATTTGACTTCTAGTTGAATACAGTGAGTATTATAGAAGTTCAGCAGTGGGGCCAAATGGATGATGTAGAGCATTAACGTGATCTGAAAGCTTCGATGGAGCCGCTGAAGTTGGTGTTTGAAGTTTGGATAGAATTTGACTGATCCTAATGAAGGGAAAGAAATGGCCTATCCAGGGTACCAGGCAGATACAGTGGAGGGAAGATACACACGGCGTTGTCAGATGCCGGTGACTCCTCCAGCTGTTGACAGTTCTCTTAAGTGGTGAGAAGTAAAATGCTTAGACGTTACTCTTTGGGGCTACGTTAGGATGCTCTGGGACACTTGGAAATCCTGTAAATAAAGGGAAAGCTTTGGAGTCTCTTTTATCAGGGAGAAGTATATGCTCCTGAATGGAAGCAGGGAGGGAACTAAGAGGAATTTAAAAATTGTTGAAGCTATTCCAGAGGGAGGGACATAAAGAAGATCTTTAATTGAGTAGTAGTAGGGATAAGAGAAACTAATTTTAGTGGAAGGACTCCACTAAAGAAAAAGATACTGGTCTCTGCGGTTTATCTGTTGCGGAGCCGTCTGTGCAGATTCTGGTTAATCCTTTTTATACGAGTGCAGAATACATTCTCTCTCTTTTTCACATAGTCCAGTTCTGTGAGAGAATAATGTTGCTGTTAGAAGCTGAGAGCCTGTATTCCAAACTGTGACAGTCCCATCAGCCCTAACACCCTTATTCTCCTGGGTAGTTACTGCCTTTGACAGGGGCGTGTGTGCCTTCTGCAAACCGTATGTGACTGCCGTTGCAGCTCACAGATGTAGGGAAACATAGGCTTGCTGCCTCTTTTCTTCTCGTCTTAGGCGAGTAGTACTGTGTTCTTGTGATTCAGAAATTTTTGAAGATTCTGTTGCTTCATGTTTAACTGGGTGGTTGGAAATAATAGGGTGGCCCAAAAAATTTAATGCCACTTGTTAATAGAGAAAACGGCATGTTTACATTTAAGCAGGCCTTGAAAACCTGAAAAGTAAGCCTGAGGAGAAAGCGAGTCTGTTCAGTTTGAATTTCACTCAAAAACTAACCTGCTGTACATTGTACGTAATAGGAGAAGTTCTTATCATCGCATTAATAAAGTATTTCAGTGATAGGCCGCCTTTTCTTCAGTTGGATTAGTGGTATAGTCATTAGATCCTTAGATTTTCTGAAATAGTTACTTAAAAGCTGTAAAAGAGTAAGTATCTTAAGATGTTGACTGCATTTTTCAAATAAAATCGTCTACTTAAATTATCTGAGCTTTCAATAAGGTTCATTAAAAAGTCTAATAAACCTCAGTTTTTAGTATGTTCATTTTTCCTTAAAACACTTTAAGGCAAGAGATGTTGAATTTGACTAAAAGTTACTTTTTCTTGCTGAGTTTAAGCTGCTTATCAGTCTCCCAATTGTAATGAATCTAGTTATTACTTAGTAACATTTCTGTTTGTTTTTTTAAGGTTAATCAAGATGGTACATGCTGAAGCCTTTTCTCGTCCTTTGAGTCGGAACGAAGTTGTCGGTTTAATTTTCCGTTTGACGATATTTGGTGCAGTAACATACTTTACAATCAAATGGATGGTAGATGCAATTGATCCAACCAGGAAGCAAAAAGTAGAAGCTCAGAAACAGGTATGACTAAAATGTTTAAGGATCATTTTTATTGTAGCTAGCTTGTATTTTCATAAAACTAAGGATATAGTAGAATTAGAAAATAATAAGTTCTCTAAGACCTATGTGAAAATGTGTTGGAACATCATATTTAAGTTTTTTTTAATATACCTTTTTTTTTTTAAGATTTTATTTATTTATTCATGAGACCCACACAGAGAGGCAGAGACACAGCCAGAGGGGAGAAGCAGGCTCCATGCAGGAACTCCATGCAGTTCCACATTGCATGGATGCGATGTGGAACTCGATCCCAAGGTAGACACTCAACCCCTGAGCCACCCAGGCATCCCTTTAATTTCATTATTCCTAAAAAAAGTATTCATTTTTCAAATTCTTTCTGTGTAACTTATCAGGATAAAAAGTGGTGAAGAATAAAGATCTTCCAGTATTTTGTTGTGAACATCTTCTTTAGGATATTTTTGTCAGCTAATGAATGAGGGAATCTAGGTAAAATTTTTCAACAGACTAAACAAAAATTTATCTTTAGTGATGGTATGCATTTTGCTTTGCACAGCATTTGAAATGTGGCTAATACTGATCAGCTGTCGGTCTTATACTCACAAACTCACTAATTTCTAATTAAGAAATTGCTAAATCTTATTAATATAAGTCTCAGGGGGTTTTTGTTTGTTTTTTTTTTCAGTAACTGCCTCTTGTGGTCGTTTTCTTATTAGGACGATATATTTGTTTGGGTTTCTGTTCTTCCTCAAAAAAGTAAAAGCCCTAAAGGAGCCTTGCAAGTTTTTCTTTCTGTTTTAGGGCAAGATGTTCATGTTCATCAATGTTTAGATTCCTTCTGTGTGTTGTGACTGTGATGCACTCAGTAAACATTTCCTGAGCTCCTAGCAAATTCTTGGTGCCAAGGATAAAAGATAAACAAATTTTGTTCTTTCAAAATGCTGTAGGCTAGTGTGGCAAACAGGAATGTAAATAAATGACTGCTTTATGGTGCTACCCATAGCTCTTAAATCAGTGAAAATCAGTTTCATGAATATTGCTTACTGTTTGTATCCAAAAAAGCAATTTGAACAGCTGTGAGTTTGTTCTCTGCATTTGATTATAAAATAGTTGACTCGGGTCTAGATGATATCATACTATCAGTCAATTTACAACTCCCTTAGAAGTCTGACCAGTGCAGTTTGTCTGTGTATGTGTGTTTTAAGTAAGTATATCCATGTGTCTTCAGAAGTGCAGCTTTTCCCACCATCTACACTATGCAAGTCAGTTTAAATCTGAGGTCAAAGTATTGATAAGTCAAACCACTTTGAGAAGTTTTAAAAGCAGAGATGTGCCTATTAGAGAATTTTGTATTTTATTTTCTTGGCTTCTAAGAGCTCCTGGAACACACATGTTATGGAAGACATAGAAAGCCAAACAGAAATATTAAATGATAAATTAATGGATTGTTACCTTTAAGCCTTTGTTGGAAATCATATATGCAATATAGTTGTAAATATCAGGTATACAAAGCATTAGACTCAACATCTGTCCCATAGTGCCCTTGGTAGGGTAAAAAGACTTGTCCATGATAATGTAAGTTATAATAGTAGCATATTCTAATTGCCTAATGAATAGACAGAAGCTGTGGTATTTAGAGAAAGCAGCAACACTGATGATTGAGGAATTAGTAGTTGAGGACAGCTTCATGAAAGAGTCTGGCCGCTAGGACAGGCAAGGGCAGTTGAAGTAGCAAGATCACGAACAGGATCAGGACAGGTATAGGAAAAACAAGACCTGTTCTGGGAGCAGTAAACAGACTAGTCAGACTGGAGTGGAGGATTTATGCAACTAACTAATAGGACTTGGAGGAAGCAGTAAGAGATTAAAGGGTAAAGTCAGGGAAGAGACCTCTGCTTCTTTAATCTGTTCTTTTTGGTGGGTGGACAAAGGCTGATAAGAAAAAATGGCACAGCATTTTACAAGTCAACATTAGCCAAGAAGGAGGTGTGCTGTTTGCTAGGTCAGGGGCTCTAGCTTCTCTGATAGCCTTCCTTTTTTCCCTTCTTACCTCCAGCCAGTGTTGAAGTACACTACTGACCAGTTGAAGTCTTCTGTGTAGGCGGTGTAAACTATTACATTGTCAAACTGCCTAGTAAAGATTTTTAGTGAGTGAGTGATATGCAAAGGAATGTTTTAAGGATAGTTCATCTCACAGTAGTATATGGCAGGAACGGGAGTTAGATCTGCATGGACTTGCATAGACAAGCGGACTGCAGTAGGCCTGGGGGTGAGAAAAGGAATGGAATGGGTGAAATAGACTAATCAGAATGAATGCTAGAAGGATTTTGTGATGATATGGGGGGAAAAAAAGGACATATTACATACAAATGAATCCAAGATTTTTCTGGAGTCCTTGAAGCCTCATAGTACCTTTCATAGAGGTTTAGAAACTGAAGATAGAGCAAGTTTACAGAGAGATGATATTTGATTTGGGCATATTGAGTTTGTGCTGGTGGTAGGCATCCGGGGAAAATGTTCATCCAGCAGTTAATGGTAGGTCTAAATCTCAGAGAAAATGTGGATCCTTGGAGGTTCCTCATCAGATGGTCATAAGTAGTTTGGCTCCTTAGAGAAGTGAGTCTCACTGGGATGCGGAGGCCTCAGGATTATTCTTCTGTAGATATGTATCATTTATGGGGTTTTCCCTAAACCACTCCTCCACCATCCTCCTACCACCATCAGGATTTATACATTCAAGTCTTGACAGTTTTCATGTAGTTGTTACTATGATAGATGCTGATGACTGTATATTGGAAGTGATGAGGTCTCTAAAGGAGATGCCATCAAACACCGTAAATAGTAGGCTGAAGAGTAAGCCTTCATTTAGGGAACGGAAAATGAAGTGAGGTCAGTGAAGGATGAACAGATTGGTTAGGATAACTAGGTCCCCGGACTGCCTTTCCTGCTTAAAACAACTAAACGGTCTAAATAAAATATTTTTTAATCTTTTTAAGGGTGTTCATGAGCTAGCAAGAAAGTAAGAAATTCAGATAAAAACTGAGGGTAAAAACTGAAAAAGATAAGATGAGCCAGCTTTCACATTGGAGGGAATTTGCTGAACCTGCTGAATTTGGACGTCTATTTTTATGGCCCAGAAGAGCTCAGGATAGAAAACACAGGACCATTCCAAGGTAGGGTATCTCATAGACAGTACTCCCATAAATCTTTGACTCCTAAAAAAGTATACCCTCTTTGGTAATTTACCTAAAGATAAAGATGTAAGAATGGTTTGAAAAAGAGAAATTTAGGCCATATACTAGTGACACATATAAATTGTAGATACAGAAAGGTTGAAAATAAAAGGATAGAAAAATGCCTATACCATACAAATACAATGCTGGTTGAACAAAAATAAACTTTAAGGCAAAAATACCATTAGAGAAAATAAGATTCATTACAGAACGATTAAAGATTCAATTCAACAAGAAATGTAACATTTTATATTTGTGTGCATCTGTTAATATAGCCTCAAAATACATAAGGCAAAAAGCTGGTAGAACTGTAGGAAGAAATAACATATCCATCATCATGGTGGAAGGTTTTTAACATTGCTTTCAGTAATTGGTAGATGAAATATTTAAATCTTTTTTTTCCAGTATAATTAACATACGATGTTATATTAGCTTCAGGTGTAAAATATAGTGATTCAGCAATTCTGTATATTACTCGGTGCTCGTGATAAGTGTATTCTTAATCCCATTCACCTGTTTCACTCCTTTCCCCACCTACCTACCCACTTCTACTCTGGTAACCATCCATTTTGTTCTCTGTAATTGAGTCTGTTTTTTAGTTTGTCTCTTTTTCACTCTGTTCGTTTGGGTTTTTTCTTATATTCCATATATGGTATTTGTCTTTTTCTGGTTGACTAATTTCACTTAGCATTATACCCTCTGGGTCCATCCATGTTGTCATGAATGGAAAGCTTTCATTTTTTTTTTTTATGACCGAGTAATATTCTATTATTACTATTATTATTATTATTATTATTATTATTATTATCTACTATCACATCTTTTTTATTTGTTTGTCAATGGACACTTGGTCTGCTTCCATAATTTGACTATTGTAAATAATGCTCAGAACATGTAACCACAGGGGTGCATATATCTTTCTGAATTAGTGTTATTGTATTCTTTGGGTAAATGGCTAGTAATGCGATTGCTGGATCATAGGTAGTTCTTTTTTTTTTTTTTTTTTTTTTTTTTAATTTTTATTTATTTATGATAGTCACAGAGAGAGAGAGAGAGAGAGAGGCAGAGACATAGGCAGAGGGAGAAGCAGGCTCCATGCACCGGGAGCCTGATGTGGGATTCGATCCCGGGTCTCCAGGATCGCGCCCTGGGCCAAAGGCAGGCGCCAAACCGCTGCGCCACCCAGGGATCCCCGGTAGTTCTATTTTTAAACTTTCTGGAGAACCTCCATACTGTTCTTCAGTTTCTGTACCACTTTGCATTCCCACTAACCGTGCATTGCATAAGGGTTCCTTTTTTCCCCCCACATCCTTATCAACACTTATTGTTTCTTGTGTTGTTTGTTGATTTTAGCCATTCTGACAGTTATGAAGTGATAGCTCATTGATCTGCATTTCCCTGGTGATGAGTGATGTTGAGCATCTGGATGTCTTTGGAGAAATGTCTGTTCATGTCTCCTGTTCATTTTTTAATTGGATTTTTGGGGGGGTTTGGTATTGAGTTGTATGAATTCTTTATATAATTTGGATACTAACCCTTTATCGCATGTTATTTGCAAATATCTTGTCATTCAGTTAGATTGTCTTTTAGTTCTGTTGCTTTTTTTTTTTGCTGTGCAGACCTTATTATTTTGATGTAGTCAGATGAGACTTTTTTTTTTAAATGGGTAAGGATAAAGCAGATTTACATAAGTAACAGCTTTATCTAGTAGCTCCACACAGTGTATTGTGCTTCAAACAATTGCAGGGTACATATCTAAAAAACACTTGTGTACGATTTTTGAAATTTAACTATATGATAAATTGTAAAGCAGATGTCAAGTTTCTTAGCACTGGTAGCATGTTTGTTACATTCCCTGGCTCTGGTGCAGAACAGTAAGATCATTAAATATCCAATAAGTTGGAAAGTAAGAAACTCTCTAAAGAACTCCTAGGTAAAAGAAAACTAGTAGGAATTAGAAAATATTTAAGATTAGGGTGCATGGATGGCTCAGTCAATTAAGTCTGCTTAGTGTCGGGTCATGATCTTAGCATCCTGGGATCCAGTCCCTGTGTCAGGCTCCCTGCTGGGTGGGGAGTGTGTTTCTCCCTCTCCTGGACCTCCTCCTGCTCGAGTGCTCTCTCCCGCAAGCTCTCTCTCTCAAAAAATAAATAAAATCTTAAAAAATATATGATTGAATTAAATATAATGTATTAGTGTTTAGAGAGAAATTTATAGTCTTAAGTATTTTTTAGAAAAGAAGGTGGAAAATAAATATCAAACTTTTAGAAAATTGATAAAGTAAATATCAAACTTAAGCTCAGAAGATTTTTAATATAAACTCATGGATAATGAGAGAATGGAAATAACAGTAAGACAAATTAATGGGCAATAGAATATGCAATAGAGTGAATAAAAATCTAGAAAATGAGTAGACATAAAAAAAAAAAGAAAATGAGTAGACAATAAAGTCTGTGAAACCAAAAACTTGATTATTTGAATATACAAAAAATACTTGACAGTTTTATAAAACCAGTCAAGAAAAAAATGAAGCCACCAATAAATATTACTGGGAATGATAGAGGAGACATAATGACGATGCTACAGACATTAAAAATAAGGAAAATTTATAACTACCAATAAATTTTAAGGCCTTAAATGATATGGTGAGACTCTTAGAAAAATATACATTGCCATAACTGACTTAAGAATTAGGCATGATGGGCAGCCCCAGTGGCTCAGCGGTTTAGCGCCACCTTCAGCCCAGGGCGTGATCCTGGAGACCCAGGATCGAGTCCCACGTGGAGTCCCCTGCATGGAGTCTGCTTCTCCCTCTGCCTGTGTCTCTGCCTCTCTCTCTCTCTCTCTCTCTCTCTCTCTAATAAATAAATCTTAAAAAAAAAAAAAAAAAGAAAAAAAAACAATTAGGCATGAGTAGTTAGTCCCATACCTATGAAATAAGTTAATATTGGACATAGGTTTTGATAAAGAATACTCCAGGCCCATAGAATTTTACTGGCAAGTTCTAGCAACATATAAGAAACAAATTAATGATAACAATTTTATACAAATTCTAGAAGAGGGAACAGTCACCAATCCTTTTTACGAGGATAGCATAACCGTCCTAAAAACTTGTAATGGGCTGTAATTTATCCCAATTAAATGAATAGAAGAATATTAAAATACTAGCAAGTTGAATTCAGCAGTGTATAAAAAAAGATAATATATTATGATCAGTTGGATTTATTCCAGGAGTTTAAGGCTGGCTTCATTTGAGGAAAAAATATATTTATAATGTTCTATAATAACAGATTAAAGGATAAGACTGTGATTATCTCAATAAATGCAGAAAAAGCCTTTGTTAAAATTAAATATTCATTCTTTTTAGAAAAGCTCTTAGTGCAGTAGGAATAGACAGTAATATCTTTAGCTTGATAAAATGAATTTACTATAGGAAATATACTTCATGGTAAAAATTGAAAGCATCTCCTTTATGATTAGAGCCTGTTGTCATCACTTGTGTTCAGCATTTTACTGTTAATGATGCATAAGTCAAGAAAAAAGATAAGAGGTAGAAGGATTGGAAAAGAAGGAATTAAACAGTCATTATATACAGATCATATGATATTCTGCATAGAAAGCAAACAAAGTCTGTAGCTAATCCATCGAGGCTAATAAGAGTTTAAAGGCTACTGGATAGAAAATCAGTGTGCAAAAATCAACTATTTCTGTATATGTGTCATAGTTTGAAAATGCAACTTTAAAAAAGATAGTATTTACAATAGTATCAAAAATATACAGTAAATGACAAGTTCTACAACACATTTGTAATGAAAATTATAAAACTACTGAAAACTATACTTCATGCCAATAAAAATACTGACAGGCTTTTTCATTATTTTTTTTTCTAAAATTTTTATAGAAGAATAAGAGTTTATATGTAGGCCAGACACTTGAAAAACAAGACATGTATAGCTTATTAAGCTGTTGTTACTAAAACAGTATGCTTTTGGCACAGGGATGGATTAACAAATTTAACAGATAAGAGTCCAGAAACAGACGTAGGCATACTATAGAAACTTGATATGGAAACAGAATTGGCTCTGCTTTGTAGATTATTAGAGAAAGGATGGATCAATAAATGCTACGTGAACAATTGGTTCTATATGGGAGGGGATAAAATTTGATTTTTATTTAATCCCATTTACAATAATCTCTTCTGTGGATTAAGGACCTGAATTTATTCATATGACAAGTATTTACTGAGCAGGTGTTCTGTGGTTGTTTTGACCTCATCTATGTATTCTAAAGATGTCTTTTTTTTTTTTTACCTACCCAACTATTAATAAAAATACCTTTAAAAACTGGCCAGAAGAGTAGGAATAAAACCAGAATAACATAGGGTATTGGTACTAGTCTTTCCCACGTTAACACATTTGAAGTAGACAAAACACTGCAGACTGTAGTAGTCGTTCATTGTAGCATGTCATCTAGAAGGCCTACATTCTAAAATAAGAATTGGGGGAAGTTGGTGGGTGTTGAATATAATTTTTCAAAGCTCCTCCTTACATTTCAAACCCTGTATCTGGAAAATCATTTGTCAAGTCCTCAAAACCAAAGGAAGAGAATGTTGCAAAAGAGATTTTTTGTAAACGTTGCATTATAAAATCCAGGAGAAAAGGAGGACATATAGAATGTAATCAAAGAAAGCAGTCCATAAATTCAGTGAAATCAGAGTGATTTCCATTCACTGGGGACAGCAAGTATCATTTGAAGCAAAAGAAGTTGGTCATTCCAGAATTTGCTGGCAGAAAGGTAAGGAAGAAAAGGGAAAAGACTAGTGGATAAGAAGGAGGTGGGGAGTTGCTACCAAAGAGGATGGAGGTAGATCCCAGAGGGTTTGGGATCAGTAGTTGAGAACATTGTAAGAAGAGTTAATTTACTCTCAGTGAAGTGGAGAGATGTTATAACTAAATGGAAATGGAAATGGAGGTTTAGGACCTGCTGAGATAAGTATGTGACCGACCAGTGTTTAATGAGAAATAATTGTGGATTATGAACATTAGGGTGTAGTTGAAGGAAGCATGAATTTATTGGGAATTTAGTTGTTTCATTTTTATTAACTTCTCCGAGCATTTCTCAGCATCTTTGTAGCAGATAAATGGAATGGTGGTGCGGAGCCAGCCTTGAGGGTAAGGCTGACTGGTACAAGTGTAAGGGGTTCTGAGGTTCAACAGAAGACATTGTTGAAATGATGAGCTGTGGTCCAGGCCGTTTAGGAAGCTAGATATTTCCAGCTAATTACTAGATAATTAAGTGAAAGTACAGAAGGGAATTAAAGAATTAAGAGTACACACTGAGAACAAAGATCACATGTGAATGTGGGAGAGGAGGAAGGTATGACTTCTGTGGTCAGAAAGGAAGAGCACTGAATGTAGAAGCTGAGGTAACATTTTGAGGCTACCTGGTAATCCATGAGCCTCATGCAAATTTAAAGGCAGTGCAGTTGTCAGATGAAAGAGGTAAAAGATGATGTCGGGGCGTTCAAATCTCGAACAGTGACTTAGAAGTAGTCTTAATGTTTGAATTAAGTTATTTGTAAACAACTTCTAGCCTGAAGCCAGGAGAACTTTCCAGCTTGGTGAAATGTGGGGCATTTAATCCGTCATGAGAGAGGAGATGGTTTCCGCAGGGTGTCCTACAGGGACGGGGATTTTCTGGGCATCTGCTGCTGCTTGGATCGTATTTAGATGTAGTGGAAGAGTTTTGATGGGTAAGCCTGATGAAAGGGTGGGGTTAATTGAGATGTAGAAAAATGGAATCTCTAGGTAAGCTCTCTATTTAAGTGCTCTAAGTACAGGATGAATAGCTTAATGCTTAACCTGTTCTGAGCATTTATAAATAAAACACTTGGTTTAGCATCTTCATTAGATTGTGTAACATTTCTGAGAGTTAGACTGTGTGATATTTCTGAGATTGTAGTTTAATAGTCAAAGACCAGGAAAGACTCCCTACTGAGAATTCTTCCTACACATGAAAGTCGTGTCCTGTGACTTCAGTGGAGTTAATGTCTTCTATTTTAGTCCTGTCATGATACTCTAGTCTTCGAAACTTTTAGTTATTTTGGAGAACTATTAGCCGAAATATTTTGTGAAGAGATGATATACCGAAACCTTTAAAAAATTAAAAACAAAACCTTGAACTGTCCGCTGCCTGGTATTTTTAAGAGCAGCCGTCCTCGAATGCCGGTTACACGGGGACAGCTAAAGCTTGCCGACACCGGGAAGCCATCCTGACCTCCATGATCGATCAGTGGCTCACACAACGAAGGTGTGCTGGTGCTGAATCTTAGATTCCTTGTGCCAGTTAGCGCTGCCTGCTAGGCCAAGCAATAGGTAGAAGGGATGGGGACAGAAGGCAGCCAGAGAGAGGAAGTCAGGGAGAGAAGGCCCTGCAGCATCGTGCTCTACGCACAAGCACAGTGGAAGAGCACCGGAGTCGAAAGCCCTCTTACCCTACAACTTCCAGAATACACGCAGTAAAACCAGAAGGCAGACAGTGCACTGACCCTAAAGGGGGAGATGACTTGTCTCCTCTAGAATTTTTATATGAGTTTATAGGAGATTATATCTAATACATAGAGCTAATCACTCAAATTTTTTGGTGTTTCCTATTTAAATGTATTTTTATGAGCTTTGTATCAGTGATTTCTTCTATCCACTTAGAGCAGTTTAGCTATGACTTTTATTTAAAAAATGTAAGTTTATAGTTCATCTCTGGCTTTTTCACCCTTGTTATTGCTACCTCTAACTTTTAAAAATTATTCTTCCAAAAGAACAACCAATTTTCTGGATCTTTCAGAAACTGAACGAAATGTTTCTTTTCTGCTACTCCTTTTCTCCATCTCTTCCCTTTCTAGGCAAAAAATATTAGTTCTCTATTTCCTACCCCACTTAAGACGAATACTTTACGTGAAGAAAAACAAATAGCATGAAAAGATAAAAAATTCTGTGAAACAGTTAAAAAGAGTGTACAGTAAAAAGTAAGGTTCCCTCCTACCTTTGACTCCCCTCCCCCCAGCCCACCATTTTTCCTCCACAGTGACAATGACTTAGAAACCTGCTTGTCCCTCTCCCTTGCCTGCCACTCCGCTGACTTGTGCCTACGCGTGCTCACTCGCTTTAAGAAAAAACAAACAAAAGTTGGTAACTAGAAAATATAATTGTCCTTGAGCTGTATATGATAAAGCAGTGAATGAACATAGCCATTTTTAGAGTACAATCAAATCATAATTTTGTTTTTCTTGGTAAAACATTTCAGAAATGGACTCAGTTAAGGGTGTCAGAGCTAGAAACAGTTGGATAACTTCTGGAACACAGTTTGGTGTTGGTATGATGGGTTTGGGGGTACTTTCTTTTTGTTCATTTGTTTGTTACCTGTGTCCTGCTCTCCCAAATGAGGAGTATTAGTATTTGAGCAGAACGTGAGCTTTGGAATTAGACACATCAGGGTTTGAACTCTGGAAATGCCAATTCCTAGCTCATAATCTCGGCAGTTCTTTTAATTGCTCTGACCCTTGGGCTCCTCATCTGAAAAATGAGCATGTTAATAGCTACTTATCAGGATGATTTTAAGGGCTGATTGTAAAAAAAAATGAAAATGAGTTTTGCCCAATAAACCTTAATTTCTTTCTTCTGTCAATGTTGTAAATGCAACCTGAAGACGTTGTTAAATTGGACTGCTTTTATGGAGAACAGATTTTAGGTAAATTGGACTATAGCATTTTCTAGCTCCATAACATAAACAACATAGCTGATATTTGTCATTTAGGAAACCCTAGACATAAATAAAGGTTGTTAGTATATAAACCAAGAGGCAGTTTTGGTCTAGAGTAAAATTTTAAGAGCAAGTAGCTAATGGGGTGGGGGGAGATCAGCAGGGTTTCTTAACTCGGCACTGTTGACATTTGGGGCCAGGTAATTGGGGAGGGGCGGGCTATGCTGTGCCTTTTAGAATGTTTAGCAGCATCCCTGTCTCCTCTGACTAAATACTAATAGCACCGCCTTCCCCCAGGTTGTGGCAGCCAAAGTATTCCCAGACCTTGCCAAATGTCCCGAGTGGCAAAATCACCCCTGGTTGAAAACCAGTGTTTTACAGCATAGCCTAAAAAGAACACGTGTGGGCTGGCTTCACATTTATAGAAGCATAATGAAAAAGAAGAGTAAATTGATGTTATTACAGATACTAAAATAGGACACCTATCGTAGCTGACAAAAGATTTAAAGTCAGCAAAAGAGAAGATCTTTACAAGAAAGAGATTAAAGAACCTGAGAAAGGCTACTTTATTCATTGCTTCAGTAATTTTATAGAAGAAGGCTAAAGAGGAAAAACAGTGTGGTTCATAGCTCTTTTTAAAAAATGCTACATCATAAGGATATGATTTATCTTAATTTATCCACATTTGTCCTAATCTTCTGACCAATCTCTAACTATGATGCCCTGTGATAGGAATTCCCTTTTGAACTGGCAATACCCCCTGACAAGAACAAGATCTTTAGAATCAAAAGTATTTTGGGTGGTGCCTGGCTGGCTTGATTGGGGGGAGCATGTGACTCTTGATCTCAAGGTCATGAGTTAAAGCCCCACATTGGGTGTGGAGCCTACTTTAAAAATATAGGGGATCCCTGGGTGGCGCAGCGGTTTGGCTCCTGCCTTTGGCCCAGGGCGCGATCCTGGAGACCCGGGATCAAATCCCACATCGGGCTCCTGGTGCATGGAGCCTGCTTCTCCCTCTGCCTGTGTCTCTGCCTCTCTCTCTCTCTCTGTGACTATCATAAATAAAAATTAAAAAAAAAAATATATATATATATAAAATAGGGCAGCCCCGGTGGCTCAGTGGTTTAGCACCCCCTGCAGCCCAAGGTGTGATCCTGGAGACCTGGGATCAAGTCCTACGTCGGGCTCCCTGCATGGAGCCTGCTTCTCCCTCTGCCTGTGTCTCTGCCTCTCTTTCTCTCTCTCTCTCTCTCTATCATGAATAAATAAATAAAATCTTAAAAAATAAAAAAAAATATGTATAAAATAAATAAAGGATACAACGTGATATTTTTAAAGTATTTTAGGAGAACGAACGTAACAAAAATTTTGGTATTTATCAGAGCACCTTTCAGTTAATTGAAATTTGAATGTGTTTTCCTTAGATTTTTTAAGACTCCTTAGTGGTCACAGATTCCTCTCTTATAGTTGAGGACAGCAAGGTCATGTGGGTGGTGGTTAGAGGATGGGCTCTGGAGTTGGGCTGCCCACATGTGTATGTTGTCTTTTCCATTTGCTAACTCCAACCTAAGGCAAGTTAATTTCATCTGAGCTAATCTTTAATTTCCTTTTCTCAGTGGGGAAAAATTCTACTTCATAAGCTCACACAGGGGATTCAGTGAGTTAATCCATTTAAGTATTTTGGCATAATACTTCACACACTCAGTAAATGTTTGTAAAATCATTATTTTTTAAAATCTTAATCGAAAGCTTTGTTGCATTGTTAAAGCTCATAGGTTTTTTGTTTTTTTTTTTAAGATTTGTTTATTTATTTATTCATGAGCAACACAGAGAGAGAGAGAGAGAGAGAGAGGCAGAACTCACAGGCAGAGGGAGAAGCAGGCTCCCTGTGGGAGCCGGAGGTGGCACCTGATCCCAGGACCCCAGGATCCCGCCCTGGGCCAAAGGCAGACACTCAACCACGGAGCCACCCGGGCACCCCTCAAATCTTTTCTTTACCTCAGGGTTTACACTGGGGAAAGATGAGATCAAGGGGCCTAGAATTTCCCTGGAAAATTCTTGTATGGCTGTTCATTGCTCTTTAGCCTTCACAGATGACCTCTTTTGGAGTACCAGTGCCTAAATATCAAACTAAAGGAAGTTGCTTGTTTTTTCATTCTAGGCAGAAAAATTAATGAAACAGATTGGTGTGAAAAATGTGAAGCTTTCAGAATATGAAATGAGTATTGCTGCTCATCTAGTAGACCCTCTTAACATGCATGTACGTATCTTTAATCTTACTTAACATTTTTTTGGTCTAGCATTTTGTGTCACAGGTCCTGAAGATGACCTGATTTGATGATTCTCTTGGAGGAATCACAGGACTCAGCAGTTTTGTGCTCACAGATATGATTTAGTACAACAAAGGGATACAAGGCAAAATCAGAAAGAAAAGAGGGGCATGGGATGAATTCTGCAGGAAATCAGGCACAGGCTTCCGGGTATCGAATTCCCCCAGTGAAGTCACATGGGTTGCACTTCATTCCTTTGGCAGCAAGTTGTGAGAACACATGTAAAGTGCTGTTCACCAGGGAAGCTCATTAGAGATTTATTAGCGCCCAGGATTTTGATTGGGATTAGTCATGTAGACTCCACTTCCTAACATCTCCCCAAATTCTAGCCTTTCAGAGGGAGAAGACACCTCCACCGTAAACCATTTTCTTTGCACAAACAGTTTAGGCACAGTGAGGTGTTCTTATTGGAGAGTGGTGAGAATTATCCCGAAATCTCTGCTCCCATACTCCAGCCAAGGTCCAGCCTTGCAGGCAGGCCTTTCTAAGGACAGCAGTCTAGAGTCTGCTATGTTAGCATATTTGGACATATGCTTGTTTAGATAACTTGTACTTTAATTCACCTTCGTGGCATGTCAAGTGTCTTAATTTAAGTTACAGAGATACTTGATTTGGGGTTTAAATGTAAATTTTCATAAGGTATGTAGACAGCATAAGATTGTGAATTCCAGTTTTTTTGTTCATGGCCTTGGCAAATTACTTCCTCTTTGAGTGTCCATTCCCTTCTGTATAATCCAGGGACCGTGTGATACCTGCTTTACCTACTTCAAACGATTGTTTGAACATCAGATTAGTGTAATTTATAAACTCTAAAATTCTATGTGAATATTTTACAACAACAAGCATAAATTTTATACAGCAGTTATAAATGAATGGAATGAATATTATATCCCTGTCTCCAAATCTGGAAAATAAAAGTCAATAATGTCTGTTAGTATCCATGTGCACAGAGAGATATGTGTCCCTGGGATTAATCCTCCATTTGAATTTGATTTATAAAATTTCAGTGAGACTTTCTTGGCCCTACTTGTGTTCACTTCTGAGTAAGGCTGAACCAGCAACTCGGTTTTTTGTTACAGTGACAGTGGAAGTAGGTGGTGGTTTTTTTTTCAGATTTGGCTGTTTTTTCACTTTTTTTTTTTTTTTTTTTTTTTTAAGTTGTAGGGAAAGTAGATCACTTGCAAACATTGCCTCTGACTCACCCCACCTCCAGCCCCTTTACTCTGCCAGGGTAGAGCTAGGTTTGATGTTTTTCTTCTTAGGTCTTTTTCAATGTTTATTCTCCCCTCTACCCCTCAAGCCCCAGATTTTTTAAGTTGAGTCAGAAGGCTTTAAAATACATAAGCTGTGTTTATCTTGAAAGGATTTGTCCCCTACTTACTATTTATAAAGATAAAAGTTTTGGCACAGTTTTACTTTCGATTAATACAATTCAGAAGTCCAGTTTTGTGTGACTATTTCTAAAACCTATTCCTGTTATATTTGACAGTATCCTGTATTAATTAGGGACACTCCTGGTAAGCTCTTCCCCATCAGCCAGCACTGACTTAGCTGTCTGAGCTGGTTCTCAAGTCTTCTTGGCAGAGTATCTCCTTGTAAATGGAGTGAATTCAGCTTATTAGATATTGGTAGAGTTCTGAGTACTGGGCCTGGTGGTGTGTTTTTTTTTTTTTTTTTTAATAGTAGATTGTTGACTATTAAGTTCATTTTTGTAATTTCATAGTTGTTTAGTAATTTCATTATTGCTGTGAAAAGTCTTTACTCACATTATATATTTGTCTTTTATTATTTACATATAATTATCAGATTAAGGTTTACCATTTGGGGGGCTTTTTTTTTTTTTTTTTAACTTCATTGAGTATACACTAGGTTGTAAAATCCATGTCAACCTTACCTTTTACCAGGTTACTTGGAGTGATATAGCAGGTTTAGATGATGTCATTACGGATCTGAAAGACACGGTCATCCTACCCATCAAAAAGAAGCATTTGTTTGAAAATTCCAGGCTTCTGCAGCCTCCAAAGGGTATAGTACAAGTTTATATTTGCTAAAGTATTAAAAATGTAGGGAACATTGGAACTTTCTGCCATTATCGAACTGGTATTTTTTTGAAGGTAGTTTTCAAGAGAAAACTGAAATCTTGTGAGTTGTATAAATAGTTTTAAAATAATTGCTCATTCTTCAGCTTCCCAAATTTCAGTAAAATTTTTTCCCGTAATTACATGTCAAAACAATCCTTTTATTTCAAACTCATTTTTACTACTTCCAAGTAAATAAAAATTTGGGAAATTGAGGTTAAAAAAAAAAAAACCAAAGCCATGATATGGGTTCTTTTGTTTTCAAAGTAAAACTTTTTGTTTAGTGATTTTTTTTTTATCCTTTTAGTATTCTTAATTATTTTTGGATTGCAGTGATGTTTTAGAGGATATACTGAAATATGGATGAACTTAGGAGTTAAATACTACTTATTTTTAAGGGAAAGTTCTTTTTTCCTAGTGGTAATAATCACTCTGAAAGTCCTAGAACTCAAGAATTGGAAAGGCTTATTTAAAAAAAAAAGGAAATGATTGCAACTCCGTCTTTAAGTATAACACTTTTATTCTTGTCCATTCAAATATTAATCATGTGTAAGTGTTGTTAAAGGTGATTCAGATGGAGCCTAGGTGATAATTGGCAGTGAGATAAACAGAGGTGTGTTACCACAGCTTCCAGAACAAACGCTGCAGCAGAGCTTTATTTGCTTTTCTGTTGCTAGTCAAGGCTGAAATCAAATTATTAGACACATCTATTTTATTTAAAAAATAGGATCTATAGAAATATCAAAATAGTGCTATGTGTAAGTTATAGTTGCATATATCTTATTAATTTTGCAGTTATATCAAAAAGTACATTAATTTATATATTGAAAGTAATTGGAGCTGATATCTTTACGTTTTCATGAAGTAGATAATTTTTGCTTCTGGTAAATGCTGATTACAGTTATCACCAAAAATGACATGTTCTTTTTATTAACTGAAACAACAAAACTGTTTATTAGGTATTTTTATTTTCTAAAAACAACAAAGCTGTTTTCCCCTAACAAAAACATTTAGTTGATTACATGTTTAAAAATCCCTCCCTGCTGGCCCCCAATGAAAATTCAAATGATTTATCTGAGCCTCGATCAAAAGAGTAAAGTAAAAGTTGGGTTATTCAGTACATTCTTTACTTCCCTCTTCCAGGATGTTGGTAGTCTGAGCAAGAAAGGACTTTTGTGATATTTCATGTCTCGGTTTCACAAAGTGAATTTAGAAAAGTGAGATGTGTTTTACATGCTATTAGATAAATCTCCCTTCCTCATCTGCAAGCTCTTAGCCCAGGAAATTGGGTGACTTCACCAGTTGCATTTACCCCAATTAGCACAGTCGATACCAAATTATGATGGGATACTTCAAAGTTATGTGTAAATCTGGTGCTTATTTGAAAGCATTATCTACAGCTAGAGGTGGTCTCTATGTGTATTTGAAATTTTTGTAAGTTAACACAAGTATCTCTTGATGATGTAATCTAAAGTATACTGTTTGAGTCTTTTCTACCTTGCATTTTTGGAAAGTTTTCTATCGGGAACAAAAATTGACTTACTTTTTGACCCTGAACATAAATTGGAGTTAGTGTACAGAAGCAAAGCATAAAGTCAGTTGCATACCATAGCCTGTTCCATTTTTGAACTGGAAATAGGTTACTTACAGGTCATTACTTTATTGCCAATTTTATGTTATCCCTAGACAGTTCATTTGTATCTAAGCCAAAAGTCATCTCTGCCTCACAGACTACACAATGATAATTTGAGAATGACTTATAATATACTAGTGCATGAGATCATACAATCACATAAAGTTGCAGCTGTCATGCCAATAAATGGTTGCGAGAACATGTCATAAAATATTAATGGTTGTATTAAAAAACCAACCCTTTGTTATTCCAGATGTTTAAAAATTGACGATTAAAATTCCATCTGAATACTTACATAGTTCTCCCTATAAATTCTAACTTCAATAATCATTATTTTGGTGTATTTTATGTTTGTGAATTTCACCATGTTCCATGTCTTGATGCATCATGAAAATTCAGGTAACTTAGGAAAAATATATTTTGAAAAGTGATTATGTTGAATATCACATAAACTAAAGCAAATATCTCCTCTTCAAGGAAATAAAATCCTCTGTTAATTTCCAGGTGTTCTTCTCTATGGGCCTCCAGGGTGTGGTAAAACGTTGATTGCCAAGGCTACTGCCAAAGAAGCAGGCTGTCGATTTATTAACCTTCAGCCTTCAACGCTGACCGATAAGTGGTATGGAGAATCCCAGAAACTGGCTGCTGCTGTCTTCTCCCTTGCCATAAAGCTACAGCCTTCCATCATTTTTATAGATGAAATAGGTGTGTGACTTTTCTGTGTGAGCATTTTAAAGCACCGTTCTTAAGGGTAGTATTTAGATGACCAGATTTAGTTTTTGGTATTTATTAGGTCAAATTAATAAAACAAAAGAGGTAACCAACATCAATATATGCTCTGTATAATTTCCATATTACAGAATGAACCATAATTTGATCATTACTTGATAGTAATTTCTGTCTTCTCCCCATTATAAGCAGCATGCAGTGACACCGTGCACATGTTTCCTTACGCATGTGTGTTTATCCAGGGTAGATGCCTAGAAGTTGGGCCATTAGGTTGTGTGATGGGTCTGTCTTCAAAGTGCTTATGCTTTTCACTCTCGCCATTGCAATTTCCCTACATACTCCCTAAAATTTGTTTTTTCAGACATTATCTTGTTTTGTTTTGTTTTGTCACTTTAGAGCACATGAATTATCATTTTGTGTTTCCCTGTGGTGCTGGTAAATTTGGGCATCTTTGAACATGTTGACTAGTCATTTGGGTTTCCTTGCTTGTAAATTGCCAGTTTTTCTTTGGGGTTATTTGCATTTTCTTGTTTATTATGATAGCAGATATTTTCTAGACTGGCTCATGTTTTTACTTTATGATAGTTTCTTTTACAGAGATTTAAATTTAGTTGTATTTTTCCATCTTTTTTCTTTATGATTTATACTTTCTGTGTCTGGCTTACAGATCCTTTCACTATCATCATAAATATTCCTCTTTTTAAAATATATAGTGTGAAGTAGGAATCTAATTTCATTCTTTTCCATATGGACAGCCAACTCAAAGTACATCATCTTTCCCTATATGTCAGGAATTAGTGCACCTTTTCTGTATTTTATGGATCATCAGTATTTTGTATTCCTGCTGTGGTGAGTCATAATAAAGCTATGGCAATTAAAACTATAGCTTTGAGTTAATTTTAACATTATATGCCATATAGAAATAGAGAAAAATTGGTATATGTATATAGAACTTTGGTTACTTGTCTGACTTGTGTGTCTCTCATCAATTTATTACAGCAGTTTTGGAGTTTTGACGTGAATTTTGCATAAAAGCACGTAACAGCTAGATTTTTTTTTTTTTAGAGAGCTAGATTTCTTTAAAGTTTTTTTTTTCTTTTTTCTTTAAAGTTTTAATCTAAGATACTTTACCTGGGAGGTATGGTCAGTTTGCCTTTATTTTGATAGCTGATATATTTAGATTTATTTCTATTACATCACTGTGTGCTTTTTATTTACCAATTTAGTGGACTTTTTGAACCTTATCTCCTTTTCCCTGCTATAAGTTTAGAAGTTACATACTGTTTTTCTTTTAGTGAAACATTTAACATACCTGCTTGCTTTAAAAGTCTAGGCTAATCATTTCTGCCCTCCTCCCAAATGATACAGGAACCTTACAACTCTTAAACACTAATCATTCCACTCATCTCTTACATGTTAACACTTTCTCTAGTTTCATATCCTCCATACTGGTTGTAATTTCTTTTTTTCTTTTTTTTTAATTTATTTTTATTTATTTATGATAGTCATACAAAGAGAGAGAGAGAGGCAGAGACATAGGCAGAGGGAGAAGCAGGCTCCATGCACCGGGAGCCCGACGTGGGATTCGATCCCGGGTCTCCAGGATCGCGCCCTGGGCCAAAGGCAGGCGCCAAACCGCTGAGCCACCCAGGGATCCCTGGTTGTAATTTCTACATCGGCAGTAGTTTCACCACACTGAAAGTCCCTGTGCTTCACCTGCTCACTCCCAGCAGCCACTGAGCTTCTGACTATTTGCCTTTTACAGGATATCGTGATTGGAATCATACAATACATAGCCTTTTCAGACTGGCTTCTTCCGCCTAGCAATATGCTTTTCAGGTTCCTTCATGTCATTTTGTAAGTGTTCTTTGTATATTTTGGATACCAGCTTTTTATCAGATAGGTATTTTGTAAATCTTTTTTCCCCATCCTGTGGCTTACTTCTTCTCTTAATAGTGTCTTCCACAAAATGGAGTTTTTAATTGTTTTTCTTTTCTTTCTTTCTTTTTTTGTTCTTTATTCAGAATTGTTAATTTTAATAAAGTCCAACCTAACCATTTTTTTTCCTTTGATTAATTATGCTTTTGGTGTTATATGTAAAAACTCATCACCAAACCCTAGGTCACCTAGAATTTCTCTGTATTATCTTCTACAAGTTTCATAGTTTTGTTTTACATTTAGATCTATAATCCATTTTGAGTTAATTTTTGTGAAAAAGTATAAATCTGTATCTAGATGCAGTTTTTGCACACGGATTTCCAGTTATTAGCACCATTTGTCATGTATGCATTAAGTTTCAAAAAATAATATTTTTCCAACTTTTTTTTTTTTTAAAGATTTTATTTATTCATGAGAGACACAGAGAGGCAGAGACACGGGCAGAGGGAGAAGCAGGCTCCCTGTGCAGAGCCCAATGCAGGACTCAATCCCAGAACCTTGGGATCATGCCCTGAGCCAAAGGCAGACACTCAACCACTGAGCCACCCGGGCTTCCCTTTTCCAACTTTTTTGTTAGTATTTACATATATGTCTTCCATCTTTTTCAGCATCTGAGCTCTTAGGTATAAAGTGGGTCTACTATAAACGGACAGTTGAGTTTTTAGGGTTTTTTTTAAATCCAGTCTAATTTTTCTTAACCATGTACTTGGGTACTTTAAGACCATCTACACTTAATGTAATTACTAATATAGTTAGGTTATTTATACTTATGCAGCATGTTAAGTTTTTCATATCATTTTAAGCTGCTGTTTTGCCAGAACCAACCTCTTACTAATGAAGATAGTTTAGGAATAATAAATAGAGTTATGGTGGTTAGGTATGTGGCTGTACTTAGACATACTGTCTTTAAAAAGAAGCAATTTAAAAATGACAGTATTTTTTACATCGAGAAGATGGATTAGTTTGGTACATAGCCCAGCAATGAGATAGACTTTATAAAATCAGAGCTACATAAGAAAATCCAGGATATATGTTTGCCGTCGGAAGACTGTCACCTCATGGTATTAGGTTTTTGCTGTAATAATTTTTTTTTTAAAGCTTTGGTTGGACCTTGCACATTGCAAAGCATTTCTAATTTCTTGCATGTATAGACTGACCAATTTCAAGTCATACTATCAATGCTGAAATGTAAAATGTATTCAGAAATGCCATTTATTTGAAGGGTTATAAGAAAAAATTTGAAATAGGATTATACTAGGAAATCAGGCTTTATTTTTACTGTCTTTTCTTTATTGCTAGGATGTATTGTATTCCAGGTCTTTTTATTCTAGAAGGAAAATGTTTTCCCCCTCTTTAAAAGTATTTCATGTTCTTTGTAGATAATTGAGAAGACAGAAAACAATTCAAGAGAAAATTTGAATTGTCCTTAAGTCTATCATTGAGAGATAACCAAAGCGATCAGCATTTCGGCATACTTTCTTGAAGGCTTTTTTACATTAGATGATGTATATGCACACGCATGTGTGTTTGAAACCAGGTTCTGTCCTGCATCTCCTACTTGGTAGTGTTTTGACATTTTCCAGTGTCATTTTTCTTTATTTCCAGGAAAAGTGTGTGAGGAAAAAGGATGCAATCCCATAATTCAGAATATATAGGATGCAGGTAACCCGCAAAGTTAGGGCCGAATCACACAGACCTTCCTCCAAGACACTACTTGCTCCTCTTCCAACCTTTTAGTACCACATCATGTACCTCTTTAGATACGTTGGCATGAATGTAATTTTAGGAAAGAGATGAAGATTGGGAGTTTTAATTTGCTCAGTTGTTTGCCAAAGTTGTATTAGATGAATGTGTGAAAAGGCATAGTTGAACCCTCTTTTTTTGTCCTCTTTCACAACATTGTCAGCTTTTGATTAAGGATTTGAAGTTAAGAGTAAATAATTCAATATTAATTCTAAGGTTGAGGACTTTTTCCTTCTAGACTCCTTTCTGCGAAACCGTTCAAGTTCTGACCATGAAGCTACAGCCATGATGAAAGCTCAGTTTATGAGTCTGTGGGATGGACTGGACACTGATCACAGCTGCCAGGTGTGTGACAGAGATCTGCCGTGAGCTCATGGAGGGTGGGGGGTGGGGGTAAGAGAAAATTCACTGGGCTCCTTCGTGGGTGTTTTTAGAAAAGTTTTTAAAAATAATTATTTATACTCATTAAGTGATGGGGATCTGAAAGAATGGTTTATGTACATTTTCATCCATTTCTAGGGCTTCATGTTAAAATGTTAAAAGATTACCTAAGGACCTGAAACAAATACAGCAGAGGAGAGGAGACCGGGGTGAAGCCTCTCCTTGGAGTTTGTAGAGTCCTCCTGCCAAAGGAGAGGAAAAGGCTGTGACACTGTGTGCACGTTTCTTTAGACCCTGCCATAAATCTATACTCTCAGCTCCTCTGTCACCATTGCGTTTCATTTTGCTGTTTTCATCAGTCACTGGAACTTACACACTTTCCCACTTGCTACCCCATCCACCTTTTATAGAAGACATCTTCTACCCTAGGCCTTGTCTTTCTGCCCTGTGGGGCTGTGAGCACCAGCACTAGGTCCTTGGTTTGCCCCGAAGGGAAACACCTATATTACTCATTTTATCCCCTGGAGTTCCCATTTTTTCTTAATTCTTCCTTCTGAATGTTCCATTTGTTCTTGCCAGGATGATAATGTATTTAAAAAAAAAATTCACTGAGCATGTGTGTCTTTCTGCCATATTACTGGAAATAGAAGTTCTAGAACCACTCTTCTGTTTTTGTCTTTTTCATGAATCACCTATTTTATATTTCATGGAAGAGTATTAACAAGGTTAATGATCTTTTGCTGTTTTAACTCCAGTGGATATTTTCTATTTTGTAACGTTTTTATCCTTTCTTTTTTTTTTTTTTTTTTTTTCGTTTTTATCCTTTCATATTTAGAATCATTTATCATTTCTAGAAAATTCAACCTATATTTCTTCAAATATTGTTTCCTCTCCATTCCCCATGTGCTTTCTTTATGGAATGCCGATTGGATGTACCTTATTTATATTCCTGTGTTTTAAGTTCTCTTTCATATTTTCTCTCTCCTTTTGCTATAGTCTGGGTAATCTTTTTGCTTCTTTTAATTTGCTACTTTTAGGCTCAGTTGTATTTCTTTAGTATTAAATCTTTTTTTTTTTTTTTTTTTTTAAGATTCTTTTATTTATTAGAGAGAGAGAGGGGGGCAAAGACACAGGCAGAGGAAGAAATAGGCTCCATGCTAGAAGCCTGATGCGGGACTCAATCCCAGGTCCCCAGGATCACACCCTGGGCCGAAGGCAGGCTCCAAACCGCTGAGCCACCCAGGGATCCGCTATTTATGTATGTATGTATGTATTTAGATTTTATTTATTCATGAGAGACACAGAGAGAGAGAGAGAGAGGCAGAGACACAGGCAGAGGGAGAAGCAGGCTCCATCTCCATGTAGGGAGCCTGATTCGGGACTCGATCCCTGGTCTCCAGGATCATACCCTGGGCTGAAGGTGGCGCTAAACCTCTGAGCCACTGGGGCTGCCCAGGATCTGCTATTTAATCTTTTTATTGAGCTTGTAATTTCATCTATATTTTTCAGTTCTAGAAATTCTTTTAGACCTTTCTTGAAGTGTGCCATGTCAGTTTTGATGGACTCTTCCCCTTCAACTCAGGTTTCCAAATGGATTAGAAAACTAAAACCCTGGGTCAACTAGCTGTGTGATCTTGGACAAGTAATAATGATCACTGTGCCCGAATGGAAGGAGTACTAGCTACGAAAAGGGGGAAGGGTAGGGTCCACCTCAGAACTGTTTGTAGGGTTTTAAGGAATCTGCATACACCGTTCTTTTAACTTGTCTTTTAACTCTGCATAAGTATTTGCTTATGATTTTTTAAATTCCTTCTTTATTTTAAATATGTTAAAATACCAATTTTATAGTCGTATTCAGTAGTTCTATTACTAGACATCTGGTTCTTCCTTTGTTTTGAGTTGAAGGTGCTATTTCCTGTGTATTTTGTGATTTCACGGGAAAAATCACATGTAGTAGAACTCTGACTGAATTCTTGGAACCTGTGTTGAAGGTTGTAGCTTTACAAGGATTTTGTATTTGTCTTCTGTCAGATTTTTTCGATACAGATAGGTAGATTGAGACTGAGGTGCATATTAGCTGGTGAAGAATCCTGAAATCTCAGATTTTGTCTGTGTGTATGTCTAATATTTCACTGCTTTTTTCAGGCCCTAGTATGTCATGAACCCCAGCTTTCTGTAGGATGCCCTCTTATTAGCCTGTAAGGTGTCCAGTGCACAACCCACTGTCTTACGGTCTCGACATTTCCATGTGGTGCATGGTCAGCTTCTCCCCTTGCTTACCTCCCTTATGCATAGACTTCACTGCTGGCTCAGCTTAGTTCCTTTGCATTTTTGCAGATTTATTAATTAATTTGAGGTTTTTTATACTTCATTTTTTTTATGTTGTCTTATAACCAGAGGGTTTAAGATCTCCTACATCCACACATTACCATAAAGCAAGAAGTTAAAACATCATCCTCAAAGAGAATGTGTCCTTTCTACATCGCCTTTATGAAAATACAATTTCATTTTGAGGGAAAGTTTTTAACGTTTGTTGCGTGATTAGAGAAGCACAACATAAATTAAGGTGACATTAATAGGAATAATTTTTATTAATAATTGTGCTAATAAGGCTGTTCAATGGGAATAGTTTACAGATTTCCAAAAACTGATTATCCCCCTAAGCAACAGTACTTAAAGCACTTATTAGCCCGTGTAAGAGAAAATTATTTCATGTTATATTGTATCAGAGTATAGTTTTTTTTTTTTTTTAAGATTTTATTTATTCATGATACAGAGAGAGGCAGAGACACAGGCAGAGGGAGAAGCAGGCTCCATGCGGGGAGCTCAATGCGGGACTCGATCCCGGGAACCCAGGTTGACGCCCCAGGCTAAAGGCAGGCACTAAACTGCTGAGCCACCTAGGGATCCCCCAGAGTATAGTTTTAAAAACCAGGGAAATGGCAGCAGTTGGATGAAGTATACTCCAGAGCATCTTCATCCGGAGCCACACAGCATGGTTCTGATATGATAGAACTTAAAACTGAGCTTTCCGAACCATAATTCTACACTGATAGTATTCACTGTTTTCATTGTGATAAATCTATATTTGTAGGAGCAAATAAAGATGTGGCTTTTTTATTAAACTCTAGTAGCAATTTTTTTAATCTTTCTATGTTTTGAGGGGATTAAAATTGATATTGTTAACTCGAATATTAGTTTTAGATATACTTTCATATGAACCACTTAGCTTTTCTTTAAAATTATCTATTCTATGATTATGGATCCAGCCCAGTACCCTTGCTTTTTCTTGTGTGTATGATATGCCACGGTGGGAAAAAAACAATCACTGAGTGGTCCAAGTCAGCCTACCACCAGCCCTGGAAATCATCCAGGCTAACTGATGACATACTCTTCATCTGCAGAGATGTGAGACATAAAAGAACAGTGTGTTTAGGGTATTCGTTGACATAGTTGAAAGTTTCAGGCATAGATTTAGATATGGTTATTTTAAATGAAAAATGGTAAAACATCATATTTTTAAGATTCCAAAAAGTCAACTTAAAGCACTAATTTTTCTGCTTAAATACTAAAAAATTACTGTTTCTTCCCATTTTGAATTTTAACTCATTTGCACTAGAGTTAATGTATTGTACACAGTTTATCCATTTTTGTCTCCTAAAATCACACCGGAAAACAACTTCTTTCAGTGAATCATTCTTGCTTTTTCATCATTGTGAATATCTGTTATTATCCTATGTGTATTCATTAGACCATGTTGTGCTAGATTTATTTAAATTCCTGATCCTAATGTTTAGCATCCCATCTTCCATACTGGCTTTGCTTTTTTGTTTTAGGTTCTTTGTTCACCTAGAATGTTTCTCAAAATACAGCCCATTTTCCAGGTTTTTTAAAGTACTGCCTCAGCCACGATGTCTTTTGTGATTCTCTACAATCTGATAGAGTCAGTCTTCCATGAGCTTCCATATCCCTTTGAATCTCTTTAACACAATATATGCTGTATTTCAAAATATACTGATACTCATTCCTTATGCAGTTAATTCCTTTGATCACTTTTAGGACTTTTGTCTTAGGCGCACCTGGGCAGCTCAGTGAGTTAAGTGTCGACTCTTGATCTCAGCTCAGTTCTCAGTCTTAGGGTCATGAGGTTAGGCCCTGCATTGCAATGTAGATCCTACTTGTAAAACAAGTCTTTCTTTTTTTCTTTTTAAATTTCATAGAGATTTTTACCTTATTAATTCAGTAGGGTTGTGGAAAGTCAATAAATTTGAAAAATAATAAGAACATTAATATTTTTACTTTAGGACAACTTAAATACAAAATTGCATTATATTGTGGAGCTAACATTTCTCAAGTTTATGTTTGTATTTACATTTTTTCCCTCTAGGTGGCAACCTCTCACAGTTAAATTGAAAATAATTTGGCTCTTGAATGTCATTAAATGTAGAGTAGAAGTAGAATATAAAATTTAGTGGATCTTTTAACATGTTCTGGAGTTAGATAATTTCAGAAATCTAAAACCTCTTAGGCTGAAATAAAATTATAGAAAAGTTTTCTTCAGAATACCGATAAATTTCATTTTGGGTAGTATATTGGGCTGTTTTTTTTTTTTTTTTTAAGATTTTATTTATTCATGAGAGACCGAGAGAGAGAGAGAGAGAGAGAGAGGCAGGCAGAGATAGAGATAGAGGCAGAGGCAGAGGCAGAGGCAGAGGGAGAAGCAGGCTCCCTGAAGGGAGCCCGACGCAGGACTTGATCCGGGGACTCTGGGGTCACGCCCTGGGCCAAGGCAGGCACTAAACCACTGGGCCACCCAGGGATCCCCTGGGCTGTTTTTCAATTTGGGTTGATTTTTCATTTCCACATCCTTTATAAATAAAGTGATACAGATCCAGAGATTGGCAGGATCACCAGCATTTTTTCTTTCTTTTTTTTTTTTTTTTTCAAGTTTATTTTTTTTTCAGTAATCTCTACACATTGGGTAGAGAACTCATGACCCAAAGATTAAGAGTCGCACTGTCCACTGACTGAGCCAGCCAGGCTCCCCTTTCTTTTTTCTTTTATTTAAAATTCTACCCACCGCTTTGATTTTTGCTCTTTTTTTCTTGCCCTTGTTGAAAGTTTGATTGCTTGAGATTTCATTATAGCATTGAGAAGATGTCACCAGCAATGCTGATCGTGTTATGAAATGATGATGTGAAATCTAGAGAGAAAACTACATGATACCTCTTACTATCACCAAAATCCTGAGACTGGGGGAAGATGATTCCTTTATATATTAGTATCAAAGGACTTGGAAGTATCCCCCATATAGCCATAGGCTTTTAGTTATTCATCAGGTAGCCATTGCGCAAAATAACAACCTTTTTTATTTTAAATCTTTATAATTCTTCCTTAACTGAACAGTATACTATTTTAGTTATGAAAAGGCTGGTGAAATGTGTCAGTCTTACCAGCTCTGTTATCATTTGATCTAGTTAGGATTAACTTTGATTTGTATTTATAAATTTTTGAGTAATAATGGATTAAAATCATTTCTTATAAAAGATTTAAACACTCCTTAATTTTTGTATCTTCGAAGCCTTAGTAATAACATCCTAAAAGGAGCATTACTGGTAGATTTAATACCTTGTGTTTTCTTGATATGCCCAGGTCATAGTGATGGGAGCTACCAACCGCCCTCAGGATCTCGACTCAGCTATCATGAGAAGAATGCCCACGAGATTTCATATCAACCAGCCTGTAAGTGGTTTCGTTTGATGATATGTTATGCACAGTTAAATACTCAGCTTTTTACAGGAAAGGAATGGTATTTTTAATAGCACTTATTTACTATTTATGACAGGCAGGAAATGAATGGGGCAAGAATCCCCTCTGTAGCTATTTGTCCTCTCCACTCTGACTTCCTTTGTTTTCTTTCTTTCTTTACTAAGATGAGTATTTGCTTTTCTTCAAAGAATATAATTACCTCAATTTTGTTTAGCTACTTGTGTGATTTTCTTGAGAATGTAGCAAGTTATATCTGAAGGTATATAGAAAACCTAAATTCTAGTTTTGATTTATCACAGGGTGAAATTAGGAGGGCTAACAGGAAGAACAAGTGGGATTTATCTGATTAATTCCTGGCAGTTGTAGTCAGTGCTCTCCTTTGTTAGGATTAATGATTACCCGGTAGCTGAGGTGTTACACTGGAACTTAATGCAGATGTCCGGGCTTCCTTGAACCAGGGCTGTCTCCTTTCTCATACTTTTTGTTAATCAAGAAATACCCTCAAGCGGATGATTATAACTTAGCGGTACTCTATAATTCTTGCACAGAGTCCTCACATTTTGCATTTTATGTGCCTTTAGATTGAAGAAGAAGAAAACAGGGTTAGTAATGGAATCTGTGTGCCTTATAATCAGCATGCTACATGTATAGCTGTGTAGAGGAACTCTCAGTGTCATTCCTTCAAAATTTGAAATAAAAGTATTTTAATACCACTTACAGTCTCTGGCCAAAAAATACTTGTCCCCTTGTGTAGTCTGCAACTATCCAGTTTGTGGCAGTAAACAGGGTTTCCTAAAATTGATGGTTGTGGCCTCTGTAAAATTGCTTTGATGTATTACTTTCTGCAGCTACGTCTCCCCCTTTGAGAATGTGCACAAAGTTAGCCCTCTATTAGAACATGTACCCGACAAGTCAGGGAAGACATTTTTTAACTTGTTGTAGGAGACTGTACAATTTAGACTAGTGTTGAGCACTGGTAGGTGTCAGGCACCTGCCAGGCTCTGGTGAGGGGAACACGGCCCCCAGCCTCCTCTCTGTTGCAGTAAGAGCAGACAAATAAATGACAGAAAATGTATTTTACAAAAGTATGTTTAAAGAAACGTGAGAACCTGAAATGATGATGAAGACTAATAATTCTGTCAGAGTAGTTGCGAATCCAGCTGGGCCTTGAAAGGGTGGCAGGAATTTCGAATGCAAGCAAGGCAGGGAAAGTCTTTTTACCTGAATGAACAAAGGCGAGAAGGTGTGGGAACACATGTTTAATGATGGCCCCTGGGGGGGGAGTTCATTTCGGGCGTCCGGAAAATGGAGGGACGGAGGGCTGGAAAGGCAGGCTGCTGCCAGGTGTGGACGAACTCCTCCCTCGCCCAAGATTTCACTTTAATTTTGTTAGCAAGACAGCGGGACATTTTGAAAGAGAATTAATTTACCTCAGTGGTTGTAAAGACCAAGATTACAGTGATAGAACCGCTGCTTGTAGTCTAGTAGGAAACAGAGGTTTCTGAGGTACAGTAGCACGAACATAGCACTCAACAGCGTGGAAGGTTGCCTGTACTAGAGTTCTAAGTTAAATATATTAATTGTTTTAGTTAACAAAATGGTCTGTAACAGAATTTGTCAAATTTATTACAAATTTGTGGACTGTAAATGTAAAAACTGGGCTTTCACACCCTCTTTTCATTCTGTTTTTAGTGAACACACACACTTTATACAGTAATTTTTTCTTATTTTGTGACTATCATACCAAAGTATATGATCAACCT
Source organism: Canis lupus baileyi (assembly GCF_048164855.1). Taxonomy (NCBI): domain Eukaryota; kingdom Metazoa; phylum Chordata; class Mammalia; order Carnivora; family Canidae; genus Canis; species Canis lupus. The sequence continues at coordinate 40,099,834 of NC_132864.1, forward strand.
TACTTTAAAACTTCTTCTCCAATTTAAATGATTGTTAACCAAAAGTAGTTTTGGGTGATCACATCATATAGCACATTTACCTTCATACATAACACTCTTGAATTACAGAAACAGCAGGGTTTGGCTTTGTTTTGCTGGTCACTTGAGAGATAATTCATGATAACTAGCTCTGTTTTTAGTGGTTATGGGCATAGGAATGAGTTTAGCCATGATAATTTATTAAAGCACTTATATTTATCATCTATATAAGGTATTCCGTAAAAGCTTCTGTTGTCTGGTATAATACTATGAACCATCACGGGGGGGGGGGGAGCATATAAGTATAGAAACAAATGTACTGTCAATGCTAAACAGAAATTCACTAAACTAGCAAGTGTGGAAGTTACAAGGCCAAGTGGAAGAGGTAGGAGGGTATTGTTGCCATCTCTTCCAGTTAATGGTAAAAGTTTTACTGCAGTGTTAAGTTTTCAGAAGTTTCCTGACTAAAGAAATGGAGACTTGCAGAGCCATGAGGGAAAGACATTGGTCATCCTAGCTGTTCATCCACTCATTCAAGAACCATTTAAGGGCATGTTATTTCCCAGACCTTGTGCTGATCACTAGGGATTCAGAATAAGAAGATGGAAATTCATGGGATGCCTGGGTGGTTCAGCAGTTGAGCGTCTGCCTTTGGCTCAGGGTGTGATCCCGGAGTCCTGGGATCGAGTCCCATGTCGGGCTCCCGGCATGGAGCCTGCTTCTCCCTCTGCCTGTGTCTCTGCCTCTCTCTGTGTCTCTCATGAATAAATAAATGAAATCTTAAAAAAATAATAAGATGGGAATTCAGTAGGTCGACCACAAATGATTAAGAGTCTAAAACCTAGACCTTGATGTAGCAAATAGTTTAGAGTTTCTGTCATTTCCTGTAGGTATTGCCGGATGGTTTACAGAGCAAAGAAGAAATATTAGGAAAACTGGCTGATCCTGATTCTTTTCTTAATTCTAACTGGAAATCATTCTGGTTTTTAGGCTCTAAAACAAAGAGAAGCAATCCTGAAACTCATCTTGAAAAATGAAAATGTAAGTAGAAAATTACAGCTTTCCCTGTCCTATAAATACGTGTGTTCATGTTCATAAAACTCTTTTAGAGAGAAATGAAAAAGTAAATGTGAGAATAAACAGCTTTGTACTTGGCATAAATCACTGTAAATCTGTTGGCCATTCATGCAACTCAGTAGCCCCGGTGCATTTGAACTTACCTAAAGATGGTCTGCTGTTTGTAAAGCCCCATGTTTTCATATTTACAGATTAAAATTTTCAGGCTGTTCTCCAGTTATATAAGGTACATTCATTTTTGTGCAGCAGCATGTTTTTTTTTTTAATTTATTTAATTGCAATATTTTTTGAAATTGGAATTTAGATTTAAGAAGGTATGATAATCGGGATCCCTGGGTGGCACAGCGGTTTGGCGCCTGCCTTTGGCCCAGGGCGCGATCCTGGAGACCCAGGATCGAATCCCACATCGGGCTCCCGGTGCATGGAGCCTGCTTCTCCCTCTGCCTATGTCTCTGCCTCTCCCTCTCTGTCTCTGTGACTATCATAAATAAGTAAAAAAAAAAAAAAAAAAAAAGAAGGTATGATAATCAAAATCTTTAATAGTTTGTGTATTTATTTATGGTCACATGCTTCAGAATTAAAATATGTACATTAAATGGTATTCAGGGAAAAAGCTTGTTTCCTTTGTTGTGTTTCTTCTGTGTCCTTTCAGATGGTATTGTCCATACCAGCAAATTGGAATATGCTATTATTCCTCTTCCCTATTCTACGTAACCCATATTAATAAATTGTATACGCTGTGTTGCTTTTTTCACTTATCTTTGAGATCTTTTCATATTAGTACATAGTGTCTTTGTTCTTTCTCTGTTTTGGGTTTTTTGCTTGTTTGTTTTGGATTGTATAGGATTTCACTGTATATATGGCTATACCATAAGTTATTTAATCAATGCCATAATGAAGAACATTCAGGTTGATTCCGGTCTTTTAGTATTATAAAAATGCTGCATTGAATAATAAACTTGTATTCAGGTCTCTTCACACTTGTGCAGGAATATTACTAGGGTGGATTCTCTGAAGAGGAATCGATAGATCAAAGGATATGATTTTAATCTTGATCACTATTGCCAAATTGTACTACTTTACTGTCACACCAGCAATATTAGAGTACCTCTTTCCCTGTAGCCTCACCAACAGAAGGCTATGGAACTTTGTGCTGATGTGATAGGTAGAAAACAGTATCTCATTGTATATTTAAGGATGACATGAATATGTTTAGGAGCCACTTGAATTTTTTTCTGTGAAATACTTTTTCATATTCTTTGCCCATTTTTCTATTGCAGTGCTCTTTTTTGTATGGATTTATAGGAAATCTGATACATTAGGGAAATTTCTCTTTGTTTATATGACTTGAAAATATTTTTTCTTATTTGTCTTTTTAAATTTATTGGGATCTTTCCCCGTTATGATTTCTGAGTTTTGAGTGACATCATATTCCTCACTGTCCTAAATCTCATTTTTTTTTTAAGATTTATTTATTTATTCATGAGAGACACAGAGAGAGGGGCAGAGACACAGGCAGAGGGAGAAGCAGGCTCCTGATGTGGGACTTGATCCCAGGACCAGAATCACGCCCTGAGCCGAAGGCAGGCACTCAACCGCTGAGCCACCCAGGCAGGCATCCCCTAAATCTCATATCTAAATTCACCATTTGAGAGGCATCAGGGTGGCTTAGTTGGTTGGGCATCTGCCTTCAGCTCAGGTTCTGGTCTCAGGGTCTGACATTCCTGCTCGGCCGGGAGTCTGCTTCTCCCTCTCCCTCTTCCTCTTCTTTTGCCACCTCCCCTCTGTTCTTGCTCTGTCTCTCTCAAATAAATAAATAAATAAAATCTTTAAAAAAAAAAAAAAAAAACTCACTATTTGAAGGGTGCCAGGCTGGCTCAGTTGGTGAAGCATGTGACTCTTGATCTTGGGGTCATGAATTCAAACCCCAGGTTGGGTGTAGAGTTTACTTTAAAAACTTAATTAAATAAACTCACTATTTGAACTTGTTATCTAAACTAAAAAAATGAAGATTCCCACAGTGAGAGATTCTTGCATTTCTGTGGTCTTCCTCCATCCTCGATCACAGATTCTGCTCTGTCTCCACTCTATTTCCCCACCTCCCATGTTTATTTTAGTTTTATCTTTAAAAGAAAGAATTCTTTCATTTTTTGACTTAACCTCATAAGCATTGTTACACCCAACAAAAAATTGAGTCATTTCTTATTATCATTAAATACCTCGTCTGGGGATCCCTGTGTGGTGCAGCGATTTGGCGCCTGCCTTTGGCCCGGGGCGCGATCCTGGAGACCCGGGATCGAATCCCACGTCGGGCTCCCGGTGCATGGAGCCTGCTTCTCCCTCTGCCTCTCTCTCTCTCTCTCTCTCTCTCTCTCTCTGTGACTATCATAAATAAATAAATAAAATCTTTAAAAAAAAACAAAAAACAAAAAAAATAAATACCTCGTCTGTTCAGATTTCCTGTTGTCTCTTGAATGGATGTTTGTTTTTCTACCATGTATTTGTTTGACTCAATATCCATATAAAGTTCGTTATTTGCAATTATTTGATAATTTTTTGGTCTCTTAATCTGTGGGCTATAGATGATTCCTTTACTCTCCTTCTCCCCCCACCTTCTTTTAGTTTATTTGTTGAAACAGCCAGGTTGGGTTTGTCCACATTTTTTCATGGTCTGGATTGTGCTGTAATAGCATAGGAGTGGTTGTTCAACAGCAAGTAGGGTGAGACAGCCCTGGTCCCCCAGCTCATTTTCCTGGCTATTTTTGCTTATATTTCTGTATGAATTTTAGAATTAATTTGTCTTATTCAGGGAAAAGCAAACACTCGTATTTTTAATGGGTCATAATTCAAGAGAATTAAAAAAAAATTTTATGTTGAAGGTTTCTGTCCAAAAGCATGTATGTCTTTTCTCCTATATCTTTCAGTAATGTCCTGTTCCTTTTTTTCCTTTAAAACGTATCAGAGAGGGATGCCTGGGTGGCTCAGCATCTGCCTTTGACTCAGGGCATGATCGCAGGGTCCTGGATCGAGTCCCACATTAGGCTCCTGTGGAGAGGCTGCTTCTCCCTCTGCCTGTGTCTCTGCCTCTCTCTCTCTCTCTCTCAAATAAATAAATAAAATACTTTTTAAAAAATCAGAGAAAACATACATGCTACTTGCAAAAATTTGAAGAACCTAACAAATTACAGAGATTACTATTTTGGGGATGATAGAGCCATTTAATAAAAGATAAACGCTATGTAGTCTTTTCTTAAAAACTACATTACATGAAATATTTTGTACAATTTCAGAGTAATTGCTAAAACTTTCTGTGTATTCTGGGTAAAGAACTCCTGTCCTATATGAGCGAGAAATCAGCCAATTACATTTGCCTTTTAGCTGTATATCTGATAACTACTTTCAAAAGAAAGTATAGTCATAGTGCTGTTTAGGAAAAGACACTTAATTGGTAAACCTTTAATGAAGACAGGCAGCAATGAGCGGTTCAGGGAAGAAAACAAAAGAGATAAAACAATTCCACAGGTTCTTTTGAATTAGGATGGCTTTGTTGTAGCTTGAAATTTATCACGTATGAAGGTAATTGCTGATAATTTTGTAGAGACTTCAAGTTAATAAAATTATTTAATTTAAATTAATGAAGGGTGGTATTACTGGAAGTTAACATGTGTATGGTTTAATATAGATATAGATGATAGGCATGATTTACATATAGATGATGAAAATAAATGATAAAATTTAAGCTCTGTTTCATAAGATAGCCATACTTTACACAGGCGTGATGTTTTCACATTTAACTTAAGAAACTCCTCATTATTTCTAAACTTTGATTTCAATATTCTGCTGTTTTTTAAAAAAATATTTATTTATTTGACAGAGAGCATGAGCAGGGGGAGGGGCAAAGGGAGAGGGAAAGGCAGGCTCCCTGCTGAACAGGGAGCTCAACCTGGGACTCCATCCCAAGACCGCAGGGTCCGAAGGACTGAGCCACCCATGAGCCCCAGTATTCCTTTTTTTTTCCCACAGTAGCATCTTTGGAAATTCTTTAGAATTGTATTTGTCATGGATATAAGGAATTTTTTTACATTCTGTTTCTCAAAGCACAAAGAATTAGTCTCCAGTTTTAGGATGCAAAATATGAATGCTCTCTGGCTGTCGACTTGGGAACATCTCATTTCCCACTGGCTGGTATTTAGCTTAAAGCATATTGTTACTTACTAGAATCTGAAAAAAATTAATTTGGTTTTGTTAAGAGCTACCTCAAATGATACTCTTTTCTAGTCTTTCACATTTCTTTATTGATAGTTCCTTTACACAGTTCACTCATTTAAAAGATAGGGTAGTGATTTTGGCTTAAAGTATTAAGTATAAAAAGAATTAGAACTAAAAAAAATGTATACCTGGGCAGCCTGGTGGCTCAGCGGTTTAGTGCCGCCCTCAGTCCAGGGCGTGGTCCTGGGGTCCCAGGATCAAGTCCCACGTCAGGCTCCCTGCATGGAGCCTGCTTCTCCCTCTGCCTGTGTCTCTGCCTCTGTGTGTGTGTGTGTGTGTGTCTCATGAATAAATAAATAAGATCTTTAAAAGAAAATGTATGCCTTATACAGGTATCTTGTCTCAGTACTAAGGAGATCAGAGTTTTCCGTATATAAAGGAATCTGAACTTAGACTTTTTCCATGCACAGCAGGAGTCTTTCACAGGCATGGGCTTTGGAGACAGGATTGAGGGCCCCTCCTTGCTAGGTAACCGTGGGCAGGTACTGTTGAGCATCTCTGCCTTATTTTTCTCACTGGGAAAGTGGAGGTAATGCCAACAGTCTCAGAATCATTTTGAGAATTTAAATGACGTGTGTGAAATGCTGCGAGTGCCCTGCTTGTGCATCCTCCATGGTAGATGCAGTAACTGCCGTGCTTCCAGCCATTTTAGGAGTCGTTAATTTATTCCGGTATTGCTCCCAGGACTCAAGACCTTTTTAAACTTGGGGGCTGCCTTCCTGGTTGCCTAATAAAAACAGTTTTCATGAGTTCACAGTTTGTCTGATAGCTATTACCTTGTAGAAAGGGGTTATTTGTAGGGTGTATGCCGTGTGCCTAGCATAGAGGTGGGATAAACCCAGAGAAGTTATAGAATAAATTATCCAGGCTCACATGGCAAAGGATTGATGGAGCCTTCCTCTTAACACTGTGGTGCACTACCTCTGTTCATCTTGCTCCCCCCCTCCGATGACTCGAATCTTCTTTTCGATCTTTTCTCATATTCGATTTGTTCATCTTTCTGACTTTGTCACTGTCATACACAAGACCTCCTGGAAGCTACACATTCCTCCTTTTACTGGTATCCTCAGAATTTTGACATATATTCCTAAACTCACAAGTTAACAGTATTTCTTCCCTCTTTCCAGTACTAGACTTCTGAATGCTTCAGCGTGCACGCCCCTCTGCCTCACCTATTCTTATGTCTGTGTTCTAGTTCTACACAGTTTCTCTACCCCAAATTGAATGATTGTTCTTACTGTTTGGATTTGAAAGCTGCTTTAGATTTACTGTGTGTTGACCATTTTCTTCACTTATGACTGCTGCAAGCTCCACGCCTACCTTCTGGATTCACTTTTCTTTTTATCAGAGAAAACGACTTCTGTTTATTTAACCCCAACTTTTAGAAGTGAGAAGACTGTCGTCACAGGAGGTCACAGTCACAGAGCTGACAGTATACCCCACGTCGCCGTGTAACTTCCACATCTCTTGTCCTTGTGTAGACTTGTCATCATTACCTGAATACTTGGGTCTTCTATAGAATCTAGTAACTAATAAAGGTAGCATTTCAGGTCAGTGGGGGAAAGTAGATGTTTTTCAGACAAATGGTTAGCTATGTGGGGAAAAGATGCAGCTGGACCTTACATCATTGTGCCCAAATCCTGGCTCTGGTAGTGACCGTGGGCAATTTATTTAAGCTTTCCAGGTCTCACTCTTATCTGAAAAGAAAAACAAGAATACCACCTGACAGGGTTAAATGTGAGAATAGCACATGTAGGGTGCTTAGCACAGGAATGACGCACAGGAATCATCCGATAGATGCTAGTCATCGTAAGTACATCTTTCTTGTTCATTTTCTCTCCTTAATCTACGTAGAGGTTTAGTGTGATTATACTGTCCCAGGTCCCTGTCTGCCCAGGACGAGGACTTACTTGGCTTCACCGTGTGAGCCTAGGTCGAGGAGCAACACTGCTGGTGCTGAGTGTGAGCTAGTCGAAGAGCAAGCACTGCAGTTAAAGGGAAAGCGAGTATTTCAGTTGAGATGTTTGTGGGAATGGACTAGGACCTGATACAGGCTGTTTGCCACGTCTGTGGAATATATTGTAGGGAAGGGTCAACTCAGGACCTTCCCGAGAGCCGCCAGAGAGAGTCCAACAGTGTTTGTGCATCTGTTCTTCTTCATCCCTGTGCGGTACGGCTGATGAGGGTTTATTTCACTATTTCAGGTGTTGTGACAACTAACGAAAATCAGATTTCAAAATTCCAGCTTTTATAGTTAAAGATTGGAAACTGATGATCCTCCTCCCCTGCTATCCCAGTATACTTTACATTTTTTAAGAAGACTGTTTGATCTATGCTCTGCAACATTTTTTATATTCTTTTTCCCTGTTGAAGGTGGATAGGCATGTGGACCTGTTAGAAGTTGCCCAGGAGACAGATGGCTTCTCAGGCAGTGACCTGAAAGAGATGTGCCGAGACGCTGCCCTCCTGTGTGTCCGGGAATATGTGAATTCTACATCAGAGGAAAGGTATGAGCTCTAGTATTTGTCAGACCATCTTAGAGCTTTTGCATTCGTTCATTTTTCTTTACAATATCTATGCTGCTTATGGGATCAAGGTGAACTTGAATTAATGCTCACCCCAACTGTATTAATTGCCTTTTTCCCTAAAAGAAAGTTCTTTCTGAAAGTGAATTGGAGACGTGGGTCATGAGGAGGCTCTGGAATGAAGAGGAAGACAAAAGCTGACTTTGTACCGAATGTCCAGGGACTGGGTCACCGGAAGCCGATAGGAGCTTAGCTCCCTGCCTCTGAGAGGGAGCTTCGTTCTCCAGCGCTCCTCGCTTGTTTTGCACCTTAAATTCCTAATCTCATTTCCTGTGGTCTTCCAGAATTTCACATGGAAATGGGGTGAGGGCCTTTGTTGGGGGCTATACTTCAGCTTGTTCACAGGGATGTGTTTACTAAACAAAGAAGCTGTTGTCACTGCAGCAAACTTCCAAGCATCGGTTTGAGAAACTATTCGTACCCCCCTGTTTCAGCAAAGACATTAGAAAACCAGAATAAGTCAGCCTTGATGAACCACAACCCGCACAAGGGCCAGCGGAGCACCGTGCGTCCTCAGAATACCTTCTGATGAAGAGTTGCCGTAACTCTTAGCAGACCGATGTGGGCCTGTGTTGAATGAGCTCTCCACCTCTTGCCCTTTTGTTTCTTGGGCCCCTTCCTCATTCCCCCCTGAGGCTTTCACTCCGCAGGACCTGGATTTGCCTCTTGTGCTGTGTTTTTAATTACAGTACACTGCCATAGTGAGCTTCACCAAAAATGTTTCCCTTGGCGTAGAAAAGTTAGCCATGTGTGCACTCGTTCTGCACCTGCCTTTAGTGCTCCCGGGGGCCCCGTTATAGAGAGGGTCACTTCATTTATTTGTTGCCAGATTACTCTAGTTGAACTACCCTAATGCTAACCTTGGGAATATTTTTGACCTCTGACTCCAGCCAAGTCTACTTTCCAAAGGTTTCTATTCTTGCATGTGAGATAATGAAGAGAGGCAAAAAAACAACCTATGAGTACATTTTGTGTGAATAAATTACCTTAATCATAAAGGTCCACTTTTTCTGCTCTCCTGAAGGCCTTTGAAATTTTCTATTTCAATATGAAAAATCTGGCTGATAGCCTTGGCTTATCCTAAGTGTCTGTAAATTACAAACAAGGAGACATTGTATATTGGATTTAGTTTTTCTCATCATTGAAGAGGGGAGGACTTTGAGTAGTTGGTTTTTGTTAATAGCAAATAATTTTATTTTCAGTTTGTCCCGTGCTGCCCTATGTACATGAATATATGCCCACGAATGCTACTTTTGATTTCTTGATTGGAATTCTACTCCCATTTAGATAAACTGCACACCTGTATCTAACATCTCTCCGTTCTGCTGATACTCTGCACTCGATTCTCAGTGGGAGGTGTTTGGTTTTCAGCACCACCCCTCGGATGTGTATTCATAACCAGCCATTTTGGCTTCTACCTCCCAGCAGTCAGTGCTTCTTAAAAATCTCTGCAGACTTGCATCTGCCTAGAGAATTCCTGAAAGAATTCACAGGAAGTGGTTAATTGTGGCTCTCTTTGGGGGACTTTGGTGGGAAAGAGATTTCACGTTCTGATGTTGGTAGCATACTCGAGGGAGGTGTACTCCAAAGTCATTTGACCAAAAGAAACAAAACAAAAACAAAAACAAAAAAAACAAAGTCATTTGACCATGTGGCTGTTTTGTTTGCATTGTAGCCACGATGAAGATGAAATCCGGCCCGTGCAACAACAGGACCTGCATCGGGCAATTGAAAAAATGAAGAAATCAAAGGATGCAGCATTTCAGAATGTTTTAACACATGTTTGTTTAGATTAAGAGTAAAGATCATTTGTACAGTTCAATGTGATCTAGTTTGATGCACTCTCTTACCTTCAGTGGAAAAAGAATGAAAAGATCAATGTTCTTCACCCAGTGAGAGAGTGAACTGTTCACAACACTGGTTTTATACTCTGAATTCTAAGTTATTGAGATATAGTTATTATATAAGCGGTATTACTACTTGTCAGAAATCATGAGGAGGAACAATTTAATCCAGCCCGAGGGGGTGCTCGTGTTTGACCTCCGTAGCCATATGTTGCAGCCTCAGAGCATCTAGCTGGTCTCAAGGATGATGCATTGAGTCATTCGGGAGAAAGGGGGGTGTGGGTAAGTGCTGATGTCTCAACCTGTGAGAGTGTGTGTGTGTGTGTATTAAATGTATATATTCACACATTTTATATTGATATTCTGTAGATATGTTTGAATATGGAAACTTTTTTTTACCCCAACTACTGAATCAGAAAGTACCAAATAGTATATGGCAAAACGGAGATATATGGTTGTGTCTAAAGGTACAGTGATTCAGCCATTTCCAGTTGTTTCCACTTATTTCAGCCTTTTTTTGTTTTTGTTTTTTTTAAGTCGACCATTTCTCTGCAGTGGAATAGTTGGAGCCGGCCACATCTCCGTTTCTGGTTGTGGCTCCGTTATTATGGTCGTCAGGATAATCAAAAATACTTGCTCAGTGATCAACATCGAATGATTGGCAGGCAGTCACGTGATCAACACTGATTTCACCTCTTTCTGGAACCACACTGAGTTAGAGACATGTTTTAAATCGATGCCTACGGATGGATTGAAAGCCTTGCCCAAGAATGGCTTTGAAAACCACAGTGCCATTCAGTACATGTATGTGACTTTCCTTTCTTCGTTTCATGTGACATAGTTCTGTTGTAACCATGGTTATTTAATGTCATTTTAAAGTTGTATGTTCTTTAATTATGGTCAAATATAATTTGGTCATCGAAATGAAATGATAGTTTAAAACAAGTAGCTGTTACTAAATGTGCTAAAAATACTCATTTTATGACTTTAATTTTTAAAGTTTTCTTAGCATATTATGAATTGTGCCCTAGTTAGTACAAATATACACATCCGAATCCCCATACTGTATCCATGGTCATCCGATGCTATGTGCCCTACATAAGAAACTTTTTTTGTCCAAAACTTCACTAACCAGAATTCTATTACAGGCACTTAAAATCACCGCATGAGGAAAATAGCACAATAAAATCTTGAGGTGCCTTCTGTGAACCATCTGAAAGATTAAATTATTTTTGTTTTTATTGTATTTCTTTGTAAGTCTTTACTCATGAGTTATTGGATTAATTTATTTGCTAGGAAGTCCCTCACGGAACCTGTTGGAGGGTTTATTCCATTGTGCTTTGAATGATGGGCGGGACAGGGGTTGCAGGGACGCACTCTGGACAACAAAAAAAAGCAAGTCCTGAGGATTGTGAAGATGATCGAAAATTGGCTGCAGAACACAAGACACCAAAAATAAAGTTTCGTCTCCATTTTTGATGACTGTATTGTACTATTATTTTATAAATAATGCAATAAAGAGGTCCCTCTTTATCAATTTTTCTCTACTTCTTGTTTTTTTTCAGGTATGTAAAATTGGGGTGTTTTTTTTTTTTTTTTAGTCCATAAACTTTGTCCTCTGAGTATCTTATTTCACTGTGTAGCTTTTACACTCTTGTAACGTGCGTTCTAGTATCCAGTCATTATTGTGTCTCTGTACAGGGTTCGGTAATGACTTAATTTTAATCTGAAGGCACATACTGATACAAAATAAGATGCATCACGTCCTTTCTGAAATTCAGAGTATCCGGTAGTACAGTTTATCATGGTTTTAATCACCAAATAAAGTTAGAGAAACACACTAATCCCATCCGCCGTGACTCGTAGGCATCTTAGGGCCTGAAGGTAATCGAGGACACTTTCTTATATCACCCTGAAGAACTGTGCTTGTTGTAGACAGGCCTTCGACGCAGGTCGTTGGGTTCGAGGTTCTTGATACACCCTCGTGGGTGGTGGTTCCGAGTACCAGCTGTGGAGTCGGACCGCCTGGGTCTAAATCCAGGCTCCCCGTTAACTAACCCTGTGCCCGTGCATCAGTCACCTAACGTCCCTGAGCCCCCGCTGCTCATTTACAACACGGAGCTACGGTGGCACCCAGCGAAGGGGCGGCGTGGGGAGCTGGCGCGGCGAGGCGCTGCTCAGAGTGGGGCCCTCAGTACTGGTTGTATTACTTCTGCACACTGGTGTCTGCCAAACAGCCTGTTTTTGAGAAAGAAAACAGCCTCTTTTCAGTAACAGAGACTCTCTCTTTTTTAAAATTTTATTTATTCATGAGAGGCACAGAGAGAGAGGCAGAGACCCAGGCAGAGGGAGAAGCACGGGACTCGATCTCAAGACCCTGGGGTCACGCCCTGAGCCGATGGCAGACGCTCAACTGCTGAGCCCCCCCCCCGGCGTCCCTATAATTCTCTCTCTAGCTTCTCTTCCGGTCAGAGTATGGGCTAGAATTGCGATAGGCCGAGCGTGCATCCGGCCCCGAAGCCTAGAGTCCTTCCACTTAGAGCGGACCTCGGAGGACGTCCGCCGAGTTTGCCGGCCGTTCAGCCGTCAGGGTTCGCGGACCTGCTCAGAAGTTCAAGCCCTCTTCACGTGTACAGGGGGAAGTTGCATCCGACGCCTCACGTTCATGAAACCCCTGGTGCGTGGCACCGACGCGGGACGCAGCTGCGAGCAGACCCAGAGGTCCAGTTAGCAAAGGAAGAGCAGCCTGGGCCGCGCTGCTGGAGACGTGGACGCTTCCCGCAGCGTGAGGGGTCGGTGGCAGAGCGCGCTGGGAGTGTGTGTCCGTGGCGACCGGGAATTGGCGGATCCTGCCCCGGAGAACACTTGTAGGCACCAGCTGCTGCTGGACACGCGGCGGCGGGGCCGGTGACGCTGGTGGACCGTAGCCGGGACGCCGTGTGCCGGCCTGACCGCCGGCTCCAAAACCAGAGCCAAAGCCCCAGCGAGACCATCAGCGACACGCGAGCCTCGGAGCTGAGGCTGCAACACTGTCGTGTCCCCAAGAGGCGTAGCTTCCGTGGAGCGGCGAAGGTACTCGAGTGGGCTCGGTGACCTGTCATCCGGTGAAACAAACTCCGCAGACGCGTCGGAGGGAGACGAGCGTTGCCTACGGGGCCAGAGGCTCAGTCTCGGAAGAGGGCCGGGCCGGTCCTGCCGCGAGCCACCCACCAGCAATCGGGCCCCCCCGAAGGCTGTGGGAGCCTCTGAGCTCAGCAGGAAGTTTAAAGAACGACTTAGGAAGGTCCCAAAGGCTTTGTAGCAGGACTTGCTCAAGAATCTTTGCCTTTCTTCCTCCGTTGGATTAGGTAGGTCCATTGGTCTTTACATTGCCCCGTTCTTGAATCCTGCAAGGAGGGGCGCGAGCGCAAGTCAGAATCCCTGCTCGCGGTCCTGGAGCTGCGGGGACGACCCCCAGGAACCGTGGCCCGAACGGGGCACAGCGGGTACCTGGATGTCCCCACCCTCAAGGCTACATGCTCAAGACAGCAGTATTTCGACCAAAGGAGATGGAGAGCGGCGGCGGAGGCGGCTGGCCAAGTAAAAAATGACAAATGACAGCTGGTCGCAGGGAGCCATACGTCGCGCTCAGTGGAGGTGGTTCTCTGACTCGCGGGCGTAGCGGAGTGTGAGCTGAGCCTCCAGGGACTGCTCCGTCGCAGCCCGCAGGCCGGGGCCTTCACCTGATGCTGGAGCGCACCTGGCGTGTCCAGCTCTAGCGGAGTGAGCACTTTCCATTTGTGATCTATTCTGTTCCAGGTAACGGGTACAAAGAGAACACGGGCCCGGAGTCCAGTGTTGGGTTTTGCTTCACGTCCAAGGAGTGCGCACCTTCCCCGTGACGGGCAGCTGTGGCGCAGGCCTGGTGGCCCCGCTCCCGGAGGCCGGCCGCGCCGGGTGTGGGCTGCGGGGAGTCGGCCGGGCCTGGGCCCCCCAGCCCCCCACTGCACCCCCGCCCTGTCCGGCAGCAGCCTCTTGCTGGCGGCCGTTCAGGCGTCACGAGGGCTCAGGTCGCACGGGCTCTGGCGGCCGGTCACCAGGAGCACGCACAGGACTTAGAGCCCCCCGTTCACCACGTACGCCGGGGGCCCGGGGAGGGGACTGTCACCTGGCGGATGGTTTGTGAAGGTGATGTGTCTCTAGCTCTTGCAGCTGGTTGACGTCCCTGCGTCCCCGCCACATCTCCGCTGAGGCAGGCCTGCCCTTCCACACGCCACGGCCAGACGCAGGGGCCTCGCCCGCCGCGTACACGGGCGCCCGGCCTCCCACTCCCCTGCAGGCCCCATCTCCCCCCCCAGAGGGCAGCTGGTGAAGGGCCCCGCACCCACTCTTCCCGGCTAGTGGGAAGCATCACTTTTATTCTGCCTCGGTTTTCCCTTGTCACTCTGCGAGTGAAGGCCGTTCATGTCCTCCCACTTTCTAGCACAATTCTGTCATGTGAAGTTCATTTCCAACTTTATAGGTTTCGATCCCAGCTGTGAAACTCTTATACATACGTAATATAATTTTACACGTGTGTGTGCACGCCACCTAGATCTACGGCCTGGTAGCCTTGGGCAAAGTCTGTTTCCTTGAGCACCTGCTCCCTGGTCTGTGAATAGAAATCAAACCGTGTACCTTCTGGGATCGTTTTAGGAATCCTATGGAAGTGCTTTGGGAGCTAGGAAGCGAATACGGCTGCAGGCGCTCGTGTGCTTAGGAAAACCCTCTCCTGTGGCCCACTTCTAGGCTCACTTTGTGTGTACGGGGGTGGGCATGCTGCCGTAGGTCCCTAAGCCTACCTTCCCGCCCCTGCTCACACGTGGTGGCAGTGGTGGCCATACTGCGGGACAGGGGCGGGACCCCCGGCCATGCTGACTGACCATCGGCCCTCCTAGTCGAGGCTCTGTCAGCTGCCGGTGGGTGTCAGCCTTGGTGGATGAGGCGCAGGTTATGAAATAGGCCATCAGGTGCCAGGTTGCAGGTGCTGCGTGGGCCCCAAGGCTTCTGCGTACTCAACGGGTTTATTTCCCCGACTCCGGGAGTTGGAAGCTTGCTTTATTGTTTACGCAAAGATCTGGTACTTTCTAGAATTGCTTTTTACCCTCGGAGGACAGGATGGGGATGCAGCCTCCCTAGTGGCTCACGGGACTAATACCCTTCATGAATGTAGGTTCGTTTTGGTGAACACACTTGTAGGAGCCAATCTTTAAACAAGTCCAAAATACCAAATCCGGATGCAAGCTGGGTACGTAAGAGCAGCCCACTGTTATGTCAGCATGTGGGGAGCTGAATTTTACCTTTGAACAATGTCTGGAAAGCAGGCTTATGAAGTGCATATAAAGCAAGATTTTTTTCTTTCCAAATAAGTGAGAGGCCCAATAATAGTATTCATCCAAGACCCAAATGCATGCAGCAGGGAGGAAAAAGAAGTTTTCCATATCCTGGTCCTTGGTGCGTGCTGCTAGTGAGGACGTGCTTAGGTGGTGGAGACCTGCATCCAGCTCAGGCGAAAGGGGGCCCTTCTCCCGTCAGCCCCCCACACGCCGGAGCACTGGCCGCCCTGGGGCCGCCCTGGGGCGCCCACCGTCAGGAAAGTGCTGGAGAGCAGCAGCAGCCCTGACCGCCGACGCGCGCAGGAGGAAGAGGAAGAAACAAACTCCAACTTGCTCTCCCCAGGGGACCAGGATGTCTCTCGGCGCCGATAGGTTAGCAGGCTGCGCCCTCACCTGACCCAGTGACCTGCAGGGGCCCCTGGGGACGGTCCCCACCTGTGCAGCCTGGCATCCCCCTCGGCACCTGCATCTTCATGTCCTCACCCACTTCCTGCCCTACTTTGTCCTCCTACCGCCCAGGGAACCAGGCAAGGCTCTGGGTGTCGGGAGGGGGGCGGCAGGTGGCAGCTCTGGGCGGCTGTTCCCCGGTGGGACCCCGAGGGCCGCAGCAGGGAGGAGAAGCAGCCCATGGCCCGATGCCTGGGGTCCCGGGGGGGGCAGGTTCCCCTTCTCACCGCAGAGCACCCATGGAGAGGGGCTCAGAGCCACGCAGGACCCTGCCTGGGGGTGCTTGGGGCGGCGGGTGAGCTTCGGTCAGATCCTCGTGCCCCGTGGACATTAGGAGCCCCCCCGCCCCCGCAGCCCCGCGGACATCAGGAGCCCCTCCCTGGTCCCTGGCCAGGCCCTGGTCCGTGTCACAGGCACAAAAGACACCACTTTCATTTTGAGGCATTTATTAAAACAGAAGCATCACTGGTACAGAGAAATAGTCATTTGCACTAAGTGCGGTATGAAGAGCAGAAAAGCAGTTTTAAATAGATCTTTAAAAAATCACAAAATATATCGATTAAGGCACTTTGTCCCTTCTCATGGTTTCAATAAATACGCTGTTCTCTAAAACGGCAGTGAGGCCTCCGAGGGGCCCGACTGGACTGGGAGAGGCAGTCGTGCGCTGCTGTGGCCGTTGTGTGTCATTGATTTCCAGAAGAGCTTTCATTAGCTAAGATCAGTGTTTTTTTTGTTTTGTTTTTAACTGAGAATATGACAAAAATCACAGTTTTCTCTTTGCAGTTTGTCTCTTCCAGAGAGACCCAGCTACGAGGCTACAGTGTCCTCACATGTTCTCCGCAGCGAGGAATCGGGATCAGGGCCGGGGGGCACCCGCCAGGAGGTGCAGCCAAGGACGTTAGCTGTGGGCACCGCGGGAGTCTTTGGAGCAGCGAGGTCAGCAGGGTCAGGGACTCTGGGCCTGCGGCCTCCAAGAGACTGCTGGGTACGGGCCTGGTGTGCAAGGAGCTTGGCTAAGCAGCGGGGGCCGGGGCAGGGGCGGGGGCGGGGGCGGCCCCTGTGCTGCACGGTGTAGACGCAGCACCAGGCTGGGGACCAAGCTCCTCGGGGCCACCAGAACTTCCTCATGACGCCAACTGAGTTTGTGCAACGTGCTCAGCGGCTGGGCCCTGGGAGCCCGGGCACGGGCCGTGGGAGGCGGAGCCCCCCCAGGAGCCACACCCCGCGTAGGGCGGAGAACGGCCCTTTGCCCTCGGTCACCTGGACACGGGAGGTTGGGCGGATGGGCTCCGCTGTGGCCGTGGGCACGGCCCGACATACGCTTGGCGTGTTGGCCACCAGGGCTTTAAGGAAACCGGGGACCCGCCGAGGCCCGCGCCGTAGGGGACACACGGCGGCTGGCCCTGCAGGGCTCCCGCCCCGGCCTGCCCTGCTCCGGGGGCTCCGTCCCACCCTCGTCTCTCTGGGGCCGGCCCTAAATTAGCAGACGATCTCTAGCTCATCCTAAAACCCGCAATCAGCCACCGCGAAGCCGTTGTGCACAGAGCGTCTAATCACAGAAATGGGGGGGCCAGGGCGGCGGGAAGAGGGCGCGGCCCGGCGCCTCAGTCGCGCTTCTCCAGGGAGCCGTAGTAGTCGGTCAGCACCTTCCAGGCCTTGGGCGCCATGAAGCCGTCGGGGGGGTTCTCGCCTTCCCGCGCCAGCTTCCTCATCCGCGTCCCCGAGATGAAGTCGAACTCGTTGTGCCTGTCACGGGGGGCCACGCAGCGCACAGCGGGTGAGTCACGCGCGCCCCAGAGACACCCCGGGGGGGCTGCAGGCCCTTCCTGCAAACAGCTGCGCCTCTGGAAGGGGCGGCTCGCTCGCCCTTGGGCACAGGGGCCTGCAGAGGAGGGGACCCGGCGCAGCGGGGCTCGGGGCCCTTCTGGGCCCTGCTGTGCCCGCGGGGAGGGTCACCTGCCGCCGCCGCTCCGGGAGCAGGGAGCTGGCCCGGCCCCGAAGTCCCCCCGCGGTGCAGGTGCGAGGGGGACGGGGAGGGAGCCTGAGGGCCGCGGACGGACGCGCAGGGGCCCGGACCTCCGGGGGCACGAATCGGGGCGCCTGTCACGGTAGGGGCCCCGCCGCGGTCCGGGAGCCCGGAAACCTACCTCGCCGGGTCGTAGAAGTCCATGGCCTTCTTGGCTTTGTTGTAGGCCGCCACCCGGAACGGGATGATTTCCACGGAGGTCAGGCCAGGGGCCATGCTCAGGACCTTGCCCCCGTGGCTGGGCTCGTACAGGTCTTTCTTAGTCTCGGGGTGCGGCATCCCTGCGGGGTCCCGGCCCACGATATAGAAGTTCACCCCTGCAATCATCCGGGACCTGCAGTGCCACTGGACCTGGGGACGGCACGCGGGAGCCGGTCAGCGCCCGCCGACTCCTGGGTCCCTGCTCACAGACTCGCTCGGCTCTGCCCTGGGAGTGACCCCGGGTCCCGGGATCGGGTCCCGCGTCGGGCTCCCCGCGGGGAGCTGCTTCTCCCCCGGCCCGGGCCCCTGCCCCCTGTCTCTGGGTCTGGGTCTCCCAGGAATACATGAAACCTTTTATTTTAGAAGGTTGGAAAGAGAGAGCCTGGAAGGTGCCGGCGTCTGCTCAGGGCCCTCCGACGTGAGCGGGAGCCCCCCGCCCCCCGCCCCCGGCCGCGCACCTCCGTGGGGCCGGCGTACAGCATCGGCGACGGGAAGATGGCCACGATGGTGGACGAGGGGTCCAGGACGCCCTCCTCCAGGACGGCCGCGTGCTGCTTCATGCGCCACTCGAGGGGCACGTCGTCGTCCTTGGTCCAGCCGCCCAGCGGGTGCAGCAGGAGCACGGGCTGCTTGTAGCCCCGGTCCAGGAGCCTGCGGCGCGTGTCCTGCATGAGCAGGGCGTGCCCGTTGTGCACGGGGTTGCGCAGCTGGAAGGCGAACACCGCATCTGGGACGGGAACACGCGAGGCCGGTGAGCAACGCACGCGGGCCCCTGGCCGCCGCCCCCGGTAAAGCCAACCCGGCCTTGCGGCCCAAGGGGAAGGCAGGGGGGCGGCTCTGGCCTCGGGGTGGTGAGTTCGAGCCCCTCGGTGCGCGTGCAGATCACGTAAAAATAAACATAAAACATTCTTAGAGGAAAGGAAACCGCTCCGTTTACTGTGCACTCACTAGGCCACTTGCTTTTGAAAACCATCCTCGGTCTCCACCGGAGTCCCCGGGGGTTCCTTGCTTCCTCGGAGGGGCCCACGGGCGGGACACAGGCAGGAAGCCCTAACGGGGAGCCGGCCCCACAGAGGAGCCCCTGGGGGCCCGGGGGCTCCCCCGCCCAGGTTGTGCTCGCTCTCCTCCGTCTCTCACTCTCTCTCCCTCCCAAAGAAATAAATATAATCCTTAAAAAAGAAAAAAGAAAGGAAGCCGCGTGCTGCCAAGCGTGGCTCAGGCTGAGCCGACCCTGCGTCTCCGCCCGCGACAGTCTCTGCGACCTAAAGACCTAAAAACAGATTTCACCTTCACTGCAAAAAAAAAAAAATCTTCAAAACAACTCTGCTTGGTGGTGGGCTCCTGAGAGGCTTCATCGTTCCTTCTGGAGTCCATGAAATGGTGTAAAACACCATCATGATCCTATGATCCTATCCTGACTTTTTCTCTCCCCTTTTCAAAACTGCGTGAAAGCCTTCCGGCCTCTGGGTCTCACCGCGTCCCCACGAGGCACCTGTCACCTCCGGGGTGGGGCGCGCCAGAGACCCCCGCTTCTAGACACAGAGGTACCTTGCGGTTTTAAGAACAGTTTTTATCATTTATTGTGTTTCCCCAAACTATGCTGCACCTGCTGCTCTGCAATTTGTGTTTATGCCTGATAAACACGCGGCGGGTATTTCTCTGCGTGGGGGCCCACGTCTAAGCGCCGCACGCTCTCCCTGCACGTGATGTACTCCACCCTCCAGGATGCAGCACCTGGGGTCGGCACGCACCCGGACGGGGCCTTCGAGCCTCCCAAGACTATCGACGTGCGGTTCCTGGTGTCTCCGACCGTAATCAGAGGGTGGCGAGGAGCCCCAACCGGGACCCGGGAGCCCCCCACCTACCGGCGTTCATCTCTTTACACTTCTGCTTGAGCTCCAGGGGCGTCAGGCGGTACTGGTCCAGCCCATCGTTCCAGCGTATTCTCTCCAGCACCTGCAGGTCTCCACCAACCAGCCAATCCCCACTTTCCATCACCATCTGGAAAGACCATTGGTCAAGTTGTTAGACAGGAGTGTCGACTTCTAGTTTGTCTGAACAACGTTTTCTCAGACTTTTTGGTCTCTCGAGTCCCATACACATAATCTCCGTTTTGGGAGAGAGAGAGCGGGGCAGGGGC
Source organism: Canis lupus baileyi (assembly GCF_048164855.1). Lineage (NCBI taxonomy): Eukaryota > Metazoa > Chordata > Mammalia > Carnivora > Canidae > Canis > Canis lupus. The sequence continues at coordinate 40,119,795 of NC_132864.1, forward strand.
AGAGGGCGAAGAAGAGCCCCAGCAGCGTCCCCACGCAGCACCGACCCACGACCTGAGCCCAAACCGAGAGTCGGACGCTTAACGCGCAGAGCGCCCCGGGCCGGGTGCCCCGTCCCCAGGAACACCCTTGGCGGAAGGCGGCCCCGGTTTCCTGCGCGAGCCTGGCGGTGAGGGGTTCGAGGCGCGCGGAGCCGGGGCGCCCGGCCGAGAAGGGGCAGGTCGGGGTCGGGGCCCCCGCCTCCCGAGCCTCCCCGGGGACCGCGGCTCGCACACTCCTGACGCAGCGGCGCTCCCTGGACTGGCCTCTCGGGCCCGGGTGGACACGCGGGGTTGGCCGGGAGGGTGGCTCTCCAGCAGGTGACGCCCGCTAAGCTCAGCCTGGAAGGAGGCGCCCGCAGGCGGCTTCCTCCCTAGTTTTCTCCGATTCGAACGTGCAGAGAGCAGCAGTTCGCAGCCTCATCCACGTCCAAGGCTAAGCACAGGCCGACTCGCTGAAAGCTTCTTTTTCTCGAACCGTCTTCGACTAGGGCGCCCAGACCCCTCGATGGGGAAAGAAGGGCGTCGAGGAAACCGGACGCTCACACGCAAAGGACTAGAGCGAGAGCCTTGCCGTGCAGCCTGCGAGGAAATGCACCCCACCCGGGCTAAGGCCCTGCACGCGAGCTCTGAAACCTCGAGGTTCCTGGAGGAGGGAGACGCGGGGGTTACCCCCAACGCCCTCGCCTGGGAAGGAGGCTCCGGGGAGCAGTGAGCGGGGCTGGTGCTCGGGGGTCCGCCTGCAGGTGGAGGTCATGGCCTGTGCACCTGCAGCTCCAGAATTCCCCGCACTGCGCTTCCTCCGCCGGCCTGCCTTTCTGGGGGGGGGGGGCAGGGGTGAGGGTCACAGAGCCGGGCAGCCCTGGTTCTGGGGACCCACCAAGTGAGCGGGCTCTGCGGCGGGCAGCCGGGGTCTCTGACCTCCAGCCCAGGGCACCCCCGCGGTGCAGGGAAGTCCGTGCACAGCAAAGGCGGGTGGGTTGCAGGCCAGGAGCGCACTGTCCCCACAGCACCGTGTCCTGGCACAGAACCTAGGGGTTCGGACTGACCTTCCAGGTCACGCTCCAGGCGCCGCCGGCCGAGACCAGGACAGAACACGTGCGGGCTTCCCTTGTGCCCGCCCTGGCCCCTGCCGGGGGTGGGGGGGACTGGTGGGAAGAGTGGGCGCCCGAGGGGAAGGGTGGGACGGAAGGACGAAGACCCCCGGTTACGTCCCGGGGGTGCCGTAACCCGTGGTGGACGCGAGGGGGCTCCCGCTATTGCTCTGTGGGGCGGGGGGGGGGGGCACCTTCCCCCAACGTGGTTCCGCCTCAAGATGCTGAACCAATGCTTTTGGCATTTCTGGGGTGGGACAAAGGGCGTCTGTGTCCCCGGGCGCTCCAGCTGTCCCCAGGCCGGAGCTGTGGGTACAACAGCAGGAGAAATCATTGCCCGAGAGCCTCCCGAGGCTTCTCATCCGGGCGACTGGGGGGGACGTGGAGGTCGGGCCTGAGGGTGGGAGGACGAAGGTCAGCCTCCCTTCTCGGGTCACCAACCGCAGTGACCACAAAGAAACACGGGCCCACCAAGGCCCAGAACACAAGTCCTCCGGCGGCCCCGGGTCCGGCAGCTTCGAGGCCAGCCGGGGCCTCGCGGACCACCTGACAGACGACCCGGCGCCGGTGCGCAGGGCGGGCACTGCAGCCAGCGCGGGGCTCTGTGCTCACTAACCGCCGGTGTCCGGGCCTCGACAGAGCCCTTCCCACCTTTGCCACACTACACGCGGCGAGAAACAAGACCAAATATTCGCTCAACAGATTCCAGTAGGTTCGTTCCAACATCCACTCTGCAGGGCCAGGAGCCGGAAGAGGTCCTGGAGTCACGCGGACTCTGGCGCCTCCTTGGACGTGGCTCGTAACGGTTCCACCCTCCGGCTCTGCTCTGGGGTGGGGGACGGCTTTTCCCTTCAGTGTCACAAACTTTCCTTTATGGGAAATGAGGTGCGCCCAGCAGCCCACGATAGTCCCACCCCCACCTCCACCCCCACCGAGCAGAAGTCAGGAGGAGGTTTCGCCGAGTTTGCCTTTGGGCAGGACAGACTCAAAACGATCCCCACCAGAGGGTTAGGATCTTAAACATCCACCGATGAAAATGTGCTATTTCCCCCCGAAACTCGGCCACTATCCGCGCTGATTTTCGTTTACTGAAGGGATGTCACCGACCCCCGCAACTGGCCACAGAGCACGCGCTTGAGTCTCTTTCGGGCTGTTGGCCGGACCCATGCCCCAGTGAATTTTCGAGACGGAGAGCACGGCAAGCTCCGGTTTGGGGGCACAGCCGTGGATCTGATTTCTGGTCTTTACTCAAGACGCCAGACCAAGTCACCCACCCGGGGCAGCTGTGTCCCTCCCACTGAGGGAGCCAGCCTGGCAGCATCTGGCGACCCAGCGGGTCGTTCAGAGCGGCCCTCAGACGGAAACGCACCTCTACCCCTTTCTAAAAAGATCTCCGAAGGCAAGGGCTGCCAGGCCTCCACCTGACCCCGGCCTTTCCCAGGCCCTCGTGATGGGATAAAAAGGAAAGAGACCAAGAAAGCCCTCCCACGGGTCTTGCCGCCTACCTTGATATGCGGGTGTTTCGCACACATCGTCCCCCACACGCGGGAACACCGCTCCTCCTTCCTGTGTTCGTAGAACTCGGGGTCCCGTAAGATAGCCACTCGCCGTCCCTCGTACGTCAGGACAAACTCACTGCACCCCTCCAGCCGCGTCTTGTCGTCCGCAGACACGGGCAGTACGATGGGGATGCTCATGTTGATCACCCCATCTGTAGGAAGAGCCGGGTGACCAGTGACCATGGGATGCCAGGTGTGCTGTGCTTGAAGGGTGCGCACAGCGTCCATCCCAAACCTTCCCTGCAAAGGGCAGGAAGCCCTCAACCCCACACGGCTGCGTTGGCCACACCAACTTCTCGAGAGTCTGGGATGACAAGTGCCTGAGATGCTCCTCAACGCAAGAGACGGGGCATTTGTGCTAAGTGGGCTGAGTTTCAAGTCGCGGAGGTGGCTTCAGGGAGTGATCTAATTTGGGGGATGAGGAAGGGGCATCTCCCTTCTGAGTTCCCTTTTGAAAGCGTGGTCCTGACCTCAACACACCGGAGAGTGTGATGACTTTAAGAAGCCAATTACACAAAACTAAAGGCTGGCCAACAAACCCAGACAAAAACCTTCTAGTCTTTCTTGGAAATGAACCTTGTAAGAACATTGGCAAGTCTCTTATATTATCTCTTTAGGCTCTAATTGTGCTACCGACACACCTGTCCTGAAAGAGAAAACAAAACTCAGACAACGAACACTAGCAGAGAGGACCCCAGGCCAGCGGTCCTGCCGGCGTTGTCAGTCTACTGTGGTCCCGGCTCAGCATCACCTCTTACGCGGCGCTGAGAACACTCCCCGGGGGATCACAGCCCTTGCTAGCTCAGCTGCAGTCGGGACCCGTCAGTCAGAAAACACGGAGGAGGGAAAACCATGTAAGGCTGATTTACTAAAGTTCCCGCATTGACTTGGGAGAGTGATCACACTCCTCCCCCCTCTACGCTAAGTATCTTGCTCTAAAAGGATCGTAAGTAAAAAAAAAAAAAAAAAAAAAAAAAGGATCGTAAGTAAACCAGCATTCTGGGTCCTCAGGAAAAAGCACAACTGGGCCTTCCTTTTTTTTTTTTTTTTTTGTTGCAGGAGTAGAATTCAGTGATTCATCCCTTACGCACAACCGCCAGTGCTCATCACAAGTGTGTCCCCCAATCCCCATCCCTCACCCGCCTGTCCCCTGCCCACTCGCCTCCAACAACCCTCAGTCTGTTCTCTATCGTCAAGAGTCTCTTACGGTTTGCCTCCCCCTTGTTCCCCCGCCCCCGTGTTCATCTGTTTTGTATCTTAAATTCCACACAGGAGTGAAATTGTACAGTATTTGTCTTTCTCTGACTTATTCCACTTGGCATTGTACTCTCGAGATCCACCTATGTCATTGCGAATGGCGAGATCTCGTTCTTTTTTATGGCTTTTTTATGGTTTTTTTTTTATATTCCATTATATATGATGTGTGTACACCGCATCTTCTCTGTCCACTCATCAGTCAACAGACACTTGGGCTGTTCCCACAGCTCGGCTGTTGTAGATAAAGCCGCTGTAAACACCGGGCCGCACGTGCCCCTTTGAGTCCGTACCTTCGTATCTTTGGGGTAAATCCCCAGCAGTCCGATTGCTGGGTCCTAGAGCAGCTCTATTTTTAACTTTTTGAGGACCCTCCACACTGTTTTCCAGAGTGGCTGCCCCCGTCTGCATTCCCATCAGCAGTGCAGGGGGTCCCCCTTCTCCCCATCCTCGCCAACACCTGTCGTCTTGTGGTGTTAATTTTAGCCATTATGGCAGGTGGGAGGTGGGGTCTCATCATGGCTTTGAGCTTAACTAGGCTTTTTTTTTTAATTTTTATTTATTTATGATAGTTACAGAGAGAGAGAGAGGCAGAGACACAGGCAGAGGGAGAAGCAGGCTCCATGCACCAGAAGCCCGACGTGGGATTCGATCCCGGGTCTCCAGGATCGCGCCCTGGGCCAAAGGCAGGCGCCAAACTGCTGCGCCACCCAGGGATCCCTTAACTAGGCTTTTTAAAAGGAAAACAGGAATGATGAAAACAACACCAGCGATAAACGATACCTTCAGAACTCCACCTTTCCATCTGGTAAGATGTAGAAGTTTATGTATGTGCGTATGTTTATTCTCGGTTCTATAACTATCAATCATCATAGCCTGAAATCAAATTCATGCATAATCAAACCAAGCACAATCCAGCCAGGTGCCTCCGTTTAAATTGCACCTAAAATCAATTAATTTATCCTTTGACAATTAAAAATGTCTTATAAATGCAATAGGGAAAAAAAAAATCCAGATTTGCGAACTGAGGACCAACACTCAGCAGAAGTAATTAGCAGAAAGGATCATGCATTTTTTTTTTTAAGTCTCAGGGACAGAATGTACAACAATAATTTAGAAACGAGTTTACTTTGTCAGCCAAATACGACATTATAAACAACAGCTGCATCTGATCCAGAAGTTTCCTGTTATTTGGACTCTAACAGAAGAATTTGGCATTATTATTCAATTATAACTGATGGATCATGAACTGTTAACAATTTCAACTGATTCATTTGGATTTTTTTTTTTAATTATGTTGTTAACCATTTCCAATTAATGTAAGTATCTCATTATAATGATTTAACTACTTGGAAAGTTGAAGTACATACCAGGAAGGGCCATGCCTAGAGAGACACAAACACAAGAAACATGTTTTCAGCTCTCCACCGAGATGATCTTAAAGCAACAATGTCAGAGAACAGATTCCTACTACAACACGCCCCGCATACGACGTATAAGATGTCCCGGGCTCCTTGCTACTGCTCTAAAGAATATACGACAGCAAAAAACTAGTGAAACCAGAATTTGTACCGAATGTTGCTCAGGGCAATCCAGAAGCATGACTCTGATGATTATCTGTTTTAAAATAATTATAACACATGTCAGTAGCACCTCCAGCTTCAGCGAAGAGTCGTCTCTCACACATACGTGATGCTACGACTACTGTTCAGGGGTCCCAAACCAGGCCCTGGCAGGTGAAGAAGCTAACTGCTACTGGAACGTTCTAGAATCCCAGACGTGGGACGCCCGGGTGGCTCAGTGGTTGCACATCTGCCTCCGGCCCAGGGCGTGATCCTGGAGTCCCGGGATCAAGTCCCATGTCGGGCTCCCTGCGTGGAGCCTGCTTCTCCCTCTGCCTGGGTCTCTGCCTCTCTCTCTCTCTCTCTCTCTGTGTCTCTCATGAATAAGTAAATAAAATCTTTTTTAAAAAAAAATCCCAGACGTTTTAGAGGACATGGAAGTAAACCTCGCAGAGCAAGTACAGAAACTGGAACCAGAATAGCTTGGATTTGAATCCAGGCTTCACGTGAGTTACTAATATCCTCAAAGTAGTGCTATCTGGATTGAATGTGACCCTGCGTCCAACGCTGGGGTCAGAACACATTGGGGCTGAATAAATGGCGGTGGTGGATATGGGAAGTCAGCGCTGGGGGCGACTTCTCGTCAAATGGTCAGGTCTCGGGGATCCCTGGGTGGCGCAGCGGTTTAGCGCCTGCCTTTGGCCCAGGGCGCGATCCTGGAGACTCGGGATCGAATCCCACATCGGGCTCCCGGTGCATGGAGCCTGCTTCTCCCTCCGCCTATGTCTCTGCCTCTCTCTCTCTCTGTGACTATCATAAAAAAAAAAAAAAAAAAAAAAAAAACACCAAATGGTCAGGTCTCGTGAGGCCTCGGTGTTGTGACTCTGCTTGGATGCCACCCGTCAAGAACGTGAGTTTGAGGTTCCATTTTCCATCTAGATGAGATATTCACGGCTGGAAGATGGGTGACAGCCTCCAACTATCTGTCCAGTGGAAAGCAAGGTGGTGAAATGAACCAACATGAAAGTAGGTCCTTGGGTGACATTGGGACTAACCTCGTGTAATCGTCAGAAACACTTAAAAAAAATGTTTTTTTTCTTTTCCTTTTGGATTAAGTAGCCTTTTTTTTTTTTTTTTTTTTTTTGGCTCTTCTTTGTTTTGCTTTTTAACTTCAGGGGAACTTTTGAGAAAATTAAAACCAACAAAGTCTTTTTGGGAGACCCGGGCCAAATTTGAAAAGAGACGCTGCCTGCCGATTGCAGGTGATCAAGAAATGTGCAACTGTTTGACGGCAGATGACGCCGGCTACATGTCTGTGGCCCCAGAAACCAGATTTTCAGTCCGCGGCAACTCAAACTTCCATGAACTGATTAAAGTTAAATGATATCCCTATGAATGAATGAGAGCTCACTCGACCTTCTGAGATACACAAATATCACTTTTTTTGGACTTTAACTGTGTCCACACAGCGCAGAAGCCTCCAGGGAGCCGCTGGGACTGTCGTGCGGTGGGACGGGCGGTCCCTCCAGGTGCCCCCAGGCAGGGCCGCCGTGCGGGTGGGAGCCGGGCCGCGCCACCCCTCCCGGAGGAGCCCATCTTCATCCAGTTGCGCGCATGCATCGCTGCAGATCTCACTGACATGACAAATTATTTCGCTTTTTAACAAAGAGGCTAAGGGGACCTGGGTGGCTCCGCGGGTGGAGCGCCCGACTCTTGGTGTCGGCTCAGATCATGATCTCAGGGTCCTGGGACCGAGACCCGCGTCAGGCTCCAGGCTCAGCGGCGTCTGCTCGCGACTCTCTCTCCGTCTCTCTCCGCCGCCCCCCAGATAAATAAACCACATGTTTTTTTAAAAGGCCGGACGATGACTGATGTGGGGAGAAGAACCCTGTACCGGGGCTCAGAACACGGGCCGTCCGGTGTGCAGGGCCAGTCTGCTGACACAGGGAACCTCTACTACGGGACCGTCGGGGTCATAGGCACAGCTGTCACTCGGGGCAGGGCCCAGGGCCGCCACCTCACTGGGCTCCGGAGCTGCTCGAGTCCCCGCCACAATGTCCTGCCTCTGCACAGACAGACGGACACACGGCCGAGCGCAGAACGGTGCCTCCCCGGTGTCGGTTTCCGTTACTTGGGGTACAGAGGGGTGGGGGCGGCTTTGGGACGGCGGGGGGGGGGCTTGCGCATCCTCAGGGCCCCCGGGGCTGCAGAGTCGGGTCCCAGACAGCTGACCCCAGCCGAGCGTCCCCGCCAGGAGCCGGGAGTCCGGGGCCCGAGGTGCGGCTGTCTGCTCCGGCGCGCGGTGGCCGCTCGCAGCTCAGGAAGGGACGCGAGGCCGCCTGCGTGTGGTCCCGGCCCAGCAGGCAAGCGTGGGGCTCGCAGGCCCAGCGCCCCAACATCCTCACGCGGCGGCGGGCGGGCCCCGGGGAGGCCGGCCAGAGGGGGAGCGGCCGCGGGGCCTCAGCTGGGGGCGGCGACACGGGGCCGGGACCTGCCTGGAGCCCGGCCGAGTGTCACAGGCTCGGTGCCGCCGGGCCACCACCCGCGGGGGCTCCCAATGCGTGGGCCCCGCTTGACGAGCTCAGGGTGCGGGGAGGAGGCGACCACAGGCCGGGCCCAGGACTCGGGGCCCCCGCATGGCCCGGGGGTGCAGCCCCTCTCACGTGCCCACTGAAGGACCCGGGCCCCAAGGTCCTTGCCCCGGCTGCCCGGCCGCCCCACAGTGCAGAGGGCTCCTGGCCACCCCCCTCCACCCCCCTCCCCCGGCTCCGAGCAAGTGGAGCAGGACGGACGGGACCCCCTGGCTTGGCCTGCCATGAACCCTTGGTTTTCGGATCCTTACTTTCACGTAGTCAATAATCCTTAGAGGCTAACAAAAAAAAAAACACTTTTTTTTGCATTCCTAACGGTGGACCCTACACATGATGGAATCAGACCACCCCAAGCCCTCTAAGGATCCCCACAGTAAGACTGTGAACCAAGAATCGATACCAAAAATGAACATTTCCTGTTCCCGCGAACGCTGCCGATCACCAATTTTTTCCTCTAATAACGAGGAGGAAGAAACGAATCGGCAAAGCCCGTACCGTCCAGCAGGGTGTCGAAGTGGATGGCCTGCAGGTACTCCTTCTCCCGCATGAACCCCCGGAGGGGAGTGGCCCAGCCTTCGCTCAACACCTGGACCCACTGAAGATCCAGCTGCAAAACACAAAAGCCGGTGAACGTTTCCACGCGCCCTGTTCCTCCGCCTCCTGGCCCCAGGGCAGGCCCCTCTCATTCTGCCGTCAGGACAAGGAAGGCAGCTCCGCTTTGAGGCTGACCCAGGATCTGGGGTGGGGGAGGCGGGTAGGCTGGAGTCCAGAACCTTCCTCCTGCAGAGTGGTGATGGAAGGTTGGGGTGACCCACCTGAACACCCCAGGGCGCACACGTCCTTATCATGTGCAACCGGGTTAACATTTGCTGTTCCTTCTTTCCCTTTTTTTTCCCTACAAAAATTCCGGTCTGGCCACATATTTTCACCAAATGTACTAGTTAGTTGAAATTGGGAAATCACTGACTCTCAAGGTCCAAAATTCTTAGCATGACACTGAAAGCCCTTCAGGCTCTGGCCCGCTGGCTCATTTTAGAGATTTCCACCTCCTCCCACCTGAAAATTCCTAGTCCTCCTTTAGGCCCCGAAGCATGGGTCACTGCTCTGAGGACATTTCCTGCCACCTCGAGACCCCCCGCCCCCAAATTATTAGAATATTTGAGCTCCTTTTGTACCTTGCAGCCCATTTGATTGCAACTCCCAGCACTGGGATTATAATTACGTGTTGCTCATTTGCCCGGAGCATTGGAGCACTCAGCACGTATTTTGTAGGGTCGGGGGGCTCTGCTTATAAATGTCATGACTTATTAGAGTATGAATGAGCTGACACAGGTTCCCAGCTTACTTCGCGTCTCATAAAAATGTCCGGGGTTTATGAGGGATCAACAAAAAGTCACTGGGGAAGATCTGACCGCTTGGTAGGGACCAACGAGTCCTGACCCACAAACAGGCAAAGGCAGCTGCTGTGCACTTGCTGGGGCTGCATCCTACACGGTCTGGGCAGTGAAACCAATGTGACCAAAGCGGTCCACACCTTGTCCTTTGGCCGGACTATGCTCCCCCCCACCCCATCAGGAAAGAGTGGGATTTGCAGAGTAGAAAAAGATTCATATCACTTTAGATCAGGGTGGCTCTTTGTTTTCTCCAAATTCCTCCTGGATCGTCCAAAAACACACTTTTCTTTTCTTTCTTTTTGTTTTTTACTTGCACTCTGGACAAACTTCTCTCAGCGGCACCAACAAATCAATACTGCCCGGTGCCTGCCGGTTGGCATGACCGAAGATGCCAAGTTACCTTCCCAGCCTGCCTCTGCCCATGGCATCGGTCGGCGACCTTGTGGCAGCTCTTGGTGAGAGATTTGCTGGGAAAGAGGTTCTAAAAAAAAAGGGAGTGGGGGAAAGGGGGGCGCCTGGGGGGCTCCGGGGTTGAGCGTCTGTCTGCCTTGGGCTCAGGGCGTGACCCCGGGGTCCCGGGATCGAGTCCCGCATCGGGCTCCCCGCAGGGAGCCTGCTTCTCCCTCTGCCTGGGTCTCTGCTTCTCTCTCTGTGTCTCATAAATGAATGAATAAAATCTTTAAAAGAAAAAAAGGCAAAGATGAAGTGTTTTTCTTAGGGACGTTGCATTTCCTTCATCTGTACCTTCCTTATTATCAAGAGTCACTTTAGTATCAAGAGACGGACTATGATGAGGGATGCGGGGCCGGGTTCGCCCGCGGCCGGCCTGCAGCGTCCTACCTTGGTAATTGCTAGGGAAGGCAGCGCCTCGGCCTCAGCTCGGACCTGGTCAAGCTTGTTTTCAGGCACGAAGAGTTCATGGATGCCTTTCATTACAGTGTGGGGTACGATGTTCTGAAATGAAGCAGAATCGGCAACAACTTGAAAGGGAAACTGCGAAAAGACTGCTTTGGGAAATGAATGATCTTTCATGGCTTTATTCAATTAGAGAGAGAGAGAGAGAGAGAGAGAGAGGGTCCACCCACCTGCTCTTGCAGGAGCTCCACCACCTGCTGGACACAGTCACTCACTGAGGACAGGTTGGTTTTAAGCACAAGCTCGGGAGTTTCGGGTTTCTCATAATCAGAATCAATACCCGTAAACCCTGCAAGGCACAGGGGCAAAAACCACATTGGCACCAACAGAACAGTCTTTTTTTTTTTTTTTTTTTTTTTAAGATTTTCTTTATTCATTCATGAGAGGCAGAGAGAGAGAGGCAGAGACACAGGCAGAGGGAGACGCAGGCTCCATGCAGGGAGCCGGATGTGGGACTCGACCCCGGGGCTCCAGGATCCTGAGCTGAAGGCGGCGCTAAACCCCGGAGTCCCCCGGGGCTGCCCATAGAACAGTCATTTTACACAGCGAGGCCTAACCCACTTGGAATGATACATTACACTGAGAATTTAGATTAGACCAGAAAGGATCACTGGCCACCCTTGACCTCTGGCCACAGATAAAGAAACAAATAGAGTGAAAAATAAGAGTATTATATACATATTTATGCGCGTGTGTGTATATTCACAGCTGGGTCTTCAATATAGAAAGCCCAAAATTATGAGGTCCAAGCCCCCTGCAGCTGATCAGAACCCCAAAGGGAGACAAGAAGAAGCAAAAAACCCCTCGACGCACACTCGTGTATAGACACCGAGCTCGGAGGTCTGAAGTTTGTTGCTCGCGGCCGAGGGGACAGTTGTGGGAGAACACAAGCCACGTGCTGCTGCGCCCGTGGCCGTATCGACTACTCGGGGGCCCCCTAAACAGTCGTGTGCGCTGGATGCGGTTTGGGAGAAGGGTCTCCGAGGCTTCGGGCGGGTTCCCGGGGGACGGCCCGAGGCGGGGGGGGCCTGCGGCCTGGCGCTCCTACCTTTGATCTCTCCGGCGCGGGCCCGTTTGTAGAGGCCTTTCACGTCTCTGCTCTCACAGATGTTTAGAGGCGCATCGACGAATATTTCAAAGAACGGCAGCCCTGCCGATTCGTGGATTTTGCGGGCGTTCTCACGGTCCTGGAAGACACGCGAGGGGGAGGTAAGGCAGGGGTTTGGCCGTGGAATCCGTGGCGCCCGACGGCCCTGGGGAGCCCCCGGCACTGGTGCTCTGCGGGCGGGCAGGAGCCTGGGCCGCGCGACGTCCGGGTCGGCCTCCGGGGAGCACGGGCCTCCAAGGGCCGTCGGAGGAACCCGCGGAGAAGAATCTGCGAAAGGACGGGCCTGGCGACCTGAGCATCTCATTCAGAGGGCGGGTTCGGAGCCTGTGGCGTCTGACTGGGGTCCCCCAAGTGCGGTTTCCGGACAAGGGCGTCCGTGCAGCCCGTGCGACCTGGTGCTCAGACCGCGAACGGCCGGTCCCTGCAGCGAGCTGAGCCTCTGCCTCCCGGGACACGGGACACGGGCGACCACAGGGCCCTCGGCGGGCCTTGCTGAGCGTCCTCCCTCTAAGCCGGGCCAGCTGTGCGTCGGCCGGCGGCGGGGGAGGGTTCGCGTCAGCTGCCCTGGCATCTGGCATCCGCTCTTTACATAAGCAACGTTAAGTAGAGGAAATGAGGCAGCGGGAAAAGAACAGGCAGGGGAAATTGAAAATACGGCGGCCCCGGGGTCCCCCCAGCCCCTGGCACCGAGCGCAGGGCTCGGCGGCGTCGCCAATCACGGTACCTTCGCGAAAGGAGAAATGAAGCTGGTGATGCAGACCAGACCAGCATCAGCAAACAGCTTGGCCACCTCGGCAATCCGGCGGATGTTCTCCTCTCTGTCCCCGGGGGAGAATCCGAGGTTTTTGTTAAGGCCGTGCCGGACGTTGTCCCCATCGAGGGAGTAGCACGGGATGGCGTGGGACACCAGGTACTCTTCCAGGGCAAAACTTATTGTGGTTTTTCCAGCACCAGAGAGACCTGTTCATTATAATCATTGGACCTCAGGTCAAAACCCACCAAGATCTAGAAAGAGCATAGTTCACTACGCATCACGTACTTGCATTTTTTTTTTTTGAACGTTGAAATAACCATCTGTCGCCTACGAGAATTAACAGCATTTCAGAGCAAGTGGGGTTCCCAAGTAGGGGGCCCGGGGGCGGGGGGGGGCTACACATGGTTCTTGGTGCGTCGTATTTTGCCTGCAGAGTGTTTTTAAAGATTAGAACATGGTGCGTGCAGATCCAGACGGAAAAAAAAGCCAGATCGGGTGACCATGTTCTCGTGTCCCTGTCCCGACAGCCACCAGCTGGAACGGAGGGACGGCCAGCCCGGGAGGCTGGGAGGCCACCTTCCTTAGGGAGGCTGCCAAACAACCATCTGGCATCAGGGCTCTTTGGCTTCAAGATTTTTCCAAAATGACCCTCAAAACATGAAGACTGACCCCCGAGCCGGGCTGCGGGCATGTTTCGAGCTGCCCTACACGCTTAGGTGTCCGGGGTCTCTCCATGAGAACAGAGTTGCCGTGCGGTTTTCTTCGAAACCGTGGTTTCAAAGCACACTGGCGGGGGACGCACTTTATAATTTCTGTAGGAGGGAAATCATGGGGAGGAAGGGAGCTCTGCAGAAACCCAGTCACCCCAAAGACCTCTGGACCTGGAAAATGTAGCATTGTGCCAAGCCACCGTCAGGCAGCCCCCAGGCGCGGGAGAGGAAAAGGTAGGGGGGCGCGGAGAAGGTGCAGAGGGTGCAGGAAGGAGGGAAAAGGCCAAATAGAGAGAGAGAAAGAGAGACAGAGAAGCAGGGACGAAGGACAGAGGGGAACGAAGACTCGGAAAGAGGGGCGCCTGGCGGGCTCAGTCGCTGGAGTGTGCGACTCCCGATCTTGGGGTTGTGAGTTTGAGCCCCAGGCTGGGCGCAGAGATGGCTGGAAAAAAAGAACCAGATAAACTTAAAAAAGCGACTTGGAAGGAAAGGGGACATATGGGGGGCGAGCAAACAGTCTCCACGGCGTGCGTTCTGCTCCCCGGCCGCGGCCCTCGAGGACCCAGGAGAGGAAAGGGCTCGGGGCTGCGCCGTCCTCCGTGGGAGTCACCGTCCGACGCACTCTTAGGTTATTCGTGTCACCGAGTTTCATTTGAACACGGACGTGAGGGTATAAAGGCCTCTTGGGGGAGAAGAAATGGGGCTCCCGAAGCCCCGGCATGTCCTCTCGCACTGGGAAATGAGGGAACTAATAGAGATCTTCAATTTTGCTTCGGGTCTGGAACCTCAGAGCTGAATTGCAGGGACTGGATGACACCAGGCCGTCGGCAGACGCGTGCACTGGCTCGGCGCGGGCGCCTCTCTCCTCTCGTTGCGCCTCCATCCCCAGGGGCGGCCACTACACCCAGCTCGGCTTACGGGCGGGAAGACTGCGGCGTAGGCAGCTCAGCCGGCTTGTCCGACGTCGCACAGCCCGTGCGCGTGGAGCTCGGGCTCTAAACTGCGTCCCTGGACTCGAAGCGTTCGGTTTCTCCCGGTCACCCTGCTCCGTAGCCCGATCTCCGGGACATAAGAGCAGAGAATAAAGTGGGAAAAGACGGTGGTGGTGTTTGAAGAGTAAGGAAAGACAGGGACGTCCATCCTCTAGGGTGTTCTTTTTCTCTTCCACCAGTTACCTCTTTGTTTTCGAGGCTGTTCCACACTCTATGGAGCGGCCCCCGTGTGTACGTCTCGACACAAAAATTGGGCAAACGCATGAGACACACACGTAACAGGAGGGCAGCGTCTGGAACGCAGCCGTGGTACCTGCTGCCCCTTGGCAAGGCTCTTGGGCAGGCCTGGGGAGGGGGGGCCAGGAACCGTGACGGGGGAGCGCTGCCTTCTGGAATACGGCAAGCTTCTCGCCCGCCGTGGTCCCCAGCCTGCCAGCTGGGAGAGGGTGTCGTGCCGCGGGTGTGAAACCCAGAGGCCAAAGGCAGGTGCCTCAGGCACCAGGAAAAACCCAAAAAAGAAGGAGGCAGGTGGAGACGGGAACAGGAAAGACGGAGTAGCAGGGGTGGGTGAGGCGGGCGCCAGCCTGTCACTGGCTTCAGCATCCCCCTCAGGTTGGATAAATCAGCATTTGGGGTTTGGGTTGGTTTTTCTAAGATGTATTTATTTGAGAGAGAGAGAGAGAGAGGAGAGAGAGGCAGAGGAGGGAGAGAGGGAGGGGGAGAGACAAGAGCCGGGCCTCACGACCCCGCGGTCAGGACCTGAGCCGAAATGGAGAGTCGGTGGCTTAACGGATGGAGCGGCCCAGGCGCCCGCCAGACCAGCACTCGCGGGCGGGCAGTAGACGCAGCCGACCTCAGGACCTTGGTCAACACCCTTGCGTCTAAGTGAAACACCGCGTCTACGACTGCTAGGCCCTCGGACCAACCCCTGCACCTTGTGCTGAGGGTTAGGGTCACTAAGCCTTGGCTTTGACGTCCTGAGGCTCTGAAAACACAGGGCGGGGGAGAGTCACTTGGCCGCATGCGTGGGAATGAAGGACGTGTCGTTACAGGGGCGATCCTTCCGTTCGCAGGCTCTGTTGTTGTTTAATATTAAGAGAAATAGTCTCCGACCACGTAAAGACATCAGAGAACAATAGAGAGTATCTCTAAACATCCCAAACCTCACACACGGCCAAACGCTTGCTGTCAAATTAGGAAGGCCCCACGATGGCCAGTACGTGGGTTTGGGCACAAGCATGAGGATCCCGGGATCCCCCAGAGCCAAAGGGGAGGTGCCGTCATCAACGCCCCTTTTCTTGCCAAAGAGGGAGACGAGCTCTGAGCCTTCGCCTTGGGCCTTCCTCCCACTGGCGCCAGAGCCCGGGCTCCTTACCCCTGCCCTCAGCCTCGTCCCGACGTTGAAACAAACACGTCCTATGTGCAACATGTTACCCGAAGTTCCTTAGAATCGCATGTCACACACCAATTTTCAATTAAAAAAAAAAAAATCTATAAACCAACACGGCATACCCGTCAGCCACACCGTGCATCCTCGGAATCCGCCCCTGGTGCCGACCACCTGTCCTCGCTTGTTCCTGCTCACGTGGTGCGCCTGATAGACGACGTTGGTGGATTTCTGCTGGCTTCCCTACGGAACAAGACCAAGCCCAGGATCGTGTCAATGAAACAATGCAATACGTAGACATGTGACGAAACGATCAAACGACAGGTGGCACGAACAGTCATCCCTCGCCGGAACTCCTCTCCTAGGACTGGCGCCCAGAGTGACAAGTATTAATTAGGAAAAGACGCTGCCCTTAGAACACGCAGCATGACCCCCTGAGCGTAGACCTTGGGGGAGACGGCCACTGAGGCGCTGCGAGAGCCCTGGTTTGGGGCCATTCACAGGTGCGCAGCTCGGCCGGTCCTCGTCTCCGTAGGTGCTGCTCTTGCCCAAATCCTGCGGATGCTGCTGGAAAACAGCCCCAGGGAGGGCAGCGGTGGGCAAGCACGCGGGAGAGAGCCAGGTGAGACCCGCGCGGGACGCCCCGGGAACCATGGCAGCGAGGACCCGCGCTCGCGGTGACGGCAGCGGTATCAGGGGGACAACCATCCCGGGGAGAAGCTGGCGGTCTCTTCTAAAGCTAAATACTTACGTCCCCAATGACTCGGCGAGCGCACGCGCAGGCCTTTACTCCAGGGAAAACACGTATCCGCAAAAAGACACATACAACTTTATTTGCACAAAAACTGCGCCTCGCCAAGTAACCATCCACGGGGAAACAGGTGACACGCGCCCGCACGCACACCCGGCCCGGTCAGAAGCGCACTTGTCCTTGGGGGTCCTTGGGAGAATATCCCCACGGCGACATTGCTCCTGGCATTGGGGAATCTGCCCTGATCTCGGAAGAATGCTTCTTGTTTGCCTACATTTGCCTTGGTACAGCAGCAACGGGCCTCAAGGATCCCTTCCCAGCGGGACGAGCAGAGCAGTGCTTTGCAAAAACTTCATTCTTCAGCTCTGTGGGCAACTGTCCTTAAGCTGCCTGTATCCACGAGCAATGAACAGTCTCCTTATACTCCGCCCACAATCTCGTCTGCTTGAAGTACATATCCTCTCGCTTGGTTCCCTCTGAACCCGAACTGCAACTGTTGAGCATCCCCATAAGAGACCTTCTTAGACTTAAAGGCAGTAATGCGAGTTTCCCTTACCTATTTATTTTCTTAACCTGATTTTCTGTATTTTCCCATGGTCAATACTTGTGGAGAGTTTTAAATTTTATAAATTAAAATTCAGTTCAATTAAAAAAAACACGCACTGTTTGCTTTGGTTCGATCTCACCGAACATGTACACCCACGATGGGCTTTGGGTTATATGTAAATTTTACCAAACACCAAAAAATAGAGCCGTTAAAAAAAAAAGTAAGCCAGGGATGCCTGGGTGGCCCAGGCCGTGACCCCGGGGTCCCGGGATCGAGTCCCGCGGCGGCTTCCTGCATGGAGCCTGCTTCCCCCTCCGCCTGTGTCTCTGCCTCTCTCTCTGTGTCTCTCATGAATTAATAAATAAAATCTTAAAAAAAAAAAAAAAAGAAAAGAGTAAGCCAACAAGGGGATACACACCCAGACTCAAGTGCTGGAATTCTCTCGCTCAAGAGACAGGCCTCGGGTCCCACTCATACCTGACGCCAGGTGTGGCCGCCCACCTGTGCACATGAGCACCGCCCGGAGCTTAATTTGTCCACAAAGGTCTTTCTTTCCCCGCCTCTTTTGGCTGTTTTCTTCTTTTTTTTTCCCCCCTCCCTACAGGCAGTGATCCAGAATAAACCCTAAACTTTGTTAATCTATGGAAACTTTGTGAAGATCTTGTAAACTGCGTCCCCAACCAAGCGCTTGGTGTTCAAAACCAGGTCGGAATCCGGCAGAAGGAGCTTCTCCTTTAGTGTCTAAGAGTTCGCCTCTGAACCTTTTGGGTTTTTTTTTATTAGTGGAGTCTTCATCACAGGTGCTCATACGGGGTATCTCCCATTCCAGCAGTGTTTATTATTTTTTTTCCGGCAGTGTTTAAACAAACACAGTCTTTTCAGACGGCCGGGTCCTGGGCTTTTTGGTTCTGCAGAGAGCACTTGGTTTCTTATTTATCTTATATTTACCCTTGATTCTCTCCAAAAGGCAAACAAAATAGATGTTTTGAATGATATTTGAACTGCAAAGGGGCGGGGCAGCCAAAAACTTTGCTTTGCTGAAACCTTTACTCCCTCCGAGAGACCATATGGGGCTCGAAGCCAGGGAAAGACAGTGGCTGTCAGGAAAAGAATTCTCTCTATGGAAAACGCAGTCCGTGGTGAAGAAAGAAAATGTTTGCGTCCCTGCAGGTGTAAACCGAGCACGCAGACCCCCTTGGCACCTGCCTTCTCTCTCAGTGTCGCTCGGCACAAACCGCATAGTTGGTGGTGTACTCCTTTCCTACGTCCCCAAATAGAATTTGGCAAAAATCCCTACCTTTTCCCAGGTCGCCGGCCCAGAATCCGCCCCCCCCTCCCCCCAGCGTGTGCACGTGTGGCCTGAGCATGGGCTCTGGAGTCCAGCAAACCTGGCTTTGAAACCTGCTCTGGGATCCTGGGCACGTCAGTGACATCACAGCCTCCGCCCCCCGCTCTGTAACCCGGGCCGGAACAGTCTCCTCCTGCGGTTGCTGAAAGGACTAAATAAAAGGATTTTCTCTAGAAAGGAGCAAGGCAAACACAGCACCCAGCAGGGCACCCAAGCTCCGGGGCAGGTGGCATCTGGTCTACCTGGAGAGATGGGGTAGCTCGTCTCAATCGCCCAGCGTGACAGGCGTGGGGCCTGGGGCCTGGGGACCTGGGGCTCAGCGTCAAGTCAGAGCCCGCGCAGGACGGTCCTTTGCTGCGGGAAGAGTCGCGCACGTAGCCCCACGCCACCGCCCGGCTCCAGTTCTTGTTCCCTTCCACCCAAAGCACGGCCAGGAAACACACGTTCCGCGGCGGACTCACCAGTCACCAGCTCGAGGTCTCCTCTTTGTACCCCAGACCCCCGCTCCCAGCTGGGAGCCGGCCGGCTGGGTCATGACCCCTTAGTTTGCGGCACAGGGTGGCCTTTGTCCCAGGTCAGCGTCGCGCGCTGCTGCTGCTGCGGGACCTTGTCACACGGCCCCGCCAGGTCCACCCCTCAGTCCCATTGGCAACGCGCAGGGGGAGTGCCCAGAGAGCTCCTGGGCCCCGGGGGGGGGGGGGGTGCTGGCAGGAAGCCTCAGCCTTGACACTGCGGGACTGGAGCCAGGGCCCCATGGCAGGGTCCCCGGGCGCCCCGGCAGGGCTGGTGGGGTCTGTGTCCTGGGAACGCGCTGGAAGGCGCTGGAAGGCGCTGGAAGGCAGGCGGCCAAGCAACCAGGAAGCAGGAAACCCAGCGCCAGGTTGGGGATTTCCCTGAGCCCCAAGGCTTGGGTGACACTTGCACAGTATCTGTGACAAAGGACGAGCAAGTGCTTGGAATTCTACAGCCCTGCGTCCCCAGCGGCGCTTCCCGGTCCCTCTGAACTTGGCCCTGGCGCCACCGGGCTGGTGTCACGGGGGTGGGGACGGCCGGCGCCCCACAGCTCCCCGCCTGCAAGCGGGGCCCACCGGCCAGGTGACCCGGTCTCTGCACCCGGACGCTGCGGCCAAAGCCCCAAACCCCGAGCAGCCGGGCTTCCTGAGTGGGGCCAGGTCTCACCCCTGCCTCCCCGGGGCTCCCAGGCCCAGCTGGGTCACTTCTGCGACACGCTGCCACCCCGGGGAGGACCTCATGACATCGCACATATTGGGGCTTTGGGCGCCGCGTGAAAATGTCGGGAATTCGAAACACGGTTCTCACGTCGTTTGCATGACTTAATAGCACGAGCAGCTTCAAACGGTCAATGATCATCAACGTGTGTCTTTCCTTTGATATTACTCCTTGGGGCCTGTGACCCCAAATGAAACGCCTGCGCGTAGAGTCGTGAACTGCGTCACAGCTCCCATGATGCGTCGCCGATTCACTTTCCAGGACGACAGAGCCCAGGTACCCGGCTACCCTATACTTGCTCCCAAATAATCCAACTAATCTGTTGGGTTTGCAGTTTTACTGTTTTCTCCCCCAGAGTAGTTACCGGCAAGAACAGGCATTTCCACGCAGTAAGTCACGCGTGCCATTAGTTCACTTGTCTCTTCTCATGCAAATCAACAATCCGGACGACGACCTCATTCGCTTTTTCAAAATGCATTTTTGTTCTTTGTGTATTTTGCATAGTAAAAATTTTATTAGTCGTATACTTTTTTTTCACTTGCTTTTTTGATGTTACTTTATCGCAGATCGCGTAGATTATGACGTGTATTACACGTGCTATAGCATAGTAAATGGTATTTTAAGAATACGTAATATTCCTATTGTCTTTGATGGCTTCCGTTTGATCATCGGTTACAGCTGGACCAAACAAGCTCTTCTGACTTCTACCTATTTTGATATGATTAAATTAACTATTAATTTTATTTTATTTTTGCTACATCTGACATTCGCATGTGCTAGATGCTTATATGGATCAACTTCATTTCTTTCTTTCATTATATCCAGTGATCTCGTTATATTATAACTGATTTCCCATTACTTTCAAAAGTTTTTAATACTGTGAACCTATTTCTAGAATTCTTGCGTATTTATAATTCTTCTATGTCTGCAATTTACGTATTCTTAAGAATCTCTATGGACGTTTTCCCTTGGTGTTGTCACCTACGGTTCTGGGGGCCATTGTTCTGTGACGTGTTTTAAAAATTCAAAGATAGGGGATCCCTGGGTGGCGCAGCGGTTTGGCGCCTGCCTTTGGCCCAGGGTGTGATCCTGGAGACCCGGGATCAAGTCCCACATCGGGCTCCCAGTGCATGGAGCCTGCTCCTCCCTCTGCCTGTGTCTCCGCCTCTCTCTCTCTCTCTCTCTCTCTGTGACTATCATAAATTAAAAACAAAAAAAAAATTCAAAGATAAAAATTCTTTCTTTAAAAACCTTTCTCAATATTAGTTTGTTCTAAAATATATTCCTCCGTGGAAATAAAATCATCCAAGTTTTCTTCACAACGTTCCAAGTGGCTGCTTCTTGCCTCGATCCGAAGAAGTCCAGGGGAGCCCGGAGACGCTTGTGGCGGGGTAACCAGAGCCCGACGGCCCTCGGGGTGGACTCGCTGCCTCTCCCCCCGTAGGTCAGCCTCTCCTTTGCCATCGGAGTCCCTTGGCTTACGTGAAGGCCACAGACCTCACCCTGGGCCATGACCACTTTTCTTACACAACCTACTCCCGTCTGGGCCTTCAACCCTGTGCACCGTCCAGAACAAACCAGCCTCCTCCGAGCTCTGGGCCCGCACTGGCCTTGCTGGTCACCCCGTAATGTCCTCTTCCCTGCGAGTCTGCGGACTCACCCCTGGACGTGTGGCCTCAACACGGAGCCTCTGCCCGTCTTGCCGTCGGCGGCGGGCTTAGCTCTCCCGCTGACCCCGCAGGAGCCTGTGTCTGCTGACAGCGCTTCCCAACTTCATCGTAAACGTCTCAAGGGGGTATTTGTTCAAGATACAGATTCCCAGGACCGACCCCCAGAGACTTGTGACTCGGTTGGCCTGGGGTGAGGCCCAAGACACCATGGCTGGCTGGCTGGTTGGCTGGTCGGTTCTGGGAGTGCTCGGATGATTGGACGCGCCGGCCAGTCGCGGGAATGCTAACCTGTGTCAGAGAATCCACGGCGACCGCGGTATTCTGCCGACGCGTCCGTCTGCCTCACCCGCCTAGGAGCTGCATGGGCGCCGCTGCCCCCCGGACCCCGTGTCTGCTGTCTCGGGGGAGCTGACGGTTCGCTGAGCGGCTAGGAAGTGTTTGCACTCAAACTAACGTGCCGTGCCCGTGACAGCTCGTGAAACGCGATCTGTTATTCGAACGTCGATTAGGGGCAAAGGCAGAGGGCCGGGCACGGAGATGCTCTCGGAAGAAGGCGGCAGCCAGGGTGGGACGATGGGTCACAGGAACGTCGGAAATCTTTTCAAAATCTCGGCACAGTTACAGGCTGGGAGGCAGCCGCGCCGACGAGTCCCGTCAGGTGAATTCAACAATATTAATGAGACTCACCCACAGGCTCCGTGCTCAGCAGGGTCTGCTTGAGGCTCCCTCTCCGTCCCCCGCTGCCCCTCCCCTGCTCTCGTGCTCTCTCTCAAATAAATAAATAATAATAATAAATCTTTTTAAAAAAACGGCCCTACAGATAAGCAGACGTTCCGGCCCCCACGCACCTCTGTAGCCGGGAGCAGCCGAAGGCCCGCTCCACAGGTGAGGAGCACGGGCTATGAGGCAGGACTGCGGGCAGGTGCATCCTGCTGGTGCAGCTGCCAGCCACATGCCTTTGAGCGCATCACCCAGCCCCTCGGTCCTCCCCTTGCACAAGGACTGGCGATGCACAGTCGCTGCGTCCCTGAGCTGTGGGAGGGTTAGGGGAGCAAATGTACGTAACACGGCAAGGCCTGACCGAGGGTCGAGCCCTCCTGAAGGTTAGCTACGGTTAGAAGAAGAGCCGTAATGCGTGATAATTAAACTAGCTATTATTACTAATAACATAATTATAATAACAAGAATTAAGTGGCTGTTACAGCTCAGATCATCAAGGCAGCCCTGGGGCTTCCCCTGCCACGGAACAGGGCGGCGATCCCTGCAAAGGCGGGCGATCTCCGCTCTGCGAACCCCCCTCCTGCGCTGCCTTCCTGACCCCAAACAGCACGGGGCCCTCTCTCCTGGGCGCACATGCACTGTTGTGTCTACGCGCCGCAGCACATGTGACATGACCTGCCGTGGTCCGTCCTTTGTCACCTTAGAGCTTCTAAAGCCGCGCCCGCGCTCCATGAAACATCGCCTCATCGCGGCCACTTCACAGACGGCAAGACTGAGGCTCCGGGGCGGTCAGGGTGCTCCCTACTACTGCCAACAATGCCGCAGCGAACTGCCACACGCCTCGTCTCCCACGTGGGAAGATATGTCAAGGGGACGAAGACTCGGAAGCGGGATCACTAGGCCAATCGGTTGGTCATTCGTAATATGGAGACAGAGCATCAAATCGCCCTCCACGGAAGGTGTGTGCTGCTGGGAATTACCCCAGTCTACACATTCACCGTCACGCCTGAGCTCCAGGTTCCCCCCGGCCCTGGCGCAGAGCAGGTGATCCAGACTTTTGGATTTCCTCTAAGCTAATGGATGGAAAAGGGTATTTCACTATGTCTGTACTTCGCATCTCCATTACTGTGAGTGGTGCTGCACACGTTTTATGATGTTAGGATTGTACTTCCTTTATTTATTTATTTTTAGACTCTCACTTACGCCCTTCTTCCATTCTCCCACTGCATTTTTTTTTTGTCTTTTCCCAATTCATTTATAGAAGCTCTTTATATTTGTGGTAATCTCCCCATTCGTTCTTTGTTTCTCGACTTTATGACTGGTATTACTCGTGGCTTCCCTTCTGACGTTGCTGGCCGTAGAGTTAGTGTTTTTTTTTTTTTTAAGATTTTATTTATTTATTCATGAGAGAGAGAGAGAGAGAGGCAGAGACACAGGCCGAGGGGGAAGCCAGCTCCATGCAGGGAGCCCGACGTGGGACTCGATCCCAGGTCTCCAGAACCACACCCTGGGCCGAAAGCAGTGCTAAACTGCTAAGCCACCTAGGCTGCCCAGAGTTAGTGTTTTTAGTGCAGTTAAATTTATCAATCTTTTAATTGATACTGTAATTTTTTTGGTTATATGACAGCTTGGACACAACTGGTGGGATCGACTGTGAGCATGCCTTCAAGCAAGAAAAGTAAGAAAAGAAAAACAAAAAAAAACAAAAAACAAAACAAAAAAAAAAACAAAAAAAAAAAAAACAAAAAAAAAAGAAAAGAAAAACAATGTTGTTTTGCTCAGTCAGTCTTACAAAAAAAAAAGTCCGAATAAAAAAGACTGGTTGGGTTTTTGTTTCTTAGAAATTTCTATGATTCATAAAAAAAAAGAAATTTCTATGATTCTTAAGGATTTTCCTCCGAAGAAAAGAGAATATATAACCTCAATGGTAAATAGGACTTTTAAAGTCCTTACAATCCTGAGATTTGACGGATTTGTGAGTCTATCAAGCGCACTAGTCTGTTTTATCATTATATCTTGAAAAATAATAAAACATACTGTTGTAACAAACAAGAAGAAGTTCTACATGCTTTTTTTTTTTTTTTTTTAATTTGAGAGAGAGAGAGAGAGCACGTGCACACACGAGTGAGGGAAGAAGCAGAAAGAGAGAATCTGGAGCAGGTTCCACGCTCGGTACGGAGCCTGACATGAGGCTCGATCTCACAACTAGGAGACCATGACCTGCGTAGAAATCAAGAGTGAGGTGCTTAACGGGCTGCGCCACCCCGGCGCCCAGCACGTGCCTAATTCTGGAGAAACAGATGTTCATTAGCTTCTCATTTAGTGCTATTGTAAATGAAAGTGTTGCGATGAATTATACATTCAGTTTCAGCATCTCCAAGTCTAGGATGTATCCGGTAAAAGGAAAACCTAACCAACCCACACTGAGGTCCCTAAAGAGCCCACAATAATTTTAGTTTACGGTAAGGCTCCAGGTTGTACGCATCCACTGTCCCCGTGATAAATTCAACCCGTGAGAAACGAGGGTATTAAAGAGGTGTAACTCATCTGATGAGAGATTTAGAACAAACTAGTATATGAAGGAGGGAAGGCGACACTGCGCCTAGTGGGGCAGTTTTAAATCAGATAATTTAGTAGATGACATCAAACTCCGATAAGACCATGTGCAATTTCCTGTTCAATCATCGCTTCTTATTGACGTGGGAGTCACCTTCCAGGTAGGTGGATGCCAGTTCCTTTACCAGGTAAGTGGGCTAGACTCGTAAGTAAGCTAACCAGCTAAAATCTAAGTCTCAGTCACGCTCTGTGCACACACGTGAGCCTGCGTCCCGTCTGACCTGGGTTACGAGCAGCATGAACCCATCACGTGCCGTGCCTCCTGTATTCCTCTAATTTTTTTCAAATAATACTCATCGAGCACCAGCTACATGCCAAAGAACGTGCCAGGGGCTGTGGGCACAACAGCAAGAGACGTGCACAAGGCCGCCTACTGAGCCTCCGAGACCACCTCCCGGCCCAACCATTGTTCAGAAAAATACTCAGAAAACATCAATTGATTGAAATCATACTGAAAATATATTGCCAGAGTTGCCAGATTCAAAAAATAAAAAATACTGTATGTCCCGTGCAGTATTTGGGACACACTAAACATCATTCATTGTTGGGACGCCTGAGTGGCTCAGGGGTGGAGCGTCTGCCTCCGGCTCAGGCCGTGACCCCGGGTCCCGGGATCGAGTCCTGCATCGGGTCCCCGCGGGGAGCCTGCCTGCTCCTACCTCTGCCTGTGTCTCTGCCTCGCTCCCTGTGTCTCTCAGGAATAACTAAAATCTTAAAAAAATAAAAATAAAAATCATTCGTTGTTCATGTGAAATTGAAACGTGACTGGAAATGTCGTAAGTTAGCTGGCATCCTGCCAGGCCTTCCTCCTCAGAACACTGGGCCCGGCCTGGCACTGACCCCACAGCCTGAGCCCTGGGCATGTGTGTCGCGGCACCTCGTTCCTCTACACTCCGTGTGTAAGAATCTCTCTTTCCAGAGTCTTCAAGGGGAGGCCTCGGTGGCAGCCACAGCGAGAGGGCAGTTTAGAAGCTGCTAGAAACAACTAGAAACAACGGGTGGTCGGAAGCCGTGGGCATCCCCCCAGGAGACGGAGGTTTTACCAGTTCTCATGTTTTCAGACATCACAATTTTTCAAAGTTCAGGTCATGCTTCCCAGCAGGCCCCAGGAGCCCGGAGGAGGACCGCGCAGCGTTGGCACGTGGCCTGGAAGCTGGCTGGGGGCGGCTGGGGTGCGGCTGTGTCTGTCTGTCTGTCTGTCTGTCTGGAGTCACCTCCGGATCCAAGAGCGCGCTCTGCCCCGGGAACTGTACCTCCCCCCTCCCCGCCAATGAGTGAGACAGCTTTTCTTTTTTTTTTTTTCTTGTTTTTGGAGAACTGCCACTCTCCCCACGGGCAAGGCTCACAGATTCCACCGTGGAAAGAGTGTCTGGAAGAAAAGCACGGAGGGAAGGCGGTGTCTCGGCAGCGGCCGCGCTGTGACTTCAGGGAGGCCACGGGGAGCGCCCACCCGCGGACCAGCCGGCCCGTGTCTGCCCACGGCCGCCCACCCATCAGCCTCGTCCTGAGCCGCAGGCCTGGGCCCATTGCGGAGGGTGCGCTGCGGGGGCTTTGTCTTTGTGGGGCTCGTGGGAACATGTGCCCCGGGTCAGCCGCTCCCCGCCCACGCTCGGACCTCGAGGACCCACTCGTGTCCTCCAAGCACCACCATGCGTGCCCACCTCCCCACGTGTGTCCTCACTCCACGCGTGTCCTCCAGGTGCCGCCACCCTCCTCCCTCCTCCCTGACTGCACCCTCATCCTCAGCCACGCATGTCCTCATCCTCCCCCCACACATGTCCTCCACCTACGGCCACGCGCGCCCTCCATCTGCCCACGCCCGCCCCGTCCCTGCCCGGCCCTGCACGGCCTCCAGCAGCAGCAGCGGGCTCCTGCGACTCGGGGCGGGACGGGGCACGCAGGGGGCACGGGGACGGGCCCTTGTGTGATGGGCACGTTCCAGCCTGGCTGTGACACGGGGGCACGACCTCGCGTGTCCGAGGGGCCTCGGCGCCTGGCGTCCCCGCACTGACCTGGAGGGATCCCACGCTGTGCAGATGGCACTTCCAGAAAGCTCCGTGTGAGGAGCACCCGGGGAAACCCAGAGTTAGGCCGTCCACGCAGCCAGCCTCCCCCGCAGTCCTCGATCCCTGCAGCACACCGGGGGCTCGGTGGCCTCCCACACTCACCCTGAGCACCCCCCGTTTGCTCGTGTCTGAGATGGTGGCGGGGATTTCAAAGGCAGCGCTGCGGGGCGCGGGCTACATGGGTGCACGCAGCGCGCTGCACACTCTGGGGTCCCCTCCTCTGACACCGCGGACCCTTCGCCCTGGGACACTGCCCCACGCGGGCCGGCGTCAGCCACCTCGCCCGACCCGGTTCCGACAACCAGGATGCGGCCCCGGGGACAGGCCCGGCCGGCGGCGAGCCCCTGGGCCCAGCCACGACAACGGAGGCCACGCGGCCGCACAGCTCCTGGGGGCGCGGGAAGCCAGACCCGGGGCGGGCGTAAACACACAGCCCCACGCATGCAACGTCCAAGCCGAGCAAAACGAACCCGATGGAGCGCGAGTCGGTGAGCGCCGGGCCTCCCGCCGGGTGCTGCCCGCACAGGTGTGCTGCGACGGTGCGCGGGGCGGGACGGGCGAGGCACAGGTTTCCCCGTGTGCGTATGTCATGCCTCAGCAAGAGTTCAGAGCCGTGGGCTCGCTGCCGGGGCAGGACGCAGGGCGCCGCGGTCCCCGAGGGGGCGGCCCAGCAGGCTGCTGACTCACTCCTCGGCCGGGCCTCCTCCGGGCCCACCCTGCGCTGAGACATCAGGGAGACAGAAATCCAGTGTGTCCCGCTCATGAATGGCACCTTGTTCCTGGGGTACTTTGTCGCCCCGGTGCCAAACCCACGAAAGCCACCACCGCTCTCCCCACCCCGCCCGTCTCCAGTTCAGCCTCCCAAAGCCCAGGCCTGATCTAATTCGGAGTGAGGCTGAGCTCAACGAGAGGACCCAGGAGGGCTGGCCTCAGCCCCCCCTCCCGTGTCCGCGGGGGCGCCCGGCGCTGCTGGCTGTGGCTGCACAGTGGCCCGAGCTGCCCCCCCCCGCCCCCCCCCCCCGCCCCGCCGGCTCAGAGGGCTCCGCCACCAAGGCCCGGCCTCGCAGAGCCCACCAGAGCCAAGGGTGGAGTCTGTGGTCACGATGACCTTTGATCCACGCAGAGGTCGTGGACGCGAGCCCCAGGCTTCCTGATCTGACCGATGAGTTCACTCTCCACGCAGCTGAGCCTCTGAAAGGCTCCACGTGTCCGGAGTTACGAGCAGCCCTCAGACCTCGCCGCCGTGGACGCACGTCCCAGCTGCAAATAAACGAGACGCCGACGACGCTTGCCGGTGTCCTAGGTCTCTGCACATCGCGAGTGGGGCGCTAGCTGCGGGTGATTCCACACCATCTTCTCAAGGCTGTTCGTAGAGGGCGTAGCCTGGATAACAGAGGGGGCGTCTCCACGGGGCCAAGGACTAGCCGGCCCAGTGCCCATCTGTAGAAGGTTCAGGGTCCCTGAGCGAGGCTTCCTCTCCTGCATCGTGACCCGCAGCCCGTGCAGGTATCCAGATGCCTCCATCACTCGCCCGGGGGAGAGAGGGCAAGGAAAGCCAACACAAGCTGACGTCCGTACTGCCTGCTGCGCTACGAGTAATAAAGTCCCTTGTCCCTACCCCACGGGTCTCATGTTTTCTGCCTGGAAACCACGGCAAGCTGACGTTTATTGGATTGTGAGTGGGATAAAGTTACGGACCCTTCACAGGCCTTAACCATACACATTGGGACGGAGGAAGGGACGGAGGGAGCTACGGTTTTCAGTTTTTTGAAAAGCAAATCTAGCCAATCACTCAGGTCTCTTGGCTGGTGGCAGTGATACTTTAGTTTTCCTTTAGTTTAGTATCCTTCCGGGGATAGTCCAGGCATTTGTAACTGTAGGTATCTTGTTTCTTTTTTCCTTTCCAATGTTACCGGGCTAGAACTCTGTTTTGCACTCTGCCCATTTTTTTCTTTTTCTTTTTTTTTTACTTAAAAAAGTGCTCGGAGATCTTTCCATATTGGTCTATTTAGGGGATACCACATTCTTTTTTAAGAAGTGCAAACCAGTCAGTACTACGGCTGTATTATCGTAAGAAACTGGGACCGAGGATATTAGCAACGCAGTCCTTCCCTGGATTGGTATTTAGGGTGTTTCCAACTCTTCTTTACAAAATGCTGCCAAGAATATCCCTGCACATACGTCAGTTTACCCGTTTGCAAGATCTCTATGGGGAAAAAAAGTTTTGGAATTTGACTCGCTAGCTCAAAACCTATGCTCTATTTTAATTCTCACAGATACTTCCGACCATCTCTATGACAACCGTCCCAATATACACCTCCACCTACACCCTTGCCAATACTCATGTCACCTTCAGTTTTTACCTGTGTGCCAATCTGATAGGTGAAAAGTGAAATCTCAAAGTTTTAATTTGTATTTCTGCTAATGAATGAGATTGAGCACCTTTTCATATGTGTAAGAGCCACTTGCATTTCTTTTTCTGTGAATTTCATATTCTTTCACCACTTTTTCTCTTATTGATTGCTGATTTTTTATTTATTTATTATTTATTTATTTATTTATTTATTTATTTATTTATTTATTTATTTTGGGTAGGAGTGCTCTATCTAGTGGAAAGCATCCCCATGTCTCCTATGAGTTACAAATTTCCCCCCTGGGCTGTTGTCTTTTGACTGTGTTTTAATAAAAAAAAAACAAAAAAAAAAACACTTTGGCATCTAATTTTAAAAATGGTTTATATTAACCTGTATTTGTGCATGAGTGTGTGCACAGTATCTGTGTTTGCATCACACTTAGAAATGCTTCCGGGTTATGAGACTATAAACGATCCATGTTTACCTCTTGTAGCTTTATGATTTTATTCTTTTATGCTTAAATCTTTGCTTCACCGAGCCTTTTCAAAGTAAGTTCTCAAATCATACCTTAAAATGTTTTATCTTTATTCATAAGGCTAAGTATAGCTAAAAAAAAAAAATGATTGTTATCTCAACTTTGTGATCACATTTTTCTTATCTCCATCCTGGGCAGGGAGACTTTAAAATCAATCAGCCTTCAATATGGATTGGTTCAAGGTATAGTCCACATAGAGGCGTGTAACATAAACCTCATTAGAGTTAATGTTTTCCTATAAAGAGGACAGATACGCCTCTAGTGGTAACTGGGTAAAGAGATTGTGCTCTGCAATATTTTGAGATTATATCACCTATGAAAATGAAAATGGTCCAAAAGAGGCACATACAGCTTCCTTGAGGAGGAAATTCACTTGGCAGCGCTCCAGGCTGATTCTGCAGCTGGTGAGAAGCTTGGATAATTCTCTATTCTTGTTTACCCTGCTTCCAAGACGCCAAGCCATTTGTTCTCTGTCATTTTTTCTTTTTTTAAGTGAGCTCTATGCCCACCATGGGGCTTGAACTCACAACCCTGAGAGCAATAGCCCCGTGCTCCACCCACTGGGCCGGCCAGGCACCCGTGTTCTCTCTACCATCTTTGGTGCCAAGGTCTCCCGACCCTCAAGAGGTGAAATTTGCTTTCCTTCCTGATGGTTGTATACAATTATAGTAAAAGGACAATTTTTCATTTCTTTTAGGCTTAGTATAGGTGAACACATAGTTTTCAGAACAGTTGCAACCAAATTCCCTTCAAAGTAAGACAGAAGGAAAAAGAAAGGTGCCGCCCTAAAGAAACCAGCTGGAAAGCACCGAGCCTACCATTAACTTGAGAACTGCCTTGCGCCTGAGTCATCTCATCTCTTTAAGCCGAAATATGTGTAATAAATGTCTACTTTTTCTTTTATTTACCGCATCAAGAATGAATAATCTCTGTGAAGCTAAGTGCTAGATTACTTATCACTAATTTTTAAACCTAAGGAGATAAGTAAAGTTGACCAAAATCCATACCCAGGAAAACTGAGGCAAGAAAACACACAATGGGTGGAAAAGGCTTGGTTATGAATTAATTGGATTCATTCTAAGTAATTTTAAGTGACAAGCACAAAAGACATAAAGGGGCAGCATCTCTGCCCAGGAGGTACGTCCAGAGACGTTTCCCCAGAGACGCTACAGTGACACTGACAACTCACCAGGCAAAGGCATTTTGGGACAGTTGTTCCAACCCGGGTTCCTAATACTCCAGTCCATCAAATGTGACAAAGGAATTCCTTTAGATGTATTCCTGGCAGAACACAAGGCTCAACGGCGAGGACCGGACACCTGACAATCCAGAATCACAAGCTACTTAGCAAACACGGGCCACTCTCTTGATTGTGATACAAGAATGGGGCAAGTTTCCAAGGATAAATAGTTACCACAGCCAAGAACAGCTGATGAAAAGATTGCTCTCCAGGTTTTTCCAGAAAGCTATCCGCTCGTTAGGTAATGGTAAAACCGGACGGGCCTGGCAAGCGCTTAAACATTCCAGTTGCAATATTTAATTTTAAATATTCCACGAGGATGCACCAATCACAGCAGTCTGCCTTAGCTGGGAAATGGCCTAACATTTCTGGAGGACAAAAAAAAAAATCTGAAAAGGGCAAGTAGCATCCTGAAGTAGAGAAAACCAGACGGTTGCTAGTTAGCTGGCGGCCCGGAGGCACGTCACCACGCTCCACATCTGTACAGGGCAGGACAGGCTAGGCCATGGTTCTCCAGCCAGGAAGAACTAAGGAAGAACCTTCCAGCCGGCTTTTAAGAAACCAACAGAGACGGACTCAATCCCATCCTCTCAGAGTGGGGCCCAGGCATCAATATTTCATGCAGTTCAGCAGGGCTGAAAAAAACTGGACAAGACAGATGTCCCCAGGGTCCCTCAATCAATTAAGGGAAACACACAGAACCAGTGTAATGACGGGGACACAAGACAGCAAAAAAACACGGGCCAGTGTAAAGAGAATTCTAGCCAGGGACTTACAAAACCTGGATATTAGCACAGGGTGATATGCTCAAATGAAGCTTGCATGGCTTCGCCGTACATGAACAATAAATATTCTTGATTAATCAAAACAATAACAGAACCATTCCAGGCACAGAACCACACAAAAGGTATTATGTCATTAGCCCCTGCTGGCATTTGTTCTTTTTTATCCAATTCTAAGTTTACGATATGTATATGCATCAGGCTCTGAAAATGGGGAGACGCACCTTTTTTTTTTTTTTAAAGATTCTATTTATTTATTTGAGAGAGAGAGAGGGAAGGAGAGTGCAAACAAGCAGGGGAGAGGCAGACGGAGAAGCAGACTCCGTGCTGGGCAGGGAGCCCGACATGGGGCTCGACCCCAGGACCCTGAGATCGTGACCTGAGCCCAAGGCAGACGCTGAACCAGCTGAGCCACCCAGGCGCCCCCAGATGAATCTTGTTCTTAATTTAATATTTTCCATATGGTTCCTTAAAAAACATACAGTGGCTTGCATACATAAAACATAGCAACAGCTCGTGAAGCAGAAATGGATGAGAAAGAGAAAAGAGGAAAATGCCGAGACATAAAGCAACACGGCACCACGCATGAAGCTGGCGCAAAAAAAAAATACACAGCAGGCCGCAGATTCACCTCCGTGTCCGCTGGCAGGCGTGTGTTGAGGGGAAAACCCAGAAAGTCACACAGTTTATAGTGCCCAAAGGATTGTGCCAAAACCAGAACAAAACAAAGAAAGAGGCAAACACCCCAGAAAAATAGAACCCAACCCTTCTGGTACTAAGGCCAGATAGAAATTTCTCCCGTGGATCCCTGTAAGGAGATAAATATCTTGTGCCACGATAAACGACCAATAATCCCCATAACATCATTATAGGAGAAATGACAAGGAGTTTCTTGAACTTCTTTAAAAGTAATTTTTTAAACAAAGCAAAGGAAAGACGCCAAACACTATTCAGCAGGGGGCTTAGGAGGGGTGGCTCGGGAAGGTTGGCTGGGCTGAATTCGCACTGAGGGCAGGCTGACAGGCCTCTGGCCGCGGTGGGTCGGGACCCAGCAGGGGGGCCCCACGGTCAACAGCAAATGTTTCTTAAAGGGTCAGAGAGTAAATATTTTCAGTTTTCCAGGTCACGGGCCCGATTATAAATACTCATCTGTCCCAGCAACCACAAAAAATGTGTAGACGAAGATGCGCTTCCCGGTTACGATAAAGCTTTATTTATCGACACGGGAGCTTGAATTTCATATGCTTTTCATATGTCATGAAATAGAATTCCTCCTTTGATTTCTTTTTCTTTTTTTTTTTTTACCTAACCGTTTAAAACCCGTAACACCCGTTCTTAGCTTACAGGCCATAGCACAGCAGGCAAGAGGCTGGAGTTGGGGCCACCGGGACATACTCTCCTGACCCCTGGCCCACAGGGCCACGTGCCCCCCGCCCCCAGGGGTCTCCTTGACTCACACCCATCTCTTTCCTCAATTTCTGTCGATACCCACTGTTCAAGATAATTAACCATTTCCACATTCCTTAGGCAACACACACCAAGCCAAGTAGGATGACACCATCAAAAGAATGGCTTCAGGACTTTACGTTCCATGGAAATAAGAACATAATCCAAGATGAATGAGAGCAAAGACATGATCTGGTCCCCAGTCTCCTTGTTAAAAATAAACACACACACACGAAGCAGAAAAATTGAATGTATAACTTTCTCCATTTGAGAGAAAGTTACAGGCTCCTGCGTCTTTTAGAGACACGTGAACACACGTATAACGGGCTGAATCGCTAAACGCGTGTCACGCGTGTGTTGTGGCAGTTACAGCACCAGCTCTCTCAGTGGACGCGGGGCCAGGTAGCGTGTCAGGACACAGTGGCTGCCATCCGGGAAGCAGCCTTCATTCCCCACCACGCAGATGTCCCCGAGCTGCCGTCTGCAGAGGTCCCGGGGACCCGGCGGCTGCCGCTCTCGCTCGGGCCGCAGGAAGGCCCGGCTCGTCCGCGGCCACGGCACGGCTGCTCGTGCCCACCGCCCTGGACGTAAGATCAGGGGGAGAGGCCGAGCCGGGGCCTTCGGGAGCCCACGCTCACGCTCGCCCTCGTGGAAACAAGCGCGCGGCAGATCAGAGGGCGCCCCGGACCACCCGCTTCTGGGGTGCAGCCGGCTGGAGCCTCCTGAACACGGGCCCTGGGAGCCGTGGGCCGGAGGCTGCGAGGAGCGACGCCCCCGTACTCCCGCGGTTAGTCCTGCTAAAGGGCTGGGCTTGTGCATCACGAAAGACTAAGAGTCTGTGCTGAGGATGGAAACGCCCGCGAAGCTTCTAGCACACGCAGAGAAGGGGCGCGGGGCTCATGAATGCGCGTCTGTGCGGCGCCCGCAGAGCGGCCGAGCGAGGGCTCGGGTTACAGGGAAGCCCTGAGCCGCTTCCAAGGACCCCTCTCCTCGAGGGGGTGCATTCAGCCCGGACACTGGGGCTTTGTGCTGCTCAAGCGAAACGCTGGCTTTCATTCCAGACGCCCCTGTGCCGCAAACCGGCCGCGCGGCCTCGTCCACGCTAGACATGTGTCGCCTTGAACGGCCTTTGCTAAGCCCCGCGTCCGCTGCAGGCTCCATCACATTCCAGAAGGCCACAGCCGAAGGTCCCTTTCAAGGCACCCGCATCATCCTTGTCGCCCTGTCCCCGCCTTGCTCTGCAGCCGAGAGACGGCAGGTCAGGGGCCTTCAACCTGCAGGATGCCCTTCGTGGCGCCCACGGCCTCCTGGCGTGCGTGACAGCCACCAGGCAGCCAGGGAAGGGGAAGGGACAAAGACCCGAGGGAACCGCAGCACCTGCGGCCCCCGAGGGCAAGCCATCGGGCCTCAGTGGGCCTCAGGCTCCGGGCCGCGGACCTCGGGGACACCGGGCACGCGCGTGGGAAGGCCCGGGGGACCCAGCGGTCAGCCAGCCGCCCCCTGAGCCCCGGGACTTCACGGCGCCATCGGCCAGTGCTGGCCCGGCGAGCCCTGCGAAGCCTATTCAGAGGCCCAGCCCGTGTGCCGGAGCGTCTGCCTGTGGCTCGGGGCTGCTCCCGGGTCCCAGGGCCTGGGATCGAATCCCGAGTAGGGCCCCGCGCTCAGCAGGGAGTCCCCGGTGCCCTCGGCCCCTCCCTTGCTGTGCTCGCTCGCTCACTCTCTTTCTCAAATAAAAAAATAAAATCTTTTAAAAAAAGCAGACCCAACACTGAAAAAAAAGTGGCAGAAACGAGGTATTCATGAGGGCCCCAATTTTGCCATCCACTCAGTGGCTGACCACGCAGCTACTACACATCCTTTGGGGACAACCGTGTCCCCGAGGTACCTGGTGCCGTGAAGACGTGGATTCGGGACTTAATTTCCCCACCGCCGCCCCCGCAACCTCACCGCCCCACTGGTCCTGCTGGCCTGCACACCAGGGGCGAACCGGCCTCCTGGGCCGGGCGACCCCGTCTCCCTGCTGCTGTCGCTGAGGAGACGGCCCAGGCCTGCCCAAGCCCTGGACTTGTCCGACCTCGGACGACAGAAGAGACCACTCCCCAGACGTCTCCTCCAAACATCGTGGAAGGCGCCTTTTACCCTCAGAGTTTCTATGCTCTCCTCCTCGGCCCCTGGGGAAATCCAAGCAATCTCTAGCTGGCTGCCAACATCCGTGAGCCTCGACCTCTGCTTGGGTCAAATTTTTATTGCATGAAAAATGCACTGGTGGCCTGGTCTCCTTTTGTCGTCTACAAATCACGCTGAGTACTTGGCTCGAGTATTAGCAGCTTGTGGAAACGAGTCATTCTGTCCGCGTTTGCTGAATACTGACATAGTGGTCAAGGCTGAGCGATAAAAACTATTACCCGCACTTGCTGAGCCTGAAAACGAGGAAAATTCATTTTCCAATTATTCACCTGATGTCACCGCGGGGGGGGGGGACAAAAGTGTGTCAAGGTAGAGGAGAATACGTTTGCTACCGTGTGCTATTTATGCTTTTTTAAAAAAGTGCTGGGGAATATCCCCAAAGGGAATTCATTACCGGGGCGCCTGGGTGGCTCCGTCGGTTCAGCGTCCAACTCTCGACCTCAGCTCAGGTCGTGACCTCGGGGTCGTGAGACGGAGCCCGCGTCAGGCTACGTGCTGGGTGTGGAGTCTGCTTGGGAGTCTCTCTCTCCCCCTCCCTCTGCTGCCCACCCCACTCACGCTCGCTCTCTCTCTCTCTCTCAAAAAAAAAAAAAATTCATTACTATTATCTTGAGATTTTAACACTAAGCAGCTGCCAAAAATTTTTACAAATGAAGCAGTAATTCTAGGTCCCTAATCTAGCCGCCCTTGCTACTTGGTGTTAAGTCTCATTCCCTCTAAGAAATAAACAACCTGTTAACCCCAGAGGAGTCACTAAGACGTTAGCTTCTCCTGTGAGTAACCCTCTAAAGACTTCCTCTGGTCAAATGAGTTCCCTCCTGACTGCGCCCACGAGCCTGCTTCCCGGCCGAGGGCCCACGGCGAGCTGGCGCACAGGCAGGCCGGGAGGAAGGGCCGCCACACAGGCGCTCGGCGCTGCCGAAAAACAAGTCACAACACAGTAAGAATTTTCCGAGAAAACATGCCCCACTCATCAAAACTCCTGATAAATATGCAAATCTCTCCGCTGGAATTTCTAATGTCAAAGTTTTATTAGCTCTCTTCTTACTCAAGTGACTAAGGTAAACACAGTGGATGGTTATACAGATTTTTCTTTTATTTTTTTCCCATCAATACTCAAAACATAGCTTGTATTACCGACCCCATAGCCCAAGAGCTGTAATTACTCGTGTAATTTTGGAACAGACCCTCTCTCTCCGCTGGGACCATGGGCAGATTCACCTGCAGGACCAGCACACAATTATTGTAATGATAGACTTTACGGCACTTCGTAAACTGAGGGTGAACGGGGATTGATGGATTTTGAGGCTAAACTAGAAGTTCCGAGAAGTCCAAGAACTGAGGTTGTAGAGAGTAACTGACGAGGTCCGACTTCTGCCAAAAATAGTTTCATCTCTATTACACACCGTGTAATCACTGGCATCTCTTGTTCTTTTTTTTTTTTTTTTGGATAAACTGATTAAACCATTTGAGAAGGCTTATGGAAGAGTTGATTGAGGTTGAGGGAGCGGGTTGAATTTTCTAAAGGGAAATAGGCTGCCCCATCAAAAAATATTTCAAAATGGGAAACTTCCATTTTTTTGAAGGCTGAGCTTTGGTCTGTATTTTCTGTCTCCATAATGTCAAAACAAAATGCTAAAGCTAAATCGGGGTGTAATCATGACTCATTGATAATCAGCTTGGGAGCGGTTTTTGTTTTTTGTTTTTTTTTTCAATCTATGCAAAATACTTCCCAGTCAATAAAAGAAGAAGCAAAGCTGTAGAAAGAAGTGGGTAGGGCCTCCTTCAAAGGGCATGTGATAGAAGCGTGGGGGAGCAGTCAGGCTGGCCACGGGGCGGCCCTGGGCCTCATCTGCTGAGCTCTCACAAGCTGCGTATCCATCACAATCATACGGGGCTTGTTAACATGAGCTCTTAATTTTTCTCCTGGAAGTAAAATGCTAGGGTTCTTTTGAAAATACGTTTTTAAAGTAGGAACTTAAAGCGTCTGACTCTTGATCTCGGCTCAGGGTCACGAGGTCAAGGCCTGCGTTGGGGTCCATGCCCAGCGTGGACCCTACTCAAAATACATAAATAAGCAAA
The DNA here is from genome assembly GCF_048164855.1 of Canis lupus baileyi. Lineage (NCBI taxonomy): Eukaryota > Metazoa > Chordata > Mammalia > Carnivora > Canidae > Canis > Canis lupus. The sequence goes on from NC_132864.1 coordinate 40,156,725, forward strand.
ACTAAAGGAGGGACAGCCTGAATTGAAAGTAAATAATTTAAAGTTTTAGCTTAGCAGAGAAAAGGATTTTAAAATTGTATGAGAAGTCAGTTGGGAATCTTGTGGATTTGGGCCTATGGTAAGGGAGTACTGACCTCGCAGAAGGTGGAAACAATATAAAGGCTGTGGGTGGGGTGTTGCAATTAGAAAAAAGTAAATGCTATGTTTAGAAAAGACTTAATGACAGAGTTTGAAAGGGCTAAAAAACTATAATTAGAAAATACAAGGCTTTAGTAGCTATAGTTAATTAGGGCCAGCCCAGATCCCAGGCGGGTTATTCAGTCAACACTTGTTGAGTAAATGGAGTACATGGATACGTACGCGGGGCTTCGGAACAAAAAACCAGAAAGATTTTAGAGACCTTAAGGAAAACAAAGTAGAGATCGACAGGATGAGGAGCGGAGCAGCAAAGAGTAAAGTCAGGTTTTGAACAGTAGGAAACACTTGGAAGTAAAAATCATCAGCAGTATCTTGGGTTGCTGATTTTGCTAGAAATCGGGAAGGCATGACTTATCCATAAATAAATGATGACTGGGGAGGGAGTCGACGAATGAGCTTAGGGGGATAACAGCTCAGACTTTAACGTAGGTGATTTAGGTCTCTAACTAAAGTCTGCAAGTGATTTTCAAAGCACTAGCCCAGCATACATTAAAAAGGAAAAAAGTGGGGTCCCCGGGTGGCTCAGGGGTTGAGCGTCTGCCCTCGGCCCAGGGCATCACCCTGGGGTCCTGGGATCAAGTCCCACATCAGGTTCCCCGCAGGGAGCCTGCTTCTCCCTCTGCCTGGGTCTCTGCCTCTCTCTGTGTCTCTCATGAATAAATAAATAAAATCTTAAAATAAGGAAAAGAAGGAAAAAGTAATTATAATATTACTAGGCTGGTGAGTGTAATATTACATCTATTACTATAAATGCTTGGGGGATAAACATCAAAATTTTTCATAACAAAATATGAAAGGCATATATGGTCGCTAGATAATTAAAGCAAATCTTAACCTGGCATAGAAACGATCACCTTGGGGATCCCTGGGTGGCGCAGCGGTTTGGCGCCTGCCTTTGGCCCAGGGCGCGATCCTGGAGACCCGGGATTGAATCCCACATCGGGCTCCCGGTGCATGGAGCCTGTTTCTCCCTCTGCCTGTGTCTCTGCGCCTCTCTCTCTCTGTGACTATCATAAATGAAAAAAAAAAAAAAGAAACGATCACCTTTACTGACGTAGGATTTGATTCAGTACATTTATGCAAAGCTTTATAACAGGTCAGAGCTATAGAGTTTTATTGCCAAAAGTTAATATTTGGTGCAAGACAAATTGAGCTTGCCATGGTTATGCTGCAGTCCTGTTTTCCTGGTACCAGTTATAGCAAAATCAACTTCCAGAGTAAATCTGAAATGCAGAGAGAGCGGCTGATAAGGCTTTAACAGCAGTCACACCAGCCAACTGATGGAAATCACCGTGTTATCAGAGGAAAGTTAGGTTCAAGTTTTGAGACAGTGGCTCTCTTGCAGAGAAAAAAAAAAGTCCATCTTGTGTACCAAATTATTCTAAGCTGAAAAAATTATTTCGTGATCAAAAAGGCAGAAAAGAGGGGGACCCCCGGGTGGCTCAGCTGTTTAGTGCTGCCTTCAGCCCAGGGGGTGACCCTGGGGTCCCAGGATCGAGTCCCACATCGGACTCCCTGCAGGGAGTCTACTTTTCCCTCTGCCTGTGTCTCTGCCTCTCTCTCTCTCTCTCTCTCTCTCTCATTCTCTCATGAATAAATAAATAGAATCTTTAAAAAAAAAAAAAAAGAAAAGGCAGAAAAGAGGAATAAGAAGACTGAATCCATCCAAATCCAGTGTTATGGTGAATTGACCTTCCTGGAAAATTTTATTTGTTATTTCTTGAAGGCAAAGGGTGCTACGTGCCAGTGAGCGTCTGAGAGGGTGGGTGTCCTGTGCCGGGGTGGGCCCGGCAGGGAGGGGCCGGCTGCTCTGGGGACTCTGCGAGCAGGGGGCGGCGGGTGCACCTCGGATCCCGGGCAGACCCCGGAGGAAGGAGGCACGGACAGACGCCAGCAGCCCCCCGCACGGTCGCCCCAGGCCAGGACGTGGGCTCCCGCAGTCCAGGGAGCCGGGGGAGCTGGGCCAGCTGCGGCCCCAGGGGTGCCTGGTGGACGTGCAGAGTCTGAGAGAAGGGGCCTTTCAGGCCAGGACGCACTTGAACTGGACCAGTGCTACGGTTGGGGCGGGCGGGGCACACCTCCCCGGGGGCCCACGCGGCCAGAGCCCGCAGGACCAGCCAGCGCCCCGCCCCGCCCTGAGCGCTCTGTAGGGGAAAGGATGCAATTAAGTATTTCTTTGATAACTGTGAACTGGATTTTGCTTTGAAAATATGTGTTCATAATTTAGGTAACTTGCTACTTAAAGCACTAAGTCTAATAGCTGAAAAGTAAATGTAAATGATAATGACGAAATTAACTTACAGGTGCATAGTGGCGATTTTGTGTCCTGGTTTAAAAATCCAGATATCAGAATATAACTCGGATTAAAAAACCAAGTTCGTGGACTAATTAGGGATCACTTATGTGATTTCTGAGAAATGGAAACATCTTTGTTCGAGTGTGAAATTACTTTAAGGATGAGTGTTTATCCATGAGAAATTTTTAATTGATGTATTAATCATATTTTCAAAAAATATAAATAAATAAATATTTCTGACTGTATTAATCATATTTTCAAAAAATAAAAATAAAAAAATAAATATTTCTGGCTGGAGAGCTGATTCAGGTTTTTAAAGCACTTCTTTTTTTTTTAAGTGCTCCCTTTCTAAGAATGGCACAAATACGGAAGGTGAAGGTATGACATGAAACGTTAATGACACTCAGGGATCGAGAAGAGGCAGAGGTTTTTGTTTCCAGCCCTAACGGTCTAGCTCACATACATTTCCTGCCATGAAAACAGATAAAACGTGCAAGTTATAATAGGAAATCATCTAATTAGAAACATCAAAAGCTGACAAGATAAAAAAAAAAAAAAAGAAGAAGCTACCAGGTTAAAAATCTGCGAGGAAGTAGGAACCTAAGAGACCAGCCTGCAGGGAGGCGCTTTGTGAGTGTGAGCTGATGCCACAGCCTCACGGGGGAGCGGGATCAGAGCTGGAGCCTACAACGGGCTCCAGTGGGAAGAATAAAAAAAGCCCTTGTCAAGTGAAGCTGAGGCGTCTCAGAGTCACAGCCCACACGCAGGGTGCAGCCACCCACCTCCCGCCCGGCAGGCCGCAGGGACGGTGGGCCTTGGGGTTGGAAGTATTCATACAGGGGAGGCGGGTGGGTGTGGGAACTTGTATTCAAAGGCTGGCCCTTGTGTGCGAAATTCCAACTCAAAGTCCCATCACCTGGGTGGTCCGAGACACTTTAAAGGGGCAGGTTTAGGTCAAAGTGGTCCCAGACTGGTGGTGCCGCCAGACTCCCGGCAGAAACAAAAGCAAATTCAAATTCTACCCCTAAAAAAGGCCATTCGTCCTCAGCCTCAAAGCACCCCTCCGAGTCATTTTTCAGTGGTAATGACAAACGTCCAGGCAAAAATAAGCAAGCACACGAGGAGAAGGGGAAAATCTAAGAAAAATCTAGATCCTACAAGAGCAGATTCGTCCTTTAGTGAATTTTGTAGCTGTTTGTGCAACTACTTCTACTCGAGCACCGGGTGTGTGCACCAGGTCCTGTGTAGGGTGCTGGGCACGGGTGTCACCCCGGCTCCCGCAGGAACAAATCACCCGGCGGGTGCAAGGTTAGTTGCAATGACATTATATTCATGCTCATTTACCTTCGGTCTCAGTGTTTTCCTGGACTTCCCAGCACAAAGAAGAAGGAGCGCCCGTGACTATTAACGGATAGATTCTGAACATAATCTCTTGCAGGACTGAGACGGACATCCCTGGTCCCTCCCCGGGCCCCCAGCCCCTGGAGGTGGGGCCTGATGATCCCCTGAGCAAACCGCAGGGCTGCGTGCAGGACCAGAAAGGGGGTGAAAGGGGGTGAAAGCCAAAGATGACTACCTTTCACTGTGGGCGACCACACAGATGATTCTGGGAGAAGAGTATGAACCGGACAACGCTGAGGTTAAGGAAGCTCTGGCAAAAGTCGAGGGCAGGGCAAGTGAAGAGAAGCCGGGCCCTGACATACGCAGAAGGCCCTTGTTTCCTGGCCAAGCTCGTTGGCGAGACCTTGCGGATACCTGGGTTCCTCCGGGGTGTCCACACTCACGGCCCGCCTGGGTCTTCTACCCACTTTTCACAATGAGGGCTCATGTCATCCCTTCTATTCTCCTGCATCCGTTTGCTCTTATTAAATATTCTCGTGGTTCTTATTTACTTAGCTTTCGGAACGGTATGGCCTGTGCTTTCTGTTCCTTGCTTGCCAAACCGTGGTAGCGTGCTGCAGTAGGAACGCCCACCGCACCCACGCGCGGGCCGCTCACTCAGGGCCTGGGACCGTGCGAGACACTTTTTAGGAGTTATTTACTGCTCACGGCCCAGGAAGGGGCAAGTCGGCCTCACCTCCGCTTTACGGGTGGCTGCTGCGCACCGCGGAGCTCACATCCTGCAGCAGACGGAGCGGGCGCGAGAGCACGAGCTTGGAAGCTGGACAGACCTGGACTCAAACCCTGACCTGCTCCCGGGATCCCCCTCCCCTCGGGACGAGGCTCAGCTTGCCCGGGCACAGGCCGCCGCCTGGATGGCACGGAACACACCGGGGCCCTCACAGTGCTGGTTTCGCCTCCCTTCCAACAGTTACTCATCTGAAAGTTCACGTCTTGCCCGAGGGAGCATCTTCAGAGAGTTTTCAAAGCGGCTACTACTGGATAAATAACGTGGTATTGTACACACTCTATAAAATAATGAAAGGTAAATAATCTCTTCTGTTTACAGACTGCTTTACAGCTCCCGCAGCCCTACACCCCTTCCCAACCACTGGCTTGTTTGATCCTTTGGAAAATATTTTACTATCTCAGTTGTGTTGTTGTTTTTTGTTTTTGTTGTTGTTGCTTTTGTTTTTGTTTTAGTTGATTGGTTGTCTGTCTCTGGGACATACTAACACTGTCTGAACATGATAACATTGCCTTGAAAAATGCTAATCCAGGAAATGATGCAAGGAAAAAAAGAATCAAGCCTTTGCTTTTCCCTCCAGTCCTCTGGAGGCAGACTGCCTCCTTCCTTGTCCTGGGTACGAGTGTGTGTAGGTGGGATGTTGGTGGCCAGAGTTGGAGGTGCGGCAGTGGAGGGAGGGAGGGATGTAACCCATAGCTAGCTGTCTTGGCTTTTCATGGTCAGGATGCCTAGCACAGAAGGAATGTGCTACCTTCTCTTATTAAAGGACGTCTCATTTTCTTCTCAAGCTCGTGAGAAGAATCATCCTATAGTCTCTCTCATCCAGAGAGTGTGGAAAAAAAAAAAAAGTCCTGGGAAAGATGTATTCATCCCACACAGTAGGGGCACAACCAATCTTTGAAACCACTGCAGTGACCGTGGTGTACACGGACCATCCTCTGTGGACGATGCAGAAAATCATGTGATGATCCCTGTGAGTCTCTCAAAAAGGCAGCCCAGCCTCACTTCTAGGATAGCTTCTTCAGCAAGACCCACTTCTCAAATAAGGATTATTTCAGAGGAAGCACGTGGGGACATATTTTGTTTGAGACCCCAACTTTTCAGAATATATTTTGAGCCAATATTTAAAGCTTGGGAAGTGTCACAGGTTTTTTAAAGTTGGCTTGCTTTGCCCAGTTGTCTCTACCTGGCCCTTCTGGAGCTTGTTGCTGGTGCCTGGATTATAATCGTGTTGGCTAAACAGAAGTCCAGGAATCCTGCTAGCTTTTTCAGCTGTTAATTTAATCCTACACAGAACACACACACGCCCCAAACCAAAAAAAACAGAAGGTTCAAGACACGTAAATAGAAAAAGCAAAAAAAAAAAAAAAGAAAGAAAGAAAGAAAGAAAGAAAGAAAGAAAGAAAGAAAAAAGAAAAGAAAAAGCAAAGCCTCTGGCCCTCGAATGTCTCCCTCTGTCCGACTGCACAGTGTCGGGGATCAGCGTGTGGCCGCTGCTCCTGGACCCTCCCCACTTCAGGAGCTCTTGCTGACTGGGGGCATGGAGGGAAAGACCACCTGCCCCTTCGCTACTAATGCTTGACAAAGCTCAGAACTGGGGAGAAGTCCTGAAGCAGGCAGGGCAGGATTGCAGCCCCACTGCTATGCGCAGCTGCCCAGGGCCGCAGCGTGTCCTCCCTGAGAGGACACCACTTAGGGGCGCCCGGTGGCTCAGCCGGGGACGTGGCCGCCTTGGGCTCCCGTCAGGATCCCATCCCGCACGGGCTCCCGGCTCAGTGGGAAGCCTGCTTCTCCCTCTCCCCCTACTTGTGCTTTCTCTCTCTGTCAAATAAATAAAATCTTAAAAAGGAAAAGAAGATACTGTTTAGAATTTTACAGAAATTAATCAAATTAAATAGGCACTTCACACAAGTGATTTTCACTTAACAACATTTTTAAAGATACTACGATACCGAGTGTCTCCACTTGAACATCGCTCCTGTACGTGGTAGCCGGACCCCAATCCCTCTCCCTCCTGGGGTTGATGCCACCTTTGTCCTGGACCTTCCTGGGGGTCCTGTGGTCCCCTGAAACCACGGAGTCCCCACTCCACTGCCTTCCCCTTGCTGCCCAAGCCTCCACTGCAGCCCCAGCCCAGCCCTCCTCAGGCTTCTGCCCCGATTCTTGGTTTGTCACCTCTCCTCCCAGCCGGCCCAGAACGCACCTCAAAGACAGTCCAGTGGGGACCGTTATAAGATGATAGTACGGCGTGTATTGAGCACCTACTACGTGCCAAGTGCACATCTAAGTATATGATAGGGGGCAACCTGTTCAGTAAGGGCCACAAGCAGCCTGGGGCCGGCAGTGCCGCCGCCGCCGGGGTCTGAGCAGGGCTTGGGGGCACCTGCTGGGGACCCAGGGCCAGCTCCTCCCGGCTGGGGTCGGCGCCCACCGCTGACATGTCCAGGAGCAGGATCTCCGGGGGCCTGTCCTCGTCGGTGGAGCAACCGGCCCATGTCCGCTCAGGTCTGGACCTCGGGGTCGGGCCTTGAGCCCCTCCTCGGGCTCCACGCTCGGGGTGGAGGCTACTCTATTATTTTTTAAAGCATTTTGTTTATTTATTCATAGTGACCCAGACACAGAGAGAGGCGGAGACCCAGGCAGAGGGAGCAGCAGGCTCCACGCAGGGACCCGAGGCGGGACTCGATCCCGGGACCCGGGGTCACGCCCTGGGCCCTGCGCTGGAGGAGACGCGCCCTGCGCCCCCCCCGCCCCCCGAGCCCCGCTGCCAAGTGAGCAGGGCCGAGCCCCCCTTCCCGCCGGCTCACTCCCGACGAGCCCCGAGGTGCCGCCCGCGGGGTCCCGAGGCCGGGGAGGGCGGAGGGCGGAGGGGGGAGGGGGGAGGGCGGAGGGGGGCCCCAGCGCAGGGAGCGCGGCGCACGGGCGCCAGGACCACACCGCCCGGAGCCCGAGCCCGCGGAGACCCCCGGGGCAGGCGGGTCCGCGGCACCCCGGGGTCGGGCCCCCGCCCCTCCCCGCCCCTCCCCGCCCCTCCCCGCGCCCCCTCCCGCGCCCCCTCCTCCCGCGCCCCCTCCTCTCCGCGCGCCCCCTCCTCTCCAGGCTCCTGTCTGCGCCCCCGGTCCCCGCGCGCCCTCCTCCCTCCTCCCTCCTCCCTCCTCCCTCCCCTCCCCTCCTCCCCCCTCCCCGCCCCGACAGCGCGGCCCGGCCCGCCGCCCCCCTACCGTGCTGCGCTGCTCGGCTGCGGACATGCTGGCGGCGGCTGCGGCGGCCCGGGCCGGAGCTGCTATAAGAGGCCGCGGACACGTCGCACTTCCCGTGACCGGCCCCTCGGCCCACCCTCCCGCCCCGCCCGCCCGCCCCGCCCGGGACCCGCCGCCGCGCCCGCTCGACTTCGCCCCCCCGACCCGCCCCCGCCCCCGCGCCTCCTCCAGGAAGGACTCCGGCCCGCCCCGCTGCTGAGCGCGCCCGGCGGGCAGGGGCCTCCGCGGGGGGGGGGGGGGGGGGGCATCCAGACCAGGCTCGCAGCCCAGGTGCAGAGGCCGGCGACCCCGGTGCCCCGGGCCCCTGCGCCCGCCCCCAGGTGTCCCCAGGTGCCCCCTGCGCCCGCCCCCGGGTGTCCCCAGGTGCCCCCTGCGCCCGCCCCCGGGTGTCCCCAGGTGCCCCCAGGTGGGGGAAGCAGCACAAAATGGGCTCAGGCCCAAACCCCGGGGCAGGGCGAGGCCACACTCACCCCAAAGCCCGGGGGCAGCGGGGGGGGGGGGGGCAAGGAGGAGCGGCAGGTGCTCAGGCCATCGCCCTCGGCCCCCTGCACCTTAACCCTAGCGTCAGGCCACGCACGGATCAATAGGACACGACCTGCTGGAAAAGAAGCGTGAAGATGCCCGAGGACGCGCAGCCCCTGCAGCGCACCTGCAGGGCCTCCCGGGGTGGGGGGTCCCCGCCGTGCGGCCTCCCTGGTCCTACTAGGAGCAGGAACCTGAAGATCTGGCCACGGCCTCCTGCTCCGTGGGGACGTGCGGAGGAAAAACACCCGGGTCGGAAGCCTGAGAAGGCGGCCAAGCGTGGCACGGGCCCCAAATGCCACTATATATGTATTTTCTTAGCATTTTGGGTCAGCTGCCACCACCCCCTTCGAGGTGAGCAGCTCGAGGGCAAACGCTGGATGTCCGTTTCTGCTCCGAACACAAACACCCTGAATTTGCGTGGTTTAAACAGGAGCGCCCGTTCTGGTTTCATTGGGAAAATCCTCTTGCGGCCGCGCCAGCCGCGTCTCGGACCCTGCCGGATGCAGGCAACAAGGTACACGAAGTGTGGATGGAGCAACAGCGATTTGTGCACTTGCTGTCTCTTTTGAAAAAGAGACCTGGCCTCTAAAATAGTTGTGCTTCTGACACACAAGGCAGGTCTCTAAGGGTCCCTCCCTGGAGATGGAACAGATGAGTGTTTGGACCTGGGGGACATCTCGAGATCCTTGGTTGCCTCCCTGTCCCCCCCCTGATTTCCCCAAGAGGAAACGCAGAGCTGGTGCCCGGGCAGGAGATGGACCTGGACCTTGATGTCGTCACCGGCCAGAGGCAGGGGCCACCTCAAGGCCAGGTCACAGACCCCCGCAGCGCCCTGTGACCTGAACCACTGCACCTCTCGGGCTCGGGCCTCAAGATGCCGAGGAAACTGTCAGCGGGACCGTTTCTCTTGTCTTAGATTTCATGAAGCGTCAAACAGCCCCCAGAACAGACACGCTTTCCTGCTTCTTGGGAAGCAGTTCTTGTGAAAGGGGAGGCCTGGCCTGCCCGGGCCCACGCGCGTGAAGACCCATGCAGGTCACAGCTTCCCCGCTGAGCGGGGCAATTCCCTGAGGAGCAGGCTAATCGTTCCTTCCTACTTTCCCAATTGTTGTTGTTGTTTTCCATCTAAGGGCAGTGGCTTGGGTTCTTTTTCACCGCAGGACCGTCGTGGTCCTAGAGGAGGACGCTTGCTTCCTCGTGGGAGCAACTAGATGCTCCACTTTGGGAGCCTGCGGGCCCAGCCCGTCAGAGCTGAAAGGAGGCCCCGTCGGGAGGAGGGAGGAAGGGTCCCAGTGTGTCCCTTCTCGCGGCCCCATCTCCATAAATGTCTCAGCAGCCTCCCCCCCCCCCAGACCCCGCTACAGGGCACCGCGAGCTACGCTCTACAGTTTGTAATCTTTACACTAACTTGCATGAGGGTTTGTTTTTCTTCTTCTTCTTCCTATTTATTTTTCTTCCTTCCAGAACTGACTGGGCTTAATAATTAACTTTAATGAGCTGGTGGTGACTCCTTGATCCTTTTATTGTCTAGAAAAGATGGAATCAGCTCCCACAAATAAACAAGGGAAATGCATATACGAAGCACACCCGTGTTGGTGAGATCTTTATGCCGGAGGCTCCCCAACACATTTTAGGGAGTTTCATCACATTTTAGGGGATCTGGCCTGGAGACCAGCTCCCCAGGAGGGCCGTTCCCAAAGGACGCAGCTACACCGCCCCCTAGTGGCTATGATGAATTTTTTTTAAAAAGACCTTCTTGTTGACACCTCCTGAACCAAAAGGGAGTTCCCTTGAGTCAAGAAGCCCTTCAAGAAAGTCCTCTAAAGGATCCAAACACTCTTCCCACACACAGGTACTCCCAAGAGAAGCAAAATGTGGTCTCTGTCCCCGAGAAACTCTCAGTCCAGTGAGGGAGACAAACTGCCGCCCTCCTGCATCCCAAGCATTTCAGTCCCCCGGGCCTGGGCAGGTGAGACTCTGATCTAGTCGTTAATCCTTGATGCACAGCTGAAGGGTTCTCCGGCGGCGGCGGGTAAGCGCGGAGGAGTTCCCAAAAGCGCTCTGGTTAGGCATCTTCAACCATTTCCAGTTTGGGATTCTGTGCAGGGCCTTTAAATCGCAGGGCCCTTAAGCAACGGGAGAGGAGACTCCTTCAAGATTCCTGCTGCCCACTCCATCCCCGTTCTGTCGCACCTAAGTCAACAGGACAACTCACAGATGCGTAGCTTTCCAAGGCATCCACTGTTCTCATTGAAAGCCCGACTCTTTTTTTTTTTTTTTTTTGGCACTCGTGTGCTATTCATTTAAGTCACGTGGACAGAAATTACTTAATTTCACTTACAGGTACAACTGGCAGAAATAGGTTTGGGGTCAAATACTATGGAGCTCAGTACACATCAGGGAGGGGGAACGCCGGAGGGTGTGGGCATTTCAGCGCACCCTACAATCAGAGAATGTTCACCCGGCTATCGGTATCAGTCACCTTTTCTTTTTTCTTTTTTTTTTAAGATTTTTTTTTAAATTTTACTTATTCACAAAAGACACACACACACACACAGAGAGGCAGAGACCCAGGCAGAGGGAGAAGCAGGCTCCATGCAGGGAGCCCGATGCGGGACTCGATCTCAGGACCCCGGGGTCATGCCCTGAGCCGAAGGCAGATGCTCAACCGCTGAGCCACCAGGTGCCCCAGTCACTATCTTTTCTAGGAGAAATGGAGGGCATGGATTGAGCCAGCCACTGTGTACAAAGAAAGGACGTCGTGCGAGTGCAGAGGAGGGGCATCCAGCTGGACTCTGGGAGACAGGTGTCAAATTTTCTTGGGGAACAGACTACATGAACTTGAGACTTGAAAGACAGATAGGCCAACCCTCCCCTCCCCTCCCCAACAACCGTGTATGTGTGTAAATGTGAAAATGTAAAGGCACAGAGCTGCATGAAATCACACGGCATGTTGAGAGAATTGTAAGTATCGGGGCTCCTGGGTGGTTCAGGTGGTCAAGCGTGTGCCTTCGACTCAGGTCGTGATCTCAGGGCCCTGGGAGCGAGCCCCACGGCCACTCCCTGCTCAGTGGGGGCCTGCTTCTCCCCCTCCCTCTGCTCCTCCCTGCTGTTCATGCTCTCTCTCTCTCTCTCTAATAAATAAATAATATTTTAAAAAAAGAAAGAAAGAAAAAAGGAAATTGTAAGCATGTGTAGGGCCGGGGTGGGGAGATGAAAGGCGGGCGCAGAAGGCTGTCAGGGGGCCCCGCAGGGAGGGGCCCACGTCCTCTTGCTGGAGCTCGTCTGCGGCCTTCGCCATGTGGCCTTCCGTCCACTCACCGCCGATGGGCAGTCCCTACGGGACACTTCCTATGTCCAAGGATGACAGTCCCTGTCCCGAGGACCCGGGCTGCTGAGGGAGATGGATGCACGCACACAATTCCAAGGAAATGCGAAGTGCTGGAATAAAGGTGCGTTCAAAGCAACAGGCAGAGAACCTCGGAGAAGGTGATGACTGCTGGACCGCAGATTCTCGTGGCCGTGGCCATTTAAGGCGAGTTCCCAAGAGAAGAGAAAGCCAGATGGAAAGGTGACCTGCCCCCAGACTGATGGCCCGGCTGCCCAGGCCGCGTGAAGCGTCCACCCGCAGGCCCGGCCTCCTCCCACGGCCCACAGTGCGCAGCCCCCCGGGTGGGCCGGGCCGGGCCGCTCCTGCACGTGGGTGCTCTCCTGCCACTCGCCGGGTGGCATCTGGTCCAAAGGTTTGGTTGCTCATTGCATTGGGTTTAAAAGAGGCACGTTTATAAGTTACACATGCGTTATGCAAAATAGAGACATTTCGGGCACTTGGGGAAACTCACTCCAAACTTCAGCAAACCTCAGGGAAAACAAGTTAATTTGGTCACTGGCTGAGTTTTCAGCCTTCAATCATTTATTTTACAAGATGCTCAGTGAGGTGGAAGATGATGTAATCCCTGTCACTTGGAGGCTCTAGAGTGTTAGGGTTTCCAACCAAACTGGAATTATTTAACTATTAACTATCTAAGTAACAAATTATGTCCCTTAAACTTTATTAGAAAAACGTCCAACTAACCTGAGTGAAATTCTAAGACGTATTTTAAAGGAAAGAAGGGGGAAGGAAGAAAGAAAAGAATGTGGTGGTATAATAAATTAATATTATGATTATTAGAGAGCATCAGAGATACCATAAATGGATGGTTAATTTGCAAATTGGAATATAGTATGTTGAGCATAATTTACTAGTGTTTTCTAAACCTTCTAGAAGGATTTTATAAATTTCACATCATGTAAAGATAAGCAGTAAAAAAATCAATATAATCTCTCTCTCTCCGTCTCTTTTATTTTCAAAAAATTATTTAAAAGCTTATTTTTTTTATTAATCTCTACGCCCAACATGGGGCTCAAACTCACGACCCAGAGACCAAGAGTCGCACGCTCTTCTGACTGAGTCAGCCAGCCGCCCCTCCACTCTTTTAGACAAAGGCATAAAAATCCTAACTCATAGACCTCAGGCTTCCTGACAGTATTTTAAGAGAGTTTTTATGGGTACTAAGCATCTTCTGAAAAAGCGATAGCTCTCTATGTATATTGCTATTTTTCAAATGTCTTTAGATGCCGCTGTAAAGAGTAAAATTCATATTCATTTCTTTATTTATTTTTAAGATTTTATTTATTTATTCATGAGACACAGAGAGAGAGGCAGAGACCCAGGCAGAGGGAGAAGCAGGCTCCATGCGGGGAGCCCAACATGGAACTCGATCCCAGGACCCCGGGGTCACAGCCTGGGCCGAAGGCAGGTGCTAAACCACTGAGCTCCCCGGGGATCCCCCAAAATTCAGATTCATTTGCAATGTCATCAAATTCATTTCCTGATCTTTATGTAATATTTTCAATCATCAGATACTAAATATACAACTGCAGTCATAGGAAAAATCAGTCTGCTAGAGAAAAATGGGCAACAGTCCTGGTACAATAAAAATCGTAAATATTGGCCCAAATCATTATATGCACGGCTAGCACACACTTACGCTTGAACTTTGAAATCCCTTTCTGTTTTCATAACACGATCTTTTCTTTATCATATCCCCCCCACCGCGCGCGCACACACACACACACACACACACACACACACTTTTTCTTTCGCTCACTCTTGGTTTAGAGAGACAATGGTGCTCTGGGCCAGTGGGGGAGGACTTCTTTCAAAGCCCTAATACTTCGCAGACTTCCCTGCACCTCGTAACCATCTGGGGAACCACTGGACTAAGTAGATCAGAGTCGGGGGCCCAGGCATCTGTCGTTTCACACTTTTCTCTCTAAGACAATCCCGGGTTGTCAGAGGGGAGGCTGCGTCAAGGTCACCTACGCTGAGTTACAGATTGCTGCCCGCCCCCCCTTTCCCGCCAGTCCCCACGCCAGCTGTCAAGCTTAGGATGCAGAAATCCCACATCTAACAAGTTCCCAGGTGACGCCCATGCTGCGGGCCCAGGGACACGGTCCTGCAGATATTGCCTCACATATACGACTCCCAGCTCGCCCGCACGTTTCAATTTGTTAGACGAAATGTAGAAAATAGGTGGAAAGAGGAGAAGTAGGTGTCCTGGGAACACAACCTGGGCTGACATTCTTAAAAACCATCCCACTAACGAGAACACAGTGTCTCGCAGTGTGAAGGGGAAGGCGATGGATGTTGCCAGGGGTTCCCAGCCCTATTAGGAGCCCCCTGGAAGCCTGAAAACTCCACCTTCAGCCGCCTGGGCTCCCGAGCTGCTTCTCAGGGCAGGGGGCTCGCACCACAATACGCCACCCCCCGGGGGGGTGTTTTGCAGCCTGTTTTGAAGCCACCAGTTCCCCGGGGAGCTTGCAAAAACCCACAGGCCCGGGTCCCCCCCTTGGAACTCCCCTGACAGGCCACCTAGTTCTGAGCCTCCTTGAGGGCTTTTAATTAGGCCCCGGCCCCTTTTCCCCCAGATGCTTTGTTTATTCAGAGTCCTTTTCCTTCTCTCAGGGCTTTAAAATGAGGAAGAGAATCTAGTTTTGTTTTTCTGTTTTCCATCCTGAGCCCAGAAAGGGTCTTTTTTTTTTTTTTTAAGATTTTATTTATTTATTCATAAGAGACACAGAGAGAAAAGCAGGGACATAGGCAGAGGGAGAAGCAGGCTCCCCAGAGGGAGCCCGACGCGGGACTTGATCCCAGGACCACAGGATCACATCCTGAGCCAAAGGCAGCTGCTCAACCACCGAGCCCCCCAGGCGTCCTAGTATAATCCGGAAAGGGCCTTGATCGAATGGCAGGGGGCCAGAATGGGGAAATATTAGGGGTAAAAATCAATGAATACCTAAAATATTGTCCCACCGTATCATTTTTCTTTTTCTGACATTATTCACTGAATAACTTACCTCTTCTTCTGTGGGAGGCTTCCGTGAGCAATTGGTGAGTGAGCTCCTCCTCCGACACCCCCGGGGAGGTCCTAGGAGAAGCAGCTCACTTACAAATTGTAACTTGGAACTTTTTCTGCCCTTTTGTTCTTCCAGACTAATGAATTATTTTATTAAGCTTCCTTTTCTGCCCCCTAAAATTATACAGGGTTTGTACTAAATTGTTAATGATGAGTTACACACTTAATTTGGGAAGAATTGATAGACCAGCCAAGTGTCTTCTGTAGCACAGCGTATCTCTGTTCTGGTTTTCTGAATCTCCTGCATGCGTACCTACATCCCCACGGAATTATAAATGGAATTTCCCATCCTACCTACCCTCTTCCATCATTCTTGTTTTGAAGGAATGCTATGGGTTATCGTACTCACTTCTTAAAACGTGATTATTTACTTCATAAAACGACATCCCCTCCCGCAAGGTAATTGAGAGACGTTGAGAACCGGCGACGAGAAGAGTGGAATCAAGGGTCCCTGAGGAGTCCTTGGGGGGGGCTCAGGTGCTCCCAGGAGTGGTCGGCCTGGATGGGGCTCTTCGTGCAAATTGGTCTTTTGCCCCCCCTCTGAGCTACAGCGCCAGGCCAGGGTGGCTTCAGGAAAGACTTGTGTCCGAGACACAGCGAAAGGATCCTAGACTTGGGGGCGGAAGGCCTGGATTCCTATCTTTTTGTTGGTCTAGCCATTCCCTTCTGCGGGGCAGGCCTGGGCCCCGGGCTGGGCAGTCCCAGAACAGCCCTGGGACCCACCGAGTCCCCTGCCAGGATTCTCCTGTTGGAGCTTTTACTCTTGGAAGGAGACCTTTCCCTTTTCAGCTAGGAAGGGTCAGTAATGTATATATATACATATATATACCATATATAAGAATGCTAGTGGCCGCACCTACCCCCACGTGGAGGACTCTCAGATGGTCATAAAAAGCTGAAGAGAAGGGGCCCCTGTGGGGCCCAGCGGCTGAGCGTCTGCCTTGGGCTCAGGCTATGACCCCAGGGTCCTGGAATCGAGTCCTGCGTTGGGCTCCCCGCAGGGAGCCTGCTTCTCCCTCTGCCTGTGTCTCTGCCTCTCTCTCTCTCTCTGTCTGTCATGAATAAATAAATAAAATCTTTAAATAAATAAATAAATAAATAAATAAATCCACCTCGTGGACCGCTTGAATGCTGCACGCAGGGACAGGAAATTCCCAGCGTGGTAACACACGAGGCTCAATAAGTGTACCGAACAATCGAGTCAAGCAGGATGACTTAGACTTGTCTTTACGTTTATGACAAATCAGGGTTTCAAGATCGATGGAAACTTTTATTATGCTCTCCAGGCTTATTTCACAGTTTTAAGAGTATAAGATAGAAAACACTGGAATCTCATCCAATATTTGGAGCTCCTCTGAAGTATGAAAAATTGGTGGCATTTTCCGGTTATCATGCAAGTTGCTATAGCCAACTGTAGCCTATATGACTTAGTGCAGTTTATATTAAACAAGTTTATTATAAAATATTAAATCTGCGCTTCCTCTGAGGTCTGTGGTTTTAATGACGTTCTGTGTGAAATGTTTCTGCGTGTTCTAACTTTGCTTTAATTCTCTGCTCGTTTCATTTTATTACATTATTTTATTACAAATGACATCTGTTTCTTCTGCTTATGCTCCATGTGACACTGCAATAATTTGGATCCAATTATTTAATTAGGTTGTCAACTAGCTCACTAGTGATGACTTCTATAGAGTTAACTTATTCTGCAAAAATAATGAGAATATGTCTCTGACATGCATCAGAGATTTTGTCTTTTTAGCTTAAAAAAAAAAAAAAAAAAAAAAAAGAAACACACTTCCTTTGTCAGCCAGGAAACCCTGGACACAGAGCTCTTGGTTCTGCATAATATCCAAAATTTATTCCTTTGGAACAAGAGTCCGTGTTCATGGCTAAAATAATTCTGATTTTTAGACACAACCAGGAAAAAAAAAAGTTCTGGCAAACAGGGAAATCATGTCCATTTCATCTGCAGCCATGATCTCTAAGGTTAATGTAGGACTGACGCTGGAGGAGCTCTACTTTGAGAAACGTATGTTCGATGTCCCCTCTCAGCTTCAAGCTCTGGTGCTGTGCTTTAGGACCATCAGGAAGCTGGGCTGTGGGAGTCACGGATTGGCTCTCCCATCCTGCCTGAGGTCAATGGTGGAGCAAGGGGCTCCAAGTATGACCGCAACTGAGGAATTCTTGGCTTCCGTAGGCAAAGGCATGGAATAATTTCAAAATAACATCTCGTTTGCCTTCCCACCCAACGAAACCTCAGAGAGTTTCTAATTAACTAATGGACTGTATACCACATATTCTTATTCTTATTCTTCAGTTGTTTGGGACTTTAAATGGTTTTCAATAGACACAAGGTCATATTTTATGTCAAGTTTCCCCGGCTAGGTCTCCGGTCACCAGCCTCCAGGAGAAAATCTATTTCGTGAATAAAACACCTGAAATTTGGCACATATGCAATTTTAAAGCGGAAGAAAGTATTTTTATACAATGCATAAACTCAGAAATCACTCTTTTCTTCAGCTGAATGCTGAGGTTTGAGAAGTGGATTAGTTAGAGAAGGAGAAACAGCTAAGGGGCGCCTGGGTGGCTCCGTTGGTGAAGCATCTGCCGTCAACTCAGGTCATGACCTCAGGGTCCTGGGATCAAGCCCCACATGGGGCTCCCTGCTATTGGGGAGTCTGCTTCTCCCTCTGCCTCTCCCTGCTTGTACACTGTCTCTCTCAAATAAATAAATAAAATCTTAAAAAAAAAAAAAAAAGAAATAGCTCTGAGCTGCAACAAGTTTAAGAAACTTTTTGCCCATTTTGAAGGATTCCCAAGTCAGTGGGTCTTTATTCTAATTCTATGGCTCTCCTTTTTTTTTTAAATCAAAAGTGTATCATGTGATAAACAGACACACAAAGAGATACTTAGCAGCACTCATCGTCATGCAAATGCAAATCAAAATCACCATGAGATACCACCTCACACCTGTCATAATGGCTAGAATCAAAAGACAAGAAATAAAAGGTGTTGGTGAAGATGAGGAGAAAGAACCTCTTGCACTGTTGGTGGGAATGCAAGCTGGTGCAGCCGCTGTGGAGAACAGTATGGAAGTTCTTCAAAAAATTAAAAACAGAACAATAGAAATACTGTATGATCTGGTAATTCCACTACTGGACATTTACCCAAAGAAAACTAAAACACTGATTCAAAAAGCCAAAAGCCGGGAATCCCTGGGTGGCTCTGTGGTTTGGCGCCTGCCTTTGGCCCAGGGTGTGATCCTGGAGTCCCAGGATCGAGTCCCACGTCGGGCTCCCTGCATGGAGCCTGCTTCTCCCTCTGCCTGGGTCTCTGCCTCTCTCTCTCTCTCTCTGTGTCTCTTGCAAATAAATAAATAAATAAATAAATAAATAAATAAATAAACAAATCTTAAAAAAAAAAAAAGCTAAAAGCCATGTTTATTGCAGCACTATTTACAGGATATGGAACCAACCTAGTGTCCATCCATAGATGAAAGGATAAAGAAGATGTGATATACCTATATCTATACCTGTATCTATATCTATATCATGGAATTTACTCATCCTCAAAATAAAAGGAATAGAATCTTGCCATTTGTGACAACAGGGAGGGACCTAGAGGGTATAATGCTAAATGAGATAATTTGGACATAGACAAACACTGTATCATTTGACGTATATGTGGAATTTAAATAACAAACAAAAGACAGAGGCCTATGGATATACAGAACACGCTGATGGCTGCCAGGAGGAGGGATGGAGGGATGGACAAAATGGGTGCAGGGGAGTGGGAGGTAGAGACTTCTGGTTAAGGGATATGTAAGTCATGGGAATAGAAGGCACAGCACAGGGAATAGAGCCAACGCTACTGTAGCAGCATTGCACGGTGACGGATGAGAGCTACACTTGTGAGCATAAGGTAAAGTATAAAGTTGATGAATCATGATGTCGTACACCTGAGACTAATGGAACATTGTTTGTCAACTATACTTCAATTTAAAGAAAAGCGTAAAAAAATAAAAATAAATAATGAAAAGCATATCACGGGGATGGAGTGATGGGTAAAATAGGTAAAGAGAGTTAGGAGGTGAAAACTTCTAGTTATAACATAAATAAGTAAAGGGGTGAAAACTGCAACATAGGGAACGTAGTCAATAATGTTGTCATAACCTTGTATGGTGACGGATGGGTAACTATACTGAACCATGGTGTCAAGTCACAATGCCATACACCTGAAACTAATAAAATATTGTATATCAACTATACTTCAATTAAAATTTTTTTAGAAGGAGGGAAAGAAAGCATATTGCCAAACACAGTAAGATATCACTTCATATTAAGGTGACTATAATATAAAAGACAAACAATAACAAGTGTTGGCAAGGCAATGGGGTCATTGGAATCCTTACTTGTTGCTGGTGTGACTATAAAAGGGATACAGCCACTTTGGAAAGTCTGGCGGTTATTACTACTCATAATAACAAAAAAAGGGGGGAATAAGCCAAATGTCCATCAGCGGATGAGTGGATATACAAAACATGGCACATCGCTATAATGGAATATTATTTGGCCATTGAAAATGAAGTATTGATATCTGTTACAACGTGGGTGAAGCCTGAAAACATAATGCTCAGTGAAAGAAGAGAATTCTAAAAGAGGACGTATTGTAGGATTCCATATGCATGAAATGTCCAGAAGAGGCAAACCCCTAGGGACAGAAGGTATGTTCATGGTTCCCAGAGGCCGCGGGACGAGAGGACTGGGAGTGACTGCCATGGGTGTGCGGTTTCCTTGTGGGCCAGTGAAAATGTCCTAAAGTTGCATAGTGGTGCCCCATGACTCTGTGATTATGCTAATGACACTTTTTTTAAGGAACTCAGTAAGGTGTTGTTTTGTTTTTCCATTGAGACATAATTGACATACAACATTGTATCAGTGAGGTGTCAACATGATTTCATGTATGTATATATTACAAACAGATGTACTAATATTTCATTGTATGTTTGATGCTGTGTAAATTTTATCTCAACAAAATCGTCATAAAAAAAAGATGGTTCTCCATATACTTGTCAGACCCAACAATCTCATTCCTAAAATTTTACCTAAGAGAAATTAAAACTTATACTCGTGCAAAAGCTTCTACGTGCATGTTTATAGCAACTTTATCCATAACAACCCCAAACTAAAAACAATTTAGATAACTTTCTAATGGTGAATGGATAAACTGGTGGGAAGACAGACCACATCTTACACCCATACAAGACAGTACCCAGCAGTAACGAGGAAGAAACCGTTGATTCGTACAACATCCTAAAATCTCAGTGATTGGCTACTGTAAGGTGAACACAGGAAGAAGCAAACACAAAATCTGTCCTCTGGTTAGTAAGGTTGTTTCCCACAGGGATATGGGTTAGCAATTCTGAAACTATTTCATATGTGTATAAGGTTTGAGCAAAAAGGTAAATATGTTAGAGGTAATGAGAGCTAGCCTTCTCAGTCACTATATATATATATAGATATATAAATGAAGAGGGGGGAAGCTAGAATGAACTTGGTGGTGTTCGGTTGGAAACAGAGATACTGGTGTGAATTCATGGGTTTTTAATACACACACCTATTGGTTTGATACTGAAATACGGATGTGTATCGATAAGCATGCTTACGTTTCCTAGCTCTGTCCACTGAGAGATCTAAAAGCACTGACACTACAGCAGCAGTGAGCACACCTAGTGCCCAGATCTTGGTTTCTAAATGTCATTCTCCAATAAACGGAACCTGCACCCCATGGAGAAGTGCTCGAGTCTGGGGCAGGAAGAGTACAAAACGAGGCTGGAGCAATTCAGGGCACCAGAAAGCAAGGAAGTGCTAACAAACAAAAACAAAGCCAAAAAAAAAAAAAAAAGGAAAGAAAGAAAGAAAGAAAGAAAGAAAGAAAGAAAGAAAGAAGAAAGAAAGAAAGAAAAGAATGAGAGCACATCAGAAGTCACAGAGCCCACCTGTGAGAATTCCCAGTGGCCAATGCTGTGATGCCAACGTCACCCATCCATCCTGCATGTTACTGCCTCATGAGGTGCAAAGTGGGCTTTAACAAAATGAGATCCTGGTAAATCAAGTTTGAAATCATTTAAATGGCTTATTACATGTTCTTTATTCTTTTTTAAAGATTTTATTCATTCATTCATGAGGGACCCAGAGAGAGAGGCAGAGACACAGGCAGAGGGAGAAGCAGGCTGCCTGCAGGGACCCGATGTGGGACTCGATCCCAGGACCCCAGGGTCACGCCCTGAGCCGAAGGCAGACGCTCCACCACTGAGCCCCCCAGGAGTCCCATTACCTGTTCTTTCTGCCCATACTCACTATTTATTTCTCTGTTCATCTTGGTATGAGAAACTTTTGTCTCTATTAACATGAAGTTCACCAAGTTGGGCGTGTTTTTTGAGCAAAACTGGAAATAAAATGCTAACACATTGAACACCTGTATACTTGTATAAGAGAAAAGCACTTTCGAATAGGAGATGTGAAATTATTATATCCAAAATCCTAAAAAGCCATTCTAATAGGAAGCAATTATTCTAACTCATGTGTCACGTTACATGCCTGATGATGTTGACTTAGGTCCAGAGTCGCACCAGACAAACGTTCCAAAAACCGATGGAGATATGAAAGTCCCTCAAGATAATTCGTTGTGTTCTTTAGAAGTAGACTTAGAAAAAAAATCAACTGTGGGATGCTACAGACTCTTCCCTGCCTAAAAATACATATTCTCACACTTAGCCCCAGTTATCGATTCTTTTACTTAATCCGCCGGGCCTCAGATCCCTTTCTCCACAGTAGAATTCGGTTGAGAAAGCATTAGCTTCCCCCATCCGTGGTCTAATGACTGAACCGGGTTCCTTTACATGTAGAGACTCTGGGGTGGCGCAGCTATTGAGGTTGAGCTGTTAAGACGAATTTGTTTTAGGCCTGATGCCTGGTTGGCTAAGTCATGACAGTGAAGTGAATGCTTAAGTCCTTTATTAACTTCCTTAACTTTTGCAACAAGGAG
This sequence comes from Canis lupus baileyi, assembly GCF_048164855.1. NCBI lineage: Eukaryota > Metazoa > Chordata > Mammalia > Carnivora > Canidae > Canis > Canis lupus. The sequence goes on from NC_132864.1 coordinate 40,178,637, forward strand.
TGAGTAATAGTGCTTCGCTCCTTTTGCGGAAGCAGAAATGAGACATAAAGAGGTTAAGTATCAAGTCCATGGCAGAGCCAGGATTCAAACCCAGAGTGGCTCACAGGCCATGCTTCTAAGGACCACGCATGTAGCCCGCCCCGCTGGTGCATGACACGGTTCTTTAAAAACTTATAAAACAGAATAATGTGCGTTGTGCTTGGAGTTATGAGTAGAAAAGTCATCCTGCGTAAGTGAAAAGAGAAACTTATGTGGTTTGAGAGACTATATCAATATTTTCTTGTTCATTGCTTTAAAAGAAATGGTTTTATGATTCTTTTCAAATAACCTCCAACAGCAAGAACTAACTCCCGGCTCCCAAGTTAGGCTTCGGGACGGAGGGAGGCCTTGCTAGGGAAGGGGTGTTCATATCTACTGGCTTCGTTCCCACCTGCTCAGGTGGTGAACTTCAGAAACAGCCCTTTCTCTCATGTAGGTTTAACGAATCCTTTTTTTTTTTTTTTTTTTTTTTAGGTTTAACGAATCCTTAACAGTGTGTTCGGTCAACGATGTCTATTTGCTTAGCAGACCCCTCTTTGCAGACAGGGTTTCTACAGTTCTATCACGTGATCGTCCCAGGCTGGGTAATCAGACATTTCCCAACAGTTGAGTGTAAAGGAAGGATCTTGACTTCTTTAAAAGAAAAACAAACAAACAATCTGTAAATTAGCTAGCAAAGGGCTAAGGCCCTAGAAGAAAAACCCTCAGAGGTGTCCAAGAAGAGGTCAGAGTCTCCCAAATCTTTTTGTGATTGTGGTGATTGGCAGCTCCCAGTTTCCCCCACCTGGGACAGAAGGAGTGTGACAAGAGCTCACTTGAGTTCAACCCAGTTGAATCTGAGATTTCAGGGTCTACCCTGGGGAGTAGCCTAGTTCCAGAACTTGAGGTGGGTAAGAAGCTAAGGTGGGGATATAACCACCTCCCCTCATCTTCCAACAGGAGTTGGTAGGAATAGAGCATGAGGAC